>NC_080572.1:84208434-85485934 GCF_030247185.1 Malaya genurostris | reverse complement strand
GTTGTTAGGTCAGGCACAGAGTTTTTGTGCTTCAGGGAAGTTATCGTATTGTAGTGTAAATTTATTCAAATAGAAGTGAATATAAGTGTATTGAACAGTTTTAAAAACCCTAGTTGACATTTCGTGACGCTATAAAAATACTACTCTCGCCGATCAGGTTGTTGCACGGATTTCCGAAGTTACGCAGTTTTTTCACGGGGATTTCTCAAGCTACGCGGTTTTTTTGTTTTGTTCTAGAAATGCACGAAACGTCGAGATCTGGCGTTGTCCAAATTTTTTTAAGTCAACTCTCTGACACTTGGAAATTTTTTTGGATTACACCAGATCTCAACGTTTCATGCATTTCTAGGACATTTGGCATCAAAAAATAAAATTTCTTCAGTTTTGCGGTTTTTTTTCAACGCGGAAGTTACGCGGTCTCAAATTCTCAAAGTCAAAGTATTTTTTTAGATTATACCAGATCTCATGCCTGCATTTCTTGGATATTGGGCATCAACAATTTTTTTTTCTTCAGATGTTTTTTTATACGCGGATTTCCGAAGTTACGTGATTTTTATACGCAAATTTCCGATTGTATCCCCCGCGTAAAAAGAGACCTCAGACCACAATCTCAGGGGGCTCAATAACAGAGCAGTGCCACGGATTGGAGCAGATTCATAGACTTAAGTTATTCCTCTGGAGCATATTATTCCGCAAGCTTCATTTTCGCTACTTATAATGCATCAAACAAATTCTATCTGGTACACGGATTTGGCTATTGTAAAAAAAAAACATAATAGAAAGCTGCTTTGAAACCAATCATCAATATCAAAAGAAGGGCTTGCTCTATTGTATCAATTTCAAGAAGCAAATCACGTCTTCCTCACAAAAGACCATGAGAAATCGGAAAATACCCGTCTGCCTGCCGACGGTGGCTATCACAAACGCAAACAGCCTCGGCTAGACCAGACCAGACCAGACCCGACCAGACCAGCTATCGTTGCCTAATTTGCCGCTGAGTGCGGACCTTCCGTACAACAACATGAGCGATGAATTAATAAAGCACGAAAAACAAACTCACTCTGACGGCAATCTGCAACCGCTTATTATCTGCTCGGAATGGAATAAAAATCTAAACTAGGACTGTTCGATCCGGTCCACCTTCGCTCGGAACAGCGCGCAACCGATCATGGGTAGGCAGCGGCAGTTCTCGAACAGCGCCATATGATCGATCACATCGCTGACCTGTTGAACTTTTCGGTGGTTTCAAAGTCCTTCCAGCATTCGTGGCCCTACCGTGGTGTGCTGGGCTCTGTAACTGTATGACCACGTTTTGATAGCATAGCAGTCGCGATGATTTGTACAGCATTCCGTTAGAGAAATTGCGGTTGGTTCTCAGGCTTTGACGGACTGCTGCTGGAGTTGCCAGTCGCGCGCTACCGCCCTCCAGCGTTCCGACGGTACCAGGCTGGGAACCCTAATTTGATGGTTGTGTATAGAAACAACGACCCAAAGCGGACGAAAATAGATATCAATAATTAATAGATCACGTATATGATCAGTAAATCAATCACTACTTCATTTGCCGATCACGTTTAGTCAGTCCGCAATCGCTGAATGTTGTTAGTGCCGCAAAGCATGTTTCGGTTCGCGATGGCGATGATGATGTGGTGATGATTTCTGTTTCGGTGGGATGGCACGCTGATTGTGATCTTCGTGCGGTGCATCATTTTCTGCATCGTATTTGAATTGTTCGACGATGGCGAAAAGAGGGAGCTTCAAGCTCTTACCGCTTGTCGGTTGAGTTAGACGAACTTGGATGCACTGATTTTAATTACATCTCCTTTTTAGAAGAATCCTATCTCTCACGCTCGAAATTATTGCAACAACTATGCTAAATTAAAGTTTTGACGTGAATACGTCTTTCAAACTTTTGGAAACTTTTAGGGAAACTCATGTTTGTCTTTTTTGCTCGTCAATCGATGCTGGTTTAACAGAATAAACCAATGACTTCCACAAAAAATAATCGAGTTTCACCGGTCCATTTCTGGAAATAATGATGTCGTTATAATGCTCTTTCAATAAGTCGATTGTTTCGGCCGCAGTATGACAAGTGGTACCATCAAAACAAAAACAACAAAAATTGATTGATTATGGTTCTGTATCGATTTCCATTCACGGTAACGCGTCGTCCTTCCCCGTTTTTTTAAGAAATAAGGATCGATGATTTCACCAACCAAGAAGTACATTTATCAGGATGCATCGCACAACGACTGAATTCTTGAACGTCATGTGGATTATATTTGCTCCAAATACGGTAATTTTTTAATTGCGCGCGTCTGGAGAGTCCGGTGGTCAATTTTTTTTTATTGTGTTGGTACATATGTCCCTAATGTATGGTGAAATTTTCAGCTGTATTCATTGTTTACATTCTGTCTTGTAGCGGCTGGTGTAGACGTGTTTTTTTAGCTCGGCGATTTTTGTTAGTTTAAACAATGGAAGAATTGAAGAGTCAAAGAATTTGTATTAAGTTTTGCGTGAAAAATGAAATAAAGTGTAACCAAGTGTGCGAAATGTTACAGAGAGCCTACGGTGAGTCTGCTATGAAAAAAACAAGTGTTTACGAGTAGTATAAGCGTTTCCAAGATGGCCGCGAAGACGTTGAAGACGACGAACGCTCCGGTCGACCCAGCACGTCAATAATCGATGAAAATGTGGGAAAAGTGGAAAAAATGATTATGGATGATCGCCGAATCACTATTAGAGAAGTTGCTGATGAAGTTGGCATATCAGTTGGCTCATGCCCCGATTTATGGAAAAACAATTCATGGGTTTTGCACCACGATAACGCACCTGCTCATTCATCGTTGCTTATTCGTGATTTTTTGGCTAAAAACAAGACTTTAATCATGCCCCAACCTTCTTATTCACCAGATATCGCTCCGTGTGATTTTTTCCTGTTCCCAAAGTTGAAGAGACCCATGAAAGGACAGCGTTTTTCATCGATTGAAGAGATAAAGGTAGAATCGCTAAGAGTGCTACAGAGCATTACAAAAAGTGACTATCAGGGGTGTTTCGAAGACTGGAAAAAACGCTGGCATAAGTGTATTATATCTAGGAGGGATTACTTTGAAGGGGACCATATAGATGTAGACGACTAAAAATATTTTTTTAGAAAAATGAGAATTCCGGGTACTTTTTGAACAGACGTCGTACATGAGTTTTTCTTCGCCGTAGCATCACGTTTACATAGAATTCTTATCCTAGTATAATTCTAATATAGTTATAGCGATTTGAATTCAATTAATCATATTCCACTCATTTTTTAAATATCATATTATTTAAACCAAACGATTACTGCTATAAATTATGGAATAAGATGAAATTTTTATAAATTTTGTTGATAATTTCATAAAAAATTTCTATTTAAATTTAGCTATTGGATGAACTAATGAACGCAGTAGGAGTCAGAATTAAGTCTCAAAAGGGTCAATTATTAAATTGAAACTCCAATTGTCTTTATGAAATGATAAAGAAGTTTCATGTACGGAAGGTCACGACAAGCAAGAATGTCGCGAACTGGGACATTGGATAGTCTACCTTGGGTACGGAAGGAATTTATTAGTTGAGACCTGACATCACGATACTCCACGCATGTCCAAATGACATGATCGATATCGCAACAGTCTTCGCCACAAGCACAATGATTAGTCTCGGAAAGTCCAATTCGAAGGAGAAGTGCATCTAACGTGTAGTGATTGGACATGAGTCTAGATATCACACGAATGAAGTCCCTACATCTTTCTATGGAAGAACTTCAAAACTCATTGTATGTGTCGAATGCATGCAGCCTACGGCAATTTGCAAACAACTATACTGAATTCACTCAAATTTAATAATATGAGAGTTTGCAGCAGAACGGAGGCAAACGCATCCATATCCTATCACTGAAAGTATCGTTGTCTGATACACTTTTATTAGATCTTCCGGATGAGCACTCCACCAAGATCCTGTTATTGTTCAAAGAAAATTTACTCTTTGTTGGCATTTCGTTATCAAATACCTAATGTGTCCTCCCCACGTACATTTTAAATCAAACCATACCCCGAAGTATTTGAAAGTCAAAACCTGCACGATCATTCTTTCCATCATTTGAAACTGAAGCTGCGTGGGATCATGCTTTCTTGAAAAGACAACCAACTCTGTTTTCTCCGTAGAGAAATCGACACCCAGATGAACAGCCCAAACGGACAAGTTATCTAAGGTATCTTGCAATGGTTTTTGCAGATCAATAGCTTTGGATCCAGTAACTGAAGCCACGCCATCATCTGCTAATTGTCTTGGTGTACATGGGGTTACTACACAGCTGTCAATGTCATTCACGTGAAAATTATAGATGACCGGACTGAGGCATGAGCCATGCGGAAGACCCATATAGTCAATTTTCAATGTTGCCAAATCGCCATGTAAAAATGCATGCACTTCTCTGACAAAAGGTTGTGCAATTAATTATTTATAATCGCTGGAAGTCCATGTTGATGGAGCTTGTCTGAAAGAACATCAATGGAAACTGAATCAAATGCTCCTTTTATGTCTAAAAATACAGATTCCATTTGTAGGTTTTGAGCGAAGGCAATTTGGTAGTCAGGCGAAAGCAATGCAAGGCAATCGTTCGTTCTTTGATTTCGACGAAAAACAAATTGAGTATCTGACAAACGACGGAAACTGAGAGTTTAGCGCCTAAAATTAAACGATGTTAACCGGATGCAAAACTTTTCGCTCCCATCAGATTTTGTTTCCGAAATTTGGAAAATTAAGTCATTTTTATGGAGTAAAACCGGTATGAAGTTTGTAGGAAATGAAAGTGAAATAAATTAGAAAAAATTAAATTAGTCAAGATTAAAAATGAACAATCAAAATAAGTCAAAAGTACAAGAGCATACGGAGTAATCCCTCAAACTATCAAGGAGGAGCATTAGCGCAGCATTTTCAATTTCCGCATTCTTAAATTATGAACGCATTTACGGATGAGTATTTTTTTTCTTGTATATTTATATATAATATATATTTATTCAGTATTCTGGTCTGAATCTATATCTATGTCGTAAATTTCGTCAATTCGTTTTTTTCCTTTGAATTTAAATTCCGGTATATAGAATTTGGATTAGTAATGAAATTTGAAATAACTGTCAAGTGGACTACTTGGCAGTGCGGTAAAACTTCATTTCAATCGAATATTTTTTTGTGAAAATTAAATTGATGGCCGTTGACTATCAGCATATCCCTCTCATTTATTTTACTTTTGTTAGAATGTGAAGTTTACTGCAGTAGAGCGCTCGTCAGTGTGTGCACACATTCGATTTCAATTGAATTGAATGAAGTTTTACAGCACTGCTACTTGGTGACCACTTTGTCGAACAACCGTTAAATTCCTCACACACAAAGGGGCTGGGATCCACTAGGAGATTTGTAGTACCTATTAGCTCTCTCCGGACAGTACCAGCCTAGATACCGTGTGGAATCCGGCAGAAAAAAATGAACCAAGAATAGATCCACTGGGTTCCTGCTTCCATGTCGTAAAAGGCGACAATAGCAGGAGTTTCTTTTTCCTTTCAGTTATCAGATATTTTCAACGTTTCACTTCTGATTACTCTATTTTACTAAATTATCTCTTCATTCAACCTATAAATTTCCGTCTAGCTTCGGAGAAAAGTTTTATTTGGAATGTTTTCTTCTTCCATGTTATTGATTGTCTTTCAGGATTATAAATTGAATGATACAAAACAACTATTTCGCAAATCCGTTGATATTACAAAGTTCATAACAGAGATAACATATATCGGTATATTGAATACATAGTAAAAACGTGATTAATCCACCTAGCAGTGAGATGATACCTTTTTTTTATCAATCCGCATGTGTTTTTTGCATGAATATTCTTCGGTGTTTAAGTTTTCATTACATTATTTTAATGACCGTCGTTTTAAGCGACAATTTGAGATTGTAATCACTCATTGCTCTGTAATGTCGAAACTGCAAATACAATCGAATTTAAATCTAGAAGTGTGATAATCGATTAAACATGCCATGATATGTAAGTTTCACTTTAGAGTTTACGGTAATATAAGGTACTTCCAGAGCCGGTATTCAGGAACCAGCATAACCCAAACCGATTCGTATGGCCATATGACGAATAAATTACAGTTTTGAGTACAACTTTGAAGCTTAATTGGATAAAATTCATTAATTTTTGTATGTATGTATAAAACTAATAAATTTTGTATATAAGTTTAATTCAATTTGAATTTTTGTTTCTGAAATTTGATTAGGCTTTTTTGAGAAAACGATTGAGCTTTGAGAAACGATTTTATACTGGAACCGGAATTCTAAAATCGGTATGGCCGAAGTCAGATAAATTCACCTGAATAGCTGTATAGTTTACATTTGTTTCAAAATATTTGAAAATCAGTGAAGACATCTTTGAGAAATCATAGCACGAATTAAATTTTTAGGTGCCTTCTGAATCGACAACTGAATACCACTAAAACTGAAAAAAGTTAATTTTTTTTATCAACTATCCAAATCTGCTAACCCGATAAACCTGATTAATTTATGTGGAATAGACATTTTTATACAATCCCCGAAACCGGAAGTTGGATCTGACTGAAGAGCAAGATGTTTTAAAGAATCTTGAAACTTTTCATTTGCATCTACGAGAAGAATGAGTTACACAATTTTGATTTCGTTTCACATATCATCCTGTAGTTTCGGAACCAGAGGTCGGAACCAAACATAATTCAGGAACTTTGTTTGGGAGCATACGACTTTTCGTATGAATCTGAATTTGCAGAAAAGAAATTTTCAGAGAAAATTGAGTGAAATTAGTTGTCACACACGCATTTGCTGATCTCGACGAACTGATTCGAATGGTATATGGATGTTATGTTCTTCCAGCATTTATTGCTGTAAGTAGTTTAAAACAATATAATTAAAAAAAAATCTGCCATCATCTGGTTTATATATGTCATATTCGAACGATTATGTTGCCAAAAACGAGCCGTGCCAAAATCGGTCCGAGGCTAAATGTCATGAAAAAGAATGCTGTACACAATCCTTTTGGTTCTTAGAAACAATTGTATGTAACAGTATAAAAAATCGTGTTTTCCGTTGCTCCCAAGCATTTCTTTGTCATACAGCGCTCAAAACTCCTACTGCTGGAATAGGGGGAAAAGTCGCTTACAGAAAAATTTCGATATCTCCGTTAAAAATTGACGGATTTTAACAATCTATGGCTTGTTGGATAGGTATTACCGTGCGGAATCTAAGTCTGAAAACATATTCTGTTTTCAAGGTCAATTGTGACAGATACTGTCAAAAAACTGAAAATTTTGACATAAAACTTTGTATAACTCAAAAAGTAAACATCCGATCTCAAAACCATTCAATAGCGTTTTGGGTGACGGGGAGACCTTTCATTTGCGACTAGTTTGATGAAAATCGGTCCAGCCATCTCTGAGATCTCGACCTCTTAGTTGACAACACACATACGGACACACACACATACACACACACACACAGACATTTGCTCAGTTCGTCGAGCTGAATCGATTGGTATATGTCACTCGGCCCTCCGGGCCTCGGAAAATTTTTCGAAAGTTTGAGCGAATTCTATACCTATTTTTTATACTTATAAAAAAAGGTAAAAACACTTGATATTAATATTTCTATCAATTAATTTATATTTTTCTCGGTAGCCGGCTGCCCAGATCAACAAAAATAAACAATTAATAATTTTAATAAGTAATTAAAATAATAAAGCGGAAATAATAAATAATCAAGGCGCGCGTGAAATCAGTTGACCTTCATTTGATGTTTTAAAATGATTTCATAACAACTGTTTAGAATATGCAATGAATCAACTATTTTGTATAAATCCTATTCACTCGTTTATTTTGTATCACGTAATTTCATTTATAAAAAATAGGGAAGTTTTTATTCTTTATGCGATAGTATTGCAAATTCTTCTTCAGTTACCTTGAATAAGAGCTGTGAATCAAGACTTTCCGGGACTTGAATATAGCATATTGTTGAAACGTTCACTCGGGAAGTCAGTGAGTTTAGTGGTGCATCCGAGCATCTTGAAACCGGAACTGAGTCGAACTGAGTCAAATGGTATATGACCGGGCCTCGGTTGTAAAGTCGGTTTTCACAGCGATTGCATAGCCTTTTTATATGAGAAAGCAAAAACACAAACAAATTTATAAAATTGATGAAATCTTTGTTGGAATCGATAGAACGAATAATATAATTTAAAGTTTGAAGATGACTCCAATATTGCTACACTCTCTCCATTATATCGGCCGGTATTTCACGAATAAAAGCATGTGAAAAAAAAAATATTTTTTTCGAAATTGGTTAAGGTGCCACTTTCAAAAGAAGCGTAATATAACTTCTTCGAAGACACGTTAGCTCTAAAAAGTCAGTGAAAGTCAGTCTAGACTTTTGACCGTCTTTTCCCAGTTTTGAACCACTGTGCGTCGGTGCCGGGAAAAATTCGGCGAGGAATATCAGTGCACTATGGTCCGAAACTGGAAATTAGCGTGACAAAAATATTTTCACTATTGAATATTAGTTTTTTGTAGTTGGTGTCTTCACAAAAGTTGTTTGAAATCAAATGGCGCTCCTTTTGATGTAAAATGTTACTAGGGTGGTCCTCATTTAGATTAAAATCTGAAATCTAACTTTCTTAATTGAACTCATAAATGATTTTGTTGTACAATAAAGTTGTAGGAAATTTTATTTTGAGCAACTTTGCTGAAAAATGCACCTCTCTAGCTTTTTATTGGATCGAGTTACATCAATTTTCCCGAATAAAAGTAGGGTGGCTCCTGAAAATTCACTTTTTTGTTCTAACTTTTTTGTGAAAAGTTCTACGGAAAAGTTGTCTTCAGAAGAGTTGTTGTACTAATCATTGCGCACAATTTTGTTTAACCAAGCTTTTTCATATGAGCTACCAGTAAAAAGTTATGATCATTTTTTCATCAAAAACTAGTCAAGCTTCAAATATCAATATTCATTAGATGCCAGATCGATAAAAATGTATCCTATGCGGTTCCTGAAAGGTCATAATATAAGTAAAAATTTAAGAGAAAATTGGGAGGGTGTTTTGAATTATAGACCAAACGACGATTCATAATTAAATTATGAACCAACAAAGAACAAGTTTGACAATGACACGATTCACGCATGATTTGTCAAAAACAGTGTTCTGAAAAAGATACCAGCACAAAATCACCAGCAAAAAATCACAGTCTTTCGCTCCATTAATTGGAACATGTCCCTATAACCGATGAGTTGATTAACAACAACTAGTGATGCTAGTGACTTTAAGCGTTAACGTTTCGAGTTCGATGGTATGATTATGCAAAAATTACATACAAAATGCGTCTCTAGATTAAAAAACAATTAATAAATAGCATTTAATATTATATCTTATGAATAATGAAAGTTGAAACCTTTCAACGAAATGAAAATTCTTTTCCAACATTGAATGTGTTTCAAACAAATGAAAAATGTCAACTGTATCTTGCAAATGTTCGACCCTATCCCTAAATATCGCTATTGCTAAAACCAAATCGACTACCGTTCGGTTTCCGTGCAGGGTAAGTCTCTTTGCACGAACGAAAGCCGAGTCGGGCAATTCCACCCTTATTTTATGGTCCACGAAAAAAAAAATAAAAAGAAAGTCATCTTATGCGAATTGCTTGTAAAATTTGCAAAACATACATTCTGGTTTTATTGGTGAATTATTGCGTAGGAGGCACGTGCTGATGCAGGTTCTCATCGCTTGAAAGTATCATTTCTACTGGCAACTCGCCGTCTCACCGGAGCATCCAATCTTTATTGGCATCAAATTGGAATGGTGTCTGGATGTCGGCTGCCGGATGATGGTTTATTTTCGCAAGCAGAATCAAAACATACACGGACCGAAGGGGGATGTTTTTTTTGCCAATGGACTGGATTGGGGTGGAGGAAGTCAAATTTCACATATTTTTATTTGATTGCGAAAATTCCTACCTTTTGTGTGCTTGTTGAGGGGTATTGATGCTATAAAACGGTTGTAATCGGGTATATTATGTGATAATAGAGTGTAAAGTGGCCGTTGAGTTGATGAGGATGGGAAAAAGGGATCTTCGGAGGCACAATCGGGTTTTGTTCTATTTTGATTTGCGTTTTGACTGATTTGATTGATTGGAGTTTTGAATTTAGGTGACTGAGAAATTCTTGAACACCCGTGAACAGTTTTTTTTTAATTTCGTTTGTAGAGGTTGTAACCAATTTCTTTCGTCATTTGATTCAAACTAAAACTATCAAATTTCTCGAAGGCCAACAAAGAATTCATGTGTTCTGAAAAAGTGATCCTCATACACGCGGTACACCAAATCACCGAGATCAATCCAACACATGAAAGAAAATACAACAGCGTACCTCCTAAATGATAGCCTTCTTCAAGTCTGACCCGTCATCTCTGCACGGACCGGCCGCCAAACGCGATGGGTGGGAGTGAGCCACGAACAGTAGTGGATGGCGCCACCGAGCAGTACGTATGAATTATGAATTTAAATCAATAAACGGCTCTCGCTGGTCGGGCCTTCCTTTATTTCACCGATCTCGAGTCCATCTCGATTCAAAGGTGGGGGAAAGCATAACAAAGGCAAGGCTTCCCGGTCGGTCTGTGACTAACCCAGATCTTTTCGGCCGGTCCAACGCTGGCGACAGCGGCGGTGATGGTGGCTGCTGAAACGCCTGAAAAGCAGAGGAAACCTTAATACATGATTAATTTCTATTTACGTCTTCATTTGCATAGTTTAAGCTCGTTAAAATTATCATGCCCGGGTTCGGTTCGGTGGAAGACTCTTAGCTACTCTCCGGTCCGAGTTGTGCATTTCCACGGACTGGATCGTCATTGTTGTGGCCCTTTCTGGGAGCTCGTTGATTGAAAGAGAAGTGCAGTTCAGAAGTACTTGTTATTCGCTGCGGAGTTTATCCCATTCTTTATAAACATTCAAACCATAATCATCGGAAAATTGAACTGTGAATACTCCGGTTACGTCGATCGTTGGGCACATGCTTTGCTCTATTATTTTGTTGCTGTTGTTACTCCGGTGCTCTCTATTTGATCAATCTGTTCCGCTCTTCGATTTAACTATTAACTATATCTGCATCATTTGGCTGACTGATTATATGTTGGTTTTTTTCTGTTCGTGTGTGTGTCATTGACTGCATTTTAGATATTTAATGCGAATCACAGAAGTAAATGTTTGTTGTTTAATGGTTACAATTAAGTAAGGGCCAATGAATTAGTGTTCTATACTTGTTCATCATCCCTCACTAGAATAATAATTTCTGTCACGTGAGATACTCGGCCGGCTCCGGGTCTCGAATTATTTTTGCAAAGTTTATGCGAATTCTACACGTTATCTTTATTAATATAAAAACCCTGTTTCAATCCTCCTAGTGTTGTAATGGTGTAAGATGTAGTGATTATGACGGTTTAAATTTTTAAAACTCATCACCCTGTAATTCCAGAATCGGATAAAATTTAGCATTTTTGAATGAGACTATATGGCTTTTTAGTTGAATTTTTAAGTCATTTAATATTTGTAAACCCAAGAAATTTATTATCAAATTTTAAGGAATGCATTAACAGTTCGGCTGAAAAGTTCGTATCGTTTAATAGAAACACACATTTTTTTGCCAAAATTCGTTTTTATTATTCAACATAATTGCCATCAGAGGCGATACAGCGATTATAGCGATCTTCCAACTTTTCGATACCATTTTTGTAGTACGATTTATCCTTTGCCTCAAAATAGGCCTCAGTTTCAGCGATTACCTCTTCATTGCTTCTAAATTTTTTACCAGCGAGCATTCTATTGAGGTCTGAGAACAGGAAAAAATCACTGGGGGGCCAAATCTGGAGAATACGGTGGATGAGGGAGCAATTCGAAGCACAATTCGTTCAGTTTCAGCATGGTTTTAATCGACTTGTGACACGGTGCCTTGTCTTGATGAAACAAAACTTTTTTCTTCTTCAAATGAGGCCGTTTTTTTTTTAATTTCGTCCTTCAAACGCTCTAATAACGCTATATAATAGTGACTGTTGATGGTTTTTCCCTTTTCAAGGTAGTCGATGAAAATTATACCATGCGAATCCCAAAATACAGACGCCATAACCTTACCGGCCGATTGTTGAGTCTTTCCACGCTTTGGGTTCGGTTCATCGCGTGCAGTCCACTCAGCTGACTGTCGATTGGACTCCGGAGTGAAGTGATGGAGTCATGTTTCGTCCATTGTTATATATCGACGAAAAAAATCGGTTTTATTTCGATATAACAGCTCCAAACACTGCTCAGAATCATCAATTCGTTGTTGTTTTTGATCGATTGTGAGCTCACGCGGCACCCATTTTGCACAAAGCTTTCTCATATCCAAATATTCGTGAATAATATGTCCAACACGTTCCTTTGATATCTTCAGGGTGTCAGCTACCTCGATCAACTTCACTTTACGGTCATTGAAAATATTTTGTGGATTTTTTTCACGCTTTCATCGGTAACAGCCTCTTTTGGACGTCCACTTCGTTCATCGTCTTCGGTGCTCATATGACCAGTACGAAATTTTGCAAACCACTTACGAATTGTTGCTTCGCCCGGTGCAGAGTCTGGATAACACATCAAGCCATTTTTTGGTATCGGCGGCACTTTTTTTCATCAAAAAGTAGTGTTTCATCAACACACGAAATTCCTTTTTTTCATTTTTTTTCACAATAACAAAAGTAGCTTCACTCAAAATGCAATATCTCACAAACTAATAATCAGACAGCTGTCAAATTTATACACGTATCTTTTGAAGGTTGGTACTAACTGAAAATGGTATGGATTTAATTCTAGTGGCGCCCTCTCATAGAAACGATACGAACTTTTCAGCCGATCTGTTACTCATCAAATGGTTACCTACAAAAAGGCTTGAAATTGTTATAGTCGTGAATACGATTTAGTTTACTATAGGGTCCCTTTTCAAAAATTTTCCCCTGAGAGAGTAATAATTTTTTAATCGTGAATATCGCTTGCTGTATCTAACGTATCAATATGAATTTTTCTTCATGCCATCGGCAATATGATCATCAATTTATAATAAAATTTTTAGTTTTATGAAATAACCACAAATTACTCTAAATCAAGTTTTCTGAAATGTATGGTATCAAAGAGAAAAACTCAAAAAAGAAAAATCATTCAAGCGAAGAGATTGTGTTTCGATTATACTGCTCGTGAGTTAACGGCTGCAGGTAGTAAAAACTGCTGGTGCTAATAGCCAAGGCAATATTCGGGGCGTTTCCCGACTGGAAAGCTAGCAATGAAGGTCATCCCGTTCATACGCACAGAGGTGCGAGCGCTTAAAGGTGCGAAGACGAAGGGGCACAAAGGCACAGAGGTGCTACACTGCAAGCATCACATTTGTTCGCCACCAAGAGCAATAGCACTGTGCCTGGGGTCGCCAGACACTCAAACTAACCAGATCTTTTGCCAGATTTTCCAAACTTTCCTAGATTATGTCAGATCTCGCTAGATCTTTACGGTTTTGGCCTTTATACAATACAGGGTAATGAGTGATTAAAATCTCCATTTGCGTTTAAAACGACGATTATTAAAATAATGTCATGAGAACTAAAACACCGAAGAATTACCATGCAAAAAACACATGCGAATTGATAAAAAAGGTATCATCTCACTGCTAGGTGGATTAATCACTTTTTTAATGCTCAGATCACAGCATGTCGCTTATTGAAAAGGAAGTGAACATTAAGGTTCTGGACACATGGCTAAGTGAGAAGGGTATTACTATGCGAAAAATGGCGAAGCGTGAAATTCATCATGCCAGTGTTAAAACCATCATTAATAAGTTTGGGGAACACTATTCTTTGGATATTCTATCAGGAAGAGGCAGAAAACTCGGTTCCTCCAACCCGAAACTGGACCAGAAAGTGGTATCTCTAATCATGAAGAACAATCAATACGTGGTTGGGCCAAAAAAGCAGGAACGAGTCTCGGAATGATCCAGCGTATCAAGAGGCGAAATCACCTGAAGACCTACAAGAAGCAGAAAATCGCGCAACAAAGTGTAGAACAAAAGAAGTGAGCAGCAACAAGGGCCCGGAAATTGTATTTGTGTCTTTTGCAGTGTCCGGATGCATGCATTTTGAGGGACGATGAGACTTATTTAAAGGAAGACTCAAAAACCCTTCCAGGTCCACAATATTTTACTGTCGTCGTTGGAGAGGATGCGGGTAGGTCGATTCAAGTTTACACTACCGGAACTATAAATGCAGACATCTATCGATCTGAGTGTCTCCAGAAGAAATTGCTGCCTTTATATAGCATAGTACACCTCCACTGTTTTGGTCGGATTTAGCGTCGGCTCACTATGCCAAAACCACTCTCAATTGGCTTGCGGAAAAGAGTATAAATTTCGTTGAGCAAAATATCAATCCACCGAATTGCCCTCAGCTTCGACCCATCGAACGCTACTGGGCAATCGTGAAGACCCGAAGGTAAGGCAGGAGAGCAAAAAAAATTGTGCTCAAGCGTCCAAAAAATGCGATGCAACACTTGTCCGGAACTCGATGAAGAGCGTTCGATCTAAAGTTCGAAAATTCGTCAAGGAATTATTTAAATTTCATCCGGTTTTCATTATGCTCAAGTTTAATCTCGTACAATAAACGATCAATTTTTAGTTTGATTATAATATCGTTTTTATCATAATTTTAAAGAAAAAAGCTATCCAATTTTCGATACACTTCTTAAAAGTACATATTGTACGAATGATTGAATTTATATCATTGGATACAATTTTAGTTTTATTTTTGCGTGATGTTAGTAAAGGTTAAAGGTAATAATAGTCGCGGATCTTATTTTGATTAGAAAATATTGTAGAGTTATTCTTGGAAGAAAATTTATGTATTCATAATGATCACCTTGTACTTGTAATATAAAATCAGCAGTCTATATTAAAATAGGTATACGATATAATAATTTCACGCTATAATGATTTCACAAGCAAAGTCTTGGCATTACATTCCCTTTCGTGGAATTTGGCCTTTCTGTTTCAACAGACTTCGCTGCCGATTCTTAGCGTACAGAATCATTGCATGGCTAGTACTATGGATCCTACTGACACTAAGAATACTAATGATTTCACAGCTCTTAATATTTTGATCGGTTTCATCGCAGATCAAATACCTTCACAATGGCCCTTATTACCGTTCTCACTCCACTTTCACATTCACTTCACTTACATGTCACTTCACTTGATTTTACCTAATACCAGTATCACGCATAGTGAAGTGATCACTGTGATGGAAAAAACTAATTTTTTCAACAAAATGTTGGTGGCGTGATGTTCATAATGACATCCAGTTCATTCAAGTAATTACTTTTGTCACAGAAGCGACTTTCGTAATAAGGACCTACATTCACTTCACTTGATTTCCACCGTGAAGTGATACCCATAATAAGGGTCACAGTCACTTCACTTGATTTTCACCGTGTAGTGACACCGGTAAAAAGGGCCAATATTTTGAAAATACAGGTGGAGCTATCCAGTGTTGGTGATTGCCGAAAATTCGACAGAAGCTGCTATATTGCTATCTATATTGTATACAACATTTTCAATCCGGTAGAAGATGCTGCAAGAACTCGAGTCTCTCAATGCATGAACCGTGAGAGAATTTTTCTACATTTCTTCGCTCCACTTCATACTCTGAGTATTTCACGGCCCTTAAAAAATTTACAGTCTGATAATGATCGTTGCTGTGTGGAGAATCGCAAGTTGACAATTATCGCAGAAAATCGAATTGATGATTCGACTTGATAATTCTCATACTAGGTTTCAATATTTCAAAACCCTTGTGTGGAGCATTCACAGACATTTTCATAGACACAACTTATACAAAGGTTATATGCACATAGAATGAGCGGCAATAGTAAAATGATTCTATCGAAATTATCAACTGCCTGTAGGGAATCGGATCGCAAAACGAGAATAAGCGACCGTTTGTTGCTTCTGAGAGGATCCCCACAGCAGCGTGCTAACCTTTGATTCTCAGAAATGTCATCGAGAGAAATTCGCTCTCGCACTGGATTCTATTCTATGTTCAATGAGCCATGCCGGGTTTTCGTTGTTGCGATGATATCCGTCTTTCTTTGATGGCACTGATTCAATCGTGTGAAGAGTTGCTGGAGATCGTGTGAAGAGTTGCTGGTGAACGATAAAAGCCATCCTTGGAGCTATCTACTGATAAAATATAGGAATGTGTTTGTTACTAATTCAGTGTGTTTGTGGAAGTGAGCTGAAACTGAGAGAATTTTTCGCGAGCAGTTTTCAAAAAAACGGAAAGGTTTTAGGCTAATACTTTCACGTTTATTGAGTTGCACGTCTAAACAGAACCAACTGATTTGTTTATGTTTTTCACTATCGGGAAGATTTATTTATTAAAAACAGGAAAATGGAATTGGTCAGGTGAAGGGAATTTGTTTTACGAACACTTTATTGACATTACTCTTGCACTTGCAAAGTTCTTTTTTCCTTAAAAATAAAAATAATAGAATAGATACTTTCAGGAAGACTTCATTTCCAACTAGTTTGGTCAAAATCGGTCCAGTCATCTTCTAAATCCGAGCTTCTTTGTTTTGCACATACATACAGACATACACATACAGATCGGTGCACGAATCACGTGAGAAAATGCTCTCATTTTTAACGTATTTTTGTAGGTACCAAAAGAAGTATAGAATTCGTTCAAACTTTGGAAAAGTTTTCCGAGGGTCGACGAGCGTCTTAGGGGCTGTCCATAAAAGACGTCACGCTTTTTTTGACGATTTTTGACTCCCCACCCCCCTTTGTCACAAATTGTCACAGAAGCAAAGACCCCCCAACCCCCCCCCCCCCCTCCCTTTGTCACATGTCACGAATTCAAAATAAATAAAATTCATCTCAATACATTCTCAATATGTATGACAAACCATACAAATATGAGGGAAAAATCGATTTATTACATACTGCCATTAGATTAAAAAATTATTAATATCAATTATATAAATTAACAAAAGTATTTGGTTGGAATTGATGAAACATTAAAATCGTCTGTTTTATTCCTCCTAGGAGTACACAGATATATTATTGTTTTAGGTAAAGAATAATATTTCCTTAGTATTGCTTAGAAAATAAAGACCAAAACCTCATCAAAACGAGATCACTGCCGGAGAATCTTTTCATGATCAGTTGATCAGTGAATTTTAAATCACATCGATCAATATCGGTACTGATCTTCCGTCACACAATGGGTAGTGATTTTGAGCTAAAATGATTCTTTATTTATGTAAGTTCAATCATTGGATAATTCGATAAGCTTTGATGTTGGTGGAGGAAAATTACATATGATCAAGATAAGACATGACATGATCTACGTCTGAAATCGTTGATTCCCCGCCCTTTTTCAAATGGAGTACAATTGAATAAACTGCATCAGAATCAGATAAGAGAAATTCTTATGATATACTATTATCAATGCTAGTAAATCAAATTACTGAAAAAATTGTCAGTGCATAACTTAAGTTAAACCGTTTGTAGGCATCTTTTTCTTTTTTAATCATATTAGGCAAAATTTATTAATTTCGCTAATTTACTCGCTCCTCCGTGCACTTTTGCTGATCACAACAGAAATCATTTCCTGCATCACTCATTTCCGAATTTACAAGAAGAAGCTTTTACATCAACAAATGCACGTTTTTCTATAGAATGTAAACGTTTATTGCGGAGATTTTTTCAGGAAATAGGGCAAAGCAGTAATATAATTAAGTATTTCAAAAATGCGCTCATTGAAAATATTGGACGTCACATTCTAAAAACCTCCCCCCTTCCCCTGTCACAAAAGGTCACGTTTTATGAAATACCCTCCTTCGTCTTGCGGCGTGACGTCTTTTAGGGACAGCCCTTCATATCTTAATTTGTCGATTCAGCTCATCGAGCTGAGCGAATGTCCGTGGGTATGTGTGTATCTGCATGTGTGTCAACATAGAGGTCGAGATCTGAGAGATGACTGGACCGATTTTGATCAAATTAGTAGCAAATCTAAGGTCTTCCAGTCGCCCTGAACGCTATTGAATGTTTTTGAAAACGGATGTTATTTTTTTGAGTTTTTTGTCAGTCATTATCAATAGGCCTTGAAAACAGAATATGTTTTTAGACTTATACCGTTTTCGTTTATTGATCAGAGCAGCCCGAGAGCTGACCAAGAGTCACCCAAACAACTTTTGATGTGTTTGTTTTAGAAACCTGGGGTCGCGTAGTTTCGCTCTGAAAACTTTCTCGCATCCATGCGAGTTTGTTTGTTTTTTCTATTTTTTTTCTATGAGTTGTTGTTTAGGGCGCGTACCACGTGTTCGTTTTACTCAGAGTCAGAGTCGCCCGCGTGTAGGTTCAAAAACGAAAACGGTATTAGATTCCGCATGGTAATAGCTATTCAAGAAGCTTTAGATTGTTCAAATCCATTCATTTTTAACGGAGGTATCGATTTTTTTGTATACTTTTTGTAGACTTTTCGCCTTATTCCAGTAGTAGGAGTTTTACGCGCTTGATGAAAAAGCGATGTTTCGAGCCAAAGCGAAACACGGGTTTCAATATTGTTTTATGCAATTGTTTCTTAGCACCTAAAACGCTATACACAGCACCCTTTTTCACGACGTTTCGGTTTTAGCACGTTTCGTTTTTGGCAAGATAATCATTCAAACATGACATATGTAGTAGAAAGATGGAAGTATTTTCAAATCCAAAAGAATTACATATTTATATTGATTTATACTGCTTGCAGCAATAATTGTCGGAAGAACACAACTTCTCACATCCTTTTACCATTCGAAGAAGTTCGTCGAGATAGGCAAATTTGTGTGTGAAAAATAATTTCATAAACTTTACTCAGAGATGGCTTAATTGATTTCTACAAATTTAGACTCATATTAACAGTTCTATGCTCCCAGATAAGATGGCTGCACTAATTTTCAAAAATTTCAAATCTAACGAAATGGTTTACATTAGGTGAAATTAGAGAGTGATGAGTTTTTGCATTAAAAATGCCTTACTCTTCGATATAAGGGGCCGGGTGTCTAAAAAGTAGCCGCATAACCTTTTTCGGTCATAATTTTGAACGTTATTAACTCAGTAATTTTTTGATGGATTTATATAATTTAACTACCAATCGAATCGGAAACATTTAACTTAAACTCGTGAGGTAACGTCGTTTAAGTATTTCAATTGCATACCATTGAAAATGTGGATAAAATTGACCTATGTTTTCACGAGCCAATCACAGTAGCAGCGCGTGACTGATGTCATCCTCTCGTCCGATTTGCGAAGTATGAACTATCGCACAAAAGAGAATCTATAAATATATGTCCGAATACATTTTTGCTTTAGTTAACCACTGGCTGTGAGCGAGCATGCCTCGTAGGCCGGTGAAAACGTTTGAATAGTGAGTAATTGAAAGTCACATCCATTCCCTCGCTGGATAGTCGTATTTGTATGTGTGCGGTGTGTTCAGTATAGTATAGTAGGATTTTATTTTGATTCTGCGGTAACTATCAGGCCAATTTGGAATTATCGGCGATAGATTTTTCGGACCTAATTTGAAGCGCTTTTATCTCGATGATTTGTTGATGGATTTTCGTCATTTAATAGATTCGAAAGCTTCAATGTTGTATAATTAAAATGTTTTCATTTGTCAACGGATCGGTTGCATACTATCGGTTGCATACTAAAATCTCCATTCCCATACGTATAAAGTTGTGTTATGATGATAATCATAGATACTTCTTTTTCATTGAATGTGGCTATCTCAGCATAAGCCCTCAGGCACTATCATTGAATCAAATAACTTACTTAATTGAATGGTTAGAAAACGTTATAGTTTTACGAAACATAATATTCGGATCTAATATTGCTTCTAAGAACGACGTAAACAAAATCCAGACTAACTGTAACAAAAACAATGCAATGCGAATCGTTATGCAGTATCGATTTGAAGAAGTTGTTGTCCCACCAGAAAAAAAAAACTTCAACAGATTTAAAATTAAATTCTGAAACTCATCTTAAAGTGGGCTCCTTGGTTTAGTAGTGTAAATAAGTTTCACAGACTCACATGTACAGAACTATTAAATGCAATATCATATAGTATCAAGGATAAACTCAAGACAAGCGAACCTGCAATTTTACATGCATCGTTTGAATAGAAACCCTCGTAGAACTCGATTAACTACCAGTTTAAGTTCAATTATTATTTGCTTCAAAACGACAAGCGTCTGATGGCTTCACACGTTGTAACTATGGCAATGTTCGTTTATGCATTAATAACATCAAGTTACAATATGAACAAAACTTCGGAATTTTGTTGCGTATGTATATATTTCGTATATTCCTAATATGCTAAAGCGAAAATAAATGTAGGTAACTGAATATTTTCTCGGACTGTTTCATATGTTTTCTTCATCGTATTGTTGCCATATTATTTACCGACACTTTCCGAAGATTGTCGAAGATTTTGAAGAATTATTAACAAAACTAGCGGACCCCTGCACACTTCGTAGCGCAATAATATTAGATTAGATGTAGAAAATCAAAACTACTTATATTTTTACCTATTTTTATATATATATAAAAAATAGGTATAGAATTCGCTCAAACTTTCGAAAATTTTTCCGAGGCCCGGAGGGCCGAATGACATATACCAATCGATTCAGCTCGACGAACTGAGCAAATGTCTGTGTGTGTGTGTGTGTGTGTATGTGTGTGTGTCCGTATGTGTGTTGTCAACTAAGAGGTCGAGATCTCAGAGATGGCTGGACCGATTTTCATCAAACTAGTCGCAAATGAAAGGTCTCTCCGTCACCCAAAACGCTATTGAATGGTTTTGAGATCGGATGTTTACTTTTTGAGTTATACAAAGTTTTATGTCAAAATTTTCAGTTTTTTGACAGTATCTGTCACAATTGACCTTGAAAACAGAATATGTTTTCAGACTTAGATTCCGCACGGTAATACCTATCCAACAAGCCATAGATTGTTAAAATCCGTCCATTTTTAACGGAGATATCGAAATTTTTCTGTAAGCGACTTTTCCCCCTATTCCAGCAGTAGGAGTTTTGAGCGCTGTATGACAAAGAAATGCTTGGGAGCAACGGAAAACACGATTTTTTATACTGTTACATACAATTGTTTCTAAGAACCAAAAGGATTGTGTACAGCATTCTTTTTCATGACATTTAGCCTCGGACCGATTTTGGCACGGCTCGTTTTTGGCAACATAATCGTTCGAATATAACATATATGTATAAACCAGATGATGGCAGAATTTTTTTTAATTATTTTGTTTTAAACTACTTACAGCAATAAATGCTGGAACAACATAACATCCATATACCATTCGAATCAGTTCGTCGAGATCAGCAAATGCGTGTGTGACAAATAACTTCAATTAATTTTCTCGGAAAATTTCTTTTCTACAAATTCAGATTCATACGAAAAGTCGTATGCTCCCAAACAAAGTTCCTGCATTATGTTTGGTTCCGACCTCTGGTTTCGGAACTACAGGATGATATGTGAAACGAAATCAAAATTGTGTAACTCATTTTTCTTGAAGATGGCTGAACCGATCTAAGATGCAAATGAAATCTAAGAATCATCTAAGATTCAAATGAAAAGTTTCAAAGTTCTATAAAACATCTTGCTTTTCAGTCAGATCCAACTTCCGGTTTCGGGGATTGTATAAAAATGTCTATTCCACATAATTTAATCAGGTTTATCGGGTTAGCAGATTTGGATAGTCGATAAAAAAATTAACTTTTTTCAGTTTTAGTGGTATTCAGTTGTCGATCAGAAGGCACCTAAAAATTTAATTCGTGCTATGATCTCTCAAAGATGTCTTAACTGATTTTCAAATGTTTTGAAACAAATGTAAAGTGTACAGCTACTCAGGTGAATTTATCTGACTTCGGCCATACCGCTTTTAGAATTCCGGTTCCAGTATAAAATCGTTTCTCAAAGCTCAATCGTTTTCTCAAAAAAAGCCTAATCAAATTTCAGAAACAAAAATTTTAATTAAAACAAACTTATATACAAAAATTAATTATTTTATCCAATTATGACTTCCGGTTCTCGAATTACATGATGATGAATTTTTAAAATTCAAACCGATATAGAAGATGACAATCCCGAAAAGCTTCAAAGTTGAACTCAAAACTGTTGTAATTTATTCGTCATATGGCCATACGAATCGGTTTGGGTTATGCTGGTTCCTGAATACCGGCTCTGGAAGTACCTTAAATTACCGTAAACTCTAGAGTGGAACTTACATATCATGGCATGTTTAATCGATTATCACACTTCTAGATTCAAATTCGATCCGATTTGCAGTTTCGACATTACAGAGTAATGAGTGATTAAAATCTCAAATTGTCGCTTAAAACGAGGGTCATTAAAATAATGTCATGAAAACTTAAACACCGAAGAATATTCATGAAAAAAACACATGCGGATTGATAAAAATAGGTATCATCTCACTGCTAGGTGGATTAAACACGTTTTTTTACATTATTGTGGAAAAATATCATTATAATGCTCTATGATAGTGGCCCCAAACTTTTTATATCGCTGACAACAGTACAAAATTAATAAAACCGATGGTTTTATTGAAACACAAACAGGCAGCGTACAATTTACCATCCGAAAAAAACTCTACATTCACACTACAAACTCCTAACGATTATTGACGGTAACAGAAAAGTTAAACGGATGAGAAAATGACGTTCAAATTGAAATGACATAGTAGTGGGCATCATTTACTACACTTTATTTTGTACTTTGTGTGCTTGTTTCTGTACTTTCTGTACTTGTTTCAAAATTTGTTTCTGTACTTTCTGTACCTGCTCCAGTATTTGCTGTATTTGGTCCTGTAACTGCTGTACTTATATCTGTATCATCTGCACATTCTGTACCTTTTTCTGCACTTAATTGTGCCAGAACTTCTTGTACTTGTTTCTCTCATTTCTGTACTTGGTTTTGTACTTTCTGCGCTGGTTCCTGTACCTTCTTTATTTTTTCCTGAACTTAGCTTCTGGACTGGTTCCTTTTATTTCTGTACCTGTAGCTGTCCTGGTGCATTTCTCACAGCTCAAAAATTATCTTTGGATGGAAATTATTTCGAATACTCTTAAGTTAGAATATTCGAACGACCCTCACGATTGCTGGCGATCAGTGAAGTAGAATGATAGAATGTTTTGTAAAAATGAATCATCTGACAATTGTCTTTGATTCGATCTCAACATTTTTCCCCAAATCAGGCCCACACGTACACTTAAAGCTGTTTTTCCTGCTCTTAAAAGTTCCGAATGATTCAAACGAAATACAACCAAAATCAGTTTGACGGTTTATGAGCCAGTGAGTGAATCATTTGAATAGGTAAAACATGTCGATGAGTTCCCAAATCTCGGTTCAATCGATGTAATTTAAAAACAGGAGCCAAACGGGATGGTTCGTGTACATTGGACGAAACTGCTCATAGCCACTCAAACACAAATAATTTGAAATTTCGAAGTACTCTGGGTTGATATAATTCGAATTGCGTTTGGGCCAGTTGAAGACGTTTGGACTCAAATAAATAACCGTACTTTCAATTCGAAGCAATTGACGAAATTTTTAGGTCGTTTCGAGAAAAAATTACACAAAATTTCGTCCAATAAATCCTTCAAAGGTATAGCATGGGAAATACTTATGAAAAATTTAAGCCGAAAAATGTCCTTCTAATTCGAATGGAATTGTTCCAAAAAGTAGAGAGCCGAACAGTTTTGGTGTTTGAGTTAACGGTCTTAATTCGAAGTGGCATCATATATTATATCTATCAAGAAGATAAGATTCACATTTCTGGAATCTTAGGAAAACAACGGTTTTATTAATAATCTTGTATTCATATTTTGCTCTTAAGCGGGCAGCAGCATTGCATAACTCGATACGAGCCAAACAATCAACGGAGATCTAGCATGCATTGAGTGGAAAATTTCCATTTCTAAACGAATCAATTTTCTAGTTTTTCTCTACTTTCCCGAAAATTTTTCCTTACCCGAGTAGCAATCCGCAACTAGTTCTGATGCGACTAAGTCCAAACTATGTTGCAACAAGAGCACGAATATGTTTTTTATGTGATACTGGTTGGAACAAGGTGACATTAATGTTTCTTCATAACACAACTAGTTACGTAATAGTTATTTAGGTTCCAAATCACCACATCTTTTTGTCATATTGAATTAATTATAATTTATAAACTTTCGTTACTTAATTCAAACATATCTTTAATAACAACTATGCTTCTAGCTACTAGTTGAAAATAAGTTTATTTGACTCCAATATTAGCAACCCGTAACTAGTTCTGATACCACTTAGCCCAACTATGTTGAAACAAGAGCACAAACATGTTTTAATGTTATGCTGGTTAAAACAGGGTGTTTCTTTATAGCTTAAACATTGAACTAGCTATCATTTGTAAGTTATCGTTACTTGATTCTAACATATCTTTAATCACAGCTATGGTTTTAGCTACTAGTTGAAAAAAGGTTGCGAAACCATTACAAATACGTAAGCGTATATGTAAATCGTTACGGTTAATCGATGTAGCAATAACTTAGATATTATAAGATTATAACATACAATTTCTGCATTGATTCAGATAGTTATCGGTAGGTTTTCGCAACGTTATGATAACGAAAATGTAACCAAAAAAACTTTTATTGGCTTGAATATGGCGAACACAATATGAAGTCTCAAGAAGTGTATGAAACGTAAATAAAACCAGGATATTACTTTTTCCATAACTACTTTTTGCCGAAAATAGTGAAAGGCAGAATAGTCATTTTTGTTCTATGCACTGTCATAAACACGAAGAAAATAATATAGAGATTAAACACCGATTGTGATAATATTACAATTCTCCTGATATATGAATTTAAAATGATGAGAAATCACTCTACTTGGAACAATTTTGAGCATTCTGAACATAGGGTTATTTTGTTGTTTATTTTTTATATCATTATAAACAGATTTTGATTGACGGCGCATAAAAAAACAGTTAAGTAAAATTGAATTCCGCTCGACAGTTTTATAATCGTTGTGAAATTTGTACCTTGTATTAAATTTTTAATTTCAAGTACTATACTGTCTTTTTATTGTTGATAGGAAAACACTATGGATTCATTCAATGTTTATAATTTCGATGGCAATAAAATTTCAACTACTTTACTTGAAAATAAGTTATATTCATGTTATGGAAAATAAGTTATTTCAGTATGGCATTACAACGTAACGACAACTTATTTTTAACCGACATAGAAACTAGTAGAAACTGCGCTTCTTGAGTCTCGCAAGTGGTTCGATGTTAGTAACAATAACTCAAATATCTGGTTGCAAACTAGGCACAAATAAGCTAGCATAAAAAAAAATTGTTACTTGGGTAGCCTAAAACCACCGGATAAACGTCACCTTTCGAACAAAAAAAAATCATTTCAAGATCGGCCCACGCATACCAGAGAACATTAGCAACACACACTTTTTTCGTTATTATTATTATTATATATATATATATATATATATATATATATATATATATATATATATATATATATATATATATATATATATATATATATATATATATATATATATATATATATATATATATATATATATATATATATATATATATATATATATATATATATATATATAGAAGATTGCACTATTACTGAGTAGCAGTAACAACATCTTCCGTTAAAATTATATAAAATCTTCTTTTGAATCGATCCACTGTTTATAAAATTAACGAGTTTGTATTTACGTTTCTTGAAAATTATTATGAAATAAAATCGTTTCATTTGTCCAGGTTTCAATGTTTAGGATGTTTGTATCAAAAATTGAGCTTTCAACTAACATTGAAATCATCATAATTGATTTCCAGTTAAAGGGCGTTATTCAAACACTTAATAATGTAAAAATTTGTGGAATGGAATCGAAATTGAATAGAATCAGACCATGTCAGCTTGGAGCGAATTCAAACTGCAGTCCAGTAACGCCATCGCACGGCATCACATTCAACATATCATGTCAATTGTGTGGGTGCGCAGTGCTGCTATTTTGGCGCGCACGAATTTGACATTTTTCTTCCTTTCTTCTATGAACGTGATTCGATGCGGACTCGCCTGAGGGCGCCATGCTCGCACAAAATTATGTTGCAAATGATTTGTTCGGGAAATGTGAGAGCTGGATATCTTGTTAATATGATGTCTTTGATAGAATCAATTATCATGAATGAATCTTATTGTCCATTTTACCCTTCGCAAAAAATCTAAGCGCTTAATCTAGAGCAAGTTTGTAACTAGTCACTTGAATAAATTTTTAGTTTAGTGTACCATCATCATTATCATCTTTATTTTTGTATTTATTATGGAAATCCTAGAAATGTTTCATTTTTAATGTAATTGTACTCGGTCGTGTCTGGCATAAACCATTTCATTTTTTTTAAATTCAAACCGTCATAGAAGATGGCGATACCAAAATATCTTCAAAGTTTAGCTCAAAGCTATTGCAATTTATTCGGCATATTAATTTATGACCATACGAACCGTTTTGGGTTATGCTGGTGCTAAAAGCAAAAATCGGATAAGTAAACCTTAGTTTCGAAAACCCGTTTAAGTATTATTGAACGGAGAAACCGTATAAAAATATATAGAGCAAAAACCGCCTTTTGCGAAATAAATGTTTTAATCGATTTTGGTATTGAAATGTTCACATAAACTACACTTCGAAAATATTGTCATCGCTGTTAAAAGCCAACGCTCAATTGACTGTGAGTTCAGTGATTCTCGAATAAATATGACAGTGAAAGTCAGTCAATGTCAATCATCAATAATTTTCATTAGTAAATGAAATTCGCACAAGCCCGCCCGTTTATCCCCGATACTCACAGCTCTAATTTCACTTAGTTGCTATCGAAAAATTAATTTTTAAAACAAAAACGAAACGATAACAGACACACACACACACACACTCATAAGCAATCGGTGCTTGGGTTACTTCACGGCATCTGCTGACTAGCATCGATCGATTGAAAATTTATCCACTTTCAACTCCCCCCTTGAAAACTGTTCGGTCGGAATTGGCTGAGCAAACACGGTCCGCTCAAGCAAAACAAGCTTATATTTTCTAAACGAAAGCAACATCTCATAAGCACACAAACCAGCCCATGGCTCTGTTATTTTTCACCAATCGAAGAAAATAACGCAGACCTTCTGGTGCCTCATTCGATCTTTCGTTCCCCTTCCCCGACAATCCCTGACCCATGCCCATGGTGTGTTGTTTTTCCTCGGAAAAGCGCCAGGATTTAAATACATTCGCGGAAACCGGATTAATCTATCGGTGAAGGAGGGGATCGAAAACGGCTCACCGGATTTACTTGCTTCTTCGCCACCACGCGCTCCGAGTTCGGATGACTAGCGGGCAGGAGTAGTGGAAAGAGAAAATTGGGAAAAAAGTTTATCAGTCGTATGTACAGGCAGCCTGGGCGGCAGGCTCTAATGCAGACAGGCTACCCACCGTTCGCATGCTAGGCATTGCGCATCTTGGAAGTGTTCGACGGCGTGTGATGGCAGCAGATTCCGGAAGTGCGAGGGGAATAGGCGAAACAATGGAAGCAAATAAAAGGCACGTCAATCAAAATGGAAATAAATCGATATTCAAATGGGCGGACGAGTGTTACGGCTGCGTTTTCCCATTCCCAGGTTTGGAGTGTGGTACACCCGCGCAGGAGCTCGAATATATAATTTTATCAGCCTGAAGGATGGCAAGGTGTGAGCCGTGTGCTAAGCTCATCCCGACTAGCAAGAATTTCTATGCGATTTTCTCTGGATGCTCCTTTTAGTTGCAACTATCTGAGGAGCTGGAATGTTCATAATAACATTTCTCATTATTGTAAAAAGCTGAGATTTTTATCATAAGCAGAATGGAAACTAAGATCGTCGGAAGGAAGGTCAAGATAAGCTCATTTTCCCCGTTAGGATGAATATGAATCATGCTCATATAGGAAATTATGGCTTTTTAGATTGATTTCGGATCAATTGCAAATAAGCGCGGCGATCAGACTGCTGTTAGCCCAAGCTCTATAATTCAGCCAGTGACCTGGCTATCGATTTCAATTTCTCATGACTCTCGCTCGGTATTCTATATTCTAAGCCTGAAATAATTGCTCTAACGATAGGCCGCTGGGTCGTATCTTAATTACGTTAGCACGTTTCGTGAATTAGCTGAACCGAGCGCATTAGCAGCCTCAGACACTTCCAAGTATCGCGTCTGGTCGCTTATCAGTCGGTGCTCGGTTGTTGTGCAAACTCTAATGCTTCCTATCCACGCATACGAGATCCACTGCCCGATGAGTGTTTTTCTATGCACCGGGCGCAGCTATTTTCCGACGTTAAGCGAAAAATGGGAAAAACAAAATAATAATTTCTACAAAACCAATGCAGACAGATCGTCGCTGGCTGCTGCCATGGTTTCCTGTGCAGCATTGTTCAGGCGCGGTACCGCATCCCAGTGCAAATAAAAATAAATATTAAAATTGATAATTATCGTTAACACTCATCTTATTAAATATTAATCCTAAATAATCACGTTCCGCAGTGCACTAGCAGACCTGGTAACAAAGGCCTTCCGGGTAGGAAGAAAGGCGGTAATGCTTGGAGCAGAGAGCATAATAATTCCGAAGCGCTGGCAAGGCTCATGAGGATCCATAACCTTGTGATGATTATAAAATTTTGTATGTGCACGTTTCCTCGTGCGCCGTCGCTTCGATTATGGTGAAATATAGCTTTTTCCTTTGGTTTTCTCTTCGTGTTTTTCTCTGCCTCTTCACGATTCACTTGTTATGTCATAGCCGGCGCCTTTTTTAACAGAGCGCAAGGAATTCAAGAATCAGACAATTGTGTGTGGAATAAGTAAATGCAAGTTAATCGGTTTTAATTAAGTGTATTATTTTTTTCAAACAAATTTTAGTTACTACTTTGGGGTACTTTTTGAAAGAACTAAATCTCTTCAAAATTATTTGGATTTCAATCATTCACTTTCTTCAAGTGAAATCAAACACACTGTACTTTTTCTAGGTATCTCATTTTTTATATTCTTTTTATGTTTGCGTACGTGGAACACTGAGTGAAAATGTAGAAAAGACGGGTGGGCAATGTCAGAGACATAACCGGATTGAAGTCAATATGAATTAAACTGACAAGTTGCTCTGAGAATTTCTTATATGTTAAATTATGTTGACTACATTCTATCAAAATGCAACTGTTCGGCTGCATATCGATGAAAACAATAGCCTAGGATTCAATACGATCAGCGTACAAAGCAAATCGATAAAGTAATCCTCTTGTTGAATTTCTCTGTAGAAAGGATATAGAATTGCTGGAAACCCGACCAGTCCAATGATCCACGCAATCGAAAAATGTCTGTATGTATGTGTGTGTGCACCTTACAAAATTTTTTATTACCGTTCACTCTTCTCGGATACGGCTGAACCGATCTCGACTTGCTTAACCTCGTTTGGAAGCTACTATTGGGTCATTGATCAATTCGAAGATCAAATGACGAAAAAGTGACAAAATCAGAATCTACCTCCTCCGATTTGGATGAAACTTTGCACATGGCTTCAGTATGGCAAACCATAAGTTTTGTACCGATGGAGAGATCAAGCCGACTCATGACTGATTTTTAAAAAGGGCGTATGTATTTTTACATTTCAAAAAAATTGCCTTTTTCAAATCGTTGTAACTCGGAAACCGTTAATTGTACAAAAATGCCGTCCAGGAAGAAGTTGTAGGGAATCGATTGGGCACTCTAAAAAATATACACTGTAAAAAATTTTATTTTTTTCTAAATAATTTTAAAATTAACCAACAAAATTAAATTTAAAAAAAAAATTAGGGGTTCGATTTTTTTTGATAGTTTTTATTTTAAAGCTGTTATTAAAACCAGCAGATTGATGGCTATCCCATCCGTGCCTTTTGAAAAATTAAGAAGTTACAGCTAAAACAATTTAATAATAAAGGCAATAAATTTGTGCATGATATCCTTTCTTCTAAAAGTAGCTGTTCTTGAGATACTTGGATATTTAATTGTAACACTATTTTTTATATTTTCATGAATTATTTATTTGCTTGCTATATCTACAATTATTACATTACGTTCGTATGACTTTCTTAATAAGCCCGCCTACGACAGCGATCACAAATACTTAACGTGGTATTCAATTTAACCTTGCACTTTTGAGCTTCTAAACCAGGAAAAGGCTTACAACACTTTGGGAAAACCATATTGTAGTATTGTAACTGTTTCGAAAAAGATTTGTTATAAATTAATATCTGTTCTACGATGTATAGCTATTTATATGTGAAACAGGTAGGATTTATTTAAGCAATTCGCTGGTACGTATGTTGGTTGTAAACAGTAGGTAATCAACTGGCACATCTCTTTGATTCTACATGTGTTTATTCGTTTTGACGTAGTTACGTTAGTTCTACTGTTTAAATGATTATCTTTTAACGAGACCTTGAAATATATCTGTAAATTGTTTTAGCTGTAACTTCTTCATTTTTCAAAAAGCACGGATGGGATAGTCATCAATCTGTAGGGTTTATTAACAGCTTTTAAATAAAAATTACAAAAAAAATTTAAACCCTGATTTTTTTTTATTTAACTTTTTCGGATTATTTTGTAACTATTGGAAAAAAATTAAAAATTTTGTTCACTCTATATTTTTTCTAGAGTGCACAATCGATTCCCTACAACTTCTTCCTGAACGCCATTTTTTGTAGAAATTAACGTTTTCCGTATTACAACGGTTTGAAAAAGGCAATTTTTGTGAAATGCAAAAATACATACGCCCTTATTAAAAATCAGTCGTGAGTCGGATTGACCCCTCCATCGGTTCAAAACTTATGGTTTGCCATACTGAAGCCATGTGCAAAGTTTCATCAAAATCGGAGAAGGTCGAGTCTGATAATCTGCTAAGCGTTTCTGGAATTGCTCATAAGTGACGTAACCGACTAAACTCAATTTTTTATCGGCTCAATTTCGTCGGAGAAGACTCAACAAATTTTGACAAACTTAGATTATTTTAAAGCTACTAAGAGGTTATTAATCAAGTTTGGAGAGGTTAGGGCCAACGCTTCCGTTTCGGGAGTTGTATTCTTATAGGAGAAGTTTTTATTTGCTTTAATTTGATCGGATATGTCCAAAATCGATACCTTAAATTTTGAACGTAATCATAGGTTATTTCTGAAATAATTATACGGACAGAAAACAATTAACTTGTGGATTACATCACTTGTACGATTATATTCTCGAAACTTGATGTTTCAGCCGTATGATTTTCGAAGTTGATACAAAACGCAGTTTTTGTCTCAAACGATTCTAAAATTATTGATAACGAGAAAATTTGTAAAATTTGTAAAAATTGTAAAAATTGTAAAAATTGTAAAAATTGTAAAAATTGTAAAAATTGTAAAAATTGTAAAAATTGTAAAAATTGTAAAAATTGTAAAAATTGTAAAAATTGTAAAAATTGTAAAAATTGTAAAAATTGTAAAAATTGTAAAAATTGTAAAAATTGTAAAAATTGTAAAAATTGTAAAAATTGTAAAAATTGTAAAAATTGTAAAAATTGTAAAAATTGTAAAAATTGTAAAAATTGTAAAAATTGTAAAAATTGTAAAAATTGTAAAAATTGTAAAAATTGTAAAAATTGTAAAAATTGTAAAAATTGTAAAAATTGTAAAAATTGTAAAAATTGTAAAAATTGTAAAAATTGTAAATATTGTAAATATTGTAAGAATTGAAAAAATTGTAAAAATTGTAAAAATTGTAAAAATTGTAAAAATTGTAAAAATTGTAAAAATTGTAAAAATTGTAAAAATTGTAAAAATTGTAAAAATTGTAAAAATTGTAAAAATTGTAAAAATTGTAAAAATTGTAAAAATTGTAAAAATTGTAAAAATTGTAAAAATTGTAAAAATTGTAAAAATTGTAAAAATTGTAAAAATTGTAAAAATTGTAAAAATTGTAAAAATTGTAAAAATTGTAAAAATTGTAAAAATTGTAAAAATTGTAAAAATTGTAAAAATTGTAAAAATTGTAAAAATTGTAAAAATTGTAAAAATTGTAAAAATTGTAAAAATTGTAAAAATTGTAAAAATTGTAAAAATTGTAAAAATTGTAAAAATTGTAAAAATTGTAAAAATTGTAAAAATTGTAAAAATTGTAAAAATTGTAAAAATTGTAAAAATTGTAAAAATTGTAAAAATTGTAAAAATTGTAAAAATTGTAAAAATTGTAAAAATTGTAAAAATTGTAAAAATTGTAAAAATTGTAAAAATTGTAAAAATTGTAAAAATTGTAAAAATTGTAAAAATTGTAAAAATTGTAAAAATTGTAAAAATTGTAAAAATTGTAAAAATTGTAAAAATTGTAAAAATTGTAAAAATTGTAAAAATTGTAAAAATTGTAAAAATTGTAAAAATTGTAAAAATTGTAAAAATTGTAAAAAATTGTAAAAATTGTAAAAATTGTAAAAATTGTAAAAATTGTAAAAGATCTAAAAATTGTAAATATTATAAAAATTGTAAAAATTGTAAAAATTGTAAAAATTGTAAAAATTGTAAAAATTGTAAAAAATTGTAAAAATTGTAAAAATTGTAAAAATTGTAAAAATTGTAAAAGATCTAAAAATTGTAAATATTATAAAAATTGTAAAAATTGTAAAAATTGTAAAAATTGTAAAAATTGTAAAAATTGTGAAAATTGTAAAAATTGTAAAAATTGTAAAAATTGTAAAAATTGTAAAAATTGTAAAAATTGTAAAAATTGTAATAATTGTAAAAATTGTAAAAATTGTAAAAATTGTAAAAATTGTAAAAATTGTAAAAATTGTAAAAATTGTAAAAATTGTAAAAATTGTAAAAATTGTAAAAATTGTAAAAATTGTAAAAATTGTAAAAATTGTAAAAATTGTAAAAATTGTAAAAAATTGTAAAAATTGTAAAAATTGTAAAATTTGTAAAAATTGTAAAAATTGTAAAAATTGTAACAATTGTAAAAATTGTAAAAACTGTAAATATTGCCTTAATCGAAAAAAGTTATAAACAGTAAAATATTTGATATATGACATAATTTGTTAAAACTGTAAATATTGAAAATAAAATTATAAAATATGTTCAAACCGTGAAAATTACATACATTTTGAAAATACGGCACATGAGCGAAAATTTCAGAGGTTGAATAATCTGAAAGAAAATGTAATTACTAAGTAATTACAGAAATTAACAATAGAATGTTTGGTAAAATCAGGATCGCTTTCTCTGGTTTAGATGAATTTTTCTGTACGGCAAACCATTATTTGGTTTGCTACACACTAAGATTAAATTTCTTTTTTCGGTAATATTTTTGACGAAAAATTTTGGTAACCTATAGTAATGACTGACATTTCGGTACATGAGTTTTATTTCACAATAACTATTCAAATTTTTACCGCACAATCAGTTTTACGTGAATTTTCATTACTGAGTTTTGCAAATAGATATACAATTCATACGGTAAATCTGAATAGTCGCCGAGTACGGTAACAACCATACTGTCCGTATGGTCCGTCCTATCTTCCAATAACCGAACTGATGTGAAAACTGATTGTCATGAAACTAACTGTCAAACAGATATTAAAATTTTCGGCAAGTGTCTTTTTATTAACCAAACGAAAAACATATTGAACAGCAAGGATGGCTTTTATCGTATCAAAGAACGTTCACCGGCTCTTCAACGATTGAATCAGTGCCATCAAAGAGAAACGGAAATCATCGCAACAACGAAAACCTGGCATGGCTCATTTAACATAGAATCGACACCAGTGCTAGAGCGAATTTCTCTCGATGACATTTCTGAGAATCAAAGGTTAGCATGCTGCTGTGGGGATCCTCTCTGAAGCAACAAACGGTCGCTTATTCTCGTTTCGCGATCCGATTCTATACAGGCAGTTGATAATTGCGATAGAATCATTTTACTATTGCCGCTTATTCTAACTATGTGCATATAACCTTTGTGTAAGTTGTGTCTATGAAAATGTCTGTGAATGCTCCACACAAAGATTTTGAAATATTGCAACCTAGTATGAGAATCATCGATTCGATTTTCTGCGATAATTGTCAACTTGTGATTCTCTCTTGGGAAATTACACAAAGCACCAATCATTATCAGACTGTAATTTTTTTTAAGGGCATGAAATACTCAGAGTATGAAGTGGAGCGAAGAAATGTAGCAAAATTCTCTCAAGGTTCATGCACTGAGAGACTCGAGTTCTTGTAACATCTTCTACCGGATTGGAAATGTTGTATACAATATAGATAGCAATATAGCTGCTTCTGTCAAATTTTCGACAATCACCAACACTGTTGAAGAGTTCATCGAATGGATTGAGGTACAGGTGCTAAAGTATTTAAAACATTAGAACCATTAAAAGCTTTTTGTTTACTTATAGGCAGAAAACAATTTTGTATTACTTGTCCATTTACTGCCTCCACAAATCATTCGAGGGTAAACAAACAAACAAAAAATTACCGAACAATCAGTTAGATCCATTTGGTTTACAGTTTACGGTAGTTGTTTGACAGTTCAGCAATTACTGAACGATCGGTAATGAATTTAATTACCGAATTTTGCGAAATTTTCTAAGTGTGTACCCATTTATGAAATTGCTTTATTGCAATAAATAGTGAAATGCTTGTAAAACTAACGGATCAGAAACCTTTATTTCTGGGAGATTTTAGACATAAATTGGATCTCCAACTGAAACGAAAACAAAAGGTACACACACACACTCACAGTTCAATACTGTGCCTTACCGACCGATCAACCACGACTGCGGCGAGGGCGGCTATTCTGGCAGGTATCTGAAACGTATAACAATAAATATAATAAATTTGACATTAAATATTTATAAATCGTGTGTGATATCATCTGTGCAAACATTAATTTAATACGTTTCAGAAGTGGGCATTCGTAGCCAACAGATCAGCAGCACTTCCCGTTCCCCAGGCGCACCCTCGCATCGTCAGTTCGCCAGACAGTTGGACAGTTGCGTTGGGCACGGAGGGCTCGCAACCAGATTCAAAGAAGAGAATATTTCTCAGGTGATTTCGCTTATGGTCTCGCTGGTAGGAGGATCAAATAGCGGATACAGCGGTCTGACTTGTTCACACACACTTGAGATCCCTTCCCCGGCGGGCAGACAAGAATTTCGCTCGTTGGAAGGGAGCGAGAATTTTAAAAATTGAACGAAGAAATGAAATGTTCTATCCTGAAGGATCATCATTTCGCTGCTGTTGCTGTGGTTAGGCTTTGTGGGCTCGGCTGTTCCGTACATTGTACTTATCTTGCATAATTAATCCTAATGGGGAGGATATGTTTAAGGTACTCTGTAAAGTCCTCCTTGCCAGCACGGGGAACGGTAAGCGAAAGCTATAATTTTTGTCCGTGAACACGAACGACCAGCCATACAGACAACGGAAAGCAAATTGGTGATTATATTGTTTGAAGTTACATATTAGAGCAAACGAAATTACAATGTTGTGAAAAAATGTGTTTACATTAGAATTGCACTGCACATGCTAGGACCTTTCTTTGAAATGATTGTTACTAGGTAAAGTGTAATTGTTTTAAACAAATTTGAAGTGAAAATATTTTTAAGAGGCTTTCAGAATGGTGATTTGGATATACTCTTCGTCCACTTATTATGATTGATAGAAATGCAACAAAATACAACTTAAAGAATACAGTTGGGGGAATCTGATAAGCAAGTGACAGATTTTTTTCAGAAAATTTTATGATTGTATTTTTTGATCTGGCTCAAATTTTGCATAAGCGTTATTTATGGCCTTTTTACTCTAGCCTTACTTGTGAGAAAGGACTAAGTAAAAATCCCTTGAAAATTGTTTCAGAAACGGTGGATCCGATCGATTTGGTGTCTTCTGCAATGTTTTAGGTTACGTAAAGGACTATGTAAAAAAATTATTGATGTTGAAAAAAAATTAACACTTCAAATTTAAATATCCCATAAAAGGGATTATTGATTTATTTAATTTTTTGATATGAAGTCCAAAGTAAAATACTGTCAAATTTCTAGAATGTAGAAAAAATTTAAATTTGAAAAAGTTACATATTTTCAAAATATTGTAAATATGTTTTATATTTTCCAACCAAATTTTATGAAAGAACGCTAAATTTCAAATGAAAAAGATGTGATTCAAAATTTTTCTATATGCGTTCTCGAGATACAGCGGTTTGAAAAAAAATTAAAGGGTCAATGCAAGACACGACCGAGCACGATTACATTAAAAAGGAAATAATTCTAAGGTATTCATAATAAATACAAAAATAAAGATGATGGTGGATGCACTAATCAGCGATAAATTACAAACTTACTCTAATTTTTCATTTCAAAATTTTTGAAAATATCCTTTAAAGTTTAGTCAAATATGATGATTTCAAAGTTACTTAAAAGACCAATTTTGGATACGAACAACCTCAAGATATGGAACTGAACAAAAGAAACGATTTTATATCAGAATTTTTTTCAAGACAGAGAATGTGCAAACTTATTCATTTTATGAACAGCGATTAGAGAAAATTTTAAATATTTTGATAAAAAAATGTGAATGTGAAAAATTTGAATAACCGTCAACCAATAAACTCAGTAACAGTGTAATTTCAATGATCCTTCGTTAAAAAGCGTCGCTAATCTTCGGAAAGTGTCTGAAAATAGAATGGCAGCAATACAAAGAAGAAAATATGTGACACAGTCCGCAGAACATATTTTGTTACTTTAATTGCTTTTCACTTTTGCATATTAAGGAACCAATGCATACGCAATCAAATTCCTTAATTTTGTTCGTATTGTAACTTGATTTTATTAATACATGAACGAATTTGTCATTGTTACAACGCATGTAGTGACAAGACACTTGTTGTTTTGATGTAAATGATAATTTAACTGAAAATGGCGGTAACCCGAGTTTAGTGAGGATTCAAATGATACATGTAAAATCGCAGACCAGCTTGTCTTGAGTTTATCTCTGATACTACATTTTATTGCATCTGATAATTTTATATATGTGAGTCTGTGCAACTTATTTGTACTAAGCTCCGAATCTTTAGAAGCGTTTCCTGGTGGGACAACAGCTTGTTCAAATCGATACTGCGTAACAATTTGCATTGCATTGAATTGTTTTTGTTACACTTAGTCTGGATCTCTTCTATAAAATTCTTAGTCTGGATCTCTTCTATAAGATTCTAAATCAATTTCTAACCATGCAATTAGGTTACACGATTATTGTTTAGTTCAATAATAGGGCTTAAGGAATTATACAGAGAGATAGTTCATTGTGTTTAGGAACATTTGATGAAAGCAAGTACCTATGATTATCACCATAACACAACTTTATACTGAATCTATTTGCGCGCCACCGCGTTGTTCGTATGTAAATGGAGATTTCTGTATGCACACTACCCGTTGACAAATTAAAACATTTGTAAACTTTTTCAAATCAAGTTAAATGAGAAAAATTTATCAACAAATCACCGAGATACAAGCGCTTCAAATTAGGTTCGAAAAATCTACCACCGATAGTTCTAAGTTGGTCTGCTAGTTACCGGAGAATCAAGATAAGCCATGAGTAAACTAAAGCAGAAATGTATTCGAGCTATAGTCTATAGTTCATACTGCGCAAATCGGACGAGAGTTTGACATTATTCACTGCGACTGTCATTGGCTCGTGAAAACATAGGTCAACTCAATCTAATTTTTCAATGGTATGCAATTGAAATACTTGAATGACTTTACCGCATAAGTTTAACTTAAATGTTTTCGAAGCGATTGGTAGTTAAGTTATATGAATTCATCAACAAATGACTGAGTTATAAGCGTTCAAAATTATGACAGAAAAAGGTTACGCGGTTAGTTTTGCATTGTTTCAAAGTGACACCCAGCCTCGTACAGTGAAGAGTTAGCAAAAGCGACAATCCAACGAGCGAACGCATATACAATCTAGTCATCACCTCACTGGACGAGCTACTTGTTTCATTCACAGTCAAGCATCAACTGAAATCAAGAAATGATTTGCAGCATATATTTATAGGTTCTTCTTCACACTACACAGAATGATGCGGTGTTTTTATGCATGACACAAAGCCTTCTATGCAAGAAAATGACGTCAATTTGGTCAGCTGGGATTGGTGGATAGAACATAGGTCAATTCTAATCATTTTTCTCAATAGTATGCTATTAAAATAATGAAGAAGAGTAATGCATTTTTAATGCCAAAAAATCGGGATTTTTTGGAACGATTTTGGATGATCTTTGAATCTTCCCGCATGTAAAAGTACCATCAGATAGAAAAAATATGCTTTCCATTTTTCAGAAATAAATTTACTTGTTATTTGTTTAGTGTACCGCTGTTGTTATGATTTTCCTGATCTAACAAAAATGTACCTGTTAGTCGTTACAGGTTCCCATGCTAGTATATAAAACAATCTGGTATTGCGAATAAACAAGCCATTGAAAAATGAATGAAAGGCAAGTGATAATCAAGTGAAAACAAGAAATAACCCGTGGTCCCCAGTCGGTGTTGAACAGTCGTTCGCACCGCACGCGTATAGCTCTTGGCTCCTGGAATTTTTTTCTGGCTACCTAGAGTTTCATTGATTCAAGGCTTCAGTCTTTTTCAAGGCTACCTGAATCACTAACTAAGTGACTAAGTGATACAAAGAGTGATATTAGAGTGACTAAGTGATACAAAGAGTGATATTAGAGTGACTAAGAAATTAATCAGCCTTTTTTAAGGCTAGCTAGGAGTCTAATCGAAGACTAATTTAGCCTAGTTAATTTAATTTAAAATTTCATTAATTTCAAAAATGCCTGCGTCCAACCGGAAAGGCAACAAGCCTAAGGCTAAAAATAATTCAATACGGAATAAATCACAATCCGTTATTCAACATTTTTCTAATAACATTCACGATCTTATAGAATCTGAATGTAAAAATAAAAGACAACGGACGGATTTCCCTTCCGCTGATCCTATGCCGTCTAACAATATTTACGAGATTCTTCCTGAATCCGATTGTAGCGACATAGAAGAAAATTCTTCAAAAATTCCCAAAATGGACGCTTGTCGTTCTGGGAAGAAACATCAATCTATGCCACCAGTGACGGTGATGATTTCCGACTTCAAAGCATTCCGTACTGAGCTTTCTACTTTTCTCCCGGAAGTAAAAGTCTCATTTCAAATCGGACGAAGAGGAGAATGTCGAGTCTTGGTGGATGGATTGGAAGATTACGAACGTCTTATTCGATATTTGTCCGAAAAACTTCATAAATTTTATTCATATGATATAAAATCAGACAGACCCTTCAAGGCTGTCTTGAAAGGATTATCAAATGATCAAAGTATTGATGAAATTAAAAATGAACTAGAAGAATTGCTTGGTTTTGCCCCTTCCCAAGTAATACTTATGAAAAAAAGAGCGAATGGTACTTCTAAACCACGCTCTGGAATTTCCCATGAACTTTACCTAATACACTTCAATCGAAGTGATGTAAACAATTTGAAAACTTTAGAAAAAGTACGTTTCATTTCCCACATTAAAATTCATTGGGAACATTATAAACGGCATAATCGTATTGCTAACTTAACGCAATGTCGTCGTTGCCAAGGCTTCGGTCATGGAACCAAAAATTGTCATATGGATATACGGTGTTTGAATTGTGGTAAATCGCATTCGAAAGACGTTTGTCCAATGAATGAAACCACTGATAAATTTTCATGTTCAAATTGCAATGGAAATCATAAATCCAATTATTTGAAATGTCCTGTCAGGGAAAAAATTTTAAACGCTCGTTCGCTTAGACAACAAGTCAAATCAACGACCTTAAATTTACAGAATATACCTGAAAATTCTTCTAAGGCACCTGCCAATTCGTCTTCTAACGAAAACAATTTATTGACAGGTAGATCGACCTCGTCATCATCTTCTTCTAATGTCAGTTATGCTGGTATATTAGGTAGAAATCTATCTCCTATTTCTTCTAATGTAAATAATCAAAACACAGGACCGCCTGGCAGTTCTTCTTCTAACGAAAACAATTTATTAATAGGTAGACCGGCCAAATCATCTTCTTCTAATGCCAGTCTACCTACAAATATTCCTTCAATGCCATTCGCTTCTTTAAATGAAGTCGATTTAGGCGATATAACTGAAAATAAAAAGATCTACCTACAAGATCAACTTTTTCAAATGATCATCCAAATGAATTCGACTTCATCACTTTTTGAAGCATTTCAAATCGGATGGAAATTTGCAAATAATATTATAATGAATTTAAAATTTAACAGTGATGTTAAATAATTATTTGAATATTTTAAATTGGAATGCTCGATCTTTGAAATCGAGTGAAGATGAATTTTATAATTTTCTCAAAGTTCACAAAATTCATATTGCCATTGTGACAGAAACTTTTCTTAAACCAAATGTAAAATTGAAAAGTAATCCACATTATGTGGTTCATCGATTTGACAGGTTTACTGGAATGGGTGGTGGAGTTGCCATTTTTGTCCAACGGCAAATTAAACATCGAATTTTACCTTCTTTCAATACTAAAGTTATTGAAAGCTTGGGAATCGAAGTTGAAACCATTCATGGAATTTATTTCATCGCTGGAGCATATTTGCCATTCCAATGCACCGGCGAACAATTAAATTTCTTTAAAGGCGATTTGCAAAAACTTACAAGATATCGATCGAAATTTTTCGTAATAGGGGACTTAAATGCTAAGCATGTCCAGTGGAATTGTAGGCAAAATAACAGTAATGGTAAAATACTTCATAATCAACTCTCAGCTGGTTACTTCACAGTTCTTCATCCCAGTAATCCTACTTGTTTCTCTTCCGTGAAAACCCCGTCTACAATTGATCTGGTTCTAACAGATCTAAGTCACATTTGTAGTGAACCGATTACTCATGCTGATTTTGACTCAGATCATCTTCCTGTAACATTCAGACTTTCCAACGAAGCTATAATTAATCCAATTAGTTCTATTTTCAACTATCATAGAGCTAATTGGTTGGATTACAGATCTCACATTGAAAATCATGTGGATCATGAAACTATTTTAGAAAATTCTGCGGACATCGACACAGCAATTGATAATTTGAATCATTATATTATCGAAGCTAGAAATCTTTCAGTTCCCAAAGCTTAAACTAAATTAAATTCTCCTATCATCGATGACAATCTTCAACTGCTCATTCGGTTGAAGAATGTTCGTCGACGACAATATCAACGTTCTCGTGATCCTGCTATGAAAAACATAGTTAAGGATTTACAAAAAGAAATTAAACATAGATTTACTCTTTTGCGAAATGAAAATTTCGCTAAAGAAGATGAACAAATTAAACCATATTCTAAACCTTTCTGGAAACTTTCTAAGGTTCTTAAGAAACCTCAGAAACCAATTCCTGCTCTCAAGGAAGGAAATCAAATACTTCTTACAAATGGTGAAAAAGCTCAAAAGCTAGCTCAGCAGTTCGAGAGTGTCCACAATTTTAATTTAAACGTTGTGAGTCCTATTGAAAATGAAGTCTCACTGAAGTATGATCATATTTCAACCCAAGTGTTATCACACGATGACATTTTTGAGACGAATTTTGATGAAATTAAATCAATTATTAGGAAACTCAAAAACATGAAGGCTCCTGGTAATGATGGAATTTTTAATATTCTTATTAAAAATCTTCCCGATGTTGCCTTGAGACTCCTGGTTAAAATTTTCAACAAGTGTTTTTCATTAGCTTACTTCCCAAAAAGATGGAAAAACGCTAAAGTAATTCCTATCCTAAAACCTGATAAAAACCCAGCAGAAACATCAAGTTATCGCCCAATTAGCTTACTTTCTTCTATCAGTAAACTTTTTGAAAAAATTATCTTGTTAAGAATGATGACTCATATAAATGAGAATTCAATTTTTTTACCAGAGCAGTTTGGATTTCGTCATGAACATTCAACTACTCATCAACTTGTCAGAGTAACGAACATGATAAAATCAAATAAATCTTCTGGGTTATCCACTGGAGTTGCTCTTCTAGACATAGAAAAAGCATTCGACAGTGTTTGGCACAAAGGTTTAATAGCAAAAATGTCCGATTTCCAGTTTCCTATTTATTTGATCAAAATGATTCAAAATTATTTAACTGATCGTACTCTTCAGGTTAGCTATCAGAATTGTAAATCTGAATTGCTACCCGTACGAGCCGGTGTTCCGCAGGGTTCGAGTGTAGCTCCAATCTTGTATAATATTTTCACTTCTGATCTTCCAAATCTACCCGTTGGTTGTCAGAAATCGCTATTCTGTGACGACACAAGTCTGTTAGCCACAGGTAGAAATCTAAGAGTGATCTGCAGTCGCCTACAAAGAAGTTTAAATATTTTCAGTGATTATCTGTCAAAATGGAAAATTAAACCAAATGCAGCAAAAACGCAATTAATTATCTTTCCTCACAAGCCAAGAGCTTCTTTTCTAAAACCAAACAATAATCACATTCTCAAATTGAATGGCTTGGAATTGACATGGTCTGATCAAGCTAAATACTTAGGTTTAACGTATGACAAAAAACTCACTTTCAAGGATCACATTGAAGGAATCCAGGCAAAGTGTAATAAATATATTAAATGTTTATATCCTCTTATAAACAGAAATTCTAAGCTCTGTCTAAAAAACAAATTGTTAATTTATAAACAAATTTTCAGACCAGCCATGCTTTATGCGGTACCAATTTGGTCAAGCTGTTGTTCCACCAGGAAGAAAACGCTTCAAAGGATTCAGAATAAAATTCTGAAAATGATTCTGAAGCGTCCTCCCTGGTTTAGTACAAATGAGTTACACAGACTCACAAATATAGAACCATTAGATTTAATGTCACATAATATTATAAGCAAATTCCGACAAAAATCGATGCAATCTTCAATTGAATCGATTCGCTCTCTGTATTAGTTAGTAAGTTAGTATATAAGTTCCTTTTCCCCATTACACAATACAAGTAGGTTTAGAATTTTCCCTACACAAAAATCTCAGAATTGCGGAAGCAAATGATGTCTTCATGGTAATAACCAAATCATATATATATATATATATATATATATATATATATATATATATATATATATATATATATATATATATATATATATATATATATATATATATATATATATATATATATATATATATATATATATATATATATATATATATATATATATATATAACAGGGCTGAAAAGTCACCACTTGTGGCTGAACACCCAATTTAAATCTTAATAATTTAATTTTAACTCATATTCCAATAAATAGTTATTTAAAAAAAAAAAAAAAAAAAACCCGTGGTCCCAATTGACATAACAAATATTAATTCTGTTAAATATATTATGGAGAAATATCATGAGATAATAAACAGCATATATTTGCACTAAACAAAGAAGTTAGTTTTGATAAAGATGTGGAAAAAGCAGTTTTTTTCGCAACATTGTTCCTTATGCTGCCGTAGAAGGAAGAATAAAACGCATGGCTATAAGAATTGCTAAGGAACGTGAACATCCCATCAAAAATGCAAAGCTCGTTTGGGCTCGAAAGCGAAAGGAGGAGAGACATTAGAGAATGAAAATACCAAACAACTCCTAATGAACGGTACTAGCAATTACTATTTAAAAAAACCTGTTTTAATCCACCTAGTGGTGTAATGATGCCTTTCTCATGTACATATAATATTGTGGTATTCTATTCAAAAGTTTTCTCTTCGATTTTTGAAAGAAACCAAGTGATTGTTTACAGGGCCGGTGAAAGAGGTGGGTACGGTGGGTAGTACTAACCACCCGAAAATTCCAAAGGTGGGTAATTACCCACCTGAAATTTCGAGCGAAAAACAACGGTAACATTAGTATTATTATTGTAATTCGAAATAATAAATAAAATCCAAATTATAGAATGCTAGTTCTCAAGGTAGAGCAAGGATGTGAATTTTTTTAACAATATATTTATTAAGATGAGACTTGGAAAGGATCATTAAAGCAAACAGAAATCTTTTTGTAACTTAACTTTCCCCTTCCAGCCGAGCTTAAGCATCTCATCAATGTAAACCACTCAAATCTCCGCTATACCGGAAAGTATCGATAAAGGTCTTTTACCCTTTACTATCCGAACCGGCAAAAGAAGAATGCCGTAGAAAGTAACAACTTCTGGTAGCTTTGATGATTCTAATAGTAAATGGTAGAAGTGCTTTATCGGAATTTTTCCGGCAGATGTTTAAGCTCGACTTCTTTGGTATAAAGTGAAAGCTAAGATACTAAGATACTTGTCTCGTCTCAGCTTCTATATTTTCACATAAATAAAATCACTCGAAATATTTTGACGAAGGACTACGTTTATGTTTTCTACACCGGTGTACAAATTCAAAATACAGAAAATAATACCGTACAAACAGGTTTTAGACATTAATATCTCAATAATTTTGAATCGATTTTCAATGTCACAAACATAAACATCACACAAACTGCTTGGAAATATTTCTTCGCATATTTCAGATAATTGGTGATTGGAACTTCAGTTAGGAACGAAAATCATTGTCATGGTTTCCTTTAGCAAATAAGACAGTTTCGTCTGTACACGGTTTTCATAAGACTTCTTGGTTTGAATCAGTGCGTTCGCATTTAATCGCCCTTATTCTGAATAACGACGTATTGATTTTTCGATCGAATGTGGTTCAATCGAATCATAGCTAACTTTGATTTTGCTAGCGTTATGGGGAATACAAATGAAATACGAGGGAAAAAACGATACGACGTTATTCAGAATAAGGGCGAATAAAATTACTTATACAAAACAAGATTCTGTATCGAATAGACTCCATCCTTATAGAATTATTTGTCAATGACCTGAATATAGACTTCAGTTGTAGTGATGACTGTCTCGTTCGGTCCAAATATTTTTCACTTCCGTGTCTTTTTCTGATCAGTAAAGGACAATTGTCTTGGTTAACGGTGATTTTTTGGTTCATCTTATGAGGCCGTTTGTTACGATTTCGCACTTCAAACGCATCAATAAATCAATGTAGCGATCACGTTTCAAGGTACTTTCTAGCTCAAGGTAGTCGATGTTAATGATATCTCGAGCATCTAAAAAACAGACGTGGTACGTTTTCGGGTGACTTTTCCAGTATGAATACTGGTATGACTCCGGGTACAAATAGTGGATCTATGTTTCGTCCATTGCTTCATACAAACGCATTGTGAGCGAATGCGGCATCCATTTGGAAAAGATCTTTTTTATGCCCAGATTTTCGTACAAGATCGTAAAAGAACTTCCAGTTTATGTGCTAACCATCTCAATACATCTAATCTAATGAACTTTATGAAAACTTGCTTAATTTGTTTCCGGTTGACTGTTTCATTTGGTCACGTTCAAAATCAGAACATCACAAGCCTTTATTTTTTAATGGATCCGAGTGGGGGAAATACTTCTCAAGCTAATGCTAGGTTTGCGCTGATTTTTTCCCTTTAAAAAGTTATGTTTTATCAATACATCAATGTTTATCGTTATTTCCATTTTTCATAAATGAATTAGTAACGCCGCTTATATGTAACGTCTTATATTCAGTGTTTGTGATGCTATTGATGTGAATGTTCTCTGAAGGTTGGTACTTTCGAGAAATGAGATTAGTTCGATTAGTTCACAAACGTCATCTCTGGGTCAGTCCCGGGACTTATTGATCAATGCGTTATGTACATCAGCGGCTGGACTGTTCATGGATTTGATTTATGCGCCGTTCGATTCGCGCAACATATTGATTGAAGATCGGTTGTTTCTTTGTATTCGAGGAAATGCTGGATGACCTGGAAAATTCTCAAAAAAAAAATTATGAAAATTCGCAGACACGAATAAGTTAAAACGGATCACGAAAGCCTGCTGCCTTTGTATTGAAACAAGCCGGGCAGTTCTTCGTTACATGCAATGATTTATAAAAACAAAACATTAAGAAAAAAAAACGACCTTGCACTTTAAAGAGATAAATATAATTTCCGATAGAATAAATGAGTACACTGGAACCTCAATTTACGCGCAGAGCCGGGGTGCGTAAATAAAATTTCGCGTAAATTAAATAAAACATCGCGTTATTTCAAATTTTTCGTGTAAAAAAGGTTTTTCAAATTTCATTTGATTTCAGTGTAAATAACATGAACAATCCTACTACGTCCAATGCTTTAGCGCCTGAGGATCTTCTGAGTATGTTCTGTGACTATGGAAATGCTTAAGAGATGTTCCAAGAACTACTTGGAGTACTGTCCTTAGGAACTACGCTGTGTCACAACAAGAACTACAACGGCTAATATATTTTTTGTTTCTAGTTAAAACTATTAAGCTACACATTGTTTACTTGTTTATTTTTAGCTGTTCCAGGTAGGTTCCCAGTTGTCCAAGAACTTCAGTGAAAACAGATCTTAAGCATTCAGCAGACCGAAAACGGTAAGTTCGTTAATGCACTTTTTTACACTGGTAGATCTTAAGGCCTAAACTCCAGGAAGTTTTCGGCTGGATCATCGGTTACCTTGTTAGATCTTAAGGCCTTTTCCGAGGAGGTTTTGAATGAGCAAGTTCTTCTACAGATCTCATCACAGTATGTCAATTTTCTTTAAATAGTACTACGAGTACATATCGCACTTAATAGTTATATGAAAGCAATTATATACAATATTTGTTTTCCAGATAATTCTTGGATGCCCACGCTCTTATTTAGATTTATTGAAATTAAACAATTCATTAATTTTTTTTTTTTTTTTTTTTTTTTTTTTTTTTTTTTTTTTCGGTATTTTAACGATATCAAACTAACTAGAGATTATAAGAGGAGAAAGAATATGAAATCATAGAGCCATAGTACTCAAGGAAGAGCAAGGATGTGAAGAATAAAGTGCGGAAAAGTGAGACGTGACAAGGGTCATTTAAGTAAGCAGAAGGCTTCTCGTATCTAAACTTTTACCTTCTACCAGAGGAGTCGAACTTAGGCATCTTAAAGATACGAGTCATCCGAGTCTCTGATATGTCAGAAAGTAAAGGCAAAGGTCGTTTGCCATTTACTGTCCGAACCGGCAAAAGTAAAGTTACGAGAAGTTGTCACATTCTGCCCACGACGGTTTCTCACACAATGTGTTTCATTGTGTTGATATTTTCTCATCTCTATACAGTTAGTTATAACACCGGAATGGAAGATTTGTCCGAAACTATTGCTTGAGTGCCTGGAGTTGTAGCGTATGGCTATGCGTCCCAGGGTGCAAGCGGCGCACGGACAGCGCTCCATTCATCGCTGTGTGTGATGGAATCCCATCAAATCTTTTTTACTTTTTACTTTTTTATTTATGACTTCTGGTCAGTCAGTAATTTTTTACTTTTTTTCGAATTCATTAATGTACATTTCATAATATTCAATTTCCTGAAGTATGTTAGATTGTTTGTAATTATATAAATTGAAATTTCCATCATAATGAAAAATCCTTTTTTTTCTCGCGATTATAGCGTAAATTAAATAAAAAATCGCATTATTTCGAATAAAACGCGTGAAAAAAGTCGGGTAAATTAAATTCGCGTATATTAAGTTCGCGTAAATTGAGGTTTTAGTGTACTTTAAAATAGTGGGTCGTTTCCCCCGGTATGAAAAATTACCCACCTGACTTTTACATGTTTCACCGGCCCTGATTGTTTATGCATAACATACAGAATAAAACAGTGCTTTGATTGCGTAAGCCATCCTTAAGAGAACGACACTTCCGGCACCGGAACTCGAGAACCGGTATAATCGAAGTCGGTTCGTACGGCCACCAACTAACATGACATACAAACTCTTCTAGTACGCACCCTATAACTCAGGATTCGGAAGTCAAATCCGGATGAAATTCAGGAACTTCGTATAGGATCGGAAGACCTTTCATTTGAATCTAAGTTTGTGGAAATCGGTCCAATCACTCGCTTAGAAAAGTGAGTGAGATCCATTTTGGTATATATGATCACTATTTCCGGTACTTCCGGAACCGGATACCGGGAACCAGGATAACCGGAATCGGTTTGTTTAGTTGCCTACTGATAATAACTATCGATTTGTGTAGCTTTAAGACCACTTTTAGAAAATTTTTTACGTTTTTTGTTTCGCCGGTTTAAGTGACGGTGTACAATAATGAACACACTTTACCATATAATTCCGGAACCGGACGTCGGATCCGGATGAAATTCAGGAATTCCGTATGGGACCGTAAGACCTTTCATTTGAATCTAAGTTTGTGGAAATCGGTTAAACCATCGCTGAGAAAAGTGAGTGAGATCCATTTTGGTATATATGACCACTATTTTCGGTACTTCCGGAACCGGATACCGGGAACCAGGATAGCCGGATTCGATTTGTTTAGTTGCCTACTGATAATGACTATGGATTTGTGTAGTTTTGAGACCAGTTTAGAAATTTTTTTTACGTATTTTGTTTCGCCGGTTTAAGTGACGGTGTACAATATTGAACACACTTTACCCTATAATTCCGGAACCGGAAGTCGGATCCGGATGAAATTCAGGAATTCCGAATGGGACCACGAGACCTTTCATTTGAATCCTAGTTTGTCAAAATCGGTTCAGCCATCTCTGAGAAAACCTAGTGAGATTATTTGACACATACACACACACACACACACAGACATTGTTCAGCTCGATGAACTGAGTCGAATGGTATATGACAATTTTCACTGGTCGGTTTTTCAAGTGATTGCATAACCTTTCTATATGAGAAAGGCAAAAACAAAAAAAAACCATTCATTCATTCCAGTTTAAGTAGATAAAATAGGAATTAAACGATTTTCAAATTGTAATGCTGGTATAAAAATGGTAGATATTATGATTTAATAAGAAATATTTAATAAATGCGACTCTCGAACATTGTATAAAAATTTAAAATAAAATTTTTTCGGGAAAAAGCAATTTTTTCTAATAAACACATATAACTATCAAAAAATTGTAACAATGCTGATCTCTGATTACCGTTTCTGGAAGTGCCATAGATAATGACAAAAACTTTCGAGAGGAACTCACTTCTACCTCACATGGAATGCTTAATCGATTGTCACATGTTTAGATTGAAAGGAATAATTATAAGGTTCCATACATGTTCTATCTTCTATTCGTCTTGCAGTTCCAAAATTTCAATAACTCAATCATTAAAATAATTTCATGAAAACTATGTGCAATTGATAAAAAGAGGTATCATCATCATCTGAAACATATATTATTGAAAATCCCAATCCCAATCCCAATCACAATCCCAATCCCAATCCCAATCCCAATCCCAATCCCAATCCCAATCCCAATCCCAATCCCAATCCCAATCCCAATCCCAATCCCAATCCCAATCCCAATCCCAATCCCAATCCCAATCCCAATCCCAATCCCAATCCCAATCCCAATCCCAATCCCAATCCCAATCCCAATCCCAATCCCAATCCCAATCCCAATCCCAATCCCAATCCCAATCCCAATCCCAATCCCAATCCCAATCCCAATCCCAATCCCAATCCCAATCCCAATCCCAATCCCAATCCCAATCCCAATCCCAATCCCAATCCCAATCCCAATCCCAATCCCAATCCCAATCCCAATCCCAATCCCAATCCCAATCCCAATCCCAATCCCAATCCCAATCCCAATCCCAATCCCAATCCCAATCCCAATCCCAATCCCAATCCCAATCCCAATCCCAATCCCAATCCCAATCCCAATCCCAATCCCAATCCCAATCCCAATCCCAATCCCAATCCCAATCCCAATCCCAATCCCAATCCCAATCCCAATCCCAATCCCAATCCCAATCCCAATCCCAATCCCAATCCCAATCCCAATCCCAATCCCAATCCCAATCCCAATCCCAATCCCAATCCCAATCCCAATCCCAAACCCAAACCTGGAACAACAGGCTGAAGTGTATTTTAAGGGGGGGTAGGGTCTAAACGATGAAAAAAATCATCATTTTTGTGAATTTTTTCAAGAACTATCGTACAACAAAATAAATTCCAATGTTTTGCATGATAAAAAGCATCATTCGAACAACATTTTGTAGTTTTTTCGTGGAGAAATATTGCGAAATAAGTCGGTGAAGAGGTATTTTTGAGAACGGTTCTTAAAAATCATGATTTGCGGTGTCCACTGTATCTTAGCGCAGACTAATCAAAAGTGAACAAATCAAAGCTGCTCAGTTAGAGTTACTTACTCAACGTTACTGTTTGATTTTTTTAAATTTTTAAATTTTTGTTGGTTGTTCAAAGTGAAAGCAACGATTTTTCACGAAAAAATCTGCCATTTTGTATCTGTAAAACCTCCCCAAAGTAACAAACAACAAAAAAGAAAACGTCGGGGTCTGGTTTTTATATGTAGAAAGTGTATGCAAAATTTGAAAAAAATTGGTGCAATAGTTTTTGAATGACGATGGACACGGACTTTCGAAAGCTGCTTTCGAGAAAAACGCGTTTAAAGTTTTTTGTCTATAATATTAACGGAAACAATTTATTACTCAAGGGCGCCCGTATGGTCTAACATTTTCAAAAAATCATATTTTTTCTTCAAAAAAGTACGGGTGTGTAATGTCAGAGACATAACTGGATGTCGTGAATACGAATATGACACGCTTTATTTATGCTTCCGAATTCGAACTGGTAGTTGATCGATTGTTTGAATTGTGCAACTTTCCCCTCTTTCATTACTAGAAATTTAAACGATGCGCCTAGACTAAATTATAGATTAGTTACATTAAACATTCTGAAATGCAATTAAATATTATGAAATAAGCAGTATAGTTCTTTATAATAAAAAATGGTGGCTCTGAAAAGAACTTTTTATGAAATCGTTCGTGATGAAGAGTGACGAGTTGAGTTAGTTCAGCACGCAGACTCTGAATTCTAAACCCATATTCCGGAACTAAGCTCTGAAACTTGAAGACCGCCATGACTACCAGAATGGGTTGTATAGAGTACGGTAAAGTAAATTTCCGCATAATTCTTTAGGGGTATTATTATGGTTCTAAAAAGAACCGAATAGAAGAAGTCTGGAATAAAGAACTGGACCCTGAGTTCAAGAACTAAATTTAGAACCAATAACAGACTCAGAATCCAGTTTGAATTCTAGAACTGCAATTTCGAAACTGAAATTAGTTCCGGAATACAGTTCCAGAATCCAGTTTCAGCACGCAGGCTCTGAATACTAAACCTATATTGCGGAACTAATATCTGAAATTTGAACTTCTCGTTACGACTACCGAAAAGCAAATGAGAGTTGCGACCTGAGCGTTTGAACTTTTAACCACGCAGAAGGTGCTCTCTCCGTCGCTGCTGGTCCCCTTTTGTATGCATTCAGTTGAAGATATGTGCCTGACTACCTCAAAATCGTCGTTTTTGCGCGAAAAACCCAAGCGAAAGTAAAGAGTTTTCCGCATTATTTTCAAATTTTGAGAAAACTTAATTTTTGAGTTGTTTGTGGTTATCTCACATTGTTCAAATTATTATCCTAAATTCCTGATCATATTTTTGATGAAATGGTGAAAGAATTATGTTGCTACCATTAATACAAGTCGAGATATTCACGATTAAGTTCTGCCCATTTTTCCATATGGCTAATTTTGAAAAGGCACCCCATAGTAAAGTAAGTCGTATTCATGACAAAATTTATTATAATGAAACATTTCAAGAATGTTTTGTCGAATTTGGAAGTCAATCGAAGGAGAAATCTTGGGCCTATGCGCCGAGATCTTGCCTCTTCGTAGACTATAACCGTATTTTAGCACGACAGTAAAAATTTTGCTTAATACTGTTTAAATTGAAACGGTTATGAGTAAAAATTTCTGACGTACATTTAATAGAAAAACATGTTTTAATCTACCTAGTACTGTAATGATGCCCTTTTCATATTATTCATTTTCTCTTATATATTACAGCAAAAATTCATCGAAATACTACAATTTAAAAAAGTTGAGATGAGAAAGGCAAAAAATCATTTTCTATGCCTACTTGTCCAAACCTGTCGCAACTCGCTTCAATCACACCGACGACATCGCACCCTACCGAACCCTGCCGCACCATACCGATTCGCTCGCGCGGTGCACTTTGCATACAGCGCGCGTATATAAAAAATCAAATATTTCAAAAACCCTATTTAAGCACAAAAATTTTTTTGTTGATCATGAAAACCAATAAAATATGCAACATTGTAGCATTTAACAGAAACAAAAATCGCGTGAAGAAGGTACTTTAATATCGATTTCTTTGGAAAATTTAAGCAGAAATTTTAGTAAAATTGAACATTTTTAAACAATTTTTTCTCTATTCTATGACAAAAATAGTTGTTTATGCATTTGCAACGTTTCGTATAATTCGAAAGAGAACTTGAGTTTCAGGAAACATTACAATGAAAAGGTATATAAATGTTAATGTAACTAAAAATAGTATAAAAAATTCGAATATCGACGAAACATTTCACAAACATGTTCGTAGATACTAATACTACTAAACAATAACACTTATTGTAAAATCGGTTACCTCGTGAAAAATGGGGGGGCCACTTCAGAAATTTTTACTCTTATGCTAGTTTATGCCCTAACAAACGTTTTTGTTCTTTTGTAATATTCAAAGTAAAGTGTTTTGAACAAACCCTTAGTAATATTAATGAAATTATGGATTATATGCGAAGGCTTCTTGGGCCGATTCGGAGCACTTGTGCTGGCTCATTTTGTTCGGAGGCGTGTAATAGTGAATCCAGGCTACCAAACACGTTTCCAAAGTGCGCTCGCCTTCGTTTTTTTTTTGTTAGGAGTCATCATATGCCGCATCCAGCGGTAGGTTAATTATTTCATCTATAGAATCTACCCAAAATGTGGAGTGTGTGCTCAGTACTAACAAATTCAACAGGACTCAAATAAAATCTTTTATGTTAAGCCGACTTTTTACTGCAATCAGAATTTTGAGATGTTCCAAAAAATGAATAAATGTGTATGTTTCTTCTAATGGGTTCCTAATAATTTTTTAAAAATCTATTTAAATTTTTAGTTACGTATTACGCATTAGTTTAACGTGTAAATAACTAATCAACAGTGATATAACTGGCAAAGCGACATGGCAAAAATCAAAAATTCACAACACATCATAACAGCTGAGAAAGATGCATTCGATCCTAAAGAAAGAACCACTCTGCCAGGGTTGGGTCCAGCCCGAATGGACGCGTAGCGGCAACGAACTTCGTGCAGAATACCGCCTGCCATCGCCCGTCCGATCGCGCACCGTCTCTGCAAGTGTTTATTAAATTATCAAAAATCTTAATGGTCACGTGAGTGCATAAATTTTCTCGGCATCGCCCGGTCCGGCCAGCCACGGCCGGGGTCGGTCAATCGATACTCCTCCCCGGGACGGATCTTGCCGTTGTTTATGTTGCGTTCGCTTCGCGGCTCTCTGTACAAACATTTATTCTCACATGATTTTCCACCGCGCTTATCGCTGATTAATATGTGAAGCCGGCGGGAGCAGAGTCGATCCCGGGCTCGGACCCAGCCATTATCGGGTCGGGTGTAATGAAAGACTCGGATTTTGTACGATTTCAATGGACATGTGTTATGATGTAGAATACGCTAAACGGCGGTTGAGAGAACAGGAATTGGAACAAATCGGTCGGAATAGCCGCTTCAGTGCAGACTTTCTCGGGACGGGCTGAGGGTGATGTTAATCAAACATTCGTTACTCCAGCCGGCAAACCAGTATTTAAGGATGGATAAATAATATTTGACATGTAATAAAATAAATACTATGCAATTAGAGTCGATGATTTATGCCGGTTTAATAACGTAAGTGGAGTTTCGAAAAAAGTGCTCTGTTCACTGAATCGCAAAGAAGGTGCCAACATGATTCGATTTTAATAGCACAATGAGTTCATTAGAGTTTGACTTGGTTAGTAGTAATTGTTGTCAGTTTCAGCAATTTATTAGAAGATAAAATCGCATAACACAAGATTTTATTTTGCTATATAAAACTTGTGTTCGATATAGCTATTCTGTCACAGTTCTAGAACAAAGCAATCGTTGAGAATTGCTACAAACAAAATCAATAAACCAAACAAAAAAAAATGTCCCTTGATTTGACCCTCAAACCTGGTGAAGAAATCCGATTCCTGAGTAAAGTCAGTGGCACCGTGAGGTATCTGGTTAAACGAACGCATTTCTCGACCCGAGAACTGGAAGTGGTTCTACTGATCTACTACAAACTGCTCAAAGACGAAGCAGACGGACTTCATGGATCACATCAGCACATTACTCGTCATCAGTTCTCGGCAGTTTTCGACATCGTGTTCGGAATGAGTGACGAGGTTATGCTTGGGCGGATCTACGCTGCACTGGATAGGGGAGTAAGTTCCTACGTGACAATGGAAACGTGGGCCACGACGTTATCGTTGTTTCTACGAGGAACCCTCGAGGAAAAGATTCGATACTGCTTTCAGGTGTACGACATCCAGGGGGAAGGTATTATTCGAAGAGACCACATGATGCTGCTGATGAGGAATGCCGCCATTAGGCACCAGGAAGAGGATGTTGGTGAAATCGTTAAGGATTTGGTCGATATAATCCTACACCGGATGGACGTCGATCGGGACGGGTCAATATCGTTCGAGGATTATCAGCAAACTGTTCGGCAGACGCCGGAGTTGATGGAATGCTTCGGTCAGGCGTTACCGGATCGTGTACGAGTAAATGCTTTTTCGAAAACATTTTTAGATCGGGGTTCCAAATATTAGAATGTATTGTACAAATTAATAGAAATACGATGCTTACTTTCCGTAGAACAAAACTCTTACTGTTGATTGTTAACATGATAAGGAAAGTACTATAACATTTAACGTGACTTTTCCTTATTTTTCTATAGGGCTGCCAATTCTTTGAGTTTATGAATGGAATCTTGTTCCAGTAGGATCGTTCTCAAGAACCATTTTCACCGGGTCGTCGTCTGACAACCTTTCTTAGCCCCGTTCCGTTTTCCATCATCAGCACTCCAAATGTTACGAAAATCGTTGCGTTAAAATTTATTAGTGTCTTGTAGGAAGTCAACTGCGTGCGCTCGAATCCATAGTAGTCACGATTTTCGGACAACATCAGTTTCTGACTTTCTCTGCTGATATCATTGTTGGTGGTTGCCTTGATTTCGTCTCCGTCGATCCTAGCTCGGTGTGTTTTAAGCCGCTTCCTCTAATTCATTTTGTCTTGATGGTAAGCCCAATTATGCTTCTAAAGACTGTCCCAGAAAGTATGGACGCATCCAAAAACCGCTGCCATTTCGCTATGGTTCAGAATCTGTCAATTTTTATTGCTGCGTCCTGTTGTTTACACTCTTCTCTAATCACTTGTGCAGTTGTTTATTCGTTTTAATTAGTTTGTTTCGAAATGCGTGGACGTTCAGCAGAACAACGTCGAAAAATTGTGTACAAATGGTGCACAGAACGTGGGCTGTCACTGAGAAAGATAGCAAAAATAGAAGGAGTAAGTGAAAAACCCGTGCGAAATACAATCAGGAAGTATGGTGAGGATAACACCTTTGAGGATAAACCGAAAACGGATCGAAAAAAAGGTCCTGCTAACCCTCAATTGAATAAACGTATACTGAAGGCGTCCGAGCAAAAGAAGGAGGATTCAGTTCGGGATGTGGCCAAAAAAGTGGGCACTTCGAAGTCAAATGTTCTTCGTGCTAAAGAACGTTTGAATCTTCGAGCCTATAAGAATCAGAAAAAACATCAGGCCGAGGGTTTGAAAGCTTTACAATACGATTCTTGCTGGAATTTTGAGCTGCATAATCATGGACGACGAAACCTACATGAAATTCGATTACAAATCCTTGCCGGGACCACAAAATTATACGGTGCGAGAAGTGCAAGTGTTAAACCAGTCCGAGACATCGATTGAAGTCGAAAAATTTGGTAAGAAAGCTATGGAGTGGCAAGTAATTTGTAGTTGCGGTAAGATTTCGAAACGCTTCATCACCACTGCTTTAATGAACAGCGAAATATATATCAAGGAATCACTAATAGTACTGTTGTTGTACCGTTGAATTCCACTATGTTATATCACGTCATTACACTCTCACAAAGTCACTATTTTCACAGTCACTATTTTTCCGAAAGTGTATCAAACGTTATAATACAGATACGTATTTCGGAATGCTATTTGCATCCTTCTTCAGTGTATCGGTTTTATAAGTTTATTGTTAATGTTTATAGTTAATAAGTTATTATTATTCTAGCCCAAGTCACTATTCTATCTTTCTCTTTCCTTCAAACTAACTGAAAGGATTCTGTTCTTCGACTATGTTCAGCAATCTCACTCGGCTTAAAAGAAGAGAGCGTGATCTTTGGCTACCAATGGTTGGACTGAAGGACGACCCGTTACAACGTATAAATGCAGGCGGATTTGATTTGAAATATATTGATGGGTAATTGACATGTGGATCTCATTTGCATCAAACACTACGGTCTACTTTACGTGGATGTTTGTTATTGAGTTTTGGAAGAATTGAATTTATATTGAAAAATTTCAAGTCAACAAATAAATACAGCAGTTGATACATAAATAAATAAGTAAATAAATAAATAAATACGTAGGTAAATAAATGAATAAATTAATAAATAAGTAAACTATCAAATATTAAATATTTCACTAGTGTGCAACTGTTACAATTTGTAATCGAGTTTCACGTAGGTTTCGTCGTCCATGATTATGCAGTTCAAATTTCCAGCAAGAATCGTATTGTACAGCTTTCGAACCCTCGGCCTGGTCGATGCTTCTTATTTCGTACTACGTTTTGGTTGTTTCTGCTTCTTATAGGTTCGAAGATTCAAACGTTCTTTAGTACGAAGAACATTTGACTTCGAAGTGCCCACTTTTTTGCCGCATCCCGAACTGAAACCTCCTTCCTTTGCTCGAACGCCTTCAGTAAACGTTTATCCCACTGAGCGTTAGCAGGACCTTCTTTTCGACCCGTTTTCGGTTTATCCTCACCGAAATTCCTGATTGCATTTCGCACGGCTTTTTCACATACTCGTTCCATTTTTGCTATCTTTCTAAGTGACAGTCCGCGTTCTGTGCACCATTTGTACACAATTTTTCGACGTTGTTCTGCTTCTGTCCACGCATTTCGAAACAAACTAATGAAAACGAATAAACAACTAAAGCACAAGTGGTTAGAGAAGAGTGTAAACAACAGGACGCAGCCATAAAAATTGACACATTCTGAACCATTGCGAAATGGCAGTGGTTGCGTCCATACTTTCTGGGACAGTCTTTAAGTGTGTATCTAAGGCACATCTCACACCTTCGGCTCATCCGGAAAGGAATAACTCAAAACCGTATTATTCATACACAATGAACACAACAGCACAATACCCCGGCAACAATAACGCCAGCAGTCACCGTAGGGCAGCATTGAGTTTGGGAAATCGGAGAACTTTTCCTTTACTAAAACCCTAGCAGCGTGTCTTCACCGATATCGACGGTCGTCTCCAATTTTCGTTCCACACCATGCAGAAAAGCATCCGAGATTCGAAAGGAGCAATCATGCATAGCTGAAAAGTGAAACCATTCTCGATTCAACAGATTTCGAATGCCATCACTTCACCCTCCTTTGTGACATCAGCCGGATCGCATCGCACCGGGTGAGAGTCCATTTATTTAACGTTATCATATCATATCACATATTATTTCATAAATCTCCGGTATCCCGTCACTGTTCGTCGGAAGCTTTCTGGGGCGGCTGTTGCGCTCCGAAGCTATTGCTGGGTACGGAGAGCTCCTGTCGGCGGATGGGATGATGATCCCTTCAGAGATTTGGATTCGGAAGAACTGGTGGTGGTGCGGCAATCACCGCAGTGTAGTTTTCTTTCGAAATTCTTCAAGCCAAATAGCAGCTCTTAGACTCTGCCGGCTGGGGCTGGTTCTCTTCTCGGTTTGCTTACGATTTTCCTCTTGAATGCCCCCCGGAGGAAGTGTCAGCTAGTTGAAGTTTGCTGATGATGGTCTTCGGACTACTTGGATGCCTTAGAGGTGTGTGTATGACTGGGTTGGGAACGTTATAAGTAAGAAGCAAGTTTGATTGCTAGTCTTGGCAAGACCGCCGGAGAAATATGTTATGTGAAATATGGTAAGATTTGCTTCTTTCATAACTCCTCCACTTTGGATTATGTGTTTTGCGGTTTATCTCTCGTTCACCTCGAGTTCGGTTGCTACTGCCTGCACTTGAGAAAAGTCCCGGGAACTGTGGTTTGGCCATTGGTTTCTCTGTATCAGGGCGACAAAGCAGAGACAGCATACGATTTATATGCATCGGGGCATGATATAATGGACAAGCATGCACAAGTTTGCAAGTTGTTTTATATCGTTGTCACAAAATAATGAGAACATGACAACTGTTCTTCTGTTGGGTGCTATTTGGAACGGGTTACTGATGATACTTTGGACAAGATTTGCATAAACTTTTGCACTGCTAAAATGGTTAAATTTATTCAACACCAGCAATAACTTCTTGATTAAATAATTCTAAACTTTAAGTTGATTATTCTACTATTAATGTAGAAGATCAAACATATTTATTTTGTTTATTCGTTTTTGAATGAAAATTTGATTGATTCAGTATTTTTTGACCAGGATAAAAGCATCCATAATCTAAATGGCTCTTCCGTAACTGAAACCCAGGGTATAGCCGAAGTCGGTTTGAAAAGGCCATCAACTCACATGATTTACAAATAAGAATAGTTTTGAGAACAACCAACCGTTGGACAATTTCAAGGAACTTCTCTTAACATGGTCACTAATAATAAAACATTTAACTGTTTATACTATCGTTTATCGTCCTGAAATTTGTACACATCTCTCTATGTGTTTCCAGAGCTGGATATCATATTTGAATGTAATTCATGAATTGTCTATGGGGTCCAAACACCTTTCATTTAGCAATTCAGTCGATTAATGTCCTGAATTGACATCTGTCGGTACACACTTAAAAAAAATCCTGTGAGTTTACATCTTATTAGATGCACATAAATGGAGCGTCGCAGCTCACGCAAATTTTCGTGAAAGAACATTTAATATTGTGTCTAAAACTCCATGACATGAAATTCATTTATATACAAAAAAAAAAAAGAATACTGACAACCGCCGCGACTTGAACCAAGAATCATTGGATCGCAAGTACGTCTGTTAATCGACTGAACCATAGAAGCATGCATCAGCTTGGCTGGTAAAAGGTGCATTTAAATTCATACAGTCGCCCCTGCTAGCAGAACGCAAGTTTCAGTCGAAACCAGTAAAATTCGAGCGCATCTAACATTAAGTCATTACAAATAAAATTTTCCGTCATTTGACAAATTAGGTCTTTATGAATTACATCGTATGAGGGATTAAGTCACCTGTAAAATTCAAATTTTTTTGGAGTGTAGTTTAGGATAAAATAACGCCACAACACATGCGGACCTCTAACATGAAACGTTTCAGGATGTTCTGGGGCCAGTGGATGAGCTTCCCAATAAAAAAAATTTACAGCTCTTAAAATGTGCACTTTTCCGACGAAATCGTATGCTTCGAGTTCGACCGACGGAACTGTCGACTAAATCGAGCTATGTTGTTGTTGACAGTGTTGGGAAAATTACGATCATAAAAAATTCATTTTACTAACACTCGTAAAAAATCATTCTAAAAGGTTTTCTAAAAACGTGTTTAATCCGCCTAGCAGTGAGATGATACCTTTTTTTTTTATCAATCCGCATGTGTTTTTTGCATGAATATTCTTCGGTATTTAAGTTTTCATGACATTATTTTAATGACCGTCGTTTTAAGCGACAATTTGAGATTTTAATCACTCATTACTCTGTAATGTCAAAACTGCAAATCGGATCGAATTGAAATCTAGAAGTGTGATAATCGATTAAACATGTCGTGATATGTAAGTTCCACTTTAGAGTTTACGGTAATTTAAGGTACTTCCAGAGCCGGTATTCAGAAACCAGCATAACCCAAACCGATTCGTATGGCCATATGACGAATAAATTACAACAGTTTTGAGTCCAACTTTGAAGCTTTTCGGGATTGTCATCTTCTATATCGGTTTGAATTTTAAAAATTCATCATCATGTGATTCGAGAACCGGAAGTCATAATTGGATAAAATTAATTAATTTTTGTATATAAGTTTATTTTAATTTGAATTTTTGTCTCTGAAATTTGATTAGGCTTTTTTTGAGAAACGATTTTATACTGGAACCGGAATTCTAAAATCGGTGCGGCCGAAGTCAAATAAATTCACCTGAGTAGCTGTATAGTTTACATTTGTTTCTAAATATTTGAAAATCAGTGAAGACATCTTTGAGAAATCATAGCACTAATTAATTTTTTAGGTGCCTTCTGAATCGACAACTGAATACCACTAAAACTGAAAAAAGTTAATTTTTTTTATCGACTTTCCAAATCTGCTAACCCCATAAACCTGATTAATTTATGTGGAATGGACATTTTTATACCAATCACCCTGTATCCCCGAAACCGGAAGTTAGATCTGACTGAAGAGCAAGATGTTTTATAGAATCTTGAAACTTTTCATTTGAATCTTAGATGATTCTTAGATTTCATTTGAATCTTAGATCGGTTCAGCCTATCTACGAGAAAAATGTGTTACACAATTTTAATTTCGTTTCACATATCATCCTGTAGTTCCGGAAACCAGAGGTCGGAACCAAATTTAATTCAGGAACTTTGTTTGGGAGCATACGACTTTTCGTATGAATCTGAAATTGTAAAAATGAAATTTTCCGACAAAATTGAGTAAAATTATTTGTCACACACGCATTAGCTGATCTCGACGAACTGATTCGAATGGTATATGGCTGTTATGTTCTTCCAGCATTTATTGCTGTAAGTAGTTTAAAATAATATAATTTTAAAAAATTCGGCCATCTGGTTTATATATGACATATTCGAACGATTATGTTGCCAAAAACGAGCCGTGCTAAAATCGGTCCGAGGCTAAATGTCATGAAAAAGGATGCTGTACACAGCCTTTTTGGTACTTAGAAACAATTGTATGTAACAGTATAAAAATCGTGTTTTCCGTTGCTCCCAAGCATTTCTTTGTCATACAGCGCTCAAAACTCCTACTGCTGGAATAGGGGGAAAAGTCGCTTACACAAAAATTTCGATATCTCCGTTAAAAATGGACGGATTTTAACAATCTATGGCTTGTTGGATAGGTATTACCGTGCGGATTCTTAGTCTGAAAACATATTCTGTTTTCAAGGTCAAAAATTTTGACATAAAACTTTATATAACTCTAAAGGGGACGGGTATAGCGTGATGGGTAAGTCGATGCCTTTCACGCAGCCCGCCTGGGTTCGATTCCCAACCCCGCACATAGGGTCAGAAAGTTTTTCTGGCCCGAAGAGGCGAATGACATTAATGTTAAAACCTCTATAATCGAAACAAAAAAAAAAAATATATAACTCTAAAGGAAACGTCCGAACTTAAAACCATTCAGTAGCGTTCTGGGTGACGAGGAGACCTTTCATTTGCGACTAGTTTGATCAAAATAGGTCCAGTCATCTCTGAGATTTCGATCTCTTTGTTGACAACACACACACACACACGGACATTTGCTCAGTTCGTCGAGCTGAATCGATTGGTATATTTCATTCGGGCCTCGGAAAAATTTTCTAAAGTTTGAGCGAATTCTATACCTATTTTTGCCTTTCTCATATAGAAAGGTTATGCAATCACTTGAAAAACGGACCAGTGAAAATTGACCCGGAGGGCCAAGTGTCATATACCATTCGACTCAGTTCATCGAGCTGAGCAATGTCTCTGTGTGTGTGTGTGTGTGTGTGTGTGTGTGTGTGTGTGTGTGTGTGTGTGTGTGTGTGTGTGTGTGTGTGTGTGTGTGTGTGTGTGTGTGTGTGTGTGTGTGTGTGTGTGTGTGTGTGTGTGTGTGTGTGTGTGTGTGTGTGTGTGTGTGTGTGTGTGTATTTGTCAAATAATCTCACTAGGTTTTCTCGGAGATGGCTAAACCGATTTTGACAAACTAGGATTCAAATGAAAGGTCTCGTAGTCCCATACGGAATTCCTGAATTTCATCCGGATCCGACTTCCGGTTTCGGAATTATAGGGTAAAGTGTGTTCAATATTGTACACCATCACTCAAACCGGCGAAACAAAAAACGTAAAAATTTTTCTAAACTGGTCTCAAAACTACACAAATCGATAGTCATTATCAGTAGGCAACTAAACAAATCGATTCCGGCTATCCTGGTTCCCGGTATCCGGTTCAGGAAGTACCGGAAATAGTGGTCATATATACCAAAATGGATCTCACTCACTTTTCTCAGCGATGATTTGACCGATTTCCACAAACTTAGATTCAAATGAAAGGTCTTCCGGTCCCATACAGAATTCCTGAATTTCGTCCGGATCCGACTTCCGAATCTTGAGTTATAGGGTGCGTACTAGAAGAGTTTTTGTGTCATGTTAGTTGGTGGCCGTACGAACCGACTTCGATTATACCGGTTCTCGGGTTCCGGTGCCGGAAGTGTCGTTCTCTTAAGGGTAGCTTACGCAATCAAAGCACTGTTTTATTCTGTATGTTATGCATAAACAATCACTTGGTTTCTTTCAAAACTCTAAGAGAAAATTTTTGAATAGAATACCACAATATTATATGAGAAAGGCATCATTACACCACTAGGTGGATTAAAACAGGTTTTTATATATATAAAAAAATAAAAAAATTCAGTGACTGAAAAAATTACTTCCGATATTTTCATTCATGAAACAAGCATCCACAAAACTCTGAGCCTCAAAGTTCACAAGTGATTTTTGTGTCAGCGAAATTTGATGACGAATTTTCACCCACGCTAAAGAGATAATCGAATGTGAGAAGAGTCTACGATAATATTTAGATGCTGAATTTCCACTACGCTCCAGTTCGACACCGAAGTGATTCGTGCAAGATCATCTACATCAGAGACGGTTAAATAGAAGCTCAAATGAAAATTCTTACGGTCTCATGAGCTTCTATTGAATTTTGTGCGGAACAGTCGTTCGCACCGCACGCGTATAGCTCTTGGCTCCTGGAAATTTTTTCTGGCTACCTAGAGCTTCATTGATTCAAGGCTTCAGTCTTTTTCAAGGCTACCTGACTCACTAACAGTCTTTTTAAAGACTAACAATTAGTCAGCCTTTCTCAAGGCTATACAAAGAGTGATATTAGAGTGACTAAGAAATAAGGCTAGCTATTCAAAGAACTATTCTTCGAACTAATCAGTCTTTATTAAGACTACCACAAAATCAGTCTTTATCAAGACTTTTCCAAACTAGGAGTCTAATCGAAGACTAATTTAGCCTAGTTAATTTAGTTTCAAATTTCATTCATTTCAAAAATGCCTGCGTCCATGCGGAAAGGCAACAAGCCTAAGGCTAAAAATAATTCAATACGGAATAAATCACAATCCGTTATTCAACATTTTTCTAATAACATTCACGATCTTATAGAATCTGAATGTAAAAATAAAAAACAACGGACGGATTTCCCGTCCGTTGATCCTATGCCGTTTAACAATATTTACGAGATTCTTCCTGAATCCGATTGTAGCGACATAGAAGAATTTTTTTCAAAAATTCCCAAAATGGACAATTGTCGTTCTGGGAAGAAACAACAATCTATGTCTCCAGTGACGGTGATGATTTCCGACTTCAAAGCATTCTGTACTGAGCTTTCTACTTTTCTCTCGGAAGTAAAAGTCTCATTCCAAATCGGACGAAGAGGAGAATGTCGAGTCTTGGTTGATGGATTGGAAGATTACGAACGTCTTATTCGATATTTGTCCGAGAAACTTTATTTATTAAATTTTATTCATATGATATAAAATCAGACAGACCCTTCAAGGCTGTCTTGAAGGGCTTATCAAATGATCAAAGTATTGGTGAAATTAAAAATGAACTAGAAGAATTGCTTGGTTTTGCCCCTTCCCAAGTAATACTTATGAAAAAAGAGCGAATGGTACTTCTAAACCACGCTCTGGAATTTCCCATGAACTTTACCTAATACACTTCAATCGAAGTGACGTAATCAATTTGAAAACTTTAGAAAAAGTACGTTTAATTTCCCACATTAAAATTCATTGGGAACACTATAAACAGCATAATCGTATTGCAAACTTAACGCAATGTCGTCGTTGCCAAGGCTTCGGCCATGGAACCAAAAAAATGTCGTATGGATATACGGTGCTTGAATTGTGGTAAATCGCATTCGAAAGACGTTTGTCCAATGAATGAAACCACTGATAAATTTTCACGTTCAAATTGCAATGGAAATCATAAATCCAATTATTTGAAATGTCTTGTCAGGGAAAAAATTTTAAACGCTTGTTCGCTTAGACAACAAGTCAAATCAACGACCTTAAATTTACAGAACATACCTGAAAATCAAAAAACCCGTTACAAATGCCATGCCTAATTCTTCTAAGGCACTTATTTCTTCGAATTTAAAACGAAAAACAGGTACGTCTTCCAATTCGTCTTCTAACGAAAACAATTTATTGACATGTGGATCGACCTCGTCATCATCTTCTTCTAATGTCAGTTATGCTAGTATAACAGGTAGAAATCTACCACTTAATTCGTCTCATGTAAATAATCAAAACACAGGACCGCCTTGCAGTTCATCTTCTAACGAAAACAATTTATTAATAGGTAGATCGTCCATAGCATCTTCTTCTAATGGTAGTTCTGATGGCAGTCTACCTACAAATATTCCTTCAATGCCATTCGCTTCTTTAAATGAAATTGATTCAGGCGATATAACTGAAAATAAAATGATCTACCTACAAGATCAACTTTTTCAAATGATCATCCGAATGAATTCGACTTCATCACTTTTTGAAGCATATCAAATCGGATGGCAATTTGCAAATAATATTATAAGGAATTTAAAATTTAACAGTGATGTTAAATAATTATTTGAATATTTTAAATTGGAATGCTCCATCTTTGAAATCGAGTGAAGATGAATTTTATAATTTTCTCAAAGTTCACAAAATTCATATTGCCATTGTGAAAGAAACTTTTCTTAAACCAAATGTCAAAGTAATTCACATTATGTGGTCCATCGATTTGACAGGTTTACTGGAATTGGTGGTGGAGTTGCCATTTTTATCCAACGGAAAATTAAACATCGAATTTTACCTTCTTTCAATACTAAAGTTATTGAAAGCTTGGGAATCGAAGTTGAAATCATTATTGGAAATTATTTCATCGCTGGTGCATATTTGCCATTCCAATGCACCGGCGAACAATTAAATTTCTTTAAAGGCGATTTGCAAAAACTCACAAGATATCGACCGAAATTTTTCGTAATAGGAGACTTAAATGCAAAACATGTCCAGTGGAATTGTAGGCAAAATAACAGTAATGGTAAAATACCTAATAATCAACTCTCATCTAGTTACTTCACAGTTCTTCATCCCAGTAATCCGACTTGTTCTCTTCCTTGAAAAACCCGTCTACAATTGATCTGGTTCGAACGGATCAAAGTCACATTTTTAGTGAACCGATTACACATGCTGACTTTGACTCAGATCATCTTCCTGTAACATTCAGACTTCCGAACGAAGCTTTAATTAATCCAATTAGTTCTATATTCAACTATCATAGAGCTAACTGGTTGGATTACAGATCTCACATTGAAAATCATGTGGATCATGAAACTATTTTAGAAAATTCTGCGGACATCGACACAGCAATTGATAATTTGAATCGTTACATTATCGAAGCTAGAAATCTTTCAGTTCCCAAAGCTCAAACTAAATTAAATTCTCCTATCATCGATGACAATCTTCAACTGCTCATTCGGTTGAAGAATGTTCGTCGTTCTCGTGATCCTGCTATGAAAAACATAGTTAAGGATTTACAAAAAGAAATTAAACTTAGATTTACTCTTTTGCGAAATGAAAATTTCGCTAATGAAGTTGAACAAATTAAACCATATTCCTTTCTGGAAACTTTCTAAGGTTCTTATGAAACCTCAGAAACCAATTCCTGCTCTCGAGGAAGGAAATCAAATACTTCTTACAAATGACGAAAAAGCTCAAAGACTTGCTCAGCAGTTCGAGAGTGTACACAATTTTAATTTGAACGTTGTGAGTCCTATTGAAAATGAAGTCTCACTGAAATATGAGCATATTTCAACCCAAGTGTTATCACAAGATGACATTATTGAGACTAATTTTGATGAAATTAAATCAATTATTAGGAAACTTAAAAATATGAAGGCTCCTGGTAATGACGGCACAAGTCTGTTAGCCACAGGTAGAAATCTAAGAGTGATCTGCAGTCGCCTACAAAGAAGTTTAAATATTTTCAGTGATTATCTGTCAAAATGGAAAATAAAACCAAATGCAGCAAAATCGCAATTAATTATCTTTCCTCATAAGCCAAGAGCTTCTTTTCTTAAACCAAACAATAATCACATTCTCAAATTGAATGGCTTGGAATTGACGTGGTCTGATCAAGCTAAATACTTAGGTTTAACGTATGACAAAAACTCACTTTCAAGGATCACATTGAAGGAATCCAGGCAAAGTGTAATAAATATATAAAATGTTTAAATCCTCTTATAAACAGAAATTCTAAGCTCTGTCTAAAAAAACAAATTATTAATTTATAAACAAATTTTCAGACCTGCCATGCTTTATGCAGTACCAATTTGGTCAAGTTGTTGTTCCACCAGGAAGAAAACGCTTCAAAGGATTCAGAATAAAATTCTGAAAATGATTTTAAAGCGTCCTCCCTGGTTTAGTACAAATGAGTTACACAGACTCACGAATATAGAATCATTAGATGTAATGTCACATAATATTATAAGCAAATTCCGACATAAATCGATGCAATCTTTAATTGAATCGATTCGCTCTCTGTATTAGTTAGTAAGATAGTATATAAGTTCCTTTTCCCCATTACACAATACAAGTAGGTTTAGAATTTTCCCTACACAAAATTCTCAGAATTGCGGAAGCAAATGATGTCTTTATGGTAATAACCAAATCATATATACATATATATATATATATATATATATATATATATATATATATATATATATATATATATATATATATATATATATATATATATATATATATATATATATATATAATAGGGCTGAAAAGTCACCACTTGTGGCTGAACACCCAATTTAAATCTTAATAATTTAATTTTAACTCATATTCCAATAAATAGTCATAAAAAAAAATTGTAACCATTTCGAAATAGATTAAACGCAGAGGTATGTTGGTCTTTATTTTGCTTTAAAAACCTTATGATGAACTGTCCACTTGGCTGCAATATGATCCTATAATGGTTTTCCGAAGGCTTCCAATTTCAATGTGAGAATTACGGTGTAACACTCGAGAGGGCTACAAGTATGTATTAAAATTGAAAATGTTACTTGAGATAACCTAACAGAAAAATGAAATGATGTGTGTGTGTTAAAAAATTGACGGGGGCGACAATTTTTGAGTTCGCCTCGGACGCCAGAAATGATCACTACGGCTCTGTTCCGGATTGACATATTCAACAGCCAGAAGGACCAACCTCCATTTGTCAATCTTTCTGCTGGTAATCGGATCCTTGATATATGAAGACATATCTCCTAAGTTCGTCTTATGAGGAGCTGGGTCAATCATCCCAGCGATATCGTCGTACTCATCATGCACATCATCTCTTTTGCTTGGAAAACCAGAAATCTCAGATGGGCTCAAAATCGGTTCGGGTTGAAGGAGTTCACTCGGTTGGAAGCCCATACCGCCCCACTTGCCGGAAAATAATATGATTTATGACAGGTTCGCTGCTGATTTATATTATTATAGCCCGATGTCCGGCCGGACTGTTTGTCTGTCTCCGACGGTTCGTGGGTTTGGGCTCGGTCTTCCGTCCAGATTCAGACATATCATCCCTTCGGCGGGATATTGATCACGCACCCTTATTTACCCTCGGGAGGTTGTGTGTACCGAAGGAAACGTGTTCGGCTGACGTGTAGCATTAATTTGTGCCGTTGGGCGACCGAGTGAGTGATTGGGTGGAGTGATAATGTCATGCACACCTTTGGTAAGGCTGAACGTTTGGATTGTACACCTTTCGTTTTGGCGTTTACCATTCATTTCACGGTTGATGACTTTATGCAAGTAATCATTTGACGACGACGAAAATAATGTTCGACGTTAAATGAAAATTTCCCCCGGTCGACTAAGGCGTCGGGGGCCTGGCAGAGCTATCAACTTTCTGCTCTGATTTATAAACGCGTAATTTTGCCAAATCCAATTTCGATCATCAACAGCTGAATCGTTTTCTTTCCACTTTATCTTAGAGACCGCCGTCGTACAACGTACGCCAATCTACCATAACATTTTAATCAGCAGAAAAAAAAATATAACGAAAAATTCCAACGAGAAATCCATCATTTCTAAACTCCTTGCTTAATCTTTCAGCATGACCCGTTGGTTGGTTGGTTGGTTCGAAGTGCCTGGTATTGACGTTGAAGGTGATGTTGCTGGCGCTCGTTCCTGGCGAACCTGTAAAATTAGTCACTTCTCCATCAGCGAGCCGTTAAAGAGGTCATGCCATATCCCTGTCATACCAGTCCCCCTGCCAAGCCAATCCGAGCCAAGCCATGCCGTGCTATACCAAGCACCTAAACGGGTGGTTGGTTGCGGTTCACACTGAAGGGGTTTGAAGGTGCATCGATTGCAAAAGTTCGATAAGGAAGCATGAAATTGACTTAAGTGAATTTTCTCCGGAGCACTTCCCTCGTTTGCTCGTTTGAATTGCGGGCAATATCTGCCACATGGAGAGCAGGGCGAACGGTGAGTAACGTTTCCTGCTTGGTGTGAGCTTTCGCATGTGAATGACGAGGAAAAAGAAATTTTTGGAGACGTTTCACCTAGAAGTGAACTATTTTTGTTCGTCTTTAGAAAAGCAGGGGAGAACATTGAACATTTCAGACGCTAATTGATTTACAACTCAAATCGCAGGAATGTGTTTGTTTGGTTTCAGGTAAAACTTCCTTCGCTGACAAAAATTACAAACTATTCCTCCCCCGGGCAACAATAATCCGTGACGAGGGAATTCCAATATCGCACCACTCCCCATACTCTCAGTGTCTCAACGGTCTCGTGATGGTCGTGATGCTCACATACTTGTGTTTACACAAAGGATGGAAAATTGAGTCCAGCAGTCGAAACAGATTGATCCACCATACGACTCGACCATCCCCGGGACGGCCGTCCACTCCGGTTATCATCGTTAGACCGTATGTTGTCGATCTGCTGGTCCATTCGGTAAGGAATAAACAACGGTCCCTCATGCTGCAATGCGCGAAACGGTAAAATGATGTGCGGAATAGCCTACCCAACACAGGCAGGCAGGAGGAGATCATGTATGACCTTTTGATGAGCTTTAATGCCGCTCGAGGGTCGAATCCGAGCCAATTTCGAAGTGGGTCTGCGGTGGATGCTGCGCTGTTGGTACTGCAGTATAATCCCATGCATCGTTTCGCAGGGAGACCACTTAAGACCAACAGGTTGAGCTTTGGCCACTTTTCGTGTTTGCCATTAACGAGAGCGAAAGATTCGAAAGATCAGTTAGTTTAATAAGAGTTGTAAACATCAAAATCACTATTCAGGCGCGACCGGAGGATTGCGAGAACCCAGACGTAAGGGGAGTAATTTTAGAGTGAGATATAGAGGTTAAAGTCAACGAGATGTGCATCTTATCCGATTGGTTTCGTGTCGTATATTGGCTTCATGTGCTATACCGTGCCGTTCTGCAGGTTGGCTGCAGGTTTTTTTTACTCTGCTTGGCGGCCTGAGTGCTCATGCAGTTTAGGGATAAATTGTTAAAATAAGTGGAATACCAAGCGGCATGATGGGGGTGTTAAGTGATGGTATGTTGTGAGTTTTGAGCCCTTTGTACAAAGCTAGAAGGAGATATCTTGAGAAACGGTTTTTTTCTTATTAAGTTTCAGTAATCTAAAATGAGCATCAGGCGTTCAGGTTTGCTAGAGTGAAAATAATCTCTTTCAGCTCACCTTTGATAACCATTATTTCTTCGGAGTGTTTAAGGTTGATGGATTTTCATTTTTATTGCGATATAAATGAAATTCATTTATTGTTCGTGCTGACAATGTAAGTGACGAAATACCAGGAGTGTTAGTTAAAGTTTCGCTCTTTGATTGTTAGATATCGCTAGTAATATGTGTACATTGATGAATTGTTGAACTCCCAAAATACCACAACAGCTGAATAAAACCGTCTTAGTTGATTTTCGAGGTGATTATGTCGCGTCTGTCTTACTAGCGGCAGGGGTTGCTTTTTACCTTTCTCTAAAGAAAGGTAATAGAATTGCTGGAAAACCCGACTTTTGAACGATGCCTGTATGTGTGCGCATTTTCAATGAATATTTTCGCGCTCAATTTTTTCGAAGATGACTAAACCGATTTCAACAAACTTGGGCTCGTTTGAAAATTACTATTCGGCCATTGATTAGGTTCGAAGATCGATTGTCTATGACCTCCGACTCCGAAGGTCTTCGCAGTAACCGACAAATTGCATTGTTTTATTACCGCATAATTTTCTCGTTTGGAAACTACTATTGGTTCGTTGAACTTTGGTTTGGCCTGACGCTTACGGTTCTAGTAAGTTGGCGGGTTCAATGGGCGCTGGTCTTAGAAACCAGTTGTTGTATGTTCAAGCACCGGCCTGAACGGATTCATAATGTCAGTAGGATCGTAGTACTAGCCATGCAATAACCACCGCCACCGTGGGTTTTGAGAATGCCATTGCGTGCCAGTGCACAAAGAGAAACACAAAACGCAATATCCGAAGCCACGGTGCTCGTGGTGGTGTTTTATTTTCGGCACTGGAGTTTCAAGCTTCGGCATACACCGAAACCGCGTGTTTTCAGTTTCGTTAAACACCGGAGCCGAGTGTTTTGAATTTCGCGAAGGCACCGAAGAGCACCCATGCGTTGGTTACATTGTCAATTCAATCGAACGCGTATTGATGTAAAACTACAAGGATCAGCCCCATGTGGTTGTTCGAGCCATTGATGTGGAACAAAGCAACCAAAATTTCTAATGATTCACAATCGAACAGTTCAATCAATCGTCACATGTTTGAATCTACAATTGCACGAGAGTCTGCCTAGATTTATCTTGATTAGGAACCAACACCGAACATTGTTTGTTTTAAAGCCGACGAAATTACACCAATATCCCAAATGTATGCAATTATATCTTTATACATACTTGCGATATGGATTTTGATAAAAAAGCTTCTCTTCGCCAAGCTTGTGTTCAAGTTTTGTATGCAAGCAGTTATTTTTATAGCGTTAAGTTTCTCTATCATTTTGCGATTTCGGTTGAAGCGATAAACTTTTTCTCATTATCAATCGAGTTCATCTTATCAGAATTAGAAATTAATCTTAAGCACTCAAAATTTACCTTGGGGTAGTTGTCAATTTCTCAGGCGAAACAACTTAACATGGAATTTCATCCGAGCTTGCAGGGCACAGGATCAGAGCATACCAAGTAAAGCTTCAAATCGTTTCATGGCACTTTTTGTTTTGCTGTCTAGCAACAACATATCTTTAGCATGCTACGCGTAGGACTGAATCGTTAGCTATAATGTTGCTTCTATTTATAGATTCGCGTACTTCCAACAGCTTCGCTTTTGCATCTATTGACCAATCAGAGCGATGTTTTCCCTTTGATATATCGCTTACTCCCATAGCTTGCTATTGAATTCATTTAAATGTGACTTTCGGTTCCGGAGTTATATGGTAATATGTGAAAATTTGAGAACAAGTTTACACTCAATCATATCAGGAACAACTCAACTGATTTTCGCAAACTAAGATTCATATGAAAGGTCATATAATATCCTAAAAATTTGTAGAACATTTTATCTGGATCCGACTTCCATAAAACTATCTGATAAATTCTTCTAGTTTGCAGAGCTTGTTAGTTTGTGGACATGAAACCCTCTTTTCCTGTTCCGAGAGCACCGAAGGTGGAGAAGAAAATCTTGATTTGAATTAAAGTTCATACTGAGCAGTTCCAGAAATGCTTAGAAGATCATCAGACTCGACCTACTCCGATTTGGATGAAACTTTGCACATGGCTTCAGTATGGCAAACCATGAGTTTTGAACCGATGGAGAAGTCAATTCAACTCACGACTGATTTTTAAAAAGGGCGTATGTATTTTTGCATTTCACTAATTCAAATTCAAATCGTTGTAACTCGGAAACTGTTAATTGTATAAAAATGGCGTTCAGGAAGAAGTTGTAGGGAATGGATTGGGCACCCTAAAAAAAATATACACTGAAAAAATTTTATGATTTTTTTTCTCAATAATTACAAAATAATCCTAATAATTTAAATAAAAAAATATCAGGGTTTTAATATTTTTTTAATAATTTTTATTTTAAATCTGTTATTCAAACCTACAGATTGATGGTTATCCCATCCGTGCCTTTTGAAAAATGAAGAAGTTACAGTTAAAACAGTTTACGAGTCTCGTTGTAAACCGGAAACCATTCATCGTACAAAAATGGCGTCCAGGAAGAAGTTGTAGGGAATTATTAGGCCACTCTAAAAAAAATATACACTGAAAAAAAAATTCTTTTTTTCTCAATAATTTCAAAATGAACCCAAAAAAGTACAGGTGTGTAATGTCACAGACATAACTGGATGTCGTGAATACGAATAAAACTGATACTCTTTCTTTATACTACCGAATATCAAATAGTTGATCGATTGTGTGAATTGTGCAAGTCTTGCCCTTTTACACTACTAGAATTTGAAACGATACACCTAAACTACAGTACAGATTAGTTACATTAATTATTCTGACATACAAATATTACGAAATAACCAGTATATTTTTTTAAGATAAAATAATGGTAATTCTTTGGGTATCAAATTATGGTTCTAAATGGCACCTTGGAGAATTTTGGTGTCGATTATTTCATTTCGAATTTTAATATTTCAGTGAAAGAAGCTATCAAAATGTTGTACGGGTTCAATTTCTGGCATCCCAGAAAGGCCAAATTGTATAATTCTCTAAGATATTAAACACTTGTTGGATATGAATGATTTTAAACACTGTTGCGAATTAGGCACTGTGAAAATTTCAAAATAACTTTTCAAATTATCTTAGTTTTGCACTACACCGCTAATTTTCAAAGAAGAAATCTTTTTAGTTCTTTAGGTAACATTTAGAGCCATAAGAACGGCTGATTTTTTATAATGTTGTCAACTTTTCGTTTTTTGTTTTCTTTCTCTGAAAGAATTATGTTGCTGCCATTAATACAAGTCAAGATATTCACGATTAAGTTCTGCCCATTCTTCCATATGGCTAATTTTGAAAAGGCGCCCCATAGTAAAGTAAGTCGTATTCACGACAAAAATTAAGTTGAAAAAAATCAGAGTTTCGATTTTTTTCGATAATTTTTATTTTAAAGCTCTTATTAAAACATACAGATTGAATTAATAGTCCATCCTTTTGAAAAAATGAAGAAATTTCAAGTTCTCGTTGAAAGATAATTATTAAAACAGTAGAACTAAGGTAACTACGTCAAAACGAATAAACACATGTAGAATCAAGTTGATTACCTACTGTTTACAACCAACGTACGTACCAGCAAATTGCTCACCTAAATTCTACCTGTTTCACATATAAATAGCTATGCATCGTAGAACAGATATCAGTTTATAACAAATCTTTTTCGAAACAGTTACAATACTACAATGTGGTTTTCCCAAAGTGTTGTAAACCTTTTCCTGGTTTTGTGTGATCCGGAAAATTTTTCCAATTAACAGAAACCATAATTGGAAAATTAGAAGCTCAAAAGTGCAAGGTTAAATTGAATACCACGTTAAGCATTTGTGATCGCTGTCGTAGGCGGGCTTATAAGGAAAGTCATACGTCGGAAACAGAATGGCAGTCAACAACGGAACCACAACCATCCACATCGCCATACGATTTAGAGGAAGTATCTTCAGCAGCTTCAATCAATTCAGCATCTTCTGAAGCATCAGTACCGGCGGAGTATTCAAGAGCACACAACATTGAACTCTTCAACAAGGGCATCGCAGAAATCAACGAAGAAATCCCGGAATGTTATTTATCCTCGAGAAAAATATTTGGATATTTCAAGATGTATAAAAAAGCAAATATTGGGGTTCCCGGCGGATGAAGAAGATCCAGAATTACTCAAAACGAAAGCAGCAGAGTTGGATGAAGTGATTACTAAAATAATAGAGCAGTTTGCTAAGCCTGATTGCACTAGGAATGAAAAAATGCGTTTGTTGTCAGTCTTGCCAAACTCGTGGTCAAAGAAGAAAATAGCCACCCAATTCAAGGCGAACAAATACATTGTGTCGGAGGCAAGAGAATCAACGGACGAAAAAAAGCCAAGAAACAAACGGGACGCAGCAGGAACGAAACGATAGAAAACGAGGTGCTTCAATAATTCAACAGCGATGACGTCAGCAGAGTAATGACGGGATCAAGAGATTGCGTCACAGTCAAAATGAATGGTAAGTGTGAACGCAAACAAAAACGATTGCTTTATTCATCATTTAAAGAAATTTATTTAGGTTATAAGGAGGAATTTCCAGATCGAAATATTGGATTTAGTACATTTGCAGCATTAAGACCAGAACACTGCAATTTGCTTGGAAGTTCTGGTTCACATAACATAATGGTGTTATAATTAAATATCCAAGTATCTCAAGAACAGAAAAAAGAAAGGATATCATGAACAAATTTATTGCCTTTAGCCTGTAGAATAATATACTACTGTTTAAATGATTATCTTTCAACGAGAACTTGAAATTTCGAATATATCTGTAAATTGTTTTAGCTGTAACTTCTTCATTTTTCAAAAGGCACGGATGGGATAGCCATCAATCTATAGGTTTAAATAAGAGCTTTAAAATAAAAATTATCAAAAATAAATCCAAACTCTGATGTTTTTTGATTTAATTTTTTTGGTTCATTTTGAAATTATTGAGAAAAAAATCTAATTTTTTTTCAGTGTATATTTTTTTAGAGTGCCCTATTGATTCCCTACAACTTCTTCCTGGACGCCATTGACTTGATCATTTGCATGCACCCGTAAACTGTTTTAGCTGTAACTTCTTCATTTTTCAAAAGGCACGATTGGATAGCCATCAATCTGTAGGTTTTAATAACAGCTTTAAAATAAAAACTATCAAAAAAAACCTAAAACCCTGATTTTTTTATTTAACTTTTTCGGATTATTTTGTAATTATTGAGCAAAAAAATCAAAAATTTATTTCAGTGTATGAATGGACAATGGATTCCCTACAACTTCTTCCTGAACGCCATTTTTGTACAATTAACGGTTTCCGAGTTACAACGATTTGAAAAAGGCAATTTTTGTGAAATGCAAAAATACATACGCCCTTTTTAAAAATCAGTCGTGAGTCGGATTAACCTCTCCATCCGTTCAAAACTTGTGGTTTGCCATACTGAAGCCATGTGCAAAGTTTCATCCAAATCGGAGAAGGTCGATTCTGATTTTGTCACTTTTTCGTCTACTCATTCCTGGAATAGCTCATTACCAGTATCACGCGTAGTGAAGTGATCACTGTAGTGGAAAAAACTCATTTTTTCAACGAAATGTTGGTGGCGTGATATTCATAATGACATCAAGTTCATCCAAATAATTACTTTTGTCTTTGAAGCGACCTCCGTGCTAAGGACCTAAGTTCACTTCACTCGATTTACACCGTGAAGTGACGTTTGGGACAGCAAGGACTATGCCTAAGGGCTTGACGACCCCTCCCCCGACAACTGCGAGTTGTAGGGCTTGCCTAGGATGCGGTGGGGTTTGGCATTGGGCTCTGCTAATCCTCTACAAAAAGCTGCATGTATCCGCAAGCAAGTCCTACTAAAGCGATCGTGTGCTGCTCAAAGTGCACAAGCCCAGCGGGAGTGCCGACTCGGCACGTTAGGACTAACGCCAGTGAGGTCCTAACTATGGCATACAGGCTACCATACCATCCATGGATACGATACGGTAGATCGGAATATATAGAGAAACTAGGGCTGACAGCTGCGGTATTCTACACCTTCAGTAAAGCAGGGTGGAACCGGCTTGGTATGGCGAGTGGGCTAATGCCGCAGCTGCCTTCCGTCCCATAAAACCGTGGCAGGCCTTATGGCACGCCGTCTCACTTTCAGCCACCAGGTTGGGATGACTGGGTGGAAGTAGGTTCAGATGCCCTTTTCCTGATTTGCGCTGATCCGGCTCTGAGCGTAAACCCAACCCTCGCATGGCGTCACTGCACCGCATAGGTAACCATGGGATCACGATAGCGACTACCTTCGGCTGGATTTGACGGTAGCCCATATAAAATGAGCTCTACACCATCAACATCGGCGTTGAGTAAGGAGGTAAACCCTTTCGCAAGAGGGGGTTTGAGGAGGTCTCCATCCAGAACGGGTGCGAGAGAGGAGAGCGAAGTGGTAACTGAGGGGACGAGCGACAGCAATGCCCCCGTCAAACCAGTGGACCGGCCTGAGTCCCGGGAGCAAGGGAATGAAGTAGTCAAGCCGAGTATGACAGCGGTCATAGAACAACTCGACGCGATTATCGAATTCACGCAGGAGAAAACTAACATCAGCGAGGAGCTGAAGGTGAACTTGCTGAAGCTACATAAGGCCGTGAACGTAGCTAAAAGGGACCAAGAGGCGTTGATAGTGCGGCTAGAGGGTAGCGGAAAATCGGAGAAGTGTTCTCAAACAGAGCCCTTCATCTTCGATAGCGATAGAAATCGGTCGACTATGCGCTCCGGCTCACGATTGAGCGGAATAAACAGCGCCGGAAACGCGCCAGGGATTCTCCAGGTAGTAAACGCCTGACTCCCAAGGCCAAAAGGAGTAAAGACCATGGCGGAAATGATTGGGCGAAGGAACGTGGCGAGGGGCTCAACCCAAACCTCGGCACTCGACCCCCGGATCCGAGCAATGAAAGCGAACCCGGCGGGAATCAGCCTGAGCAACCATGGCTGATGGTCGCCAAGAAGAAAAGGGTCCAAAAAGATGTGCTGTAACAGAGAACTCGGTGTCGGGAGAACTTCCTTCGTCGGGGAACTCTCCGTCGGAGTAGTCTAGATCCTTCGTCGGAGACTAGACGAGTAGATCGTGGCGTAATACTGCTAGGATCGTCAGGGCGCCGGTGAACCGGAAGCTATCCTCCAACTGGAATCACTGGATCGACCCAGGCGTCCTCTCGGTCGGGCGTTGACGGGTATCAAAAGCGTCGGATCCGGGAGAGCCTCCCTCGTCGGGGAACTCTCCGTCGGTGTAGGCTAGATAGTTTGGCGGGGGCTAGTCGAGTAGTCGCCACAACACCGATTCGAGTTGTCGCGGCGCCAGCGAACCGGAAGCCATGCTCCAACCGGAATCGCGGGACTGACCTCGGCACTACATCGGGTGTCTCGTGTGGTGTAAGAGAGGACTCGGTGTCGGGAGAATATCTTTCGCCGGGGAACTCTCCGTCGGAGTAGTCTAGATTCCGGGGACTAGATGAGTAGATCGTCGCGTGGTTAGGATCGCCTGAGCGCCAGTGAACCGGAAGTCACGCTCCAACCGGAATCATTGGATCGACTTAGGCATCTTTTCGGTCGGGTCGTAGACGTGTACCGTAAGCGTCAGTTCGGGAGGACTTCCCTCGTCGGGGAATCCTCCGTCGGTGTAGACTAGATCTTTTGGCGGAGACTAGTCGAGTAGTTCCGCTACGTAGCATCAGTTTTATGTCATCGAGGCGCCAGTGAACCGGAAGTTACCCTCCAACCGGCATCACTGGACTGACCTCGTCATCCAACTGGTCGATCCCTCGAGCGGGATGCTGATCCCCATTCTGCATAAATCTGGGAAGGGTGCTGTGAGCATCAATAGCCTTCCACCCCGAAATAATACCTAGCGGTGGTGCCGGGAAGGTAGGATTGGAGATCCAAGGTGTTTTAGTGGGTAGTTCCAATCAACAGTTGGGTAGTCCTGTGGAAAGTCATTTCACTTTGTAAAAAAAAATCACCGTGAAGTGATAGCGATAATAAGGGTCATCATATTTATTTTAGTTTGAATTGTAATTGTACTTCCCAGCTGATTACTTTCCCTTCCTACAAGCTTAGCACTGAGACTGCGGTTACCATTCTTTGATCAATCGTTCCATTCGTATTTACACTCTGAAGATAAACATAACATATCATACCTGTGTCCATGACAATGCCAATTGCAATTAAAAAGAGCACGGAATGCTATAAATTGTAAAAAAAATATTTGCGGGCACATTTGCACACCTATTTATAACCAGATGGCGCTTTCGGTGTGTCACCGATGGTTTCTTCTGAAATCTAATTTATTGGATCTCTAGGTTTATTTTCTTTATGCTAGTAGGTAGTGAATAAGATCAATGCAGTAAACATTTTCGAACTACTGCTTGAAGCGATCAAAACGACAGCCCAACAGGTCGCTGCACAAATATGCGGTCAAGTTATTCTCACCCCTGGATACACAGCCCGCGGAAAATTTGCATTACTGAGGCGGCACAAAAACCAGCGTGTCAAACGGCAACATAATCGTTGGCACCATAAAGGACCATTTACGGAGCACACCTCTAATTTCACACAACAATTAAAGTGTGATCAATGTCCAGCCAGCAGCGCGCGTTGGCAATAAAAAAAAACGTTTTAAAACCTTCCTCTAGGGGGAAACCGTTCGATCTTTTATGAAGCGAATCCGGTCAGGTCCGGTCAGTACCAGGGCGAAGTGTGGTCAGCTAGGTTTTTTTTTGGTCTGGGAACCAAGGGGGAGAAAGTCAAACACAAGCCTCCTTTTGTTCATTGTCGGCCCGTTTCGTCAGGAACACGGGAAAGAGACTATTTCTGCCGGTTCGGTGGGAAGGTGCGGCGGATTCAGATGGAAAAACAAAAAATAAAAGACCACGAACCGGTTTTGATTGAGACGTTTATCCTTCTGGCGCTGGCACTTGCGGTGGGATTTTTTTTTCTCTCCTTCCCTCTCTCTCTCTATCTCTGTAGGACCTTGTGCTGTACGATTTCGCTGATGGAATATGATTTGTGCAGCCGAATAGCTTTGAAGAGGAAGTTTTTCCCCATTTACTGCACAACCTTGGCGGATAATTGTCGGATGGACGGGCGCGCAACAAGGCTCATTTGCATTTATTAAAGTTTTGCCTTTTTGTTGTTCTCGGCTTTAAATGCGGAGCCGTTGTCGTTGTTCCGGGGAAGATTAGTGGAGGTAATTGACTGTTGATTTTTGTAGTGGTCAATTAGCACGCCGAGGTGGGATTTCAGGGGATGATTTCGGGGTTTCTTCCCCTTGACGGACACAGGTCTGATGAGCCGTCTGAGCACTTGAAAGTATTGATTAAAATACTTTATCCGATTCAACAGCGAAAGGCAAAACAACTCATCGAAGTTAAAAAGGAGCACTCATATGCAAATGAAGACCATTTCTCGATTGCTTCGGAATCGTTCCTACCGCAGATCTACAAGCGGCTGCGGTGCACCGTGGCCTTGCATTATTCCACCCGTACTCGGTCAAACCGAGACCCTCCGGGTGATGTAACAAGATATGGTCTCACCTCACCGCGGGTATCGCTCATATTTGATTCTCTTATTTGATTCCAGAAAATGAATAATAATAGTTTTGATCATATAATGATGATAATAACGAATAATAAACAATGAAGTCACGTATGAAGCTCGTCCTCCGGTTCCCTATGCTTCGGTTCGGTCCTGTATTCTCACAACGATGTCAGCACTTTGGGCCAATCAGCTCCATACTTCGGAACGGGATTGGACGCTGGGATGGTAGGAGTAATCCAGAAATTGGAGCGTGATATGAAAAACATATTTTATCATCAGCTCTCCCGAGATGCGCCCATCCCGCTGTGCTCGTCATCCACATTCGATCGTTCGCGATGCAGCACGTATGTTTGAACTATATATTTTATGTTTTATACATGTTTTGCACGTAGAAAATCGGAGCACCGATGCTACCCGCCTTGGACCGGTGCATGCCATGTTCGGGCACTTTCATCTGCTATGCAATTTGAGCGGCGGCAGTACCTCGGTTTTGCGGCTGCACAGTTCAGAAAATCTGATCCGCGAGAAAGCGAGTGAAAAGAACAAATAACATATCTTTAATCTTGCTCATGCATTGAAACCGATCTGGGCAGGCTTCCACCATCCACCCACTGGCACCACCACCACCGCCTCCAAAACCGAACATGTCGTTCTCGGCTGCGATTATCTGCCTGGATTTTTTTAGTTTTGTTTGCAAACAAATAACAATATACGGTTACCATATATTATTCACGGAGAGCTGGAATGGACGAAAAAAAAAACGTGAAGAAACGATAATTTGCTATATTCAGGAAATTGATTTATCGCTGATATCATTCCAAGTGGCGTCGTGAGTGAATAATTTTTATACCTCCTATTTGTAGTCAACGTATGTCGAAGAGTTACAGTGTGCATATCTTGGAACGGTTTTGTAGAGTTTCATAAGCGTTTTGATCGTGCAGTTGATAGAGTGTATGCAGTTATACGATGCATTTGTTATTGACAATGAAAGAAAATTATTGTTCCCTACAAAAAAAAAAAATCACGAGTATTTTCAACAGCATAATATTCGAGTAGGTACTGTTTTTCATGAACTACGCGGAAAAAAATTAAAGGGTTGTACGCAAGACACAACCCAGCACGATTACATTAAAAATGATATAATTTTAAGGTACAAAAAAAAAAGATTATAAACTTACTCTACTTTAATTGTTTAAATTTTTTGCGAATGATCAAATTGACAATTAGATTCTTTCAGAACAATTGATTCTACTCTATCTTACTAATTTCCACAAATTTACATAATTTAAAATTTTTGAAAAATATCCTTTAAATGAAAGTCAATTAGGATGATTTCAAAGTTACTTAAACAGTTCGAGTTTACATCTCATCCAGGTCAGTCGACAAACAAAACCGCTTACGTTCGGGACAGAAGAAACCAAGTACAGTATTGTGTAGTGAACAATAGACCTCGAAAATGAGTGAACCAAACGAACAAAAGCTACCGCCGGTACGAAAGAATACAATTATTGTTGACTTCAGACAGTGCAAAATTCGACCTTCGATACGAGAACTTGAAGGTTTGCTTAAGGAGCAAATGCATCTTGACATTAAACGTGTGCATTTTCCCCCCTTTGGAAACCGAAAACGGGTTTTCAAATCTAGAGGAACCAGAGGACTCTGACTCTGACGAAAATAGTGAAGGTAATTCGTTTATCACTACCCAAGGGTCAGTTAAGAGAAAGAAGTCTTCCTCCAAATTACCAAAAAAGACACCTAAAATTTCATCTTCAAAAAAAGATCCCCGTGTTAAACAAAAAAAGTCAAAACCAAAGACTGTGCCTCCTGGTTTGTCAAATTCACAAACCAATCCAGGATCTACTACAGAAAAAGATAATAATCCAGTGGGCTCCATTTCACAGCCACCAACAGGATTACTGAAGTTTTCGGAAATTGTTGAATGGATTTTCTCAGCATTCAATATATCTGAACCCTTAAAGACCCTCATAATGGCATTCCTTCCAATAGCTATAACCTTTTTGAAGCAGTTCTCAGCTCAATGGCCAATTGTCTCAGGTTTTGTATCTTTTGATGGATAATTTATCACCCGTCGCAAATGATACAATCACTGTCCTGCAGTGGAATTGTCGAAGCATCATGCCAAAACTTGATTCATTTAAAATATTATTGCATAGTCAAAAATGTGATGTATTTGCTTTATGCGAAACATGGCTTACTTCAAACATAGCTTTAAATTTTAATGATTTTAACATTATACGTCTCGATAGAGACTCTCCGTATGGTGGAGTGCTTTTGGGAATTAAGAAATGCTATTCCTTTTATAGATTGAACATCCCTTCAACTTCTAGTATAGAAGTTGTTGCTTGCCAAATAAACATTAAAGGCAAAGATATTTGCATAGCTTCGGTTTATATTCCTCCAAAAGCACAAGTTGGACAGCAACAGCTTAATGAAATGGTTGAAGCCCTTCCTGCACCACGATTGATTCTGGGGGACTTAAATTCGCACGGTATTATGTGGGGTTCCGTTTACAATGATAGCAGATCATCTTTAATACAAAACATTTGTGACAATTTTAGCATGACGGTATTAAATATGGGTAGCATGACACGGATCCCAAGACCTCCGGCACGCCCAAGTGCATTAGATCTATCTCTTTGCTCAACATCAATTCGACTAGATTGCACCTGGAAAATACTGCCTGATTTACACGGTAGCGATCATTTACCAATCATTATCTCAATTAGCAGTAGCAATTGCATTGCTACTTCCGCTAGTATTCCATATGATTTGACAAAAAATATCGACTGGATTAAATACCAAAGTAGTATCTCTAGTATTTTGAATTCAATGGAAGAGCTCCCTCCACTTGAAGAATATGACTTCCTCATTTGTTCGATTCTGGAGGCAGCAGAACAATCCCAAACTAAACGCTTTCCTGGGCCAACGACTAACAGAAGGCCTCCCAACCCCTGGTGGGACAAAGAGTGCTCAGAGGCTAAACTCGCAAAACAAAATGCTTGCAAGACGTTTCTAAAACGGGGAGGAGGAACTCCTCAGAATTTTGAAAAACTTATGGTTTTAGAAACCAAGTACAAGAGCATACTTCGAGCCAAAAAATGTAGCTATTGGAGACATTTTGTCGAAGGTTTGTCAAGAGATACCTCAATGAGCACTCTTTGGAACACGGCCAGACGAATGAGGAATCGTAACGTGGGCAATGAGAGTGATGAATACTCGAACCGATGGATATTTGACTTTGCTAGGAAAGTTTGCCCAGATTCTGTTCCTACGCAGAGCATTATACGGGAATCTCCTCCAAATAATGGTTTTATTAATAACCCATTTTTAATGATGGAATTTTCTATAGCACTCTTGTCTTGTAACAATAACGCTCCAGGGTTGGACAGAATTAAATTCAACTTGGTGAAGAATCTGCCCAACCTCGCAAAAAGACGTTTGTTGGAATTGTTCAACAAGTTTCTTGAGCAAAATATTGTTCCACCTGACTGGAGACAAGTGAAAGTTATCGCCATTCAAAAACCGGGGAAACCAGCTTCCAATCACAACTCATATAGACCCATTGCGATGTTGTCCTGCATCAGAAAATTGTTCGAAAAAATTATTCTACGACGTCTCGACACTTGGGTCGAGACGAACGGTTTGTTGTCAGATACTCAGTTTGGCTTCCGTAGAAATAAAGGGACGAATGATTGCCTTGCATTACTTTCGTCTGACATCCAAATTGCCTTCGCTCAAAAGCAACAAATGGCATCTGTATTTTTAGACATTAAAGGAGCATTTGATTCAGTTTCCATTGATGTTCTTTCAGACAAGCTTCACCAAATGGACTCCCAGCGGTTATAAATAATTATTTGCACAACCTTTTGTCAGAGAAACACATGCATTTTTCACATGGCGATTTGGCAACACTCAGAAATAGTTACATGGGTCTCCCGCAAGGCTCATGCCTCAGTCCGCTCCTCTATAATTTTTACGTAAATGACATTGACAGCAGTCTAGTAACCCCATGTACACTAAGACAATTGGCAGATGATGGCGTGGTTTCAGTTACTGGACCCAAAGCTATTGATCTGCATAAACCATTGCAAGATACCTTAGATAACTTGTCCGATTGGGCTGTTCATCTTGGTATCGAATTCTCTGCGGAGAAAACAGAGTTAGTCGTCTTTTCAAGAAAGCATGATCCCGCGCAGCTTCAGCTCCATATGATGGGAAGAATGATCCAACAGGTTTTTACTTTTAAATACCTCGGGGTGTGGTTCGATTCCAAATGCACGTGGGGAGGACACATTAGGTTTCTGATAACAAAATGCCAACAAAGAGTAAATTTTCTTCGAACAATAACAGGATCTTGGTGGGGTGCTCATCCGGAAGATCTAATAAAATTGTATCAGACAACGATACTTTCAGTGATGGAATATGGATGCGTTTGCTTTCGTTCCGCTGCAAACTCTCATATTATCAAACTGGAGCGAATTCAGTATCGTTGTTTGCGAATTGCTTTAGGGTGCATGCATTCGACACATACAATGAGTCTTGAAGTTCTGGCAGGAGTTCTTCCATTAAAAGATCGATTTTGGGAGCTTTCATCACGCCTGCTAATAAGATGTGAGGTGCTGAATCCCATGGTAATTAATAATTTCGAACGACTAGTCGAGCTTCGATCTCAAACAAAATTCATGACAGTATATTTTAACCATATGTCACAGGAAATCAACCCTTCAAGATATATTCCTATCCGTGTCAGCCTCCTAAATGTCCCTGACTCAACTTTATTTTTCGATACATCCATGCAGCGCGAAGTGCTAGGAATCCCGGATCATCTACGTTCGACGGAAATCCCAAAAATATTTTCAAGTAAGTTCAGGCATATTGACTCTGAGAAAATGTTTTACACGGACGGATCGCGAATTGAAGAAGCGACAGGGTTTGGTATGTTCAACAATAATGTTTCGGCCTCATTTAGGCTTCAAGAACCTGCATCTGTTTATATAGCAGAGCTAGCAGCAGTTCATTATAGTTTGTGTGTAATCGTCACATTAATTCCAAACCATTTTTTCCTCTTCACAGATAGTCTGAGTGCAATTGAAGCCATTCGCTCAAACATGACTGGCAAGACTGAACCGTTTTTCCTGGGCAAAATAAAACAGTGCCTGAACGACATATTGAACAATAATTATCTAATCACTATAATCTGGGTCCCGGCTCATTGCTCCATTCCTGGCAATGAAAGAGCCGATATTTTAGCCTAACGTGGTGCTATTGAGGGTGAAATTTATGAGAGACCAATTGCTTTCAACGAATTCTATAGCTCGTCTCGCCAAAGAACACTTGCCAGCTGGCAAGCTTCTTGGGATAAAGATGATCTGGGTCGGTGGATGCACTCAATTATTCCGAAAATATCGACAAAGGCATGGTTCAGGGGACTGGATGTGAGTAGAGATTTCATTCGTGTGATGTCCAGACTCATGTCCAATCACTACACGTTAGATGCACATCTCCTTCGAATTGGGCTCTCCGAGACTAATCATTGTGCTTGTGGCGAAGGTTATCGAGATATTGATCATGTCGTTTGGACATGCGTGGAGTATCGTGATGTCAGATCTCAACTAATAAATTCTTTGCGTACCCAAGGTAGACTATCCAATATCCCAGTTCGAGACATTCTTGCTTGTCGTGACCTTTCATACATGAAACTTATTTATCATTTCATAAAGAAAACTGGAGATTCAATTTAATAAAGGCCCCTTTCAAGACTTAGTTCTGATCCCAGCTGCGTCCATGAGTTCAACCAATAGCTAAATTAGAATAAAAATAATGTAATGATACAAACAAACTCGAAACTGTTTATGAAATTATTAACAAAATGTCTGAAAATAACAGCTTATTTTATAATTTATAGAAGTTAATCGTTTGGTTCAAATAATATTTCCGAGTAGATTTCATAATTAATGACGAGTTACCTAAGATGATATTTAAGTAATAAGAGAATATGTTTTAATAAATGCAAAACGTTGTGACTATGTTAGAATTAAATTAGGATAAGAATATTATGTATAAGTGATGCTACGGCGAAGAAAAACTTATGTAAACTGCCTTATGAAATAAACGTATTTATGAAAAAAAAAATTAAACGTGTGCATTTACTTCAATGCAATAAGACCAATAATGTTGTTTATATCCAGTTCTATAAAGAGTTGGATGCAATTTAATTCGCTAAAGACAATAATAATGTGCACTATGTGGAGCATGAAAATATCAAGTACAACATTCCAGTATATATGAAAGATAGTGCTATAGAAGTGCGTGTGCATGATCTTCCCTCAAGCGTCATCGATCCTTATATTCGCAAAACCATGTCCCAATGCGGGGAGATTCTCTCTATCGAAAAGAAAAGTGGAAGAATTTTTTCCCCGGTATTCTAAATGGCGTACGTTTGTTACGCATGCGCTTGAGCAGGCCTATACCTTCTTATGTGACATTCGGTCAGAATACAAGAATACCGTGCAAATCACTTGTTATCTATGACAATCAGATGGCCACATGTCAATATTGCCAAAAAGCTGTTTACTACGGTAAGCCAAGTGATAAATCGGACAAGGAGACAACTATACCAAAGGACAACGGTGCTTCCTTCACATCAACCCCAAGCAACCCCAGTACACCTGTGACAGACACCAACAACAGTGAAGCATCCTCTTCAACGAAACCATCCAACGTATCCCCTATAGAACAAAGTACACCAGCTGCAGTTAACAGCTTACCATCCAACCAACCAGCAACTGCAAAAACAATGTACAACAAGGCGCATCTACAGCAACTAGCAACGAAATCAACAACAATACCACGGCAATGGATGACGAGACGAACCACGAACAAACTGCCCCTCAATCCTCGCAGGAGGAAAATGGAAGCTCCTCTCCCTCTAGAAAAAGGGTGACAACGAGATCCAATACAAAAAAAAAAATTTTATTTAAAAACTCAGCTAAATCGGCAACGTAAAGCTTGTACGCAAATAGGCCTGAATAAAATATCTTTTAAATAAAAAAAAAAGTTACTTAAACGATCAATTTTGAATACGAACAACCTCAAGATGTAAATCTTGACGTACAATATTCAAGCTTTCGAATCATGTTAAATAAGGCAAATCCATCAACAAATAGCTGAGATAGAAGCGCTTCAGATCAGGTTCGAAAAATCTATCGCCGATAGTTCTAAATTGGCCTGCTAGTTACCGGAGCTTCGAGCCCCGACCTGAAAGGATTCTTAGTGTCAGTAGGATCCATAGTACTAGCCATGCAATGATTCTGTACACTAAGAATCGGCTTCGAAGTCTGTTGAAACAGAAAGGCCTAAATTCCACAAAAAGAATGTAATGCCAGGACAATACCGGAAAATCAAAATAAACACCAGCTTGTATTCAATACCAGTGAATACGGTATCAACACAACACACACACACGCATACAAAAGCAAATCCAGCGAGCGAATGAATGTAACTTTTAGTTTTGTCGTCCACTGACCCTTCCTCACTGGCAGCCAGGGGTAAACTAAATCAGAAATGTATTCGGGCATATAGATTCCCTTTTGTGCTATAGTTCATACTGCGCCAATCGGACGAGACTATGACGTCATTGACTGCGACTGTGATTGGCTCGTGAAAACATAGGCCATTTCAAACCAATTTTTCAATGGTATTCAATTGAAATACTTAAACGACGTTACCTCATAAGTTTAAGTTAAATGTTTCCAAATCGATTGGTAGCTCAATTGTATAAATCCATCAACAAATGACTGAGTTATAAGCATTCAAAATTATGACAGAAAAAAGGTTGCGTGGTTAGTTTTGCTTTTTTTAAATTGCCACCCATCCTCGTATAATGAAGGCATTTTTAATGCCAAAAATCGATATATACATGGGATATTTCAAAAGAACCGGTTACCACGCTGATTCGATTCTTCAATAGTTGGATGATATACAGACTGTCTCAGAAAGTATGGACGTACTTTGATTTCGCGTAAATAATTCACAAGTGTTAGATATTCAAATTTTATTCGATATACTGATAATATTAGACTACAACAACAGAATATTATTCTCAACATTTGCTAATTAGCTATTGTAGACTAGCTGGCGAACCTTCTCGCGAATGTTCCTCTTTAAATTCCGTACAGACTTCTTGGCGACAAGTTTTGACACTTTTTTCCAATCTTTTTCGAACTGTTGTATGGTTTCGGCTGCCGAGACATGTTTCCTGAGATGTGCCTTCGTTAATGCCCAAAATTCCTCAATTGGTCGAAGTTGTGGGCAATTAGGTGGATTCATGTCTTTTGGTACGAAAGTGACATTTTTGGTAGTATACCATTCTACCGTTGATTTCGAGTAGTGGTAAGAAGCAAGATTTCGCGAGAAGACAACAGGATCCTTGTGACTTCGAATCATGGGTAGAAGTCGTTTTTGTAAACATTCCTTGATGTATATTTCGCTGTTCATTGAAGCAGTGGTGATGAAGGGTTTCGAAATCTTACCGCAGCTACAAATTGTTCGAGAGACCATAGCTTTCTTACCAAATTTTTTGACTTCAATCGATGTTTTGGACTAGTTTAACACTTGCCCTTCTCGCACCGTATAATATTGTGGTCCCGGCAAGGATTTGTAATCGAGTTTCACGTAGGTTTCGTCGTCCATAATTATGCAGTTCAAATTTCCAGCAAGAATCGTATTGTACAGCTTTTGAACCCTCGACCTGATCTATGCATCTTGTTTCGGACTACGTTTTGGTTGTTTCTGCTCCTTATTGGTTCGAAGATTCAAACGTTCTTTAGCACGAAGAACATTTGACTTCGAAGTGCCCACTTTTTTGGCCACATCCTGAACTGAAACCTGCTTCTTTTGCTCGAACGCCTTCAGTATACGTTTATCCAACTGAGGGTTAGCTGGACCTTTTTTCGACCCGTTTTCGGTTTATCCTCACCGAACTTCCTGATTGCATTTCGCACGGTTTCTCCATACTTACTCCTTCCATTTTTGCTATCTTTCTTAGTGACAGTCCGCGTTCTGTGCATCATTTTTACACAATTTTTCAACGTTGTTCTGCTAAAAGTCCACGCATTTCGAAACAAACTTAGAAAACGAATAAACAACTGCACAAGTGGTTAGAGAAGAGTGTAAACAACAGGATGCAGCCATAAAAATTGACAGATTCTGAACCATTGCGAAATGGCAGCGGTTTTTGGTTGCGTCCATACTTTCTGGGACAGTCTTTATGGCAGGGAAATCCGATATGCCGGAGATTTTTAGCTGACGAAATAGGACAATGCTCGCTACTAATCAAAATTTCAATCATTCATAATTGAAAATGCGTTTGGGAATTTGTTTTGGGATTTCCATCGAGCGTAGGTGTTCCGGGATTCCACACACTTCGCGCTGCTTGGATGTGTCGAAAAATAGAGTTGAGTCAGGGACATTTAGGAGGGTGTCACGGATAGGAATATATCTGGAAGGGTCGATTTCCTGTGACATATGTTTAAAATATACTGTCATGAATCTTGTTTGAGATTGAAGCTCGACTAGCCTTTCGTAGTTCCTAATAACCAGGGGATTCAGTAGCTCAGTACTCACATCTTATTACAGTCGCGATGAAAGCTCCCAAAAACTATCTTTCCATTTCCCGCTTGAACTTCAAGACTCATTGTATGTGTCGAATGCATGCAGCCTCAGGCAATTTGCAATCAACGATACTGAATTCGCTCAAGTTTAATAATATGAGAGTTTGCAGCGGAACGGAATCATCCATATTTTATCACTGAAAGTATCGTTGTCTGATACAATTTTATTAGATCTTCCGGATGAGCACCCCACCAAGATCCTGTTATTGTTCGAAGAAAATTTAATCTTTGTTGGCATGTTGTAATCAGATACCTAATGTGTCCTCCCCACGTGCAATTGGATTTAAACCACACCCCGAGGTATTTAAAAGTCAAAACCTGTTGGATCATTCTTCCAATCATATGAAGCTGAAGCAGCGCGGGATCATGCTTTCTTGAAAAGACGACCAGCTCTGTTTCTTCCGCAGAGAATTCGATACCCAGATGAACAGCCCAAACGGACAATTTATCTAAGGTATCTTGCATTGGTTTTTGCAGATCAATAGCTTTGGGTTCAGTAACTGAAACCACGCCATCGTCTGCCAATTGTCTTAGTGTACATGTGGTTACTAGACAGCTGTCAATGTCGTTTACATAGAAATTATACAGGAGCGAACTGAGGCATGAGCCTTGCGGAAGACCCATGTACTTAATTCTGATTGTTATCAAATCGGCATGTGAAAAATACATGCACTTCTCTGACAAAAGGTTGTGCAAATATTTATTTATAACCGCTGGAAGTCCATGTTGATGGAGCTTGTCTGAAAGAACATCAAAGGAAATTGAATAAAATGTTCGTTTTATGTCCAAAACACATATGCCATCTGTTGCTTTTGAGGGAAGGCAATTTGTATGTCAGACGAAAGTAATGCAAGGCAATCATTCGTCCCTTTATTTTTACGGAAGCCAAACTGAGTATCTGACAACAAACCCAAGACCCAAGTGTGGAGACGTAGAAAAATAATTTTTTCGAACAATTTTTGAAGATTTTTGAAGATTTCCAGTCAGGTGGGACAATATTTTGAACAAGAAACTTGTGAAGCAATTCCAACAAACGTCTTTTTGCAAGGTCGGGCAGATTCTTCACCAAGTTGAATTTAATTCTGTCCAACCCAGGAGCGTTATTGTTACAAGACATGAGTGCTATGGAAAATTTCATCATTGAAAAGGGGCTACCAATGGAACCATTATTATGAGAAGCTATGCGTAGGAACAGAATCTTAACAAATTTTCCTCGCAAAGTAAAATATCTATCGGTTCGAGTATTCCTCACTCTCATTCCCTACGTTACTATTCCTCATTCGTCTGGCCGTATTCCAAAGAGTGCTCATTGAGGTTTCTCTTGACAAACCTTCGACAAAATGTCTCCAATAGCTACATTTCTTGGCCCGAAGTATGCTCTTGTACTTGGTTTCTAAAATCAAGAACTTCTGAGGAGTTCCTCCTCTTCGTTTTAAAAACGTCTTGATAACATTTTGTTTCGCGTGTTTAGCATCTGAGCACTCTTTGTCTCACCAAGGATTTGGAGGCCTTCTGTTAGACGATGGACCAAGAAATCGTTTGGTTTGTGCTTGTTCAGCCGCCTCCAGAATCGAACAAACGAGGAAGTCATATTCTTCAAGTGGGGGGAGCTCTTCCATTGAGTTTAAGATACTTTGAAATTTAATCCAGTCAATATTTTTTGTCAAATCATATGGAATATTACCTGAATTAGCGATGCCTTTGTTACTGCTAATTGAAATGATGATTGGTAAATGATCGCTACCGTGTAACGCAGGAACTATTTTCCATGTGCAATCTAGTCAAATTGAAGTCGAGCAAAGAGATAAATCTAATGCACTTGGACGTGCACGAGGTCTTGGGATCCATATCATGCTATCCATATTTAATACTGTCATCGCATTTTTGACTATGCAACAAAACTTTAAATGAATCAAGTTTTGGCATGATGCTTCGACAATTCCACTGCGGGACAGTGATTAAATCATTTGCGGCGGATGATAAATTATCCATCAAATGATACAAAACCTGAGAGAATTGGCCGTTGAACTGATAACTGTTTCAAAAAAGTTTTAGCTATTGGAAGGAATGCCGTTATTATGGTCTTTAGAGGAAACGGACCCTACTGGATTATTGTCTTTTCTTGTGCTAGTTCCTGGATTGGTTTTTGAATTTGACAAACCAGGAGGCACAGTTTTTGGTTTTAAGTTTGGTTTTTTAGATATAACACGGGGTTCTTTAATTTTAATTTTCGAAAATACGAAAAATTATCAAAAGTTCAACACACATTGAAAAACGGAAAAAAATCAATAACTTATTTGATGCGGGTGCGATCAATCAATGTTGTTTCAAATAAAGAGATGGCTATTGTTTATGGCCTTTAGCGAAAAATAAATGTTTTGACGAGAAACCAATTGACCAGAAAGCCATCTCTTTATTTGAAATTTCAATAACCAACATATGATGATATATTGTAAAAGTACATACCTTCATCTCAAAGAGCTGTCCAAAGTGACAAAAACACTTATTTGGTACAACTTATTTTCCAATGAGAGTGTCTTGAGTACTAAAAACCCTGCATGATCGAGAAACGGCGAGCGTCACGCGTCTGCTATCTCTGTAACCAGGCCCGTGCGCAGGAATCATCCATGGGGGGGGTTTCAAGGGGAGAGGGGGGTGTCCAAAAATGTAAAACGAATTCTGACAGGATCGTGCGCGGGGGGGAGGGGTTTCAAATTATGTCAGTTTATAAATTGATAAAAAAATGATAAAAAAATATGAATTGTCAAGTTATTTGCACTTTAATATAATAAGTACTCCATTGTTCATGAAACTTAATTTTAAAAAAATTCCTCATGGGGGGGGGTTAAAACCCCCAAAACCCCCCCCTGCGTACGGGCCTGTCTGTAACTCACTTTTGCGTCGCACGATCAACTTCTCGTCTTCAAAATCATGTTACTTCGCGATAGCTCAACTGATTTACACGTTTAAACATGGAGTCTCTTCGTAAATGTTGTACTTTTACAATCTTTCCTCATAAATTTTTCCCTTTTTTTTAATATGTGTTGAATTTTTGATAATTTTCTGACAAACAAAATATAGTATTTGTTCATTGTCAGAAAGTAAACAAATGAAAATCGCTACATGGTGGAAAAATCATTGAAAATTCTCTCTTGCCCATCGGCCAAATGTCTGAGGAGATGCAAGAGTCCTGAGAACAATCTATAAAACAATTGACGTGATTTCTCAAGAAAAAGAGGTTGGGGTGCGGTACATGAAATTGAAAAAAAAATTGATGCCAAAAGGCTTAGAATTGCATGAAACGTCGAGATTTAGTGTCATCTCGAACAAATTTTTTTTGAAAATATCGACTTTTTTTTTCCAAATCCCAGAAAGTTGATTTAAAAAAAAAATTTTTTTTTGAGATGACACAAAATCTCGACGTTTCATGCAGTTTTGAGACTTTTGGCGTCAACAAAAAATTTTCGATTTCGGAAATTTCATGCAAAATTTGAGCTAAATCGGACATGCGTAGGGGGTGCGGTAAAGATTTGAAAATTTTCGATCTTGAAAAAGCACCATAGGGGGAAGTACATGAAATTTGGCGTTAACAAAAAATTTTCGATTTCGGAAATTTCATGTACTTCTCCCTATGGTGCTTTTTCAAGATCGAAAATTTTCAAACCTTTACCGCACCCCCTACGCATGTCCGATTTAGCTCAAATTTTGCATGAGGACATTTTTCAAGGTGCTTAAACTTTTTTTATTTAAAAGATATTTTTTTATTCAGGCCTATTTGCGTACAAGCTTTACGTGGCCGATTGAGCCGATTTTTTAAATAAATTTTTTTTGAGTTGGATCTCGTTGTCACCCTTTTTCTAAGAGGAGAGGAGCTTCAATTTCCCTCCTGCGAGGATTGAGGGGCACTTCGTTCGTGGTTCGTCTCGTCATCCATTGCCACATCGATGGTATTGTTGTTGGTTTCATTGCTAGTTGCTGGAGATGAGCCTTGTTGTACATTGTTTGCTGTTGCTGGTTGGTTGGATGGTAAGTTGTTCACTGCAGTTAATGCACTTTGTTTTATAGGGGATACGTTGGATGGTTTCGTTGAAGTGGATGCTTCACTGTTGTTGGTGACTGTCACAATTGTACTGGGATTGCTTTGGGTTGGTGTGACGGAAGCACTGTTGTCCTTTGGTGTAGTTGTCTCCTTGTCCAGTTTATCACATGGCTTACCGTAGTGAACAGCTTTTTGACAATACTGACATGTGGCCATCTGATTGTCAAAGGTAACAAGGGATTTGCACGGAATTCTTGTATCTTGACCGAAAATCACACAAGAAGGTATAGGCTTCTTCAAGTGTATGCGTAATACACGTACGCCATTTAGAATACCGGGGAAAAAATTCTTCCACTTTTCTTTTTCGATAGAGAGAATCTCTGCGTATTGGGACATAGTTTTGCGAATATAATAATCGGTGACGCTCGAGTGAAGATCATGCACACGCACTTCTATAGCACTATCATCCATATATACTGGAATGTTGTACCTAATGTTCTCGTGTTCCACATAGTGCACATTGTTATTGTCTTTTGCGAATTGAATTGCATCCAACTCTTTATAAAACTGGATGTAAACATCATTATTCGTCTTATTGCATTGAAGTAAATGCACACGTTTAATGTCCAGCTGCATTTGCTCCTTAAGCAAACCTTCAAGTTCTCGTATCGAAGGTCGAATTTTGCACTGCCTAAAGTCAACAACAATTGTATTCTTTCGTGTCGGCGGTAGCTTTTGTTCGTTTGGTTCACTCATTTTCGAGGTCTATTGTTCACTACACAATACTGTACTTGGTTTCTTCTGTTTCCAACGTAATCGGTTTTGTTTTATCGACTGACTTGGAGGAGATGTAAAACCGAACTGCTGCTTAAACTTTTGAACGACAGTAGCTTTCAAACGAGCATAAGTTTGTTATAATCGGTTCAGCCATCTCTGAGAAAATTGAGCGCGTTCAATTATCCTCGAAAAGTGCACACACACAGAGAGAGACATTTTTCGATCTCGTCGAACTAAGTCGAATGGTATATAACACTATGGGTCTCCGACGCTCCGTTCGAAAGTCGATTTTTCCAGCAATTCTAATACCTTTCTATAGAGAAAGGCAAAACTGTTGTTAAAATAAAGGGAATATTTCTCAAAAAATGCATTTTTTACATAATTTATATCTTTAGCAAAAATACTTGAAATGTTGAAATCGTTGAATTTTTCTTTTTATTCGAAATTACTATTACCCCCTTAAAAAAATTAAGGTACTGTTTTCAAATGAAGCATTATATTCTTGCGAAACTTTTCAGAGTACACGTAAGCTACGAGTGTCTTGAGCTACGATAAAAAACTTACATCTTTTCCTAAATCTGATTCGAAAATGTTTCTCTTTGTACGCTATTCGAATTGATGGCCCAAACAACTTTATCATTTGTTCCTATATATGTATAAGAATATGAGTGGTGCTAGAGAGGCATAATTACGGGGTAATCCACGAGAAGTAAGTCATGATAATTCCAGAAAACTAACGCTACGACCGTTCCGATCCGCTTTGCGGGGCATTAATTTTTTTCTGTAGCGTTCAATAATGGTTTTATCAAAAGATACCATTCGATATCAAAAGTCTATCCAATTCGGCATCGACATGGCCAAACACGCCTCCGAAGTGCGCGTGCGTTCAAGTTTTCAGAAGAAGCATACACTGACTGAACAATTTTTTTTTAATTGCAGAGTCTCATCCCAATCTATGGCATGTGCGCTCAGTACTAATCCTAGTATCATCTGCTAGCTCACGCACCTTAATTTTCCGGTCAAACACCACCACGTCTTGTGATGTTGACGTTGTCTTATATAACCGATGGAAATTCAGTCATCATGAAAATCTCGAAACACTTTTTACACCGTTTTGAATCTCAAAAGATATGGTTTTTGAGAAAAATGATTTTTTCATACTCATCGTGGTTGCAAAAAGAAGATAAGCCAAAATTGTACCGTACTGAAATTTGACCTGCTGCGCATTTAGTGGTTAGGGAACTTCGAATAATAACTAGATTGTACTATACCACTAATTGTTGATTGAAGATTCAACTAGAGCTGTTATGCTCCGATGAGTCGAAGACGAAATGTAAAGAAAACCATAGAAATAAATATATTTAATTATTGGACGTAATTCTAATAAATCGTAGTAGTGATGAGCACTAAAAAGTTGTGCTCGAATTTTCCTATAAAAGTCGAGAAACAAACGTTGAAATTAAGACAGAAATAGTATTGAAATGAAAGTTAAATCAGACAAATCCTCTTGTTGTTGCTTACCTGTGCCTTTAGATGATTAAACCCGAGTGGTACCGGATGTATTTATTTTTCAATACAAGTTTTCAAACAAACCAAACGAAATGAGTGAAACGAACAGAAAAGGATTCAATTTGCATGAACCAGAAAATAAGGATTGGGAGCATTGGTTGGTTTCAACCCAAAATGAAACGATATCGATTTTCTTCCCGGTCACGATAAAGTTCGCCAAGTTGATATCGTATTCATCAGCGGAGATTCACAGTCGTCTGTTTTCTTTTTTCTGCCAGTTTCATTACGTTAATATAATTGGAGACGAATTTTTAATGTAGGATTATCCCCTGGCAAGGCAATACTGTGAAGCACCCTTTCGAATACGGACTATCTTTTGTGTCAGTTTGTCGTCATCGTTCGTGTTTATATTAGAAACACCGTCGACACTCTTCTACTGGGTGGACCAGTCCTTCCCATACACTTTGCTCTAGATGGCAAACAAACAACGGAACGTCTTAATGAAGGATACTACAACGGCTTAAGCCTGCCGGGTGGCGGCACAGTGGTGTCCAACGAAAATGAAACTAGTTGATATTTTAATTACAGGATTCAAATGTATCCAGGGAAATGTTCTTATTTTAAAAATGTTGCGCAAACATCCAAAATAGTTTTTGTATTTTATTTCGAAACTTCTTCCAAACAGGATGTGTAGAAGTTTGCTATTTTTGAAAACATTTCTAGTAAAGAAAATTTTTCTGTTATATGTAACGGTAATGGTTGCTTTGGTAATTATTTGGTGACAAGTTAAATTGCTACTTGGGATTTTTATGTGTTACATTGGATCATTGTTAAGTTTAGTTGTACGTTTAGAGTTGGAATTGCATATTATTATCTACATTTAAATCTATAATTTCGATTCCAAAGTCACGGTGTATTCAGTTTTTATCAAAATGCTATGCATTTCCATGAAAAAGGGAGAGAAGTTGTGCACAAATAGTGCCCCCAATGTTACACTGAATCGATTTTTAAAAACGGGAGTTGAGACCGTCGGAGCAGTTGTTAACAGGATTCGGATATATGGTAAAGATTTTACCTTTCAGGAAAAAGAGAATTCGTCTATAAAAGGGGTCGAACAGCTTCTCCAAGAGTACCATCGATTGAGAATAGCCACAAAAGGACTGAGAACAAGGAGAGAAAACCCTTTTTTTATCCACCCAGTGCTGTAATGATGCCTTTCTTATATTTTCAAAAAACATCACTAGAAGAAAATCCCTGGGTATAAACTAGCATAACCTTTTCAATTTGTATACTGTTATGTCAAGTTAATATTGATTAAAACGTGGCAACTCTGAACACACCCTGTCAGGCAGTGGTGTTTTCTTCTTCCGTACCAGCACGTACCAATGCGTACCGGTTTTGCATTATTTTGAATGGCAGTTTGCAAGTTTTGTCACTCATCATCCTATAATTTCGAAACCCGAAGTCGGATCTGTATGAAATTGCACAGTATCTTTTAAAGCAATGAAAGCTTCAATTTGAATCATAATTTGTGAGAATCGGTTTAACCGTTGCTGAGAAATCGAGTGAGTTCCGTTTTTGTAGCTTTTCTCCACTATTACCGGTGCTTTCGCAAACGGATTAATAGTTCCAAAGTAACAGTTCGGCTGAAAAGTTCGTATCGTTTAATAGAAAAACACATTTTTTTGCCAAAATTCGTTTTTATTATTCAACATAATTGCCATCAGAGGCGATACAGCGATTACAGCGATCTTCCAACTTTTCGATACCATTTTTGTGGTACGATTTGTCCTTTGCCTCAAAATAGGCCTCAGTTTCAGCGATTACCTCTTCATTACTTCTAAATTTTTTACCAGCGAGCATTCTCTTGATGTCTGAGAACAGGAAAAAGTCACTGGGGGCCAAATCTGGAGTATACGGTGGATGAGGGAGCAATTCGAAGCCAAATTCGTTCAATTTCAGCATGGTTTTCATCGACATGTGACACGGTGCATTGTCTTGATGAAACAAAACTTTTTTCTTCTTCAAATGAGGCCGTTTTTTTGAAATTTCGTCCTTCGAACGCTCTAATAACGCTATATAATAGTCACTGTTGATGGTTTTTCCCTTTTCAAGGTAGTCGATGAAAATTATACCATGCGAATCCCAAAATACAGACGCCATAAACTTACCGGCCGATTGTTGAGTCTTTCCACGCTTTGGGTTCGGTTCATCGCGTGCAGTCCACTCAGCGGACTGTCGATTGGACTCCGGACTGAAGTGATGGAGCCATGTTTCGTCCATTGTTATATATCGACGAAAAAAGTCGGTTTTATTTTGATATAACAGCTCCAAACACTGCTCAGAATCATCAATTTGTTGTTGTTTTTGATCGATTGTGAGCTCACGCGGCACCCATTTTGCACAAAGCTTTCTCATATCCAAATATTCGTGAATAATATGTCCAACACGTTCCTCTGATATCTTTAGGGTGTCAGCTATCTCGATCAACTTCACTTTACGGTCATTGAAAATCATTTTGTGGATTTTTTTCACGTTTTCATCTGTAACAGCATCTTTTGGACGTCCACTGCGTTCATCGTCTTCGGTGCTCATATGACCAGTACGAAATTTTGCAAACCACTTACGAATGGTTGCTTCGCCCGGTGCAGAGTCTGGATAACACTCATCAAGCCATTTTTTGGTATCGGCGGCACATTTTTTCATCAAAAAGTAGTGTTTCATCAACACACGAAATTCCTTTTTTTCATTTTTTTCACAATAACAAAAGTAGCTTCACTCAAAATGCAATATCTCACAAACTAATAATCAGACAGCTGTCAAATTTATACACGTATCTTTTGAAGGTTGGTACTAACTGAAAATGGTATGGATTTAATTCTAGTGGCGCCCTCTCATAGAAACGATACGAACTTTTCAGCCGATATGTTAGATTTATATATTCACGAACTAACAAGGTCTGACAGCTAGATGAAACTACCAGTAAGTTTTATAGAAATTCGCACCTCGTTTCGCCATCACTTGTTGAAAAATGCTCATGAAAATGAATTTTTTGCACTTATCGCGCAGTAATACCGGAACCGGAAGTCGGATCTGGATCAAATTTTCGAGTATGTTTTTAAGACTTTTAAGACTTTTTAAGGAGTGTATCGAAAATAAGCTACCCACAAATTTTTCTTTCAAATTTTGGAAAAAAAAACGATTTTTTATTCAAACTAAAAATTGATCCTTTATTGTACGAGGTTGAACTTGAGTTAAACAATTTCCGGGCCCTTGTTGCTGCTCGCTTCTTCTGTTCTACACTTTGTTTCGAGATTTTCTGCTTCTTGTAGGTCTTCAGGTGATTCCCCCTGTTGACACGCTGGATCATTCCGACACTCGTTCCTGCTATTTTGGTCAAATCACGTATTGACATTGATTTGATCTTCATGATTAGAGATACCACTTTCTGGTCCAGTGTCGGGTTTTCTGCCTCTTCCTGGTAGCTCATCCAAAGAATAGTGTTCCCCAAACTTATTAATGATGGTTTTAACACTGGCATGATGAACTCCGAACCGCTTCGCCATTTTTTGCATAGTAATACCCTCCTCACTTAGTCATGTGTCCTGAACCTTAATTATCACAATACGCGACATTTTGAAAACGCAGAATTTCAACATCACAAACAAGTAAACAAATGAAAGCTGACAGCCAAACGCACAGCATGCTGTGATCTGAGCATTAAAAACCATCACAAATACATGCGTACAACTCAAATGTATGTGGATAGCTTATTTTCGATACAATCCTTATTTGCATCTTAGTTTGTGAAAATCGGTTTAGAAATTTTCGAGAAAATTGATTGTGATTTTTCTCATAGATTTGCACATATTACCCTGTATTTTCGGAACCGAAAGTCGAATCGCGATAAAATTCAATAGCTGTCTATGGGACTATAAGACCTTTCGTTTGAGTCTAAGTTTGTAAAAAATTGGTTCAGATGGCTCTGAGAAAATCGAGTGACATTATTTATCACATACAGACATACATACACACATATGCACATACACACATATCCACACAGACATTTTGTGATCTCGACGAACTGAGTCGTATGGTATACGACACTCGGTCCTCCGGGCCTCGGTTCAAAAGTCGGTTTACTAAGTGATTGCATAACCTTTCTATATGAGAAAGCCAAAAAGATAAACCAAACCACCTCCATCAAACCAGCTACTGTATGAAAATTCAGCATGCAAAAAATTCTGTTTTCAAAGTATTGGCTCTGGTTCGTAACACATTTTGTTCATCTCTTTGGCAATTGATGGATACCATCTCAAAAGCAACTCGCCCATCAGACTCGTTTCGAGTGACATTTGCCGGGTCTGCGTTGCCGTCCCATGTCTATGTCGATAAAATTCGCCTCCCTGTTCGGCTTTTTGTTCCAAATGTAATGAATTGTACGAACTGCAAAAAAATCGGCCACACAGCTACTTACTGTAGTAATAAACCAAAATGTATTAAGTGTGAAGGGCCTCATAAAGATAATGATTGCAACAAGGAAATTGAAAAATGTATTTATTGTGGGAATAGTCCTCATGATGATATTTCAGTATGCACTGCATTTAAAGTGCACAAAGACAAAATTAAGCTTTCTTTAAAAGCACGGTCTAAGCGCACATATGCAGAAATGCTTAAAACGGTCATTGATGTCCCCCCTTTGGAAACCGAAAACGGGTTTTCAAATCTAGAGGAACCAGAGGACTCTGACTCTGACGAAAATAGTGAAGGTAATTCGTTTATCACTACCCAAGGGTCAGTTAAGAGAAAGAAGTCTTCCTCCAAATTACCAAAAAAGACACCTAAAATTTCATCTTCAAAAAAAGATCCCCGTGTTAAACAAAAAAAGTCAAAACCAAAGACTGTGCCTCCTGGTTTGTCAAATTCACAAACCAATCCAGGATCTAGTACAGAAAAAGATAATAATCCAGTGGGCTCCATTTCACAGCCACCAACAGGATTACTGAAGTTTTCGGAAATTGTTGAATGGATTTTCTCAGCATTCAATATATCTGAACCCTTAAAGACCCTCATAATGGCATTCCTTCCAATAGCTAGAACCTTTTTGAAGCAGTTATCAGCTCAATGGCCAATTGTCTCAGGTTTTGTATCTTTTGATGGATAATTTATCACCCGTCGCAAATGATACAATCACTGTCCTGCAGTGGAATTGTCGAAGCATCATGCTAAAACTTGATTCATTTAAAATATTATTGCATAGTCAAAAATGTGATGTATTTGCTTTATGCGAAACATGGCTTACTTCAAACATAGCTTTAAATTTTAATGATTTTAACATTATACGTCTCGATAGAGACTCTCCGTATGGTGGAGTGCTTTTGGGAATTAAGAAATGCTATTCCTTCTATAGATTAAACATCCCTTCAACTTCTAGTATAGAAGTTGTTGCTTGCCAAATAAACATTAAAGGCAAAGATATTTGCATAGCTTCGGTTTATATTCCTCCAAAAGCACAAGTTGGACAGCAACAGCTTAATGAAATGGTTGAAGCCCTTCCTGCACCACGATTGATTCTGGGGGATTTAAATTCGCACGGTATTATGTGGGGTTCCGTTTACAATGATAGCAGATCATCTTTAATACAAAACATTTGTGACAATTTTAGCATGACGGTATTAAATATGGGTAGCATGACACGGATCCCAAGACCTCCGGCACGCCCAAGTGCATTAGATCATCTCAATTAGCAGTAGCAATTGCATTGCTACTTCAGCTAGTATTCCATATGATTTGACAAAAAATATCGACTGGATTAAATACCAAAGTAGGATCTCTAGTATTTTGAATTCAATGGAAGAGCTCCCTCCACTTGAAGAATATGACTTCCTCATTTGTTCGATTCTGGAGGCAGCAGAACAATCCCAAACTAAACGCTTTCCTGGGCCAACGACTAACAGAAGGCCTCCCAACCCCTGGTGGGACAAAGAGTGCTCAGAGGCTAAACTCGCAAAACAAAATGCTTGCAAGACGTTTCTAAAACGGGGAGGAGGAACTCCTCAGAATTTTGAAAAACTTATGGTTTTAGAAACCAAGTACAAGAGCATACTTCGAGCCAAAAAATGTAGCTATTGGAGACATTTTGTCGAAGGTTTGTCAAGAGATACCTCAATGAGCACTCTTTGGAACACGGCCAGACGAATGAGGAATCGTAACGTGGGCAATGAGAGTGATGAATACTCGAACCGATGGATATTTGACTTTGCTAGGAAAGTTTGCCCAGATTCTGTTCCTACGCAGAGCATTATACGGGAATCTCCTCCAAACAATGGTTTTATTAATAACCCATTTTCAATGATGGAATTTTCTATAGCACTCTTGTCTTGTAACAACAACGCTCCAGGGTTGGACAGAATTAAATTCAACTTGGTGAAGAATCTGCCCAACCTCGCAAAAAGACGTTTGTTGGAATTGTTCAACAAGTTTCTTGAGCAAAATATTGTTCCACCTGACTGGAGACAAGTGAAAGTTATCGCCATTCAAAAACCGGGGAAACCAGCTTCCAATCACAACTCATATAGACCCATTGCGATGTTGTCCTGCATCAGAAAATTGTTCGAAAAAATTATTCTACGACGTCTCGACACTTGGGTCGAGACGAACGGTTTGTTGTCAGATACTCAGTTTGGCTTCCGTAGAAATAAAGGGACGAATGATTGCCTTGCATTACTTTCGTCTGACATCCAAATTGCCTTCGCTCAAAAGCAACAAATGGCATCTGTATTTTTAGACATTAAAGGAGCATTTGATTCAGTTTCCATTGATGTTCTTTCAGACAAGCTTCACCAAAATGGACTCCCAGCGGTTATAAATAATTATTTGCACAACCTTTTGTCAGAGAAACGCATGCATTTTTCACATGGCGATTTGGCAACACTCAGAAATAGTTACATGGGTCTCCCGCAAGGCTCATGCCTCAGTCCGCTCCTCTATAATTTTCACGTGAATGACATTGACAGCTGTCTAGTAACCCCATGTACACTAAGACAATTGGCAGATGATGGCATGGTTTCAGTTACTGGACCCAAAGCTATTGTTCTGGAAAAACCATTGCAAGATGCCTTAGAAAACATGTCCGTTTTTGCTGTTCATCTTGGTATCGAATTCTCTGCGGAGAAAACAGAGTTAGTCGTCTTTTCAAGAAAGCATGATCCCGCGCAGCTTCAGCTCCATATGATGGGAAGAATGATCCAACAGGTTTTAACTTTTAAATACCTCGGGGTGTGGTTCGATTCCAAATGCACGTGGGGAGGACACATTAGGTTTCTGATAACAAAATGCCAACAAAGAGTAAATTTTCTTCGAACAATAACAGGATCTTGGTGGGGTGCTCATCCGGAAGATCTAATAAAATTGTATCAGACAACGATACTTTCAGTGATGGAATATGGATGCGTTTGCTTTCGTTCCGCTGCAAACTCTCATATTATCAAACTGGAGCGAATTCAGTATCGTTGTTTGCGAATTGCTTTAGGGTGCATGCATTCGACACATACAATGAGTCTTGAAGTTCTGGCGGGAGTTCTTCCATTAAAAGATCGATTTTGGGAGCTTTCATCACGCCTGCTAATAAGATGTGAGGTGCTGAATCCCATGGTAATTAATAATTTCGAACGACTAGTCGAGCTTCGATCTCAAACAAAATTCATGACAGTATATTTTAACCATATGTCACAGGAAATCAACCCTTCAAGATATATTCCTATCCGTGTCAGCCTCCTAAATGTCCCTGACTCAACTTTATTTTTCGATACATCCATGCAGCGCGAAGTGCGTGGAATCCCGGATCATCTACGTTCGACGGAAATCCCAAAAATATTTTCAAGTAAGTTCAGGCATATTGACTCTGAGAAAATGTTTTACACGGACGGATCGCGAATTGAAGAAGCGACAGGGTTTGGTATGTTCAACAATAATGTTTCGGCCTCATTTAGGCTTCAAGAACCTGCATCTGTTTATATAGCAGAGCTAGCAGCAGTTCATTATAGTTTGAGTGTAATCGTCACATTAGTTCCAAACCATTATTTCCTCTTCACAGATAGTCTGAGTGCAATCGAAGCCATTCGCTCAAACATGACTGGCAAGACTGAACCGTTTTTCCTGGGCAAAATAAAACAGTGCCTGAACGACATATTGAACAATAATTATCTAATCACTATAGTCTGGGTCCCGGTTCATTGCTCCATTCCTGGCAATGAAAGAGCCGATATTTTAGCCAAACGTGGTGCTATTGAGGGTGAAATTTATGAGAGACCAATTGCTTTCAACGAATTCTATAGCTCGTCTCGCCAAAGAACACTTGCCAGCTGGCAAGCTTCTTGGGATAAAGATGATCTGGGTCGGTGGATGCACTCAATTATTCCGAAAATATCGTCAAAGGCATGGTTCAGGGGACTGGATGTGAGTAGAGATTTCATTCGTGTGATGTCCAGACTCATGTCCAATCACTACACGTTAGATGCACATCTCCTTCGAATTGGGCTCTCCGAGACTAATCATTGTGCTTGTGGCGAAGGTTATCGAGATATTGATCATGTCGTTTGGACATGCGTGGAGTATCGTGATGTCAGATCTCAACTAATAAATTCTTTGCGTACCCAAGGTAGACTATCCAATATCCCAGTTCGAGACATTCTTGCTTGTCGTGACCTTCCATACATGAAACTTATTTATCATTTCATAAAGAAAACTGGAGTTTCAATTTAATAAAGGCCCCTTTCAAGACTTAGTTCTGATCCCAGCTGCGTCCATGAGTTCAACCAATAGCTAAATTAGAATAAAAATAATGTAATGATACAAACAAACTCGAAACAGTTTATGAAATTATTAACAAAATGTCTGAAAATAACAGCTTATTTTATAATTTATAGAAGTTAATCGTTTGGTTCCAATAATATTTCCGAGTAGATTTCATAATTAATGACGAGTTACCTAAGATGATATTTAAGTAATAAGAGAATATGTTTTAATAAATGCAAAACGTTGTGACTATGTTAGAATTAAATTAGGATAAGAATATTATGTAAAAGTGATGCTACGGCGAAGAAAAACTTATGTAAACTGCCTTAAGAAATAAATGTATTTATGAAAAAAAAAATCTCAAAAGCAATATTTCAGAATTCACATCATCGGGCCAATTTCGTATGTCCTCGGAAGCTTGGAAGTGTTGCTCATCCGTGTCTCATCGACAAAGAGATGCGATAATTAAAATGTGTATGGTTCTGGTGAATTTAGTGGGTGCGGTAGAAGTTCCCAATCAAGCGTAGCAATTGTTTCTTAGAGCACTTTGGCTGAATGTAGTACAGCGATGTCATGCTGCTGAATGAATTTTCGGCACGTCTTTCGAATGATGCGTTGTTCAAATCGATCATTGGTTGGCAGTAGCGGATAAAATTAACTGTTTTGCCAAATTTTAGAAGTTCGTAGTACGCTACTTCCTTCTGATCCCACCAAACACATTATATTGGTTTTTACTCGAAACGATTCGGTCGTTCACTAGATGTTTGAGGCTGTCCAGATGTTACCCATGTTTTTTGCGTCTCGAATTTACAAAAAGGTATCCATTTTTAGTTGCTGTGATGTTCTCCATTCAGCAGCTATCCACTAATATTCTGAACACCGGTTCGCGGCCTTTCACTCATCGCATTCCATCGTCATCTATTACTTCGGTACACTGCTTTCACTCATACTCAAACTCATTGTGTGGATATCTCCATAATTCCGGATACCACAGTCGTCAGTTAATATCCGATGCGAAAAAACTCTTTCTTTTGTATAGCATTTCCTTTTTTTCGTTACTTCTTATTACGCTTCTCCATCTGCCTCTCATTCAGTTTGTGTAGAATACATTTACCAACCTTTCAATTTTTTCCTATGGTTTTTAGGTAAGCGAAAATAATTTGCTGAATAAAATTCTTTTGTTTCGCCATAGCTTTGTCGAATTTTTGTGAACTCAGCACGTTTGGGACACGATTTGCTAGGAGATGGATGGTCGCCATCATAGTTCACACATTTTACTGCGATGTCATCTAGTAGGCAATCGTTGGTGTGATTGTGTGATTCGGCTCATTTCCCGCACCGACTTTTTATGTGGCAATTCCTCGTTCCATGGCCGTAGTTCAAACAGTTCGTGCACTGTGTGACATCCCGATGTACCGGTTTATACTTTTGCCATTCGATGATGAGTTTTCAGTGTTTTTTTTTATTTAATAATGTAATATAATTTAAGGCACACTGCTTAAGCTCTAAGATGCCAAGGGTATTTTCTAATCTTAATTAACGACTAACTTAAAACTATAATAGTATCATTAGACTATGTCATCTCGGGTTCTCGTAAATCGTAATGGCGATCGGCAGTGGTCGATGAATTGAGTGTTGCATGAGTCTTCCAGATGGCGTTGGTCCGTGTGGGTCCGCGGGAAACACCCCCAGGCTACGAGGGCCCGGCGGGTGGCCCGCATGCTGGTTTTCGACTGAAGCGGTCTTCCGTGGGTGGTGATAATGATATTGCCGAAGAAAATAAAAGAGAAGTAAATATTGTGGAAAACGTGGTAAAAAAGGGGATGTGGAAACAAAATGTCTGAAACGACATAGATCTAATTAGTTGCCATCGAGATGGTGAAGAGACAGGAAAGGAGGAACGAAAAAGTTAGTGACAAAAAAAAGATCTTGTTAGTTCCAATGAAGATGGTGGACAGGGACGGGGATCGAGAGAATCGGGCGGATGTTAGTGTCGAACCTGTAGGTGGAGATTATACTTTCTGAGCGAGGAATAACACATTATACTTGTATGTCAATGTGTTTAAGGTACTGGTATATGAGAAGCATATAAAAACTATCCCGACTAGCCAACACATCCCGAACCGGAACCTCAGGCGGTCTAGAGTTTTCAGTTGACTCATGGTGATGGAGCTCTCTCCAGATGAACCAAGTACAGTTGATCTCGATACTTTCGATTGTCCGTGTTGTGTCGTTTCATTTTAAACACCATCGCAGGCTTTAGTCCAGCCTCCGACAGTGCCTGCTTTAGTTCGGTTCCCATCATTTCCGGTAGTCCTCGAAGTACAACCTTCATAGGTTTGTTGGCGGCAATAGTGTGTGTGTGAAGTATTCCGCTTTTGTATGCTTCAGGTAACATTCCACTGGTTTGTAGTGGTTCAAAGCCGGAACAGTTATTTTGTAGCTTTTAGTACATAAACGGATTGTTGCCTGTAGTCCTTTGCCGATCAGCGTGTTGAAATCCGAGCGTAGAGTTGGTAGGAAGCCCGGCATATTCTCCTTCTTCTGCAGTTCCTCTTCGACATCAACTGGCAAATCATCGTATTGGTTGTTACTCAGCAAACGGTCGTACATCACTTAGCTTCAGATGCTTAGCATCCTTTGAATCCTTCTCGGATCTATGGCGCGTTTTACCCATAGCGCGTGTAGGTAGGCAGCGGCGAATAAAAGATAAAACAAAATCGAAATTAGTCGTAGTGGGTTATTCGTCTATCCACATCGAGTGTTAGATGACGAATTATGACTTCAACCTCTCGCGAAACGTTCTTAAACGTAAAAAGCTTGTGAAAGACTTAGGAGTTCAAAAGCTTCCAAACTCCTTTTAAATTGCTAAAAGTTTTCGTAACATACACTGCTTGGAAGCTCTTTATTGTGCACTAGTCTGGTCAATCCTCGAATATGCAGCTACTGTTTGGTCACCTCATTATCAAATTGACATCGATCGTGTCGAAGCTATTCAACGCAAATTCAGTAGATTCACACTTCGCCAACTACCATGGAGTAATCAATTAAACCTTCCAAGCCACGAGGATTGCTTCCGACTCATCGACTTGGAGCTGCTGCCCGTTCGAAGGAATGTTGACAAGGCCGTTTTCATCGCGGACTTTATACAATCACGTGCTGATCTCTTACGGTTGTTCAATTCATCGTCGCTGTCTTCGTTCACACCCGTTTCTTAGATAGCTTTTTTTTAGAATGTGTTTTTTGTTTATTTAACACCCAAACGCTCGGGTAGGGATTCTCAACGAATTTTTTTTTTCAAAAATCATAACTCTTGATACCGTTGATCAATTTCGATGCGTCCAGTGTAAAAAAAAACAGAACCGCAGCGGTCCATAAGCACCGGAGTTATTCCAGATCGCGTTGCGGTATGTCTGTTCTGCCGTTAGAAGTTTTTGATACATAAAATTTTATATAAGTATGGGATTAATACGGAAATTGTATAAAACGTGAAGGACTTACTAGAACTCATAAAATGCAATGTCCAATTCCGGTAAATCCGGATTGTGGTCCCATAGAATTGTGCTTGAAATTTGACATGGCATTTCATCTCAGGACTTCTCAAGTTGTTGGAAGGCTTTCAAAACTAATTTGGGAACTCCAGTTTAGTATTTGTTATAGCTGATCTGCAGATTTTCGAGATTTTGATGTAAATTCAAAGTGCTTTCCACTTAGAGCTGTTTGATCAACTATTTTTAGCCACCTTCATAACATACTTCTAACGGCAGAACAGACATACCCCAACGCGATCTGGAATAACTCCGGTGTTTTTGGACCGCTGCGGCTCCGTATGAGTCAGCATGGACTAGAAGAAAATCTGTTTTTTTATTACACTGGACGCATTGAAATTGATAAACGGTATCAAGAGTTATGATTTTTTGAAAAAATAAATTCGTTGAAAATCCCTACCCGAGCGTTTGGGTGTTAATAGTTGCTCTGATGGTTTTGATTTTCACATATCTCGAAATGCAACCAAGCGATTGTTCCTTGATTTCTTGTCTATCTAGTTGTAGGACTAGGGCAATTTTACAAGCGAAGACTATACAACTAATTTGTAATGTAATTTAGTTTAATCAAAGTCTTATTTTGTACCATTTGGATATTGTAATTTGTTGGTAGAAAATATGATGAGATTAATGCCTTTTGGTATTGATTCTGGGAGATTTCAATTCACACGGAATGATGTGGGGTTCCGTTTACAATGATAGCAGATCATCTTTAATGTATAATATTTGCGACAATTTTAGCATGATGGTATAAAATATGGGTAGCATTACACGGATCCCAAGTCCTCCTGCACGTCCAAGTGCATTAGATTTATCTCTTTGCTCGACTTCAATTTGACTAGATTGCACCTGGAAAGTAGTTCGTGCGTTACACGGTAGCGATCATTTACCAATCATCATCTCAATTAGCAGTAACAAAGGCATTGCTAATTCAGGTCATATTCCATATGATTTGACAAAAAATATTGACTGGATTAAATACCAAAGTAGTATCTCAAGTACCTTGAACTCAATGGAAGAGCTCCCCCCACTTGAAGAATATGACTTCCTCGTTTGTTCGATTCTGGAGGCCGCAGTACAAGCCCAAACCAAACGATTTCTTGGCCCATCGTCTAACAGAAGGCCTCCAAACCCTTGGTGGGACAAAGAGTGCTCAGATGCTAAACACATGCTTTCAAGACGTGTTCAAAACGAGGAGGAGGAACTCCTCAGAATTTTGATAAATTCTTGACTTTAGAAACCAAGTATAAGAGCATACTTTGGGCCAAGAAATGTAGCTATTGGAGACATTTTGTCGAAGGTTTGTCAAGAGAAATCTCAATGACCACTCTTTGGATTACGGCCAGACGAATGAGGAATCGTAACGTAGGAAATGAGAGTGAGGAATACTCGAATCGATGAATATTTGATTTTGCGAGGAAAGTTTGTCCAGATTCTTTTCCTACGCATAGCATTGTTAGGGAGTCCTCTCTAAATGATGATTCCATTGATAACCCCTTTTCAATTATGGAATTTTCCATAGCACTCATGTCTTGTAACAATAACGCTCCTGGGTTGGACAGAAATAAATAAAACTAGGTGAGGAATCAGCCCGACCTTGCAAAAAGACGTTTGTTGGAATTGTTCAACAAGTTTCTTGAGCGAAATATTGTCCCACCCAGGCATGTCCAAACACTGCACTGCACTGCGTGCTTCATATAACCACCGCCTCCGCGTGTATTGAGAATGCCATTGCGTGCCAGTGCACAAAGAGAAACACGAAACGCAATATCCGGAGCTACGGTGCTCGTGGCGCTGTTTTATTTTCGGCACTGGTGTTTCAAGCTTCGGCATACACCGAAACCGCGGTTTTTTCAGTTTCGTTAAACACCGGAGCCGAGTGTTTTCAAGTTCGCGAAGGCACCGAAGAGCACCCATGCGTTGGTTATATTGTCAATCAATTGAATTCAATCAGACGCGTATTGATGAAAAAAGAATTAATCATTCAAACGCATTTTTCGTCATACCGTGGCGCTATAGGTGCTTATAGTACAAGCAACGTATGTGGCAAAATCGGAAACACTCGGCTTCGGTGTTTGCCGAAGTCAGGAACACTCGACTTCAGTGCTGCCCGAAAATCCAAGCACCGGTGTTTGACAATTACACGACCACCGCTACGAGTGCTTTTTCTACTGAGTTCGGTGTGTGTTTTTCAACACGGGCACGAAGCGTAGCATTCAATACTCCTGGTGGTGTGCTCACGAGTGAAGGTGAGTACCGTGCAGAACGGATCCGTGTTTTTGCCATGCCTGGTCCCACCTGACTGGAGGCAAGTTAAAGTTATCGCCATTCAAGAAACCAGCATCCAATCACAACTCATATAGATCCATTGCAATGTTGTCCTGCATCAGAAAATTTTTCGATAAAATTGTTCTACGAAATCTAGAATTAGCTACATGGGCCTCCCGCGAGGCTCATGCCTCAGTCCGCCTTTGTATAATTTCTATGCAAACGACGTTGACAGCTGTCTAGTAACCCCATGTACACTAAGACAATTGGCAGATAATGGCGTGGTTTCAGTTACTGGACCCAAAGCTATTGATCTGCAAAAACCATTGCAAGATACCTTAGATAACTTGTCCGTTTGGGCTGTTCATCTTGGTATCGAATTCTCTGCGGAGAAAACAGAGCTGGTCGTCTTTTCAAGAAAGCATGATCCCGCGCTGCTTCAGCTTCGTATGATGGAATGAATGATCCAACAGGTTTTGACTTTCAAATACCTCGGGGCGTGGTTTGATTCCAAATGCACGTGGGAAGGACACATTAGGTATCTGATAAAAAAATGCTAACAAAGAGTAAATTTTCTTCGAACAATAACAGGATCTTGGTGGGGTGCTCATCCGGAAGATCAAATAAAATTGTATCAGACAACGATACTTTCAGTGATGGAATATGGATGCGTTTGCTATCGTTCCGTTGCAAACTCTCATATTATCAAACTGGAGCGAATTCAGTATCGTAGTTTGCGAATTGCTTTAGGGGCTGTCCATAAAAGACGTCACGCTTTTTTGACGATTTTTGACTCCCCATCCCCCCTTTGTCACAAATTGTCACATAAGCAAAGACCAACCCCCCCCCACCCCATATGTCACATGTCACGAATTTAAAATAAATAAAATTCATCTCAATACATTCTCAATATGTATGACAAACCATACAAATGTGAGGGAAAAATCGATTTATTAGATGCCATTATATTAAAAAATATCCCTAAAACAACAAAATCATCGTAATTATTTTATTAATATCAACTATATAAATTAACAAAAGTATTTGGTTGGAATTGATGAAACATTTAAGTCATATGTTTCATTCCTCCTAGGGGTACACAGATATATTATTGTTTTAGGTAAAGAATAATATTTCCTTAGTGTAGCATACAGGGTTGAGAAAATAAACACCAAAACTTCATCAAAACAAGTTCACTACCGGAGAATCTTTTCATAATCAGTTGATCAGTGAATTTTAAATCACATCGATCAATATCGGTACTGATCTTCCGTCACACAATGGGTAATGATTTTGGGCTAAAATGATTCTTGATTTATGTAAGTTCAATTATTGGATGATTCGATGTTGGTGGAGGAAAATCACATATGATAAAGATAAGACATGACATGATCTACGTCTGAAATCGTTGATCTCCCGCCCTTTTTCAAATTGAGTACAATTGAATAAACTGCATCAGAATCAGATAAGAGAAATTCTTATGATATACTATTATCAATGCTAGAAAATCAAATTACTGAAAAAATTGTCAGTGCATAACTTAAGTTATACCGTTTGTAGGCATCTTTTTCTTTTTTACTCATATTAGGCAAAATTTATTAATTTCGCTAATTTACTCGCTCCTCCGTACACTTTTGCTGATCACAAGAGAAATGATTTCCTGCATCATTCATTTCCGAATTTACGAGAAGAAGCTTTTACATCAACAAATACACGTTTTCCTATGGAATGTAAACGTTTATTGTGGAGATTTTCTCAGGAAAAGGGCGAAGCAGTAATATAATTAGGTATTTCAAAAATGCGCTCATTGAAAATATTGGACGTCACATTCCAAAAACCTACCCCCCTTTCCCCTGTCACAAAAGGTCACGTTTTATGAAACACCCCCCTCCCCCTTGCAGCGTGACATCTTTTATGGACAGCCCCTTAGGCTGCATGCACACGACACATACAATGAGTCTTGAAGTTCTGGCGGGAGTTCTTCCATTGAAGGATCGTTTTTGGGAGCTTTCGTCGCGACTGCTAATAAGATGTGAGGTACTGAATCTCTTTGTTATTAATAACTTCGAAATGCTAGTTGAGCTCCAATCTCAAACAAGAATTATGACAGTATATTTTAACCATATGTCACAGGAAATCGACCCTTTGAGATAAATTCCTATTCGTGACACCCTCCCTGACTCAACTTTATTTTTCGGCACATCCATGCTGCGCTAAGTGCGTGGAATCTCGGAACACCTACGCTCGATGGAAATCCTAAAAATAGTTTCAAGTAAGTTCAGGCATATTGACTCTGAGAAAATGTTTTTCACGGACGGATTACGAATTGATGAGGCTACTGAGTTTGGTATATTCAACAATAATGTTTCGGCATCATTTAAGCTTCAAGAACCTGCATCTGTTTATTAGGCAGAGTTAGCAGCAGTTCATTATAGTTTGAGTGTAATCGTCACATTATCTCCAAACCATTATTTTCTCTTCACAGATAGTCTGAGTGCAATTGAAACCATTCGCTCAAACGCTGCTGGCAAAAATGAACCGACAAAATAAAACAGTGCCTAAACGACATATTGAATAATAATTATCAAATCACAATAGTTTGGGTCCCGGCTGATTGCTCCACTCCAGGCAATGAAAGAGCCGATTTATTAGCCAAACGTGGTGCTATTGAGGGTGAAATTTCTGAGCGACCAATTGCTTTCAACGAATTCTATAGCGCGTCTCGCCAAAGAACACTTGGGATAAAGATGATCTGGGTCGGTGGATGCATTCAATCATTCCTAAAATATCGACTAAGGCATGGTTCAGGGGACTGGATGTGAGTAGGGATTTCATTCGTGTGATGTCCAGACTCATGTCCCAATCACTACACGTTAGATGCACATCTCCTTCGAATTGGACGTTCCGAGAATAATCATTGTACTTGTGATGAAAGTTATCGCGATATTGATCATGTCGTTTCGACATGCTTGGAGTATCGTGATGTCAGATCTCAACTAATAAATTCCTTGCGTACTCAAATTAGACTATCCAATGTCCCAGTTCGCGACATTCTTGCTTGTCGTGACCTTACATATATGAAACTTCTTTATCATTTCATTAAATCCATTGGAGTTCCAATTTAAATTTCATTTTATTTTTTAGCAAACCAATTGAAAAAAATAGTGTTTAGATTAACTAATGAATACATACTAATATGATATTCGAAATGTATCAGGTTTAAAGTACTATGTATTGTGGATGCCACGGCGAAGAAAAACTTATGTATATTGCCTATGAAATAAACGTATTTATGAGAAAAAAATAATGCCTTCTGGAGAAAAAGATAAAAAATTTCATCTCCAGAAGGTTCGTCCCTTCTCCCAAATAAATTAATAAATAAAATAGATGCATTTGATATCATATTTACATCTCCTTCATATGGTCCAATGGATGGAGATTCCGAAGATTTTGAAATGCAATTTGGCGGTTGACGGTTGTATAACTGTCGCTATCAATTAGAACCAACGGTTTCAAATAATTAAAATAAATTTTAATTTAAATTTTTTGTCACAAGAAACATTAAAATTCATGAATAAAGCTAAACGTTTCGTGTTTTTAAAACTAGATTCGCCAGGTAATTCAAACAAAGTAGAAGAAAAAGGTTGGTCCCAAACAAAGAAAAATGAACCACTTTATTAGCAATATAACAACTTACGTATCACACGTTACTAACATGAGCTTTCGTTTTTGGCCCCAAATCATGACCTCTGCAGAGCAATTCACTCTTTCCATCCAAATAACACAGTTCAACGTGATCGCCACTGTATCCAAGACTCGCATCCCCATTTGTGTGAATACCACCAAGTTACTCCACCCGCTCTCGCTCAATAAAATGTCGCAAAACGAACGAAAAAGTTTTCAAAATTGAATTTATTTTCTCAGCCCTCGTCATCCGATTCCGATCTCTCCGACTGCCCTTCCATCCCCCTTTCTTAGGACCGATGAGTGGAGTGCTGCTGGATGGCAAAAGGGGTGGAAGGCCAGAAATTCTCCACGTTACACATTCCTTGTTTGGCTCTCGCTGCTTTTGGTGGATGATGGGACAACCATTTCTCTGACAGCACTCGCGTATCCTCGGAGCCACCCGCACTTACTTTGGCTGTACCAACGGTACTTCGTCGAATGTTATTATGGTTGTTGTTCCCCTAGATCTTTTCATCTCGTTCGACGAGCTGGTTTCGATGGCGGTCGAAAGGCGGGGGCCGCCCGAAACAGAAAAGTGTCACCCTGCTACACGAGGATCCGACTGCTTGCCAGCCCAGAGCCCAACCGGCAGAGCCTGATTCGAAAGAAAGGTATGTTATTTCGAAATAATATTTTATTTATTCTGATGTTGGAGTGTGTTGGACTGTGTGACCGGGGAAGCGCGAAACCAGGGAAGAAAGACGTTTCCCTTGCTTCCAGGGGTTAGCAGAAAGAGAGAAAATACGAAACCAACGAGTTGTACACGAACGGAGGAGTTGTACTTTTCGCAAAAAAAAGTTTCCCGCGTCGAGTCGAGAGTGGTATGGAGAGCGAGATGGAAAGTAAGAAGAACGTTAGCTTGGCAGGAGAAGCAGAAGAAATGTTATAAAATGATGACAAACATAACTGTTTCGACCAATAAAAATACAACGTTCCGTTTCGAATCACGCCCTCCCACACGTACATGTACATACGGTGGCGCCACGAGGGTCCCAGGGAGAACTACAGCAGCAGAAGTAAGAGAGCAATACCGAGTGAGTGCAAAAGCTGCTGCCTTCCGCTCGGAAGTGTGTTGGGGGGTGGCCGGGTTGCAGATGGTTGTGTGTGCGCGTTGTGTCTTCGCCCTCGTAGGACGTGTACACATCATAAATATAAATTCTAGAAGAAATCATACGTGTACACTGGAAGCGTCTTCACCGTCGCCAACCCAGCCCCCGAACGGAACGGAACCGCTGCGTACAATCCGTCGAAGTTGGGGCGCATATGCGCACATCGGTCGGGCTTTGCCACTCGTACTCGTACATATAGTCTCATATGTGAGTGTGAGTTCTAACTGTACTATTTCCCCAACTCGAGTATGTGCTAAAATGTTTTCTCCCACGAGTCATATATGAAGATCCGTGAGTGAACCTGCAACCCTTACGGGTTGATCTAGGCTCGATCGAAATTCGGGATCATCCAATCAACGGATTCCGGTACCTATATTCTCTGCCGCTCACTTATGCCTACCAACGTCAGTTACCTTATTTCCCGTTCGGATTCCTTTCGCCATTCTGAACATAAAGAAAACATCCGCTGACCTTCTCGTTGATCTCAATTTGTATCTTTTTTTTCCTGGTCCCGACGGGCTACCGCCTTCAGTAAGCAAAAAGAGGTCCTTTTTTGTGCCTCTCTCGCCTTGCTTTCTGTTCGTTCACCCGAGCGATGCTGCAAAGGCAAAGATGCACTCATTTGTCCAGCTCCGTCGAAGCATAATTTTTCTTTCCGTCCGCTTCCTCCTTTGTTCCGGTGGGGCATTCAGGTTTCGGCTTTCGGAAAGTTCAAAATGTGCAGCCAAAGCCAACCTGGTGGATACTTGCAACAAAAGGCTCAACAGAACAAAGAAAAAGAAGGAAAAAGGTTACGACGAACAGAAATCAAAACAAAGGGAACCCGCTGGTTGACTAGGTTGATTTGTCCGGTGTTGGTTACCCAGCTGGGTCGGACAGTAGCAGGTGTGTAGTATCGGCAGTAGTAATAGTAGTAGTAGTAGTAGTCGTGGCTACTGGCTGGGTAACAAAACAGAATGACTCTGTGGAAGTCGGTACTGAAAACAAAGGGAAAGGATAAACTTTCGCTTCATTTTCTCGTAAAAGCTTAATGGTATGATGGTTGTCTTGTGACTTGAATTGCGGGCGCTGTCCTCAGCAGAATACCCCGTGCCGTCAGGTGGTGGGATTGTGGGCAATTTGGTGGAAATATTATAGCGGAAAAAGAATGTAAGACTAAAGAACAATTTTCAGCAATGGGTAGCAAGTCACATACTCCGATTTGAATAGAACTTTGTCCACGATATGAATTGTACAATAATTAAAAAATAGGATGCTTTTTGAGAGTTAGAGAACTAACAGAAAATTTGTATAAAAACTACAAGGATCAGCCCCATGGGGTTGTTCGAGCCATTTATGTGGTACAAGGCAACTAAAATTTCTAATGATCTACAATCAAACAGTTTAATCAATCATCACACTTTTGAACCCGCAATTGCACGAGAGTCTGCTTAGATTTATCTTGATTAGGAACCAACAACGAACATTGTTTGTTTTATAGCCGACGAAATTACACCAATATCCTAAATGAATGCAATTATATCTTTGTACATACTTGCGATACGATTTTGATATTAAAGCTTCTCTTCGCCAAGCTTGTGTTCAAGTTTTGTATGCAAGCAGTTTAGTTTCTCTACCATTCTGTGATTTTAGTTGAAACGATAAACTTTTTCTCATTATCAATCGAGTTCATCTTATATAAATTGGAAATTAATCTTGAGCACTAAAAATTTACCCTGGAGTAGATGTCAATTTCGCAGGCGAAACGACATTACATAGAATTTCAGCCGAGCTTGCAGGGCACAAGATTAGATTATACCAATTAAAGCTTCAAATCGTTTTATGGCACTTTTGGCTTGCTGTCTAGCAACAACCTCTAGCATGCTACGCGTAGGACTGAAACGTTAGCTTTAATTTTGCTTCTATTTATAGATTCGCGTGCTTCCAACAGCTTCGCTTTTGCATCGATTGACCAATCAGAGCGATGCTTTCCCTTTGATATGTCGCTTACTCCTTCAAAACCGTCGTCTATTGCAGGGAAATCCGATATGCCTGAGATTTTTAGCAGACAAAATAGGACACTGATCGCTACTAATCTAAATTTCCATCATTTATGATTGAAAATACGTGGCTTGATACATTCAAATCGAATCGTAGAAATATTTCCAATCAAATAATGAAATAATATCAAGAATTGATACAAAATATATTGAGCTGTATGTGTTTAAAACCTGACCACATTTCTACGTGTATTTTTGCTTGAGTTTCTAATTTGCACCTCTATATAGAAAATAAAGACGAGTTCCACATTAAAACCTTTTATTTTTTCCTATAAATAATTTTGTTTGAAACTTTAATTTGAATCCAATTCTTGATATCAATATTGATAATAATGCGGAGCGAATGGCATTTTCAAAAATTAAGAAGTTTCAGTTAAAACATTTTCTAAGCATTTGCAAAGCTTTAATTTTGTGAGAAAAAATAGTCGTTTAGACACTAGAATATGATTCTACAGATCAAAAGCAATAAATTTGCTCGAGGTGACCTTTCTCTCCGAAGTAGCAATTTCTGTTACATTGCACCATTTCACCAAGTTGAATGTTATATATTTTATGTTTCGTCTTCGAGTCGTTAGTTCATGGTCAGCTGTTATGCAACTCAGCAGTTCAACACAATCGCCTCTAACGAAAGATAAATTTCTGCTATTTGTAAAATGCTTTTTTAGTTTGCACCGAAGTGTGATGTCTGTGATATTGAGTGCCTCTAACAAAGGAAGTTTAATGTGAAGTTTATAGAATTTTCCATGAAACGATACTTCTTGCTGAGTACAGAGTCACGAGGAGCTTAGATATTCATGACAAAGGTTTATTGTAACATTTTCTTATTCGTCGTCAAACAAGATAGGGGGGCGGATTCAGACTAGGAGAAGAGGGATCTTGAAAATCAATTTTCATCTTGATTTTTTTATAAAATAAGAGAGGGGCAAGAATGTCAAGATTGTGCTAAATAGTATTGCTATCGTTAATTTGAATTAAGTAGTACTGCTATTGTAAATTTTAATGAATTAATCGATACTTTTTGAAGAGCACAGCTACTTCGTACACTACTAAGAGGTGGTCATAAGGGTTAACATGGAGGAGAACTGTAGTAAGTTCACTAATAAAAGGGGAGTTCAATATAAAATTTATTCTACGATAAACGATGCATCTCTACAAATACAGATACTACTTTTATGTCAATGTAGATTAAAAGGTTATTTTAAGGGAGAGGGAGTGCAGCAAGTGCCCCAAATATGGGAAGTGTAAGGTAAAATTGATTGAATAGCAACATAAAACTGCTCAGAGTATTACACTAAGTAGGACAACTTCGGGGATTTTTGTTCGGCCTTTTCTTCCCGAAACATTTCCGAGCAACGCCGGGTCATTCAGCTAGTATATATATATATATATATATATATATATATATATATATATATATATATATATATATATATATATATATATATATATATATATATATATATATATATATATATATATATATATATATATATATATATATATATATATATATATATATATATATATATATATATATTGTGCAACCACTGTGAAAACCGACTTTTGAACCGAGTGTCATATACCATTCGACTCAGTTCGTCGAGTACGCAAAATGTCTGTGTGTATGTGTGTATGTGTGTACGTGTGTATGTAACGTTTTTTGCACTAACTTTTCTCGGAGATGGATGATCCGATTTTCACAAACTTAGATTCAAATGAAAGGTCTTGTTGTCCCATAAAAAATTCCTGAAAATTATTTAAATCCGACTTCCGGTTCCGGAATTATGGGGTGAAATGTGCAAAAAAAAGAAAATATGTGTTCTAACTTTTCTCATTGATGGCACGACCGATTTTCACAAACTTAGGTTCAAATGGAAGGTCCTGTGGTCCCATGCGTAATTCCGTAATTCCGGAAAGATAGGGTAAAGTGGGTTAAAAATTGTATACCATCACTGAAAATGAGGCAAAACCTTACAAAAATTTCTAAATCGACCTCAAATCTTTTCCAATTGATAGTTTTTATCAGTAGACGGTCAAACAAACCGATTTCGGTTATTCTTTTAAGAATCGAAGAAAATTATTTTGCAGAATACCACAGTATTATATATGATAGTATAATTGATATGAGAAAGGCATCATTACACCACTAGGTGGATTAAAACTGTTTTTTATTGTTGGATCTCATTGTCACTCTTCTTTCAGGGGGAGAGGAGCTTCCATGTCCTTCTAGCGAAGATGCTACATCGTTGGAGTTGTGAGTGGTTTCCGTTTCCTTGTTTTCATTGTTGATCGCAGTCTTGGGTTCATTGCTAGTTGCTGTAGATGTGCTTTGTACACTGATTGCAGTTGATAGTTGTTTTTTTTATTCAATAATATAATATACTTTTAGGCACACTGCTTAAGCTCTAAGATGCCAAGGGTATTTTCTAATCTTATTTAACGACTAACTTAAAACTAGAATAGTATCATTAGATTATGTCGTCTCGGATTTTCGAAAATCCAGCTTTCAGTTGGCGATCGGCAGTGGTCGGTGAATTGTATATTGCATGAGTCTTCCAGATGGCGTTGTTAAATATCTATGGCCGCTTCCTTCGGTTCGTGTGGTTTTGAAGTCCCAGGAAGGGGTGAAAATTCTTGCACGGAATTTAATTTTTCAAGACCTGGAGCTTTTTTCTCCGGCTTTTTGGTACCACTTCCTGTTGCTGTAGTTTTAGGAGCCCCCTCTGAAGACATCTTAGAACCCTTACTAGGGAGCTTATGAGAGGATATATTTCACCTCTTTCTGATTGATGAGCTATGAGGGATAGCCGAAGATGTACCTTCGAGGGTCATATTCGCTCTCGTCAGTTGAAAAGTAAGCGGAAGGATTTTCGGTAGGTGGCGTAGCACATTTCAACATTTCCGCAAATGAGCGTTTGGAATGTTGTTTGAGTGAGCACTTTTCATTGTCTCCCCTGCAGAAGTTATCCGCATGACTCCCTCCACACTTTATACACCGGGATTTATTGCAACAATGGGATGCTGTATGTCCCAATTGTTTGCAATTGTTTGCAATTGGTGCAGTTCATGACCCGCGGCACAAAAAGGCGAACAGGTAAACGAACTCGGTCCTGGAGGACGTAATTAGGCAAAGCCGAGCCAGCGAAAGTCACCCGATACGAGTCTGATGGGATATAGGACTTAGATATAGGACGCAATTGCTTGCAGTCCAGTATCTTTACATTCTTTAGTAGGGAGTTTTCAAAACCGCCTGCCCCATGCTTAAGAACGTCCTTGCAAGTCAGACTCGGATCGGTGATCACGCCGTCTATCTCGACTTCGCGAGCTGGTACGTATACGCGATACTCCCGCGTGATATGCTCACTTTGAACGATCTCATTAGCCTGTTTTGCACTGGCTAACATGACCCTAAGCTTGTCCGGGCGTACTTTTTTCAATTTTTTGGGAACTATCGCGAAGTTAGGTCCTTTGATAGTCTAAGGAGGTTTATTTTTTTCCCATTGGCTCTGGTCCGGCTGTAAACCGCATACGGTACGGCCGTGAGTGCAAGTCCATCGGGATAGCATCTAATGCGAGATTTATTGCCATCAGAAGCATCCATTTGATCATCTAGGGGAAGGCCAGGCAATTTTATATCGCCTGTTATGTCACGGACTTGTGTCCGTGCGGTCAGAATCGGGGTGCAAATAAAGTGGTATTAAACAACAGGGAAAATAAAGTTTTATTTAGCTTAAGAAGATATGGCATTTCACTAAAGTGATACACCATAGTATAGGTTTCAATTATACACTGCGGATACATTTGCTGCGCTCCACACAAAGGGGAAAGCGCAATTCTTCTCAGTGTCCAGACAGACAGAATTTGAGTGCGTGCTTGTGTTGAAAGAAGCTGGTGCGAGAGAATAACATTCTCTTCGCACGAATCGCTCTCACGTACCTTACCTTATCTAACAGCTATAGGCCTGGGGTGTCCTTTGCTGTATCTAGCATACGTCTCCACATAACTCGGTCCATGGCTGCTCGTCGCCTGCCACGCAAGGCACGGATGCTTCTGAGATCACCCTCCACTTGATCGATCTACCTTGCTCGCTGCGCTCCTCTTCTTCTTGTACCAGTCGGATTAGATTCAAGAACCATTTTCACTGGGGTGTTGCAATTCGTGATTCATACGCCGTCTCCACGTTCCGTCTTCCATCTGCACTCCGCCATAGATGGTCCTCAGTACCTTTCTTTCGAAAACACTGAGGGCGCGTTGGTCCTCTGCCAGCATAGTCCAGGTCTCGTGGCCATAGAGAACAACCGGTCTAATAAGCGTTTTGTAGATGGTCAATTTCGTGCGGTTGCGTACTTTCCTCGATCGGAGGGTTTTTCTGAGTCAAAAGTACGCACGATTCCCTGCCAAAATACGTCTCTGTATTTCTCTGCTGGTTTCATTATCGGCGGTCACCAGTGAGCCCAAATACACGAACTCGTCAACCACCTCGATATCGTCACCGTCTATCAATATTCGTGGTGGGAGGCGTAGTGTTTCTTCTCTAGAGCCTCTTCCTCTCATGCATTTTGTTTTCGACGCATTTATGGCCAGTCCGATACGCCTAGCTTCAGCTTTCTTTCAGTCCGATGTAGGTTTCCGTAATCTTCTCAAGGTTACGTGTCACAATATCAATATCGTCAGCGAAGTCAAAAAGTTGTTCGGCGTTTCGGAAGATCGTGCCACTCGTGTCGATCCTCGCTCTTCGAATCACACCTTCCAGGGCATTATTGAACAAGATACAAGAAAGTCCATCATCTTGACGTAGCCCTCTCCGAGATTCGAAGGGACTCGAGAGCGTCCCAGATACTCGGACGTAGCTCATCACTCTATCCATCGTTGCTTTGACCAATCGCGTCAGTTTATCCGGGAAACCGTATTCGTGAATTATCTGCCATAGCTGTTCTCAATCGATTGTGTCGTATGCCGCTTTGAAGTCAATGAATAGGTGATGCGTGGGTACGTTGTATTCACGACACTTCTGGAGTACTTGTCTTATCGCGAATATGTGATCCGTAGTGGCGCGGGCTCCAGTAAATCCCGCTTGGTACGACCCTACGAATTCCTTAGCTATTGGTGATAGATGACGGCAAAGGATTTGGGAGAGTACCTTGTAGGCAGCGTTCAGCAATGTGATTGCGCGGTAATTGCAACAGTCTAGCTTATCGCCGTTTTTGTAGACGGAACATACCACTCCATCCATCCATTCCTGCGGTAGAATCTTCTCCTCCCAAATTCTAGAAATCATCCAGTGCGGCGTTCTAGTCAGTGCCTTTCCTCACTTATCTCCGACAGATCAGGGGCTGGGAATCTGTCGTCGGCTGAGCGTGCACCCAGATTGATTCCTGTACCGTTCTCTGTATCTTGTAGAGATGGGCAATTCGCTCCTGAGCTGTTCCAATGAATCGAATCATAAAAGTGAACTGACAGCTCACAGCTCTTTTTAAAAGAATAGCAGCTCACCAGCTCACTCATTTGCTACCCAGTTCGCCGCATTGTAAAGCGTGGAATAAGATGCGAGCTGAACGGATCTTCGAGAAGAAATGTTTGCACCAAGTTTCGTTATTTCTTCCATGCCTGCATCTATCCTTCTTCAACGGATTAAATGAGACATTATCAGTAAGAACTCTTACCTCTCACGGCACAAGAAAAACGAGTCATAAAATTAACCATCAGTTCAATCTAAATGAGCTGATGAGCTGATACATCGAATCGGTTCATTTTGGTGAGCTGATCGGTTCGGAGCTGCTCACCAATGTGAGCTGTTTCGCACATCTCTAGTATCTTGTGCTTAGCCATTCAGATGCTCGTCATAGTACTGCTTCCACCTGTCGATCACCTCACGTTCGTTCGTGAGAAGGTTACCACTGGTATCTCTGCACATTTCGGCCTGTGGCGTGTAGCCTCTACGGGAGCGGTTCACCTTCTCATAGAACTTCCGTGTGTCATTTGCGCGGTACAGCTGTTCACACACATGACATTTGTCGGAATGACGCTACCGAACCCTGCCAGCAACCGAACACCTTCCCCTACAGGTATCGATACTTTGACTTCCGAGTACCATTCTTAGTGAATAAGTCTACCTTTTTCCTTTCCAAACTTTTTGATATAATGGTAGACAATATCGTATAAATATCGTTCTTTTTCGCAGCAAAATAGAAATAATAATGAATTATTAGTATCCGCGAATTGAGAAACAAAAACTATGGCTTACATAATGTTCTATTGTAATGTATTTATTGTTGATTATTAGAGAAATTCGTGCTCGCATTTCATCCGACACAGTCAAAAATTGCTTACGTTACGGTCGAGACAACAGAAACAAAGACAATACAGTGTAGTGTACAATAGAGTGTCTGAAATGGGCAACTCTTCCGTTTTCTTTAAAACTGCTCGAGAAAAATTGTTGGTGAAAAATTGATCAAAACTGATGTTTCATATAAAAAATTAGGCTTAACATTCATTTGAGAATAAATTATTGTTTGAAACTCAATCGTGCAAGTCACTTTGATAAAGTGGTTGCACTGCATATATGAATAAAGCGATCTATGACCAACCCATACACAACCTGACAGAAATGAACCTGTTCCATATATGTTCCACTGAATTCAGGATGGCGCTAGTGTACCTAAACAATACGAGTGCAATGAATTACGAAACAAAAACATTACAAGAGAAACCAGTACTTTATAACGTTATTTACGGTCACTGTGTATGCGTCCAGCAATATATTTAAAAGGGGCGTAATTTTCATATGGTGACTCACGCAAGAACTCCTGAATAAAATGAAAACATAGAGATTTTTTCTAACAGCGCTGCATGGCAATAAACTCATCAATAACACACGTCATAAATCCTCAAACATGCGTATTTTGTAATCTTTCTATATTTTAATTCACTTTGCTCGACGTTTTCTCTTTGTTAGGAAAAGATAACTATGTATAGTAATTGATGGAGTTAGAAATGAAGTGTTTTTTGAAATGTGGTGTGTGACTAAAGAGTACCTAACGTATTTAGTCGTATCAATGAAAACGCAAGGAATTATTAGCCATTGGTAGGAGTATTCGTTATCGTTGGATGATCTTCTAACGACACGGATAAAAATATTGGAACGGTAGATTTAATCTTCGTTTGCAAATTCCTAATATTGTTCTTCAAGATTCATTGTTCATTGAAATGTGATGAACTCCTTTTAAGCCTTCTATTGATGAAAAAAGAAAAATTATATTTACACTAAACCATAGTAACTTATCATCATAATTTTTGTTATTATTGTCAAAAAATGCTAGCAAAATTTATTTTCCTTATTTAAATATAAAAATTTAAACCGCAAATTGTCTAAAAACAGATACGTTATTTTCAAATGTTATTCCATTTACGACGCCATTGTGGAACCAGAGAACCAAAACTTTTACTTAACATATTCTCGATGTATAGGAGCTGTCAAGTTGTCCACGGGTTGTGTATGACATACGTACCAAATAAAATGTACGTAGGGTAAAAGCTCCCTATTTCATCTCAGCTCCAATTTCCATCTCATTTCTTCACCTCATAACTTTGAACATTAATCATATCTTTAAACGTACCTGAATAAAACTGTGGAACGTTTTAAAACATTTATTCTAGGTTTTGCAACACTTTCCAATTGAGAAAAATAGTTAAAAAACCTTCAACGGTCGCTTTTTTCATTTTAAATAAACTCACTTTTTGATTTAGGAACCACTTTCTTCAATTCATCATGTTTCTGAATATTTACTAATCGATTCGTCTCAAAACATGATCACTATTTCACATAATTACACCACTATTCAATGTTGGATGACTTTATAGTTAGTAATGATCACTTTCCACTTGTTTATTCAACGTTTACAGACTTCTGAAATTACCTGATAAGCAATAAAAGCAATGAAAAATATGAGATGAAAATTTGCACTTAATTCACTTGATTGCGCTTTGTTTTCATCTCATTTCGTATCGCAAGGTTGCCAAGTTTTCTCATAATGTTAAATAAAAAAAAATATTTTTTCTTCTTTAAATTATCATCAACAAGTATTTTTTGGTATCCGTGACATTAGTTTAATTATATCATTGATACTTATATATAAATAAAACTATTTCGGATTCTAATATTACCAAATAGAGCATGTTAAATACTAATCAAATAACTATTGTGGCAAATCTAGTAGCACTGGTTTCTTTCCGCTATACGTCACCATAACACTGTTAAATGTGTGTGTTTCTTCGGCTGTGCACAGAGATGCCAGATATTTTCATAGAAAATATGTATCTGCTCTATCTGTTTTCACTAATAAAATGAATCAAATTCAAATAAAAAAAAAATGGCGGGTGGGTAATGTCACAGACATAACTGGAGGACGTGAATACGAATTAAAACTGACATATTTCTTTCTCATTTCCGGATAGAGATAATCATTCATATTAGATTGTGTATATTTTGCCACTTTCTTTACTACAGTACGACTTATTGATGGCAAACATATTCTACCATACAATTAAATAACACGGAACAAATACAGTTTTGTAGATTTAGATACTAGTAGAAATACTCAAAATGCTTTGGAAATATTTGAGTGGTTCTAAAAAACCGCTTTGCGTAATTTGTCCAATGTTTATAACTGTTAAAATTCAAGAGCTAATATATAAATCTGGGGCACGCTCCAAATTCAACTGCAAATTTTTGGAATCTAGATCAAAAACCCAGGTCATAAGTTTAGTTCTAGAAGTAAAGAACTGAGGTTATTTTCAGAATTTTCCAAATTGCGTTATAGAACTAAATTCTGAACTTGAATTCCAAGTCTTAATATAGAAACTGAACTCAGTTCCAGCATCTAATTCCAGAAATCATGTCCACAATCTAGTTCCAACATGTAGGTTCTTAATTCTTGAAATGAATGCTGAGACTGAATTGATGAATTAAATTCTGAAATTTAAATCAGGAATTAAAGTTTTGAATTCAGTTATTAAATGATTCGGTGTTCAGACCCAATATTTAGTTTTAGAATCCAGATCTAAAATTCATATCCTGAATTTTGTTGATGAATTCTGAAAAATCCTAAAACATAATTCTGGATTCGACTCCCTGAATTTGAAACCATTTTTAAAATCCTGAAATTGGATTCAGTTCTAGAGTCATAGTTTTATTTTTATTTTTTTAGTCTGTGATCTGGAACGAAATTTTGAAATAGAAGTATGAAACTAAATTCGGATCTTAAAACTACAAAGATCAGCCCCATGGGGTTGTTCGAGCCATTGATGTGGAACAAGGCAACCAAAATTTCTAATGATCGACATTTTCAATTATTCGTCACACTTTTGAATCCGCAAATGCACGAGAATCTGCGAATCCAGAATATAGACACTACACGGAACGACCGAAATCAGCATTTTCGCGAAAAATTTAGTTGATTTACTGATTTTAGTTAGTTATTTTTTGAGACAACTAAAAAAATCTTACTTTTGCTGATTTAGATTTTTTATTCTCATTCCCTTAATAATAATAAAATATTTGTTGAAATGACTATTTTTTTTAGTTGAATTCACAAATTAAACGTGCTGTCATTTCTTAGCTAAGGCACATTTCATTTCCATTCAACTAATTTTTTAGTTGAATTAAAGAAATATAATGTTATTTTCAACCAATATGAATGGTTGAATTGGCTTCTGCAATCTGCAGCTATATGGCGCCCTGTTACCGAAACGGTAACACCGTAATGACTACTAGCCACTAGATGGCACACTACTGCCGAAAAAATTGCAGACGCGGTTCTCTTTTCTATATTGGCAGGTATAAATACGATGTTGTATTGGAGAAAAAGACAAACGAAACGTTAACATCGTTTTGAATTTTTTTCTTCCTAATCACTGTTTTCTTCATTCTCACTGAAAACTTTGAGCACTCGGAAAACAAAAACCGAATACAAATAGTACACCGGACGGCGCAGCTCGGAAGGTTTGAAGATACAAAAAAAAACTTCATCACAATTAGAGTGAAACATTCGAAATTCACTTCACTGTTCCGTGTAAAAACATTATTACGCACAATCGCTTCAAGTGCGCACAAATTCTGAATAAATACGATTTCCACTAACAGTTTAAGACATTTTTACATATCGGTTTAGAAATTTAAATAAAGATATATCGAACACATGCGAAAAACATCAAAACAATTTTCAAGCAGTTTCAATAAGATTGTCCTTTTTAGCTTTTTAATGGATTGTTTTGCTTTGACACTTCTCATGAGTTTTTGGCTAATAAACTTGTTAATAATACCCATTTCAGTTTTGGTTTCTTTGTGCTGTCCTTCAGTAATGATGGTGATAGATAAATAGAAACAAATTTTCTGATTTTAATAACAAAATTAGTTGTCAATGAGAATTTCGTGTTGGATTGAAATATTGCTGGTTTGTGTCCAGGATATTCACCAACTAAACACATTCTCTAAAAATAAGAGTTTTTTCAGCAAAGTAAATTCTCAATTTTAACTAATTTTATAGTTATTTTGGAAATTTTGTTGTTAAAATCAACTAATTCAAAAACAGTAATACGAATTAGGCGCAGAGCTAATTTCGGTCGTTCCGTGTATTTGTCTTAATTTGTATTTCTTTGTAGCCGACGAAATTACATCAATAGCCCAAATGTATGTGCTTATATGTGTGTACATGATTGCGATACGAATATCGATGTTTAAGCTTCTCTTCGATAAGCTTGTATTCAAGTTTTGTATGCAAGCAGTTATTTTTATAGCGGTTCTCTATCTTTCTGCGATTTCGATTGAAGTGATAAACGTTTTTTTCATTATCAATCGAGTTCATCTTATATAAATTAGAAATTAATCTTATGCACTCAAAAGCGATGCTTTCCCTTTGATATATCGCTTACTTCTTCAAAACCGTCGACTATGGCAGGGAAATCCGGTATGCCGGAGATTTTTTGCAGACAAAATAGGACACTGCTAGCTATTAATCATTATTTCAATGATATGCAATTAAAAATACATGGCTATGAACATTCAAATCAATATGTAGAAATATTTCCAATCAAATGATGACATAATATTAATTGCTTCAAAATTGACTGAGCTGTAATTGTTCAAAAGCTGACCACATTTTTCTTGAGTTTCTAATAAAGGGTGATTTTTTAAGAGCTTGAGAACTTTTTTAAACAATAAAACGCATAAAATTTGCAAAATCTCATCGGTTCTTTATTTTAAACGTTAGATTGGTACATGACATTTACTTTATGAAGATAATTTCATTTAAATGTTGACCGCGGCTGCGTCTTAGGTGGTCCATTCGGAAAATCCGCTTTTTTATCGACAAATTTTGTTCAGCGATGAGGCTCATTTCTGGTTGAATGGCTACGTAAATAAGCAAAATTGCCGCATTTGGAGTGAAGAGCAACCAGAAGCCGTTCAAGAACTGCCCATGCATCCCGAAAAATGCACTGTTTGGTGTGGTTTGTACGCTGGTGGAATCATTGGACCGTATTTTTTCAAAGATGCTGTTGGACGCAACGTTACAGTGAATGGCGATCGCTATCGTTCGATGCTAACAAACTTTTTGTTGCCAAAAATGGAAGAACTGAACTTGGTAGACATGTGGTTTCAACAAGATGGCGCTACATGCCACACAGCTCGCGATTCTATGGCCATTTTGAGGGAAAACTTCGGAGAACAATTCATCTCAAGAAATGGACCGGTAAGTTGGCCACCAAGATCATGCGATTTGACGCCTTTAGACTATTTTTTGTGGGGCTACGTCAAGTCTAAAGTCTACAGAAATAAGCCAGTAACTATTCCAGCTTTGGAAGACAACATTTCCGAAGAAATTCGGGCTATTCCGGCCGAAATGCTCGAAAAAGTTGCTCAAAATTGGACTTTTCGAATGGACCACCTAAGACGCAGCCGCGGTCAACATTTAAATGAAATTATCTTCAAAAAGTAAATGTCATGTACCAATCTAACGTTTAAAATAAAGAACCGATGAGATTTTGCAAATTTTATGCGTTTTATTGTTTAAAAAAGTTCTCAAGCTCTTAAAAAATCACCCTGTATATAGAATACAAAAATGTGTTCCATATAAAAATTAACTTCAGAATTCAGGGGGACCAGAATCTAGGTTCTGAGATTAGTTCTTGAATTTAACTAAAAATTCAGTTCTCTACTACTGCTGGTTTACTGCTAGCCACGACGTCTGAATGCGAAGAAGAGCACTACCCGAGCATTTGAAGTTTTTACCACCTCATTATTACTGATGGTGGTGAAGAACCTCAGTACGATATCCAGTTCCGTCTAACGTACTAGACAAAATGAATAATTCCCGGTCAAGATTTAACTATTACACTCGGCCAGTAGAACACCGCAACTGATATGTGCCTGACTACCTCAAAACCGTCGTCCTGGTGCGAAAAAGACAAGCAAACGAGATGAGTTTTCCTCGTTGTTTCCAAAAGTTTGAGAAAAAATAGATTTTGAGTTATTTATGGTTTTTTTACACTGTTGAAAATTTAATCACAAATTCCTGATTATATTGCTGATAGCATGGAGAAAAAATTATGTTGTTGCGTTAAGTATAACAAGAGATATTCACGATCAAAAACTTATCACTCTCCCAGAGGGTAAATTTTGAAAAGGTGCCCCATAGTAAAGTAAGTCGTATTCACGACTAAAGTTTAAACGTCGAAATGATTCCAATCTGTTTCTTTTAAATATCGTGTGTTGTGTCATAGTTGGCATTAGGCCCTTTTCTAAGGAAAATTCTGACATTTTGAACCTGAGAGTGTAATAGTGCAATATTTTTGTTTTGATTGCTGTCGCCATTGCTAATTTATGGGATGAATAAAGGACCAACGATAGGATGAATATAAAACGTTTGAGATGAAATTAGGAGCACAGTAGTGAACATTTCAGAAGTATTTTTAGTTGATTTTTTAATTTCCAATCAGTTCCCAATGTGGAGCAAGGCGAATTAAGCAGAAATATGAGAAAATCGTAGTGATTTTGGTGGCTAAATCAGGTTTTTAAGGTAACGTCCTAACAAATGAGATGAAATAGGGAGCCCTTACCCTAATACACAAATTACCAACCCAAGTTAACTTGGTTTACTCTTGAACCATAACAAATGAATCTTCATACTATGCTGAGTAGCTATCGTGAAGACATCAAACAACTTACATCAACGGTTACAGCATAATAAAAGATAACCAAATCATATCACGACCTCTAGCAGCAGTGGTGCTAGATTTATTACGGAATGAGCCATTGTTTGGACCTTGTGTCGGGTTTTCTTTTAATAATTTTGTCTACAAATGGTTTAACAGTCTTCGAAGGTTTTCTTCCTTCCTTTGCACTGATTTTCAGAGCCGATTTTTTTGTCAATGTCCCCATACTAAATCCCATACAAACTTTAAATCTCGGGAGTGAAAATATAGTTTCACCGATCGGGATAAAATTTTTGCACAGTGCTTATGCGACCCAAAACCGAACACGAAAAGTTCGGTGGAGCTGAAATCAAAATAATTTTTTCCCACCCTAGTGTACATTGTAGAGCCTCAGGGATTACCGCGAAAATAACATGGCCTACTTTGAGCAACCTTATGGCAGAAACAACTGGACATTTTGACATAACGTTTACACTGTAACTGTCTCTAATGAAGTAAAAAAAATTACTTTGAAACTGAAAACTAGATAATCCATAGTTTTTAATCCCCTCACAAAATGGTGGATCGAAACCCCCTGTTTACAAGAGAAATTCCTCTTAAATTTATGTGGTTATCCTTCATAAATGCACTATTATCGATAAAAGTTACATAATAGATGCTTAGGTCCGGCACGAGACAAGATTTAATATTACTCTAGTGCTCGCCAATTTGGAAATCTTGGTCGGGTTCTAAAAATCATTGAAAATCGTTTGGCCATTCGTTTTCCGATACAAAAACAAATTATTTAACGAACTTCCATGGTTCTTTTAAATAGAGGTCCGGGTGTAGTGCGCTTTTCCAAAAGCCAAACATGCCCGTTTTCAAAGTCCCAAATTCATATCACGTCGCTCACGTACCTCATATATCTACCATATCTTCTCCGTTCGTCCTGTCGCTGTCCCAAACCGATCCGCATCCGTTAATTTGCATCCCTATATCGCTTATGTACTGACGTAAAAAGTAGTCACTGTCTTAAAAGTTTTCCTCCAGCTTCGACGCATTTCGCCTATCATCATCCTTTTTCGTAAAGCTGCTACATTTCTCACCTGATGGCTCATACACTCGTTTCGTTCACTCTTTCGTTGACGGTTAGGCGCCTCCGAGCCACCGACCAAGTACACCCACACGACAAACCCGTCATCCTCATCCCGCCCCCCTTCCCCTTGAATTCCTTCCCACCATCACCACCACCACCACCACCAGCCGCATTACCCGTCATCGAGTGTTGTTCGGTATGATTGTATGCGAGTACGTACGTCACGTTCTGCGCGTGCAAATCTCAACTCTTTTTGGTTGTTGGCTGTGTAGGCACACCCGGCCTGTGTCAGAGATTGGGACATCCGCCGCGCGCTATCCGTATGTGAAACCTCGGCGACTCGCCAGCCAGCCAGCCAGCCAGCGAGCCTGCGAAGGGAAGTGAGTAAACATCAAACCTCGAGCATGAGCACGAGAAACGGCACGTTCGCAGAAATATATGTATGAATGTTTTCGCGGAGGTTTCGAGAGCACTAGCACGGGACCGCTAAGCCGTGAGAGAGGGAGAAAAAAAAGAGCGATAAAAATTGCGATTTCGGCGGTTAGAGGAAGAGTTGAGTGATCGGGTTCTATGTATAAACATGTACCGAGCGAGCACAACACAACACAACACATCATTGCAAAACCCGTTTGTGCGGACGGGTGGGCCCCGAGAGGAGAGTTGGCGTTTTTCCTACGAGCATAAACATTGCCGGATATCGCAGTAAAGTAAGAAGCACAGGCCACGCCCATCTAGGCAAGCATCTCCTCGCCGTCGTCGCTATACTGCCGTCATATGCTCGTGTGTGCTTCGCACACGTTCGTTCACTCGTTCTCTCTCTCGACTGTCGACCGTCCACATACATATACCGACATATAGGATATCGATCGGTCGTGTGTGAGTGATATGGGGGTGAGTGGTTGGACGAGAACGAACGAGAGTTTGGGAAGGAGTTAGGTTGTAGTGGTAGCACCACGCGGCAGCTCAACTCATATGACAGTATGTGTGAGTGTACGTGTGTTTTGTATATGCGAACGGAGCATATGTGAAATAGGGACCAGCCTGGTTCTCACGGAAAGCTTTGAGTGCTTTGGAGTGCTGCGAGAACTCACTGGAAGAATGTTGCACTGGAAAGGTGATCACCAGAGGTTAATGTTTGAGTGAACAGACTACATATGGCTAGGCACTCTTTCTCAAATTTCATGGGCACTCTTGCTCCATCACTCGCAAAGCTTCGTCACTCGTAGGGCTCTCCAGAAGTGGACTACTGGTTGTTTTCGTGTTACGACTCATCCTACCATTCATTTTTTATTTATCAATGCGCGGGAACGTGAAAAGTCCTTTTACTACTATCATTAGCCAGTGGGCAGCAATAACTATTATTAGTAATAACTTAATTTTTTTCTCCTCACTCCTGCGCTCCATTGTCGTCGTGGCGATGTTTGTTTTTATTAGTCGGACCTTTGAGGCCTCGGCTAGTCCCCGAAGTTGAAGTTGAAAGTGAACATCCGATTTTATGAGCTTGCGTCGGCAGAAAAACAAAACTCATTGACTCGCTGTTTTCTTGCAGTGAACTTTTTACTGTGACTGAAAATTAATTCCCATTTCGGGGTTTCGGATACTTGTTTGTGTGCTCCCGCTTCGTCCTGCTCTGTGTCTGCCATTCTGCGTCGATTAGGTTTTTTTTCTTTTTCAGTTCTTTCGTCACTGTTTACTGTAAGTCATAAATTTAATTACATCTTCATTGTGTTTTTGTATTTTTTTTTGTTCTCGCGGTGTAGATTCTGGACTAGAGCGGCGGCGTTTTCTAGAGTAGACATCGTGAAATGGAGAATAAGTTGTCCCTCTTCAAGCGATTCCAAACGCCGGTAAGCTTTGGATGACAATCGAGATTTTAGTCAATATAATCAACTGCATCAGAAAATGATATTCTTTCAGCAAAATCTGCACTTTTGCAAACGCTATCGAAGTTTGTAGCAGAGGGTAAAAGGCATAACGATGGTTGAAGGGAGAGAGAGATAGCGATTGCAAACGCTTTTGGAACTGCAACACGGACAATTTATGCGCCATGTTTTTCGCAAAAGTTGCAACTAGTTCCCAACTTGTGCAAGTTAGTGTAAATTAAGCTAAATGAGAACGAATCAATTTAATTTTCCTAATTGAAATTTGTGCTGTTTTGCAATGGCGATTTTCTGCTGAACGAATATCTCTCGTGTTCAAGAGGAAAAGAACTAACGTACAACTGAATCATAAGAGAAGTTGCTTTTCTAAGTGCCTTCTAGTGCCAAAAATCTTGCAAAATATGAACCATTGTTCGCGAAATTTTGGGGTGTTAGTTTGTAACCAAACTAGTAAAATTTTTTCAGAAGATATTGGTTTGTACTAGAAGCGAAATTCCAAAATCAAATGTATAAAATACTGCACTTTTTATTAGTCTGAAGTAATATTGCCATTTGTTTCCAGTGATCAATTTGAAACATGACTGGTTTTTGACGTGAATACGCCTTGCTTTACTATGGGGCGCCTTTTCAAAATTTACCCTCTGGGAGAGTGACGAGTTTTTGATCGTGAATATCTCTTGTAGTATCTATCGTATCAACATAATTGTTGCTACATGCCAGCGAAAATAACGACGTGAATATTTCAAGAGAGTCCAAAACGCAATTGACAGACTCTCTTTGTTGGCTTTCTCTTTCCATTAAGTTTGCGTTATTATACAAATATCTAATGTTTTGCAATTAAACGTGAAAATTTAGAAATTATCAACAGAAGAAGAAGTAAACAAACTCCCATTTATTATGGAATGTTCACGTCGAAATGATCGGTGATTCATGGGTGAATTTTCAGTTGTATGACGTAACCACAAATAATAGAAAATTGATATTTTCTGAAATGTCTGATATCAACGAGTATCGAAGAAGAAAACTCATGACGTGTGTTTGCCTTTCGGGTACCCGCGACGACGATTTTAAGGTATATACTTGATGTATTTGGCCTGAGCAGTAGAGAAAGAGAGAGGGTACAAATACCCGAAACCCGACCCGTACCCGTCGGGGCTTAGAAAAAAACCTGTTTTAATCCACTTAGTGGTGTAATGATGCCTTTCTTATATCAATCATACTATCATATATAATACTGTGGTATTCTTCAAAATATTTTTTTTCGATTCTTAAAAGAAAAACCGAAATCAGTTTGTTTGACTGATGAAAAATCAGTTTGTTTGACCGATGATAAAAACTATCAATTGGAGAAGTTTTGAGGTCGATTTAGACAACTTTTTACGGTTTTTCGCCTTTTTCAGCAATGGTGTACAATTTTTAACACACTTAACCCAATATTTCTGGATCCGGAAGTCGAATCCGGATGAAATTCAGGCATAATTACGGACCACATGACCTTTCATTTAAACCTAAGTTTGTGAAAATCGGTCGCGCCATCTATCAGAAAAGTTAGAACACTTATTTTCATTTTTTTGCACACTTTACCCCATAACTCCGGAACCGGAAGTCGAGGGACTGGGGTCTACTAGGAGATTGATAGTACCTATTAGCTCTCTCCGGACAGTACCAGTGTAGATGCCGTGTGGAATGCGGCGGAAAAAAATGAACCAAGAATAGATCCACTGGGTTCCTGCTTCCATGTCGTAAAAGGCGACAATTGCAGAAGTTTCTTTTTCCTTTCAGTCTCAGATATTTTCAATGTTTCACTTCTGATTACTCTACTTTACTAAATTATCTCTTCATTCAACCTATCAATTTCCGTCTAGCTTCGGAGAAAAGTTTTATTTGAAATGTTTTCTTCTTCCATGTTATTGATTGTCTTTCAGAATCATAAATTGAATTGATAACTATTGCGCAAATCCGTTGATATTACAAAATTAATAACAGAGATAACATATATCGGTATATTGAAAACATAGTAAAAAACACTTGATAATAATATTTCAAACAATAAATTAATATTTTTCTCGGTAGCCGGCTGCCCAGATCAACCAATATAATCAATTAATAATTTTAATAAATTAACAAAATAATAAAGCGGAAATAATCAAGAATCAAGACGCGCGTGAAATCTGTTGGCCTTCGTTCGGTGATTTAAAATGATTTATAACAACTGTTTAGAATATGTCAATGCAATGAATCAACTATTTTGTCTAAATCCTATTCACTCGTTTATTTTGTATCACGTAATTTCATTAAAAAAATAGGGAAGTTTTTATTCTTAACGCGATAGTATTGCAAATTTTTCTTTAGTTTCCTCGAATAAGAGCTGTGGATCGAGACTTCCCGGGACTTGAATATAGGATATTGTTGAAACGTTCACTCGGGATGTCAGTGAGTTTAGTGGTGCATCCGAGCATCTTGAAACCGGAACATACTGAGTCGCGCGCGAAACCAATACTGGAATTTTTACTAACAAATATCCTTCTCCCGTGACACTTGTGGAGTGCGCAGTAGTATATACGGCCTTTAGTAACAACAAGTGTTGGACTAACATCCCTTCCCATTCCTTAGACGATCTACGTTCGGGCCTGGCCGGCGCCGGTACTGATCAAAGAATTCTGGGATTACCAGAAGATGTACCTTGAAGGATGATTTACCAGTCCCAGGTCGGATCATCTAGAAACTCCCTGTACAATTTCAGCTAATCCCGATCAGTAACGGAGTAGCAACCAGGGGTGGTCGCTCAAGCTCAAGCTCAAGCTCATAACTCCGGAACCGGAAGTCGGATCCAAATAATATTCAGGAATTTTGTATGGGACCACAATACCTTTAATTTGAAACTAAGTATGTAAAAATCGGTTTAGCCATCTCTGAGAAAAGTTTGTGCAATTATTTCCACAATTTTTTACACATTTTACCCCATAATTCCGGAACCGGAAGTCGGATCTAAATAATATTCAGGTATTTTGTTTAGGACCACAAGACCTTTCATTTGAATCTAAGTTTGTGAAAATCGCCATCTCCGAGAAAAGTTAGTGCAAAAAAATGTTACAGACACACACATACGCACATACAGATTTTGTGTACTCGACGAACTGACAAATAACTTCACTATTGTGAAGCCTAGAAGTGTCTTAATTATACGGTTCTTTTCGGAACCTCCACCATTCTTCGCAAAGAATCACTACGATATTTTCTTCCTTTGGTATTAGAAAATCGACATTGACGCTGTTCGCAGTTCTCGTAGTGTTCGCTTTGCTGTGGCAAAAATTACGGTGGAATTTATTCCGTGCCCGTCCGCAATGTGAGCTTTGTTCCTAACAAGGACAATTACTGCTGTTGGTCGTTTGCATTGGAGCAAAATACACCGAAAAGTGAACAATGACGGAGAAAATTCTACAAATCAACCCTTCTAAGGGCTATAAATGTTTACAGAAGATCTATACGAATGCAAATCGTATACGTAAATAAGTGATACGTAAAAGTAACCAGTTTAGTAAAGCGTTCGCAGTGCGAATTTCGCACCAAACGAGTTCAAATAAAGCCAACATTATGCTGCTCTGCGTTTTAGCAAAATGCATTGTGTGTATTAATTTGAATACCTTTTGGTGACTTCAGGATATGCAAGTGGTGTCATATGTCATATTCTACTGTTCATTACATCTGTATTAAATTAGAAAAAATTATTCGTATTCACGTCAATCCGGTTATTTTTTTTATTGAATAACATATATTAAGGCACACTGCGTTAAGCTATAAGATGCCGAGGGAATTTTTATACTACTTAAAATTAGAGTATCTTCACTTTCATGATCCAACTAGTCATCGGTGGAGGCTGGTCGGTTGGTGACGTTGGTTCCTGGTGACGTTGGTATGAATCGATGGTGGTTACATTCTTCGTGTGGGTCCGCGGGAAACACCCCCGCGGGCAACGAGAACCCGGCGGGTGGCCCGCATGTTGATCGTCGACTGGGGCGGCCCCCCGGGGTGGTGAATTTTGTGGAAAGAAGGAGTGAAACAGAGAGAAATAAATGTTGTTGAAAAAAGGAGTTAGAAAGCGAAATTACTTAGGTCAGCGAAAAGATCTAATTAGTTCACGTCGAGATAGTGAAGAGACGAAAGAAGGGGGAGTAAAAAAAAATTAGTGTCAGCACAAGATCTTGTTAGTTCCGAAGAAGATGGTGAACAGATGTTTGATAAGGAGTTGCGAGCGGATGTTAGAATCGAGGTTGAATTGAAATATCATCGGAGGATAGCAGAACACAGATCAGACTTGTAAGTTGATGTTTTTTATGAACTGGTCAATCCGGTTATGTCTCTGACATTACCCGCTTTTTTTAAAGGGAATGTTTTTTTTACTGAAAATATCTTCCAATAGTTGTAACTTGGAAACTGTAATCGGTAGAAAATGAGCACCGCAAAAAAAAACTAAAAACATCGATTGGTCTCTCTACAAAACTCGTCCATTAGAATGAAATCTGCTGCAAATGTAGGCCATTCTGAAGACATCAGACCTTCTCCTTCAGGCGAGTGTGCGAACTGATTCGGAGGCAAATTGACCCAAGTTTTGACCGATTCCCAAAAAAGCAGCATTGGAGGAGGGGAAAAATGAAACCAATAATACAAAATGGTGCATGCTAACTTTTTTTACTAACATTTTTCATTGACGCTTTTTATGTGTTTCACATATTTTTCTCAAACTCCGCCAACCTACCCCGCCCCAGGGTAGGTTTGTTAATAACTATTTCCCTTCTTTTATTTGGGAATGAAAGTTTCATATGTGTTAAAAAAATGTATCTTCATGACGGAACGAATCATTTATTAAAAAATCTAACCAGAAAGAGCATAGAAATCTCGAAAGTAAAAGCCCCGGTCTCCCCTTTTTGTTCAAAAATGTTTCACAAGAAGAAGTTATAGGAAATCGAATGTGTTCTCTTAAAAAATTATTCACTCAATAAGAATCGAATGCTTTTTTAAGAATTGAAAAATAATAACTACAGATTGGAGTATTTTTAACGTATTTTGTTCAGGCCCTTTAAGTGATGGTATGTAAATTTTATCACACTATACCCTATAGTTCCGCAACCGGAAGTCGGATCCGGATGAAATTCAGGAATTCCTTATAGGACAACAGAACTTTTCGTTTGTGAAAATCGGTCAAATCATCGCTGAGAAAAGTGAATGAGATCCATTTGGGAAAAAATGATCACTATTTCCGGTTTATCCGGAATTTTTAGGCCGGAATTTAGCCGTATACTGATAATAGCTATCGAATGGAGTAGTTTTTGCGGCAAGTTTAGATTTTTTTTACGTATTTTGTTTCGCCCTTTGAGTGATGGTATTAAAAATTTTAAAATTACAAAAAGTGGTTCGAATGATGCTTTTTATTATACAAAATGTTTGAATTTATTTTGTTAAACGTTGTTGTATTCTAGAAATATATTATCAAAATAACAGTTTATTCACAAGGGTTGATTTTTTTTTTGAATTTTGAATCATTTGACATAGATTTAACGCAGCTTCTTCATTTTGATTTATAAACCTTATAAACATTGGTCCACTTGGTTGGAATATGATCTTACAACGATTTTCAATAGGGTATTGCAGTGTTTATAGTTTTAATGCGAGATTTATGATAAAACACTCAAGACTGTTACCAGCATTTATAAGAATTAAAAATTCTACGGCTATACAATCTCACAATTATTCGTGCTGTCTGTCGCAGCTTTTGACGATTCGACTTGATGTCCTTCTTGATATCCCGGTTATCATGCTGATATGGTGATATGCGATGACACCAAATTGTATGGGACATCAATCGATGTGGCACGTGATATCGAAGGGTATCATGAATACTCGCATATCACGTGATATGAGCGCTAATGTGAACAAACTCTAGACCAGTGATTCCCAAAGTGGTCCCTGTAGCCCACTGGTGGGCTCCAGTTCATTTTCAGTGGGTAGTAAACTAAAAATTGACAACAGGTGGGCAAATAGCCGGCTTCGCTAGATAAAAAATTTTTTCTGAGATAGGCCCTGAGTAAATGTGGAAATCTTTTCAATATATAACTGAACTAGTTGTAAGACTGATGATATTAATAAATCATTGAATTCTTGTGAGATTCGTGACTAAGAAAATGAAAGTGAAAAGATGAATGCTTAAGTGGTTTTACGGGCAAAAATCGGTCGAATGAGAATGATTGTAAATAGTTTAAATGTTTCATTAGAAATTCTAATCAAAAAGGAAATTCAGGTACAGGTTCAGAATTCAGAATTAGAATCCAGGTTCATATTTATGATTCAGGGGTATGCCTCGGATCTCCGTTGAATTTTTAGAATTTGAGTCCAAAATCTTGTTCAAATACAGAATTAAGGTCCAGAATCCTGCATCCCGGATTAGAATTTAGGTTCAGATCGAAAATTTCTTTAGGAATTCAGATCCAGAACATAGATTTGGGATAAAAATTCATGTTCAAAACTGTAGTCTAGGTTATGTCTAGGTTAAGCCTATGTTTCGAATTCAGGTCCATGTTCAGAATTCAGGTCGCGAAAATCTATGCATGCCTGTCAGAAGCGCAAGTCTAGAACGCAGGTCTAAAATTCAGGCCCTGATCCTGATTTCTGCTCAAGAACCTAGGCCCATGTTCTGAAATTAAGCCCAGAATTTAGGTGAAGAGTAAAGGTTCAGGTTCCAAAACTCTGTCATGAGTTCCGGTCCTAAATCAAAATCCGGGATCAGGATTCTGACCCAGAACCAGAAGTCCAAGTTGGGAATTATTTTCCAGAATCCAGGTTCAGGTAAAAACTCTGTCAAGAATTTCGGAATCTGGGTCCAAGTTCAGAATTCAAGAGTTGAGGTCCAGCATCTCATCCTTGAATCCAGGTCAAGACTAAGAATTTTGGTTCAGAATCGAGGTCCCGAATCTAGGTTGAGAACTCAGATCTCAAATTCATTCAGAAGTTAGTTCAATTTACTCCATTCGGGCTCAGGTTTTGAATCCAAGCAGAGAATACTGGTTCAGGGTCAGAATACAGATCCAAGGTCAGAATCTTTATACCGAATGCAGGTACAGAACCCGGTTGGTAAACGACTGGACAATGCGCAATTCAGGCCCCAATGTGGTTCCTAGCCTCTTGTCCAGTAACTCCTATCCCTACCTCCCCGCGGTGCCGGCTGGGGTACGAGTAACCATAGGAAAGATCGGGTAACCAACCCCGGTGGGACCTTGGTCGTATGCTGACAGGGAAGGGGGGGGGGGGCTTACCTTCTATTTACAGAGAGCGAGCCTACCCGAGCGTCTGTTCCCCATGTTGGGGCAGCTCGAAACAGCGTCTGTTCTCCATGTTAGGAGCGGCTGATTACCGTCCTTGTGTCAGTGTGGGACTCTAAACAGTGCTGACACGATGGCCCTCCGGCGAGACAGGAGGTTGGTGCAGGCCTAACAAGCCGCCCGAAAAACACTTGTTACCAATAATCAGAATATAAATACGACTCGGAATAACCGGCAAAGACCTACGCGACGAAATAAGGACTACGAATGGAAGCTTGACATATGGAACTGCAAATCGCTTGGCTTCCCAGGATACGACCGAATGCTGCATGATGAGCTTCAAATCCGCGGCTTCGATGTCGTAGCACTGCAGGAACTTTGTTGGACGGGACAGAAGGTGTGGAAAAGTGGGTATCGAGCGGCTACCTTCTACCAGAGCTGCGGCACAACCAACGTTCTAGGAACGGGATTTGTAGTGTTGGGCAAGATGCGCCAGCGCGTGATTGGGTGGCAGCCAATCAGTTATAAAATGTGCGTATTGAAGATCAAGGGCCTTTTCTTCAATTACAGCATCATCAACGTGCACTGCCCACATGAGACGAGACCCGATGACGAGAAGGAAGCATTCTACGCGCAGCTGGAACAAACCTACGACAGCTGCCCACGGCGGGATGTAAATCTCGTCATTGGCGAGATAAATGCTCAGGTAAGCCAGGAGGCAATGTACAGGCTCGTGATCGGGCTGGAGAGCCTGCACGCGGTAACAAACGACAACGGTCAACGATGCGTAAACTTTGCAGCCTCCCGAGGAATGGTAGTTCGAAGCACCTTCTTCCCCCGCAAAGATATCCACAAAGCCACCTGGAGATCACCTGATCAACATACGGAAAATCAAATCGACCACGTTCTCATCGACGGGCGATTCTTCTCGCCACCAGGAAGACCAAGATCGCGAAGCGATGGAACAGTTGCATCGCGCAAATGATACATGGAAATTCTATGAGCAGGTGAACCGCTCACGTAGAGGCTACACGCCACAAGCCGAAATGTGCAGAGATACCAGTGGTAACCTTCTCACGAACGAACGTGAGGTGATCGACAGGTGGAAGCAGTACTATGACGAGCATCTGAATGGCGAAGCACAAGATACAGAGAACGGTACATGAATCAATCTGGGTGCACGCTCAGCCGACGATAGATTCCCAGCACCTGATCTGACGGAAATAAGTGAGGAGATCGGCAAGCTGAGGAACAACAAAGCCGCGGGCAATGACCAGTTACCAGGCGAGCTGCTCAAACATGGAGGAAAGGCACTGGCTAGAGCGCTGCACTGGATGATTTCCAAGATTTGGGAGGAGGGGATTCTGCCGCAGGAATGGATGGATGGAGTGGTATATCCCGTCTACAAAAAGGGCAATAAGCTAGATTGTTGCAATTACCGCGTAATAACATTGCTCAACGTTGTCTACAAGGTTCTCTCCCAAATCCTTTGCCGTCGTCTATCACCAATAGCTAAGGAATTCGTAGGGTCGTACCAAGCGGGATTTACTGGAGCCCGCGCCACTACGGATCACATATTCGCGATAAGACAAGTACTCCAGAAGTGTCGTGAATACAACGTACCCACGCATCACCTATTCATTGACTTCAAAGCGGCATACGACACAATCGATTGAGAACAGTTATGGCAGATAGTGCACGAATACGGTTTCCCGGATAAACTGACGCGATTGGACAAGGCAACGATGGATAGAGTGATGTGCTACGTCCGAGTATCTGGGACGCTCTCGAGTCCCTTCGAATCTCGGAGAGGGCTACGTCAAAGTGATGGACTTTCTTGTATCTTGTTCAATATTGCCCTGGAAGGTGTGATTCGAAGAGCGAGGAGTAGCACGATATTCCGAAAGTCCGTACAACTTTTTGGCTTCGCTGACGATATTGATATTGTGACACGTAACCTTGAGAAGATGATGGAAACCTACATCGGACTGAAAGCTGAAGCTAGCTGTATCGGACTGGTCATAAATACGTCGAAAACAAAATACATGAGAGGAAGAGGCTCTAGAGAAGAAACACTACGCCTCCCACCACGAATATTGATAGACGGTGACGATATCGAGGTGGTTGACGAGTTCGTTTATTTGGCCTCACTGGTGACCACCGATAACGACAACAGCAGAGAAATTCATAGACATATTTTGGTAGGGAATCGTACGTACTTTGGACTCAGAAAAACCCTCCGATCGAGAAAAGTACGCAACCGCACGAAATTGACCATATACAAAACGCTCATTAGACCGGTTGTTTTCTATGGCCACGAGACCTGGACTATGCTGGCAGAGGACCAACGCGCCCTCAGTGTTTTCGAAAAAAAGGTACTGAGGACCATCTATGGCGGAGTGCAGATGGAAGACGGAACGTGGAGACTCCTCTGGGCCAATTTTCACTAGTCAATTTATCAAGTGATTGCATAAACTTTCTATATGACTTTTATAGAAAAGCATCGTTATCATGATCTTGTAATAACACTAACAAGTAGATACAAATTGAATAAAATAATTCAAAATTTACATTTTTTCATCTGAAAAATATCAACTTTTATGTGGCAACCCTGCACTCTATACGACATTGAACAAAGCACGCTGCGTGCGAAACAAAGCGGCTTAACCGTTGCTGAGAAATCGAAGTGAGTTCCGTTTTTGGAGCTTTACTTCACTATTATCGGTGCTTTCGGAAGCGGAGACCGGGGATTAGTAGTCCCAAAGTAGTTTTATGCATTCACTTACTAACAAGATCTACCAACTAGATGAATTTAGCAGTAAGTTTTATAGAAATGTGCACCTCGTTTCGCCATCGCTTGTGAAAAAATACTAATGAAATTGTATATTTTCACTAATCGCACTGTAATACCGGAACCAGAAGTTGGATCTGGATCATCTATTCGGGGAATTTTTGAAGAATTTTAAAACCTTTGATTTGCTTCTTAGTTTGTGAAAATCGGGTAAGAAATTTCCTAGATAATTGAATGCGCATTTTGTAATAGATTTGCACATATTTCCTTGTAATTCCGGAACCGGAATTCAGATCCAAAATCCAAATTCAAGAAAATTGACCTGAAAATAAAATTCAAGAAAATAAGACCTTTAATTTGAATCTAAGTTTGTGAAAATCGGTCACGCCATCTCTGAGAAGTGTGACTATTTTTGTCCTTTTTTGGTGCATATCACCTTGTAAATCCAGAACCGGAAGTCGGATTCAAATGAAACTCAGGAACTTTGTATGGGACCTTAAGACCTTCCATTTAAATCTAAGTTTGTAAAAATCGATTCAGCCATCTCTGAGAAAATTGAGTGACATTAATTGTCACATACACACATACATACACAAACAGACATTTTGTAATCTTGACGAACTGAGTCGAATGGTATATGACATTTGGTCTTTATGGTTTCGGTTGTAAAATCGGTTGTTAGAGCGATTACATAGCCTTTCTATATGAGAATGGCAAAAATCTTGTTTAGAATCCTGAATCCAGGTCCAGAATCCTGCTCCAGATTTAGACTTAAAATCTACGTCATTAGCTTAAGTCAAGAAACTAGGTTCAGGCCTAGAATCCGAATTCATGCTCAGAATCCAAGTGCAGATTTCTGCTTCAGGTTCAGAATTGTGGTTCAAAATACATGTCCAGATTCAGTATTAAGATCCAAAACACTCGTTGGGCCCTGGGGGTCAGAATATTAGTTTAGGTTTAGAATCTCTGTCAATAATTCAAGTTCAAGCTTAGAACTGAGGAATCCTATAGAACTCAGGTCCAGAATCTAGTTCAAACTCACAGTCCAAGGGAAAACTACTAGTCAATAATCCAGGCATAGAACTCACGTCCACAGTGTAGGTTAAGTCTATGTTTCGAATTCAGGTTCAGGTTCAGAATCTAGGTTAAGGTCTCTGTCAGGATTTCAGGTTCACAATTCATGTTCCGAATCCAAACATCTTTGTCGCCAAAACATAGTTTTTGTCTTTATTTTCTCCGTGGAACCTTGTGGGTCGCAAATAAACAGTTTGATTTCAAATGTTTTCATTTTGGTTTCCTACACACGTAAAACCAAAACCATAAATATCATGCATAGGCCACAAGAAAACATACCTAAGGCAGAACTTTTCTCTATTACCCAACCGAAAGACAGACTGAAAATATTACTGATAAAATCAAGAAAAGAAAAATACGAAATCTAAAAACTGACGTCACAAGCTCTCTGAGACAGTTGCAAATCGAATCTTTCTGGGAAATCGTTCTGCCAATTGAACTACTGTGGATGTGATGATACACAACTCAGAAGACTTCCCGGTAGAAAAGAACTTGGTATTTGATCTGACTGCCGGTGTGGTTCTCATATTAGTCGATCCCCTGTGGCAGAAATTTCGCTCAAAAAAACTTATTGCATCTTTCTTTAATTCTCCGGTTGAGCAATTGTATGTTAGATTTCGTAGTGTCTCTATTGGATTCTATTTAGCTTACCCAATGTTTGATCGATAGGATCTTGAATTAACAATAAATTTTCACCGCGTTGGGATTGGGACGAAAATGATGATTCGATTGTCGGAAAATTTTAATATTTTTTTTCTACTTGGTGGGCAGTAGAACGAATCATATATTCAAAATGGGCATTCGAACAGAAAAGCTCGGGAACCACTGCTCTAGACAATGTAAAAAATATTAATGAGATAATGTTTGCCTTATTGCTGATAATACAGTGCTGAACTTTCATCACACCATCCAACTTTAGGGTGAAGCCAGAGAGAAAGCGACAAGCGAAGCGATGCGAAACTTGACAGATCGCACGGAATCGCGCGGCAGAGCTCCGTTCACTCAAGTTCAGCAGTCAGAGTGAACTCGATGCGTTGCGAAGCGATTACCGACCGATCGCATCGCACTCACTCTGACATACATGTCATTTTTCTGCTGAACTTGAATGGACGGAGCTTTGCCGCGCGATTTCGTGCGATCTGTCAAGTTTCGCTTCGCGTCGCGTGTCGCTTTCTCTCTGGCTTCACCCTTAGTTTCTATTTAAGGTCTCACAATCCTCACCTGACATAGGTCAGTATCGAGCTGAATAAAAAGCGAAACTTTTAGTGGATGTGCATTTCATCTGGACAGGGGTACATTTTTTGGTACAAAACTACACGATTCCTTCTGCCCGGTACCGTGAGCGCCCTTCATTGAGTAGCCTCATACATAAATCGTGATCTGGCCATTGGCAATTTGGACTCCGTAGTCGAAGTCGTACCATGCAATCAATTATGTAGAACAAGCGAACTGAGTTTGTGAAATGAAAATTGTTGAAATAACTGCAATCGTTCGGTCAGGATGGATACTGATCACGGAATTCTCAAACAATGACTAATCAGATCCCCGACGATCAAATCATATGAGTGTTAATATGCTAATGTTCCAAACGTTCCAATTAGACGAAACACTGTTCTTAAAAGCGGAAAATCTCCACCACACCGTAGAAGCGAATAGAAGCACAACTTTTTCAGTTTCCATCGTCAATTTATTGTCTCTGGTCAGACATTATCAATGCTATTATTGCATGTTGAAGTTGCAAAATGCATTATTTTTTTCTCGCCCATTGATGCTGTAGCAGCAGTACTGAGTGCGCTTTCGTTTGAGGTCGCTGTGCGATTCACCGCGAACGGAACAGAACAGAACAGAACAGCAGCGGTCTGTTTGGAGGTCATCGGCTAACACATTCGCTAGAGGTTGGTGCTGCTGGAGGATGAATTCCCTCCCCGAAGCCGGCGAAAGGGCAGACTGCTGCACTTTTTGCATCATCGCATCATTCGGTTTGGATGCTGCTAGTGACGCAGTCCGTCCGTCTGCTTATTGCTGGCCTGCTGCGGTGCGACGAAACCCCGATCGTCAGCTGTCGTGAGCTCGGTGGACGCTCTGTGGTTTGTTTTGGTTTTCCACGGTGCCGTGTTTTTTTTTGTTTTGCTTTCCCGTTCCTTCCTCGGTGATCCGCCGTGGTTCGCGCGGGTGTCTCTGTTCTTTTGTGGTGTGTAGACCGTCGCTGGGAATATTCCGGATTTTTCTGAGAGCGAGTGATCGTGGTAGAGATGAGATAGCAAGAAGCTAAAGAATCAGAACCGGAGTGATAAATGAAGTTTGTTTACGGTCGGTGAAGCTTTTTTACCGGCTGTTATTGACTCTTTTTACTGCGGGAACTTGGCCGCACCGCGACGAAGAGTGGACGGCCGGCAATGCTCATGTTCAAATTAGTCAGTGAAGTTTGATTTAGAGAATAATGTCGATGATATTTATGATTATTTGTTTGCCTGTGATATTTATTGCAGTTGTGTTTTAAAAGTGTTGCTCATTTGTGCGCCTAACGATCAGGAGCAGAATGACCGCGCCGTTTGCGCTGATTGAACGGGCTTTCCGGGCAAAAAGTGTTTGCATGCCGAGATAATTGAGAAGTGGAAGAAAGCTAATAGCGGATTTGCCAGGATTGGTCGGCGGTTCGTGGTGAGTGATGTGCTTAGGACATTTGATGAATTCGACATATCTAGCGTACATAGAATGGTTTGAATAGCGATGTTTTTTTAAATTTGATTTATCGCTAGGAGTTTGACATTGCAAAATTTGTAGCTGCTGATACGACTAATAAGCAATTGAAACGCAGTAAGTATGACACACCAATTACTAATAATGATGAGCTTTCCTCGGGAGAATATCGCTTCGAAGTACTATTCCTAGTTCTAGGCTTTTGTTAATTTTAATTAAAAGTGTAACTTCTTTTTATTCCCATCGGCAAGAATATTTTTGCGTGTAGGCACACGGGCAAAATTCCGACTCTATAAATGAGCAAAATGAGTCATGATTTGGGGAAAAGCGTGTATTTTCATGTTATGATAATAAATGAAATTTCACATCTTACACTGATGGGTGTTACTTCAGGCGTATCGCTGCTACAACGGTGAATCTTTGCTACATAAATTCAGGTGTTATGTTTTGGAAATGTTTCATTTTGGAATTTTTTGACATTAACTTATGTCTCAAATGCTAACATTGGGAATGTCCTTTGAAGATTCTTTCAATTAATTTAATCGGAATTACGTTTTTGAAGAACGACAACGCTAAAAATAACATATTCTCTAAGCATTCGAGAATTTACCTTAGGGGGGAGCAAGGGATAATTTGAATAAAAAAACTCTTTTTTTGTAATTTTTTACGGAGAAACAGCTTAAGCAAATTAATTCAAACTTTTTTTTTACATTATTAAGCGTCATTTAGGGAACATTTAGTTAAATTTTCGTATAGTAATATTGAAAAACAAGGCGGTAACCGATTATTTCCCAAAACCGTAGGAGGAGGCATTTCATACCAAGAAAGTATGCTCCAAGTTTGAAAAGAATCGGTGCAGTAGATTTTGATTTATTTATTTATTTTTGGGTGCAGGGAAAAGCCCGATGGAGATGAAATATAGCAATCTCTCTCTCCAGCAGCCATAAAACCTCCTCATCTTTTGTATCAACAGATTACAATGATCCAACAGATACATTTACGTTTAAAACTAACAATTAAAACTAACAGTTAAAGCTAAACCACTAACCCTATAACTAGTTGATGACACAATATTACAGCATTACAGAGCAGCTTCCTTGAAAGGCGAGATAGAAGAGAAAAGTGGATATGAAGATGGAAGAAGAAGGTTAGTTGAGGGAGCAGTGAGTGAGCGTGGACGCACGACGGGGTTAGAACCGGCATGTAGATCTAATTAGTGATCAAAAAAATGATGGAACACGGAGAAAATGAGAGGGAGGACGAACAGGTTAGTTTCGGCGAATCTGATTAGTTTCCAATGAAGATGGTGAACATTTATTTACTGGATAGTTAAGGAATCATTGAATAAGCGTTTTATCGCATTACGCGATAGGAGAAAATCAAAGACCATTTATTATCGAAACACTTCTTGCTTGCAAATCGTCTTGATAATAGCTTGAAGCAATTTCGAACATGTAGATATCTCACTCCAAACTAAGTTTACCAAAAAAATTATCAATTTTTATCCAAACAATAAAATTACGTCCAAAAAAACAAAGCCTAGGTACTACATTTCTTTTGTGGAATTTGACCTTCTGTTTCAACAAACTATGCAGCCGATTTAGAGCGTACAGAGCCATGGCATGGCTGGTGCTACACTAACTGACACTAACAATCCTTCCAGCTCGGTGCTAGAACATACGAAAACTGGCTTGAACGACCAGTGCCCTATGCATTGAACCGCCACCTTGGACTCCTTTACGTCCAATTGAGCCTCTACAGCCCTCTTTTAGCCCAGGTCCAGGATCCTGGTTTCATCAATCGCCCCTTTAAAGTCCGCTCGATTTCACATCAGCTTGGCCAAATACGCTTTTAAAGTACGCTCGCGTTCGTGTTTTTGAGTCTGAATCAAGCGCGACTTCTGGTAGCAGGATATTATTTTCATCTGCAGACCAGAATATGGCGTGTAGGCTCAGTACTAATCTTTGGGGTATTTCCTAGCTTGCGTATCTTTACTTTCCGAAAGCCATTTCATGGATTTGCTGACGTTCACCTGTACAGGCACATTCCCGCATTCGCTCGCTGCAGATCACCACGAATCTCTCGGAATCAATACATCAAGGTGTTGTAATTTTTCACCATCATATCAATGGTTGCGAAATTAACCCTTTAGTGTTAATTTGATGGGGAAAAAGTTAGCTTTTACCCCCAAATTTATGCTAGGTGCACATAACCATTTTTACTTAAGTTTACGTTTCGTCTTCGACTCATCAGTGCGTCAGCAGATTATGTTGAACTGCTGACGCAAACCCCCGGATCAACATAATCCGCTGAGCAGACGTAAAGTTAATGCTATTTGCAAGACACTTTTTTTGTACACAAGAACCTTCAGTGTTGTTTTGAACCAACATACCGGAATCGCCCCAAACTTCGTATTTATGCGTTTCATGCAAAGTTACATCGAATCAAGAAATAAATAAAATCGACCTTGCATTTTTAAGGGTTGGGATTCAATTGTTTGGAATATGAATCATAATTTTGTTTTCAAATTTATAATATTTAAGTTGATTGTAAAAATACTAGATTCTTAGAACAGATAGATCACAGGTTTCATAATTATTTACGTTTTTCTACGGGGGTAAAGAGTTTTATTTTTAAAGATCCACGTTGACTTAAAAAAACATCTCATTCCATCTAATGGTGTGATAATGCCTTCCGACACTGAGATTTGACGTTTACGTTTTTCTTTGAAAGATGCACACATATCCAAACACAGACATTTTCCGATCTCATCGAGCTGAGTCGAATGGTATAGAACATTATGGGTCTTCGAGACCCCATTCGGAAATCTTTTTTTCCCATCAATTCTATATCCTTTTTATAGAGAAAGATAAAACTGTTAACTTCGAAATTCAATTATCCCACACGGAACGACCGAAATTAGCTCTGCGCCTAATTCGTATAACTGTTTTTGAATTAGTTAATTTTAACAATAAAATTTTAAAAGAAACTATGAAATTAGGTAAAATTGAGAATTTACTTTTCTTTTTAGAGAATGTGTTTAGTTGGCAAATATCCTGGACATAAACCAGCAATATTTCAATCCAACACGAAATTCTCATTGACAACTAATTTTGTGATTAAAATCAGAAAATTTGACTCTATTTATCTATAACCATCATTGCTGAAAGGCACCACAAAGAAAACAAAAATGAAATTGGTTTAATTAACAAGTTTATTGGCCAAAAACTCATGAAAAGTATCAAAGCAAAACAATCCATTAAAAAGCTAAAAAGAATAGTCTTGTTGAAACTGCTTGCAAATTGTTTTGATGTTTTTCGCATTTGTTACGGTATATCCATATATAAATTTCTAAACCAATATGTAAAAATGACGTAAACTCTTAGTGGAAAGTGTATTTAATCAGAATTTGTGCACATTTGAAGCGATTGTGCGTAATAATGTTTTTACGTGGAACAGTGAAGTGAGTTTCGAATGTTGTACTCTATTTGTATATGTCAAACGAAGTTTTTTGTTCCTTCCCACTTTCCGGGATACGCCGTCCGGTGTACTACTTATATTTGGTTTTTGTTTTCCGAGTGCTAGAAGTTTTCAGTAAGAGATTCGATTTCACGAAGTCAAATGAAGAAAACAGCGATTTAGAAGAAAATTTTTTAAAAAGAAGTTTAAGTTTCGTTTATGTCTTTTCCTCCAATACAAGATCGTATCTATACCTGCCAATATAGAAAAGACAACAGATTTTTTTCGGTAGTAGTGTGCCATCTAGTGGCTAGTAGTCATTACGCTGTTAATTTTTTTTTTCGGTGACAGTGCGTCATTTAGCTGCAAATTGCAGAAGTCAATTCAACCATTTATGTTGGTTGAAAACAGCGTTTTATTTCTCTTATTCTACGAAAAAATTAGTTAAATGGAAATGAAGTGTGCCTTAGCTAAGAAATGACAGTACGTTTAATTAGTGAATTCAGCTAAAAAAATAGCCATTTCAACAAATGTTTTATTATTATTAAGGGAATGAGAATCAAAAAATCTAAATTAGCAAAAGTAAGATATTTTTAGTTGTCTCAAAAAATAACTTACTAAAATCAGAGAATCAACTATTTTTTTCTCCAAAATGCTGATTTCGGTCTTTCCGTGCAGCCAGGAAAAATTGACATTTTTTGTGATGGCGTGAAATTGCCTTTCCGTTATCTAATGAAAGATGGATTCAAAGATAGAGAATTAAAATTTCCAATCCAAAAATGTTCCAAAAATACACCGCAGCTACCTGTCATATTGTCCACTTGAATTCCACTATAAGAAAACTTCGAAATTCAATTAAAATAATTGAATTAAAAACACATTTGTTTCCCATCGTTCGTCCGATAAAGACGTATGAGAATAATTACGAGGTCTATTCAAAAAGTTCCCGGAATTTTTTAATTGCACGCGTCGGGAGAGTCCGATGGTCAAATTTTTTTTATTGTGTTGGTACATATGTCCCTAATGTATGGTGAAATTTTCAGCTGTATTCATTGTTTACATTCTGTCTTGTAGCGGCTGGTGTAGACGTGTTTTTTTGAGCTCAGTGATTTTTGTTAGTTTAAGCAATGAAAGAATTGAAGAGTCAAAGAATTTGTATTAAATTTTGCGTGAAAAATGAAATAAAGTATAACCAAGTGTGCGAAATGTTACAGAGAGCCTACGGTGAGTCTGCTATAAAAAAAACAAGTGTTTACGAGTGGTATAAGCGTTTCCAAGATGGCCGCGAAGACGTTGAAGACGACGAACGCTCCGGTCGATCCAGCACGTCAATAATCGATGAAAATGTGGGAAAAGTGGAAAAAATGATTATGGATGATCGCCGAATCACTATTAGAGAAGTTGCTGATGAAGTTGGCATATCAGTTGGCTCATGCCATCATATTTTTTCAAATGTTTTGGGCATGAAACGAGTGGCAGCAAAATTCGTTCCAAAACTGCTGAATTCATCGTTGCTTATTCGTGATTTTTTGGCTAAAAACAAGACTTTAATCATGCCCCAACCTCCTTATTCACCAGATATCGCTCCGTGTGATTTTATCCTGTTCCCAAAGTTGAAGAGACCCATGAAAGGACAGCGTTTTTCATCGATTGAAGAGATAAAGGCAGAATCGCTGAGAGTGCTACAGAGCATTACAAAAAGTGACTATCAGGGGTGTTTCGAAGACTGGAAAAAACGCTGGCATAAGTGTATTATATCTAGGGGGGATTACTTTGAAGGGGACCATATAGATGTAGACGAATAAATAAATGTTTTTTTTGAAAAATGAGAATTCCGGGTACTTTTTGAACAGACCTCGTATATCTGTTCTTTGATCGAGTATCTTGAATATCTGAGAATGTATGGCAACGTTTTAAGATAACGAGATTTTCATTACTTGTATACAATTGGCACGGTTTATTTTTTCAAATTTATTAAGTTTAAAATTCATGTAACTTTTATTTTACTAAATTATCGGATTCGTTGGCGCTATTGCTATCGCAACGTTTAAATTGAGTCAATAAATTAATTAAAACTCCTAAATACTTCATGTTTCGTCTTCGACTCGTCAGCACATAACTGTTTTGTTACCCATCAGTTCAACATAAACCGCAAAGCAGACATAAAGTTTCTGCTACATGCAGAACATTTTTTCTATTTGTACCGAAGTGAAACGTCGTGCGATATGAGTTTTGGTCCTCTTATTTGAATATGATTTAATGAAAATCTGATACGAGTGTATTTAGTCATAGATTATCATGAACTGTAAATTACAGAATTTTATTAGTCAATTTGAAGACTTTGCTACTAAACACATGGTTACTTATGAAAAAAAATCAAGAGTATTCACATTTTTACACTAAGCACCCTGTATTTTCGGAACCGGAAGGATGAAAATCGTTAATTTCCTGACATCCTAAGACCTTTCTGTTGAATCTGAGATGGTGAAAATCGGTTGAGTCATATTCGAGAGAAGTGAGTGATATTGTTTTCATTTTTCATCACACAACACCCCATAATTCCAGAACCGGAAGTCGGATCCAAATGAAATTCAGAAACTTTGTAAGGAACCTTGCATTTGAAACTATATTTGTGAAATTTGGCTACACCATCTCCGAGAAAAGTGAGTTTCTATTCTACTTTAACTTCTCAAACAAATTATATTTCTTATTGATTTATCATCCTTACCCTCAACTACACTTGGTAAATCAAAACCAGTACTGCACAAACTCACTAACCTATAAAACATTTGCTAAATGCCAGAGCGAGTTGAACGTCCGTTCGAATTGTTTACGTTGCATGCAATTGTTTCCATTTCCACGATTCACACTATTTGAATTCCGCTGTACCCTTCTAATGAGGTCAATTCATCTCATCTTGTCCGGTTCAGTTTCCCAACCGAGCGAAAGGAAAAACTTTTATCACGTGGCACCGTCATCGTAGCCTCAATGGCCATAATTGACCATTCGGTGGGGCCACATACAACTACCAACCGAGGGAAACACGCCACCGATGGACGAGGCCTGATCGACATGACCGAAGAGTTCATCACCGTGCCGCCATGTGCATCCTCTCGGTTTCCCCGTTGGCGCGATGCACTCAGCCCAGCTCAGACGGTCAAACGATAACACCATTTTCAATTTACCTTCCCGCAAAAATTACAATCAATTTTCGTTTCGGTGGTGTACGTATCGATTCACACCCCCTCCTACATCGGCTGCAGGATAGTTGTCTTTGGCATACAATAGATATCAACTTCTTCGGAGCCTAGACCAAGTGGGGAATGGGTAGCCGAAGACTCCACCATTAATGCATATAAGTACTCATACTGAGGTGCAACAACAGGTCGTAAATGCATTGTGCCTATGGATTCGTAACTCGAGCCTCGCCACAGTCGGAAAGGCGAGTTGAATTCGTTTAACCCCTGACATTTTGATTTGCCTCTTCTCGGCCCTCCGACTTGCGAAGTCGTTCATTTGCAGCACTGGCACTACGGCAATGGCAGCGGCAGGACGAAGAACGTGAAGAACGTTGGTGTAATTTTGTGTAATCGCAAACATTAGCGCCTTTGTTCGTAATGGGTGGAATAAATGTAATAATAACGAAATTAAATGCGCTCCGAGCGATGGCCGATCACGTGCAGTTCCACTAAGCAATGGTTTCGTACTGGACTGGACGGAAGAGGAAGAGAAAATGGTTTTAATCGGTACATCGACGCCATTGCAGCACATGTTGCAGTTTATGGTAGAGTAGGCTTCTTCACTTCGAACTATTGGATGACATGAATTGCATTCTACTCGATACGATATATGAATGATATTATATTGCACGAACTGCATAATACCTGGGTATTGCATTGAACGCCAACGAGAACCTCTTGTGTAATTACAAGAATTGCTCCTGACCACTTAAAACAAAATTTAAATGAAGTAACTTTAGTTAAAGATAATATTTGTAGTGCTTTGAATATATAAACAAATTAGTTGAAATAAAAGATGAAGCATTAACTTCTTTTGTTTAGTTTTTAAGAATAAAATGATTTCTTCTGAAATAATTTGATACATTTTTTCTTCGATTTCTATAATTTTTAAGAAATTCCAATTATTTTCATTTGTACTTATGAGCAAAGTTTAACTTAAGCCAAAATAAAATTTACAAACATTTTCAAATTTAGTTCGGAATCCTCACAGTATGAGCCAGGCAAAAGGCAAAAACTGAAATAGTCCTCCAGTGGAGTCTTTCAACGCTTCACAACTGACTTACTTACTTACCTGTCGAGAGGTAAAACTAAATCGCAACTGTTTTCGCAAACGTACTTAAGTATATAATTTAGTTTTTGTTTCTTGTTTTTCTCATATAGAAAAGTTATGCAATCACTTGAAAAATGTACTGATAAAAATAGGATCGGTGAACCACGTGTTAATTACCATTCGACTCAGTTCATCAGCCTGAGTAATGTATGCGTGTGTGTGTGTCAAATAATATCACTATGTTTTCTCGATGATGGTTGAACCGATTTCCACAAATTTAGGTTCATATGAATGGTCTCGTGGTCCCATAAGGAATCCCTGAATTTCATCCGGATCCGACTTCCGAAATGTCGAAAAAAAATTTTTGATGCCAAAAGTCTTAGAATTGCATGAAACGTCGTGTGTCATCCCGAAAAAAATTTTTTTTTGAAAATATCGACTTATCAAATCGACTTATCAAAATAACATCAAAAGTCCCAGAAAGTCGATATTTTCAAAAAAAAATTTTTTTTTAGATGACACTAAATCTCGACGTTTCATGCAATTCTAAAACGTTTGGCATCAAAAAATTTTTTTCGATTACGGAAATTTCATGTACTCCCTCCAATGGTCCTTTTCAAGATCGAAAATTTTCAAACCTTAACCGTCGGGCAGCACCTCTTACCCATATCTGATTCAGCTCAAATTTTTTATGGGGACTTTTTCCGAAGTGCTCAAACTTTTGAGTACCACTGCCTTACGAAATTAGGGGGGATCCCAAAATATTCGCACCCTTATATATATTAGAGCGGTAAAAACAACGTTTTTTCGGTTATGTCACTTATACCATCATATCTCGGGAACCAACAGTCACAGCCATTTGATCTTTGAACTTAATCAATGGCCTGACAGTAGCTTTTGAACGAGCATAAGTTTGTTAAAATCGGTCCAGCCATCTCTGAGAAAATTGAGCGCGTTAAAAAACACACAAAAAAAATTGAATTTTACAGGTGACCTAATCCCTCATATGATGTAGTTCATAAAGACCTAATTTGTCAAAAGACGGAAAATCTCATTTGTAATGACTTAATGTTAGATGAGCTTGAATTTTATTGGTTTCGACTGTAACTTGCGTTCTGCTAGCAGGTGCGACTGTATGAATTCAAATGCACCAGAAGCAGATGCATGCTTCTGTGGCTCGGTCGATTAACAGACGTACTTGCGATCCAATGATTCTCGGTTCAAGTCGCGATGGTTGCTCTCAGTATTCTTTTTTTTTATTTCAATAATTTCATGTATGGAGTTTTAGACACAATATTAAATGTTCTTCCACGTAAATTTGCGTGAGCTGCGACGCTCCATGTATGTGCATCTAATAATATGTAAAATCAAAGGGATTTTTTTAAGTGAGTAGCTTCGAAAAGTGCACACACACAGAGAGAGACATTTTCCGATCTCGTCGAACTGAGTCGAGTGGTATATAACACTATGGGTCTCCGATGCTCCGTTCGAAAGTCGTTTTTTCCAGCAATTCTAATATCTTTCTATAGAGAAAGGCAAAACGGAACTCACTTCGATTTCTCAGCAACGACCAAATCGATTTTTACGAATCATGATTTAAATTAAAGCTTCTGACTTACGGTTCCGAATGCCGAAGGGGCGATGGCTTTGCTCCGTTCGCAGCGTGCTTTGTTCAATTTCGTATAGCGTGCAGGGTGGCCACATTCAAATCTATATTTTTGAGATGAAAAATCTGTAAATTTGTAAATCTTTTATTCAATTTGTTGGTAAATCTGCAGATTTCGGCCATAGTGCTGCAGACATTAATTGTTGTGCAGACTTTTAGACTTTTGAAAATCGAGATTATCGCAGACCTTCGGTCATAATTTACAGACTTTTGAAATTGTCGCGACCTTTTTTTGTTGTGAATACGACTTACTTTACTATGGGGTGCCTTTTCAAAATTTACCCTCTGAGAGAGTGATAAGTTTTCGATCGTGAATATCTCTTGTTGTATCTAACGAATCAACATAATTTTTGCTACATGCCATCAGAAATATGATCACAATATTATGATAAAATTTTCTGTTGTGTGACACAATCTCAAACAATTCAAAATTAAACTTTTCTGAAATGTTTGGTATGAACGAGTATCAAAGAGGGTAATTCTAAGGAGCGTTTGCCTTTCTCGTATTTTTAAAGCTCTTAGCTCAGTGATCTGTGAAAGGATTTATATAATCTAACTACCAATAGAATCGAAATTTTTCAATTTAAGCGTGTATAGAAAAAGCATTGAAGTATTTCAATAGTACACAATTGAAAAACCTGTCTCATTTGACCCATGTCAACACCAGCCAATCAGAACACGTTCTGAGGAAGAGAACAAAATATCTGCTGCTGTACAACAAATCGTTCGAGAAAATGTTCCGAACAGTGTTTAATATCGTAGTGAGTTCCACAATATGGTCCTTCTGAAAGGCAGAAATGAATCCCATACAGCATCCGGATAGTTTTCATCAATGAAATGCAAATCCGAAATAAAATTCTATATGCTGCTATTTTTAACAGATCGGCTGAAAAGTTCGTATCGTTTCTATGAGAGGGCGCCACTAGAATTAAATCCATACCATTTTCAGTTAGTATCAACCTTCAAAAGATACGTGTATAAATTTGACAGCTGTCTGATTATTAGTTTGTGAGATATTGCATTTTGAGTGAAGCTACTTTTGTTATTGTGAAAAAAATGGAAAAATTAATTTCGTGTGTTGATGAAATACTACTTTTTGATGAAAAAAAGTGCCACCGATACAAAAAAATGGCTTGATGAGTGTTATCCAGACTCTGCACCGGGCGAAGCAACAATTCGTAAGTGGTTTGCAAAATTTCTTACTGGTCATATGAGCACCGAAGACGATGAACGCAGTGGACGTCCAAAAGAGGCTGTTATCGATGAAAACGTGGAAAAAAATCCACAAAATGATTTTCAATGACCGTTATATCGAAATAAAACCGATTTTTTTCGTCGATATATAACAATGGACGAAACATGGCTCCATCACTTCACTCCGGAGTCCAATCGACAGTCAGCTGAGTGGACTGCACGCGATGAACCGAACCCAAAGCGTGGAAAGACTCAACAATCGGCCTGTAAGGTTATGGCGTCTGTATTTTGGGATTCGCATGGTACCTACCTTGAAAAGGGAAAAACCATCAACAGTAACTATTATATAGCGTTATTAGAGCGTTTGAAGGACGAAATTTCAAAAAAACGGCCTCATTTGAAGAAGAAAAAAGTTTTGTTTCATCAAGACAATGCACCGTGTCACAAGTCGATAAAAACCATGCTGAAATTGAACGAATTGGGCTTCGAATTGCTCCCTCATCCACCGTATTCTCCAGATTTGACTCCCAGTGACTTTTTCCTGTTCTTAGACCTCAAGAGAATGCTCGCTAGTAAAAAATTTAGAAGCAATGAAGAGGTAATCGCTGAAACTGAGGCCTATTTTGAGGCAAAGGACAAATCGTACTACAAAAATGGTATCGAAAAGTTGGAAGATCGCTATAATCGCTGTATCGCCTCTGATGGCAATTATGTTGAATAATAGAAACGAATTTTGGCAAAAAAATGTGTTTCTATTAAACGATACGAACTTTTCAGCCGAACTGTTATAGTCGTTAGGACAGCCCATTAGTAAAAAAGCTACAAACGAATTCAGGTAAAAACAAACCTCTCAAAAAAATTGGATCAGTTTGAATTGAATCGCCACTGGGAGCAGATGTATTTTGTGTCGTTTGCAAATCTAGGTTCGCTTCCGACAAGAGCGATTACGTCACAGCTGCCAGTCATTTGCATTGGCGAAAAAGCAACGGTGGAGACAATTACACAAAATCAGCCGTTCTAATGGCTCTAAAAGTATTCTAAAGAGCTATTAGGATTTGTTGTTCGCAAATCGAAGGTAAATATCCTCAGTTTAGTGCAAATCTAGAACTGTTTGATTTCATTTTTGCACTTTCCGTTGTGTGAAATTCACAGTAATCTAGATCAAGTGAAGCCTTCTTTGTTTTTGCGAAAAATGTGGAAAAGGAGAATGCTTGCATAATTCATACAATTGATCAACTAATTGATATTCGGAAGTGTTAAGGAACATGTCAGTTGTTTTCGTATTCACGACATCCAGTTAAGTCTTTACATTACCCACCCGCCTTTTTTGCTCTTCAAGTTAGTTTAGCGTATCATACTTTATAGCATAATTGCTAACTGGAGATTTTTTTTCGGATATACAGACTTTTGCAACCCTGTCTGAAGATATTTGAAATTTTTTCCTGGTGTCTCTGATGTCGCATTCCGGTAAATCCGGATTATGATCCTATTGGATTGATTTCAAATATTGATGTGGCGTACGACGTTTCAAAAAACATCTACAATGCTTCACAAGTTGTTTGGAGACCTTCAAAACTGATTTGAGAACGATCTGGCCACGATGTCCTATTCCGGTAAATCCGGATTGTGGTCCCATAGAACTGTATCCTAAATTCTAAATGTAAATGATGGATAGTTTTGCGGAGTTTCCCACAAAAAACATTTGTGAGGTTTTGTGATCGGTTTCAGGACCCTCGGGGGAAGTTTACCAGACGATAACATTTTCGCGGTTTTCATTATATCATTGTGTTCATATGTCAGTTTTCCAATTTGTTTCTCCGTTAGATACTGATCATATTAAAACTACCTTAAAACAAGTATGGGGCAAAGCGTATTTAGTCATTTAGTACGACGATTCAAAACAAAGAAAAATTCTTATTAACTTGCCACAACTGTTTACAAATTGAAATGGTCGGGGAAGGGTATAGCGTGATGGGTAAGTCGATGCCTTTCGCGTATCCTACCTGGGTTCGATTTCCAACCCTGCACATAGGATCAGAAAACTTTTCTGGCCCGAAGAGGCGAATGACCTCATGGTTGATACCTCTATAATAAAAAAAAAGAATTTTTTTTTCATTATGATTTTTTATTTCGGCTCATACGCACCTAAGCTTGATCTGGCCGTTTAACATAAAGAAAAAAAAATATTTATTTTTTTTTGGCTGGATCTAGTTGTCATCTTTTTCCTAGGAGGAGAGGCGTTTTCTTTGACATCCAGAAATTTAAGGGGGAGTAGTGGATCGCTATTCTCGCTCCCATTCATTGGTTCGGTGTCACTGTTGTTGGTGGAATCATTAGTGGTGTTACTTTTATTTGTTCAGGTGTTGGGTGCGTTGTTAGCTGCTGCGTACCATGTTTTGAATGTGTTGCGTCCAAAGGTTTCGTTGCGGAGAAAGCTTCATTGTTGTTGAAGCCTGTTTCCGATATACTGGGTTTTTTTGCTGTGAAGGAAACACCGTTGTGTTTTGGTGTAGTTGTCTCTTTGTTCAGTTTATCACATGGCTTACCGTAGTGAACAGCTTTTTGGCAATATTGACACGTGGCCATCTGATTGTCATATGTAAGAAGCGATTTGCACGGGATTCTTGTATCCTGACCGAAAGTCACATAAGAAGATATAGCCCTCTTCAAGAGCATGTGTAACAAACGTACGCCGTTTAGAATACAGGGGGAAAAGTTCACTTTTCTTTTTTCGATAGAGAGAATCTTTCCGTATTGGCGAATATAAGGATCGATGACGCTTGAGGGAAGATCATGCACACGCGCTTCTATAGCACTATCTTCCATATATATATATATATATATATATATATATATATATATATATATATATATATATATATATATATATATATATATATATATATATATATATATATATATATATATATATATATATATATATATATATATATATATATATATATATATATATATATACATATATATATATATATATATATATAAATATATATATATATATATATATATATATATATATATATATATATATATATAAAAATGCAGAGATCATTCTTTGTAATCGCATCACGTAAGAACGGATGGACGGATTGAGATGATTTTTTTTGTTTGATCAGTTTTTACCCCCACCGGGTTCGTACATCAAAAAAATTAGGAAAACTTTCCGGAAAAGTCTATAAAAATGTTTTGTATGGACAATGGAATTTTCCGTTGAAAAAAGTCGCCAATGTTTGCTAGATCTACGATTGATGTTTGGCGCGCAACGAGTTGCATAAGTGCTTGGTCGTGGAAGGAAAGAATACTAGATCGTTGAAAAAATTGTTTGGCGCGCAACGAGATATTTAGTATCGCGATTTCACATGCATACTTGATGGATGTGATTCGTCATTTCGAACCACGTGCTCAAATGGGTAAAAAAAAAGCGAAAACGACATGAATGACTCAATGACTGTTCTAGAGAACCGTTGCACAGTGGTTCAAAAGCGCAATTTCACGCTCTTAATTAATAACTCATAGGAACGTGATTTTTTAGGTACAGTATTTTCAGCAAAGTTGTTCAGAATGATAGACGCCATCTTTTGGTAAGTTTTATTTATGTGATTAATCCCCCTAAAAGTGAGATAAAAATATTATTTTAGTTCAGAGAAAACATAGGGGCTAAGTTACTTCGACAAAGTTGTTCAGAAGGTTATTTCAAACAAATTTGCTGAAAATACTATTCCCGTAACTTGAGTGTAATTCATGATATAATGTATTTTCTGAAAAGGGTGTCCTAAAACCAGTTTTTGTATGAAAACACATATATTATCAATTTATATGAGTTTTTCATGTTCTACAAAGTTTTTCATCATTAAAAACTACACAACTTTCTCAAACATACTATGCTGCTATCATTTCAGTTTAATGAAATAGAGCCATTTTTCATGGTTTTTATTACAAAGTTTCAACTTGTCTATCATCAAAAGGCGCAGAAAGGTGCAGATGAGACTACTTACATATTAAACTACTTGACAAGAGCTTTCATACCGTGGTTGAATTACTCGTCTGCGATCGTCTGAAGGCGAGATATGTTCTTTTCAAATATGCTTGTCCTTGACATTTGCAATGATAAGGTGCACTTCATGTCATATCAGACTTCAGTATATATTCATTACTATGGTACTTGCCACAAAATATGATTTTTTTGCACATCGAAGTCTATAAATTGACTAGTTTGGTAACTGTTTTGTCACGATTTTTAAAAAAAGCAATCATTAAATCGAATTAAGTTATGTCATTTTCTGGTAGAGAAAAGTATGATCAAAATTCATTTTTAGTTATTTGTATTTATTTTATGATAGCTGACAATGTTCTTAACCAGCTAAAAGACTCTTAGCATCATCCGACAGATTCTTGGACTGTTTTGGCCATTCACGAATTCACGAATAACTAATTCATGGGATCCCGATTCGAAAGTGATATGTATTGCTTGCGTGTATAATACTCTCGAAATCTGTATGAAGAAACTTCTTAATTATTGTGAACAGTACAATATAGCACGCGTTTATCGATCTTCACTTCAATTGATGAATGGAGGACATTTGTCCTCCATAACGAATGGTAACGAATATATACTGAAGTCTGATCTGATATGCAATGAACCTTATCATTGCAAATGTCAAGGACAAGCATATTTGAAAAGAACATATCTCGCCTGCCGACGATCGCAGACGAGTAATTCAACCACGGTATGAAAGCTCTTGTCAAGTAGTTTAATATGTAAGTAGTCTCATCTGCACCTTTCTGCGCCTTTTGATGATAGACAAGTTGAAACTTTGTAATAAAAACCATGAAAAATGGCTCTATTTCATTAAACTGAAATGATAGCAGCATAGTATGTTCGAGAAAGTTGTGTAGTTTTTAATGATGAAAAACTTTGTAGAACATGAAAAACTCATATAAATTTATAATATATGTGTTTTCATACAAAAACTGGTTTTAGGACACCCTTTTCAGAAAATACATTATATCATGAATTACACTCAAGTTACGGGAATAGTATCTTCAGCAAATTTGTTTGAAATAACCTTCTGAACAACTTTGTCGAAGTAACTTAGCCCCTATGTTTTCTCTGAACTAAAATAATATTTTTAATCTCACTTTTAGGGGGATTAATCACATAAATAAAACTTACCAAAAGATGGCGTCTATCATTCTGAACAACTTTGCTGAAGATACTGTACCTAAAAAACCACGTTTCTATGAGTTAATAATTAAGAGCGTGAAATTGCGCTTTTGAACCACTGTGCGTTGCAGGCAGGAGAAGAAGTTTTGATATCATTTATCAGTTGATGAATTGTGTTCAATGGAGTCAGATGAATAGTATTGGTCATTGCGGGGACAAGATTAACAAATCAGACATTTTTTTAATGAATCAATGTAAAGATTGCGCTGTAGAAGCGCTAAGGTCAAACTAAGAGATTTTCCTTGCATTTTTCATTCTAATGATTTAGATTAGACTAAGCGCACACAGTAAGTGGTTATTAGATATCAATGTTCAAGATGATTACCATAATGAATTGAGACTGTTATTTCATGTTGCATATTCTGTGAAGAATGTTCAAACTGATAAGATCGATATCAAATTACATTTTAAGCGTCGTCTCCAAGCAATCAAAAGTTCCACAGTACCTGAAAATATCCACTTTATTAGAGCTCTAAAGTACGCTTGAACTTTTTGATAACTTGAACGTACAGAACAGATTCTGAGAAAATTTCCTGCTACTTAAAAGCTGTACACACCGAATTAATTTTACGGATGTCGGTACAGTTTTACTGACTTTCAAACAGCTGGACATTCGGTAATCCGTTCAGTAAAAGTTTTATTTGCTGAATGATCGGTACAGTTCCACTGAACTTCGATCTGTCATAATTCTAATGACTTCTTCATCATTCAATACCGACGTTCGGCGAAATTTACAAAACAATTCTAAAAATATGTAAACGTCTTGACCCGTAAAGTATTACAATTTTTTGGTAAATTGTATTAGAGATCTGGGAAAGGAAGGAGCAATTTTGTTTACAAAACATATTTTCATCCGATTAATTATTTTATTTGCGTGTGATGAATGAATTGAATTACATTTGCTCTCCAGAAATAATTTATTCAAGTAAAATGATCAACTATCTTTCGGATGCAATTCAGTAGAATATGGGATCACCCTTCATATTTTAGAGTGCTGAAATAAAAAGTTGTGGAAGGCTTTTTGATTATATTCACTAAATGAAAAATTACCGCTAGGAATCAGTATTATCTATTTTTCGCAAGCAATCAATTCGCACCACTTTTTTTTTCTCTACAAATCTAGAAATTTTCACATCTTTACGTCCGAAAATTATGTTATTTGACAGATCTTTATTTCTGCTGAATGTATAGTGATGATTACCGAAATTCTTCATTATTTTTTTTTAATTTTCCGAATATTGGTAAAACTTTCACTGAGTTCGTCAAGAGAAATGATATTTCAGAGTTCACAGACCGTGTCAGTAAATAATAAATAATTGTAACTTTTACATAGGGTTTTCCGATATTCAGTAGTTCTTTGACAGATGACCGTAAGTTGAATAAATTTTTTGTATCTTTCAGTAAAAATAATATTTTATAGATCGTTGCCGGAAAAATTATTACCGAACAAAAAAAAAGGATTTTTTTGTGTATAAGAAACTGCTTCGAAGTTTGTTCTGTCGGGTGAACATTTACGTATGAGTAATTCCTTAAAACGGACTGTTCAGAATAGAAATATTTGTTCAGTTTTCGCTTAACAGAGGTATTACATATTTTCACATTAATCTTTGGTGGTATTTCTTCTTTTTGAGCTAAAGCGAGTGTGTGTCGAATTCCGTTGATTGTAGGTTAAGTAATCAGAAAAATAATGAAGAGAAAAGTTGACCACTTAGTCTTTTGACAATTCTTCTGACGAGATGAAGTTCGACGGGTCAGCTAGTATATATATATATATATATATATATATATATATATATATATATATATATATATATATATATATATATATATATATATATATATATATATATATATATATATATATATATATATATATATATATATATATATATATATATATATATATATATATATATATATATATATATATATATATATATATATATATATGTGTGTGTGTTACTGGAATGTTGTATTTAATGTTTTCGTGCTCCACATAGTGTTGTTATTGTCTTTTGCGAATCGAATTGCTTCCAACTCTCTATAAAACTGGATGTAAACAACATTATTTGTTTTATTGCATTGAAGTAAATGTACATGTTTAATGTCAAGATGCATTTGCTCCTTAAGCAAACCTTCAAGTTCTCGTATCGAAGGTCGAATTTTGAACTGCCTGAACTCAACAATAATTTTATTCTATCGTGTCGGCGGTAGCTTTTGTTCGTTTGGTTCACTCATTTCGAGATCGTTCTATTGTTCACTGCACAATACTGTACTTGGTTTCTTCCGTCCCGAACGTAAGCGGTTCTGTTTTATCGACTGACTTGGACGAGATGTGAAAGCGAACTGATGCTAGATTCTTGAACTGAATTCTGAATTTGAACTCGGGAACTGAATCCTAGCACTGAGCTCTGGACTTGGATTCCGGTCTGCAGCTAAATTTGGTTATAGAATTCCGGTCCAAAATTCAGTTTTCAAATTTGGATCCAGAATTCAGCTCAGAGATTCGGTCTTAGAATCCAGATCTGGAGTCTCGTTCAAAAATCCTTAGAAACTAGTATTTGATTTCAGTTACACTTCTAGAATTTTGGAACCAAATTCTAGGGCTGCAGCTGAACTCCGAACCTGGATTTTAGAATGAATTTTCGAGCTGTATTCTGGAAATGCTACTAAATGTTAGGTCTGGATTTTCATCCTGGATTTAGGTCTAAAGTTCCATAACTCCATGTTAAGAACTCAGTTTCTGAAACTGAATTCTGAAGCAGAATTCCGGTCAGGAATTTCGGAACTAAACTCTGGTCTGAACGTTAATTTCAGTTCCAGATTTCCGTCCAAAATTCATTCCGGAATTTTGTTCCAAAGTCCAGATCTAGGTTAGAATCAAGTTCTGAAATTCAGTTTCAGTTCCAGAGCTCTGGAACTCTATTCCGACCTTGGATTCTGGACAAGGAATTGAACTTTAGATTTGGATTCTGGAAATGAAAAAAAAACTCCTTTGATCCTAACATTGAATCCTAGAGCTGATTTCGAGTAGTGGACTCAGGGCCTAGATGCTGGTCTGAACTGAACAAGTTAACTGAACAGGATATAATATATGAAATTTAAAATTTTTACCTTCCTTGCTTATCAAACATTTTAGAAAACTTTAATTTCAATTTATTTTTAGTTATCTTTTACAACTGAAAATTTCATCACAAATTGCTGATTATATCACTGATGATATGGAGAAAAAATATGTCGATACACTTAATTGATCAAGATATTGACAAACAAAAACTTATCATTCTCCCATATGCACGGAAAGACCGAAATGAGCATTTTGGCGAAAAAATTTGTTGATTTTCTGATTTTAGTTAGTTATTTTTGAGACAACTAAAAAAATCTTACTTTTGCTAATTTAGATTTTTTAATTCTCATTTCTTTAATAATAATAAAATATTTGTTGAAATGGTTATTTTTTTAGTTCAATTCACCTATTCAACGTGCTGTCATTTCTTAGCTAAGGCACACTTCATTTCCATTAAACTAATTTTTTAGTTGAATTAGAGAAATAAAACGTTGTTTTCAACCAACATAAATGGTTGAATTTGCTTCTGCAATTTGCAGCTAAATGGCGCACTGTCACTGAAAAAACGTTAACACCGTAATGACTACTAGCCACTAGATGGCACCATACTACCGAAATATATTTTTCAGTCGCGCTTGTTTTGTCTATATTGGCAGGTATAAATACGATGTTGTATTAGAGAAAAAGGCATAAACGAAACATAAACTTCATTTATAAAAAATTTCTTCTATAATGCTGTTTTCTTCATTCGACTTCGCAAAATCAATTTCATTTTAGTTTTCTTTGTACTAACCTTCAGTAATGATGGTGATAGAAAAATAGAAACAAATTTTCTGATTTTGATAACAAAATTAGTTGTCAATGAGAATTTCGTGTTCGATTGAAATATTGCTGGTTTGTGTCCAGGATATTTGCCAACTAAACACATCCCCTAAAAATAAAAGTTTTTTTCAGCAAAGTAAATTTTCAATTTTAACTAATTTCATAGTTATGTTGGAAATTTTGTTGTCAAAATCAACTATTTCAAAAACAGTAATACGAATTAGGCGCAGAGCTAATTTCGGTCGTTCCGTGTGATAAATTTTGAAAAGACAGCCCAAAGTAAAGAAAACATATTCACGTTAAAAACCGTATGAAAAATATTTTCTGAACTGTACTAAAAACTACACATATCGATAACTATTATGAGTAGGCAGTTAAACAAACTGATTCCGGCTATCCTGGTTCTCGGTTTTTTTCGATCATCGACGGGAGTTAATAGTCATATGCCCAGAAATGGATCTTACTCACTTTTTCCAGAGATTGCAGAACCGAGATTCCCAATCTTAAGGTAAAATTATGGGTCTTATGGCTCTACCAAAAATTACTGCATATTTTCGGATACTACAACAATTTATTCCGTAGTTAGGAGTACGCCATACGAACCGACATCGATTATACCAGTTCCGATGCCGGAAGTAGCTCGAATAGTGGAACTCACTTGTTTTTCTCGTGATACATTCTGAAGGTACTACTAGTTAATGCATAAACAATCCATTGGTTTCTTTCAAGAATCGAAGAGTACTTTGAGAGTATGATTGATATGAGAAAGGCATCATTACACCACTAGATGGATTAAAACATAAAGCGTCTGCGCTGTTCAAGTTCCCGAGTACAATGAAGAAGAAAAAAGTTCGTCGCTTGCTGATTCCTTCATCTTCCCTGAATTCGCTTTCGGTTGAATTGAAACGGGATCGATCCACGCGTGTCTTCAAAAACATTGGGGCAAGGTCGGAATTCGGGCAATTCAACGACTTCAGCGGGTTGTTTTAGTGCCACCAACCTTAAAACAGCTGGCCGCGATCAGTTGATTGCTGGTTGGATCGCATCGGATCGGATCGCGCTGTTTTCAACAGTTGGTTTTCGTAGGGGAATGTGATGAGAAATCGTCGAGTTGGAGTTATTCTGTTTTCAAGTAACCAGAAAATCGTTACCTTCTTTCATCGTGACGACATTCATATCAAGTGTTTCAAATCCAAAGGGTGCTCGGTTTGAGCAAGTGACAGACAGTGAAGTACATGCCTCAATTCGTTGAGACTGATCAAAAGGAGTCGTTCACGGGGAAATGTACAAATAAAGTAATTAAAAAGAATGGTTGTTGAGACGAAGTTTTTTTTTCGCCAAGATTCCATCCGTTGTTTGCTCATTGCGCGGCGGCACTGGATAGTAGTATTGATGTACAAGAAAGGTTTACCTTTTTTTTTTCGTTCCCTAACTCGGCGATTCCAACTCCGGTGCCTGCCTTTGAACAAATCAGCGATGCTCTCTTATAAATCCTGCAGCAACACAGTGCCGGGACGAGCATTTCATAATAATTACTGTCACTGAGATAAGATAAGAATAATAGCGCGGCAGAAGGGTTAAAAAGGGCGGCTCATTGAGATCACGACATGCTGAATGATTCCACGCCACCATCAGCGGCGGGCAGCAGTACTTGGCACGTAGTCCGGCGCGGTTCACTTGAATCGAGCAATTCAAACAGTCATTGCCATCGGTTTGCGATGGAAAGGGGATCAATGTAGTAAGGCATGCAGCAATTATGAAAATTAGCAAATAAAAAAAAATACGCTGACTGTCGAATTTCGGCTGTCCTGGTGTAGACCATTGTTCATGGAAGTAAGTAAATATTTACATCCTACGAACAAAGAAGGACGCGTGAATTCTGAGTTGTTGCAAAAAGGAATCGGAGAAAAGTTTCAGATTTTTCACTTTATGATTAAGTAAGATAAAACTGACTGTTTCGCGATTCTGACCAATTCCGCAATTTTCCCAGACCTCGCACCGGGCTGTCGGCAGCAACTAGCACCAGCGGTTAGAATCTGACTTTACACGGTCAGAGAGAAATTTCCGATAGCAACCTTTAATGCTTAACTGTTCAATCGGTTAATCGTACACGCTAATCTTGGCATGTGGGAATACTAATTCGACGGGGAGGGCGCGAAACGAACGAGCAAGGCCGCATAGACCACGGATAGACAACAGACATACATTTGTTACTTCAATCGAACCGGTTTTAATTGGAAGAGCGGCGCGAAATGTATATGCAACATATCGCGTTATTAATTTAAATTGAATGGAGTGTGGGAGAAAATCTTTTTAGCTTTGCGCTTGCTCCGGCCAGTTCGGCAGTCCGACGCTCAGGGAGACGCTAATGGAGACGCATGTATGTGATTCTCGTGCACTGGACCATCTCATTAGTATGTTTCTAAGTCATTAACGAGTACGCGCGCACAGACATGCACGGCCGTTTGAGGGTTACGATGAAAGCAGACTCACTTTGCCATTGAGGTAAATTCAATGCCAAAACCGTTGTAACCGACAGCTCTTGTTCGGTTGATGCTTGTAAGGCATTTGCGGAAGGTTTCGCACCGACAATGATCATCATTATCCGCATACAAAGTACTTCTAAACTTACTCACGGTAGTGTTTTTTTTTAATGATTGCATCCACATGAATGAGTAATGTTTACAATATTGAATCACCACCGTGTAGCGCTCTCAGTCAATCGATTAGATTTTTTATTTTTTTTAAGGTTACCACATCTGTCATTGCTATTCTATCAAATTTTCAGCATGATGCCTGGACATTAGTAAAAGTTACGCTGTATTGAGCACATCTGTGATTGTGCAATTTCTAAATTGGAATTAAATTTGCAACTACGAGTTTGCATTTAATTTTTCGTTAAAACCGGTTTCAATGGTGCGACGAATTTGCTAATGTTAGAAGAGTGTTGCGGCAACGATACTCTGAGAAAACCCTTCTTAATCCACCTAGTGGTGTGATAATGCCTGTCTCTTTCTTCAAAACAGTCTCATCAGTTCGCTTTCTCATCTCATCAGCTGAATTTTAGGATCAAAGGAGTTTTTTTTTCATTTCCAGAATCCAGATCTAAAGTTCAGTTCCTTGTCCAGAATCGAAGGTCGGATTCGAGTTCCAGAACTCTGGAACTGAAACCGAATTTCAGAACTTGATTCTAAACCTAGATCTGGACTTTGGAACAAAATTCCGGAATGAATCGAGTAGTTCACAAAAGCATTGTTCAGTGTTTATACAGGGTGATTTTTTAAGAGCTTGAGAACTTTTTTAAACAATAAAACGCATAAAATTTGCAAAATCTCATCGGTTCTTTATTTTAAACGTTAGATTGGTACATGACATTTACTTTTTGAAGATAATTTCGTTTAAATGTTGACCGCGGCTGCGTCTTAGGTGGTCCATTCGGAAAGTCCGCTTTTTTATCGACAAATTTTGTTCAGCGATGAGGCTCATTTCTGGTTGAATGGCTACGTAAATAAGCAAAATTGCCGCATTTGGAGTGAAGAGCAACCAGAAGCCGTTCAAGAACTGCCCATGCATCCCGAAAAATGCACTGTTTGGTGTGGTTTGTACGCTGGTGGAATCATTGGACCGTATTTTTTCAAAGATGCTGTTGGACGCAACGTTACAGTGAATGGCGATCGCTATCGTTCGATGCTAACAAACTTTTTGTTGCCAAAAATGGAAGAACTGAACTTGGTTGACATGTGGTTTCAACAAGATGGCGCTACATGCCACACAGCTCGCGATTCTATGGCCATTTTGAGGGAAAACTTCGGAGAACAATTCATCTCAAGAAATGGACCGGTAAGTTGGCCACCAAGATCATGCGATTTGACGCCTTTAGACTATTTTTTGTGGGGCTACGTCAAGTCTAAAGTCTACAGAAATAAGCCAGTAACTATTCCAGCGTTGGAAGACAACATTTCCGAAGAAATTCTGGCTATTCCGGCCGAAATGCTCGAAAAAGTTGCCCAAAATTGGACTTTCCGAATGGACCACCTAAGACGCAGCCGCGGTCAACATTTAAATGAAATTATCTTCAAAAAGTAAATGTCATGTACCAATCTAACGTTTAAAATAAAGAACCGATGAGATTTTGCAAATTTTATGCGTTTTATTGTTTAAAAAAGTTCTCAAGCTCTTAAAAAATCACCCTATATCACCAGGATTTCGTTTCGAGAGGGGCTCTCGAATAGAAGAATAATGTTACTGAAGATTACTTATGTACTTAATTCTCGGTGTGCCTTTTGCCGAACAGACCCCTTAAACTTTTCCACTGGAACTGTTATTATGGATTATTCTAATAAAATTTGTGACTGTGCACGAGAGAATCTTATTGTATTACCTTTCTTTACGTTTATTGTCATGTTATTTCTGTAACACATATCTCAGACCTTCTGAATATTTATATAGCACAAAAACACACAAGATTCCATACAGGATCCGCCATGTAACTTTTTTTTAAACATGCAATAAAACACAAACGGTTCATCAGATTTCAAAATTTATTTTTTTATAATAAAGTACAAGTTAATTATGGAATATAATTTCATTCAAATGGCTGCTCGGCTGGCCTTGCAGTACGCCATACGGTCGGTCCAGTTTTTAGTACATTTTCGATTGTATGCAGCTTCATTTCAGCTATGGCTGCACGGATGTTGTCCTTCAAGGTTTGAATTGTCTCTGACTTGTCCTCATAACACTTATCTTTGACAGCCTCTAAAGATAATAGTCTAACGGAATAAAATCACAGCTCCGAGGCGGCCAAACGACATCCGAATTTCGACTGATAATTCGATCTTCGAAGACTGTGCGCCGAAGATCGATCGTAGCTTTGGCTGTGTGGCACGGAGCGCCGTCTTGTTGGAACCAAATGGTGTCCAAGTGTTCCTCTTCAAGTAACGGAAAGAACCAATCGCTAATCATGCGCGGTAGCGCTCGCCATTGACCGTGGCGGCGGCTCCTGCCTCGTTCCTCATCAATCCGTCACTCTCTGAGGATGCATGCATCGGCTTCTCCATGATAATGTGCGGGTTTTCCGTCCCCCAGATGCGACAATTTTGCTTATTAACATACCCACCGAGATGAAAATGTGCCTCATTCGGGAAGATGATTTTTTGGCACACATTCCGCAACATTACCATGATTTTCAAAGTAAAACTGCACTATTTTCACGCGTTCCTCAAGCGTATACACAACCATTTTCGTTCAGCGGAAGGATAAAACTAAGTTTATGTCAAATCAGAAGTGACATTAAGGTTACCAATGTCGAAATAACCGCTAGCTCAAAAAAAATTTAGATGGCGGACCTTTATTCTGAGATCAATTATTTATTCCTTCTTTAAATGACAACAATTCACTGCATTGAGTAGCTCAGCCGGTACGTGGAGAACGGAAAAAATCTTCTAAATTTATAGGTCACATTAGTAGATGGTCATACTAGTTTCGGATTCAACTTCCGGAAGTAGTGATCTGAAATTCTAAAACGAAACTCATACACATTTCTTAGAGATAAATTAACGTTTGAGCACAGATAATAGTACTAGGAAGCCAAATCAGGTGAACGTGGGTGATGGCTTCATGTAAGGACATTTCACAGCGATTTGAGACGCCCTTCGAGACACTCGTGCTGACTTCAGTCTATTGTGGGATAATTATTCTGTTCTCTGGTGTATAATAATGGATTCAGCCAAACATGTACTCGAAGTGTGATTGCGTTCGTCTTTCTAACCCTAAATAGATATGTTCGGGATCCAGCAACAGGATATATTTCTCGTCTACAGAATCGTTTTTAACTAAGGCATGCTTGTGCAATTTCGCTTTTCGGTCGTCCAGTACATTTTTATGTATTATTATTATTGTCATATATTTTACCCCGATTACATCCGTTATTGTATGTGATTTTGACTCTGTTTTGTTTCGTAGGACCTGCCGCTGCGTGCTTTATCGGTGTTTTAATCATCACGTAACTCTCAAAACCTCTATCTCACGGTGTAATCTACAGAATCAACAGGCCCATAATATTTCTCATGCTTTCGTTTCTGTTTCTGTTCTGTTTCGCCTAGAACTTATTAAAAAGTAACGCATGTAACGCTTCGTAACGCCTATGATTCAGAAAAAAGTAACGCATATTACGCTTCGTAACGCTTATAACTTACAAAAAAGTAACGTATGTATAGGCGTTACGATGCGGTAACGCCTATAACTTACAAAAGAGTAACGCATGTTACGCTTCGTAACGCCAAAAAAACGTATGTAATGCTTCGTAAGTTCTATGACCTACAAAAAGTAACACAAGTTACAATTCGTAGCCCTTATGACTCACTAAAAATTAACGCATGTACAAGGAAAAGCCAGCGATCGCAAAACAACTAAAATATTAGTTGTTTTTCTGATTTTGATTGGTTAAAATTTGGTACAACTAATCGACTGTTGTTTTAACTAATCTGTCATTTTTGATTTATCGTACTGGCAGCTTAGCAACGACACCCAACAAAGACACGCACCACAAACAAGTAATGAAACGTTTCAGTTGAGCAATGCCAAACACACTGAGCGAACAATGAAACGTTTCAATGAGATGTCACTCGTGCAATTGAGCAAAGACACAATCCCAGCAAAGTTACTTGTATGCATGAAAGCCAAAAATGTCTCAGTTGTTTCAAGCAATTATTCAGTTATTTGAACTTAAGACGCCAATTGCAATAAATATTTTTTACTATTACCCTCTTCGGGGGGCAGCTAATCGTTCACTGCTTGAACAACGAAATTTTACCTAATTAACTGCTTATATCTTTATTACTAAACTCACAAAGAATATGGAAATGAACCAAAAGATTACAATTCTCAAAAGGGAACTCACCAGAAAAATGGTCACAGGGAATTAGGAAATTTTTCCTTCACTTGCAGAATGGCTCGCTGGTAAACCTAATGCTACAGATACACTTTCAAGAAAATACAAATAGTACCACTTCACTTTAGCAGCAAATTTTTAAGCGTTAAGCGGTTTTAATAACATTGACATGAACTGTCCCAGAATACATTACTCTCAGATGAAATTAAAACATTTAATCTGTAGGAATATCTATTTAACACATGGAAAACTTGTTTTACAATTAACTGATATATTCTTCTGCATACTTTCACTTACATAAAATGACCACTACGTAACTAGCATAAATGACTTTCATTTACCATTGAAAATTTTCAATATGAAACGCTTCTGGTGAAATGAAGAGGTTTTTTGTTCTGCGTTTTGCTGTCTTCGTTCTCCGCCAAGTGACAGCATTTGAATACAACAATTTCGGTCACCTGAATGGTTATGACAAAATCAACAGATATGTTAGTAAAATCAACAACATTTTAGTTGAAACAACCAGGGCGTGAAACAACAATTGCAATATTGTAATTTTGTGATCTGCGGGTTCTCCGTGTAGCGATTCGTAGTGCTTATGACTCACAGTAACAAGTAACGCTTCGTAACATTTAGACCTTACTAAAAAGTAACCCAAGTAACGCTTCGTAACATTTAGACCTTACTAAAAAGTAACCCAAGTAACACTTCGTAACGTTTATAACTTACAAAAAGTAACGCTTCATAACGCCTTTAGCTAACAAAAAAGTAAAGTTTCATAACGTTCCGTAACACTTCTAACTGACTGAAAAGCAACGCTTCGTAACGTCTCTGATTCCCAAAAAATGTAGCGCATATAACGCTTCGTAACACCTATAACTTCCTTAAAAGTAACGCGTCGTAACTCGTTTACCGCAAGAATCTAACCCAAATAATAACTCATGTTTTGTAACCCTCACTATAAGAAAATTATCGTATGCAACACTTTCTAGCTTCTTTAACTTAACATAACGCTTCCCATCTCATGATAATATCGAGCGAAACCGCCTGGGTTCGATTCCCAATACCGCACATAGGGTTAAACATTTTTTCTAGCCTGAAGAGGCGAGTGACCTTAAGGTCTCTTTAATCGTAGCAAACAAAATTCCATACTACCTTTACTGAGGCGTTGACTCAGATAGGTATTAAAAAAACTGCTTGAAAAACTAAACTGATGAGATGGTAGAGAAGTTGGACATTGCTTTTGGATCCGTTCAAGTTATTTTGGTATTGGGCCTCAGACGTATCGCTGCAAAGCTGGTGCCGAAAGACTGTCACACAATGTTACCGTTATCCGTGAACATTTGGCTAAAAACGAAACGAATGCAATTAACCAACCACCGAATTCACCTGATTTGGCTCCCTGCGACTTTGTCCTATTCGGTCGACTCAAGATAGCGCTCCGTGGAACGCGTTTCAGCACCCGAGATGAGATTATGGAAAAATCACAGATGGCCATACCAAAAACTGAACATAAATTTTTTTTCGAGGATTGAATCAAGCGCTGGCGTAAGTGTGTTGCAGTCAATGGGGCGTGCTGTGAAGGGGACAATATCGATTTTGATGAATGATCTTATATTTTTATTTTTATTAATAAAAATCCCGGATATTGATCATGGTAGTAATACTGTGATATTCTTCAAAACGATTTTCTTCGATTGTTGAAAGAAACTACAAAGATTGGTTGTTCTACTATTACAGGAACCCGGTATAATCGAAGACGATTTGTATGGATATCATTTGTTATGACATGCAAACTTTATTAGCTTTTATTCAAATTCAGAAGATTTTGCACGATTTTGGCATCGTACTTTGAACGACGATGTAGAAGATTTGTTGTGGTTGTGCGACCTTTAAAAAATCTATGCTGTTTGTTTGTTATTACATTGTTCGGTTGTTGAAAAAGTTTTTCGTTCACATTTTTTCCTACACCCAGTTGATCATATGTTATATGTTTATATGTTCGCCATCTGATCGTCGTAGATGACAAGAAATTTACATGGAATGCTTGTGTCCTGACCGAAAGTCACATAAGAAGGCATACCCTTCTCTAAGCGCATGAGTAACAAACATACGTCATGAATACCATGTGAAAAGTTATTGCACGCTTCCTTTTCGATTGACAGAATTTTTCCGTATTGGGATATGTGGGATGAGCTGTGAAATCAAACTGATTTAAGGCCATCGTTCAAGTACCATGCGCGCGGGTGGTTGTAGGAAATTTTGAGCAATTTGTCTAAACCAAAAACATACAGACCTTTAAAAAACCTCTACCTATCTGCAAGACAAGAATGGCTAAAAACTTCGGAGGATTTTTCGGGTCTTATCAAAAATAGCTCTGAAAAATTAGTGTTTTTGTGATCTTTCACAATTATTACAAACATTCAAACTGAAACGGATTGTCTTCAGTTCATTTAAATAAAGATATTATCCTGTTGAAAACTTAGAAAACTTTACAAAACTAAAATTTTTCCGTTTATAAATTTAATTAGCATCATTGCAAAATGATTTGTATATCTATTAGTACTTCCAAATCGTCAAAATACGACATCGGTTATATGAAATTCATTGATTTTTCATGAAAAGCGTGAAAAGCTTTTCCAAAAATGTGTCGGAATATAATCCTTGTAACCAGCATAAGGTTTATTTGAAAAAAAATTTCATGTCATCGCATTATTTTTCCAAATCATTGTGAAAAATCACAAAAACACTCATTTTTCAGAGCTATTTTTGATAAGACTCGGAAAATCTTCCGAATTTTTCAGCCATTTTCACCCTGCAGATAGATAAAAGTTTTTCAAAGGTCTGTATGTTTCCGATTATGGGAAATTTTTCAAATTTTCCATCAAAAATTTCCTTAAACCACCCGCGCGCATGGTACTTGGACGATGACCTTAAAATGGTAAAGACGAAAAATATTTGTAGTCATTTTTGACACAAAATCTTAGCAAGGATTTACACATAGTTTGAGGATATTTTACCTTACTTCACATATATAATTTTACTTCTCAGTTAGATAGTTTAAAATATTGGGAGTACAAATTAATTCGGTCCGTTTTTGTGGGATCGAAAATGCATTTAATAATTAATCAAATTATTGTCCACAGTTTTCGAGTTCCATTTTGGAAAAAAATGTCTCGTCTTTTGAGGTGATCTAAGTTTGAAGCCAGATCGTGCTGTATCCGTCGGAACAACCAGTAATTAGAAGGAGCAATACAGCGGGTACGAAAAATTGTCCCACTTGTTTGTTTATTCTTTTTTTTGACGACTTTTGCGAAATGAGGCCGAGCGTTGTCAAGCAGGAGATCCACTGCGTGTGTGTGTGTGTGTGTTTTTTACAAGGTGAAATACCTTATGTACTTTCCCAGCTCACGCGCTCGGTAGTTGTCAAGCTACCGCTATTGTGAACCAGCGAGTGGGACTGGCTGAACCTTACCCACTAAAACACCTTGGACATCTTCCCCTCGGAACTAAGCTAAGCTCAATACTTCGGGGGAGGCTGTGCTCATGCACTTCTTCTTTCGGGAGAAAATGAGCTCCTGCGTTTCTTTTTTTATCCATCTCGATCCACCTTTGGCGCCTCGACGACCCAATGCCGCTACGTCGCGCCACACTACTCAACTGATCACCGACGATGGATCTAGCCTACACCGACGGAGAGTTTCCCCTTTTATGCCACGCGGGACACCCGAAGGAGTGCCGAGGTCGGCTCCGCGATTCCGGTTGAAGCATGGCTTCCGGTTCGCTGATGCCCCGGCGACTCGAATCGGTGTTGTGGCGTCTACTCGACTAATCCTCGGTGATGGATCTAGCCTACCCGACAGAGAGTTCCCCGACGATGGAAGTTCTCCCGAAACCGACCCGATTTTCGATACCCGTCCACGGCCCGACCGTTAGGATGCCTGGGTCGATCCAATAATGCCGGTTGGAGGATGGCTTCCGGTTCACTGATGCCCGGACTATCTTAACGGTGCTACGCCACGATCTACTCGTCTAATCCCCGATGAAAGATCTAGACTACACCGACGGAGAGTTCCCCGGCGAACGTCCCCGACGACGGATCAAGACTACAGCGACGAAGAGTTCCCCGACGAAGGAAGTTCTCTCGATCCGACGCTTAAACGCTGATCCGTTCTGCATCCGAGAGTATCTGTGTTACCACTTTGTTTACTGCAGTCCACGTGCCTTCTTCACGACATATTTCCTCAGATATAAAGGGTGATTTTTTAAGAGCTTGAGAACTTTTTTAAACAATAAAACGCATAAAATTTGCAAAATCTCATCGGTTCTTTATTTTAAACGTTAGATTGGTACATGACATTTACTTTTTGAAGATAATTTCATTTAAATGTTGACCGCGGCTGCGTCTTAGGTGGTCCATTCGGAAAGTCCAATTTTGGGCAACTTTTTCGAGCATTTCGGCCGGAATAGCCCGAATTTCTTCGGAAATGTTGTCTTCCAAAGCTGGAATAGTTACTGGCTTATTTCTGTAGACTTTAGACTTGACGTAGCCCCACAAAAAATAGTCTAAAGGCGTCAAATCGCATGATCTTGGTGGCCAACTTACCGGTCCATTTCTTGAGATGAATTGTTCTCCGAAGTTTTCCCTCAAAATGGCCATAGAATCGCGAGCTGTGTGGCATGTAGCGCCATCTTGTTGAAACCACATGTCAACCAAGTTCAGTTCTTCCATTTTTGGCAACAAAAAGTTTGTTAGCATCGAACGATAGCGATCGCCATTCACTGTAACGTTGCGTCCAACAGCATCTTTGAAAAAATACGGTCCAATGATTCCACCAGCGTACAAACCACACCAAACAGTGCATTTTTCGGGATGCATGGGCAGTTCTTGAACGGCTTCTGGTTGCTCTTCACTCCAAATGCGGCAATTTTGCTTATTTACGTAGCCATTCAACCAGAAATGAGCCTCATCGCTGAACAAAATTTGTCGATAAAAAAGCGGATTTTCCGAATGGACCACCTAAGACGCAGCCGCGGTCAACATTTAAATGAAATTATCTTCAAAAAGTAAATGTCATGTACCAATCTAACGTTTAAAATAAAGAACCGATGAGATTTTGCAAATTTTATGCGTTTTATTGTTTAAAAAAGTTCTCAAGCTCTTAAAAAATCACCCTTTATTATCCACCCTTGGGGCAGGCATTTCCCTACGTACTTCCGCAAACCGGGGACAATCGAAAATCACATGTTCAGGTGTTTCTTCAACATACTCCGGGCAAAATGAAGACGTGGCGTGTGTGTGTGTTGTGTGTGTGTGTGTGTGAGAGAGAGAGAGTGTGTGTGAGTGTGCGTATGTAACGTTTTTTTGCACTAACTTTTCTCGGAGATGGCTGAACCGATTTTCACAAACTTAGATTCAAATGAAAGGTCTTGTGGTCCCATACTAAATTCCTGAATAACCTCACCTCGACATACTGTTTCGTCTGTAGCAATAAGAGAAATGAACAGTTTTCATTCAAAGATTACCTTTTCTATTTGTTCAGTAGATTCTGATATATGCCTGGCTACCACAAAACCCGACGTCCGGATGCGAAAAAGACAACCAAGCGTGATGAACTTTCCTCATTATTTCCAAAAGTTTTGGAAAATTTTGTTTTTCAATTATTTTTAGGGTTTTTTACGCTGTTGAAAATTTAATCACGGATTCCTTATCATATTACCGATAGCTTGTTCGTCGTCGAGTTTTGCTCATTCTTGTACAGGGTAAATTTTGAAAAGCGCCCCACAGTAAAGTCAGTCGTATTCAGGACAAAATAATCGATTTGAAGAGTTCTGGTATTAGGAACTGGACCTAAGAACTAGATTCAGAACTTAGAACAGGCTCAGAGTTCAGTTGGATTTTAGTAGACTACAATTTCGAAACTGAAATCAGTTTCGTTCTTTCTCCAGAATCCAGTTCAGCACGCAGGCTCTGAATTCTAAACCCATATTCCGGAACTAAGCTCTGAAACTTGAAGATTTCTCACCACGACTACCAAAATGGGTTGCATAGAGTACAGTAAAATGTCTCATAATTATTATGATTCTAAACAGAAGCGAATAGAAGAATTCTGGAATAAGGAACTGGACCTGAGTTCAAAAACTAAATTTAGAACTAAGAGCAGACTCAGAGTTCAATACTACAATTTCGAAACTGAAATCAGTTCCGGAATATAGTTCCAGAATGCGAGTTAGAGTTGCTACCTGAGCCTTTGAGGTTTTAACCACGCAGAAGGTGCACTCTCCGTCGCTGTTGTTTGATGATATGTGCCCTTGTGCTAACCCCTAAATGAATTTTTATTATTTAATACGAAAAAAATGTAGTCCAGATTATATTATCTCTATTATACGAAAAAAATGTAGTCCAGATTATATTATCTCTATATATTTTTATATTATCTCATTGACGTGCCTAAATACATTCAGGAGAAAACATTCAAGTCGAAAAAGGAAGTTTTATAATTTTTAATGACGTAAGAATGTGTAAAAAATTTTCATAAAAGAAATTTGGACCTGAATTTTTCTCTCATTTTTCGCATAAAAAGTCTGACACAGTTTTCAGAGTTAATTGCATAAGAGATATATATATATATATATATATATATATATATATATATATATATATATATATATATATATATATATATATATATATATATATATATATATATATATATATTTATATATATATATATATATATATATATATATATATATATATATATATATATATATATATATATATATATATATATATATATATATATATATATATATATATATATATATATATATATATATATATATATATATATATATATATATATATATATATATATATATATATATATATATATATATATATATATATATATATATATATATATATATATATATATATATATATATATATATATATATATATATATACAGACAGAGTTTGCAAGAAACTTTCGAGAGGAGGGAGCTTGGCTTGGCTTGGCATGGCATTACATTCCTGTGGTGGAATTTGGCCTTTCTGTTTCAACAGACTTCGCAGCCGATTCTTAGTGTACAGAATCATTGCATTGCTAGTACTAGAGGAGGAAGCAACTGGGGGCAAATAAAGCGAGTGAATGTATTGAATGTGCAGAATGCACAAAGTTTGTCCGTGTACTGCAACATTTCGGTTCAACTTGCGCAGGTTTGACCCAATGAAATTTATCGGCCGGAATCGGTCCGATTGTCGAATTGATTGATCACGTTCCTCTACCATCATATGATATAGCAGGAAAAACTTTCTGTAATGTTACTTACATTGGTGAAAAAAACCGACTTTCTACAAAATCTGTATAAAATCTGTATTTTTTGCAAAATCCGTATAAAATTCAGTAAATGCCAATACCAATGTACTTGAATATCAGTAAGTACTGAATAATCCGTATATCTGGTAATTCTGTTTGTGTCATATATAGTAGTTTATACCGAGCAAATTCATCATAACTGACTTCGGGCAACCCGGGTATAACGAACTAATTTTGGGTAACACGTGCATAATTAATAAATCGACACTTTCGACACTGGCGTTCAGCTAGTTAAATGGCTAGTTGGTGCAGGGAAAACTTCGGAAATCACCTGTTTTCATAAGCAATGTCGCGTTTCATCGATCGAATATGTTCCAACGGAGGTGATTGATTCAGTCTAAATACCAGCCGATCCAAATTTATTGCATACTGTAAAATAACCTGACCCGAACACGATCGGCCCAACAACTATATGGCACATATCTGTTCCGGTTAACAAGCCTTTCAAGTTAAAAGGGAAAAAAACATGCGCTTACAAGCAAGTCATATGTCATACCGAGCTCGTCCCAAAGCTCGAGCATCAAGTTCGTGTTGCAGACGCGTGATCATGCAAAAGCAGGCTCCATTGTGAGAGCCTGGAAGACTCGCGATCCAAATGAAATGGTTTGTTTGATGGAACTAAGGCTATTTGGAGCGGAAAAACAGTCCCCAAGGGGATAAAAAGTCGTTATAAATTTGTAAAGGTTCGATTGTGCAAGATTCGGATCACTTCAGTGCGGGAGGGGGAGGCAGGCAGGCAGCTGGGTAAGAACTTGTTGCCAGCGGTCAGCTCAGAACTGTTTCGCTCAAATTAAACAATCCACTCATGTAAGACAAACGGAAAGCATGTGCGAATGTTGTTTCATTTTCTCGTTCCATACTCTGCAGCCCCATACGTGAGTCGTGTTCTACAACCACTGCTCTTCTGGTGGATTACATGCAGCGACAGAGCCCGACAAAATGTATGTGTGGGTGACGAAGGGGGTGTTAACGGCGCTTCGATCGAAAGAAATTATTTGTCAAGAAAAGTCACGACTTTTTGTTTATACCAAAGAGATCTCAGCACCCAGAGTTGTTCTTGCAGGAGTTGGCTTGGGAAGCAGAACCATTTCCATCCGCGAGGACAGGGTTGTAATGCGATTAAGAACGGCACCGGAATAAGCTTGAAACTTCATCGCAGGGTGATAAAATCCATAAAAATTTGAATGATTATGTGAAAATGTAATTACGAGTGTTTTATTACACAAACTTCAACCCACGCTAATCCTCGTGATCACGGGATGACTTTTCGAACTCAACACGCTCAGCACACGACCAACGCTACTCAAATCTTCAACTCCCGGGACGTGTTCAAGCCGTTCTGATTTGTTGTAGCACCGTGTAGCATGGTTTGTTTTACACGTTTTTAGGACTACCCATTTTTCGCTGCATTTCAATAGTTTCGCTGCAAATACGAAAAGCGAGCGATTGATTGAAATGTTCTGGAAGGAATATTGGAGTGGCACGAGTTGGGTTACTTGCCGAACTTTGGCATGTGGAAGCTTACTGGGCTTTGCCTGAAGCAATAGATCTATAATCAATCGATTAGCTATTGTTATAGTTGTTGCACGAGCTAACACATTCGCAAGCGCCACTTGATTCTGTGCTGCCATCACAAATAATTCGCTAAGCATTAGAGTCAAATTGTCGGTTATTTGAAACGTGACGTTGTCGAAGAACAAATTTCCCCGCCCCCTCCCCTTTCTTCCGACGGTCTTTGGAGCAGCGATTTTTCAATTCGTTGGCGATCGGCCAACTTTATCCTTTACCACCACGTAAACTGTGATAAACTATTATGATTGTTTCTAAATAACAAAACGTGACGTATTTTGCTGGCGAAAACTTGTGATGTGACACTCCTTAAGTGATCGCTGGTTATTGAATTAAATCCTTCTGCTTCCATGCACCGAACCGCAGTGGCACAGTGGGAAAACACGCCTCGTCGTTCGTTCGATTTCTGATAGAGGTGTATTTTGCTGATGTCGCCTTTTGAATGGTTATTGAAAATATTTCGATTTTTTATACTCTTCGAGCGTTCCTCGAACCAATCCATCTCGTGCTTTGCCGGGAGCTACCTCTGAATTTTCCCTAACCAGCTTAGGATGATCGTTTTCCACCGTCGCATGTGCTGCAGCTGCTGCTTCAGTTTCAATTTATTTCATATCAAATTGTCCTTAATCAAGAATGAGAAAACCGCTGGTCATCCTACCGGACAGTGGGCACGAATGTTCGTGATCTTCTGCACACCATCTTCCGTCTAGCAGCAGATGTGGGAGCGATTCTCCCACGAGCGACACTCACGTCTGACCCGTCCACTTTCTGGATTGGAACATAATTGCTAGCAGGAGATTCACCTCGCGTGTTTCGCCTTATCAATTTGACCGGCTACACGACCGGTAATTAATTCGGCCCATCGGTTGATGGGTGAATCGGAGGTTCCTTTGAGCTTGTGACGATCGGAAAAGAATTGTTTTGATGTGGAAGTAAATTAATTGTATATAAAATAGAGGTTTAATGGACAAAAAAAACTATAAGCTTCGTTCACATGAGAAGCAGATAATTGTCTAGCGGAAGCAAAAAATGAGGTGAGCTCTCTCCGGTCGTGTGTTATTATGTTATAACTTTTATTTGCGAATTATATGACTGCAGCACGAAATCTCGCCTATGATGATGACGGGAACAATGATGAAAGTGAGCATAAGGCGCGGTACGAATCCGAATCAATTATCGGGAATCACGATTCACATGAGATAGGTTTGATACACGGAGATGTTATTTGCTGGAACCATCATCGCGGTAAAAGAGAAAAGTCTTCTGCTACCCCACGATTGTTGAAAAATTAAACCGTTTTAGAAACTATAATGTATAAGGAAAACTGAGGAACGATTGATTAGGATGCTAACACCTACTTATTGAATACTAAATAATCAGAGCAATGCTACACGAAATCGAAAGTTGATATTTTAAAGTAAGTAAAAATTGCCCCCCATTTTTCACAAGGTAACCGATTTTTCAATAACTATTAATGTTTTGTAGTATTAGTATCTACGAACATGTTCGTGAAATATTCGAATTTTTTTATACTATTTTTAGTTACATAAATATATTTATATATATTTTCATTGTAATGCTTCCTGAAACTCAAGTTCTTTTTCGAATTGCACGAAACTTCGCAAACGGATAAACAACTATTTTTGTCATAGGATGAAGGAAAAATTGTTTGAAAATGTTCAATTTTACTAAAATTTTTACTCAAATTTTTCAATGAAATCGATATTAAAGCGATTTTTGTATCTGTTAAATGGTAAAATGTTGCATATATTATTGGTTTTCATAATCAGCACAAACATTTTTGTGTTCAAATATGGTGTTTGAAATATTAGATTTTTTGTGTACGCGCGCTGTATGCGAAGTTCACCGCGTGATCGAGTCGGTATGGTGTGGCAGGGTTATCCGTTTGCAAAATTTGGAGATAGAACTTGAGTTTCAGGAAGCATTACAATGAAACGGTATATAAATATTTATGTAACTAAAAATGGTATAAAAAATTCGAATATTGACGACATATTTCACGAACATGTTCGTAGATACTGATACTACAAACCAATAACATTTATTGAAAAATCGGTTACCTCGTGAAAAATGGGGCAACATCAGAAATTTTTACTTAGTATTTTTGGTTTGTATCAAATTTTTAAGAAAAAATCCCTTGAAAATTTTCGATAATATATGGGACATTCCACGCAAAATCAGCCACCCAAATTATTTTTTTCATCTAACTATTTTTTTTCGGTAAAGAACTCGAAAATATTCGACACTTATTTTTTTATTTCAATATGGTACGTGAAATTTCCGAGATATGATTTTTTTAAATATCGCGTTTTCGAAAAAGAGCCTTTTTTCAACAGCCTATATTATAAAATCTAATAAAGATACAAAAATTCGTCCAAGACGTGAAATGTGCGTCTTTTCCTTAGCTTCAAATAAGCGATTCCATAAAACAACCTTTAAAGTTAATGTAATGAAAAAAGTTAAAAATTAATAAACAAATAAAAAAAATTTCAAACTTGGGCCTATTTTTTTTCCTTTTTTTTTTGTTCAAAAAAGAAACCTTAGGGGTTTAACTCAATCTTGGCAAAGTTTCAGAGTGGAAAGATCAATACTTTCGGACCAGTGAATTTTTCAATTACGACCCGCATATCAATTGATTTTCATTAACCGCAATCATCCTACTTTCGGTATGCGAAAGAAAGTTTAACCAGAAATACGACTTATGATATAAATTGGGGTAAAACGGGTTAAACAGGCTAGTACTGTCATTCCCGGTTGGTATACGACTGGACAATGCGCAATTCAGGCCCCAATGTGGTTCCTAGCCTCTTGTCCAGTAACTCCTATCCCTACCTCCCCGCGGTGCCGGCTGGGGTACGAGTAACCATAGGAAAGATCGGGTAACCAACCCCGGTGGGACCTTGGTCGTATGCTGACAGTGAAGGCGGGGCTTGCCTTCTCTTTACAGAGAGCGAGCCTACCCGAGCGTCTGCTTCCCATGTTGGGGCGGCTCGAAACAGCGTCTGTTCTCCATGTTAGGAGCGGCTGATTACCGTCCTTGTGTCAGTGTGGGACTCTAAACAGTGCTGACACGATGGCCCTCCGGCGAGACAGGAGGTTGGTGCAGGCCTAACAAGCCACCCGGAAAAAGGAAGTTACGAATAATCAAGATATAAATACGACTCGGAATAATCGGCAAAGACCTACGCGACGAAATAAGGACTACGATTGGAAGCTTGGCACATGGAACTGCAAATCGCTTGGCTTCCCAGGATACGACCGAATGCTGCATGATGAGCTTCAAATCCGCGACTTCGATGTCGTAACACTGCAGGAACTTTGTTGGACGGGACAGAAGGTGTGGAAAAGTGGGCATCGAGCGGCTACCTTCTACCAAAGCAGCTACGTAGCATTCGTACTGCAGAGGAATACGCGCAACAACTGGAGCTAGTGCTACCAACGGAAGAGCAGCTTGGTGCGGCGACTCTTGAAGACGGCTGGAGGAACATAAGGTCCGCCGTGAGTAGCACTGCTCTGACGGAGATAAGTGAGGAGATCGGAAAACTGAGGAACAACAAAGCCGCGGGCAATGATCAGTTACCAGGCGAGCTGCTCAAACATGGAGGAGAGGCACTGGCTAGAGCGCTGCACTGGATGATTTCTAAGATTTGGGAGGAGGAGATTCTACCGCAGGAATGGATGGATGGAGTGGTATGATTCGTCTACAAAAAGGGCGAAAAGCTAGATTGTTTCAATTACCGCGCAATCACATTGCATGAATGCCGCCTACAAGGTACTCTCCAAAATCCTTTGCCGTCGTCTATTACCAATAGCTAAGGAATTCGTAGGGCCGTACCAAGCGGGATTTATTGGAGCCCGCGCCACTACGGATCACATATTCGCGATAAGACAAGTACTCCAGAAGTGTCGTGAATACAACGTACCCACGCATCACCTATTCATTGACTTCAAAGCGGCATACGACACAATCGATCGAAAACAGCTATGGCAGATCATGCACGAATACGGTTTCCCGGATAAACTGACGCGATTGGTCAAAGCAACGATGGATAGAGTGATGTGCTACGTCCGAATATCTGGGACGCTCTCGAGTCCCTTCGAATTTCGGAGAGGGCTACGTCAAGGTGATGGACTTTCTTGTATCTTGTTCAATATTGCCCTGGAAGGTGTGATTCGAAGAGCGAGGATCGACACGAGTGTCACGATCTTCCGAAAGTCAATACAACTGTTTGGCTTCGCTGACGATATTGATATTGTGACACGTAACCTTGAGAAGATGACGGAAACCTACATCGGACAGAAAATTGAAGCTAGGCGTATCGGACTGGGCATAAATGCATCGAAAAACAAACACATGAGAAGAAGAGGCTCTAGAGAAGAAAGACCACGAATATTGATAGACGGTGACGATATCGAGGTGGTTGACGAGTTCGTGTATTTGGGCTCACTGGTGATCGCCGATAATGACACCAGCAGAGAAATTCGTATAGACGTATTTTGGCAGGGAATCGTGCGTACTTTGGACTTAGAAAAACCATCCGATCGAGAAAAGTACGCCACCGCACGAAATTAACCATCAACAAAACGTTCATTAGACCGGGTGTTCCCTATGGCCACGAGACCTGGACTATGTTGGCAGAGGACCAACGCGCCCTCAGTGTTTTCGAAAGAAAGGTAGTGAGGACCATCTATGGTGGAGTGCAGATGGAAGACGGAACGTGGAGACGGCGTATGAATCACGAATTGCAACAGCTGCTAGGAGAACCACCTATCGTACGGACCGCTAAAATCGAACGTCTACGATGGACTGGGCATGTCATAAGGATGTCGGACGACAGCCCAGTGAAAATGGCTCTTTAATCCAATCCGACTGATACAAGAAGAAGAGAAGCGCAGCGAGCAAGATGGATCGATCAAGTGAAGGGTGATTTCAGAAGCATCCGTGCCTTGAGTGGCTGGCGACGAGCAGCCATGGACCGAGTTATGTGGAGACATATGCTTGATACAGCAAAGGACACCCAAGGCCTATAGCTGTTAGGTAAGGTAAGTACTGTCATTCCCATTGTGTTTGATTGGATTACAGATGTGTTTTACGCGATATGAACAAACATTAGTAGGTCATATTGGATCTGCTTCGGGATTGTAATGCTGAATTCAACATTAAATTATATTTGTGGGAAAATTGAGATAAAACAATGTAGCACGACGCATTCGATCATGGAAACTCTTTTAATTATTATTTCAGGTTATATGCGAAACATAGAACTGTCTTGTTGGGGACGCAGCCCGCCTGGGTTCGATTCCCAACCCCGCACATAGGGTCAGAAAGATTTTCTGGTCCGAAGAAGCGAATGACCTAAGATGTTAAAGCCTCTATAATTGAAACAAAAAAAAACTGTCTTGTTTAACCAATATTGGTCCAAACACCGATCAGTAGAACTTTTTTTCTGTAAATTCATGAAAGAAGATGACTGGGGGTAAAACAGAATATAGTTATATGTGGTCAATCTTATTAAAAACAATCCATTTGTATAACTTATGAGCATATCAGGAATACCTTCCGATTGGTCGAATTGAATTTTTTCCTGAGTTTCATAGTTAGTTTTCGAAGTTCTGACTTTACTTCGAAAACTAACTATGAAACTCTGAAAAGGAATTGGAGCAAAACGGGCATGATAGTGAATTTTGCGGATCTTCTAACTATCATAAATCGATTCTACGGAAAAATTTGTATAAGAAATACTAACTTTGAAAATATTTTCTTAGGTTTTTATAAAATTATTGAGCAAAGTCACGTTTTTGATCGTTTTTTCCCCACTGTACAATGCTTGGGAGCAACGTGAAACACGATTTTTTGTACTGTAACACACAATTGTTTCTACAGCATCTTTTTTCATGACTTTTTGTTTCGGACCGATTTTAACATGGTTCATTTTTGGCAACATAATCGTTCGAATATGACATATGTAAACCAGATAATGACAGAATTTTCGAGTTGAAAGTAATACCATAATTATATTGATTTAAACTATTTACAGAAATAAATGCTGGAAGAACATAGCACCTATGTACCATTCGAATCAGTTCGTCGAGATCAGCAAATGCGTGTGTTACAAATAATTTCACTCAATTTTCTCGGAGATGGTTCAACCGGTTTTTACAAACTCAAGTTCATATGAAAAGTGTTAAAGGGTGATTAGTATAAAAATTTTTATTTCACATAAAGTAATCAGGTTTATCGGGTTTGCAGATTTGGATAGTCGATAACAAAATAAATTTATTTCAGTTTTAGCGCACGGAACGACCGAAATTAGTTCTGCGCCTTATTCGTATTACTGTTTTTGAATTAGTTGATTTTAACAACAAAATTTCCAAAATAATTATAAAATTAGTTAAAATTGGGAATTTACTTTGCTGAAAAAACTCTTATTTTTAGAGAATGTGTTTAGTTGGTGAATATCCTGGACACGAACCAGTAATATTTCAATCCAACACGAAATTCTCATTGACAACTAATTTTGTCATTAAAATCAGAAAATTTGTTACTATTTATTTATCACCATCGTTACTGAAGGACAGCACAAAGAAAACAAAACTGAAATGGATATTATTAACAAGTTTATTAGCCAAAAACTCATGAGAAGTGTCAAAGCAAAACAATCCATTAAAAAGCTAAAAAGGACAGTCTTATTGAAACTACTTGAAAATTGTTTTGATGTTTTTCGCATGTGTTCGATATATCTTTAGTTAAATTTCTAAACCGATATGTAAAAATGTCGTAAACTGTTAGAGAAAATCGTATTTATTCAGAATTTGTGCGCACTTGAAGCGATTGTGCGTAATAATGTTTTTACGCGGAACAGTGAAGTGAATTTCGAATGTTTCACTCTAAGTGTGATGAAGTTTTTTTGTATCTTCAAACCTTCCGAGCTGCGCCGTCCGGTGTACTACTTGTATTCGGTTTTTGTTTTCCGAGTGCTCAAAGTTTTCAGTGAGAATGAAGAAAACAGTGATTTAGAAGAAAAAAAAATCAAAAAGATGTTTATGTTTCGTTTATGTCTTTTTCTCCAATACAACATCGTATTTATACCTGCCAATATAGAAAAGACAACCGCGTCTGAAAATTTTTCGGTAGTAGTGTGCCATCTAGTGGCTAGTAGTCATTACGGTGTTACCGTTTCGGTGACAGGGCGCCATATAGCTGCAGATTGCAGAAGCCAATTCAACCATTCATATTGGTTGAAAACAACATTTTATTTCTTTAATTCAACTAAAAAATTAGTGGAATGGAAATGAAATGTGCCTTAGCTAAGAAATGACAGCACGTTTAATTTGTGAATTCAACTAAAAAAAATATTCATTTCAACAAATATTTTATTATTATTAAGGGAATGAGAATAAAAAATCTAAATTAGCAAAAGAAAGATTTTTTTAGTTGTCTCAAAAAATAACTAACTAAAATCAGCAAATCAACTAAATTTTTCGCGAAAATGCTGATTTCGGTCGTTCCGTGCGGTATTCAGTTTTCGATTCGGAAGATACTCAAAAATTCAATACGCAGTACGATTTCTCAAAGACGTCTACACTGATTTTCAAACAGTTTGAATCAAATGTAAACTATTCAGCTTCTCAGGTGAGTTTAAGTGACTTCGGTTACACCGATTTTCGAATTCCGGTTCCAATACCGAATCGTTTCTCAAAACTCAATCGTTTTCTCAAACGAGGCTAAAAAAAGGTTTTTTTTCCTTCGAAATCATGTTTTATAGGGTGTCTTAAAAAGTCTAAGCGTTCGTTGTTTTCACATGACGTTTCAACAGCTGATACATTAAGTTTTCCCGGAAAATCCCAAGAGAATCATGTACATAAGGTGCACTTTTTCCAACGTTCCACTGAGTCAGCTGGTGAAAATTGAAGAAGCACTTCATAACACGATTCGAAAGTATGGTGAGGAGTTTCGCTTTCAGTGCAATGGAAACTTTGGACGTAACTTTGGTACATTCATCTGTAAAAAAGGTACGAGATTTGTTCAAAAAGCTGTAAACTTCGAAGCATATGAGTAATGTTATAACATGGAAGTAGCAAAAGCTAAAATGAAGCGAAAATCAAGCCGCATCAGTAAAACCAAGGGCCCGTAAGTTATACGACAAATTATCGTTCGGATAATCAACATGCTTTAATCATGCATGTTGAACCCAACATGAATTTTGATTATAAGACGCTTCCGGGTGACCAGCTGAGCAAAGTATTGAAGATGCCGATATTTACATTATTTTCCTTCGCCACCAAAAGTCTACGTAGTCTTTTACGATTAACAGAAAATTTTGGAAAACTTTTTTTATAAAGACTGTCCCAGAAAGTATGCACGCACTTTGATTTCGCTGTAAATAATTCACAAGTTTTAGATATTCAAATTTTATTCGATATACTGATAATATTAGACTACAACAGAAGAATATTATTCTCAACATTTGCTACTTAGCCATTGTAGACTAGCTGGCGCACCTTCTTGCGAACGTTCCTCATTAAATTTCGTACAGATTTCTTGGCGACAAGTTTGGACACTTTTTTTAAATCTTTTTCGAACTGTTCAATGGTTTCGGCTGCCGAGACATATTTCCTAAGATGTGCCTTCGTTAATGCCCAAAATTCCTCAATTGGTCGAAGTTGTAGGCAATTTGGTGGATTCATGTCTTTTGGGACGAAAGTGACATTTTTGGTAGTATATCACTCTACCGTTGATTTCGAGTAGTGGCAAGAAGCAAGATCTGGCCAGAAGACAACAGGATCCATGTGGCTTCGAATCATGGGTAGAAGTCGTTTTTTCAAACATTCCTTGATGTATATTGCGCTGTTCATTGAAGCAGTGGTGATGAAAGGTTTCGAAATCTTACCGTAGCTACAAATTGCTTGCCAGACCATAGCTTTCTTACCAAATTTTTCGACTTCAATCGATGTATCGGACTGGTTTAATACTTGCCCTTCTCGCACCGTATAATATTGTGACCCGGCAAGGATTTGTAATCGAGTTTCACGTAGGTTTCGTTGTCCATGATTATGCAGTTCAAATTTCCAGCAAGAATCGTATTGTACAGCTTTTGAACCCTCGGCCTGATCGATGCTTCTTGTTACTCCTTCCATTTTTGCTCTCTTTCTCAGTGACAGCCCACGTTCTGTGCACCATTAGTACACAATTTTTCCACGTTGTTCTGAGTTCACGCATTTCGCAGAATGTTTAGCCAAACGCGGTTCTATTAAGAGTGAAATTTATAAGTGACCGATTGAGCGACGGTTATGAGTCTTACATACAAAAAATGTTTAACCCATGAATTACTTATTTTAAAAGATAGTGTTTTTTTATAACGAAACGGCCTTTCCTATTCGAACATTCCTCTTATTTAAAAAATTGTTGGATGATAATTGGATCGTCGGAAAATCACGGCACCTTAATAACATTTGCTTTTGTTGTTAAATTTCCATCCATGCGAAACAAATGATGTGTATGTAAAGTTTTATCCATACCTTGTACTTTACGTTCTTTCCTGTCATCAACTTTATTTTAATTCAATTCAACACATCAACAAATCGAACATATGCGTCCCGCATACGCTGTGAGACCCTATACACACTCAACATACTTCGTCTGTCTCAACCTCAAAGCGGAAATCCGTCGTTCCGGTCAAATGGCATCTGTTACACTTGCAACTATGGAAAGAAATACCATGAAAATAAGCTACCCAATCGAATCATCAACTGTTTTTTTTTCGTCTTTGCACATTTGCTCCGAAGTCATACGGATCTTCACATGACGATCCACAGCCAGCAGATCAATATAGTTCCACGTCACTTTGCTTCTGATGGGTAGTCCGAAATAGAGCTCGAATCAGTCCAATTTCCTTCCACCGTCAATTCGGTTCCGCTTCGTGAGCTTCTTACGGAAGAATACAGACAGAGTCGAAGCAACGATTCGCCGTTGATGTCGTCCAGTCCTGACCTACCGACGACGAGGGAAATCTTCGAAGTGTATAAAACCACTTTTCCGTCGCAGTTCTTCAAATTTAATTATTTACACATATTGTTCAATCTGTTCTCTAGACTCCGAACTGGATCCGAATTGCTGTTTTTTATCTCTTCCTACAAACCACGTGGACGTTGGTAGGTGAAGTACTTGCGAGTCACAATTGCCACAACCCGGTGCCAGAGTTCAGTGGAAGCGTATTCAACGTGCCTTCTTGTGAGTCGCTGCCACCGCAACCAGGGGACAGACAGGATAGTGGGGAAGCCGGTTAAGACCATGTAAGCGCATTAGGGGTTTTCCATTTGTTCGTCTTCTCTTCCAATTGCCGCTATAAATGGTTTTTATTGAATCGATCGTGTATGAATCGGGAAAAAAATACACACCAAACCGAGCAACCGGCAAACAGTCCGGACGGCGTGAGTGTGTATGTCTTCGAATCCTCCTCCACACGGTCCGTATGATGTGAAAATAAATTCGTCCAAGAGGAAATGAGAGCAAAAAGAAAAAGGTTGATCACAGAGGGAGGTTGTGTGAGGGGGAACTGAAAAAAAAACAGAATCTACATTACATGCATCATTCACCCGACTGTCGTGTCGGTGGAATCGCATGGGGCCAGAACACCATGTGCCAATCGGTGGAGGACTTTGATAACCCATTAAAGACCTTAGGCGATGGTTGGTGAATTTTGAAGTGTAAGGAAATAGTTTTTCGTCTCCGACAAATCCAGCGATAATTGGAGATCGTCTCTTCAAATCTTGAAATCATAAGAAAAACGTGGCCTCTGAGCCAATTTATTCTGATTCCTGATGATTGAACGTTGAAATTCATCAGCTAGGACAGATGGTCGAATCTCAGTTTTTGGTCCACCTGAGATCTTATCAGTTTACATAGTTGTACGAGTAGTGCATGTATGGAAAGAAATACCACAAGGTTAAGCGTGTTCCAACGATAATTTTGAAAAAAAATTCAAATGATGATTTGATTTTCAAAAAAAAAAAACAAACACAAGAAAAATGAGATAATTGATGAAATCTTTTTTGGAATCGATAGAACGATCAATATAATGTAATGTTTGAAGCAGGGGTGGAAATAAGCAAATTTATTGATGTACAGTAAATGTAAATAATCATCATATTATCGTTTCATATCACATATTTATTGTAGATATTATAATGAATTTTGTAACGAATGACTTTTGATAAGATAAATTTTGGTTTTACTTAAAATTTAAAAAGGTCTTCAATTTCATTTCCCACAATTTAAGACATAACCGTAATTTTAGTTTTGCTAATTTTTTAATTCACAGTGTTCGGTTTTTTGATTCTCAATTGGAAATCTTGATTCACATATTCATGCGCAAAATGGGCTTATTTCCACCTCTGGTTTGAAGATGATCTCATGTGAATGTTGACCGCCAAACGACGATTCATGAATAATTTATAGACCAAACTAATCAATGACACAAGACACGATTCACGTGTGATCTGTCGAATACAGTTTTGCCAAAAAGACACCAGCAAAAAATCACCCCTTATTAGGTACTTACTTTTCGAATACTACGTGGAATGGGAAGTCCTAGGCCTGCCATATAAAAAGTTGAGTTTTTACCGTTAAAACTTCTCGACTATAGTCTCCATTTAGAACGATACAATTGACCCATCGGCCCTCCAACATTTTGATGCCATTCGAAAAAAAAATTGTCAAATCCTTCAAAATAGGCTTCCATCTCTGCAATGACCTCAGCATTAGACGAAATTTTCTTTCCTAGGAGAAACCTTTTCAGGTTTGGAAATAGATAGTTGCTGAGGGCCAGGTCTGGAGAATACGGGGGATGGTGGACCACTCCGTACCGTAAATCATTCAATAGCTTGATGATTGAGAACTCCTCTGGCACGATCAGCTGTTTTTCAAACACTAGTGGATAGATTGTCATGAAATTTTCAATCAAATAATATAAGATGAAATAATACTTATGGCCACTGACTGCCAGTATATTCCTTTTCATTCAATTCACCTTTGTTGCCATACTCAAGTGAAGCTCCAAGAATTCATCATCAATTGAATAATTGTATCTAGTCATTGGAAGTTTTGCTTGCTTAGTTTCAAGTGCCAAGCAGCCCAGCTGCTTCATTGTCTTCGCTGTTGGTAGTGAGCAAGCTCGAATAAATAGACATGAACATCAACTCAAAATCACAAATTCTCTCCGATCAGAATTATAAACAGAGGGTGGCGGTACACATTTGCGTTTTGGATTATCACCAGCAAGTTTAAATCGACAATTTTAAACTGTTTGAAATGTAATGAGATGTGCTCCAAAGTATTAGAAATGAAAACTGAAGGAGGAAACAATTAAATTATGTTCATTCTGTCATTGATATTTCAGTTCAGCTGGAACTGATTTACCTTTACATCTATTATCTTGTACCAATTCGAATGTTTACATGAACCTCATTCGAAGGCCGCTCTCACACTATTGAAAGAGATATTTTGTTACTTCAAGAGATCAACTGACGGTGGTTAAACTGAGCTTCGAATGGAAGAGGAACGGAAGAAGAACTAATAAATACTGCCCGTTCGGTATGGCAGCGAAGTTTGGGTGTTAGAGTGTGAGGTTTACTGTAGTTAAGTGATCGTCAGTGTGTTTCACATTCGGTTTCAATTGAATTGAATAAAGTTTTACTGCGCTGATTGGGCTATCTAGAAGCTTGTTTTCAACAAAAATATACACGGTTCGAAACTATTCACGTCTATTCTGTGAGAGGACCGGGACTTTCCATTACATGGAAATTGTGTTACCACTTCATAGCTTTGAATTTAATAAAACAAGGACAACGAAACTAACAATACCTTTTTATTTTCAAGCTGATACAACCACAACCACAACCACAACCACAACTACAACCACAACCACAACCACAACCACAACCACAATTACAACCACAACCACAACCACAACCACAACCACAACCACAACCACAACCACAACCACAACCACAACCACAACCACAACCACAACCACAACCACAACCACAACCACAACCACAACCACAACCACAACCACAACTACAACTACAATAACACTACATTTCGGGGGTTTCTCACGATCCGTGTCGGAAATGTAGTTCAAAATTTAACTTAAAACTCTACCGTTGAAACAATTGAAGTTAAACAGTATATCACGATTAGAATGGTCATTCAAACTATTTGTTTTTGAATTTATGAGGTATGTTAAGGTTGTTCAATGTATTTTCGTAATATAGAAGGCGTTAATAAAAACTTCAAAATCTAAAGGTTGCTACCAGTATTAATTTGCTCTTTTTTTACCTTTTTTTATATATATAAAAAATAGGTATAGAATTCGCTCAAACTTTCGAAAATTTTTCCGAGGCCCGGAGGGCCGAATGACATATACCAATCGATTCAGCTCGACGAACTGAGCAAATGTCTGTGTGTGTGTGTGTGTATGTGTGTGTGTCTGTATGTGTGTTGTCAACTAAGAGGTCGAGATCTCAGAGATGGCTGGGCCGATTTTGATCAAACTAGTTGCAAATGAAAGGTCTCCCCGTCACCCAAAACGCTATTGAATGGTTTTGAGATCGGATGTTAACTTTTTGAGTTATACGAAGTTTTATGTCAAAATTTTCAGTTTTTTGACAGTATCTGTCACAGTTGACCTTGAAAACAGAATATGTTTTCTGAAAACAGAATATGTTTTCAGACTTAGATTCCGCACGATAATACCTATCCAACAAGCCATAGATTGTTAAAATCCGTCCATTTTTAACGGAGATATCGAAATTTTTGTGTAAACAAATTTTCCCCCTATTCCAGCAGTAGGAGTTTTGAGCGCTGTATGACAAAGAAATGCTTGGGAACAACAGAAAACACGATTTTTTATTCTAGGGCTGAAAAGTCACCACTTGTGGCTGAACACCCAATTTAAATCTTAATAATTTAATTTTAACTCATATTCCAATAAATAGTTATTTAAAAAAAAAAAAAAAAAAAAAAAAAAAAAAAAAAAAAAAACGATTTTTTATTCTGTTACATACAATTGTTTCTAAGTACCAAAAAGACTGTGTACAGCATCCTTTTTCATGACATTTAGCCTCGGACCGATTTTAGCACGGCTCGTTTTTGGCAACATAATCGTTCGAATATGACATATATAAACCAGATGATGGCAGATTTTTTTTAATTATATTGTTTTAAACTACTTACAGCAATAAATGCTGGAAGAACATAACATCCATATACCATTCGAATCAGTTCGTCGAGATCAGCAAATGCGTGTGTGACAAATAATTTCACTCAATTTTCTCGGAAAATTTCTTTTCTACAAATTCAGATTCATACGAAAAGTCGTATGCTCCCAAACAAAGTTCCTGAATTATGTTTGGTTCCGACCTCTGGTTCCGGAACTACAGGATGATATATGAAACGAAATCAAAATTGTGTAACTCATTCTACTCGTAGATGGCTGAACCGATCTAAGATTCAAATGAATTCCAAGAATCATCTAAGATTCAAATGAAAAGTTTCAAGATTTTATAAAACATTTTGCTCTTCAGCCAGATCCAACATCCGGTTTCGGGGATACAGGGTGATTGGTATAAAAATGTCTATTCCACATAAATTAATCAGGTTTATCGGGTTAGCAGATTTGGATAGCCGATAAAAAAAAATAACTTTTTGTCGATTCAGAAGGCACCTAAAAATTTAATTCGTGCTATGATTTCTCAAAGATGTCTTCACTGATTTTCAAATATTTTGAAACAAATGTTAACTATACAGCTATTCAGGAGAATTTATCTGACTTCGGCCATACCGATTTTAGAATTCCCGTTCCAGTATAAAATCGTTTCTCAAAGCTCAATCGTTTTCTCAAAAAAAGCCTAATCAAATATCAGAAACAAAAATTCAAATTAAAATAAACTTATATACAAAATTAATTAATTTTATCCAATTATGACTTCCAGTTCTCGAATTAAATGATGATGAATTTTTAAAATTCAAACCGATATAGAAGATGACAATCCCGAAAAGCTTCAAAGTTGGACTCAAAACTGTTGTAATTTATTCGTCATATGGCCATACGAATCGGTTTGGGTTATGCTGGTTCCTGAATACCGGCTCTGGAAGTACCTTAAATTACCGTAAACTCTAAAGTGGAACTTACATATCATGGCATGTTTAATCGATTATCACACTTTTAGATTTAAATTCGATCCGATTTGCAGTTTCGACATTACAGAGTAATGAGTGATTAAAATCTCAAATTGTCGCTTAAAACGACGGTCATTAAAATAATGTCATGAAAACTTAAACACCGAAGAATATTCATGCAAAAAACACATGCAGATTGGTAAAAAAAGGTATCATCTCACTGCTAGGTGGATTAAACACGTTTTGTACGTAAAGTTTTCATTTGCCTGTCTGTGTGTATCATAACCAATGTCCGTTTTTGTGCGATTTGAAAAGCACACTTCGCTTGTATGGCGTGCAATAAGTTTCCTATTTGAAATGTTTCAGAGCAGTAGTATTTGTTAAATAAAAGTCGGGTATGAAACTGTTTAAATCAACAGTCAGTCAATTTCAGAAAAATTGTTTTAATCCACTTTGTGGTGTGATGGTGCCTTTCTTATGTTACTCGTACTCTCATGAATATTACGATAGCATATTTCAAAAGCTTTTCATTGAATATTGAATAGAAACTATCATATCCTACAAATTAAAACAGTTCTGAATAATCAAATTTTGAAGAATGTCTTCCCCTTTTTTCAACATCGCTCTAAATGATGGTTTGAAATTATGAACATACTTCACCCTGCAGTTCCGGGAGTAGGATCTGGACGAAATTCAACAGCAGTATTCAGAGCCATGAGACCTTTCAAATGAAACTAAGAATTAGAAATTCCATTAGGTCATCACTGTAAAAATGAATTGAATTTTATTTTGAAGTGTTTGAACTGGTGCTTCCGAAACCAGGAGCTGGGGTTGCTTAACCAGCAACAGATATAACTTTCGAATAGGAATAGTTTTGAGACAAATTAAGAAGAATTTGTTTTCTTTTTGCTTCGTCACTCTGAAGTTTTGACTAATATTTTCGGTACTTCTGGGATCGGAAACTGGTATCCAAATAAAAGCCAGTATTGTTATATGAGTATGTGAGACCTTTCATTTGAATCTAAGTTTGTAAAAGTTGTTTCAGCCATCTACAAGAACATGAAGTGCTTATTTTTTGCTCATATCACACTGTAACTCTGGAACCGGGAGTCGGATCCGGCAAATGATTGTCGCATTTTTTACAATAAACCTAAGATATAGAACAAAAATAACCTTTTTTGTTATAATTGCGGAACGTGCAAATTTAAACAAGTTATATTTGCTACTTGGGTGCCTAAGAATTTTAATTTTCTGTTCGTTAAATAGTGAGTGCACAAGTTTCTTTTTCGTACTAGCTCGTGTTTCGATGTTAATTTACAGGCTAAACATGTAAGAATACTACTAAATGATACATGCAACTACCTGTAACTTGTTGGATTGGCGCTATTCATTAAAAACCCAAGTTCTTCGAAAACGAATTGACCTTGGGGGAAGGTTACTATAAGTGAATTTATTACTTTTTATGTATACAATCACGGGAATTGTTAAGATGACTCTTTTGTCGTGAATACGACCTACTTTACTATGGGGTGTCTTTTCAAAATTTACCCTCTGAGAGAGTGATAAGTTTTTAATCGCGAATATCTTTTGTTGTATCTAATGAATCAACATAATTTTTGCAACATGCCATCGGAAATATGATCACAATTTTATGATAAAATATACAGTTGTGTGACATAATCTCAAATAATTCAAAATTAAACTTTTCTGAAATGTTAGGTATAAACGATTATCAAAGAGGATAATTCATAAGGCGCGTTTGCCTTTCTCGTATTTTTAAAGCTAATAGCTCAGTGATCTGTGAAAAGGTTTATATAATCTAACTACCAAAAGAATCGAAATTTTTCAACTTAAGCGTGTATAGAAAAAGCATTAAAGTATTACAATAGTACACTATTGAAAAACTTGCCTCTTTTGACCCATGTCAACACCAGCCAATCAGAACGCGTTCTGAGGAAGAGAACAAAATATCTGCTGCTGTACAACAAATCGTTCGAGAAAATGTTTCGAATATCGTAGAGAGTTCCACAATTTGACCCTTCTGAATGCTAGAAACGAGTCCCTACAGCATATTGATAGTTTCTTTCAATAAATTATGCAAATCTGAAATGAAATAATCGACATTAAAATTCTGTATGCGGCTATTTTTATAACCGATAGGACCGCCCATTAGTGAAGAAGCTACAAACGAAATCACTTAAAAAGAAACCTGTCAACAAAAATTGGATCAGTTTGGATTCTATCGCCACTGTGAGCAGACGTATTTTGTGTCGTTTGTAAAGCTAGTTTCGCTTCCGACAAGAGCGATTACGTCACAGCTGCCAGTCATTTGCATTGGTGAAAAAGTAACGGTGGAGAGCATTACACAAAATCAGCCGTTCTAGTGGCTCTAAAAGTTTTCTAAAGAACTATTAGGATTTGTTGTTCGCAAATCGAAGGGAAATATCTTCAGTTTAGTACAAATCTTTGGTACAGTTTGGTTAGATTTGTGCACTTTTCGCTGTGTGAAATTTACAGTAATCGAGATCAAGTGATGCCTTCTTTGTTTTTGCGAAAAATGTGGAAAAGGGGAATGCTTGCATAATTTATACAATTGATCAACTAATTGATATTCGGAAGTGTTAAGGAACATGTCAGTTGTTTTCGTATTCACGACATCCAGTTATGTCTCTGACATTATCCACCCGCCTTTTTCATCAGAAACTTTAAGTTATTAAAAATTCTTTCCGCAGTAACTTTTTGGTTTTTTTTATTCACACAAATCCAATTAACAAAGAATGTGGATTTGAACTTGAATTCAAAATAAAATTATTTGTCTTTCTTGGTAGCTAGATAATTCCTCCCGGATTGCAAGGGTTCTCGGCAGATTGATACGGAGAAGTAACTGCATTGGCCCATGCACACGGTGACACCGAATAAAATGGGAAATAAGAAAAAAAATGCCTTACTTCAATCAATGCTCCCATCCACTTACCAACATTGAATCAAATACTCTGGTGCTGTTAGAGCTAAAGGTGTAATATGTAAATAATGCATTTACATCTGCACCACTTCGGTTTCGCTTTGTCCGTTTGTAGGAATGGGGAAACGTGCAATTATTTACAGCAATTTTCCATTCTAATTACTGTCAAGAAATGTTTCTATGGTATTCCCGAGAGTGATTGAGTGCGCAATCAAGTAGATTCGTACTGAGCCGTGCGGTTGACCTGAATGTTGCTGATTATCACAGTTTTAACAAACAAAAGTCCAAAATTCTCACATTCTGCTAAATTCAATGAACTATCGAAACGTAAGATTAGTAATTGCAATGCATTCTCATTTACAAAAATGGCTTGTGTAAAGCGTACACAGAAAAAAATAAGAATTTTACAGGTGACGTAATTTTACCAAACAATACAATTCATAACTACTCAACTTGTCAAATGACACAATATTCCATTCGTACAGAATTTTACAGGCTTCGAGTGTAATTTGCACTCGGTTACCAATTGTCGCTGTATGAATGTATGGATTTATATGCATCGGTGGCTCAGTCGATTAACTAGCGTGCTTTGTGATCTAATGTTTCTTGGTTCAAGTGGCGCTGTTGCTATCGATCTTTTGAGTTTAATTTGATCCAATTTGAAGACATGTTATTTTCAAATCACACAATTTTACATGTTTTTGAATATAAATTTGTGTGAAATATGATGCTACATTTATGTGCATGTTTTGTAAGATGTGAAATCACAAGATTGTTTCGAACTGTGTGAAGCATTATTTATCATAAAAATTTTTTTGAGTAGAACAGATACCCATCGGTGATTTTTTTAATTAGAACGCATTTTAAGCTAGAATTCACATTATAAGAAAATAAATTATCGAAACACGAAATTTTATATGAAAAAAATATTGAAATTAGTGGAGATGATTAAGTTAATGTATAACAGTAATTAAAGTTTTTAATATCTCATTTTGGGCTTTTGTATTGTATTTTTGAGGCATTCATTATGTTAAAACACAAGGTATTGCAAGTAATTTCTATGCATTGATGATGGTGCTTATTGAAAATTGTGACCGAGAAGTTCAAATCATCGCCACTGAACGATTCTTCATCACAAAAAAAAAAAACAATTTGCATCATCAACTTGGGAGCGGATCATTTCTCCGAAAGCCATTTCACTGAAAGTCGTTTCGACGAAAAGGTCATTTCGCCGGAGGCCGTTTCATCTAAAGGATTATTTAGCTTAATCGTACAATTGTATTAATGTGACTCTAGCCTTATTTTTAAGAAGCACCTAAGCAAAACAGAAAACACAAACGTTTGGTCAAATTGATTTGATATGTTCGGTAATGTTATATACATTATGAAAAAATGTTACTTTTTGGTATTATTTAAAGATAACACTTAAAAATCAATTTTCTATATTTAGTCGTTTGTCAATTTTTTAATATGTGGCCACTTGCAACAGTCGAGGCCCGGAGTAGAACGCACTTCGATTTTTCAGCGACGCTTCAACTGATTTTCACAAATAACAACTGAGCTCTGATAGCTCAAAGTTACCGTTCCAACTTTTTTGCACGCTTGATGCTCCGCGTAACTTTTTTTTGGCTTGGTATTAAGAGTGAATTAAGTTCAAAACTATTACAATTTGTATGTCATACTTGTTGCTTGCCAAACGAACCAACTTCGGCTATTCCGAACCTAGAAATCCGGTTACAGAAGTATTGGAAATAATGGCACAAAACTGCACTATTCATTTGTCTTCAAAATGGCCAAATCGATTTTCACAAACTTATAAATTCAATGAAAAAATCTTACAGTTTCATGCAGAATTCCTTAATTCGGTATGGATCCGACTTCAGGTTTCGGAACTACAGGAAAATTCGAACAAATTTTCCTGTTTCTATTTAATGAACAGTTGTTTTTGCGTATTTATGATGTTATGAGTAATATGAGAGATGCATCATTACACCACTAGGCGAATTAAAAAAGGTTTTTCTTAGTGCGTCATACGAGTTATTGAGTGATGTGTTATCACTTGTTTCAAATCGGATATATATTTGTAGGTGAATTATTATTGAGAATTTTTGTCGTGAATACAACTTACTTTACTATGGGGTGCCTTTTCAAAATGTACCCTCTGAGAGAGTGATAAGTTTTTGATCGTGAATATGTCTCGTTGTATCTAATGAATCAACATTATTTTTGCTACATGCCATTGGAAATATGATCACAATTTTATGATAAAATATTCAGTTGTGTGACATAATCTCCAATAATTCAAAATTAAAATTTTCTGTAATGTTTGGTATAAACGAGTATCAAAGAGGGTAGTTCATAAGGCGCGTTTGCCTTTCTCGTGTTTTTAAAGCTCATAGCTCAATGATCTGTGAAAGGATTTATATAATCTAACTAAAACCAATAGAATCGAAATTTTTCAAATTAAACGTGTTTAGCAACAGCATTGAAGTATTTCAATAGTACACTATTGAAAAACCTGTCTCATTTGACCCATGTCAACACCAGCCAATCAGCATCCTGATAGTTTCTTTTAATGAAATGCAAATCCGAAATGAAATAATCGACTTTAAATTTTATATGCTGCTGGACCGCCTATTAGAGAAAAAGCTACAAACGAAATCACGTAAAAAGAAACCTCCTAACAAAAATTGGATCAGTTTGGATTCTATCGCCACTACGAGCGGATGTATTGTGTGTCGTTTGCAAAGCTAGTTTCGCTTCCGAATAGAGCGATTATGTCACAGCTGCTAGTCGTTTGCATTGGTGAAAAAACAACGAAAAGGGGACCATCGTGGAAAGCATCACACAAAATCAGCCGTTCTAATGGCTCGAAAAGTTTTCTAAATAACTATTAGGATTTTTCTTTGCAAATCGAACTTTCCACAGTTTAGTGCAACAACAGAACAGTTCGATTTGATTTGTGCACTTTTCGCAGTGTGAAATTTACAGTAATCGAGATCAAGTGAAGCCTTCTTTGTTTTTGCGCAAAATGTGAAAAAGGGAATGCTTGCATAATTCATACAATTGATTAACTAATTGATATTCGGAAGTGTTAAGGAACATGTCAGTTGTTTTCGTATTCACGACATTTAGTTATGTCTCTGACATTACCCACCTGCCTTTTTATACATACGTGAGCTCCACAAAAACCTGTTTACAGTACATTGCATTTCAACCAGTAACGAGGTACAAATTACACACTTACTATTATGCTCTTTGACAAGGAAAAAAATCTACCGGCCGAACGCTGCCTCAGATAAATTAGAATGCCGATACCCATAAGCAACTAACATACCCATCTTGCACCGGGCGGGGGTTTGCAGCATACCGTTGTGCAGTGCATACGTCAACAACCAAGATAGTACAGGCCCAGCGGATATCTCTCCTCCATAAAAAACAATGCGCACGGTCCGGTGTCTACAACAAGAAGGAAGTATGCGAATGCCGTGCGCTATCGATGGAAACAGTGTGAAAATTATTATGCTCACAAGCCATTCCGGTAAGTGCTGCAATCCATAAAGCGCACTGTGTGCCGAACAACGTTTTCCCAAATTGGTCCGATCGAGCCGGGGTGTGTTGAAGGTGTATAATTTTTAGTTTTAGTTGTTGTTGCGAAATCTCAGCAAACGGCAGCCCCCCCCCCTGTTCTTCCTCCCTTCCCGATAGTAAACCTCGCATAATTTCCTAGCACATGCAAAGATCTATCCTGGTGCAACACTGGCGTTAAATTCTATTAGTTGAAAGTTTAGTTTCAACGGCGATAGGATCTGCTCGCAATTTTGCCAAGGTACAAGGGCCGACCGATTGGCCGGCCAAGTCGACGAAGGATGGATGCTGTTAAAGCTGCTATCAACGATGCAATAAACACGTGAATGCTGTAATTTTATGAACCATGCATGGTGGGGCTTTCAGTGATTGGAGACCCCGATGGAGATGTTGTGCATTCGATTGAAGGGTTTTTGTTCTGGGCGTTGTGTGCATCTGCCTGCAAATTGATGTCTGTTATGGTTTCCGGAGGGCAACAGTGATACGAGTTGACCTAGAAAACTTTCTGACTAGAATTAGGAATTGTGTTCGATGCATGCTTTTCTGGAGCAATTTAGTAGATATGCGACGCTCAAACTCATTAGACTAAGGCTTTCTGTGCATCGATTACGAGAACCCTCCATTCGTAGATTTTATATTCACCGATTGAAAGCCATTCCAACAAAATATGTAAATTGTTTGTATGAGAATGTTTGGCGTTCGTACGCTTTTTTTTATTGTATTCCAATAAACAGACAGACAAAAAGGGGTAAGCCAAGGTTAGCTGTAGTTGACACACCTGGTCTCCGGTAATAATTAGAAGCCAAAAAAAAACAACAAACCGTAAACCCCTTCTTTTCGTTCTCGTGTCATTTCGGGACGTAAAACTCAAGCTGCGCTAAAATTTCCGACCGGGATCGGACCATTAATTTTGCTTATCGTTCAAGCGAGCAAATTTAGTCGCCAGCGTCTTTGGCGATATCAACTTTCTAACGAGTATTCAATATTTATTCGCTGATTTCGGGGAAAATTTTCTAACATGATAATTTGTGTCATCTATATCACGTTAACCGTAGCTCGGCAGTGTTGGCGACCGGGGCACCCCTTTTTTCGGCTGAGCAAAGGGACACAATTTCCCGGGTACATAGAAGAAGACAACGCAGTGCCGGCCTGTGGGAGGGTTGTGTAATGTTAACCAACGCGAAAATAGGAAGATGAAAGGAATTCAATTTGATCCAATCTCCGTCAGTATTGGGCTGAATCATGGACTCCGGTTCCGTTGCCGTGGCGGGGGGTACCGCACCCAATCGGTAGGTTTTCGATTTTCCGAAGAAAATTAAACCCTTTCCTTCGGCGAATGTTGGTTTGTGTAACTATGGCGGATGAATACGGGAAGGATGGGAGGGAAAGTGTTTTCTAAGAGGTTGTCGAATGCTTTCTTCACTTGATGATTACGTCACTATGATGATCGGTTTTCTGTTCAGTTTTAGAGAAGGTCTTTCATAATGGATTGATTTCTTGGATTGTTTGATAAATATCGTAGAATCTCTGCAATTTTGTTATTAATGGCAACGTTTATGTGATAAGACGGACACATTTTGCGGTTCGTTGAATAGCAACAAACAAGTTTTTAAAACAGTGAGAATAGTGCTTCAACTAAGCCTATTCCGAATGTGTGTATGTGTGTTTAACCCTACACTAAGCTCTTCATTAGACCTTATTTCCCATCCCCAGGCCATTTTGGACAAAGCAAAAACAAAAAATCGAAAGAAAACTTTCTTTGCCGGACTCCGTCTTCGCAAGGCTAAAACACCATTCTTGCCAGCAGCGAATCCCACTCTCCTGGATACACCACCCCCCACCCCCCGGTCCAGCTACATTGGATTTTTCCACATCACAACTCTCGGCTCTGTTGTTTCTTATATGACTGTCCGTTGCTATGACAGCAGCACAGCGTAGCTTTTCTACCGCATGCTGTATCCCGACATCCTCACAAAACCAGCGGACCGATCGTATACATCTTATTAAGAACTTGGTCTTAGCGTTTTCTCATTTACGCGTGAAAAACACACGCGCTCTCGCTCTGGCAGACACAGTGAACACACGGACCGCCACCGCCGACGCGAAGGAGCACACGAACACAGAAATACTTTTAATTTTCTTTTTTTTTTGCTTAATAGCGTTGGTGCCCGGGTGGTATAGGGACAAGGATTTTATACGGCAAGGGACGCAACCGATGGTCTAATGAGAGTAGCGTGAGTGAGTGAGTGAGTGAGTGAAGGAAGTGTGTGCCGGCAGCAAGGGGGTGGCAGGCAAAGTTTCGTCGAAGAAAAACAAAATGTGTAGCGTGTGCACGGGCTGCCTCCCGCAGCAGCAAGACGTCCAGGTCTGGAAGACGTTGCCGATGACGACGGTGAGAGGGAAAGTTTAACCAAAGAAAGAATGGGGAGCCCTCACCCTCCGCCGGAGGTTGTGTTCGCCTCAAGATGTCCACCCCTTTCTGATGGCCCGGCGAGTTGACGGTCGCTTAGTGCTTTTTCTTCACTTGCTTTTCGATAGGCGAATATTAGTGGATCCTGCGAGAAGAGTATTATGGGTGCGCGGTGAGTCTTGACGCGAAGTTGACAAAGAAAAAGCTTGAGAACAAAAACCAACATTGGGTTAAGCTATTGCATAAAAAATATACTTTAAAGTGACATATTCTCATGTGGTTTTCGCCTAAGATACCAAGATAGTTTATTGAAACTAACAATTAGCATTGTCATTGAAATCAGAGACCATCCTTGTGTGTGTCGCCGTACCGTTATCCTGCGGTACCAATTAAGCTTGTTACTTCTAGGAATCCTTTGTAATAAATTTCCGAATACCAGAAAGTATGGATATTCAAATTTTATTCGATATACTGATAATATTAAAGTACAACAACAGAATATTATTCTCAACATTTGCTACTTAGCCATTGTAGACTAGCTGGCGTACCTTCTTGCGAACGTTCCTCATTAAATTCCGTACAGGCTTCTTGGTGACAAGTTTTGACACTTTTTTCCAATCTTTTTCGAACTGTTGAATGGTTTCGGCTGCCGAGACATGTTTCCTAAGATGTGCCTTCGTTAATGCCCAAAATTCCTCAATTGGTCGAAGTTGTGGGCAATTTGGTGGATTCATGTCTTTCGGGACGAAAGTGATATTTTTGGTAGTATACCATTCTACCGTTGATTTCGAGTAGTGGCAAGAAGCAAGATCTGGCCACAAGACAACAGGATCCTTGTGGCTTCGAATCATGCGTAGAAGTCGTTTTTGTAAACATTCCTTGAGGTATATTTCGCTGTTGATTGAAGCAGTGGTGATGAAGGTTTTCGAAATCTTACCGCAGCTACAAATTGCTTTCCAGACAATACCTTTCTTACCAAATTTTTCGACTTCAATCGATGTCTCGGACTGGTTTAACACTTGCCCTTCTCGCACCGTATAATATTGTGATCCCGGCAAGGATTGGTAATCGAGTTTTACGTAGGTTTCGTCGTCCATGATTATGCAGTTCAAATTTCCAGCAAGAATTGTATTGTACAGCTTTCGAACCCTCGGCCTGATCGATGCATCTTGTTTCAGACTACGTTTTGGTTGTTTCTGCTTCTTATAGGTTCGAAGATTCAAACGTTCTTTAGCACGAAGAACATTTGACTTCGAAGTGCCCACTTTTTTTACCACATCCCGAACTGAAACCTCCTACTTTTGCTCGAACGCCTTCAGTCTTTGTTTATCCAACTGAGGGTTAGCAGGACCTTTCTTTCGACCCGGTTTCGGTTTATCCTCAAAGGTGTTATCCTCACCGAACTTCCTGATTGCATTTCGCACGGCTTTTTCTCTTCTCCTTCCATTTTTGCTATCTTTCTCAGTGACAGTCCACGTTCTGTGCACCATTTTTACACAATTTTTCGACGTTGTTCTGCTGAAAGTCCACGCATTTCTAAACAAACGAGTGAAAACGAATAAACAACTGCGCAAGCGGTTAGAAAGGAGTGTATATAACGGGACGCAGCCATAAAAGTTGACAGATTCTGAACCATTGCGAAATGGCAGCGGTTTTTGGTTGCGTCCATACTTTCTGGGACAGTTTTTAATCGTTTGCGAGCTTCAGCTTATCAGTCCATCATTTGTTCTACATTTTCGGTGATTTATATCTCCTTTTTCAATGTTTCTATAAAAAATTAGTGCTGTTATAATAATGGTTGTTGTCCAGTATAACGTTGCTTACAGAAACTAGGTCTTGTGCTGTTGTAGATGTTTTTATGTCTAACATAGAATTTTTCGACCCTAATTTGCACTTTTAATTGTTAATACTTTTTACCTTTCTCATATAGGTTAAGCAATCACTGTGAAAACCGATTTTACAACCGAGGCCCGGACGGCCGAGTGTCATAAACCATTCGATTCAGTTCGCCGGGATCACAAAATGTCTGTGATGTCAGATGTCAGAGATGGCTGATTCGATTTACACAAACTCAGATTCAAATTATAGGTCTTATGTTCCCATAGACTGCTGTTAAATTTTAACTTGATCTGATTTTTGGTTCCAAAATTACATTTTTTTGTACCAAAAAAAGGAAAAAATTGTCACTTTCATTCCACAGTCTTTCAATACAATCAAGGAATTGGTGCTCGAGAATCGTCGATTACAGTCAATTGGTCTTACTGGGATCGTTAGAATATCGGAAGGATTATATGATCAGTAAACCAACCAAGTTTTAAACCGGTTTTTACACTCAAAATTGTTTTTTACTTTTTTATTTTTACAGTAAACCAACCAGTTTTAATCCGGTTTTTGCACTCAAACTTGTTTTTTACTCTTCATGCAAAAAGATGTTTATAAACGACTATTGCAAAATTCGTGTCTGTCGTTGTTTTTTTTTGTAAATAACTATTTATTGGAATATGAGTTAAAATTAAATTATTGAGATTTAAAATGGGTGTTCAGCCACAAGTGGTGACTTTTCAGCCCTATTATATATATATATATATATATATATATATATATATATATATATATATATATATATATATATATATATATATATATATATATATATATATATATATATATATATATATATATATATATATATATATATATATATATATATATATATATATATATATATATATATATATATATATATATATATATATATATATATGATTTGTTTATTACCATGAGGACATCATTTGCTTCCGCAATTCTGAGATTTTTGTATTGTGTAATGGGGAAAAGGAACTTATATACAAACTTACTAACTAATACAGAGAGCGTAGCGTTTTGTCGGAATTTGCTTATAATATTATGTGACATTACATCTAATGGTTCTATATTTGTGAGTCTGTGTAACTCATTTGTACTAAACCAGGGAGGACGCTTCAAAATCATTTTCAGAATTTTATTCTGAATCCTTGGAAGCGTTTTCTTCCTGGTGGAATAACAACTTGACCAAATTGGTACTGCATAAGGCATGGCTGATCTGAAAATTTGTTTATAAATTAACAATTTGATTTTTAGGACAGAGTTTAGAATTTCTGTTTATAAGAGGATATAAACATTTAATATATTCCTTACACTTTGCCTGGATTCCTTCAATGTGATCCTTGAAAGTGAGTTTTTTGTCATACGTTAAACCTAAGTATTTAGCTTGATCAGACCATGTCAATTCCAAGCCATTCTATTTGAGAATGTGATTGTGTTTGGTTTAAGAAAAGAAACTCTTGGCTTATGAGAAAAGAAAATTAATTGCGTTTTTGCTGCATTTGGTTTAATTTTCCATTTTGACAGATAATCACTGAAAATATTTAAACTTCTTTGTAGGCGATTGCAGATCACTCTTAGATTTCTACCTGTGGCTAACAGACTTGTGTCGTCACAGAATAACGATTTCTGACAACCAACGGGTAGATTTGGAAGATCAAAAGTGAAAATTTTATACAAGATTGAAGCTACGTTCGAACCCTGCGGAACACCTGCTCGTACGGGTAGCAATTCAGATTTACAATTCTGATAGCTAACCTGAAGAGTACGATCAGTTAAATAATTTTGAATCATTTTGATCAAATAAATAGGAAACTGGAAATCAGACATTTTTGCTATTAAACCTTTGTGCCAAACACTGTTGAATGCTTTTTCTATGTCTAGAAGAGCAACTCCAGTGGATAAACCGGGAGATTTATTTGATTTTATCATGTTCGTTACTCTGGCAAGTTGATGAGTGGTTGAATGTTCATAACGAAATCCAAACTGCTCTGGTAAAAAAATTGAATTCTCATTTATATGAGACATCATTCTCAACAAGATAATTTTTTCAAAAAGTTTACTGATAGAAGAAAGTAAGCTAATTGGTCGATAACTTGATGTTTCTGCTGGATTTTTATCAGGTTTGAGGATAGGAATTACTTTAGCGTTTTTCCATCTTTTTGGGAAGTAAACTAATGAAAAACACTTGTTGAAAATTTTAACCAGGAGTCTCAAGGCAACATCGGGAAGATTTTTAATAAGAATATTTAAAATTCCATCATTACCAGGAGCCTTCATGTTTTTAAGTTTCCTAATAATTGATTTAATTTCATCAAAATTCGTCTCAATAATGTCATCTTGTGATAACACTTGGGTTGAAATATGATCATATTTCAGTGAGACTACATTTTCAATAGGACTCACAACGTTCAAATTAAAATTGTGTACACACTCTAACTGCTGAGCAAGTTTTTGAGCTTTTTCTCCATTTGTAAGAAGTATTTGATTTCCTTCCTTGAGAGCAGGAATTGGTTTCTGAGGTTTCTTAAGAACCTTAGAAAGTTTCCAGATAGGTTTAGAATATGGTTTAATTTGTTCAACTTCTTTTGCGAAATTTGCATTTCGCAAAAGAGTAAATCTATGTTTAATTACTTTTTGTAAATCCTTAACTATGTTTTTCATAGCAGGATCACGAGAACGTTGATATCGTCGTTGACTAACATTCTTTAACCGAATGAGCAGTTGAAGATTGTCATCGATGATAGGAGAATTTAATTTAGTTTGAGCTTTGGGAACTGAAAGATTTCTAGCTTCGATAATATAATGATTCAAATTATCAATTGCTGTGTCGATGTCCGCAGAATTTTCTAAAATAGTTTCATGATCCACATAATTTTCAATGTGAGATCTATTATCCAACCAATTAGCTCTATGATAGTTGAATATAGAACTAATTGGATTAATTATAGCTTCGTTGAAAAGTCTGAATGTTACAGGAATACGATCTGAGTCAAAGTCAGCATGTGTAATCGGTTCACTACAAATGTGACTTTGATCTGTTAGAACCAGATCAATTGTAGGCGTGTTTTTCACGGAAGAGAAACAGGTCGGATTACTGGGATGAAGAACTGTGAAGTAACCAGCTGAGAGTTGATTATGAAGTATTTTACCATTACTGTTATTTTGCCTACAACTCCACTGGATATGCTTCGCATTTAAGTCTCCTATTACGAAAAATTTCGGTCGATATCTTGTGAGTTTTTGCAAATCGCCTTTAAAGAAATTTAATTGTTCGCCGGTGCATTGGAATGGCAAATATGCTCCAACGATGAAATAAATTCCATGAATGGTTTCAACTTCAATTCCCAAGCTTTCAATAACTTTAGTATTGAAAGAAGATGAAATTCGATGTTTAATTTGCCGTTGGACAAAAATGGCAACTCCACCACCCATTCCAGTAAACCTGCCAAATCGATGAACCACATAATGTGGATTACTTTTCAATTTGACATTTGGTTTAAGAAAAGTTTCTGTCACAATGGCAATATGAATTTTGTGAACTTTGAGAAAACTATAAAATTCATCTTCACTCGATTTCAAAGATCGAGCATTCCAATTTAAAATATTCAAATAATTATTTAACATCACTGTTAAATTTCAAATTCATTATAATATTATTTGCAAATTGCCATCCGATTTGAAAAGTTTCAAAAAGTGATGAAATCGAATTCATTGGGATGATCATTTGAAAAAGTTGATCTTGTAGGTAGATTTTATTTTCTGTTATATCGCCTAAATCGACTTCATTTGAAGAAGCGTATGGCATTGAAGGAATATTTGTAGGTAGACTGCCATTAGAGGAAGATGATTTGGCCGGTCTACCTATTAATAAATTGTTTTTGTTAGAAGATGAATTGGAAGGTGTTCCTATGTTTTGATTATACACATTAGAAGAATTAAGTGGTAGTTGTCTACCTGTTACCAAAGCGTAACTCTCATTAGAAGAAGATGATGACGAGGTCGATCTACCTGACAGTAAAGTGTTTTCGTTAGAAGACGAATTGGAAAGCGTACCTGTTTATTGTTTTAAATTCGAAGAATTAGGCGTGGAATTTGTATCGTTTATTTTTTATTTTTAGGTATGTTCTGTAAATTTAAGGTCGTTGATTTGATTTGTCGTCTATGCGATCGAGCGTTTAAAATTTTTTCCCTGACAGGACATTTCAAATAATTGGATTTATGATTTCCATCGCAATTTGAACATTAAAATTTATCAGTGGTTTCATTCATTGGGCAAACATCTTTCGAATGCGATTTACCACAATTCAAACACCGTATATTCATATGACAATTTTTGGTTCCCTGACCGAAGCCTTGGCAACGACGACATTGCGTTAAGTTTGCAATATGATTATGCCGTTTATAATGTTCCCAATGAATTTTAATGTGAGAAATGAAACGTACTTTTTCTAAAGTTTTCAAATTGTTTACATCACTTCGATTGAAGTGTATTAAGTAAAGTTCATGGGAAATTCCAGAGCGTGGTTTAGAAGTACCATTCGCTCTTTTTTCATAAGTATTACTTGGGAAGGGGCAAAATCAAGCAATTCTTTTAGTTCATTTTTAATTTTATCAGTACTTTTATCATTTCATAAGCCTTTCAAGACAGCCTTGAAGGGTCTGTCTGATTTTATATCATATGAATAAAATTTATGAAGTTTCTCGGACAAATATCGGATAAGACGTTCGTAATCTTAAAAATCTATCAACCAAGACTCGACATTCTCCTCTTCGTCCGATTTGAAATGAGACTTTTACTTCCGGGAGAAAAGTAGAAAGCTCAGTACGGAATGCTTTGAAGGCGGAAATCATCACCGTCACTGGTGGCATAGATTGTTGTTTCTTCCCAGAACGTCAATCGTCCATTTTGGGAATTTTTGAAAAAAATTCTTCTATGTCGCTACAATCGGATTCAGGAAGAATCTCGTAAATATTGTTAAACGGCATAAGATCAACGGAAGGGAAATCCGTCCGTTGTTTTTTATTTTTACATTCAGATTCTATAAGATCGTGAATGTTATTAGAAAAATTTTGAATAACGGATTGTGATTTATTCCGTATTGAATTATTTTTAGCCTAGGGCTTGTTGCATTTCCGCTTGGCCGCAGGCATTTTTGAAATGAATGAAATTTGAAATTAAATTAACTAGGCTAAATTAGTCTTCGAATAGACTCCTAGTTTGGAAAAGTCTTGATAAAGACTGATTTTGTGGTAGTCTTAACAAAGATTGATTAGTTCGAAGAATAATTCTTTGAATAGCTAGCCTTAAAAAAGGATGTTTAATTTCTTAGTCTTGAAAAAGACTGATTATATTAGAATATTACTCTTTGTATAGCCTTGAGAAAAGCTGACTAATTGTTAGTCTTCAAATAGACTGTTAGTGATTCAGGTAGCCTTGAAAAAGACTGAAGCCTCGAATCAATGAAACTCTAGGTAGCCAAAAAAAAAAAACTTCCAGGAGCCAAGAGCTATTCGACTGTTCAACACCGACTGATTCGTGTCTGTCGTGGTTTTGCTTTCTCAAATACTTGAACGGGGTTTTCAAACTAATTTGTACTAACCCGATTTTGGTATTTAGCCGTTCAATTAATATTACCTATCAAAAGCTTATCACTATATTATTAAATCGGATTATTGTCAAAATCAAACGTTGATTAGCAATGATTAGAATACCATTTGCCACATATTTTGTTTTTTTAATCTGAAATATAAGAAACCGTGTCTGATTGTGGTTCATTCTATACAAGCAAAACTTGAACAAAAGTTTGAGCGAACGGTGGGACAGCTCTTAGTTTACGAATTGGTTCACGAAATAAAATTATTAAGCTAATAATTTCAAAGAGCATCACAATCTGCTTTTATTACAAATCATCACCCTTCGAAGGCACCGTCATATTGGGTGGCAGAAGTCCTTTTCGTCTTGGTTCATTTTTGTTTTCCATAAGCCCATGATGAGGAACGAGGGAATTTTCAGGCTCCATGAACGGACAAAGACAGAGCTAGGAAAGGAATTAAAAGAAACGAAATGAGATGAGAAATTAAGGCACCCTCGCGATTTTCTTGGTGCTCGGAATCTTGCATGGGCGAGTGAGTGAGTGTAAAGGGGTGTTTTTTGCCTCCTCGGTTTATGTAAATATACGACCTGTACACGGCGGTCGGGGGAAGAAGTGCGTATACTACACATTGGCCATACAGAGAGCATCATCAACAATGACGACGACGACGACGACGAAGACGGCGACTACTGACACTGGTGCTCTGCTGTCTCGGGTTGATGAAAATTTATGTATTCTTCAGATGCCACGAGTAGGTGTGGGTGGTGTTGGGTTGACATTGCAGCAGGAGCAGGTTTAGTGGAAAACAACGCAAACGTCTCACCACGACCGATATGATAAGAAGAGTGGAGAAGCGTTTCGGCGCTGGAAAGGACGGGATGCTAATATCGTTTGCGCTGAGATTGGTACGGGGGAAACGGAGGTGAAACACGGTTTGTGGAATTAAGCGAAAAACTCCTGAAAACAGATAAAATGTAAGATGCGGAGATTTGAGAAAATGCCTCCTTCCGACGTTTGTATCGCAATGCGTAAGAAGAAAGTGTGTTTTTTCGGCAAAAGGGTGGCAGTTTGGTTTGGAGAGAGAATGTGTAAGCTCTTTATATGACTGTGATAAGAACGAAAGAGAGCAAGACGTGTTTGGGGCTGTATGAAAAGAAGCGAAAAAAGGAGAATATGTGCGCTATGTGTTTGGTGTTTATATAGAGTGGAAGGATTCGATGGAATGCGGCAGTGCCACGTGTACATAAATAACCCTTCCGCCGAGAATGATATTAGCGTGTGGGTGAGGGTTGTCACCAAAGAGCCAATCGGGTTATTTGACACGCTACAACGAAACGTTCGACTTTTGCAACTAATGGCGCGATATGTGTTTCAATGATTTATATCTTTTGACATTTCGATTTTCGTTTTTTGCAGTGTAAAAGTATCAGTACTAGAAATAGAAAAACAGTATAAGTTTTAAAAATATTTTTTTGGCTATAATATGATAGAGATAAAAAACGCTGTTAGTTCAAGGCATAAATGGACTAACATATGTTCGACAGTTAGGCAAAATCGATAAAAGCAAAGCCTTAGTATTATGTTCCTGTTGTGGAATCTACTTTCTGTTTCAAACAACCAAAACCAAAAGTACAAAACCATTGTATGGTTGGTGTTATTGACATTAAGAATTCTTCCAGGTCAAAGATCAAACAGATGACAACTGTCTTGTAGAACCAAAATCGACGCTAGAACGAAAAGTCGGGTTGGTAATGTCAGGGACATAATTGGACTAATGAGAACACGATTCGTTCTGATATTTGAAATATTTTAGTATCTACAAGCTTCAGTCAATATTTAAAAGATCCATCAGAAACCAAAAAAAAAAATAAAAGGTTTATTTTTTGATATTTTGGAGATGTTACCAAGCTGTTAGTTGAAACCTAAATATACTAACATATGTTTTAGCTCAAAGCAAAACCAATGATCGAGAAAAAGGTGGGTGGCTAATGTCAGAGACTCAACCGGACTGAAACCAGAAAAACTTCTTGTTTTGTCTTCGATTCTAATGTCACCGTTCGGTTCAACATAAACCTGCTAAGCAGATGTAAAGGTTTTGCTTGCGAAGGGAGTGCCATAAAGATATAACTAAAATTGAATGGCGTAACGCTCGAGCACAGCGAAGCATTTCTTGTTTTCAATTCGGCTGTTTGTTCATATGTTCACATGAAGGATAGTTCAGTTCGCAAAACGATTTCACCGGATAGATGCTAGCTACGGGTTCGAGTATTGTCTATGCGGTACATGGTTGTATTCGCATATCATTTTTCCAATCTGTTTTTCTCATTAGATACTGATAAAATTTCATGTTATTTGCAAAACACTTTTTGCAGTAAAGTCTTTACTAAAGTGCCGAAATATCGAAATTTCGGGACTTTTTTCGGGCCGTAAACAAATAGTAGTTATTGAGGTGTTTTGGAACAGCATGGGTAGCGGATTATGCTAAGTATACATAATTGTCTCAGTGAATTAGCAGTTTCTGTGGAACTTCTTACGCTACCTAACGGTTCAACATAAATCACTGTGCAAATGTGAAGAAGACAGAAGACAGAAGACAGAAGACAGAAGACAGAAGACAGAAGACAGAAGACAGAAGACAGAAGACAGAAGACAGAAGACAGAAGACAGAAGACAGAAGACAGAATACAGAAGACAGAAGACAGAAGACAGAAGACAGAAGACAGAAGACAGAAGACAGAAGACAGAAGACAGAAGACAGAAGACAGAAGACAGAAGACAGAAGACAGAAGACAGAAGACAGAAGACAGAAGACAGAAGACAGAAGACAGAAGACAGAAGACAGAAGACAGAAGACAGAAGACAGAAGACAGAAGACAGAAGACAGAAGACAGAAGACAGAAGACAGAAGACAGAAGACAGAAGACAGAAGACAGAAGACAGAAGACAGAAGACAGAAGACAGAAGACAGAAGACAGAAGACAGAAGACAGAAGACAGAAGACAGAAGACAGAAGACAGAAGACAGAAGACAGAAGACAGAAGACAGAAGACAGAAGACAGAAGACAGAAGACAGAAGACAGAAGACAGAAGACAGAAGACAGAAGACAGAAGACAGAAGACAGAAGACAGAAGCCAGAAGACAGAAGACAGAAGACAGAAGACAGAAGACAGAAGACAGAAGACAGAAGACAGAAGACAGAAGACAGAAGACAGAAGACAGAAGACAGAAGACAGAAGACAGAAGACAGAAGACAGAAGACAGAAGACAGAAGACAGAAGACAGAAGACAGAAGACAGAAGACAGAAGACAGAAGACAGAAGACAGAAGACAGAAGACAGAAGACAGAAGACAGAAGACAGAAGACAGAAGACAGAAGACAGAAGACAGAAGACAGAAGACAGAAGACAGAAGACAGAAGACAGAAGACAGAAGACAGAAGACAGAAGACAGAAGACAGAAGACAGAAGACAGAAGACAGAAGACAGAAGACAGAAGACAGAAGACAGAAGACAGAAGACAGAAGACAGAAGACAGAAGACAGAAGACAGAAGACAGAAGACAGAAGACAGAAGACAGAAGACAGAAGACAGAAGACAGAAGACAGAAGACAGAAGACAGAAGACAGAAGACAGAAGACAGAAGACAGAAGACAGAAGACAGAAGACAGAAGACAGAAGACAGAAGACAGAAGACAGAAGACAGAAGACAGAAGACAGAAGACAGAAGACAGAAGACAGAAGACAGAAGACAGAAGACAGAAGACAGAAGACAGAAGACAGAAGACAGAAGACAGAAGACAGAAGACAGAAGACAGAAGACAGAAGACAGAAGACAGAAGACAGAAGACAGAAGACAGAAGACAGAAGACAGAAGACAGAAGACAGAAGACAGAAGACAGAAGACAGAAGACAGAAGACAGAAGACAGAAGACAGAAGACAGAAGACAGAAGACAGAAGACAGAAGACAGAAGACAGAAGACAGAAGACAGAAGACAGAAGACAGAAGACAGAAGACAGAAGACAGAAGACAGAAGACAGAAGACAGAAGACAGAAGACAGAAGACAGAAGACAGAAGACAGAAGACAGAAGACAGAAGACAGAAGACAGAAGACAGAAGACAGAAGACAGAAGACAGAAGACAGAAGACAGAAGACAGAAGACAGAAGACAGAAGACAGAAGACAGAACCGGATAGATGCTAGCTACGGGTTCGAGTATTGTCTATGCGGTACATGGTTGTATTCGCATATCATTTTTCCAATCTGTTTTTCTCATTAGATACTGATAAAATTTTATGTTATTTGCAAAACACTTTTTGCAGTAAAGTCTTTACTAAAGTGCCGAAATATCGAAATTTCGGGACTTTTTTCGGGCCGTAAACAAATAGTAGTTATTGAGGTGTTTTTGAACAGCATGGGTAGCGGATTATGCTAAGTATACATAATTGTCTCAGTGAATTAGCAGTTTCTGTGGAACTTCTTACGCTACCTAACGGTTCAACATAAATCACTGTGCAAATGTGAAGAACACAGAAGACGGAAGACAGAAGACGGAAGACAGAAGACAGAAGACAGAAGACAGAAGACAGAAGACAGAAGACAGAAGACAGAAGACAGAAGACAGAAGACAGAAGACAGAAGACAGAAGACAGAAGACAGAAGACAGAAGACAGAAGACAGAAGACAGAAGACAGAAGACAGAAGACAGAAGACAGAAGACAGAAGACAGAAGACAGAAGAAAATAAGTTTTGCTTTCCTCTATAGAATTTCTAGAGAAACCGACTTTGGTCGGAGCTCCAGAGACCCCTAGTGTTATATACCATTCAACTCAGCTCGTCGATTTCGGAAAATGTCTGTGTGTGCACTTTTTTAGATTTTCCTCTCCGCATAATTTTCTCGGAGATGGCTGAGCCGATTTTAACAAACTTGGACTATTCTGAAAGCTACTATTAGGTTGTGAATCAAGTTCCAAGATAAAGTTGCTGTGATTTCTGGTTCCAGAGATATGTAAATGACGCAACCGACAAAACGCATTTTACTATCATCACTTTTCCTTCCAGAAAGTTACGCTGTGATGTAAGCGTTGAGTCATGCTTTTCTGACATAACCGAAACAATCTGAATGAATTTGTTTTAAAAATCAGCCTAGAAATCATCCTAATATGAGATTGTTGAATGACAAGAGAAAGGCATTACTACACCGCTAGGTGATTAAATTTTTTTTTTAGTTTAGGGGTTATCCTGTTTTGTGCTTAAGGCCTATTAAATTATTCCTTGCGCTTCGTCTTAGACTCGTCAGTGCATAACAGTTCATGTTGAACTGTTATGCCACCTAGCAGCTCAATCGATTATGTACCCAAAGCATAACATTGGCTAACCCCCAAAAGACCATACCCGAATCGACCAGTATAGGCCGAAAATTTTTTGGCGCGTCAGCAATGGCTTTGCGCTTCAGTGCAATCTAATAAAATTGCAAATCAAATAAATTTTGAACTTTTCGTCTGCTTATCGGTCACTGTCACACATAGTACATTTTGATAAGTCGTTGGTCCTGGTCGATAAATGCGCATTCGGGGAAAATTATATTAACAGTGTTAAACATCGAAGTGATTTTTATAAGCGTTATTTTAAACCCCGGTGGAGCTTAAAGAATAGCTTTGATTTTTTCTTCTATAGAAATATAAAATTTTTAATTAATTGTAAGATTTGTATTTAGTAACGCTTTCATCGAAAAAGAACCACTTATTTTCAAAAAAAAAGTAGTTTAAGCTTTGTATTCTTTTAAGTTTTTTTATGAATCTAAAGTAGATCCCAAAATGTTACATTTGAAATTTCCAGCCAAATATACCTACTCACCATTAACTCACGAATGCCTCGTCGAAAGAACTGTTAAGCAATTTTTAAGCGATTAAGTGTGAAGTCATTTTCCACGATTTCATAAGTAATGAAGTGTTGCTCAGCAGGTGCTTGAGACATCGATGAAAACAACTACCAAGTCTGTTAGAAAAAAGTTAGTGTAAAAAATGTCTCATACACATACGCACACACAGACAATTTGTGTACTCGATGAACTGTGTCGAATTGTACTCGAAAAGTCTATGAAAAGTGAAAGGTCTGAGTATGCACAAAAATTAAATTTTGTTAATGTCTGACTTCCGGTACCGGAAATATGGAATGTTATAAATTTCTACCGTAGTGATGCAAACAGCGTAAAGATTTTTCCAAACTGTACTGAAAACTATTCAATTTCGTAGGTCTTTCTGGATATTGACAGTTAATTGTGAGAGTTACCATGGTAACGAATATATACTGAAGTCTGATCTGGTATACAATGAACCTTATCATTGCAAATGTCAAGCACAAGGATATTTGAAAAGAACATATCTCGTCTGCAGACGATCGCAGACGAGTAATTCAAACACGGTATGAACGCTCTTTTGAAGTAGTTTAATATGTAAGTAGTCGCATCTGCACCTTCCTGCCCCTTTTGATGATAAACAAGTTGAAATTTTGTAAAAAAAACATGAAAAATGGCTCTATTTCATTGAACTGAAATGATAGCAGCATAGTATGTTTGAGAAAGTTGTGTAGTTTTTAATGATGAAAAACTTTGTATGACATGAAAAAATCATATAAATTGAAAAAATATGTGTTTTATTACAAAAACTTTAGCTTTTAGGACACCCTTTTCAGAAAATACATTATATCATGAATCAAACTCAAGTTATGGGAATAGTACCTTCAGCAAATTTGTTTGAAATATCTTTCTGCACAACTTTGTCGAGTAACTATGTCTGGCCATGTACTAAAATAATATTTTTATCTCACTTTTAGGGGGATTAATCACATAGATAAAATTTGCCAAAAGATGGCGTCTATAATTCTAAGCAACTTTGCTGAAGATACTGTACCTCCAAAACCGCGTTCCTATTAGTTATCAATTAGGAGCATAAAATTGAGCTTTTGAACCACTGTGCACTGTCAGGATAGAACAGAAATAACAGTCTAACAGTCGTGGAGCTGTAAATTACCTATGTCATCAATATATAAAGAAACAATAGTTATCCAATATTACTTCCTTGTGGAACACTAATGTTTATTGTAGCAAGATTGCTGCTGTAATTTTCAATGGATATTAATTGTTTTCCACTAGTCAAGTAACTACGGGGAATTAAATTAGTAGTGTCACTGACACTATAGCAATCGATATCGATCTCGCTTATAATTTCGTCAACTAATTCAATTATAGCGGTATGTGTGCTAGAACCTTGTCTGAAGTTTTATTGAAGCTTATAGAGGATATTATACCTGCTTAAGAATTCGATAAATTTAGTGACTAGAAGTATTTCAAATATTTTGTTGAAGAAGGATAACGTAGATATAGGACGCTAATTATTACAATCACAACGGTCACCAAATTTGAAAACAGGAATGATTTTAGTCACCTTGAGGTAGTCAGGGTAGTAACCGGTTTGAATAAAATCATTGAAGCACTGGGAGAGTCTTTTGGTGAAAACATGTGAATTATTTTTTAGTACACTGACAAAAACGTTATAAGGGCCGTTACTCTTTTTATTATCTAATCCGTGTATCAGTAGTATCACTTTATTTATGGAAGAAGGACGTAAAATATAGATTCACAAACACGACAAACATTACTTAAGGGACAAAAAGATGAGTTTATAGGAATGGCTTTAGCTAATTCGTTACAGATGTTTGAAAATAATTTGTGGAAAATCTCACAAACTTCCTTGTTGTTATTAAATCTATTGCCCCCATGGATCAAGTGTATCTTTTCCTTTTTTTTTTGTATTCCGATTTCAGATTTGTCCAAATATAAAATGAGGTACGTTAGTAGAAAGGTTTTCATAATACTTTTTTTATTCACTTTATTCGCGTACTCGACTTTTTTGGAAATATGTGATAGCGTTGTTGTTCGATTGATAATAATCGAGTGATATTTTGCCAGTATTACGACAGTCTATTGAAATAGAAAACAGAATTGATATCGAAATTCCCGGTAGCCGACTGTCCGAAGTTTAACCAGTTTCGGAAGAAATTTCGTATTTTAGTAGTACACTGAAGTCTTTTTTTATGCGAGTTTACGTACCGCATAAAAAAAAACCGCATAACTCTGAAACTTCGCATAAAAAAAACTCATAACTCTGAAACTTCGCATAAAAAAACCGCAGAAGGGAAACCGCATAACTCTGAAAATTCGCATAAAAAAACCGCATAACTCTGAAACTTCGCATAAGAAAACCGCATAACTCTGGAAATTCGCATAAAAAAACCGCATAAAAAAGACCGCATAAAAAAAGACCTCAGTGTATATGTCAGTTTGAAAGTTTCGACACTCATCGCCCTGTAACTGCGGAACCGGAAGTTGGATCTGGATGACATTTCACAGTAGCTTTAAAGATAAATTGGGCTTCAATTCAAATCAAGATTTGTGAAATTCGGTTCAAGCATCGAAGTGAATTCTATTTTTGGAGTTTTCAATCACCACTTTCGGTGCTTCCGGAATTGGAAAAGGGGGATCAGTAGTAGGATCGGACTATTTTATAGGATTTGTACCTGTTTTTGATAATCGTTCGTGAATAAATACTAATGAAATTGATAATTTTCCACTTATCACGCTTTAGTTGAAGTCCGATTCTCGGATGTCGGATCTAGATAAAATGTTCTTCAAATTTTTAGGAAACTATAAGACCTTTCATTTGAATCTTAGTTTGGAAAAATCGGTTGAGCTGTTCCAGAGATAATTGAGTGCAAACTTTTTCTCAAATTTTCACATATTACCATATAACTCCCGAACCGGAAGTCGGATCCAAATGAAACTCAATAGTAGGCTATGGGACTGTAACACCTTTTATTTGAATCTTAGTTTGTGAAAATCAGATCAACAATCTCTGAAAAGAGTGAGTGTATATTTTTGTTACATACATACACACACACACACACACACACACACACACACACACACACAAACATTTGCTCAGTTCGTCGAGCTGAGTCGAATGGTATATGACATTCGGACCTCTAGGCCTCGGGTCAAAAGTCGTGTTTCACAGTGATTGCTTAGCCTTTCCAGAGCGAATAAAAGTCATTTTCATTGATTCAAAATAGACGAAAATGACGATAAATTTATGTCACTCTCAGCTTAGCTTGCAAACTATGAGAGCGAAATCCATGTCCAGTCAATGACAACCGACGCTTTGAGAATCGAAAATGACAGAAAAAAGGTTTCACAATGACAGTTGGTGCACGAATTTGTAGTAGTTTTGGTTTCCAAAGAAGGTTTTGGGATGAAATTACTTCGATTTGTCATATTTTAGTCACTCTTTATAGCCAAGCGTCACAAATTTTCAATACATCGATGAAAGAAAGAGAATAGAAATTCTGCCATTGCTCCCTGCAAACGATAGTTTGGTTCATATTGTAATAGAGGAAAGAGTGACGTTGGCAATTATAATCTCTCATTTTTTCAATGAGAAACGAAAATGCTTCGCCTCTCTTCGCTTGTTCTGGTGTCGGTCATTTACGAATGAGACAGTAAAATATTGAAAACTAGCTGACCAGTCGAACTTTGTCTCGCCCGAAATTATTGTTTTGAATTTATGTTTTCGGATAGAAAAATTATCAAACCTCTTATGCTGTTAATGTATCTTTCCATTATTCGACTGATAACTTGGATGCGGCGAATTCATCTAAATATATTGTAAATATGTTAAAAGCTTTTGTTACGCAACAATTGAGCGAATGCACCGATCGCCATGTCATCTTTTGAGTCAGTGCATCAACAAGCAATGGTTTCTCAAACTAATGGTTTCGACATAATGTGGCTCTCGCTAGTCAGGTGATATTATTTAGTCGTGTTTGATGAATTTTCGTTGCGTTATAATCACAGGAACAATTTACGATTAACAATTTAGCGATAAACATTTTGTTATATTTTATTACGCGGCGCACGACCAAAATTAGGTTATAACCGGGTATAAATAAATGATACAAGAAAAAAAGGTTTATTCATGATTTCTGGTAAGTCAGTAATTATTTACTAAATTTCTGACATATCAGAGACTCGGATGATTCGCATCGTTAAGTTCGACTCGTCTGGTAGAAGGTAAAAGTTTAAATGCTTGAAACCTTCTGCTTTTTCTTCAAATTCTTACTCTTCCTTGAGTACTATGGCTCTACAATTTGCATATTCTTCCTCACTCCTCTCACGATCTCTAGTTAGTTTGATATTGTAAAAAAAAACGAAAGATAAAATGAGTAATTCTGGGACATTCGAAAATTCAAGTTACCATTGTGTTATTAAATTTGTTAAATATTGTGTTCATTGACTTTTACATGAACACTGCATTCGTTTATTAGTTGTATCAATAATCGTCTCATTAGTCGACACCACATTATTCTGCTTAGTACTCCACCTACAATTAACGAATGGTGGAGTTCGGTCTTGAGAATCCATATTAGAAAGTTCCATATCCATATCAGAAAGTTTTACGGTATACCTAGAACATTCATATGCGTTCCATCATTAATCATTTGGCAAGCAATAATGTTGATACCCAATTAAGCACGTGGCTCGAAATGACGAATCACATGATTCAAGCATGCATGTGAAATCTCCAGACAAAACTAACCGTTGAGCGCCAAACAATTTTTTCAACGATCTAGTATTCTTTTCTTTGACGGTCACGCACTTATGCAACTCGTTGCGCGCAAAACATCAATCGTTGATCTAGCAATCATTGGCGACTTTTTCAGTGAAAAATTCCATTGTCCATACAATACCCCTTTATGGTTTTTTTCACTTTTCCGGAAAGTTTTTTGATGTACGAACCCGGTGGCTGTTCAAACAAAAAAAGAATCATGTAAATCCGTCCTTCCGTTCTTACGTGATGCGATTACAAAGAATGATCTCTGCATTTTTATATATGTAGATGAGGTTGTTGGAATGGTTTTTTTCATTGAGAACGCGTGACAATTTTAAGCTCTGAGCCTTTCTATATGAGAACGGCAAAAACATTTTGCAAGCTTTATTGGCTCTGATCAATAACTGGGTAGCAACAAACGGGCGGTCTCTAATGCTAATGCTAATACTCATGCTTGCTGGATATTATAGTCGCATGCAAAATACTCGAATTTCTTCTGGATCCAACATACGGTTCCGGAGTTATAGAGCGATGAGTGCATATACTTTCAAGCCGTTGTTCAAGGCCACGATACAAAGAATGTAAAAAATCTTCTAAAATAAGCTCAATGCTAATTCAATTTAGAAATCTTGTTAATTCTTAGCCGTTATAACTGACTTCGGCTCCGTGACCCATATTTCAGTTCTCTCTCTTTCTCTCTCTTTGAATCGATTTTTATAAACTTAGATTCGCTATAATGGTCTTATGGTCCCATACAAAGCTTCTGAATTTTGAATCTGATTTTCGGTTTTGGAACTAAACTGTGATGAGAGTTTAAAATGTCAATCCGTCGTTTGTAGTACGATATAAAAGTCGTAGAAAGTATTATAAATTTGACTGAAAACTAAATCAAATAAGCTGATGCTACCAACCGAGGATACCACGAAGATGAATAAAAACATTATCATCTATTTGCTTTTATTATTCTATAGTTTCTACTTAGTAGTTTCATTCTATACTGCCATCATTTATATTGGAATGCATTGATACTCGTACTACATAACACATCAAACAAGACAATTTTTTCCGGTTCAGTAAAATTGATCGATATCTTCTTTCGCGTCAATCCAATCTTCGAGAGGTTTTCAGGCGAGCTCGCTAATCTACTCGTCAACCGAATCCGCCTTAGATTGTAAATGTACCGAAACGGTTTCGCAGCCTGATACAGACTTCGGCAGGATGCAGTTCCATCAACCCGTATGAAGCCCCTAAATTCGCGAACGCGTCTGCGATGAGAGGGTGGAACGATACTCCGGCTTATGGCGGAACCGGATCAGCGCATTTTCTTGACACAAATGTAAGGATGAAAGATGGCGGATATTTTGCGTTACCTCCCAGCCCCGCATCGTTTCTACCATTTTCGCCATACCGAGGATATGAGAATGCTAAAATAATAATAAATTGTTGTTTTTAGCCGAGCATGCTTTCACCGCAGAGCGGAAAAGTTTCGTTCCCCTCGTTACCACCCGATCCTACCGATCCGGGTTGGGAAGGATTTTTCCGGCGAAGCTCATACACCAAGGGAATCGGGATTAGTGCGGGAACCGCCACCAAAAACTCGAAACATCCGCTTCGGTCGATTGTTGTGGGGAGGGGGTCGGGTTTTCGCATTAAATTTGAAAAATGAATAATTGGAAAAATCTGCGCGATCCGTTTCGTCAAAGTGATGGCTCTCTCATCTGCGATTTGATGGGGGTTTTGTTTATTGAAAATTGCTCTAGTACGCATTGGAGCTCTGGTCTAGTTAGTTACATTCTATGGAATTTTGACGAGATGAAACTGATGAGGTCTCTGGTCTGGTAGGAAGCGGCGAGGGAGGGGGGAAACTGTGTGGATAAGATGATCAGAACTGACAGAATAAGACCAAGTCTTTCCTGTCTTGAACCGGGTCGTGCTGGATACGATGATGAACGAGAAAATTCTTTGTAACTTTGAATAACCCGATTTTATTGGGCTGGAATGAGATTTCGGTGTTAGAAAGAGAGAGATAGAGAGAAATATGAAATAAATAAATGCCAAATGTGTCAAAACAGAGGCGATTCACATTTATCAAGTTTTGCTTCAGCTTGGCACGAGGTGAGGGTACTACTTTTGTAATTGAACTTGTTGTCATTTTCAACGGGACCATTTGTAGATGAAACTTCCTCATTTTATATGATTTTGTTAAAACAAATTCATCCAAGCTGCAAATCATTGAAGTATGGTCGCCATTTCAGTCAACCCATTGAGGTGATAATCTTACTGTCACCTTTAAAAATTCAAAATATTCCACTCAAAAGTTGCGCAGCCCCATCGGGACATGGACGCTCACCTCCTAGCTCCGAGTTCTCATAATCAGCCCGGATCCCGTCGTCCGGGGCAAATTATTATCAACATCAGCATCAGCATCAAAGTTTCATTTCTTGAGTTTCTCGGCAAGAATGTTGTGTTGAATTATTTATATGCTCTGGCTGGCTGGCGAGTATTAAAAATCCCACACGCCACTTCCATCCAGGCCCCAGGCAGCAGGGGTGCACATCGCAATTTAATTTATGTGTATGTGTATGTATAAGACGATTTCAACCCTTTTTACGCTTATCAGCCCACAACGTCTTCACCCAACTGCTGTGTGTACTCACATTTATGTACTCTAGCAGTGAAAATATGTACTGACTTGCGTGAGGTTTTGGCTTCTCTTGGTGGATTTGCGTTGTCCCTGTCCGTGCGTGTAGCTGTATGTGTACATGGATCTTCAGAGCTCGCCATTTTTCGGCGAAAAGCTAGTTATGTGAAAGTTGCTTCCAGCCAGGCCATTATCAGTATCTTTATTGTGCTCGCTTGTACCCTTGAGGAGCTTGGAAGAATTTTCACTAACGTTACATTTTTCATTATGTTTCAACCCGGCCGGTCCGCATGTAACTATACTTTGCTGTGGCAACTCTCCCCTGTCGGGCTTCGCTCGTCGTCACTTTCAGCGTAGTTGATTAGGTTTGGAAAACATTATCAAGAAGCGAAACATTGGTTTACTTTGCCAATATTAATTACGATCGTTTGTTAAGGATCCAATGAGACTCCAAGGACGGTCACATAATCGAACGGCGTAGCCAAGCTACGCAAATAGGATGACTCTTGGATTCGGATGTGAATGGAATATGGCAGCATTGGAGAAGCTTTATACCGACCGAAATTGTATAATTACAACATACCAAATGTTTATTTATTCATTTAGAAGCAAGATAAAACTCATTGAAGATAGTTTTTGTCAAACTTGCTCTCCAGCAGGCATAGAATGTCATCATCGTTTGCATCAATCGATAGTAATCACTCAAATGAAACATTTTTCTCAAATAATATAAGTAACAGGTTTTTGATAACGGTAAGAGATAGACAAACGACAAATGTATAGAAACAGTGATTGAACACGCGGCACATTCTGACAATGGGCTCGTTTTATCGGTAATTAGTTCTATCATAAGAAATACGAAGAAAAGAATTGGTTTTAATATTACGACGATGAATGTTTGATTGTAGCAAATAAAAGGTTTATTATTTCGATTTTCAATGAAAAAAGGCATTTTCAGAGATAAATGATTGGATGTTAATTTCAATGTAAGATTAAGGCATACCATCGATAAAGAAAAATAATATCAGTCGAATGGCCACCATGGCTACATTTACCAGAACGTATCCTTTTCAGAAAATATTCCATCACCAAATCGCAGAGTGGCTGCTGTATTTCCGAGAATTCTTTGAGGTCTTATATTCACATTGTCATTTCAAAAATAAAGTTATTTGTTTTTCTTTAAAGTGATTTTGACGAAATTTGGATGGAGGTCTCGGAAGTTTTCGATAGAACACGAGTGGCCCAAGGCTGCCAACTCTCCCCTAAAATGTAAACATCTGGAGTACCAGCATGTTTAACAATTGAACACCACTCATTTTGAATACTTAACCTATTGGGCAGTTGAACTAATTCAACTAATTCAATTTTCCAAGCGATTTGATAGCTCTTGCTGAGAGTATCATCCCGAAACAAGAAACGCTTCTGCATTTCATTTCAACGTCAATGTGCCAATTCACTTGAATTGGCGCAGAGAAAAAACTTGTTTTAATCCACCTAGTGGTATAATGATGCCTTTCTCATATCAATCATATTCTCTTACATAATACTGTGGTAATCAAAATGTTTCTCTTCTATTCTCGATAGACTTCGAAACCGGAAGTCGGATCCGGATAAATTCAGGAATTCCGTATAGGACCACGAGACCTTTAATTTGAATTCTAGTTTGTCAAAATCGGTTCTGCCAGCTCCGAGAAAACTGAGATTGTTTGACACATACACACACAGGTATTGCTCAGCTCGACAAACTGAGTCGAATGGTATATGAGAGTGAATTTCAATTTGAATATTTTATTTTCAATGAATGAACTCTAGTTAAAGGTAAGAACTGTAGTGCTTTAAATTAACAAGTATTTTAGTTGGAATAAATCAACTTACATTTAGCTATTTCAATTAACGCTTCTGTTTGTTGTAATCATACATTTTTGTTTGATTTAAGAATAAAATGATTATATTCATTTTTAAATTCTTAAAAATCAAGTTTTTGTTTGATATTGTCAGTTTTCATTTCTTTTGCTTTCTTTCGATTATAGAGGTTTTAACCTTAGGGTCATTCATCTCTTCGGGCCAGAAAAACTTTCTGACCCTATGTTATTTTTTTATTTAAAAGATATTTTTATTCAGGCCTATTTGCGTACAAGCTTTACGTGGCCGATTGAGCCGATTTTTTAAACAATTTTTTTTGTATTGCATCTCGTTGTCACCCTTTTTCTAGGGGGAGAGGAGCTTCCATTTTCGTCCTGCGATGATTGAGGGGCACTTTGTTCGTGGCTCGTCTCGTCATCCATTGCCGTATCGGTGGTATAATTCGCAGTCTTGAGTTCGTTGTTAGTTGCTGTAGATGCACCTTGTTGTACATTGGTTGAAGTTGCTGGTTGGTTGGAGGGTAAGTTGTTAACTGCAGCTGGTGTAGTATGTTCTTTGTTTGTTGAAGGGGATGCTTCATTGTTGTTGGTGGCTGTCACATGTGTACTGGGGTTACTTGTGGTTGGTGTGACTGAAGCACCGTTGTCCTTTGGTGTAATTGTCTCCTTGTCCAGTTTATCACATGGCTTACCGTAGTGAACAGCGTTTTGGCAATATTGACATGCGGCCATTTGATTGTCATATGTAACAAGTGATTTGCACGGGATTCTTGTATCCTGACCAAAAGATACATAAGAAGGTATAGCCCTCTTCAAGAGCATGTGTAACAAACGTACGCCATTTAGAATACAGGGGGAAAAGTTCTTCCACTTTTCTTTTTTCGATAGAGAGAATCTTTCCATATTGGGACATAGTTTTGCGAATATAAGGATCGATGACGCTTGAGGGAAGATCATGCACACACGCTTCTATAGCACTATCTTCCATATATACTGGAATTTTGTACTTAATGTTTTCGTGCTCCACATAGTGCACATTGTTATTGTCTTCTGCGAATTGAATTGCATCCAACTCTTTATAAAACTGAATGTAAACAACATTATTTGTCTTATTGCGTTGAAGTAAATGCACACGTTTCATGTCAAGGTGCATTTGCTCCTTAAGCAAACCTTCAAGTTCTCGTATCGAAGGTCGAATTTTGCACTGCCTGAAGTCAACAACATATGTATTCTTTGTTCCGAACAGTGTTCAATATCGTAGTGAGTTCCACAATTTGGTCCTTCTGAAAGGCAGGAGTGAATCCCGTACAGCATCCTGATAGTTTCTTTCAATGAAATGCAAATCCAAAATAAAATCATCGACATTTAAATTCTGTATGCGGCTATTTTTATAGCCGTCAGGACCGCCCATTAGTGAAAAGACTACAAACGAAATCACGTAAAAAGAAACCTTTTAACAAAAATTGGATCAGTTTGGATTCTATCGCCACTGCTAGCAGATGTATTGTGTGTCGTTTTTTTTATTGGCCTCCACACTCCCCCGCACCAAAATGCTCACGTTTGGAGTCCCCTGGTGATGGACACATACGAAAAAATTAAAAGATTTACAACAAAACAAAAGACTACAACGCGATGTTAACAAGCCGAGGGTATTACAATGAACGGTTATTAGAAGCGAAGAAAGCAATAAACTATTATTACAAAGCAAGAGCACCCAGTGGAATGTACGATTCCTTTTAAGGGGCTCTTTTAAATATTTTAAAAACTAATAATAAATTACAACAAAATTTATATGCATTTATTGGAGCAGGAAAACGCCCCCTTGAGCTGACTATTATAGCAGTACACTCTCAAAAATGCACAAAAACCTCTTCATCTTTTCGTTACGTATTTGGAATAATATGTAAATAAAAAAAACTTTAAGTGTTAATTAATGAGTGAGTGGATAAATAGATGAGTATAGAAATGAGCCAATGAATGAGTGAATGAATGAATGAATGATTTTATGGATGAATGTATGAATAAGTTAAGGAGTGAATTATGGATGAGTGAACGTGAATGAACAAAAGAATCAATGAACGAGTGGCTGGATCGATGAAATAATGATTGTTTGAATACATGAATGAATAGATAAAGTTGATAAGCATGAGTTTAGTAAATGCATGCACTAATAACACAGTTTGACATCACTACAGGTAACGTAGTATAATATAATCTAATATGCATTATACGGCTGATACACTTAAACGATATAATCGGCTATCTTCGACTTCAAATGTTGTTTCAGGTTAGTTTTGAATATGTTTACGTTCGTTATTTGTTTCAAAGTATTAGGTAGAGATTTATAGACTGATGGGCCGTGAAACATTATTCGGCTTTGACCAAAGTTAGTCGAGGAGCATGCTCGCAGTAACGAGCTAGCTTGTCTACTACTTCGTTGGCGAGTGATAACCGACAGTGGTAAATTGCTGTGAACTCCTGGTTGGTAAGTGCTTTGTGAATGAACATGATCGTTTGCATACCTCTCAGTGCCAATATGGGAAATATACTGTGGCTGACGTACGAGTACAGCAAAACTATAGGATACAGATGGGGTAACCTGAATATGGTTTTTATACATCTATTTAGAAGAACCTGGATCTTTTTGAGTGTAGATTTAGACGCATGACTCCATGCAATTATAAGATATTGAATGTGAAAATGGATACAGGCAAAATAGAAACTCATCGAAGCTTTCCTTGTTACAAAGTCGCTAACCTTTCGCAGTGCACCTGACAATGAAGCAACTTTTTTTTCAATTACCTTTATATGGATATCTCAAGAGAGTGTTGAATCCAAATGTATGCCTAGATACTTAAAATCGTTGGCTTTTTCGATCACTGTCGAGTCCAGACTTGGATTTGCAAGATCTTGTAGTTTTTTTTCATGGGGAATGAAACACCATTTATATTGTTTTTGATAGATTCAAACAAAGTAATCAACAGAGCATAACAGGATTCTATCAAAATTGTATATGATCTTAATGTTTATATCTCATTATGTTATAAATATGATTCCAAATCAGAAGCCAACATTCAGATTTTATTAAGATTATAGCAAGTCCAGATATTATATCAAGGGCCGTTACATTTCAGGAAAAACTATACTAGAGAATTAAAAAAAAGAGTTCAAACACTTTAGTCGATCATGTTTTTGACTTTCAACCCGAAAAATGCTATGCTTCAATGAAGAGCAGTAACAAACTTTTTTTCCAATTTCACATACCTAAAGATACTTTTGAAAACAATAATTTGATATTTGATTTTGAAATGACAGCCTAAATTTTAAATTTGAGAGCGTTCCTAAGTAATTCCTGCTTGTGTAAAGTTTTTATTCAAATATTAATTTAAAATCGAAAAAAAATACTTTTCAAGATGATTTTTCGCTTTTTCTCTTATGAACAAAGAAAGGTTCATTGAATCCGCAATATTTCCTAAAAGATGATTTTCACAAGCTTGGAGTAAAATGAATTCTTAAATTCTTCAATGCCCAATGGTGGCCGATTTTTGTTTCCGAAAACACAGAGTGATATGTGTTAAAAATTTGAAAATGTCTTCAAAAGTGACGCTGCAATAAACGGAAAACAAAATCTAAACTGGGCTCAAAAACAAAATCTAAACTCAGCTCAATACTTTCTCGATTTATAGGTCTTTTAGATTGAAAATAGCGACTTTAGTTTAACGGATCCCGGATGTTCTGAAAATAGAGAAAAAATCTTAAAAAATTCGTATCGATTTATGCTTAGTTCTTGCTGTACTTTATACTATGTTGATCTGATGATTTTTTACGTAGTTATAAATAAAACACTCTGTTAATATTACATTGCAAAATGTTCACTAATGGCGCTGATGATATAATCATTGCTTAACGCAAACTAAAGTAAAATTGCAGATATCGAATTCTGCCCGTTGTCATCTATATCATTGCATGAACATTTTTAAATTCATGAATCAGACAAAAACGATTTATTGCACCATAATACCTTCAATTTGAAAAGTTCAATATGTCCATATCTGATAAATTTATGAAATAATCGCATTTCGTAGTATTTTGATTACTTCCAATCCGGAACCATCAGCTGGGATGCGAAATTTGCAATGTGGTGTTTAAAACGACCGACCCGCATTATGAGACTTTCCAGTTGAATCATTTTTCTGTGAGTCAATCTAAGTAGATATCAAACAATCAAACCGGAATGAAAGTTCAATTTTGATGGTTTTTGAACAATACTTGCCCTGAGGCCAACATAGATACTTACCAACGTGTTACATTCAATACGCCGGCCGGTGCCGATGGCCAGCTGAAGGCGGGATCTGCCAAAGTCATTACATTATCTAAATATACTATCTTAGTTTTAAGTTATTTGTTAATTAAAATTAGAAAAAGCCCTTGGCATCTTAGAGCTTAAGCAGTGTGCCTTAATATATTATATATTTGAATAAAAAAAAACAATACCTGCCCCTTCTGACTGTGGATATCGCAAACTAATGTGACGAATAGACAATTGGTTGATCATCAATCCTAAAAACTTGCTATACGAATCGATGTTATATACCCTTCTTCTGATTTTTCACTGTCTTTCAACCGAATTTTTATTCTAATCTAAATTTACGAAAATTTATTCAGCCATTTTCAAGAAAATTAAGTGCACATTTTAATCAAATATTCCCGCCAATCGACATACATACACGTACAGACAATTCACTACTTCAATTGAAAGAGCGAACTGATTCGAATTGAAAGTCGGCCCTCTTGGTACAAAGAAGAAAAAACTGAAAAAATATCATTCATTAGTTAATTTCCTCAGATTCTATAAAGTAGTTTTGTTTCACTGAATTTAATCATTTCCGTTCATTTACAACTATTCTTCAGTACCAAAAAAAAGCATGCTCATAATTCTAAAATAGCCCCTTTGCCGGCTGGAAGGAAACGACGAAAGAGGTGGAGAGCGATAGATTTTCTTTGTAGCAATATGGATTTACACTAGTTATTATATGATGCCAATATATCCTCCCAACCTCAGTTGGTTCTCATGCCCCGATGCAATCGTAGCGTATGTTGGCAACTCAAAACTTCCCGGTTCGGAACCAGTCGCTTAATAACTGTGCATGATTTTTTTCTATGGCAAATCAAATCGCCTGAAGGTATGCAATTTCATCATACTTTTCGAAATCTATTTTTAGATTTGCACGGTAAAGTCTTTACCCCCAAAAAATGAGTAATAATACCTGAAAAGTCGTACCAAATTTCAAACAAATTTAGATATTATATTGATATTTACATATCAAGGTTTGTAACAATTTTGTTATCACCTATGGTAAATTGAGTTATAATTTTTGTTATTTTAACTATTAAGGAGGCCAAGACTATGACTAATTTAGATAGAAAAAACGAAACAACCCCAGATACAATTTTGTTATCCATTGTTGATCGGGTTAGCATTGAAGTAATTCGATAAGATTTGAAGGTCGTATAGAACCAACGAGATAACTGTATGTACGTCATTACACGGATAAAAAAGCACAGTATCATCAGAAAAAAGCCTTGGTATACCTTTCAATTTCAAATTTTCAATATCGTTGGTACCCCCACATTGATTGGACGGTAGGAGCTACGAGCTTTGCCGAGAGATACAAACTGTTTCCTGTTCGACAGATAACTTTTAACAATGTCGTTAGCAACCCCTCTGATCCCATATCGATCTAGCTTCTGTAACAGAGTCTTATGGTCCAGTGTATCAAACGCTTTTCTAAGATCTAAGAACAACGCACCAACAACTTTCTTCGAATCAATCTCATCAACAAGACAATTCACCAATTCGGTAGTAGCTGTGGTGGTGTTACATCCCGATCTAAACCCAGACTGGACGTTGTTAGAGTTGAATAAATTAAGCATTCTGTTCTCCAACAGCTTTTCCAGGACCTTATTGAATACTGATAAGGTGGAAATCGGACGGTAATTGCAAGGATCATAAATATTTCCGGACTTGAAAACAGGCACAACACGAGCAACTTTTAAACAGTCGGGATAAATACCAGTGCTCAGAATTTTGTTGAAAACTTGTGCCAAAATCCGTGCAAAAGATCATGGATTGCTTTTCAAGAGTTTAACGGAAATATTGTCAAATCCATTACTTTTGCTAGCATCTAGTTCATGTATTATGGCAATAACTTCATTTGTGGAGGCCGGACGAATGAAAGTTGAGTTTGTTACACAGGTTACATTGTTAATCGGATTGATATTATTTGAGTTCGAAAATGTGTCTGCCTCGCATACTTCTAAATCACTGGTTGTCTTTGTTCCATCAATAACGAGCTTAATTTGATCCTTAGGTTTAGTACGACCCAAAATTTCATAATTATTTTTCCAAACCCTCGAATAACAAGAAGTGTTGAGTAGCATAACTTTTTACTTTTTCTTTTTGCAATGTCTACTTTTTTACTAATGTGCTTCAGTAACCCTTGAAGGTTTAGATCATCTGGTTTTTTTCGAACCTTTTTGAGATAATTAGATTTCATTTGCAACAACTTCCAAAGATTATATGACATCCAAGGACAATAATCTTTTTTGGTATTTATTTCTTTAGCATATCTCTTGGTACATTGGAACAGCATTAAGTTATATGTTGACGTTTGCAAAGCTAGTTTCGCTTCCGACAAGAGGATTACGTCACAGCTGCCAGTTTTTTGCATTGGTGAAAAAACAACGAAAATTGGACAACGGTGGAGAGCATCACACAAAATCAGCCGTTTTAATGGCTCTAAAAGTTTTTTAAAGAACTATTAGGATTTCTTGTTCGCAAATCGAAGGTAAATATCCTCAGTTTAGTGCAAATCTAGAACTGTTTGATTAGATTTGTGCACCTTTCGCTGCGTGAAATTCACAGTAATCGAGATCAAGTGAAGCCTTCTTTGTTTTTGCGAAAAATGTGAAAAAGCATAATTCATACAATTGATCAACTAATTGATATTCGGAAGTGTTGAGGAACATGTCAGTTGTTTTCGTACTCACGACATCCAGTTATGTCTCTGATATTATCCACCCGCCTTTTTTTCATTCGGAACTCTGTAATTCTGAAGCCGGAAATCAGATCCTTATGAAACTCAAAATTTTACTATGGAGCGAGTGTGGCTTTTAATTTTGTCACAGACACACATACATACACATTCACACACAGACATTTTCTTAGTTCGTCGCGCTGAATCGGACGGTATGAGTATCCAGGTCTCGGTTCAAAAGTCGGTTTTTTACAGTGATTGCATAGCCTTCCAAAACCGGAAAAACTTAGACTAATATCTTGGTACAAGGCACAAAGGATCTATTTCCTTTGAACTTCAATATACACGTCTCCGTGTACCACTCAACAATATTACTACAGATACATATTTCGAATATAAATTATTAGTGTTTAAAGACGCCTGAAACTGTTTCTTGCTCGGAAAGTAAGTGGAATTATCAAACATATCTTCATTCCAAATAAGTTCTATTGTCTTTACAATCTGGAAGGCATAAAAAAGGTTTCGAAAAGAAATCCCGTCGATGGCGTCTAATCACAATTCATGTAACAGTGTCACGACCCTTCAGATTACAGCATTGCAAACCACATGCGTTCCCCTTCCAAGTCCAAGCCCTCAGATAAAAACATTCTCCCAGAGTCCCCTCAGACCACCGTTCCTTTGTTGAACGAGGAGCCGACTTATCTAACCTGAATGTCTAAATAAAAGATGTTCCTCTTCAGTGCATGTCCTCAAGAGAAACGGTTTTCCCCCGTTTCCGACGGATACCTTACAAAAGCCCGTCCGTCGTTACGTTGGCGGCGGCGAGCGTTGGAGGTTTTGATCATAAGACAAGATTTTTATTAGGCCCTTTTAGGCCATCACTCTTCGGTTGGTATCAAGTAAAGCCAGGGCTATAGGAAAACATAGGAACGCACATCTCAGTTGTTGTTCTGCATAAGCAATTCAAATGCGTCGTACATGTGCTACCGTCGGTCGTCGCTATTTCCGCTGTTGCTTCCGTGTCGAACCGCTGCTATCGTGTTTTTTCCCCCTGTACGACATACACGAAAACCCATCTAATATGCTAGGATATGCCACTCGCGGAAAGTTCCAGTACAGGCAGTTACTTGATGCATATAGCGGCTGTGGGCATTATGTACTCATTTGCATACAAGGAAGGGGGTGGCAACATCTGTAACGCATGGCCAGGCGAAATCGGGATCCGTTGCTTTAGCTGCCATATCGCGGTGGTTTCGATCTAACGCACCGGGGGTAGGAAGCTAAGTAAGCTTCCCGTCGATCGGTTTGGAGGGAATAAAGTTGCTCTAAATGGAATGTGTGTACGCGATGTGCGCTGGAATCAGGGTATGCAAATAAGGGACATTGCTATCGGAAGGGTTTCTCCGTCCTTGGCAGTGCGTACGTAGGTACGTGTAAGCGAAAACAATGGAAGGGTGATTTTTTACGAATATTTCACGAACGGTTGTGGTTGATGGTATATGGGAATAGAGCGACGATACAGGGTGGCACAAAATACGAATATGTACGATATGTTATCGGTTTGTTTTCGCTAACGACATGGCTGATCATTTTATTTTTTGTTCTTTATTTTCAGATTGCTTCATTTGATGCCAACGGGTAAGCAATTCTTTTTTTTTTTCAATATATTCAATAACATAATCTTTGATATTTTGAAAGACTCTGCGCTCTAGGTAGCTTGATTCTCTGATTGAATATACCTATCATTGTAAAAAATGCTGGTGTATTTTACTGTCTGATTCGTAAACGTTCTTGCTCAAAATAATTGATATTTTTTGCTATGCCTTAAGCTCCTTAAAATTGTATTCTACTATAAGCAAAACAAACTTTGAAATCTGTATCGCATATTATATTCTTGAAAGTTTTTTTTAGTGATTTTTAAAATTTGCTATCCATTTGCACTAATGTTGTTTCTTATATTTCAAAAACAATTATCACGCTAGTCGATTGTAGTTTTCTTTAGATTGTTTTCGGATAATGTCAATAGGATCAATAGGTCAACAGTACTAGCCATGTAATGGTTCTGTATAGAGCTGTTCGCTCCACGCTACGCCGCCGGTAATCTTATTAAGGGTGGGTATGGTCTAAATCAGTGATTTCCAAACTCACCTTACCACTGTGGCAGCGAAGCGAAATGTCTTAGACGCTACCGTGTGTTGCCACGTACTGGAGGTCGATTTCGACCCCTTTGGGAATGACTGGTCTAAATGATAAAAAAGAACATCATTTTTGCGATATCGTTCAACAAAATAAATTCAAACGTTTTGCATAATACAAAGCATCATTCGAACAACATTTTGTAATTTTTTCGTGGAAAAATATTGGGAAATAAGTCGGTAAAAAGTATTTTCTTCTTAAAAATCATGATTTGGGGTGTCTACTGTATCTCAACGCAGACTAATCAGAAGTCAACAAATCAAAGCAGCATAGATAAAGTAGATGTTTTTCTAGACCCCAACGTGTCTGTTTAATTTTTTTTTAATGTTTAGTGATTGTTTAAAGTCAAAGCTACGATTTTGTTCGAAAAAATCCGTCATTTTGTAGAGCTGTAAAACCTCTCCAAAGTAACAAATAACAAAAAGGAAAACGATGAGGTCTGGCATTTTACAAGTAGAAAGTGTATGCAAAATTTGAAAAAAAAAATGGTGCAGTTGTTTTTGAATGGCGATAGACACGGACCTGCTTTCGAAAAAAAAACGCGTTTAACTTTTATTTGTATTATTGTAGTATTATCACTCACTTTTGTCGGAAATGGCTGATCCGATTTTCACAAACTTAGAAAGGTCTTGTGGTTTCATACAAAGCTCCTGAATTTCTTTTGAATCCGACTTCCGGTTCCCAAAATTTGTTTGGATCTCACTTTCGATTCCGGAATTGCGAGGTGCATATTGCACGGTGCACCAAAAAAGTAAAGATTGAAATGAAAGGTAAGCTAAGATTGAAATGAAAGGTCTCACGGTTTCATACAGAGTTACTATGCATTCAAATAATATTTAAACTCTTTTCGGTTTACATGCGGCGCTCCTTATCCTCACCGATTACTTATCCTCAACTACATGGTAACTGAAAATACAAAAGAATTAGAATTATTCTTACAATCTTAGAAAACCTGCATTGTTGAAAAATGCAAAAGTAATTTTCTCCGCTATTGCTAGATAAATCTTTCTACAAAAAGCACCATTTCATTTAGAAAAACCTGTTTTAATCCATCTAGCGGTGTAATGATGCCTTTCTCATATTACTCATAACATCAAAAATATTACTGTGGAATTCACAAAAACAACTGTTCATTGAATAGAAATAGGAAAGTTTGTTCGAACTTAATCTAACGAACCCTACAAATCTTGTTTACCCTGTAGTTTCGGAACCGGAAGTAGTATCCACAACAAATTTAGGAATTCTGTACGAAACTGTAAGACTTTTCCGTTGAACCTATAGATTTGTGAAAATCGATTTAGCCATCTTGAAGGAAAGTGAGTGAGACCCTTTTGCAGTTTTAAATCACCATTTCCAATTCTTCCGAAACCGGATTCAGATGACCGGAATAGCCGAAGCAGGTTTGTTTGCCAGTAACAAATATGACCTAACAATTGGAACAGTTATGAACCTAGTTAAACCTAAACTTACTATCTCATGCTCTATTTTGATTAAATCAATTAAACGAAATCTAACAACCGGAGCGTTTCTGTTACTTCTGCATATGTAAGTTAAGCTAAACAATATGAATCAGCAGCATAAAACATGTAGTAGGATTATTACTTTTATTATTATTGTCGACATTACGATACGATATTACTGCACTACCGAATGAAAAAATTTCATATTTTGTTCAAATAAATTTGAATTTATTGACGTTCGTTTATTCTTTCGGTCGTACTGATCATAAAAAAGCTATAATTTTTATCAACCGCAGCATCGTCTTTTACCAATATTACGCACTAGTAGCAGACATCCGTAACCGTTTCGAGTTCTTCATAGCGTGTACGAAATTGAACAAAGCACGCATCGTTAGTTTTGTTGTTTATTCTTCTTTCGGTGTGGTACATATTGTCTTTCTATATGGCGATCTGAAAACTTTGACACTCATAGCCCTGTAACTGCGGAACCGGAAGTCGAATCCGAATGAAATTTCACAGTAGCTTTAAATATAATATGAGCTTTAATTCAATTGCTATATTCAGATATGTGAAAATCGGTTCAAGCATAGCAGAAAAATCGGTGCTTCTGGAGCAAGAAAAGGGATTTGTACCTGTTTTTAACCATCGTTTGTGAAATAATACTAATGAAATTCATAATTTATCACTTATCACGCTTTAGTTCCGGAGCCAAAAGTCGGATTTGAATAAAATGTTCTAGAAATTTTTATAAAATGCTTCTTTTATTTGAATCTTAGTTTGTGAAAATCGGTTGAGCTGTTTCAGAGAAAATTGAATGCACACTTTTTCGCTAATTTTCACATATTACCATGTAACTCCGGAACCGGAAGTCAGATCCAAATCAAATTCAATAGCAGACTATGGGATCATAAGACCTTTTATTTGAATTTTGGTTTGTGAAAGTTGGTTCGGCCATTTCTGAAAACAATGAGTGCATTTTTTTAAATTGTTTTGGCGCATATCATTCTATATTTCCGGAACCGGAAGTTGGATTGGGACCATGAGACCTTTCATTTGAATCTTAGTTACATCCATACACAAACACACAGACATTTGCTCAATTCGTCGAGCTGAGTCGAATGGTGTATGACATTCGGCCCTCCGGACCTCGGTTAAAAATTCGGTTTTCACAGTGATTGCATAGCCTTTCTATATGAGAAAGGCAAAACGAACTAAATGAACTCAGATTTCTCTTTCGAAGTTCCATTCAACAACTGCGAAAAAAAAACTGATTTTGAGTTTTGCCGCAATGTTCGTTTTTGTTCCAATTTTCGAGCTCGGTTCAATAAAGTACCCCAACAGATCGAAAACACACAATTTTTCTGATTGCTCAGTAGTTTACATTAAGTTTTTCGAGATTAGTTTAGTGGATTTGCAGATTTTTCGGCAAAGTGCATATTTTGCCGATATTTGAAAATTTTTTTTGCAGAACTTTTTTTATCAGTTATTAACTGGTGCGTATACAGGGGTTCAAATCCATCCGAAACACAAAAAAATATTATATTATGAAAACTTTTCTCTTTAAATATTTAAGTCAATTATACTACGGCTCTTTATTCATTCTTCCTCAATCTGTTTCGCCCCCCTCGAAGTAATCCATCCTTTCCCCGAAACAATACAGTTGTGCCAACGTTTTTTTTCCAATCCTCGAAACAGTTGTTAAAGTTCCAATTTCCGAAATAGCCTTCAATGCGCGTAGCGAATCATATTAGATGTCTTCAATTTACTCAAAACATGGAGCAGTTGTCACACGGAGCTTCGGTCGATAGTGGTTGAATTTTTGGCAAAAAAATCACGAAGAATCTATGCAATATGCAACGGTGCATTATGGTGGAACCAAACCAAGAGTTGTCGGCCCAATACTCCGGCCTCTTTGCACGAATATCTTCGCGCAAATGACGCATAACACTCAAATAGTAATGATTGTTGACAGTTTGGCCGGTCGAAGGGAATTCGGAGTGCACCACACCCGACCAATCAAAGAAAACTTTGAACAACTTGTACCAATCAAAAACACTTGCTCACGACATGCATTTATCACCGAAGGTCTTTTGCAACATTCTGAACGTTTTTGACCAGAAATATGATTTCGTAGGTAAAATTTATTGGAGCTTCTTTGTTGAATATTTTCACTCATTGTAAAAATTACCGATTGCACTTTTAATACTTCAGAAGGACAGACGTATGCTAAACACTAATAAATATTTTGACGTGACACTTGGCGCAGATGTCACTGACACTGTTTTACCTAGAAAAAATATCGACGAATAAGGTTTCCGCGCGAAATATAATCCAAAATTCTTACTACTTTTTGCCCACAACAACAAAATGTTAGTTTTAAACTAACGAGTTTATAACCAAGTAATTATATACATATTTTAATTCGTATGGAAATTGATCAACATGTTCTGAAACACTCCCTGAAAAAAATGTCTGGACACGCGCCTGGTTATTAACAATTACCCCGAAATCAGCAAATGCGTGTGCCGAAATTTGGAAACATGTGTTGGTTTTTTTCCGTAATTCGGCAAGACAACTGTACATTTTTGCTTGGCACTATGCAGCTTTTTTCTGATGAAATATTTTTCCCGATGATCATTACAATGGATCATTAGGATGATATTTAAAAATTAATCCAAAAGGAAGATGTGAGAATACAGTAAGTTGTTTTTTTTTCATAGTTTTTTTATTCGGCTCCTTTACACTTTAGTTTAACGCGGCTGTTTTACAGTAGAAAATATTTATTTCCTTTTGCTGGATCTTGTTATAATTTTTTTCTTGGAGGAGAGGCGCTTTCGCTGTTATCTAGCGAATGAAGGGGGAGCAGTGGTTTGCTATTCACACTCCCGTCCATTGGTTCAGCATCATTGTTATTGGAGGAACAATCGTTATGTTTTTCACAGGCGTTGGGTAGGTTATTAGCTGCAGCTGGAGTACTTTGTTCTATAGGAAATACTGATGATTTCGTTGAGAAGGATGCTTCACTGTTGTTGGTGACTGTCACAGGTGTACTGGGGTTACTTGGGGTTGGTGTGAAGGAAGCACCGTTGTCCTTTGGTGTCGTTGTCTCCTTGTCCATTTTATCACATGCCTTACCGTAGTGAACAGCTTTTTGGCAATATTGACATGTGGCCATCTGATTGTCATAGGTAACAAGTGATTTGCACGGGATTCTTGCACCCTGACCGAAAGTCACATAAGAAGGTATAGGCCTCTTCAAGCGCATGCGTAACAAACGTACGCCATTTAGAATACCGGGGGAAAGGTTCGTCCACTTTTCTTTTTCGATAGAATATAAGGATAGATGACGCTTGAGGGAAGATCATGCACACGCACTTCTATAGCACAATCTTCCATAGATACTGGAATGTTGTACTTAATGTTTTCGTGCTCCACATAGTGCACATTGTTATTGTCTTTTGCGAATTGAATCGCTTCGAACTCTTTATAAAACTGGATGTAAAAACATTATTTGTCTTATTACATTGAAGTAAATGTACATGTTTAATGTCAAGATGCATTTGCTCCTTATGTAAACCTTCAAGATCTCGTATCGAAGGTCGAATTTTGCATTGCCTGAAGTCAACAATAATTGTATTCTTTTTGATAGCGGCGGTAGCTTGTTTTTTGTTTAGTTCACTCATTTCGAGATCGTTCTATTGTTCACTACGCAATACTGTACTTGGTTTCTTCCGTCCCGAACGTAAGCGGTATTGTTTTATCGACTAACTTGGATGAGATGTGAAAGCGAACTCTTCAGTAAGTTGTTGATTATATATAAAAAGCGACTTCCATGACCTGCTTTCATTACCGGGAAATCGATGTAGGAAATGTCTTTCTGAAGTCTCAGTAATTCATAAATATCAGTTTTTTTACTTTTGTCGAACATTCATTAAAGGTTATGCTGAACAGGCAGTATACTTTTTGCTGACGATTTCTCGAAGATGGCTGAATCGATTTTCACGAACTTAGATTCTACTGAATGGTCTTAAGATGCCATAAGCATATTCCAATTGTCATTCGGATCAAATCTCTGGTTCCGGAGTAAGAGTGCTCAGAGTGAAAATGTCCATTTTCTAGAATACTTTTTTCATAAGTTACCCCTTTATATTAGCTAGTGAATTTATCTAGTTTGCAGGCCATGAGAGTCTGTAACCAAATAAACCATTGATAGTCCCATAAATGATTTGCTAAATTTTATCCAAGTCCGACTACCGGTACATTTTTTTTCAAAACTCAAATGGCCATAGAGAATTGTAGCTCATATAAGTGTAAGGTAGAATAAACCGAATGTCACTATACCGATGCCCAGCTTTCGATTCCGGAAGTACCGACAATAGTAATCAAATGTAATAAAACGGAGCTCACCTCACTTTCTCTCATTTGATTGAATAGATTTTTACTAATTTTAACTCAAATAAAGTTTCGGTTGTAGTGTTATGCAATAGAAATCTTCAAAACTCATTTCTTAACATTTTTAAATTGTGGTATATCGGGGAATTTCTGCTGTAACATATAGGAGAAAATGAGGAAATGTTTATAACAAATTTTAATAACAACTGCAGGATTAAACGAAAACTTATGTGCGTGAAAATCGATTGTTTCGGTCCGATGAACATTTCTGTAATTTTTCATTCGCTTGATTCCGAAAATCTCGCTCAATGCAATTTATCTACCAGTTTGAAAATATTGGTAATTTCGGCAGTTTTAGAGGATTGCCGAAACCAATACCGAACACTTTTGGCAAAGTTATGTCGAGATTCTGGAGAAAGTATTCATACATTCCACACAAAAACTAAAGTGATCGTGACAATACTTCGTCGACAGTTAGTACAACTCGATTGGGACCTCCTCTCTCTTCTTTTAAATAAAAAATTTTTGAAATGATTATTACAACTGTGTGTGCTCTTCAGTAAAGACTTTTTTTCATATTTATGCGTAATGTATATGACAACATGATTGGCATTCAAAGCCGATAAAACTTTTGTATGCGGTTGATAAATAATTCTAATTTCATTCGAAATAGTGATAGAACACATGCATGGAACAAATTATCAACAAATCTAGGTGTCATCTGTGCCATCATACTTCGTTTGGTTCATCGTCCTGCGACACGCAAACAAACATCCGGTCCTATTAATTTCCGCTCTATCTCCTTCCAATCGACAGAAACATTGATAAACCAATTACTACGGCTTGTATCGCATCTAATCTCCTCATACCGAATAAATTACGAGTAGCCCAACTTTTGCGTCCCCTCCGGTTAACGATCTCACGGAAGGACCAACAACACCACTTAACAAATTGTCCGTCATTATCACATGAACTGACCAGCGTCCACTCCACAATACATGACAAAAATCAACCCTTTCGAATTGCGCCGCTTGACACGTGCTGGCCTTGTTTCTGTTTCCATTTCAATCCATGGGAGTGTGCTAAGCGGTAATAAAAACTCAAATAAAGGCTAATTGCTCCTATAAATATGACATTAGTAGCCTAAACTGACCCCTTGCCTAATGCTGAACTGCAGGGGCAGTTCTCACGCAACTGACTTTCCATACATGTTTCCCATTGATTGGCCACTCCTGAAGAGTTATTGAGCGGACGGATCGCTTCCCAGTCACGAGTCGTGGTTAAACAGTTCCAAACAAATATTTTGACATCAACCGGGCACAATGGACCGTCCAGGGAGCAGTAAACCGGTTCTCCTTAGCCGGCAAACTGACCATCACGACATCACAACAAGAGGGTCCTTTGCTGGCCCTCTCTCGTGCTCTCCGTCAATCGGATTCTCATGCGGTGGTCAGCTCGTTGTTCCCAAGCGGATATAAAGTTGTAAAGTCAACTGATTAGCTGACCTCTGGTTGCCACGACACCAATGATAATTACCTGCAATTAAAATCACATTCACAGAGAAGAGAACACGACAGCGGATCAGAAGATCGGCCGTAAGAAAACCGGTTCTTCCGCATCCCGGAATCAAGTAATGTCCGTCACGCAGTGGAAACCTTGTTTTTTTTTCTCTCGAATAAGGGGTTGCAAAGGATCTTCTACCTTTCGCTCGACGGCCCAGGCTACGGGCAAACATTGAATAATAGAACAAATAACATAAAGTCCGGTTTTTATTGTTTCATGCAACCCTTTTCTTTGTGATAGTCCATTTTTTACGCTGCTGTAGTGCATTCATTCAATTATTTGTTCGTTCGCTCGAGCAGTCGTTTGCCGACAGGAGCCCGTGGTTCGCTATTAGAAAAGAATGCAACTCACCTGGACCCGGAATGGACTGCGGCAAGGCAGGATTAGGTTTTGGGTTGGACTGCAGACACTCGTGCCGGGCACACGCATCGTCATTTCAAATGAAAGGATGGATATTAAATTAGCTGGCATTATGATTGCAGGTATAACGTAGTTTTTTTTTGTTTTCCATCAATGCTGAACCATAGGTTGCCAGCTATTAGTATGGAGTATGTCATTGTTTTATGTTTATTAGCTTAGGAAATTAAACAGCCCGTTGGTTTGATGAAATGTGTTTGGGTTGTTTGCTCGAGAAAGGGTTGGAAGCATGTGAAATAGTGTGACGATGGGAAAAATTGAAATTCATTCGTAAAGTGACGTCTCTACTCAGTATTGTTTGGCAAATGATCATTATGAATAGGTTAACTTCAGAACAACACTTCCGCATCGTGGAAATTTGTTTTCAAAATCAGTGTTCAATCAAAACTGTTTATTTATTATTTGCTCTTCAGTGATGAGGCACATTTTTGGTTGAATGGATACGTTGCATCCCGATAAATGTACTGTATAGTGCCGTCTATGGGCTGGTAGAACCATTGGTCCTTATTTCTTTAAAACTGAGGAAGAGCAGAACCAACTGTTGTTGCCAAATCTTCGAGATTCGGATGTGCATGAAATGTGGTTTCAACAGGATGGTGTCACTTGTCATACTGCGGTCGAAACAATCGACTTATTTATTGAGAAAACATTTCAACGACAACATTACTTCTAGAAATGGGCCGGAGAATTGGCCTCAAAAATCGGAGAATTTGCTTCAAAAACTGTACACGGGTTTCGAAATTCAAAATTCGTTAAATTTTTTTTTGCAAAAACGGGATAGAAACTTAGCCGAAACAAGTTACGCTACGAACAACGGCCAGATGTTCCACAGTGACAGTCGGCAGAAAAACTTTGAATGTAAGTTGGTGTGAAGGAAGCACCGTTGTCCTTTGGTGTCGTTGTCTTCTTGTCCAGTTTATCACATGGCTTACCGTAGTGAACAGCTTTTTGGCAATATTGACATGTGGCCATCTGATTGTCATAGGTAACAAGTGGTTTGCACGGGATTCTTGTATCCTGACCGAAAGTCACATAAGAAGGTATAGGCCTCTTCAAGCGCATGCGTAACAAACGTACGCCATTTAGAATACCGGAGAAAAAGTTCTTCCACTTTTCTTTTTCGGTAGAGAGAATCTCTCCATATTGGGACATAGTTTTGCGAATATAAGAATCGGTGACGGTAGCTTTTGTTCGTTTGGTTTACTCATTTCGAGTTCATTCTATTGTTCACTGCACAATACTGTATTTGGTATCTTCCGTCCCGAACGTAAGCGGTTTTGTTATATCGACTGACTTGGATGAGCGATGAAGCGATGAAGGATGAAGCGAACTGATTGATGATAGTTAGAGTTCACTATCAAGTTTGATTTGACCCGATCTAGCTCTTTTTTCTATACATTACTTCGAACACTAATTGTACAACTCTGGATGAAAAATGAATGCGTCTAACTAACCTGCGAATTGATATTACATTTCGTCTACGACTCATCAGTTCACTAGCAGTTTATGTTGTGCAGCTAGCGTGACTTAGCTGTATTCGGGTTTGGGGTAAAATCAAAAATTTGTACAGAAATTTTCAGAAAAAATGTATTTGTACCCGAAACCCGACCCAAATCCGAATCCGACGGGGATAGGTTGGGTTCGGGTTCATGAAAAATATTTTTGTCGGATTCAGGAGGTCGGGTTCGGGTTTGTAAGGAAAATTATTCTCGGGTACGGGAATTTTTTTTTTATCGAGTTCGAGACGGGCTAGTGTTTAAGAAAAATGCATACGACGACTTTCCAAATCGCGGCTCTGTCGGTGTATTGTTGGAAGAAGATGAAAAAGTGATTTTTTTTAAGGATCCGACATTAACTTTACGCGAAAGTGCTTCAAAATAGAACAAAAAAGTTTTGAACATATCGTATAGAACTGTTCGCAGACATTTGATCTCAAATAATTTGAAATTTCGAGGTACTTTTCAAAAACGTCTTGAATGGGCAAGGGAGCAAAATGGTGTCGTGACCTTTGATTGGCCCTGTCAGTCGCCCGATGTCAATCCAAATGAGAACGTTCGGGCTCAAATGAAGATAAAGCTTGGGAAAAACCGACCACACAATTTAAAACAGCTTGTTCGCCGAATTCACAAATTTGGAGGTCGTTTTCAGAAGAATACGCACAAAATCTCGCTCAAAGTATGCCTCGAAGGTGTCAAGCCATTATTAACGCTGAAGGGGATTGGACTTGCTATTAATGTATTTGCATGCAAGTTTTTGATCTAATAAAACAATATTCAAAAGTATTTTCATGTTGAGCCGTTTCATTTTCTCTCAACAGTGACCACGCTCTTAGAGCAAATTCAGCAGCTGCAAGATTCATATGGGTGGTCTATAATGTAACTGAAACTGGAACAAACGTATCCCCAGCAAGCCGTTTTAGTTTTATTTATTCGAACAGTTCTACTGTCAAATTTAAAACTGGTATACGCTGCCGTTCTATTTTTTCTATATTTGAAACACAGATAAAACGCTGCTGGGGCTGCCAGTCTATTTTGTTATAATTACTAGATTTAAATTTTAAAACTGACATAAATTTTGCATCTAGAACTAGAACACTTCTGGAAATGCCCTTATGTTACAGACTGTAATTGCTTCCACTAGCGTTTTGTTTGTGCATCCTCTTTGTGAGCGGTAAAATCGTTCGCTCACAATGGAATGGAAACTATATGTTCATTCACCGGTGAATGAGTATTCCAAACCCTGGTTCCTAGACATGAAATTGTCCTTGAAAATGATGTTCTAGATAAATTTCGCGGAAACATCTACTAAACAATGAAATAATCATTCAGGGGTTAGCCAAAATTCTGTGCTAGGGCACATAACCGATTTTGATATGTTTACGTTTCGTCTTTGACTCATTAGATGCACGTTTCGTCTTTGATATCATTTCGATGCAAAGAAAACAAATATAAATAGCAGAAACTTATATCTGCTTAGCGGTTCAAATCGAACTGCCGAGTTTTGCATAAAGCAGTTCAATTTGTACTGCTGTGCACTGATGAGTCAAAAATGAAACGTAAACATATCAATGAAATAATAAATGAATCCTCGCCAGAGGTGCCAGGTAAAAAAATCAAATATCTGTTGGCAGGATTGCAAAAGTCTGTAAATCCGAAAAAAAATATGCGGGCTTCCATTTCTCTATAAAGTATGAAACACAAAACTGGATAAACGAGCAAAAAAAACAACAGCATGGTCATTTCATAAGTCTGGAAATTTTGATCTAATTCAGCGAAAAACTCGATTTTTCTGATTATTACAGATTAACGGTTTCGAATCTGCATTTTTAAGTATTCCGTCGTACACACTTAAAACCATTTCTTGAGCTCGGCATAATAAAATGCCGAAACTGATCAGCAACACCTAAATTTGCTGATTGCTCAGTAATCAATACGCATGTTTCTGAACTTCGTTAAATGCATTCACTGATATTTCGGTAAAATGCTTCACTTTGCCGAAATTTGGCATAATTGCTTGCTGAATTTATGAGTAAACAACAGATATGCCGACATCAGCAGAGACGTTTGCCGAGATTTCGTAATATGCGCTAGCTGTTGCCGAGATTCAGCACGACAGCTGTCATTTATTGCCACGTTACATTTTCGCTACGCATTGCGCGATTATTTTCTGATGAAATTCTCGAGTGAAAAAATGGATAATCTTCGAAGAAACGTGGAACCACTTGCAAGTAAAAATATTGAATAAATATAGTGACATGTTTCGGTTTATAAAAAGCGACTTTATCAGATCACATTATAAGGGAAAAACACCCAACACGGGGCTCAAAGAGTCCTCGAGACAAAACTTTGGGGGATATGCGAAAAAATAACCCAATGCATGGACAAATTCGATAGAACAAAGTAAGTTTATTTTTTGAGCAATACCGTATATGCATCATAAAATATTGAAAATTTTTGTATATTAATTTTTATTTTCATATTTCCAGCTCGACTCAAGGTGGCCGCATCCGGAAACGCCGCTTTTTATTATGCTACATGTTTTAAGGTAAAGGCTTTAAGCACTACTGGAAACAAATTTGTAAGCCTCCTTTAAGTCTTAATAAAATGAATTTTTGATCCTGAATGGTGTGTTTATAATGTTTAGAAATTACAAACAAAATTAATTGACTAGATTTTTAATTACTGATGATTCGGTAATTTGTTTTTTCATTTTTTCGTTTTATTGGATTGCCGAATATTCAGCGAACGTTTCACTGAGCAAACAGTAAATCTTATGCTGGCGATTTCGGCAATATTTGACGTTTGTCAAATTTGAGGGTGCCGAGACGCTCAGTTATTTTATTTTTGCCGAGATGATTGCTGATTACTCGGCTGTGCGAATCTCGGCATTTTTTTGCCGAGACTCAGCTAAAAAATTTAAGTGTGTAACTGTTACATGACTGTATCGATTTTAACATACCTTATGATCAAAAAAGAACCGGAATTTTCATTTTAAAATTCCCGCGCTTGTCCAATCGGTAAACTTTTATTCTGCCAACGTTGGCAACACTTTTATACACATTCTGTCAAATTTTGACGCATATCGTACGATTAGTTTTTGTTTGGCGTCTATACAAAGAAGTTGAAAATTTTTTGTGTGGCGATTTTTATAATGGATGAAAATTTAGAACAACGTGCGTGCATCAAATTTTGTGTTGCAAATGGATTTAAGTGTTCCGAAACGTTGAAAATGTCAGAAAAGGCCTTTGGTGAATCGTGTCTAGGAAAAACACAGGCATACGAGTGGTATAAACGCTTCAAAGGTGGTCGTACAAGCTTGGATCATGATGAGATCCCTGGAGGCCCAACAACATCTGTTACTGAAGAAAACATTGAATCGGCGAAGCAAATCGTGTTGCAAAATCGTTCTGTACCGATTAGAGAGATTGCTGTGTTGTTGGGCATCTCTTATGGATCAGCCGAACACATTTTAACTGATGTTTTGGGTTTGAAACGCGTCGCTTCTCGGCTGGTGCCAAAAAAGCTGAATTTGATTCAAAAACAGCGTTGGTTGTGTCGCAGTTTTTGGCCAAAAACTCAACCAATATCATCAACCAAGCACCGTACTCTCCAGATATGGCCCGTGTGACTTTTTCCTCTCCCCCAGACTCAAATTGCCATTGCAGGGAACGCGTTTTGAGACCATAGAAACCATAAACGAGAATTCGTTGCGTGAACTAAAGGTCATACCTTTGGCGGCCTATAAAACTTGTATGGAAAATTGGATCAAGCGTTGGCATGCATGTATTGCCGCAGGAGGAGAGCACTTTGAAGGCGATAATAAAGAAATTTATTAAAAGTTGAAATTTTGCGTTTTTATCTTTTTTATATATATAAAAAATAGGTATAGAATTCGCTCAAACTTTAGAAAATTTTTCCAAGGCCCGGAGGGCCGAATGACATATACCAATCGATTCAGCTCGACGAACTGAGCAAATGTCCGTGTGTGTATGTGTGTATGTCTGTATGTGTGTTGTCAACTAAGAGGTCGAGATCTCAGAGATGGCTGGACCGATTTTGATCAAACTAGTCGCAAATGAAAGGCCTCCCCGTCACCCAAAACGCTATTGAATGGTTTTGAGATAGGATGTTTAGTTTTTGAGTTATACGAAGTTTTATGTCAAAATTTTCAGTTTTTTGACAGTATCTGTCACAATTGACCTTGAAAACAGAATATGTTTTCAGACTTAGATTCCGCACGGTAATAGCTATCCAACAAGCCATAGATTGTTAAAATCCGTCCATTTTTAACGGAGATATCGAAATTTTTGTGTAAACGACTTTTCCCCCTATTCCAGCGGTAGGAGTTTTGAGCGCTGTATGACAAATAAATGCTTGAGAGCAACGGAAAACACGATTTTTTATACTTTTACATACAACACCAAAAATACTGTGTACAGCATCCTTTTTCATGACATTTAGCTTCGGACCGATTTTAGCACGGCTCGTTTTTGACAACATAATCGTTCGAATATGACATATATAAACCAGATGACGGCTGAGTTTTTTTTAAATTATATTGTTTTAAACTACTTACAGCAGCTTTCTTCACGTTTCGCCTTCGGCTCATCAGTGCTTAAAGCAGTTCACACTCTGCGGCGACCAGTAGTCAGTCGTCACTCGTTTTCGTTTTAGCCATCAGAAAGGATATAGCATCTCGGTGCAATATCCCAAAAGTCGTTACATAAATAGTGTAAACTTTGCGTCTGCTTAGCGGTTCAAATTGAACTGTTAGGCGGAGATGGCAGTTCAATTTGAACTGCTTTAAGCACTGATGAGCCGAAGGCGAAACGTGAAGAAAGCTGAAATAAAATATGTGCTTTTCTGTACAAACCCAAAAAACCCCTAAATGTACTTACAGCAATAAATGCAAATAAATAAATAGAACATAACATCCATATACCATTCGAATCAGTTCGTCAAGACCAGCAAATGCGTGTGTGACAAATAAGTTCACTCAATTTTCTCGGAAAATTTCTTCTCTACAAATTCAGATTCATATGAAAGTCGTATGCTCCCAAACAAAGTTCCTGAATTATGTTTGGTTCTGACCTCTGGTTCCGGAACTACAGGATGATATGTGAAACGAAATTAAAAATGTGTAACTCATTCTTCTCGTAGATGGCTGAACCGATCTAAGATTCAAATGAAATCTAAGAATCATCTAAGATTCAAATGAAAAGTTTCAAGATTCTATAAAACATCTTGCTCTTCAGTCAGATCTAACTTCCGGTTTCGGAGATACAGGGTGATTGGTATAAACATGTCTATTCCACATAAATTAATCAGGTTTATCGGGTTAGCAGATTTGGATAGTCGATAAAAAAATAACTTTTTTTCAGTTTTAGTGGTATTCAGTTGTCGATTCAGAAGGCACCTAAAAATTTAATTCATGCTATGATTTCTCAAAGATGTCTTCACTGATTTTCAAATATTTTGAAACAAATGTAAACTATACAGCTACTCAGGTAAATTTATCTGACTTCGGACATACCGATTTTTGAATTCCGGTTCCAGTATAAAATCGTTTCTCAAAGCTCAATCGTTTTCTCAAAAAAAGCCTAATCAAATTTCAGAAACAAAAATTCAAATTAAATTAAACTTATATACAAAATTAATTAATTTTATACATACACACAAAAATTAATTAATTTTATCCAATTATGACTTCCGGTTCTCGAATTATATGATGATGAATTTTTAAAATTCAAACCGATATAGAAGATGACAATCCCGAAAAGCTTCAAAGTTGGACTCAAAACTGTTTATTTTATTCGTCATATGGCCATACGAATCGGTTTGGGTTATGCTGGTTCCTGAATACCGGCTCTGGAAGTACCTTAAATTACCGTAAACTCTAAAGTGGAACTTACATATCATGGCATCTTTAATCGATTATCACACTTCTAGATTTAAATTCGATCCGATTTGCAGTTTCGAATTTACAGAGTAATGAGTGATTAAAATCTCAAAATAATGTCATGAAAACTTAAACACCGAAGAATATTCATGCAAAAAACACATGCGGATTGATAAAAAAGTATCATCTCACTGCTAGGTGGATTAAACACGTTTTTAATAAAATTCCGGTTCTTTCTTGATCATAAGGTATCAAGCTACATTAAGCTTGCTAAACAGAAAAAGCTACTACCAGATATGCTATAAAGGGATAGATAGATAAATGGTGAATTTTTTCTGGTATCTTTTTGGCTACAATGCTTTTGACATTTGCATGAAATTATCCTCAAACATGAAATTATATTGATCGTTGTATCGATTCCAATAACGGCTATATTGTTTTTATTTCATTTTACATTGTCGTAGAAATCAGCCATTTGGCGTATGTCGTTCTTATTAATTGTGACACAAGAAAAATTGTGTTACCAGTGAAATCCATAATATTTTACTGTGTGAAAATTCGGCTGGTCATGAAGCATGGTCGTTGAAGTTGAACAGACTTCCAACTATTCTGCGTGCTCGAGAGAATAATGCTGCGCTAAATACTGGACGGTAAGTGAGATTATTGGAGAATGAACGGTCACGCGAATCAAGAACTGTGCCATTAATATGAGCATGTTGTTATCGGAAAGCTAATGAAACATGGCACACTACAGCAAACTGGACTTAGTATCCCGAGTTCCGGAAGTACCCTTTCATTGTTGATCTGCAAAATGTTTGTCTGAATTCTATTCTAAAGTACAAGTAATTTAGAACTTTCTAGAAACTGGGCTTCTTCATGACAACGAACAAAACTAATCCAGAAATCAATCAAATCAAATGAATTTAAACTCTTCGCGAAGCCAGCGTTTCGTCTGCCACAACCCCTTTCGCGTTCCGATCGCGCCATCTTTTGCCATGGCAGCCAGCAAAAATAATAAATACTCTCAAATGAATCATAAAAGTTACAGTACGCGCGTGCAAGAAATGTAAAATAATCATTAAAAATCTCGTCCCCGGTGCGCACCCTTCCGAGAGCTCGTCTAAATTAATGTCCCACTCCGCCCTTATCAGTTTGGCATCCTTCGTTCCGGCAATGCGTAGACTCACTTCCGTGGGTGGTCCTACGGGTAGTCCGGGATGATAGAACGATATCGTTGTGGTCTTCTTCGCTACCGGAGACCGTCATCCCCTGCCCAGCTTCCAAGGACTTACTGTCATGGTGATGAGCACAGAACACCGAGCGCGGAATGTTGGTACAACTTTCTCCAGGAGACGATGATTGTGTGTACGGAAATTGTCGGAGCTGGGGCCACATTTCTTAAATATACTTCCTAACATATTAATAATGGGTTGAAGCGGATGAAACAGCATCGGCGAACGAAACCGTCTACCGTGTCCTATTGAAAACAAAGCTTTCTCCATCCCGTGCAGCCTGGCGGTAGAGAAAGTAGCTGTTTGCGAGAAATGAAATGAAATAAAATGATATTAAAAATTAAACTGCTCAGGAGAGCAAGAAGAATTTTATCTCATTTACATCCTTTACTTTTACGAGGAGTGCCGAATCTTTGAACATGTGCCACGGCGGCATTCGATGTTTAGGATTTTAGGTTGAAAATTTTGGAAATTAAGAAAAATCTTTTTACGTTTACAACTTCTTACCGTTGGACCAAATTTTGCTGGGAGCTGCTGTCTAACCGGAAAATATTTCCCCATGCGCTTCAGAAGAAACCGTAATCATGCGTTCACCGACAGCAATTCTTCCACCGAGATAAGTTTGTGTCGGGAGAAATAAATGACTGCAATAGGAGGATACCATTCACGCGGCCGAAATCTCCACCCAGGCAAACCCGGGCCAAGGCAAAATGTGGGAGTCTATTTGTCTTTGGAAACTTGAGCGCGGGTAGCTTCTTCGCTACGCTCATTTTAACTTTTATTTTTCATCTCTAAGCACAACCAACAGTCGGCTGCCATCCTTCCTTTGAGGTTCCGAAGACTGTGGAAGACGTTCTCGTTCTGGCACCGGCGATGGGGTGGAGAACATGTCGACATAGACCTCCGTAACGTACGTCCTATGTATACATTCAACCCCTTTCTGCTGTCTTCAGCTGGCGCCTCGGGGGGTAAAACTGAAGCGAGATATTCTTCTTGAAAGGGTTAAATAACAGAGAGCTGAAAAAATAGCCGAAACCCGGGCCCGGTTTTCGAAGCTGACGAAACGTGAAACGTGAAACGCAAGAGGGTTACTTTTATGTCGGCAAAGATTGCCAAAGAGACTTGTTTGATGGAACGCAAGACGTAAACAGTCAGACTCAGAGAGAAGCAATCGCACGTCTTTCGTACAGTCGAATGGAGGAAAATCGAATGAATAGAATTGTTGATTACTTTAGGTAATACTAAGTAAATCCAAAAACTCATTCGTAGTTTAACTGGATTCGTTAAGCTTTCACGGTAGGATTGTTTCGTTAAATGTTATTGTTTATATGATACGTTCCTAAAATCTGAAATAATTATTGATCAGTTAATCAATGAAACGCGCGCTTTCCCACTTTTCTTGTAGCTCTAGTTTAGAAATTTTGTTGGAGTTGTATCCAGAAGAAAACGATTTCCAAAAATTCAATAAAATAAAAAAAATATGTTTAAATCGATCAAACTAAAAGGCTTTTTTCTTCTCCAATAATGGTTTAATTATAGCAGATTGGTGCATCAAATTTCATGCAAAGTACAGTCCATCAACTATGAGGGCAATTTTCCGATCATCCTTTGCAAAAAGGTAGGTGGGTAATGTAAAAGTCATAACAGATGACGTGAATACAAGTAAAATGGATGGTTTAGTTTCTTTGATGGTATAGTCAGTTGCAGATTTCAGTTAAAAAAATCATCATCTTTCCTAATTTCTTCCAGAATTATCGTTCGACAAAATGAATTCCAATGTTTTGCCTGATAAAAAACATCGTTCGAATAACATTTTGTAATTTTCTCGTTAAAAAATATAAAGAAATAAGTCGGTGAAGAGATATTTTTAATGACGCTTCTTAAAAATCATGATTTGCGGTGTCGACTGTATCTCAGCGCAGACTAATCAGAAGTGAACAAATCAAAGCAACATAGTTAGAGTCGAAGTTTTTCTAGACCCCAACGTTTCTGTTTGAATTTTTATTTAATTTTTGGTGGTTGTTCAAAGTGAAAACTACGATTTTTCACAAAAAACTAATCCGTCATTTTTTAGCTGTTAAACCTCCTCAAAGTTACTAACAACAAAAAGGAAAACGTTGGGGTCTGGTTTTTTATATGTACACAGTTCGAAAAAATCTTTTAATTTTACATCTTATAAGACGCACATAAATGGAGCGTCGTATTCCACACAAATGTTTATTTAAAAACATGTCAAATTGGGTGATTTGAAAATTACATGGCTTGATTTCGAATGAAATAAAAATCAAAAGATCGTTAGCAGCAGCGCGACTTGAACCGACAAACATTAGATCACAAGCACATCGGTTACTCGACTGAACCACAGAGTTCATATCAGTTCATTGAATAATTGATGCATATAAACCCATAAAACGGCACTTGGTAGCCGAGTGCAAATTACATTCAAAGCGAGTAAAATTCTGTGCGAGTGGAATATTGCGTCATTTGAAAAATTGGAATTTGAATAAACACCGTCGAAATTGGAATACACGTGATCTATCAATGACTTACTGTATCTCGAAATTCTTGTGAATTCATTCTCAGTTTGCTTTAATTTGAAGAATTCTGCTAACTGTTTTAATTGATTCGAACCTTGATCACTGGACCAATCAATATTAAAATCTCAATTAATAATATTTGGTTTAGTTTCTGTGGGCTTTAATGCCCTTTTTTACCTTTTTTATATATATAAAAAATAGGTATAGAATTCGCTCAAACTTTCGAAAAATTTTCCGAGGCCCGGAGGGCCGAATGTCATATACCAAACGATTCAGCTCGACGAACTGAGCAAATGTCTGTGTGTGTGTGTGTGTGTGTGTGTTGTCAACTAAGAGGTCGAGATCTCAGAGATGGCTGGACCGATTTTGATCAGACTAGTCGCAAATGAAAGGTCTCCCCGTCACCCAGAACGCTATTGAATGGTTTTGAGATCGGATGTTTAGTTTTTGAGTTATACGAAGTTTTATGTCAAAATTTTCAGTTTTTTGACAGTATCTGTCACATTTGACCTTGAAAACAGAATATGTTTCTATACTTAGATTCCACACGGTAAAAGCTATCAAACAAGCCATAGATCGTTAAAATCCGTTTATTTTCAACGGAGATATCGACATTTTTGTATAAGCGACTTTTCTCCCTATTCCAGCAGTAGGAGTTTTGAGCGCTGTATGACGAAGCAATGCTTGGGAGCAACACAAAACACGATTTTTATACTGTGACATACAATTGTTTCTAAGTGCCCAAAAGACTGTGTACAGCATCCTTTTTCATGACAATTTGCCTTGGACCGATTTTAGCACGGTTCGTTTTTGGCAACATAATCTTTCGAATATGGCATATGTAAACCAGATGATATCAGCATTTTTGAGTTGAGAGTAATTCCATAATTATATTGATTTAAACTACTTACAGCAATAAATGCTGGAAAAACATAACTTTGATATATCATACTACTCAGTTCGTCGAGATCAGCAAATGCGTGCGTGACAAATAATGTCACTCAATTTTCTCGGAGATGGCTAAACCGTTTTCTACAAACTAAGATTCATATGAAAAGTAGTATACTCCCAAACAAGGTTCCTGAATTACGTTTGCATTCGACTTCTGATTGCGGAACCACAGATTGATATGTGAAACGAAATTAAAATAATGCAATTCACGAGAGAAATCTCGTAGATGGCTGAACCGATCTAAGATTCAAATGAAATCTATGAGATTCAAATTCAAATGAAATGAGAGATCTTAAAATCCATCTTACTTTTAGTCAGATCCGACTTCTGGTTTAGGAGATACAGGGTGATTAGTATAAAAATGTTCATTTCACATAAATTAATCAAGTTTATCGGGTTTGCAGATTTGGATAGTCGATTACCAAATAAATTTATTTCAGTTTGAGCGGTATTCAGTTTTCGATTTTCGGTGAATTTAACTGATTAAGACTACAACGATTTTAGAATTCCGGTTCCAGTATCAAATCGTTTCTCAAAGCTCAATCATTTTCTCAAAAAGGCCAAATCGAACTTCAAAAACAAAAATTCAAATTAAAGGACTTATGATCCCATACAAAATTGATCAATTTTATCCAATTCAGAAATTACAGGATGATGAGTTTTAAAATTCATGCAGATAAAGAAGATGTAAATTGTTTGGTGTATTAATTTATGGCCATACGAATCAATTTGGGTTATGCTAGTTCCTGAATACCGGCTCTGGAAGTACCATAAAAAATGACGAAAAACTCTTAAGTGGAACTTACTTCGACATCTTCGATTGTCACACGTTAAGATTGAAATTCGATACGATTTGCAGTTTCGACATTACAGAGTAATGAGTGATTAAAATCTCAATTTGCCGTTTAAAACGACGATAATTAAAATAATGTCATGAGAACTAAAACACCTAAGAATATCCATGCAAAAAACACATGCGGATTGATAAAAAAAAAAGATACCATCTCACTGCTAGGTGGATTAATCACGTTTTTCTTTCATGAGAGGCAATGATTTTTATAGGAGTTCTGCTGATTTTTTCCATTCGAGATGCTGAACGCTGGGTATTTTGAGATCTCTGAGAAGCTATTCACACACATTTGTATTGTACCCATGTATTTGTGAAGGTTTTTTATGCTCAGATCACAGCATGCTGTGCGTTTGGCTGTCAGCTTTCGTTTGTTTACTTGTTTGTGCGGTTCAAATTCTGCGTTTTCAAAATGTCGCGTATTGAAAAGGAAGTGATAATTAAGGTTCTGGACACATGACTAAGTGAGGAGGGTTTGGAATTCATCATGCTAGTGTTAAAATCATCATTAATAAGTTTGGGGAACACTATTCTTTGGATGAGCTACCAGGAAGAGCCAGAAAATCCGGTTCTTTCAACCCGAAAGTGGACCAGAAAGTGGTATCTCTAATCATGAAGAACAAATCAATGTCAATATGTGATTTGGCCAAAAAAAGCAGGAACGAGTGTCGGAAGGATCCAGCGTGTCAAGAGGCGAAATCACCTGAAGCAGAAAATCTCGAAAAAAAGTGTAGAACAGAAGAAGCGAACAGGGCCCGGGAATTGTATTCGCGTCTTTTGCAGTGTCCGGATGCATGCGTTTTGATGGACAATGAGACTCATGTAAAAGACGACTCAAAAACCCTTCCAGGTCCACAATACTTTACTGTCGTCATTGGGGAGGATGTGAGCGATGCGGACAGGTCGATTCATATGAAGAAATCCGTTCGAAGGTACTAAGGTATGGCAAGCAATATGTTCCTGTGGTTTGTAGTCAACCATTTTTTACACTACCGGAACTATAAATGCAGAAATCTATCGATCTGAGTGTCTCCAGGAGAGTTTGTTGCCTTTATATAAGACGCATAGTACACATGCACTGTTTTGGTCGGATTTAGCGTCGGCTCACTATGCCAAATCCACTCTCAATTGGCTTGCGGAAAAGGGTATAAATTTCATTGAGAAAAATATCAATCCACTGGTATGGCAGCTGGGAACATGCAGGAGTTCAAAAAAATATTAGGGTCAAGCGTCCAAAAAATGCGATGAAACACTTGTCCGGAACTTGATGAAGAGTGTTCGATCAAAAGTTTGAAAATTCGTGAAGGAATAACTTAAATTTCATTCGGTTTTAATTATGCTCAAGTTTAACCTCGTACAATAAAGGACCAATTTTTAGTTTGAATAAAATATCGTTTTTTTTCATAATTTGAAAGAAAAATTTGTGGATAGCTTATTTTCGATACACTCTTTAAAGAAGAGCAACTCTTTTTTCGTTCAATTGCTGATAACTCGCAAGTCATTATCGCTTTTGCCGAACTAAAAAAGAAATTTCTACTGGCTAGTCCGGCAGTTTCTCAGTAATTATACGTTTTGCTGAGACGATTACCGAGCACTCAGCTGTGCAAATCTCGGCATTGTTTTTTCTGAGATTCAGTAATAAAATTTAAGTGTGCAAAATCGAAATTCAGGACCCAGGATCAGAGTTCTACTCCGAAGTTTAGTTAAGAATATAGGCCCAGAAAGCAGGCCCAAAGTGTATGCGAAGAATTCAGACCCAAAATTCTGATCCAGAGTTAATGTTCAGACTTGAAATCCAGAATTCATTTCCAAAATCCAAGTGCAGAGGAAGGTCCAGAAATCAGATGCAGAATCCAGGTCCTGAATCCAGGTTCAGAAATCATTCCCAGACGCTAGAACCAGAATCCAGGTCTAAAATTCAGTTCCTGATCCAGAATTCATTTACAGAATCCTACTCCAGATACAGAACTAAAATTCATGTCCAGAATTCAGTCCTAGAATTCTGGTCCAGAACCTAGACTCCTAATTCAGGTCCATAATTCACGTACGGAAATCGGAAGCAGAATCCAGGCCTGAATAAAAGCTCAGATCTAAGTTCCTGAATTCATTCCCAGCACCAGAATACAGCAGCTCCAGCATACAAATTTATAATTATAGATATAAAATCAAATTCTATAATTCTAGTGCAGAATCTAAAATTCAGGTCCAGTGTCCAAGTCCAGAATGCAGGAGTAAGTCGAAAATTCAATATTAGGGCTCAGGCTCATAATTCATTTCCAGAATTCAGCTTTCTATTCGGGATTTCTGATGTAACACTCAAAAGAGCTACAGTAAGAGAATTTACTAAAATTGGAAATGTTACTTGAGAACCTTACAAAAAAATAAAATAATGTGTGTTCGTCTTTATGGTGTTTGTTAAAAAATTGGAGGAGGCGATTATTTTTGAGTTCGCCTCGGGCGCCAGAAATGTTCACTACGGATCTGGAATGTAGCATGTGCAGATGCTTGTACACGCAGAGAAAAATATTGTAAAAATAACTAAACTTTGGTTTCACGCAACGATTTATTTTGTTGAAATAGTGACAAAAGAAAATCTGATTTGCAATTACAAATATTGTTACTTGAAGCTACAAAATAAGATATTTGTGTTGGCTCAGTGCATTAGTTTGTGTCAAGAAATATTTTGTAAAAATAAAAAATATTTTACTTGCGCGTTCATGTCAATTTCTTGACAAACAATTTCATGGTAAATTTAACTTTCAAAATAAGTTTAAAATGAGCTAGATTTAGATAATGATAATAGTATTAGTTCTTTGAATTTATAAACTAGGCAGTTGAAATGAACGATAAGATTCAAACCTAAAATAATTAGTATTTCAACATACGCTTTTGTTTGTTTAAATCATACATTTTTGTTTGTCATTATTCTTAAAAAGAGATTTCTTTTAAACTAATTTTCAATGTAATTTCTTTAAACAAATTTTATTTCGATTTTTATCCATTTGAAATTGTCTATTTCTTTCAACAGCAGTTGGCCCCTTTCGTCGTGGGACGATCAAATTTTTCACATGCCACAATCAATGATTGGGTGCTCCATTAATCTGGTCAAGATAGAATTCCTGCATCAAAAATTTTCTGTAAAAAACGTGTTATGTAATGTAATGCAAGTTTAGTGAAGTTTTTCAATTATCCATACATACACTTGAACTGTTAAAAGACTCCAAAGAAAAGAAAGAAACACTTAAATTTTTTTTCTAAAACACGTGCAAACTTTTTTGATTATCCACGGGAGAAAAATTCTCTGGTTTAAAAGAAACAAAACTGATACGGTTAATTCAAACAATAAACTTAGTTGTCATTACACAAATGAGATCATGGATAAAATGAACCAATTTTTTTCTTGATATAAATGTAAAACACGAATGAATCAACAAATACTTTGCTAATAACTTCAAGTCATTTTTTGTTGACATGTAATAAATGGCTGAGTTATTTCAACAATAAAATCTGCCAAAACAAACCAGTTTTTCGTTAGTCAGGATGAGAATTTATATTCAAATCAAATAGATATAATTGTTGATGTAGAAGGGAGAAATTGATTCAAAACAATCATGTTCTAGCTTGAAATCAACAGAAATCATATTTTAAAATCTACTGACTGTTTTGTAATTTTAAACAAGCTCAATTTCTCTGCGTGTAGTTTGGCTTTAAAAAATAATTGAACTGAAACTGACGGCGAGTTCGTCGATGGGTCCTATTTCAATGATTCACGAAAAATCACAGACTTCTATCTGGAGTTTATCATTGCTTTCATTATGATAAGACTGAATGTCGAACACGAGAATATGACAACTCTTTCAATTGTATATTTTATACTCATCACTACTAACGAGCTACGGGGGCTGGGCATGTCATTAGGATGTCGGACGCAAGGTCCGGTGAAAATGGTTCTTGAATCTTATCCGGCTGAAGAAGAGGAGAAAGGTGGATCGATCAGATGGAGGGCGATCTACAAAACATCCGAGTCCTGAGTGGCTCTCGATGAGCAGCCATGGACCGATTTTTTGTTTTATTTAACAATATATTTCATAAGGCACACTGCTTTAGCGCTAAGATGCCGAGGGCAATGAACCGAGTTATGTGGAGACAAATACTTGATACAGAAAAGGACACCCCAGGGCTATAGTTGCGAGACGAGACTAACGAACAACAGACGGAGAGTGGCAAGTTTCTTCACAATAATTGTAATTTTAACTTCTCAAACCACAATGAAAAGCGCTAGGAAGCTTTTCCCGGAGATGTTCATCAGGTACAGTGGCTGTGTGATTGATAACTAACAGTTCGGCTGAAAAGTTCGTATCGTTTAATAGAAACACACTTTTTTTTTGCAAAATTCGTTTTTATTATTCAACATAATTGCCATCAGAGGCGATACAGCGATTATAGCGGTCTTCCAACTTTAAAGATACCATTTTTGTAGTACGATTTGTCCTTTGCCTCAAAATAGGCCTCAGTTTCAGCGATTACCTCTTCATTGCTTCTAAATTTTTTACCAGCGAGCATTCTCTTGAGGTCTGAGAACAGGAAAAAGTCACTGGGGGCCAAATCTGGAGAATACGGTGGATGAGGGAGCAATTCGAAGTTCAATTCGTTCAATTTCAGCATGGTTTTCATCGACTTGTGACACGGTGAATTGTCTTGATGAAACAAAACCTTTTTCTTCTTCAAATGAGGCCGTTTTTTTGAAATTTCTTCCTTCAAACGCTCTAATAACGCTATATAATAGTCACTGTTGATGGTTTTTCCGTTTCAAGGTAGTTGATGAAAATTATACCATGCGAATCCCAAAATACAGACGACATAACCTTACCGGCCGATTGTTGAGTCTTTCCACGCTTTGGGTTCGGTTCATCGCGTGCAGTCCACTCAGCTGACTGTCGATTGGACTCCGGAGTGAAGTGATGGAGCCATGTTTTGTCCATTGTTATATATCGACGAAAAAAATCGGCTTTATTTCGATATAACAGCTCCAAACACTGCTCACAATCATCAATTCGTTGTTGTTTTTGATCGATTGTGAGCTCACGCGGCACCCATTTTGCACAAAGCTTTCTCATATCCAAATATTCGTGAATAATATGTCCAACACGTTCCTTTGATATCTTTAAGGTGACAGCTATCTCGATCAACTTCACTTTACGGTCATTGAAAATCATTTTGTGGATTTTTTTCACGTTTTCATCGGTAACAGCCTCTTTTGGACGTCCACTGTGTTCATCGTCTTCGGTGCTCATATGACCAGTACGAAATTTTGCAAACCACTTACGAATTGTTGCTTCGCCCGGTGCAGAGTCTGGATAACACTCATCAAGCCATTTTTTGGTATCGGCGACACTTTTTTTCATCAAAAAGTAGTGTTTCATCAACACACGAAAATCCTTTTTTCCATTTTTTTCACAATAACAAAAGTAGCTTCACTCAAAATGCAATATCTCACAAACTAATAATCAGACAGCTGTCAAATTTATACACGTTTATCTTTTATTTAATTTATCTTTTGAAGGTTGGTACTAACTGAAAATGGTATGGATTTAATTCTAACGTGTGCTTAGCGGATTATGTTGATCCGCGAGGTGGCATTGGCAGTTCAACATAATCTGCTAATGCACTGATGAGTGAAAGACGAAACATAAAAAAAATGAAATTACGAACCCCAGCATCACCCTACTATTTTGCTATTTTTAAAACATGATGGAAGGATACCCAAGTAGCACGTTAAGCTGTTGTCCTGTATATTTCTACTGACTGTGCAATTTATCATGTTAGTTTATATCACTATTCTAGTAACTATTGTGTTATGGAAAAAACGCAATTTTTCGGTGTTGTGCAACATACTTTCAAGTTCATCCGTTATTACGAACAATTATTCACAACGATTATGCAACTGATACAAAAACTCATGCGTTGATCCCATCGAAAAGGTAGAAATAAAATCCGTGGAGAAACAATTGTGAAACTCGTGCAATCTACTACGTAATGTAAACAAGAAATGGAATGATGTTTACAAAAACATAACAAACATAATTTCTTATAAATAAGTTTCACATTTGATTTTCAATACAACTGCTCTCAACACAAACATGGATCTTGTAAAATAATCTGCACATGAAAAATGATAATGCACATATTGTAGAATTAATCTTTTGTGTTTTTGTAAATGAAAAATCGACAACGAACTGCATTTTTATGGTGAAACATGTATTCGTACGACCGAAATTTTCAAGCGCCTTTAAATTAACGTGTTTTGGTGATTGTACAAAAATTTTTGTGAAAATAACAGTCTATTATTTTTAATGAGAATCATCGGGATGGTGTTTAAAATACGTTTATTCAAACATTCTTTAAAATTCTCAGACGATTTTGATCAAACTAATGTGTAATTAAACCTGAAAAATCTCGAAATGATTTTTTCTTGAATATTTTCCAATATGGCTTCGATTGTAACAGTGAGTTGAATAGAAAATGGTTCACCCAACATAATGACATATATTATCTAAATAACAGGAAACATTAACATGTTAATATTTCGGAAAGAAATTCTCTACGTTTTGGTTTTTTTATTAGTTTAAATCTTCTAGTTGAATTAAACAACAATACAGTATAGTCATTTATCTTAGAGGGCCCGACTTTTGTGATACGCACTGTAGGTATTATTTTGGCAAGTCTGTGTGCTGGAGTTGCAAAAACAAGTTGCACAAGCGGTAATATATAACTATGCGAGTAACTATGATAAAATTAACTTTTCGTTCAATATCTTTTAAAAGTGGTGTCAGTTCAGCTTTTTTTTTTTAGCGAGATGAAAACCGAATACAAATTATCTGATTGATTTTTGTTTTCATTGCGTATATAACGCTGTATTCCTTTTATGATAATAATTTCATGTCTGCAAGTTTTACGTTCAATTCAAACATCTTGCACAACTTTTTTTTTGCAAGTTTTGAATTTTATATCAATGTTTTTCTAAAACTGAAGAAAACTGCGCACACTGATCTAAAAATTCATGAGGCAGCCAAAACAATGCGGACTCTGCAGAAATATATTTTTTACAGCACGGTTATCAATTCGACTCAGCATTTTTTGCCTTGCGGAAAGCATCAATCTTTTCACTAATTTTTTCTTCCACATGAGATTTATAGCAATTTCGACGTATATTGTTCCCGGTACAATTATGACAGCCGTTTGGAAAGTTTTTGATAAGTTGCACAATTGTTATCGTTACTCCCGTTTTACATGACGATGTGAAATTTTTTGTAGAGCTTCTAGTGAAACATTAGCAAGTTGGTGATTTACTGCACAATTGTTTTAGATGTACTTAAAGTTGTTCTACAGTGATTGTAAAACTTAGCAGTGATTAGTTGCACAACCGATTTTAATATATTTAAAAATCTTCCAGAACTTATCTAACATAAAAAACAATTCTAAAACAATTGTAGAACCTCTTGAAATTTCAATAAGTTACATTTGCTACTTGGGTAAACTGCTGATTGGGTGCAAACAAAAAATCCAACGAACTATTCTGAACTGTGTTCTAGCCAAATCTATTGGGTCATGATGGAGCTGGAAGTGACTTCAGGTGAAACAACTTTCAAAGCAAGAAATCCTTACCCCTTGGAGCATACCAAACTGTTTCTAGGAATTCCGTTCACATTAATATTTCTAAACAGAAGTCATTTTGTTTTCACCGCCTAACTATCTCAATCGATTTCTTTAGCGATATTTAAGTTATTGTTAGTGAACCCGAACAATGAGCTCGCACGGAAGCTGTTGAATTCCATTGTCTACCAGCCAAATATTATAGAAAGACCATGTTTACATGCTCTCCACCCTAGACAATATTTAAATTAACGCATGGACTTCGTTAGCTTGAAAGAAGAAAAAAAAACACCCCGAAACTGAAACACTCAGATATGGAAGTAATGAAAAATGTTGCCGATTGAAACGCATCGCGTGGAATCCCAATCCAGTGACGATGACGACGGCGGCGATGATGACGCAACGGTCATGATGACTGGTGTCGGTGATGACGAGGGACTACTTATTAATAAAATCAATATGTAGAGCAGCACCAGGCATTGAAACAAGCACAGCACAAAAAAAAAAACGCTCGGTCTTATGGATCCCTTCTCGGATGCGTGGTTAGAAACAAACCGGGGAACGGGGATAAAATCTTCCAGTTTGCAGGCCATTAGGAAGCAGCATCGCATAAAGGGACCAGAAGGACAGAGAGCCAGCGTCTTCGCGAAATATACTATAACAACAACAACAACCAAAAAAAGAATCGAGTGGGAATGAGTCTGCTTCCTTCGTGAGCTGATGATTACGATGAATCTTTTCTTTTAGGATTTTTTTTTCTTCTGGAAGGCACAAAATTAAGGCAGGTTTTCTTGGGTGTGTGTTTTTTTTTAATTTATATTTTACACACGCATACAGCTACAGTCACAGAACTCGAGAGGGAATTGTAAAGAACGGGAATTCCTAGACGATTCTAACTACCAACCGGGCTCTCATACACACACGTTTAATTCAAATTTTGCTGCGCTACGGTCCTGACAAGAACTCGGGGTGAAAGTGAATTTGGTGTGTATGCATACATACACGGATGAGGAACTTTATTGCTTCATCTTTGTTTGACTTCGGAATTAATGACGCACATTTTAGGATTTTAATTTATTTTACTTTTCTCCGAGTTTCTTTCTTTTTTTTTTGCCTAGGATGTTTTTTCCCGGCAGCGATCAGGACCTGATGGTGGCAGGGTACCGAGAAGGACCTGTACGTATGCGTGTGACGGGCTGGCCGGGCGAAATGATGATGAGGGGAGGATGAGAAAATCGAACTTCTACAAGACGACGGTCCCTTGGCGGGCGCTGCCGGGGTGGGTTGAGTTCAGTTTTGGGTTCAGTTCAATGAGTTGGGTCTCGGGGATGCTAATGAATATGAGTTTGAAGAAGTTACGGTCCGGAAATAACGTCCGCCGGGGCCGGGGATGGAGGTAGAGAGAGAGAAAAAAAGGTGAGAAGCTCGGCTGGAACAGGGGCAACGGTGAAGGGGGCGATGTTTACGATGGGGATGGTAGTTCATCGTCCAGAAACGTGAAACTTCGATGAGCGCGTGTGATCGATTTTTTCCAGGGGATTGATGTGGGGGAAGGGGAAAGGTTGTTTTCACGTTTCCAGTGTATGCTCGGCTCGTTCGGAAACAACATAAATTAGCTAGGTGTCAGTTCAGGATGGCACCTTTGGTGGTGATATTTATCATGGCTAAAAATGGTAAGGATAGTGTCGCTGTTTGATGGCATTTAGTTGGTGAAGAATGCGCTTCAAAACTTCTGAAAGTTGTGAACATTACTGACTTTTTGTTTTGTCTTAAATTTTCTTATATAAGAAACGAAAACCCGTCGGGTCTGGGATTCGCTCTAAGCATGCATGGATCATATAATATAATCATTGAATGTTTCTTTTCAATTTTCACAAAACTTAGTCTCAGAAAACCAAACTTTTGTTTTTTGTCACATTTCTTGAACTAAGAAAAAATATTCCCATTTTCGAAATGAACTCTGACAAAAGCTCGCTGCTCTTTGGATATTTTGAGTGGTTTTTAAAGAGCTTTTGATTTGTACACATATCCAACATTGCTTGAAACTTGTAAACTATGTAGGAGAACATATTATAAAACGATCCTGCGACATGAGCAACAAAAGTTTATTTACTAACACTATCTTTCCGTATATGATCTTTCTGCTATGATAGTTTGGAAACTGTCGAATGCTGAAAAATATGAATAAACTGAACATATCATTAGGCAACTTCTCGAAGTCAGAAGTTACTGTCGACCTAATGATTATTTGATCAGTATTAAACGTTTCAGTCATAGAAACGCTAAACAAAGAATCGAAACAATTTGTTAAGTACGAAGTTATCTAAGCTCGATTGGCATTACCCGATGGACGGGTGTTTTCTTGTAATCATCATCGTCGATTCATCCTACAGACGACTAAAAATATGCTTTTGAAACTAAATTGAGAATATTATTAAAGTTATCAGGTGTACAACTTTGCTTCCGCCGTTTCCCGATAGGTGGCTGTACCGGCTGAGGATGGTCAAAATACATAGATGATAATGCCTTTAAAGTGAGTGTGTACAGTGCCTAACGAATTGTCATCGCCGTTTCAGTGACAGTTGTTCTTGTTTTCGTACTATTCACGCTCGAAAATGTCTGTTTATGTGCCCAATTCTCGCCATTTGCAGAAAGTTTTACTTTTCTGATACAATTCGAAAATAATTAAGCTGAAGCGCATCGAATGCTCCCAGAAACTTACGGTGATGTTGCTCTGAGTAAAAGAACGTGTCGGGAGTAGTTTTAACGTTTTAAAAATGGTGACTTCGATGTCGACGACAAACATGGTGGTGGAAGAGAAAAAAAACCTCCAAAGATGAACAGCTAGAAGCATTGCTTGATGAAGATTCGTGCCAAACCCAAGAAGAGCTTGCCGAATCGTTGGGAGTGAGTCAGCAAGCCATTTCAAAACGTCTCAAGGCCCTGGGCATGCTTCAGAAAGATGGAAACTGGGTGCCGTACGAGTTGAAACCGAGGGACATCGAGCGCCGTCTATTTGTATGTGAGCAACTGCTTCAAAGACAAAATCGTAAGGGGTTTTTACATCGAATCGTAACCGGTGATGAAAAGTAGGTTCGATACGATAATCCTAAACGCAGAAAGTCATGGGGAAAGCCCGGGCATGCTACTTCGTCGAAGGCAAAACCGAATATTCACGGTGCTAAGGTTATGATTTGTATGTGGTGGGATCAGCTCGGTGTGATTTACAACGAGCTCTTAAAATCGGGTGAAACCATCACAGGAGATCGCTACCGAACGCAACTGATGCGCCTTAGACGCGCGCTAGAAAAAAAGCGGCCACAATATCAAGAGCGACATAACAAAGTCATCCTCCAACACGACAATGCTCGGCCTCACGTCGCAAAAGTTGTCAAAAAGTACCTGGAAACGCTGAAATGGGAAATCTTGCCCCACACGCCGTATTCCCCAGATGTCGCCCCTTCTGACTTCCACCTATTCTGTTCGATGGCACACGGCCTGGCAGATCAACATTTTCATTCCTTCGAAGAGTTTTAAAAATGGATTGCTTCATGGATAGCGTCAAAAGAGGACTCCTTTTTTCGAGCCGGGACCCGAAAATTGCCGGAAAGATGGGAGAAAGTTGTTGAAGCTAGCAACGGACAATACTTTGAATAATACATCTGTTAGCACTTTTTCGCAATAAAGCTTTTAATTAACCTGATATTATAAGAAGCGATATCAGGGCAAGTAAAAATACTATATCACCGAAACATCTTCAATAAAATCATTGCTGATGAATCAACATTTAACATTCATGATAAGGGACGCTGAAGAATAGAGCTCATCACCTCCTATAAGTGTTTATGCGTCTGGTACACAAATTAAACTGGATGACATACGAAGAGCTTACAATAGATATTTGTATTGACCAAACTTTACAAACATAGAGAATAACAAACGCCAGAGTGAAATACGAGATAAATTTAAACAGAATCTGAACATTTAGGGGTTTTTTGGTTTGCACAAAAAGTACATATTTAGTTTCGATTTCTTCGCGTTTCGCCTTCGGCTCATCAGTGCTTAAAGCAGACCCTGAATGTTCAAATTCTGCGGAGGCCAGTAGTCGGTCGTCACTCGTTTTCGCTCGAGACGTCTGAAAAGATAGAATAGGACCTAGTGTAATATCCTCAAAGGGTCACATAAATTGTGTGAACTTTGCGTTTGCTAAGGTCATTGGTCTAGAGTTGTCAGCAGCAGTTTTAATTCCCCTCGTGAGCCTACAACAAAAATGTAACTCAATGTAGTAAATTACATTTATCTGTAAATAATCATAATCGATAGTATTTTGTAAGTTCTGTTGCAGTGATCAAAATATTTATTTCGGGCCGCGTAAAAGATTCGTTCGAGTTCATTCGAGACCCATCTCCAAATAATGACATAATCTATCTTCGTGACAGATAGATGGAACCAAATTACTCCAGACTTGATTTCTTAATAACTTAAAACAGTTACAGACTGTTCCAGAAAGTATGCACGAACTTTGATTTCGCTGTAAATAATTCAGAAGTGTTAGATATTCAATTTTTATTCGATATACTGATAATATTAGACTACAACAACAGAATATTATTCTCAACATTTTCTACTTAGCCATTGTAGACTAGCTAGCGCACCTTCTTGCGAACGTTCCTCATTAAATTCCGTACAGACTTGTTGGCGACAAGTTTTGACACTTTTTTCCAATCTTTTTCGAGCTGTTGAATGGTTTCGGCTGCAGAGGCATGTTTCCTAAGATGTGCCCTCGTTAATGTCCAAAATTCTTCAATTGGTCGAAGTTGTGGGCAATTTGGTGGATTTATGTCTTTTGGGACGAAAGTGACATTTTTGGTAGTATACCATTCTACCGTTGATTTCGAGTAGTGGCAAGAAGCAAGATCTGGCCAGAAGACAACAGGATCCTTGTGGCCTCGAATCATGGGTAGAAGTCGTTTTTGTAAACATTCCATGATGTATACTTCGTTGTTCATTGAAGCATTGGTGATCGTTAAGGGTTTCGAAATCTTACCGCAGCTACAAATTGCTTGCCACACCAAAGCTTTCTTACCAATTTTTTCAACTTCAATCGATGTCTCGGACTGGTTTCAACACTTACCCTTCTCGCACCGTATAATATTGTGGTCCCGGAAAGGATTTGTAATCGAGTTTCACGTAGGTATCGTCGTCCATGATTATGCAGTTCAAGTTTCCTGGAAGAATCGTATTGTACAGCTTTCGAACCGTCGGCTTGATCGATGCTTCTTGTTTTGGACTACGTTTTGGTTGTTTCTGCTTCTTATAGGTTCGAAAATTCAAACGTTCTTTAGCACGAAGCACATTTGAACTCGAAGTGCCCACTTTTTTGGCCACATCCCGAACTGAAACTTTCTTCTTTTGTTCGAACGCCTTTAGTAAACGTTTATCCAACTGAGGGTTAGCAGGACCTTTTTTCGAGCCGTTTTCGGTTTATACTCAAACGGGGCTCTAACTCCACATGTTAAAAATGGCTCAACAATGGACCTCTGTCTGCCGGGTTTGTTGAACAAAAAAATGGTATTCGGTTCAACGGTCTGTTTCAAAATCGGCAAACAAAGGTCCCGTGTTGGCCTCCCGTTGAACGATTGATTGGACTTTCATTGGACCAATGATCCAACGTATTGGACCAATGAAGGACCACCGTTGAACGTTTTTTTCTAAGTGCCCACTTAGAAAGATTTTTGGTTTGCTTTGATCGTGTGTCTTGTGAGTTCGGATGAAATGCTTTGTTGTGTCATTTTGCCTGGTAAATTTGCAAGAACTCCAGGGTGAGTTTTAAGTGCTTAATTTCAATAAGATGAACTCGATGAATTATCGAAATCTCTAAATGGTAATAACCCACTTAGAAAAAAACGTTCAACGGTGGTCCTTCGTTGGTCCAATACTTTGGATCATTGGTCCAATGAAAGTCCAATCAATCGTTCAACGGGAGGCCAACACGGGACCTTTGTTTGCCGATTTTGAAACAGACCGTTGAACCGAATACCATTGTTTTGTTCAACAAACCCGGCAGACAGAGGTCCATTGTTGAGCCATTTTTAACATGAGGAGTTGGAGCCCCGTTGGACTAGTTTTACTGCAGTTTTTTCTGAAGTTTTCTCCACTTATTTCTTTAAACTAACAATACATACCTGCACAATACTTCTACTTCACGATGAAAAACAACAAATTTTCTTTCTATCTAAAGGTAACACTGATTTTTACACTATTTTTGCAAGACAAAAAACAACAACAAACCGTTCCAGCAAATTGAACGAATATTTCGTGCAATATGTCGTTCAACAAGCGCTCAAAAACCAACAAAATTGAACGGCCTGCTGAGAGGGTATGCACATAGATGTAATTGCATTTATTTGGGCTATTGATGTAATTTCGTCGGATACAAGACAAACACGAATCAAGGCAAACAGAGTCTGGGATCGCGTGTTCGATATTGGTTCTTAATACACCACATACCGCGTGAAAAAACCGCGTAACTTTAAGAATCCGCATACAACACCGCGTAGCTTCGGAAATCCTCGTAAAAAAGCCGCGTAACAAACGCATATACAAAATACCCGCGTATAACAGATCAATCGAAAGAGACTCTCGTGCAATCGCGCATTGAAAAGCATGGCGATTGAACTGTTTGACTGAAAATATCAATCATTAAAAATTTGGGTTGCCTTGTTCCACATCAATAGCTCACCTCGTGGGTTTTTATAAAAAAAAAGTTTTTTCATAATATTGTTTTATTCAGGCCAATTTGCGTATAAGCTTCACGTGGCCGATTGAGCCATATTTTTGTTAGATAAAATTATTTTTTATTATTGGATCTCGTAGTCACCCTTCTTCTAGGGAGTGAGGAGCTTTCATTTCCATTTACCGAAGATTGTAGTCACTTTGTCCGAGGCTCATATCATCCATTGCTTCATCGTAGATTGTATATGATGGATACATTAGTTATTAAGGGGCCGAAATTAATTGTCCAAAAATAAATGCTTTGGAAAAATGTTAGTAAACTTTTTCAATTAAAAGATTTCTTCAAAACAAACATCTGAGTTCAGATCCTCGAATATCAGGTCCTGTCCTAGGTGTTACCCCAAATTCCTTCATATTTACCCATGCAAAAAAGCTATACACAAAAGTTCGACTTGTATTTACTTTTCGAGTACACCCCGGTTGGCATTTCAATCGCACTTGAGACTGAATTAAGGCCGACTTTGGCAAAATACATATACGGCTATTCGTCGATGATGCTTATTTATGGCTAGTGTGCATTCTGAAAGCTGAATTCTGATTGATTTACAACAGATGAGCTTTCAGATTGCAGATATAGAGGTTTAAGCATTTTTGGTGCTCATAAAAAGTTAATTTAATGCAATTATTAGTGCTTACTGGTCACATGGGCAGTCTCTAAAACCTGGTTTGGTTTAGTTATAATAGTCACTGAAAAATAAAATTTTATCGTTGTCGTCGTCGTTTTATTTAGAAAACTGAATGCTATCATATATGGTAAATTTAATATTAGGAAAGTAAAATACTCCCTAATTCTGAAGGATTCCAGCAATCAGAAGCAGATATCAAACATTAATTTCTAATATATCTGTCATGGCAATAGATCGAAAGAGCATGTATCGTAGGTTACTGAAATAAAAAAAAACACTGAATCAATTATAAATCGACTGCTTTTAGCCTGACAGTACGCATGTGTGCCACACCAAACTACGACGTGATTAGCCTTCCTACCGCGACAGGCAGCCTCCCGGTACACACTGTCGGATCTCGCAGATGTGTAATATTAATTTGAATATTTTAAAATAAAAACAGGGTGGTTTGAATTAATTTTTTATGGCCCTAGCTCACATCACCGGGTATCCCTTCGGTCGGGAAACGTTAGCTCGACTGCCGCAGTGACACATCCTTTTTGGCAGTGCTGGGTACGAAACAGATTCATTTCAGTCGGCACCTCGTCGAAATGATACCCGAGAACCTCGGATGTTGTGAGTACGCGTTAGCTGAATCCTACCGACCGAGATGTGAGAAAAAAAAGTACGAGGAATAAAAATCCAGAGAAGTGGAAATAATTTGATTCGCGTCTTAAATATATTTACGTCTTGGCATATCCCTCGGCTGGCCTGGCCACACATAAGAGCGGAGTGAGGAACACATTCAGCCAGTGTTGTTCCGATCGCGAAGGCGAAAAGAGAAGGCGCAGTGGCAGTGGACGGACGTCAAGATGCTGTCGACCAAAAGTTTTATTTTCCACTCACTACACTTGTGTTTGTGCTTTGCCATGTGAAAATGAGGATTTTCATTTCGCATGATGAAAAGAGGCGAAATACTACCCGCACAGGATGAGGGAAGAGGAGAGGGGGGGGGGAGGGTTTCTATGATGATGCGGGGTAGACCGCGACCGACAGGATCGGGCCACAATAGAACGCTAGACCAGACTTCGCATCTTTTCAGGAGGTTGCTCTGGAGTGTGGAGTGTGGAACACACAATTATTCGAGAAATGAAATTAAGATTTTTCCTTCCTTCGGTTCGGTCTGTCTCACTTTTTCCTCTACGCTCAACGGAGGCTGGGTCCTTTGCGTGTCTACCGAGTTACGTGCGGTGGTCGGGCGGTACGAAACTAAGACGCGAACGAACGAATGAGAAATTAAATCCCTCCAGTGCCAGAGGAAAGTCGGAACTGGGGTAGGAAAAAATAAAAGAAAATGCGAAATGAGATTGGGAATACACACGGCACGGGTTGAGCCACGTCGGCCGGCTGAAATGTTGACTTGACGTGAACATGCGTTCGGACGGGGAACCTGCTGAATGGGGAACGATTCCGAAAGCCGAGCCCTGACCAGCTGCGTCGGAGGAAAATCACTGTGGAAAATTACCAACTGGTGGAAAAGTTTTTTCCTCGTTCAGCTTCAGCAACCGGCCGAGTTTACTCTATTTTCTCGACAATGATTCTGGGATGGACTTTGGATTGCAGTTGCCGCCGTTAGGTTGCTGTTTCTTGAATTTTACGAAAGCAGATCGGAATGCGGACGCAAACAATGCCAGAAATCAAGTTGTTAATGCAGATGTACGTAATGAATGAAAGTTTTCCAACAATAATTTAAAATTCCTGTCGGTAAATATTTGCTCAAATCTGCATTTCTTTTTTCGCTAATAGAATTGCTGGCTAGTTGAAAAATATGTACCAGAAGTTTTCCGTACCGACTGAAAAATGCCACACATTGTGCAACAAGAGGTCAACAGGAACTACTTTTGAATTGGCTGCGACAAGTTCGGCTACTGAATTACCATGCCTCTAGTAAGTTTTGAATTCGTTACCAGTGTGTTGAGATGTTCCTTCTACACTTATCAGCAAATCCCCGCCGTGATAGAGTTTGTTTTGTAGCATACATATTTGTTTCGGGGGTACGCAGTACATCCTAGCTAGTTTTGTCCATTGTTCATAATCATTAAGAGTAAATAGTGTACCTTAATAAATTGAATACAAATTTAAAAAAAAAGAGATGGATAAGTTGACGAAGTTGTTGTATCTAACGTATCGGCATAATTATTGCTACATGCCATCGGAAATATGATCAGCAATTTATGATAACATTTTGAATATAAAGTAATAGTAAAATGATTCTATCGCAATTATCAACTGCCTGTATAGAATCGGATTGCGAAACGAGAATAAGCGACGGTTTGTTGCTTCAGAGATATCATAAATATCACTAAGAGATTCTTCAAAAAAAACATTAGCATAATGTTCCCAATTTACAAAAGTTCTGAACCAAGTTATAGGAATTCTTCGTTTTTCTTTGCATTTTCGTTCTGCATGACGGCATACATTCTAATCACTCATCACCTTATTGCTCCGGAACCGGCAGTCGCATCTAAACAAAAGTCATTAGCAGACTCATTTCGTTGAGTACGTAAAATGTATGTGTGTATGTAACAAATATGTGCACACGATTTTCTCAGAGATGGCTGGACAGATTTTCACAAACTCAAATTCAAATGCAAGGCATTTTGTTTCCATAAATAAATGTCTGACTTCCAGAATTATAGGGTTAGTGTATATGAAATTGCAATCCGTCATTTGAAGCGATGGTACAAAAATACGAAGAAATTTTCTAAATCGACTCAAAATTGTTTCAAGTTGTTTGTTGTGTTAGTCTGTCGTGGTATAAAGCGAAAGTTTTATTTACAGCAGATTGCTGAATCTATACTCTTAGAAAAAAATGAAACCTAAACTAGGCCTATGTTCATGATAAACTGTATTATTATTTATTCGATTATGCGGGGAATGTTTAACCGATATTTAACATCTTCGTAATAAAAAAAGAAATTTTCCCGTTGATTTGGAAGCAGTCTTATATGTTTCCTGTGTACAAAACCGGTGATCGTAAGGAACTACCGTGGTATAACAAATTTGTCGGCTGCTTCAAAGCTCTTCGAAATAATAGTGAGTAATGAGCTGTTCACTCGTACAAAAAGTTACATCTCCACTGATCAACACGGTTTTATGCCCGGGCGTTCGGTCAGCACTAATCTTCTGGATTTTACCTCGACCTGTATTTCGCGTCTGGAGGAAAAAGTACAAATTGATGCCGTATACACTGATCTGAAAGCGGCGTTCGACCGTATTGATCACCGAATTCTTTTATACAAGATATCGCGTCTCGGTGCAACACATAAGTTCGTTGACTGGCTATGCTCTTACTTAAGTGGTAGAGTCTTACGAGTCAAGTTAGATTCCTGTGTGTCATCTTCGTTCACGAACATATCTGGTGTACCTCAAGGCAGCAACATGGGTCCACTACTGTTCTCGCTGTTTTTTAATGACGCTATTTTGTTGCTCAGTGGAGGATGCAAATTAGTCTACGCCGACGATTTGAAACTATACCTTGAGATACGCTCTATTGACGACTGCATCCGTCTTCAAAAGCTTCTGGACGAATTCGTTACCTGGTGTCGAAGGAACTGGCTTATAGTCAGCATTGCAAAATGTCAGGTCATAACATTCCACCGAATACAAACGCTTCAAAGAGTTGATCGTGTTAATGACCTTGGTGTTTTGTTGGATTCTAAACTTACTTTTAATATGCATCGTTCTGCACTAATTACAAAAGCGACTCGACAATTAGGTTTTATCGCTAAAATCGGACGGGATTTTAAAGATCCTCACTGTTTGAAGGCGTTATATTGCTCGCTAGTTCGGCCTATACTTGAAAATGCTAGCATAGTTTGGAGTCTGTATCAGCTAGTTTGGAGTTTACGAATTGGACGCGTGTAGAAAAGATTTGTTCGACTTGCTCTAAGAAACCTTCCCTGGCAACATCCGCATGATCTTCCACCGTATCCCGATCGCTGTCGTCTGATTGGTCTGGACTCACTGGAACGGCGCAGAAAAATTCAGCAAGCAATTTTTGTTGCGAAAATACTCAACGGCGATATTGATTCTCCGAAGCTCTTATCTAGTCTTGACTTCCGTGCTTCACAACGATCGCTACGTTCTACTGGTTTACTTCAACCGAGATTTCACCGAACGACGTTTGGATTCTATGAACCGATAACTGCATGCACCAGAACATTTGGCACTATTGAACACCTCTTCGATTTCGGCGAACCTACACATAAATTTGCACAGAAAGTGTTACGATCCACATTTTTATAACTTGACTACATCATATTCATTAAGACCTTTTATTGTCGGATGAATTAAAAATAAATAAAGAAATAAACCGCCAAAAAACAAAAACTTATGTTTAGAAAAGAATTGAATGCGTAATAAAGGGGGGGCAGCGTTTTAGTCAGCAGGGCGCATTATAATGTTTTTCCCTAACATTATATTGAATTCCAACAAAGATTTAATCCATTTTCTCAATTTTGTTGTTTTTTTTAAATAAATTTTATACTTTTTCAAAAATTATCCATAATTGCGAAATTGCATAGTTAATTATAAAAAAAAAGAAAGACAAAAACGTAAAAAACTTCTTTATTCAATATCATACGAAAATTTTTCTTTAATTTAATGCAAATGTGATGAACAATAAAATATATGACACCACTAGCGCACACTCTGCGGTCAACAAAACGCATTCAAACCAATACCCACAAAATCCGGCTAGAAAAAAGATGAGAAATATATGCAAAAAATTTTTAATCTAAATCTCTCATGCTGTTAACCTTCACTAAATATTCACTTCCGATTTGCAAATTTAACCATATCAGTCATTTTAATTGTTCATTAGATAACATTTGGAGCCGCTAGACGGGCTGATTTTGCATAATGTTCCCCATCGTTATCCACTTTTCGTTGTATTTTGCTCCAATGCAAACGACCAACGGCAGGATGACGCAATCGCTCGTGTTTGAAGCGAAACTGGCTCTGCAATCGTCCCGCAGCATAATTGATCACCGTGCCGATTGATTCCATGCGGAACCTATTTAGGTTAAGGTAGGTAAGGCTATCTAACGGATGAAAAAAAAAACTATTATAATAAATATAGAAATTCAAATGTTTTCCATAATAAAAAGCATCATTCGAAAAACGTTTTGTAATTTATTCGTGGAAAAATATTGAGAAATAAACCGTGAAGGATTATTTTTGACGACGCTTCTTAGAAATCACTGTCCACTGCATCTTAGTGCAGACTTATCCGAAGTCAAAAAATAAAAGCAGCATAGTTGTCGTAGATCACCAAAGTAACAAATAACGAAAAGAAAAACGTTGGGTTCTGGTATTTTACATGTAAAAAGTGTAAAAAATTAAAAAAAACCAATGGTGAATTACCGAATGACGATGGACACTGACTTTCAAAACCTGCTTTCGAGAGAAACGCGTTTAATGTTTATTGTTAATAAAATCGAAGGGAACAGTTTATTATTCTAGGGTGCGCGTAGGATGTAACACTTTTAAAAAATCGTATTTTTTCTTTGTATTTTGTCATAACAAAACATTTCATGAATGTTTAGACAAATTTTCTAGGTAAACGTTGCAGAAATCTTGAGCCTGTGCGCCAAACTTTTGCCTCTCTGCACTATGAGATAAGCAAATATAAAGGCCCATACAGAAAAAATAAATGATTTTTCACACGTTACACCAATACACTGGTCCGAAGCGGGAAATTAGCGTGACAAAAATATTTTCGCTATTAAAAATTTGTTGTTTGTAATCAAATGGCGCTCCTTTTGATGTAAAAAGTTACTAGGGTGATCCTTATTTAGATTGAAATCTGAAATCTAACTTTCTTTCTTAAACTCAAAACCGATTTTATTGTACAATAAAGTTGTAGGAAATTTTATTTTGAGGAATTTTCCTTAGCAAAGCACCTTTCTAGCATTCCATTTGATCGAGTTACATCAATTTTCTCGAGTAAAAGTAGGGTGGCTCCAGAAAAATCATTTTATTTGTTCTAACTGTTTTGTGAAACGCTCTATGCAAAAGTTGTCTACAAAAGAGTTATTGAACTAAATATTGCGCACAATTTTGATGAACTAAGCTTTTTCATATGAGCTATCAGTAAAACGTTATGATTGCTTTTTTTTTATCAAAAACTAGTCAACCTTCAAATATCAATATTCATTAGATGCCAGCTCGATAAAAATGTATTCTGTGCGGTTCCTGAAAGGCCATAATATAAGTGAAATGTTAAGAGAAAATTGGAAGAGTGTTATTTTTTAAACTAATTTAAATTAGTCTTCAAATACCTACAAAAAACACTCAAAAGCATTGCATAACTCTTAAACGCCATAACGTATCAACGTACTTCCTTTAGCAAAATAATAGTATAATAGAAAGTAAGATTTCAGATTTCAATATAAATAAGATCCACCCTAGTAACTTTTTACATTAAAAAGAGCGCCATTTGATTACAAACAACTTTCGTGAGGACACTAACTACAAAAAACTAATATTTAATAGTGAAGATATTTTTGTCACGTTGATTATTTCATTTTGGATTTGCATGTTTTAGTGAAAGTAACTATCAAAATGCTGCATGAGACTAATTTCTGCCATTCAAAAGGGCCAAATTGTGGAATTCTCTGCAATATTAAACATTGTTCGAAGCATTTTTCTCGAACTCAAAGCAGTCAAATGCTGGCTTTATTTGCCCTCGTTTGGTGAGAAATTCGCACTGCAAAAAGTACACAAAGTTTATCAAATTATTCTAGATTTGCTCAAAAATGATGATTTTCATCTACGATTTGCAAAGAAGCCATCTTAATAGTAATTTAAATAGCAGTAGGAGTCATTAGAAGGGCTGATTTATCTTAATCATAAAGTGATGGTCATATTTTCGATGGCATGTAGCAAAAATTATATTGAACCGTTAGATACCACCAGAGACATTCACGATCAAAAACTTCTCATTCTCTCAGAAAGTAAATTTTGGAAAGTAAGCGGAATTGGGAATGGAACCCAAGTGGGCTACGGGAAAAGCGACACGCTATTGCCGTTTTCAGATCAATCGATAATTTTAGAATTTTCGTAGATGTTTTATCTCATCATCAATTTAACCTGAATTAATATTTTATCCTTTAATAGAGAAAGGGTGGGAGTGGAAAAATATTGTAAAAGTGTCAGTTTATTTCAAACTGTGCGGAACGATTGCAAAACCATCCAGTTCCATGCGGGAGGATCTCTTGGATCAAATAAATAATAATAATCGCCTGTTCAGAGAAGAAGAATAAGTGTGTGCAATAGTCGAAGACAAAAACAAGCAGGAAAAGAAAGGAAAAGAAAAAAGCTAAGAGCATAAATGGAGCTAGGGTAACAACAAAAAAAAATAGCCGTTGTCTAGGCGAAATGAACAAACAGCAATTCTTCCGTTTCGCGGTCCGGCAATTTTCCCGTACGCTAATGCTTCCGTACGCATTCCAGTTTGGTAGAATGGGTGGCATTGGGCGACGGTCCGGAATTAACATACAAAGCTGTACCATCAGCTTCAGATAATTTATTAGCGAAGAGCATTTTCCCGAGAGCTGGCGAAGAATGATTATGGCGAGAAGAGCAAGTGGAAGCAGAAGGACTGCGAACACGTCTGCCGAGATGAATGAGGCTTCTCTCGGTACTGGAGCCAAGTGTGTACACATCCTTTGCAGCTTCTTTTCCCCCCCTTGTGAAGGATGTGTTCGAGAATAAGAGGGGTATGTTTATGAGTGTCCGTGAGTATTCCTATTTAAATTATGATAATTTCCAAGTTGAAAATTTTATTTGCCAGCCAGAAGGAAATAGCCGTTGTGTATATCATCGTGGCCTATAGCCTGCCGGTGAAAACTCATCGCGGGGAAGGCCAACCTGGGTTTTGGACCTTCTTTCGGGGTGGTGTTCCGTCACCCACCCACCCGGCCGCACCGTGTGCATGTGCTAAATAAGGCTCCATCGACGGCGGCAGAATATAGGATCATGCTCGCCGGGAGAAATTATAGAATTTATGAGTGTGTATGCAAACTCTCGAAGCACTTTTCCGCGAAGTTGGCCGGAATCGAATGTGGGGACGAGTGCGAGAAAAAAAAAAGATGCAGATAGGAATAACCGTCAGCAGCAGAAGGAAAATTTACGGCCAGTGCTTGCGGGCGTCATTAATTATGTGAGTTTCGCAGACTATTGCTGGAGGGTGTTTCAGATAGGAGCGACGTGTCTCGCACCGATACGTGTTTGGGAGTTACAACATTTCCTACGATTGCTTCTATTTTGTTGGTGTAAGTACTAAAGAAAACTTTTACTGAAACGTTATGAGTTCATTAGAAATACATGATGGAAAATATTTTCAAATGTCATGTTGAAACGAAAAAAAAACACGACAGAAGGATCGCACGAGTAATTGATTGAATATAAGGATAATTGTCACGTATTTAAAACCATGATAACTGACAGCGTATAAAATTTACTGAATGACATAGAAAAATCCATTTTAAATATAACAATAGGTTGCGATTCATCAGATTTAACTCAACAGCATTGGACCATGGTTTCATTAGGGAAACCATCTTAAAATGCCGAGCAAGTATGGCGCTTCTTCCATTTATTCCGCGTCATAAATTTTCTTTATTGTTCCCACTTAATTCTGCCGGCACACATGCTACTTCTCATTTACCCCGGCGTCAAGGGTCCTATCCCGTGGCGTTGCATAAAATATTCACTCCACACAACTAACTCCTCCGACGATACCAAGCACACCCATTCCCGTTCCGATTGGCGGTGCGGGCTGCCGGAATCAAGACCAAGTCGGGTTTGCTACATATATCGTGAACTTGCTTGGAAAAACACACACAGTAAATTTCCACCCTCTCTGGTCGCACCCCTTCGGCTGGCCACTTCCCACATCACCACATCACACAGGTCCACCCTCTCCCTCGCTCTGCACTAATGTGCAATAAATTCCTGTTTTATATTTTCCCAACCCCTTTTTTTCTTGCCCGACCGACTTGGCAAAAATAAAAATATCCTTCGCGCAAGCATGCAGCAGCCGCAGCCTGCCAAAGTCACATCCAGCGCCATATTTTTTGCTTGCCAGCCACGTTTTTCACGTTCCCATTCATCGGCAGTCAGATTGAAAACCTGGAGTGTTTTTCCCGCTGGAAGAACCGGCGGCATCTCGCATATATACCGTACATACTTCTTACGCTCACACTTGTTTTGCCACCTTAGTCTATGCTGCCCTCTTCCAATCCCGTCCAGGAACATAATGGGGCATCGACGTGAGCCAACTCACCATGAGGGGGGATTTCTTGAGGCCGATAGTCAGATTTTGTTGCACGCATTTAAGTGTGTGTATTTCCCAGAGACGCTGGCCCAGCACTCGGGAGTACGAAGGCGTCATTATCATTAACGTCAGTGTCTCGGCGCCGCTCCGTTCCGACCCAGGGCAGTGCGGGGCGAGGGCGTAAATGAATGAATAAACAGGATTTTTCTCGGCACTTGGTTGCTCGTGTGATCAATTTAATCGAATCACGTAGTGACGGAAAATAATTTGTTTTAAAACGACGATAGATTATTGTTTGACATTTTGAAATGGTGTTTTTAAAAAGTTAAAGTATTACATTAAATGTAAATTAATTTTGTTTTAGTTTTTCTTTTAAAAATTTGCTAGAAACTTAAAAAAGCTAGAAGGAGTAGTAATTCCAGTTTGACCTTAACTTTTTCAGCACGCAGCTAATGCACACGAAATACATATTTTTTTTATCAACGAAGTCTCCACAATTGCTGCTTGAGGTAATCAATTACTACTAATATAGTTCAAAGGCTCAATATCATTCCACAATCTTGTGATAAAACAGTAAAAATTATGTCAGACTTCTTTTTCTTTTCTGATCAAATTATAAATGGAGATATTTAGATATTTAATTAATTTAGAACACATCGTTTATCAAATACTCAACTGCCCTTCAAAGTCGACATTGATTGAAGAATTGAGCACCAAGTCAGCTTATCAGAGTAGTACTTGCATATAAACCATTACAATTTTTTTATCCTAAACTCAGAACAGATGGTAGTGTGTATATTGTAGCTAAACATTTCATCTGAGCGTAACCTTTGAAAAATTATTCACTCGTACCACGATATTCCTGTTGAATTCAAGTGTTGCTCTACAACTAATCCCATAAGAGCTTCAACAAAGTTATCAAATATGTACAGCATACAATTGTAACTTTCAAACAAACTGCACTTTCAAGTTATTGATTACACCAAGACCTCAATTCACGAACTAAACGGGGTTCTGTAAATCGAGTTAGTTCGTAAAAAAAGTTTACGTTATTTGGAATTCACCTCATAAAAAAAGTTTGTTTCAAAATCAAATCATATGGATATTTTCGGAATGTATCTCATAAGTAGAAGCCGGACAACGATGTTTGAGGTTGATCCGAAATCCAAGATGGCGTCTTATATTTTGTTGATTATCCTTGAAAACTATTACAATATAAAGGTAAGGATTTTCAAGAAATATCGATAAACTGGAAGTCGTCATCTTAGATTTCAGAAGCTGGCTCAAGCACTGTTTTCTGGTACCAATCCACAAAATTCTAATCGTAATTACCCTAATTCCGAAGGTTTTTAGGAAATATCGATAAACTGAATTACAAAACAACCTTTCCAGAATCTACTCTTCAAACCCATTCCAAAAATGGAGCGGGTCATTTCGCCGAAAGTCGTTCCGCCGAATGCCATTCCACCGAAAGTCGTATCGTAGTATAGGTCATTTCGCCGAAAGGGTAATTTTGTCGAAAAGGTAATTTCATATACATCATATTATATTGTATTTATTATTTCAGTATTACATTGTTTCGTGTTATAATGACTCCTGGATAATGGATGTGGTGAACATAACTGAAGCCAAGATTGCGACGCCGTCGAAAGCGGTGGGCTCTCACATACAAACCTGGTTTATTTGTTTTAGTTAGGCGAAGCCGCATTAGATATTTTTTCTTGTTCACTCAGTAAACGGAAATACCACAAACATTTGTCTGGTAGATACACCTATGCAAATGATTTTAAACTTAGTAGCTGATAAGGTCAACAAGTTTGCTTGGGAGCTCCGTTCTGATGATTCTTTAGTTATGAGTACAAGCATCAATCTTTATTCAAGAAGTACAATCGTAGGTCAACAAAACGGGCGTTAACGCTATTGTCTTCCATTTGTCTTTATTTTAAATCAATTACAATTACAAAACTAAGACAATTGAAGGATTCGACGAAATGGCATTCGGCGAAGTAGCCCATTCGGCGAAATGTCATTCACGGACATCTCATTAGGCGAAATGACCGTTTCGGTGAAATGGTTCTCTGGCGAAACGGCTTTCGGCGAAATGACCCTGACCTCCCCCAAAAAAACCGATATTATAAGCGTTTTAAAGCAAAGCCTTGATATTACTTTCCTGTAGTGGATTTTGACCTTCTGTTTCAACAGACTTCGTAACAACATCAAAGATCGTTTTCCGGAATCTACTCTTCAAAACACTCATACAACAGATCGGCTGAAAAGTTCGTATCGTTTCTATGAGAGGGCGCCACTAGAATTAAATCCATACCATTTTCAGTTAGTACCAACCTTCAAAAGATACGTGTATAAATTTGACAGCTGTCTGATTATTAGTTTGTGAGATATTGCATTTTGAGTGAAGCTCCTTTTTTATTGTGAAAAAAATGGAAAAAAAGGAATTTCGTGTGTCGATGAAACACTACTTTTTGATGAAAAAAAGTGCCGCCGATACAAAAAAATGGCTTGATGAGTGTTATCCAGACTCTGCACCGGGCGAAGCAACAATTCGTAAGTGGTTTGCAAAATTTCGTACTGGTCATATGAGCACCGAAGACGATGAACGCAGTGGACGTCCAAAAGAGGCTGTTACCGATGAAAACGTGAAAAAAATCCACAAAATGATTTTCAATGACCGTAAAGTGAAGTTGATCGAGATAGCTGACACCCTAAAGATATCAAAGGAACGTGTTGGACATATTATTCACGAATATTTGGATATGAGAAAGCTTTGTGCAAAATGGGTGCCGCATGAGCTCACAATCGATCAAAAACAACAACGAATTGATGATTCTGAGCAGTGTTTGGAGCTGTTATATCGAAATAAAACTGATTTTTTTCGTCGATATATAACAATGGACGAAACATGGCTCCATCACTTCACTCCGGAGTCCAATCGACAGTCAGCTGAGTGGACTGCACGCGATGAACCGAACCCAAAGCGTGGAAAGACTCAACAATCGGCCGGTAAGGTTATGGCGTCTGTATTTTGGGATTCGCATGGTATAATTTTCATCGACTACCTTGAAAAGTGACTATTATATAGCGTTATTAGAGCGTTTGAAGGACGAAATTTCGAAAAAACGGCCTTATTTGAAGAAGAAAAAAGTTTTGTTTCATCAAGACAATGCACCGTGTCACAAGTCGATGAAAACCATGCTGAAATTGAACGAATTGGGCTTCGAATTGCTCCCTCATCCACCGTTTTCTCCAGATTTGGCCCCCAGTGACTTTTTCCTGTTCTCAGACCTCAAAAGAATGCTCGCTGGTAAAAAATTTAGAAGCAATGAAGAGGTAATCGCTGAAACTGAGGCCTATTTTGAGGCAAAGGACAAATCGTACTACAAAAATTTCGAAGCTGCAAATTCCGTTTTATTTGACTACCAATTAGACGCAGTTTTCTGTCACTCAACACATATTAGAATAGTTTTCTAAATTAAATATACGCTAAACAGCATAGAAAAACCAGTAAAACTTTGGGAACCCGCATGAAAAAACTGCATTAGCTAAGAAGATCTTTGATTTGTTGCATTTGATTCTCATATTACTCACATTTTTATAAATATTACTATAGGATTCGTAAAAAAAATATTGAAACTTGACTAAAAGCTAGGAAAATTAGTTGAGAATCAACGATAATATACCCTTTTCAATTTTCAAACAGTCATTAATAATATTCAGAAAAAATTTCCATTATTTCGTATCGTCGCTCTAACGCACAGTGGTCAAAAGTCTGTACTGACTTTTACTGATTTTTAAGAGCTAACGTGTCTTCGAAGAAGTTGTACAAGATTATAAAACGCTTCTTTTGAAAGTGGCACCTTAATTATTGTTAAGGGGGTAGTACCAATTTCGAATAAAAAGATCTAGATAGCATTTAAATGAGTAACTTTTCCCAATACTTTTCACAAACTAATCAATTAATTAGGCAATCAATGTTACCTAATAAATCATTACAATATGTCACTTAGTCGCATTGCATTCGATCAATCAGTATCAGTCACGCCATCGTCCGAGTTTTCTGTGTCGCTAATTTCTTGCTCTGTATTTTCTTGTTCTGTTGTAAGTTCTAGCATATCAATTGCTTAATTACTCTACTGTATATGCGATGCATGTATGCAAATATATGAAAGACATTTCTATCGGAGTGAAACCAGCGACTACCAGTCTGGACGCGCGTAAACACGCATAAACAAGCACATGCTTGCATGTGCAACTTAAGCAAATTTGTGTCGATTTTTATTTGGTTTATATTTTGACAATTAGCAATATTAGAAAAACGTGCTTATTCCACTTAGCAGTGAGATGATACCTTTTTTTATCAATCCGCATGTGTTTTTGCATGAATATTCTTCGGCGTTTTAGTTCTCATGACATTATTTTAATGACCGTCGTTCTAAGCGGCAATTTAAGATTTTAATCACTCATTGTTCTGTAATGGCGTAACTGCAAATCGTATCGAATTTGAATCTAAAAGTGTGAAAATCGGTTTACGATACAATGATTTTACGATTATTTAAGGTACCTTCAGAGCCGGTATTCAGGAACCAGTATAACCCAAACCGATTCGTATGGCCATATGACGAATAAATTGCAATAGTTTTGAGTCCTACTTTAAAGCTTTTCGGGATTGTCATCTTCTATATCCGTTTGAATTTTAAAAATTAATCATTCTGTAATTGTGGAACAGGTAAAAGCCAAGTGGAGCTAGTTTAGTTAAAACTTTCTCTCCAACAGGCATAAAACCTCCTCATCTTTTGCATCAACAGATTAGAATGATCCAAATAATACATTATGTATTATGTTAACTAACTGTTAACTTAACTTAAAACTAAAACTTATAAATGATACAATGATGAGAGAAAACTAATACTAAATATAGTATTCTAGTTACTAGAACCTATCAAGACAGATAACTGAGAAACAGCTTTTTTAGAACATTACGAGAATGATGAAGGTCAAATACATTGGAGCAATTAATAAATAGGCGACACATACTAGTCAAAGGTTCGTAATAACCGTAGTTAGTTCTAGATGAGAGTATTCTAAGAAATGGTTGGAAACGAAGAATACGGCGATGACTATCTAAGTGTAACAATTGTAGAAGATCTGAACAGTCTATACGAACTTGTGACAAAAATTACCTTACAGACGTCACGTCGAACAGAGGTCAATCAGCTTGCAACGATCTTCGTAGCTTGGAAGGTCCACGAAAGACGACGAAGTTCCAGACGGACGAATTTGCATTGGATTGATTCAAGGCGTTGAATGTCTCGAAGGTAAAAAGTATGCATACTCTGGTGTTGAGCGTTTTAAGCTACAGTTAATTAATTTTGTCTTTGTCGATTTGGCTTTTTTGAGAAAACGATTGAGCTTCGAGAAACGATTCGATGCTGAAACCAGAATTCGAAAATCGGTGTAGTCGAAGTCAGAAAAATTCACCTGAGTAGCTGTATAGTTTACATTTGTTTCAAAATGTTTGAAAATCAGTGAGTGAAACATCTTTGTGAAATCGTAGTGCGAATTAAATCCGAATCGAAAACTGAATACCACTAAAACTTAACTATCCAAATCTGCAAACCCGATAAACCTGATTAATTTATGAGAAAAAAAATTATATTAACAGTTCGGGTGAAAAGTTGAAAATGCTTGAAAAAAAGAACTTAACGTGTGAAATTTTTCCAGAATTTAATGTCCTTCCAAGCGTTCATATTCATTGAAACATAACTGATCATAACGTAAATCCATACAACAAACGCCATTTCCCCGGAATATTTTGTTTCATCTTCCCGCTTACTACTTAGGTCGGTTTTCTCAACGTCAACATTTATTTTTTTCCTCCCCTTTGCTCATTGCTATACATTCGCAAGTGTATGTGTGCGAGAAACTTTTAATGAAATTAATAGCGATACACCTCCTTCCATTGCTTTCCCAACTCATTACAGACGGATATACGTGCATCCTCCCGGGAACACATCTCATTTTCCTGTACTTCGGCTCATTACGCAATCTCAATCTCGAGTCGATCGATATCTTCGGGTACGAATGACGGTGCCGAATCTGGATAATGTTAGTAAGGATTACCGTTTGAGTTGTACGTTTGGAACCAATGCATCCAGAATATCCTTCAGTTGTAAGTAAAAGTTGCAATCGCGTAACTCGGAAACAACGAATTTGTTTGATCTTTTCAACAGGTCTTCAAAACGATGCACTTGTCTCAATAGGCAATTTTGGCACTCATAAAATAGCAAAAAATAACCGCACTCCCTTTGATCCCGGCTCAACCCGGGGCCAATATTTGTCAGTCAAGTCAATCAAAATAATCCAATTGCAAAGTACCTCACTTGCGAAAAACCACAAAGGTGCCGCTGATTGACTTCCAATCGAAAATCCTTTGTACAAACACCCGTACTCGAGCGGTATGCACCCAAAACGCAAACATAATGCAACACATCAATAAAAGCCCATTTTCGAGCATTTAGCATATTGTCAAAAGCCGCTTTTGTCGGGCTAACAAAAGCAGGCAACACCCGAAACTTTGATCGCAAATGCACTCTCCGGCAGCATCCGCAAAACAGAAGGAAACATACACCGAGAACACATGAACCGTCCCCTTTTGAAATTTGCAAACAAACCAACCAAACAACCGAACGAGTAGAATGCTAGAGCGTGAAGCGTAAGGAAAAACTTTTCCCGGATTGCACATTTTTGCATTTGCATTCGTCGTTTCCCGCCAATTCCGCCCGAGTATGGGAATCGGAGGGTCGCTCCTCGCAGCATTTCAGGCAGGCCTATCAAACTGCCATTAACCGTATTACGTTGCAATCCGGTACAAAGCGGTTCATTTAGTGCAGCACATAATGCAGACTAGGAACCGCAACCACTCTCAGTTGCATTTTTGCTATTATTCCGGCTGTCATCGATCTGCCGACGGATCCGGCGGGAATATCATCCACCGTTCCGGCCTATGTCGTTCTCTCCCATGCACACACTCACGCCGAGCGGTGGTATTTTGCGTATTTTTCTGCACACTCTAAAATTAACGTCAATATTTTGGCAATCAGTGAAAGGGATCCGAAGAGTGCATTACCGCAACAGAATCGAGTCGGTGCGAGCAGTAGGCTGATGCACGAGGGGTCTGGTGATGGAAATCGATAATGATTTTTTTTCGTGATGTTTACATTGGTTCTACTTTGTATACAAACATGAATACGATACTCTAAGCTTTACGCTTTATTCAAGGTTTTTCTGTTAGACATACGAAGGCTTTTTTTTTGTGCGTACTTTGGACTCTGAAAAAAAACCCTTCGTTTAAGTAAAGTACGCCTCCGCGAAGTCAATTTAGTTGACTCAAAATAGAGGAAAATTTCGAAAAATAAATGTCACTCTCAGCTCCGCTTAAAAATTATGAGAATGAGATCCATGTCTTGTCATTAATAAAAGCGGAACTTTCATAAAAGCGGAATTTTCATCCATTATAAAAATCGCCACACGAAAATTTTTCAACTTCTTTGTATAGACGCCAAACAAAAACTAATCGTACGATATGCGTCAAAATTTGACAGAATGTGTATAAAAGTGTTGCCAACGTTGAGAGAATAAAAGTTTACCGATTGGACAAGCGCGAGAATTTTAAAATGAAAATTCCGGTTCTTTTTTGATCATAAGGTACGGTATGTTTTGTTCGCTAATCAGGTGCTAACTATGTATGATTAAAAACCATGAGTATTTTTAGTTTTTTTTTTAATATAAGGCAAACATATTTGTGCATATTTTAAAAGACTATCAAATTGGCATTCAATTTTTAACCAACATATTCTTATAATTGCTTATCTCGCCTATAGTGAATTTGTTCATTTTTTGTTGCAGATCAAAATCTACGGCTTGATGACAATACTTCTCCTAGCTGACTCCAATTATGAATCATTTTATAAAAGAACTGAATAATATTCATACAAAATCTTTTCTATATAAAATAACAACTGACTTGTACGATGTTCACTAAAAAAACTAGTGGTTAACCGGGATGAATGTTACTCATGAATTTGTGAAGGAATTTTAGATACATTTTGTCCACGATATCCACGAGTGGATATCGATATGTTTTACAATCTAGAATTCTTACAATAGAAGATGACGGCTTCTAGATATTCTTTCTAATCGCTTATTGAAAGCTGGTTAAATTCACATAATCAATCGACTATGATGTGCGAATTTCGACATTCGGATGCGTGAAAAAAAATATGTCAGTTTCATTCGCATTCACGTCATTCAGTTATGTCTCTGACATTACCCACCCACTGTTTTTGGTAGCATGTTTTGAATGTGTTGACTCGTTGCATACATTTTACCGTGAAAGTGCTTCAGAATGTCAAGAAATTGCTTGATCCAATTTCCGTTTCGATATGCATAAAAATCATCCATCGATCGATCCCTCGTTCGCGCACCGCCGACTACTAATCAGTTTCCCGGTAAGGCAAAACTTTTGCCAATATGCACAAAAGCGGCATTTTGCACTGCATTGTTGTATTGATTCGAGGCGCTATTAAGCGTGGTCGAGAGGATTAACTCTGAATAATTGCGAAATTATGCAGCCCGAATTTGTCATCACGGTGAAAGGTAAAGTGTTAAATGCAACAAGCAATCCCTTGTGGAAGGTGTGCAGTTTTCCGATTTCACAGGGAAAGGTCATAAACGGCAACTGTTATCCATTTTGTTTGGGTGGAATGGTCCGAGGGTCGATGCAGCAGATTGCAACGGGAGCACACAAAAACCAATCTAATTGAATATTCAAATTTTTTTTACGACCCATTCGGCTTGTACCGCTTCATTCAGCTGTTATTAATACTTACAATGCAAGTTACATGCGTGCTCTTTATGGATTCTCATCTGCGCAACAAAAACAGTCATCAGCTGTGCAAGGAATCGAATCCTGCCGAGCGTGGTATTCATTTGAATAAAAAACTAATATAAATTGTACACTCCTGTGTCTACGAAGGAACGGGAAAAAATCCTGAATCGAAAGTGAGAGTGTACCTTTCATGGAGGATAATGAAAAAACACGTCCCCGTTGATCCAAACAGAGTGCTAAGGCGCAGCTGTTTGAGGTCCAACATTAACACCGCGCTCCGAACAGTGACAGGATGTATTTTACCTACGGACTGTGTGACTGGTTGTTGCTAAAGCTCGTATCGTATGCGCATATGATGCATATCATTATGCATCGATCCAGCTTCGGGAGCAGTGAGGCAGCTTCGAGATGATTAGTGCTGCGCAGCATCCGATTCAACCATCATCGTAGCAAAAAGATGATAGGTATGTAAATTAGGTCCATTCAGTACCGTTCCACGTCAATCCGTGCGCGGTAGAGAGAGAGGGAACGAGAGATCCCGGAAAAAGGATTCGAATTTCAATTCGACCCTGCTGGTCGGGAACGATGCGATGGGTTAATAATACGCAGATTAAATTGAAAGGATAAAATCTTACTCGTTTTTGTTGATGCAGCACTGATGGAAGGTTCATTAGCTTACCTTTTTTCCCATTTAATAAAATGTTTTATACTGAAAACTCATAGGGATTAGATTGAAGGTTACGTGGTTTTCAAGTTTGAAGCAGCAATTTCGGTGCATTTGTTGAAGGTGTTATGAAAACAATGTGAATTGTGAAAATTTACGTTGGAACTTATTGTAACTTAGTATGATGAGATGTCAATTCGTAACATTATTTTGACTCCATTGTCACCATCATAATACGACTTGTTTCGTCGTGGTTGTCATGCGACCATTATGCAGTATCTGTTTTGTTTTTATTTTTTTATGAACAAATTACATGTGCTACTTGGGTAAACAGTAATGTGGTCTTCTATTTATCCTACATACTGGAGTTAATTGATCACCGAACAACATTTTTCACGTCTGGTGCGTAACTTGTATTATTCAGAAATCAATTCAAATTTGAAATAAAGGGTGATTTTTCAAGAGGATTATAATTTGATTTTCAAAAGAAAAATAATTTAAGAAAATTGATGAAATTTATATTGGAATTGATAGAACGATCAATATAGTTCAATGTTTGAAAATGATTTCATGAAAATGTGGCTCATGCACAAAGTCAATTTTTTTCACACTTTCTCCAACATATCGGACGGTATTTCACGAATAATGCCAACGGCCCATAATCCACACCAAACAGTGACTTTTTTGGGATGCATTGGTAGCTCTCGCAATGCTTCTGGCTGGTCTTCACTACAGATGCTGCAATTATGCTTGTTGACGTATCGATTCAACCAGAAATAAGCTTCGTCGCTGAACACAATTTTTCGATACCCAGTCACAAAATGTTAGACGTTGTAAGACGATTCATGATAAAATTATAGACCAAACTGAACAAGTTTGACAATGACACAAGACACGATTCACGCGTGATCTGTCAAAAACAGTGTTCCCAAAAAGATATCAGCAAAAAAAAATATATTTTCATAATATATTTACCAGGCGCGTATACAAGGGGGTGTTTTAGGTACTCAAACCTCCCCCGAAACTCAAGAAATTACTAGGGGAGACAGGGACTAGACCGGGCTCTTGGTTAAACCGGACAGCTTAAACAACTTATAAACCTGCAATTAATTCGATTCATGGATTGACTTCGTTAATGCGCTTAGAGATGACGCAATACAGATGACTTTGGCAAAACCCAGTTTTAATGGATGTTTTTTTTCAATTGCTAAAAAGTGTCAGATTTAGCCCCGGTCTCCCCTATATTAACAAAACCACCCCCGACATTTTTTTTCTCGGTACACGCCTGATATTTACTATTTTTTAAATAAATGTCTGATAATTCTTTCAATCACTTCAAATGTGTCCGGTACGTGTTTCAATTGTCAGTAGCACTCAAGTTGTAGTCTAGTTGTCTCATCTAGAGTAATCAAATTGGCAAAACGAATTACCCAGTTTCGGAAATTTACATTTCATTGATCGTATATTTTTCAGTCTGTTTATTTTTTTATCCCGATAAAAGTTATTTCATGGTCTTGTAATTCATTTGTTCACGAGTTAAAAGGCAGACTCTTATTCCTAACAAAAATGCAATAATCTACCTGGTGGTGCAATGATGCCTTTCTCATTTATTTATTTATTTACTATCATTGTTATGTCCATCGGATATAAAAATCTAAATGGACGAGGATGGGAAAAAGCCCATTTGAGTGGCCAATCAAATGGGCGCAAAACCATCATCTTTTGAAACAAAAATATGAATAACAATAATTACAATACGAGGATAAAAATAATCACAAATTAACATACATATGACACCAAAACAAAGATTGTAAAATCTTATGACTCGCAACAATAAAACGGATAACTGACACTCCATCAAGCAACAGCTCCAGCATAAACAACAACATAGGTTTTACCTACAGATCACTACAACATATTCCTTCTCTAAGTACGACAATAGCCAGCATTCTCAAAGCAGATTATCCTCAAGTCAAAATAACGCAAAAACCGATCAAAACCATTGCCCCCATTCTTCCTAGCACCAAATATCCGATAGACCGCATGCTTCAATCAAACGTTATTCGCAGTATATCATGTGAAGACTGTAATATGTGCTATATCGGTATGACAAGAAATCAACTAAAAACAAGGCTCTATGGGCATGACAGCAACATAAATCAGTACCTCAAACTGAGAGACGCTGGTAGAAACAGCAACGATGAACAGATGAACAGTCTTGAGGAAAAAACTGCCCTGACCCAACATATGATTCAACACAATCACACGTTTAATACAGCACAAGCCAAAATTATCGACAGAACCTACCGATCGTCATCTTCACCCATACTAGAGATGTGCCATATTACAAACACAGCCAATACCATCAATCATCGTACCGATGTAGACGGACTCAACACGATCTACGCAGGCATTTTACACACAATTAAAGCTACCACTAGTCGCCGAAAAAGAGTCACAACAGAGATCAAAATGATTGTGGATCACGTGTCTCACTAAGCACACAAGCAACACCAGTTTGTTCACCAAATTTCTACTGACCGTTGTGAAGCAAGTGTACACCCAGAGAGTCTGTGACTGTTATCGATTACCAAATGCAAATATCCGCGAAGCAATTAAAGCCGTTTAAAATTGTTGAGCTTCTTACCGTTGGCAATTAACGTACTCGACAAAAACGAATTGACTTAAAATATGTTTGTAGTATTTGTAACTCTTTTGTACCTTCTTTTTGACAATAATAAAAACACAACTTTACAGTTTCCCTTGAAAAAGGCCATCAGAAACGGCTGAAACGTCGGGCAATTTAAGAATTAAATCGTTTGCCTAGTGACATCTTTCCGTATATGGTGGTATATTTTCAGGGTCTCGTCATGGTAAGTGTTGCAGCACAAACGAACAAAGGCAGGGGGGGTGTAGGGTCTAAACGATGAAAAAAAAAATCAAAAAGCTGTTAAACCTCCCCTAAATAACAAACAACGAATAGGAAAACGTTGGGGTTTGGTTTTTTATATGTAGAAAATGTGTACAAAACCTGCTTTCGAGAAAAATGCGTTTGAAGTTTTTCGTCTATAAAATTAATGGTAATAATTAATTACTCCAGGGAGCCCTTAGGGTTTAACATTTTCAAAAAATCATATTTTTCATTTATAATTTATTAAAATATAACATTTCCAGAATCACTAAATTTCTAAATAAACTTATAAAACCGATACACTGAAGAAGGATGCAAATAGCATTCCGAAATACGTATCTGTATTATAACGTTTGACATACTTTCGGAAAAATAGTGACTGTGAAAATAGTGACTTTGTGAGAGTGTAATGACGTGATATAGTGGAATTCAACGGTACAACAACAGTACTATTAGTGATTTCCAGAATGTTTTGTCAAGATTCCTCTGAATAGACTAAAATACCGCCAATTTTTTTTTTAAATTTAGAGAATATAATTAATCCTACTTTAATAATATTATTATTTTTTTATAATAGGGTATCTAATCCTAGTTTATAACAAAAAGTTTATAGCTTCAATTAAAATTTAATTTAATAAATAATAAATTAAAAAATTTCACCTCATAAATTTATATTAAAACTAAAATATTTATATAATTTAACTATTACTAAAATTTTATACTTGTATTATTTGTATAACCGCGGTAGCTGGCACAAATTTAACCAATGCTGTTTATTATTACTAAAACAATTTTTTTTTATTTTATATTAATTATTGCGATTAATTATTTATTTAAAATATATTTTATATTCACAAAAAAATTACATATAAAATAAAATTAAAATAAAAATATTAACCAAAATCTATCTATATATATAAATGCAGAGATCATTCTTTGTAATCGCATCACGTAAGAACGGATGGACGGATTTACATGATTCTTTTTTTGTTTGATTAGTTTTTACCCCCACCGGGTTCGTACATCAAAAAAATTAGGAAAACTTGTCGGAAAAGTGAGAAAAATCCATAAAGTTGTTTTGTATAGATAATGAAATTTTCCGATGGAAAAGTTTCCAATGCTTGCTAGATCATCGATAGGTGTTTGGCGCATAACGGATTGCATAAGTATTTGACCGTCGAAGAAAGAAATACTAGATCGTTGGGAGAAACTTTTGGCGCGCAACGAGTTATTTTGTGTGAAGATTTCGCGATGTGATTCGTTATTCCACGTGCCACGTGCTTAATTGGGTATCAACATTATTGCTTGCCAAATGATTTAATGATGGAACGCATATGAGTGTAGCTAAACAGGATATTGTTTACCAGAAGATGCATTGTGTGCGATGTAATCAGCTAGATGATTAATGTTGGCTATCGTAGAACGATTTTTGTGCGTATCAATGATAGGGGCCCCTATTATCGTCCTCACTTCCACTTCCACATTCACTTCACTCACATATCACACAAGAAGGTTTCTCACACTTCACTTGATTTGACCTATTACCAGTATCACGCTCAGTGAAGTAATCACTGCAGTGAACAAAAACATTTTTTCTAACAAAATCTTGGTGATTCGATGTTCGTAATAACAACAAGCTCATCTAAGTAATTACGTTTTGCTCTGAAGCGGCTTTCGTGATAAAGACCTACATTCACTTCACTTGGTTTTCACCGTGAAGTGATAGCCGTAAAAAGGGCCAGGATTCTGCTGTTTAAATAATGAGACCAAACAAAGAGGTTTGCCTTGCATTTAGCACACTGAAGTTCGTTCGCGTCGGATAAATTCTGGTGGATTGAAAACCATTAGTTGTGAGATTTTATGCATTGACTCGAACGAAAAGCTGAATACTGGTACAATCACTCCTCATGTTCACTCCGCTATAATAGAAGAATTGCACATTATTCTCATGTAAAACATTCTGATATAGATTCTCAGTACCGAACTCCACCATTCGTTAATTGTAGGTGCGGTACTAAACAAAATTATGTGGTGTTGACTAATGAGACGACTATTGATAAAACTATTCAACGAATTCAGTGTTCATGTAAAAGTTAATGGGAATAATATTTAAAAGAATGGTAACTTGAACTTTCGAATGTCCAAGAATTACTCATTTTATCTTTCGATTTTTTTAACAATATCAAACTAACTAGAGATTGTGAAAGGAGAAAGAATATAAAAAATGTAGAGCAATAGTACTCAAGGAAGAGTAAAGATTTGAAGATAAAGTGCCAAAAAATTCGACGTAACAAGGTTCGTTTAAATAAGAAGAAGGTTTCTCGCATCTAAACTTTTATCTTTTACCAGAGGAGTCGAACTTAGCGATGCGAAACATCCGAGTCTCTGATATGTCAAAAATTTACTAAATAGTTACTGACTGACCAGAAGTCATAAATTAAAAGTAAAAATAAAGTTTTATCGCTAAATTGTTAATCTATTTTTTTCCTGTGATTGTCACGCTACGAACATTCATCAAACACGATTGAATAATATCACCAGACTAGCGAGAAGTGACGAACTACAAGTCTCTAGGGCAGCTTTTGTAAATTTGTGGAATCAATTTAAAGTAGTCATCTTAGTTATTTTTGCTTCACTTTCACACGATGGGTGCATTCGCTTAATTTTTGCGTAACAAAAATTTTTAACATATTCACAATATTTTTCGATGAATTCATTGCAGCCAAATAATCAGTAAAATACAGTTCTACTGTCCGAAAACATAAATTAAAAAAAAAGCGAGACGAAGTTCGACGGGTCAGCTAGTAAAGTAATATATAATTATAAAATTTAATTATATAAACTTATTTAAATTATATTAAATTAAATTTTATTTAAATAATTATATACACATCATAAAAATAATAATAAATCCTCCCCACAATGAAAACTATCCCCTAAATAAATTAATGAAAACGAATAAACAACTGCACAAGTGGTTAGAGAAGAGTGTAAACAACAGGACGCGGCCATAAAAATTGACAGATTCCGAACCATTGCGAAATGGCAGCGGTTTTCGGTTGCGTCCATACTTTCTGGGACAGTCTTTAGATCGCCCATTCTGACGTAGGACTACGTCTTTGTTTTCTATTATATCTAAGATAAAACTATACATTTGAGATACTTGGTGGTCGAAACATCAATTAAAAACAAACAATGTATAATTTGCCTTGTTCACCAAGCCGTTCTCATAGCTTCCTCTAACCGAGACAAGAATTTCGTATATGTACACTTTGCATTTCGCACAGCATAGACGCGACTGTTTAAACTGAGCCTCTTCACACAATTAAAATCAGTATTGAGCCGACTTGCACTCTGTGCGGTTCGGTAACGCAGTGAAAATGGATTCTTATGTTTTTTATGCTTTTATGTGCCGTTCAAGAGGCAATGATTATTGTCGAAGTTCTGTTGATTTTTCGCATTCGATATGCTGAACGACCTCGATCATCAATTGCAGGATGATTTTGATCAAGGGTGACATTATGCATCCAATTCGAATCAACTTGTCCGTAAAAGCGCACGTACAAAAAGTCTATCGTTCCGAGATGGTTTATGCGAACCCAGCACCTTTCATCACCAACATAAACAGACTAACGGTACTTTTCAGTAATTTCAAACTTCTGAAAGAATTTAGCAAAAGTACATTTCGCTTGAATCACGACAGAATGATATGAGAAATACAAAAGATAACTGGTACATAAATGTTCAACACAGAAATTAACAATGATTTCGACAAAAGTTTTGTGGTCCTACGTCAACGGTCTATCACTTGTAGTGTTTCATGCTATGTACATATAAAATATACCCAAGTAACAATTCAAATGCCTTTAAGTTTTATGAAAATTCATAACGGTGACGTTAATTATAGTCGTTATCGTCTAGTCATTTTATACAAAAATTATGATTTTTTAAGAATATTTTTTCAAAAATAATTTTATCTGTACATTTATGCGAAAAAGAAAATCGCATTTTTTCTAATGCAAAGAAATGCTCAAAGTCGTAAATGAAATTCTTAATATGGAATTAACTCGAATAAATTTAACGTTGTTCGTAAAGCTGGTTTTCAAACTTTCTTGAATTTTGTATCATTTCGAAACGGACTCAACGCAGATTTATGCAGATTCTTCATTTTGCTTTACAAAACCTTAGGAAAAATTGTCCGCTTGGCTGGCATATGATCTTAAAATGTTTTTACAATGACTGAGCGGAAATATATATTGGAGAAGCCAAGTGAAAGAAAAACTAACAGAAAAGATGAATTTTTGGAAAAAGATACGCTCAGAGACAGGACTCGAACCTGCGTTCTTATGCATTCCGTGCATACGCGCTACCATTTCGCCACTCTGATCTTGTTTTAGCCACTGCAAAACTCGAAACAGACACAGTAGCAACGTACATCGAACATGGTCTACATCCTGGCCGTCTCACCCGACCGATATCTCACATCCAAACATCTTCTCTGTTCATCAAACACTAGTCCTCTCGCTTTATACCTATTTTTCCGATCAAGCATTGAGTAGGAGAGTGTATTTATAATCGCTTGTCACCTTCTTAATGGTGCCAGTCGCTGGCTGGACATCGTCAGCGACAGACCCCTATGAAGGTTGTATTGATTGTCTGCCCTTTCCTACCAGAAGCAGATTGTTACGGAAAATCAAACCGCAATTGTTTTTAACGATTTATTAAATTTTTAGTTTGACGTAAAGCCGCCATGACTATGTTCAGTTTTTGCAATGACTGAGCGGAAATATATATTGGAGAAGCCAAGTGAAAGAAAAACTAACAGAAAAGATGAATTTTTGGAAAAAGATACGCTCAGAGACAGGACTCGAACCTGCGTTGCTTGATCGGAAAAATAGGTATAAAGCGAGAGGACTAGTGTTTGATGAACAGAGAAGATGTTTGGATGTGAGATATCGGTCGGGTGAGACGGCCAGGATGTAGACCATGTTCGATGTACGTTGCTACTGTGTCTGTTTCGAGTTTTGCAGTGGCTAAAACAAGATCAGAGTGGCGAAATGGTAGCGCGTATGCACGGAATGCATAAGAACGCAGGTTCGAGTCCTGTCTCTGAGCGTATCTTTTTCCAAAAATTCATCTTTTCTGTTAGTTTTTCTTTCACTTGGCTTCTCCAATATATATTTCCGCTCAGTCATTGCAATAACTGAACATAGTCATGGCGGCTTTACGTCAAACTAAAAATTTAATAAATCGATCTTAAAATGGTTTTCAGTAGGTTTTTGTGGAGATTACAGTTTTAATGTGAGATTTACGATGTAACATTCATGTCTGTTACAAGTATTCATTAAAATTAAAAATATTACTTGTGATAACCTTACAGAAAAATAAAATAATGTTCTCCTCGGGTGCCAGAAACGCTTACCATAGCCCGATTTCTTGTAATCAAGATTGTTGGATGCTTCATTCTATCGAAAAGTACGTTTTTTTTTCAATGAATAAAGTGTGTGCAAGCAACCTCTGTGCAAGTTAGTATCTATTCTGCATCCATATCATGATTTTACCAGTTATCAGATTTACAACGGGACTCACTAATTGTCTGTTGATTTTATCCGAGCATAAATATTTCAAAAAGAATTTCATCTGATGCTAGGAGAAGCAATAATGCCGTTGTTTTTAGCCGAAACGAAGCTAAAATTTCCATTCCATTCCTCAACAGTACCACTTCAAACGGGGCAATGCAAATGACATTGCCGAAAATGTCACTTCAAAAGTCGTGTTTTTTGTTTCTTGTTTTCGCTGTGCAATCCCAATGCATTACTTTCCTGCCGGATCATCTCGGGTTTGCTCGAACGAAGAAAATATGTATGTTGAACCGACACCAGCCTCGAACCCGGCACAAATGCACACAAGTGCCAGTGCTTCAACCGGCCAGCAAGCGCAAGTGATGCAAAAGATATTTCAGTCAGCGTTCGGGCTGCAAGAATCATAATGGACCGAAGGGGTGGGTGGAAAAAAATCTCAGCGATGCAGATTTTTGTCTGAACCGTATTCTATACCTACGGCGACTTAATTTAATCAGTTGCAGTTTTTCCGGTGTTTTTGCCAACATTCATCGACCGTCGATGTACGAAAGACGAAGGACGAAGGCGTCGAGGATCAGCCGCAATTCGTCAGTCAGAACAAATTGTAATTTTTATTCGTACATTCAAATTATGAGCTGTAATTTTTGCCATATGCCGATGGTACTACCCGGTATTGTTACTTGGAAGCAAAGGAAAAAAAACAAACGGAACGAATCTGGGTAGAGAGCGAGAGAGACAGAGAAGATTTGCTTTTTTACGGATGCATGAACAGGTAGGAATTTTTCATTTTTATATCATTGCTTCTGATTTTTATTGGACTCAGAATAATGCATGAATTAATTTGGGTTTTTCTGCCAAGTCGGACGGATTTTTTTCACGTCTGTGGTTTGCGGGATAATTGTCGGAACGCGTGCTAGAAACGGAATACACACTTCAATTAAAAATGCTCAAATAAATACAATTGCTGGAAAGGCATAAATTACTGGAGCACAATTGTTTTGAATTTATTCTAGAATGCGGATCCATCTTTATCTGGAACTAGTTCTGCTAAATATCATTTGCTTCTTAATGTAGCATTAAACTTACATATTAAGTCGGCAACACCCTCAAACGGTATTGATTAACCGGAACCCTTCCTTCAACCAATACCGAGTGACTGTTTTCACAAACGTATATATGTATACTTACCCCTTCAAATATCGTTTAGCTTTCCTTACAAGCAACCCACCCACCACCAGTCGAAAGCTTTTTCGTGTGTTTACTTTTCTTTCTTAATTACCTGCGCTTTTCTTTCAGTTTTCCACGGCCGTCACTACGTCGCATAACACTTCATTTCGGGTTGATGCAAAACAGCTGCGGACTCAAAACTCGCGCGCACACGTGCCGACTGGTGTTCTGTTGCAACTGGCGGCTGCCAGTGACGGGGTTTGCTCTAGTGTGTTTATGTGTGTGTGTGTACGAATGTACGTGTGCCCATTCACTGTGGTGGGGTGAGTTACCCTCGCCCATAAAGCACCACCCAAACGCATCAACGATCCGCGTACAGTTTCGGACGAAAATATTCAGATGGCACCGCTTTGAAAGGGTTGTGTCCTCGCTAGAAACCGAACAGCTATGATGAATATTTGCACCAATTTTCCCACCCCAAATCCGACCGAACGGGGGAAAATAAATTTATGTGTATTTTTTCTTTTCTTTTGTCCGCTCGCTTCTTCGGTTTTTGGATTATGTTGCTACTACTCAGGCTGATGGCTGGCTCATAAGAGTGCTTTTTTGTGATATTTATACGCCACAAGTGCCGGTGTGGGGGTGGGCCGTTTGCTGCGCTTATGCAGCAGAGCCGTTTCGGTGGCATTCGGGTGAACTCCGTATGTTGGAGAAGGTTAAACTTTGCGCGTTGAGTGTATTAAATCAATTTGCGTAAAGAGCGACGGGGGTTTATTTCATTTCACGTAACATCATTTACTTTTTATGGTGCACATCCTTGCTCCGGAAGCAATTTATTTCATCGGCGGGCACACATGGCCCTCGGATGCATTCCGGGCAAGACAGAACTTAACAAGTTTTTGATGGATAATACAAGGTATTATGTTTAGTGTAACAAAGAAAAATGAGTGTGAGTTTTGGCACGTGCAACGCGAAAAAATATGAATTGAATTATGATCAATGTTTCAATAAGCGATTGATAGAGGTGTTGCGTTTATTTGGGTTAATAAAACCTGTATCTGTAACAAAATAAATGATTGAATTTATTGGTTACATATAATAAGTACTCTATTGTTCATTTATTTATTTACATGCAATCAACAGACAATGTGTAGTCCCAATGATTAAAAATTATTCCTATTTCTAATGTCGTTTTTCATTGATTCCACTCGCTCGGTGCCAGTGTTTTGCTCTGACAGTTGATCAATGAAACGGTGTTGTAAAGTTTGGTTTGCACGCTTGCTGCTCGGAAAAGGAACCGGTGCAAAATAGTTGCCGCGAATTGCCCGAAAGAACATTTTTTTCGTGCGGTGCAAATCAATGAAACACAGTGCACCTGTTTTGATTGCCCGACTGCACGAAAAGTGCACGAATCGAGCAAAGCACTCCACGCACCGTTGCACAGTGGTTTGAATCGACAAAAACGTGAACTTAATTCTCTAGCAGTTAAACCGTTGATCCGATATACATACTTCCTTTGAAGAACTCATGCACAAAAATATACCTCGTGATTTGATCATTAAAAAAATGTGCAAAGCCTACTACGATAAAAGTTCATTTTAACAACTTTTTTCCCTTAAGGGCTGAGACCAGTGTGTTTTAGGGCGTTTATAAGGGTTATTTACTTACCTTACCTAACAGCTATAGGCCTGGGGTGTCCTTTGCTGTATCAAGCATACGTCTCCACATAACTCGGTCCATGACTGCTCGTCGCCAGCCACTCAAGGCACGGATGCTTCTGAGATCACCCTTCACTTGATCGATTCACCTTGCTCGCTGCGCTCCTCTTCTTCTTGTACCAGTCGGATTAGATTCAAGAACCATTTTCACTGGGCTGTCGTCCGACATCCTTATGACATGCCCAGCCCATCGTAGACGTCCGATTTTAGCTGTCCGTACGATAGGTGGTTCTCCTAGCAGCTGTTGCAATTCGTGATTCATACGCCGTCTCCACGTTCCGTCTTCCATCTGCAGTCCGCCATAGATGGTCCTCAGTACCTTTCTATCGAAAACACTGAGGGCGTGTTGGTCCTCTGCCAACATAGTCCAGGTCTCGTGGCCATAGAGAACAACCGGTCTAATGAGCGTTTTGTAGATGGCCAATTTCGTGCGTTGGCGTACTTTTCTCGATCGAAGGGTTTTTCTGAGTCCAAAGTACGCACGATTCCCTGTCAAAATTCGTCTATGAATTTCTCTGCAGGTGTCATTATCGGCGGTCACCAGTGAGCCCAAATACACGAACTCGTCAACCACCTCGATATCGTCACCGTCTATCAATATTCGTGGTGGGAGGCGTAGTGTTTCTTCTCTGGAGCCTCTTCCTCTCATGTATTTTGTTTTCGACGCATTTATGCCCAGTCCGATACGCCTAGCTTCAGTTTTCAGTCCGATGTAGGTTTCCGTCATCTTCTCAAGGTTTCGTGTTAATCAATATCGTCAGCGAAGCCAAAAAGTTTTACGGACTTTCTGAAGATCGTGCCACTCGTGTCGATCCTCGCTCTTCGAATCACACTCGGACGTAGCACATCACTCTATCCATCGTTGCTTTGACCAATCGCGTCAGTTTATCCGGGAAACCGTATTCGTTCATTATCTGCCATAGCTGTTCTCGATCTATTGTGTCGTATGCCGCTTTGAAGGCAATGAGTAGGTGATGCGTGGGTACGTTGTATTCACGACACTTCTGGAGTACTTGTCTTATCGCGAATATGTGATCCGTAGTGGCGCGGGCTCCAGTGAATCCCGCTTGGTACGGCCCTACGAATTCCTTAGCTATTGGTGATAGACGACGGTAAAGGATTTGGGAGAGTACCTTGTAGGCGGCGTTCAGCAATGTGATTGCACGGTAATTGCAACAGTCTAACTTATCGCTAGGGTTATTTGCATGCTTCAAATCTGATTTTCTCAGAAACGGTAACGAATATAAAAAAAATCTAACTGACAATCTCTTAGAAAATTAGTTTATATTATTCTGTGAAAATTTCAGAATGATTCATTCACTTTAGCGGTCGAGAAAGTCTTTTTTATGAAGAAAGAATTTCATAACTGAAAACGCCATCTTTCAACTTGTTCATTGAATAGCTTGTCTTCAAAAGCATGGATCAAAAATCTATCATGACAATGGCTAGATAATGTAATTTAAATGCGATTAGTGCATAAAAACATAACATATGGCCCGGGTTGGTGGTTCAATGCATAGGGCGCTGGTCTTACAAGCCAGTTGTCCTATGTTCGAGCCCCAACCTGGAAGGATTCTTAGTATCAGTAGGATCCATAGTACTAGCCATGCAATGATTCTGTACACTAAGAATCGTCTGCGAAGTCTGTTGAAACAGAAAGACCGAATTCTACAAAAGGAATGTAATACCAGTACTTTGCTTTTGCATAAAAACATATATGTTGTCGCGATAAAAATGAAGTGAATGTTATTTTTGTGAAGGTAAGTTGATTTCTATGGCAGCGTCATTGTTTTCTGATCCAGTTGCCTAGTAACGTAACGAAACATGAGAGAGAAATAAAATCGGTCCAAAAAGGCTGCCAAACCCACGTGGTTCGCTCTGCGTATTACGTTTCCCACAATGCTCTCTCGCAAATGTGCAAAATAACTCTCGATGTGGCCGAGTGGCCAAGAAAGTTTTGATATTTTCGGTTACAAGTTTGACTACATCACATAAAATCCAATAAAGCTACCGCTTGTTTGGCAGCCTTGCTGAAACGATTTTATTTCTCTCTCATGTTTAGTTACGTTACCAGGATACAAGAGCAGAAAAAAATGTTGCCGTCTTACCTTTACAAAACTAACATTCACATAAATTATCTAGCCATTGCCAGGATAGATTCTTGATCCATGCTTTTGAGTACGAGAAATTCAATGAACAAGTTGAAAGACGGCGTTTTCAGCTAAGCAATTTTTCCTTCAGAAAAAAGACTTTCCCGACCGCTAAAGTCAATGAATCATTCTGAAATGTTCACAAATAATCTAAACTAATTTTCTAAGAGATTATCAGTTGAGTTTTTTGATATTCGACACCGTTTCTGAGAAAAACTGATTTGAAGCGTGAAAATAGCCCTTTAAAACGCCCTAAAACACACTGGCCTCAGCCCTTAAAAGATAGAAAAACGATGTCTTCTACAAAGTTTTAGAACTTCTAACGAAAAAAAAAAACTTTGGCGAAGAAGCTATAGATCTAACGCAAACAGTTTCGGATATATGAAGCATTTTCGTTTGAAACCATTTAAAATCAACTTTTTGTACATAACTTTTTTCGCAATTATTTTCAGTGTCTACTATGTTCGAGACAATTATTAAAACCGTAAAATTACACATGTTTGTTGAAGACTGTGAACGGTTGGGCCTTTTCCCTAAAAAATTTTTAACATTCAAACTTTTATACACACTAACTAATAATAGAAAGCAGGGTCGCAGACCAAAAGGCACATAAATATACTTTTTGGAAAGCTTAAATCAAGTAATATAAAGTTACGAAGTGCGCAACGTGGCCCTTTTAAATTGTGTAAATAAGACAACGAAATATAGAGTGCTTTTTCGACCATTTTTTTTTATCAAAAACATTTACTAAAACGACTATTTTTGGTTTCTTAAAAGGAGCTTTGTAGGAAATGTTCAAAAATTGGAATCGGTCGTTAGTGTAGCTTTGGTGCAATGGTGTAATGATTGAATATAATTTCATGATGCATTCTTGTATGCAATTGATCAAAATTAAGCAGGATGTTAACGTGGTCATTAAATTTCGACAAGTTTTACTTATTCTTTCAATAGAATATTATCCGTTCTTTTAATTCCAATCTAATTCATTTCAAAGATGATATCTTACACCATTACCAGTACGCCTAAAAACGTCGGTTTAATTTAAGTCTTCTGAGATTAATTTTTATCTTTTGGAATGTGTGAGTGTAGCCTGCTTGAAAGGCTGAATCCTTTTTGTAGAATCATGTCATTCTACTAAATACGTTCTTATGAATTACACCACTGTAGAAAAAAAGAGAAGAACTTTTTTAGGGAATTTTGGGATCCAAAAAATGGAGTAATCCGAATTTTGTATAAAACACTTTTTAATATGTATATTTAAGCACAAAAAAATGATCAGTTTCAAAAATTGAAAAACAAAATGGCGGCTTGGCGGCATTTCCGCGAAAGTGCTGCATTTTTGACGACCGGAAACATAAGTCAAGTAAATCTTGACCGATCGATTCGAAAATTTTACAGAATTACCCCTACGTACCTCTGTGGAGATAACTATCGAGAATATTCTTTAAATTATAAATATAGTGTAATTGAAAAATTGTATGTTCCATTTATGTTGTGATAGACGTATCTGTCTAATGATACACAAATTTTCAAAATCGGACTTCCAATAGCTGAGATATGGCCAGCCAAAATAAACGTTCCCACTTTTTTTCAACAGACTTTATTTTGGAACTTTTTATAATAACTTTGAATAGAATATTCGGTTTCCCTTCGTTTCAAATGGATTTTATTCCGAATGAATTTATCTTTCTAATGGTAAGTTTTGGAAACCGGTCCAAAAATGGCTAAGATGTAGTCAGTCAAAATTAGCGTTCCCACTTTTCATGCTACCCTTGGCAGTCCGCGTAACTTTTTTACCCCCTTGGTATTCGGAGTGTTAAACAAGCAATTATATGAAATTGAATCAACAAACATCGTTTTTTCGGCATCTACTCATCAAATAGTATCCATCTGTAAAAAAAAATAAAAAAGAATAGCATTCCAAATCAGGCCAAATATTTACAGGTCCATTGAGCTTCTACAGTTGGGAATCCTTAGCCCTGTTTGTCAAGTAAACCATAGTTTTTGTCCACAACCGCGTACACCTTGCCAGTTCATTAGCTTTCTTACAAATTTATCGGGATGAACAAATTTGAACTTGATAGGGACATCATCTCGATCAATGGCTTAATAAAATATCTTCAATTCATCTTCACGTACGTTTTCGTCAAAGAATAACGAAATCCTTCTCGCAGACGATTTCTTCAGATGGTGCTTTTGTAGGCATTGAACTTCTTGGCTACATCGTAATCCGACAGTTATGGGTTCTCCCTGATGAACTACTTCGAATGCAGCTTCCGATTCTTAGTTCCGCTGTGATGTTTGCTGCGACTTGACTAAGTCTACCCACGTTAAATTTCATACACACACTGACATACTACAAGTAAATTTACAACTTGCCGTACAAAAATCACAGAAATAAATATATGTTATTATAATACATAATATTTTTAAAAATAACTGACGACTGTTTAGTTTTGGCAAATCATTTGATCAGCGCTTGACGCTGATATGCTTTCGGCAAATGGACAAGAAGGTGCTAGACATTATAGAGAAATCTCTACCAAAAGTGAAACAGATGACAGAATGAAGGCGTACGAAATAAAAAAAAGGTGCTTAACCATGATGACAAGAGAAATTTCACAGCAAAACGTTGTTCAAAGAAGCCTTACACCGATATTTGGCAAAATTGTTTTTTGTACCATAATGGACGACGAAACAAACATGCTCAAAGACTTTGAACAGCTTACGGATCTGGAATTTTATACCGCAATGAAAAAAAAATTCATTGCCATATCCGGACAAGAAGATGTCCTAATTTCCGAAGAAGTATTTGGTTTGATAGACTATTTGTTTTGTGGTTGAAAATCTAAAAACTTCTTTTCTACCTTTAATATGGTGTAATGATGTCTTTTTCTTATCACTCATATACTCAGATAGAGTACTGTGGTATTTTACAGAATACTCCTCTTTGATTCTTGAGAGAAAACAATTAAGTTATCTCTGAGAATATGAAAGGAATTTCACTATTGTAGGTACTTTTGGAATCGAAATTCGAGAGCCTGTATAGACGGACCGACTTCGCCGTATAACCATAAACTGACATAACCTACAAATTTGAAGATTTCATATGATTTATGCATCGTGCCTTGAACGAAAGATTGAAATCACAAAACACTTTTCATCATGTAATTCTAGAACCAGATGTCGTAGTCCAATAAAATTTAGAAGTTTGGAATGGGACCATGATACTTTTAATTAAAATGTAAGTTTGTGAAAATTATTTTCGGTTCTTTCGAAACCGGAATCTGCACGGAACCACCCGCGATTCCATTTCAACCAGAATATTAGTTGGTTTTCTGAATTCGATTGGTTAAAATTTGGTACAAGTTATCGATTGTTGTTTTAACTAAACTGTCATTTTTGTTTTTCGATTAGCAGAAACGATGGTTGAAACAACTAATTTAACTGTTTGAATAAAAAATGCTGTCAATTAGTGAGGACACATACCTTTCAATTTCAACAAATATTTTAGTTGAAATAACTGGTGTTGTTATTGAAACAAAATTCTGTTAGTTGAAAAATAAATCGGTTTTATTTGTTTTAGACATTGCAAATAGTTGAATCGACTCGAACAATGTTATTGATTTGCGAAAATAATCAAAATATACTTACAGATACACGTCATGATCTATTTGAAATAAGTTCGGTATGTTGAGATTCATGAAATAAATATCGTTGTTAAAATATAAACAGTATTTTATATTGACATGTAATATCACTAGGGCTGGGAAAACCACCGATCACTGCTGATTTCAAGTGATCTTGAACAAGGAATAAATTATCATTACGAAATCAGAACTGATCTGATCTCTAAGTGATTTTGATTTTTGTATGATCATGATCATGTCAAGTCGAGATCAGTAAAGATCTAAATTCTAAAAAAATACTTCTGATTCGATCGGAAATGATTTATGTAGAAAAACGTTTTTAATCAGCAAAAGTGCCCGGAAGGGCGAGTAAATTAGCGAAATTATTAAATTTACCTAAAATGAGTATTGAAGCCTTCAAACGGTTGAACTAAAGTTATGCACTGGTAATTTTAGTCAATTTATATGAGCTTGGGTGCATCAACCGCTGGGAATTGGAATTTTGCGACGGCAATTCAAACGCGCCATTCAATCGCAGCGCGTTCTGTGTGTTTGAAACCCTTCGCTACTGTTACTTTTATAAATTAAATTCATGTCGAAAAGCGTTTTATTGCAAATACATGAGCATCATCATCGGTATCAAACAGCTGGAAGTCAAACAGTCTGCTGGAAGTATTGATTTACTTATTGATCGAATTTGAAGCATAAAATTATTGCACATACCTGAAAGATTACGAGAGATGATCATTCATTAACGCATTTGTTAATTTGTCACCAAATCTTTTTAATCTTAAACAAGGTTAACTTTATCACAACACCGCTGTTAGATAAACACTTGTTATCATAAATTTCTCAAATCGAATGAACACAATTTCACCAAACGCTTTAACCATCGATGTTGTTTTCATTGACATTTTGAAGCAACGCGAACAGATTTCAACTAAAAAAGTTGTTGATTTTGCATTGCGATTATTGTTTTGCCTTCAACTGTCTCCGGCATTTGACAGCATTCAAAACAACACATTTTTCAACTACTTGAATATATGCAAATCAATAACCATATTGATTGAATCAAAAAGAAATTAATTAAATCAACTATCGCAAAAATCGAAAACTGCGATATCGCAATTTTATGGTCGAAGGGTTCTCCGGTAAAGTCTATTGGCAGTCGTTACATAGCTTACAAATTGGATTAGTTTTAAGCCCAATTTAGAATACTTTATAATGTTTTCTGCTCCGCCGATCTGAACAAGAGTTTAAAATGTTAAAAAAAATGCACTTATAACGAATCTTTGTAATCCAAGTAATCGGTAATTCAAGAACCGGAAATTAAATCAGTAATAAATTCAGCAGATTCATATGGCACTATTAGGCCTTTAGTTTGTGAAAATCTACTCTCGAATCATATTCTGGGGCAGTACCGTAGTGAGGGTGAGGCGAGTGAGGCATCCGCCTCGGGCGCCATCAGCCGGGGGGCGCCAAAACATGATGGAATTGGGAAAAAGGTACAATTCTTTTATTCGGGAAACTAATTAAACTAGATTAAGTCTCAGATTAGTACAATACTACTACAAAAATCAGACGAGATCCCGCCATAATCATTATCATTGATAAACATGTAAATGCAATTTAACAGTCATTTGGAATACAGAACCGCCATTCAGGAATCATAACTAATTGGCTCAAGTGACACGCTTTCCTAGTTTTGACGTAGGACTACTGTTTGAATTCTATATATCAAAGCGAATTCAAAATACGAAAAAAGGAGCAACCAGTGGTCAGGTCGCATCGATTCGAAAAGATGAACTATATGTTTGAGATAACTGGTTGTTGAAACATTAATAAATAAGGAACAATGTATAATTTTCCATCTTTACAAAGTCGTGCTCATAGCTTCCCCCAAATAAGACGAGAATTTCGTATGCATTACATATCTTTGCAGCTCGCATAGAATGGACGCGATCATTTAAACTGAGCCTCTTCATCCAATTGAAATTAGTATTGAATCGACTAGCATTCAGTGAGGTTCGTTTGTGCCGTGGAAAAGGAATCTATGCTCATCAGGTTTCTGTGGGTTTTAATGCACTAGTGTAAAATTAAGTTAATTGAGCAGACCTACAAACCATTCATTTGAAAAGAAATTCCGAAAGACTAGGTACTTGATGAGAGTAAACAAAAAAAAACCGTTGCGCAAAGAACCGAATGTCATGCAGACAATTTATTCTAAGTGTAAATTGTATCCACATACAATGACTTTCAAGTAACTCACTTGCTTGGTTTTACGCAACAACATTGGAAAGCAAATGTAGTTCTAGGAACACAAAAACTCTTCCGGAATCTCAAAAATCACTCGTTTATCGCAAATATACCTGATTTGATGCTTATAAAAAAATATGAGACGAAGCTGAAATAAAACGAAGATCGATATCAGATAATGATAGATAAGACTAATGGTTCGAAATTCATACGTTAATACGGAAAATAGGAAATAGTTGGTTCGGACTTAATCTAACAAAATCTACTAATCCTGTTTATTCTGTAGTTCCGAAACCGGAAGTAGTATCCACAACAAATTTAGGAATTCCGTGTGAAACTGTGACCAATAAGTTTATGAAAATGGCCATTTTGAAGAAAAGTGAGGGATATTTCTCGCAGTTTTTGATCACTATTCCCAATACTTCCGAATCCGGATTCAGATGACCGGAATAGCCGATTTGTTGGTACGTTTGCCAGCTGGTTCGTTTGTTACAATTGACATCACTACACCATCGCACAGTGGTTCAAAAGCGCAATTTCACGCTCTTAATTGATAACTCATAGGATCGTGGTTTTTGAGGTACAGTATCTTCTGCAAAGTGGCTCAGAATAATAGACGCCATCTTTTGGCAAATTTTATTTATGTGATTAATCCCCCTAAAAGTTAGATAAAAATTTTATTTTTGCTCAGGGCCACTATAGGGGCTAAGTTACTTCGACAAAGTTGTGCAGAAAGTTATTTGAAATAAGTTTTCTGAAGATACTATTCCCGTAACTTGAGTGTAATCATGATATAATGTTTTTTCTGAAAAGGGTGTCCAAAAACCAGTTTTTGTAAGAAAACATATATATTTTCAATTTATATGAATTTTTCAAGTTATACAAAGTTGTTTATCTTTAAAAACTACACAACTTTCTCAAACATACTATGCTGCTATCATTTCAGTTTAATGAAATAGAGAAATTTTTCAAGTTTTTTTTAAATAAAATTGTCTATTATCAAAAGGCGCAGGAAGGTGCAGATGAGATTACTTAAATATTAAACTACTTCAAAAGAGCTTTCATACCATGGTTGAGTTACTCGTCTGCAATCGTCTGCAGGCGAGATATGTTCTTTTCAAATATCCTTGTCCTTGACATTTGCAATGATAAGGTTAATTGTATTTCAGATAAGATTTCAGTATATATTCATTACTATGGTACTTGTCACAAAATATGATTTTTTTTGCACATTGAAGTCTATAAATTGAAAAGTTTAGTAACTATTTTGTCACGACTTTTAAAAAAGCCATCATCAAATCGAATTTAGTTGTCATCTTCTGGTAGAGAAAAGTATTATCAAAATACATTTTTTTAAAAATTTGTATTTATTTTATGATAGCTGACAATGTTCTTAACCAGATAAAAGACTATTAGCATCGTTCGACAGATTCTTCTTGGACTGTTTTGGCCATTCACGAATATTTGTAACCAAAGGATCCAATGAAACTAATTACCAATTCATGGGATCCCGATTCGGAAGTGATCTGGATTGCTCGCGTTTATAATACTCCCAACATCTGTATAAAAGAAACTTCCTAATCATTATGAACAGAACAATATAGCGAGTGTTTATCGATCTCAACTTTAATTGATGAATAGAGGATATTTATTTCGCAGATCTTTTCTATAGGAAAAAACTTACCAAAAAATGATATAACATTATTCGACAGGATGGTTGCCTTTTTTCAAAGTCGTGGCTTCTTATCTCACTTTCAAAAAACTTCTGTAACTTTTATATTTGTAGACTTCGATGTCCATAAAAACCTTTTATCCATAAAAACCTTTTTTTGTTTTTTGTTTCCATGGTAACGAATATATACTGAAATCTGATCTGATATACAATGAACCTTATCATTGCAAATGTCAAGGACTAGGATATTTGAAAAGAACATATCTCGCCTGCAGACGATCGCAGACAAGTAACTCAACCACGGTATGAAAGCTCTTTTGAAGTAGTTTAATATGTATGTAATCTCATTTGCACCTTCCTGCGCCTTTTGATAACAGACAAGTTAGAATTTTATTTAAAAAAAACATGAAAAATTGCTCTATTTCATTAAACTGAAATGATAGCAGCTTAGTATGTTTAAGAAAGTTGTGTAGTTTTTAAAGATAAACAACTTTGTATAACATGAAAAATTCATTTAAATTGAAAATATATATGTTTTCTTACAAAAACTGGTTTTTAGGACACCCTTTTCAGAAAATACATTATATCAATTACACTCAAGTTACGGGAGTAGTATTTTCAACAAACTTGTTTCAAATAACTTTTTGCACAACTTTGTCGAAGTAACTTAGCCCCTATGGTGGCCCTGAGCAAAAATAAAATTTTTATCTAACTTTTAGGGGGATTAATCACATAAATAAAATTTGCCAAAAGATGGCGTCTATTATTCTGAGCCACTTTGCAGAAGATACTGTACCTCAAAAACCACGATCCTATGAGTTATCAATTAAGAGCGTGAAATTGCGCTTTTGAACCACTGTGCATCGGCATATTTTTCTCAAATAAGTTTCAATTCATTTACATTTTTTTATTCTTTCGTCTTTTACCAATATCACACATCAGTAGCAGACATCCGTAACCGTTTCGTTTTCTTTATAGCGTGTGCGAAACGCAAGCTGTTGTGTTTTCTTTTTCTACGTTGCACGTAACGCTTTGTACATACTTTCCTTATGTTTGGCGGTTTGAAAATTTTCACACTCATCTGCGGAACCGGAAGTTGGTTCCGAATGAAATGTCACATTAGCTTTTCAGACAATGTGAGCATTATTTTAAACCAAGATTTGTAAAAATCGGTTTAATTATCGCAGATAAATCGAAGTGTATTTTATTTTTAGATATCCATACGAGGTCTGTTCAAAAAGTACCCGGAAACGCTTATACCACTCGTAAACACTTGTTTTTTCATAGCAGACTCACCGTAGGCTCTCTGTAACATTTCGCACACTTGGTTATACTTTATTTCATTTTTCACGCAAAATTTAATACAAATTCTTTGACTCTTCAATTCTTCCATTGTTTAAACTAACAAAAATCGCAGAGCTAAAAAAACACGTCTACACCAGCCGCTACAAGACAGAATGTAAACAATGAATACAGCTGAAAATTTCACCATACATTAGGGACATATGTACCAACACAATAAAAAAAAAAATTGACCACCGGACTCTCCAGACGCGCGCAATTAAAAAAATCCGGGAACTTTTTGAACAGACCTCGTATATTGATACGTAAGTCTGAAAAGTGTGAACTTTTTAAATAAATAAGATTTTGTCGGATACAAAAACTACAACCAAAATACATCATATTAGATGTTCCTCACCCCGGTCACCTGGCAAGTGGAACAGAGTAAAGACTATTCCACTCGATCGTTGCACACCTACCAAACACGCAAAGACAAATAACTGTAACGTAAAGTGTTTTAATTTTCTAACCAATTGTTCCATTGCTCAGTGCAGCAAGCAGCACAACCCGGCTCTTCTTGAATTTTATCCGCTTCGCGCTAGCAGGTGAGTTTCTGATTTCATTTCATGGTCCGTTGGTCCCACTGTTGTACCATTTTAGGCCTGACTCGCAATGCGAAGAAGTCCGCAAGTCACAGAGGCCTAATGGGACTATATGGTCTTGCACTTTGAAATTACCGTCTCTTCTCTGCCGTGCATATTGAGGTTTGAAAAATAGGAACAAAAAAAAATGGAACAACAAAATCGAAGCAAAACTCACATTCCACTGGCATTCGGATTGTGTCTTTGTCACGCCACGCTTGATTAGGTTGTTTGCTCAGTTGGATCATACGCTTACGGGTACGTGTGTACGACGAGTTCCTACGTGTATAGCTGTAAAATCTATGGTCGGTTGTGATGAAACCTCGAACGAAGAAAGTCTAGTGTCAGTTCAGAAATAATATTTGAAACATGTATTGTTCTTAAGGGGGCATTTTGTGAAAATAGATTATTTTTAAATTATTATTATTATTATTATTATTAATTTATCGTTTAATTATACCCGGTTTTAACCAGAATACTGTCTTTCGTCGGGTATTTTTAAATTACTTTTGTCGATGAACAATCTGAAAAAACAATTTCTGTGTATTTGGAACATATTTTCATATCAGACAGCTTAAACGCTGAGTTAATCGACCCTATTCTTATTGTATTCTGTAGTTTGTTGAACATGGAAATTTCTGAAATTTTATTTTTCATTTTATTTTTAAATCATGGCACGTTCAGATTTTCAATTATTTCAAGTATTCAATTTTTTTAAGGTAATTTAACTAGATTTGGGAAAACTCAACAACAGATATTCAAAAATTCTGCAGAAATTATCTAAAATAATTTGAACTACACTGAAATGTTTGCTTCTAAACGGTACCATTTTTATGGTATCTTTTTGGCAACACTGTTTTTGACAGATCACGAGTGAATCGTATTTTGTGTCGTTGTCAAACTGGTTCAATTTTGTCTACAATTTAATCAGGAATCGACTTCCGAACGAGCAACGCTAGCAAATTATTGAATTTTACTATCAAAATTCATACTCGGTTGAGAGAGTGTTTATCGAAAAATTGTGTTCAGCGACGAAGCTCATTTCTGGTTGAATGGATACGTAAACAAGCAAAATTGTGGCATCTGGAGTGGAGACCAGCCAGAAGTATTGCAAGAGCTACCAATGTATCCCAAAAGTTCCCTGTTTGGTGTGGATTATGGGCCGATGGCATCATCAAGCCGTGCTTCTTCAAAGGCGACGATTGGCTGAACGTCACTATGAATAGCTAGCGCTACCGTGTGATGATTGACGTTTTTTTTTTCAAAATTGAAGAATTGGACATGCCGAACATTTGGTTCCAACAAGACGGTGCCACATCTCACACGGCACGCGGAACAATGACCGATTTGAAAGCCACCTTTGGCGAACAGTTTACCTCACGTTTGGGGCCCGTCAATTAGCCACCTAATTCGTGTCATTTAACTGCCTTTGGATTATTTCTTGTGACGCCATGTTAAGGCTCATGTCTGCAATGGTTAACCAGCAACGATGGACGCACTGGAAGCCAATATTGAAGCATTTGTTCGACCGATATGTTGGAGAGAGTGTGCCAAACCGTTTGCATGAGTCATCGAAAGCGGAGCCACGTCCAACATTTGCATGAAATAAACTTTAAATTATATTTATCGTTCTATCGATTGAAATAGAGATTTCATCAATTTTTTTTCATTTTTTATGAAAATCAAATCCTATACCTCTAAAAAATCATTTCCTCAATATCAAAAAACACCAGTTGAAAATCTCTCAAGCATTCAATAGTGACATCCTCCATATATAATATGTCAAAATTTTATGATATACGGTTCTTTAGAGTGCACTTCAGCTATGCTTTCAATGACGCTATTTTTGGAAAATTTTAAGCAATGTCCCAATACCAAGTTTCATGACAATATATCCACTATTGTTTGTATAACAGCTGATCGTGTCAGACGAGTTCTAGTTTTCATCATCACGACCACGACAATTCACCAGCGAGTTCATGCATAAAAGAAACGGTGAAATTGAATGATTTGCGGTATGGATTGCTCCACAATTTCCCGTATTCTCCAGAGCTGGCCCCCAGTGACTATTATCTAATTCCAAACCTGAAAAGGTTATTCCAGGGAAAGAAATTTTCGTCGAATGCTGAAGTCAATGCAGAAACGGAAGCCTATTTTGAAGGCTTTGTATTTTATATTATATTTAAGAATAAAAAAGTTTTCAAGATAAAAATTGACTTTTTCTTTGTAAGGACCGGGATCGAACATCAAAAAATGAAGTTGCAAAGGACAGCTAATGTCAGAAAGATATCAAAAAGAAGGCTATTCACATTTAGCATTATTATTATGAATGTAAAAAAGGTTTACAAATTGGGTGTCGCATTTTCTCTCAGCTGATAAATCAAAGAAAAGTCTTTGTCAATACATTCCTTTTGTGGAATTTGGCCTTTCTGTTTCGACAGACTTCGCAGCCTATTCTTAGCGTACAGAAACATTACAGAGGCTAGTACTACAATCCTACTGACATCCCTCTTTGAGGTCGGGACTCGAACATACAACAACTGGATGGTAAGACCAGCGCCCTATGCATTGAACTGTCAACCCGGGCTGTTGCTATGGTATAATTTCATGAATTGAAATTCGATTTGCTATCGCATCCACCATATTCGTCAGATTCAGCTCCATGTGACTATTTTCTGAAGCTTTCTGAAAACGGATTAACATCGAATGATTTTGCCATCGCTGAGAATAAAGCATTTCTTCAGACTAAGTAGAAATTGTGATATGATAGCGGTATAGAAATGTTGGAACACCACCGAAACCATTGTATTGCTTTTCAAGGAGAATAATTTAGTTAATTAGAATCGAATACTGGAAAAAGTATAGATTTTTTGTCTGATCGGAAAGCGACGTGTTACATTACCAAAAGAGTGAGAAATTCATACTCATAGTGATGGGATATAATCTGAAATCTAACAACGTCTCTCAACGTCTTTTTTTCGCCTCGAACAGTCATCGGGCGCGGATCGCTTTTTCAAGCGCTCCGCAAGTAATTTATATTTATTTATTCTTTGACGCGTAGTCTACGTCGCGCGCGGGCTTTTTTCATAGCCTTTCGGACAAATTTTATCTAGAATAATGAAGTGCGGTGTAAAATCGTGTGTTAATATTGACGATCGCTTCCTTTGGAAATGCGAATTCTGTGAAAAATCGTACCATTCAGCCTGCATCGGCGTGCAGCGGCATCAAGAAAATTTTATTCTGGCATTTATGGTACCAGTGTGTGCCGACTGTCAACATTTAATAAGGACAGGAGCTGAAACTCTAAAACTACTTCATCTACAGGAGCAACTTCTAAAGCACACAAAAAATCAAACGGAAACGTATCACCGGACCACTGCAGACATGAAAACCCATTACCTGGAAATATTCGACAGTGTCGAGCGCTTGCTCATCGACGTGAAGCAGTCATTGTCCAGTATCAGCAGAAACGACCACAACATTTGCGGTAAAGTAGGTCAGCGCATGCAGTCATTCGAGGCCTCGTTACACAGTGCCATAAAAAACGTTAGCGATTTTAGTAAAGTCAATGACCAGCACATCAAGGAAATGAGCGAACGGCTTCTTCGCCTCGAAGAAAAATTCTTACTACCTACGAAATCTGAAGTCCCTGCAATAATACCTAACACTATTCTGGAAGAATTGAGAGATGAAGTCAAAGCAATATCGACTTCAATCTCCAGTATCGGAACCAAAGACCAAAATACCAAACCTAAGTCTCTAGCTGAAGAACTCAAAGAGAAGGAAATTCAAACATGCGACAGTGGCTGGCGCTTTATTGGAAGTAAAAAAATCTGGAAACGAGACTGGAGTGAGTATGACAAGAAACAGCGCACTCGACGGCTGCAAGAAAAACAAGCTGAAAAAGCAAACCTCAGGCGAAAACATCGGAAGCGGAAACAACAAAATAATACAAATTACAGTATACGCAGTAAAAACAACAACTACACCAACAACAGCAAACACGACAACAACAACAACAACAACAACAACAACAGCAACAACAACAGCAGCAGCAACAACAACAACAACGACAATAATGTGCACTACAACAGCAACTTGAACACTAATAGTAACAATACCTGCCACAACAATAACAATAATATGTCATTACAATATACCTTACCCTTGGACAAAGACCTACTAGCAGCTGCACGGGTTCAATTCTCCGGGAATCCAGGTGCAGATATTGCCTCAAAATTCATAAATTTTCAAAAAGGTGAAACCATCAACCCTTACAAAGGAACAAGAAGTATTCAAAACAACACTACTTCGGTCTTAGGAAGTAATGACATCGAAGCTGCACCATCCACTAACTATGTGAACACATCTTCAATACCACAGAACGTAAATACATCTACAGTATCACATGACATGAGTACAGACAGCCAATTCGAAATTGATCCAATGCGTCCTCCAATTGTACGTCTTACTTCACAATCTGCAAATGGCGACGAACGCTTCTTGAAAGCAAGACTTCGTGACCCGAAAATAATGCACGTCGTCCGTCTGTATTTGTCATACATGAAAAATCAACAACCTACAGTATGCATCGAGGGTATGACACCAACTAGTATAAAAATGCTATTAGCATCAGAAGGCCTTCCAACAACACCTGACCACCTTCTACGAATTTTCATCGAAGTGCATCAGGAATATGGAATGAAACCTAAGGAAGCGCAGGCCGATCTGGACTCTTATGGGAAATTTTTGACAAGTGAACACATCCGCCGACTCCAACTAATCCGGGAAGCCGAACACAATTTTACAAGGCCGAATTTTCGGAAATAACGACGCCCTCTGACGAAGGAATAGAAACAGGAATTAGTAATGTAAGTATTTCAGAATTCTCAAAAACTTCTTCGCTTCATAGACAAAATGTGACTGAAATTTTGGTCTATTGCCAAAATTTCAACCGCATGAAAAGCCCGGCCAAAATGAAAGAAATTCATCAAAATTTAATAACCTCCTCTTTCGACGTAATCCTTGGAACTGAAAGCAGCTGGGATGAAAGTGTTAGAAGCGAAGAAGTATTTGGAAATAATTTTAACGTATTCCGGCACGACCGTAATTTATCTCTCTGTCAGAAAAAATCTGGAGGTGGAGTCCTCATAGCCATAAACTCTTGCTTTACTTCTGAAGAAATTATTACTCCTAAATATAAAGAATTTGAGCATGTATGGGCCAAAGTCTCAATATTGGGAGAAGAACATATTTACTGCTCTGTCTACTTCCCACCCGAAAATGCGAACAAATTCTCTTTTGAATTATTCTTTCAATCTTTAGACACAATTATTTCGAATATGGAACCCGAAGTAAAGCTACATATTTTTGGCGACTTCAATCAACGTAATGCGGACTTCATTTCTGACATTGAAAATGAATCAATCTTACTCCCAGTCGTTGGAGAAAACGAAACATTGCACTACTTTTTCGACAAAATTTCTAATTTTGGCCTACATCAAGTAAACTCCGTAAAAAATCAACAAAATGCATATTTAGACCTTCTTTTCACAAATTGCACAGAAGACTTTTGTGTGAATGCATCAAACCTGTCATTATGGAAAAATGAAGCATTTCACACCGCAATTGAATATTCATTATTTACACACAATGCATCCCTTCCCTACGACTTGGAATATGAGATGGTGCCGGAATACAATAAAATTGACTTTGAAGAAGTCAAGTGTAGACTAAGTATAATAAATTGGCGGAACATACTGAGTACAGAAGGAAATGTCGACGTCGAAGTAAACAAATTCTATCACATTATAAACAAAATATTATCCGAAACTTTGCCCATGAAAAGAAGAAGAAAAAATCATAACAGCAAGTTACCTGTATGGTTCAATTCACAACTAAAACATTTGAAAAATAGGAAACAAAAAGCACACAAAACTTACAAACAAGAAAAAAGTGACGCTCATCTTCAAAATTACTTAAATCTATGCAATCAACTCAAAATAGCCATTAACACAGCACACGAAGAATACAACCACAAAATTGAAAACGAAATAAAGACTTGCCCTAAGAACTTTTTTAACTACACAAAAACTAAACTAAAAAGCAACAATTTTCCATCTCAAATGCACCTCGACGAACATGTAGGGAAAAATAGTACAGAAATCTGCAATCAATTTGCAAATTTTTTCCAAGAAGTATATACATCTTATTCAGAAACTGACCGTGACCGTGAATACTTCTCTTTCATACCTGCATTTTCTAGCTCCATCTCTGTAAACTATCTATCAGAACATGACATTTCGACAGCACTGAAAAACTTAGACGCCTCAAAAGGGCCTGGACCTGACAGTATACCACCAATATTTTTAAAAAATCTTGCTGAAGAACTTACACTACCACTACAACTACTTTTTAACTTATCGCTTAATAAATGTACTTTTCCCAAAGCATGGAAATCTTCCTTTCTTGTACCAATATTTAAATCTGGTGCAAAATCTAACATTCGGAACTACCGTGGAATAGCCATTATCTCATGCATTCCAAAATTATTTGAAAAAATTGTAAACGAAAAACTTTTTCATCAACTTAAAAATGTAATAACAAACAAACAACATGGCTTTTTTAAAGGCCGCTCAACTACAACAAATCTCTTAGAATTTATGACATTCACACTGAATGCAATGGACGCCGGCAACTACGTAGAAACTCTTTACACTGACTTTAGCAAAGCCTTCGACCGTATTGACATACCTTTACTTCTACACAAACTACAAAAATATGGCATAAAACATACTCTTCTTGAATGGCTCAAATCATACTTAACGAATCGTGTACAGGTAGTCCGCTTCCAAAACATTCTGTCTGAACCAATTAATGTAACATCTGGCGTACCTCAGGGTTCTCACTTAGGGCCTCTCCTTTTCATTTTACATATAAACGACATTTCCTTCATACTCAAAAATCTGAAAGTGCTTATATATGCAGACGACATGAAACTTTTCATGGAAATAAAAAATATCAACGACGCTGTAATATTCCAGAACGAAATCAATCTATTCTACATTTGGTGCTGCAAAAGTCTACTCCAACTTAATGTAAAAAAATGTAACTCAATAACTTTCAGTAGGAAAAATGAAACTATACCTATAAACATACATCTAGGAAATCAACTTGTAGAAAAATGTAAAATTGTAAGAGATTTAGGCGTAATCTTAGACTCCAAGCTCACTTTTGTGGAACACTACAATACCATAATCAATAAAGCAAATAGCATGCTGGGCTTTATTAAACGCTTCAGTCATAACTTTCAGGACCCATACACAATAAAATTATTATACACTACATATGTCAGACCTATTTTGGAATATTGCAGCCTAGTATGGAATCCATATAATATTATTCACGAAGAACGCATCGAATCTATTCAAAAACAATTTCTTTTATATGCACTTCGTAAATTAAACTGGACAGCATTTCCTCTACCATCATATGAAGCACGCTGCATGCTCATCAATATACAAACACTTAAAGAACGCCGCGACCTTGCAATGCTTTATTTTATCAGCGACATTATTTCTCAACGCATTCAATCACCTTCTTTATTATCGCAACTAAATTTTTATACACCTAGCCGTCAATTACGAACCAGGAAATTATTTTTAGAAAGAAACACTAGAACAAATTATGCAAAATACAGTCCAGTCAATCGAATAATGCGCCATTACAATCAATACTGCGAACATCTTGACCTTACTATGTCAAAAAATCAAATCAAATCTCAGCTTTGTCGTAGAAATAATGCGTAGTATGTAAGTGAACATTGTAAACAATTTATATGTAGTCTACATTTGCTTGACGAAATAAATAAATATATGACAAAACTTCTGCCATACTCAAATTCTTAATGAGAAAATTTCTGTTTACTTCAGCTTACATAAATATTCCGCACTTGTAGCAATTATTCTTTGTTTGTTGAAGTCGTTTTAAATTTTTCCTTTCAAATTCTGCACAGTTTTCGGGAAGTTGACCTAAGCCACTGGTTTCTACAATCCACAAAATGTGTATTCGGGAATGGATCTGGGTCATTTTGCCGAAAGCCAATTCGCCGAAAGCCGTTTCGCCGAAAGTCATTTCGCCGAAAGGGTAATTTCGCCGAATGTCATTTCGCCCAATGGGCCACTTCGCCGAATGTCATTTCGCCGAAAGCCATTTCGCCGGAAGGGTCATTTCAGCGATTCCTGCAATTGTCTTAATATTATAATTGGAATTAATTTAAAATAAACATAAATGAATGATTCCATAGGTGTATCTACCAAGAAAATGTATGTGATATTTTCTGTTTACTAAATGAAAAATATCTAATGCGGCTTCGCCACATCGATTTGATTCGTGTGCTGTCCTAACTAAAGCAAAGAAACCTAGCTTTGAGTAGACCGGGCAAACGAGGCGGGTCGGCGGCCAACTCAGCCGGCGTCGCCTCGGCGGCTTTATGCCGCCGAGCCATCTTGGCTTCGGTTATGTGGCTGCGCCACATCAGTTATACAGGAGGCATAATAACACAAAAAAAACTAATTTGATGTATTCGAAATTACTCTTTCGGCGAAATGACCCTTTCGGCAAAACGACTTTCGGCGAAATGACCCGCTCCCTTCGGGAATGTGGCGGTTTAGAAAAAGGCGGGTGGATAGTGTCACAGACCTAAATAGAGGAAGTGAATACGAATGCGGTAATTCGCAAAGGCTCTATAAAGAATCGATTTGTGCAATTTATCCGATGTTTACAACTATTGAGTATTTTTTTCAAAATTTATTGATATACACCAGAACCTAGACTCTGGATCAGAATACAGAAACTTAATTCGTAACCTGTAACGGGGTCGGAATTTAGTCATGAATAAAATTCTAGAGCTCTGGGACTGAGCACATTTTCAGGATTCCGGTTCCGAATTTAATTCTGAATCGGAATTAAGTTCCATTTTGTTCAGAGTTCTGAGCCTAAAATCTGAGACAGAGTTCTGAAATTGAATTTAGAGTTAAATTATACAATTGAGTTCAGGAATTAAGTTCTGGTTCAGAAGTCAGTTCCAACTTCAGGTTCGGAGCTTGGATCTTAAATTTAGATCTTAAATCTTGAATTATGTTCCACAATTTTAGAGTTGAATTCCTGAAGAAAAAATCCGGATTGAAACAAATTTAAGGAAATAATTTAGATTTCCAAAATCTAGTTCCAGAAATGGAATCTAGCTCCAGATTTTTAGTTTTAAATTTTGAGCCTGTATTCTGAAACTAAATTCTAAACCTGGAGTCAAATTCAAAATTCAGGTTAACCAGAATCCAGGTACTGAGTTCAGTTCTAGAATTCAAAACTAGTATTCATAAAACTAATCCGAATCCTGATCATCTGAAAAGTGAATGAGAGCACGACCTAAAAGTTTGAGGCTTGATAACACCCACTAAACCTGTTGTTGCTGGAAGCCCCTAATCACGACGTCCAGGTCCGTCAATCAATGATCTATTTCGACCATGGTTTATCCTTTATCCTTTGCACTTTGCACTTTTCACTTTTCACTTTTCACTTTTCACTTTTCACTTTTCACTTTTCACTTTTCACTTTTCACTTTTCACTTTTCACTTTTCACTTTTCACTTTTCACTTTTCACTTTTCACTTTTCACTTTTCACTTTTCACTTTTCACTTTTCATTTTTCACTTTTCACTTTTCACTTTTCACTTTTCACTTTTCACTTTTCACTTTTCACTTTTCACTTTTCACTTTTCACTTTTCACTTTTCACTTTTCACTTTTCACTTTTCACTTTTCACTTTTCACTTTTCACTTTTCACTTTTCACTTTTCACTTTTCACTTTTCACTTTTCACTTTTCAATTTTCACTTTGCACTTTGCACTTTGCACTTTGCACTTTGCACTTTGCACTTTTCACTTTTCACTTTTCACTTTTCACTTTTCACTTTTCACTTTTCACTTTTCACTTTTCACTTTTCACTTTTCACTTTTCACTTTTCACTTTTCACTTTTCACTTTTCACTTTTCACTTTTCACTTTTCACTTTTCACTTTTCACTTTTCACTTTTCACTTTTCACTTTTCACTTTTCACTTTTCACTTTTCACTTTTCACTTTTCACTTTTCACTTTTCACTTTTCACTTTTCACTTTTCACTTTTCACTTTTCACTTTTCACTTTTCACTTTTCACTTTTCACTTTTCACTTTTCACTTTTCACTTTTCACTTTTCACTTTTCACTTTTCACTTTTCACTTTTCACTTTTCACTTTTCACTTTTCACTTTTCACTTTTCACTTTTCACTTTTCACTTTTCACTATTCACTTTTCACTTTTCACTTTTCACTTTTCACTTTTCACTTTTCACTTTTCACTTTTCACTTTTCACTTTTCACTTTTCACTTTTCACTTTTCACTTTTCACTTTTCACTTTTCACTTTTCACTTTTCACTTTTCACTTTTCACTTTTCACTTTTCACTTTTCACTTTTCACTTTTCACTTTTCACTTTTCACTTTTCACTTTTCACTTTTCACTTTTCACTTTTCACTTTTCACTTTTCACTTTTCACTTTTCACTTTTCACTTTTCACTTTTCACTTTTCACTTTGCACTTTTTCTTTTGAAAAAAAACGAGCTTTCGGTCTAGTGTTAGTTCAGACCGTCGAACCTGTGTCTAGAATTGTATTAAAACTATTTATAGCTGTACGTGTATGTAACGTTTTTCTTGTGTAAACTTTTCTCGAAGATGGCAGAGCCGATTTCCACAAACCTAGATTCAAATGAAGGGTCTTGTGGTTCCATCTAAAATTCCTAGAGATAACTAAACACATTTTCTCAAAATTGGATTCAAATGAAAGGCTTTATGATCCTATAGAAAATTCCTGAATATCATCTTGATTCGACTTCCGGTTCCGGAATTATAGGTCGATTAGTGTAAAAATTGCAATTTCAAATTACTTTTCTCATAAATGGCGTGACCGATTTTTTTTAAACTTAGATTCAAATGCATGGTCCTATACAAAACTGATTTTCATCTGGATCCGACTTCTGGTTTCGGAATCATAGGATACGGAGTGTTGAATATTTTAAGCAACTATACAGGGCAGTGATGCAAAACACGAAAAAAATGGGGCTGTTTGGGGCTGAAATCAAATCCAACCGATAGACCTTGTCAGTTGACGATCGAACGTATCCATTCCGGGTATACCGGAAGCACCGGAAATAGTGGTCACAAACTTTAAAATTGAACGAACTCACTTTTCTTAGCAATGGCTTGGCCGATTTCCACAAACTTAGGTCTTATGATTCGGATCTGATGTCCGATTCCGGAATTACAAGGTGATTAGTGTTCACAATTTCAAACCGTCTTTTAAAGCGCACCGGTAGCTACATGTGCTGGTACGGAAGAAGTTAACACAAAACCACCTCTACGAACGAAGTACGCTGTGCATGGCGTTCGATTTCGACGATACGCAATGAAGAAAACGAAAACCAACACCAAAGCTCGAATTAGAAAACACAAGCGAAAACACAACCGTTTTGAAGAAGATTAAAACTACGGTGCAGGCACGAATGTCTGTTACCGGTGTGTGATTTTTGTTAAATACGGTGCTTTGGTAAAGATAGGATAATGAAGGATAAAAATGTGATGACGACACAAAAATGTATAAAATTTTCGAAACAGATTGTAAAATTAATCGAACCTGTAGGCCTGGCTATTTATTGGCACTAAAAACTTACTGAGACCTGAGTATTCTCCCGATTTCGGTTCCGGAAACAGTTATTCAAAATGTCCAATATGAAACTTGCATCGATTTCTCTTGAAATGTTAAGAGAGAAAGGCACCATTACTCCAACAGATAGAATAAAACAGGGTTTTGATTCAATTTATTTAAATACATTTCATATGCACTAACATTTCCTTATTTTCTAACATTTGGGAATATTTTTAAATTTCGTCTTCGACTCGCCAGAGCATAACACTGCAAATTGAACTACTAGTTCATCATAACAATTTCAATTTTAATCGTTAATGCATACGTTCGGGTCGTCATTTAAACTTAACATACATATATACAAATAAACATACTTTGTTCACATTGTCCATAGCTGCTGACGTTTGCTCCACTCCCATCCCATTGCAGTGACTTACAAACACGATATGGTTGGATTGATTTTCCATCGGTAGCTTAATTACCCTTGGACCTAACGTTCTCGTAGATGAAAAACAAATTAAAACAAATCCATAATACCAAAAATCAACACAGAAAAGGTCACTCTCGGTTTCATGTTCGTGTTCGGATGATTGTTTCGAGTATCACGTGCCGTTCACCGGCAGCACATAATTTTTTCGGCATTCCGAGGTGTATCGGTACAGAAAAACCCAGACCAAAACCGGAGGTGGAAAAGTCCCAGTTGCAGAGCAGAGGCTTGAATCCCTTTTGTGTTTGGCACACGCATACGGGGTGAGGTGGTGATTGGTCCGTTTGAAGGCAGAGGTACAGTCACACACTCATGACTACGTCGTCGTCGTCCTCGTCATGGTCGCCGTCGTCGTCGTCGATGGAAATCAACACGAACATATATTAAATAGATCGACATCAAAATAATAATTTTATTGCATTGTACTTTAACTCAAAGCGGCGTGTTTCGTGGTGACGAAAACTTTGTCGATTTTTCCGCTCCGTACGTTGGTCGTAATATGTGAGTCACACGCGTTCGAAAACAAAGGTGTGCGGGGATCACAATACAAGATAACGACCGCAAAGGATCTATGACAGGAGAAAAGCTTTCGGCCGTAACGGGAAAAAATATGTGAGATATAAAGTTAGCACTTTACAACACCGAAATCGGTTCTCGAAGTGCTCGCTATATAACTAATACAGAAATTGTTGGTAATTTATGTGCACATGTTTTCCGACCTCGTTTGAATTTTTTCACGTAGCTGCTTCTCAGCAGGAAAAGCGTACGTACCGAATATCTTCAGAGGCTCACGCGTGAAATCGTCGTAATTCGTTTAATAATAGTACCAACTCCACCTACCACCATCACCACCACCACCAGCAGCAGCTAAACCCTCACTTGGCTGGAACTTGCAGGGATCGCTTGTTTTGCTATGTGACTTTGTGTTGCTGACATGCCTCGCGAATAAACGATGGAAATTTAGAGGAATGTGGGTGAATATAAAAAAAGGGCAAATATTTGCTCACTCATATTTTAAAGTGTTTTACGCATTACCTTTCTATATTGAGAAAACATTGGTAATCAGCAAAGTAGTAGGGTTTGGGGTGATAAATGATGTTATTGAGTTATCGAGGTGCTGTGAATTTATTTCAGCTACTGGAAGCATTCGGTGCCATTTGTAACGACCGATTTATCACAGTTGAACAAAATCAGAAACCCTTGCGGAAGATTTCAGAAATGTCAAGCTTTTTTTATATGACAGAAAATCCCAAAATTCAAAACTAACCTAAACGTGTCTTCTCAGGAGATCATACACAGAAAAAAATTATGAATTTTTGTTGGCAGGTGACAGAATTCTAAAAATGAATCAATTCACAACTGCTTAACTTTTCCAATGACGCATAGTTCCACTCGCACAGAATTTTACCGGCTCCGGGTGTAATTTGCACTCGGCTACCAAGTGCTGCTGTATGGGATTATATGGATCAATTATTCATCAAGCGGATGTGGCCTTCTGTGGTTCAGTCGATAAACTGACAGGCTTTGTGATTTAATGTTTCTCGGTTCAAGTCACCCTGTTGCTATCTGTTGTTGGAAAGCCGAAAATAGTTTATTTGGCCATCTACTGAGAATGGCTACCAATTGGAGTAGTTTTGAGACAAGTTAAGATTTTTTTGACGTTGGACTACGTCTTTCTTTACTATGCTTACTACGAAGTTGCAACGAAATTACTCCAGATTTGTTTTCTGTTTCTCTGTTTGAGTATTTTCTTTGATTCTTTCATGAAACGAATAGTAAAAGATGTGAGATTGTTGTTAATACCACGTTTATCACGAGCATTCATTATTCGTTTTCATTAGTTTGTTTCGAAATGCGTGGACTTTCAGCAGAACAACGTCGAAAAATTGTGTACAAATGGTGCACAAAACGCTGACTGTCACTGAGAAAGATAGCAAAAATGGAAAGAGTAAGTGAAAAAGCCGTGCAATTTGCAATCAGGAAGTTCTATGAGGATAAACCGAAAACGGGTCGAAAAAGAGGTCCTGCTAACCTTCAGTTGGATAAACGTATACTGAAGGCATTCGAGCAAAAGAAGGAGGTTTCAGTTCGGGATGTGGCCAAAAAAGTGGGCACTTCGAAGTCAAATGTTCTTCGTGCTAAAGAACGTTTGAATCTTCGAAGAAGAAGAAACAACAAAACGTAGCGCGAAACAAGAAGCATCGATCAGGCCGAGGGTTCGAAAGCTGTACAATACGATTCTTGCTGGAAATTTGAACTGCATAATCATGGACGACGAAACCTACGTGAAACTCGATTACAAAACCTTGCCGGTACCACAATATTATACGGTGCGAGAAGGGCAAGTGTTAAACCAGTACGAGACATCGATTGAAGTCGAAAAATTTGGTAAGAAAGCTATGGTCTGGTAAGCAATTTGTAGCTGCGGTAAGATTTCGAAACCCTTCATCACCACTGCTTCAATGAACAGCGAAATATACATCAAGGAATGTTTACAAAAACGACTTGTATCCATGATTCGAAGCCACAAGGATCCTGTTGTCTTCTGGCCAGATCTTGCTTCTTGCCACTACTCGAAATCAACGGTAGAATGGTATACTACACCGACACGACACCCTTCGCCGTTAGCTCTGGAGTACCCCAGGGCAGTCATTTGGGACCATTTATATTTTTACTATACCGTAATGATCTTAATTTTTTGCTGAAATGCTGTAAGCTGTCATTTGCTGACGATTTCAAGCTTTATCACTAGGTTAAATCTCAAGAAGGCACAATATTTCTACAATTACAGCTTGATTCATTCGCCAATTGGTGTCAAATAAACAGAATGGCATTAAACGCCTCTAAATGCTCTGTTATTTCCTTTTCTCGCAAACACTCGTTTATAAGGTACGAATACAACAAAACGGGAAAAATGCGGAAACGCGAATCATTTGTAAAGGACTTGAGAATTATTCTTGATGCCAAGTTAAACTTCAAAAACCACATTGATTATATAATTTCCAAGGCTTCAAAGTTTCTAGGATTTATTTTTCGCGTAATCAAAAACTTTGTCAATGTACACTGCCTTAAGGCATTATATTGTGCACTAGTCCGTTCGACGTTTAAATATGGCGCTATTATTTGGTCACCTTACTATCAAATCGACGATGAACGCGTCGAAGCTATCCAGCGAAAATTTGTTCGGTTTGCTCTACGCAATCTACCATGGAACGACCCTGCAAATCTACCTAGTTACCAAGATCGCTGTTAACTTATAGGCTTGGATCTATTATCTGTTCGTAGGAATGTCTCAAAAGCAGTTTTTAAAGCCGATTTGTTACAATCACGTATCGATTGTCCCGAACCCTTACAATTAATTAATTTCGACATTCATCGTCGTAGTTTGCGTTATCGTCCCTTTTTAAGATTACCTTTCGCCAGAACAAACTTCCATTCAGAATCCATTCAATGAACCGTTTACTAGTATGTGTCGTTTATTCGTTAATTTATATAATGTCTTCGATTTTCATGTATCTCGAAATGTAATCAAACGCTTGTTTCTTAGTCACTTATCATGTTAGTTTTAGAATCAAAGATTGGTACAAAGATGAGGAGGTTTTATGCCTACTGGAGGCAGAGGTTTAAAAATTCTCAACTCCAGTGGGCTTTTCCCTGCTCCACATACATGCATACATACATTATTGTATTTTCGTTCAACCCCCACTCCTCTCCACCATTCTCCATTGGAAACTAACTAGATTCGCCTGCCGAAATTAACCCGGTCGTCATTTCTTCTTTCTCTCTGTCTTCCACCATGCATTCTTCGATCACTAATTAGATCTACATGCCGATTCTAAACCCGTCGTATTCTCTGCCTTCCACCATCTTTTTGGTCACTAATTAGATCTTCATGCCGATTCTAACACAGTTGCTAGCCCACGCTCGTCTACCAACTTCTCCACCAACCCTTGTATACATTCCCACTCTTTTCTTCTCACTCACTTTTTAAGCAAGAGTACTATTACTGCCATGTAAGGCTTAGCGTCGTCAATTAATTATAGGGTTATAGATTTAGTTTTAATTGTTAGTTTCAATTGTTAGTAATAAGTCCAAATGTATCTGTTGGATCATTGTAATCTGTTGATACAAATAATGAGAAGGTTTTATGCCTGCTGGAGAGAGATTACTAAATTTCATCTCCATCGGGCTTTTCCCTTGCTCCATAAATAAATAAATAAATAAATAAATACTACCAAAAATGTTACTTTCGTCCCAAAAGACATGAATCCACCAAATTGCCCACAACTTCGACCAATTGAGGAATTTTGTGCATTAACGAAGGCACATCTTAGGAAACATGCCTCGGCAGTCGAAACCATTCAACACTTTGAAAAAGATTGAAAAAAGTGTCAAAACTTGTCGCCAAGAAGTCTGTACGGAATTTAATGAGGAACGTTCGCAAGAAGGTGCGCCAGCTAGTCTACAATGGCTAAGTATCAAATGTTGAGAATAATATTCTGTTGTTGTGGTCTTATATTATCAGTATATCGAATAAAATTTGAATTATTTACAGCGAAATCAAAGTGCGTCCATACTTTCTGGGACAGTCTTTATCAATACCGTAGAAAATATTCTTCTGAAAGCCTGGAATGAATCCCGCGATTACATTATTCAGCTGTTGGTCGTTTGCGTGCGAATAACAGAATATATACATTAAATCGGCCTGAAGAATGCAAAATGATAATGCGAAATGAACCTTATAATTCTATGCGTTGGTATTTATGTAGCCGCTAGAACCGCTCTTTTGAGTTTTTGATCTATATTGTGTTCGTTGTTCGATCCGTTCGTAGTGCAGCTTATACCGCTGACAGACATGTGATTCCCGTACAATGATTTCTGTACAACGTTGTACGCGTACAACGATGAGGTGACAGACATGTTTTGCGCACAGAATGAATGTACTGTGAAACGAAAAAACTCAAAATTTAGCTTAATTTCCCAGCTCCGATGATCGATAATATAGAAACCAAAAATTTTTGTGCTTTGAAGATTATTACTAGCAACTAATTTATGACAGATATAATCTTGTCTTTCTGTCTTAGCTATTAAACTATTTGTGTGTGAGTGTTCATTGGATGACAGTATCACTCATATCATTGTTTAAATGTAATTAGCATTAGAGAAAATTAGATGCTCATAATTTTGATGTTCTACCGTAACATTCACTGATAAAAAAAAATATAAATATAGAATGGAGGAAATATGAAAGACTTTTAGAACTAATTTTCGGGACACGAGCACTATTTTTTTTCGAAACGATGCTGATTTCTACCAAAATGGTGATGAATCACTAAATTTTGTTTGTAAATCTTACCGACCTTTGCCAAATCCGCATGAATTTCAAGGTGTTCAGTCATAATTCCTTTTTAACCCGCATATTCACGATAAAAATAAGAGTGCATAAACTATTGAGATTGAGTCTCAAAATAGTAAATAAATCTAAGATATTATTAGTATGTAACCATCAGAAACGCCATGGCACACACATAATTCAGAAAAATTCTGTCAACGTAACAGTTTATTCATCACGAAATTTTCATAAAAAGGATTGTGTTCATCATAAAACTGAAAATAACTCACACTGAAAGACATGATTCGCTGTTCTCTTTATTCATACCCAAAATAAGACTCTTTCTAAACAATTTAAAAACAAGTTTTCTTTTCATCGAACGGCATTCAACCCGATGATTCAAGACGAAGTAATAAGTAGATTTAGAGTTTCCAGAAGTGAATATAGGGGACCAATGTTATAAATGGAATTTCGATAGGTCATCAATAAACAGGATGATAACACAATTGGTTTATTCATGTATTGGATATTTATCGTTTATTATTACCACATGTGCATTCAAAATATGAATCATTATGTTTTTAAATCCATTTCAACAATAATCTTACTTGTTATTGAATAGAAAACAATTACTCAATAGTGCTGATTTTTTGTACAAATATGAATAAATTGTTTTCCTTATTTGTATTTCAAAACTTCACCAAATTAATGAATATTTCTTGGTTTGACTGCTTTTTGAAAATATGCTACAAAGTATATAAGTTTTATGCCGCTTGTTAGCATTTTACCGAGTTTTTTTTTTTTTCAAAATATAACGATGGTTGTTTATTATTTGATGCTCAGAAGAAGGAAATATTGTTTCATGAGTTCACCATCGCTCGCCAATGGCGCTGGTAGCAGTAAACAGTGATGTGATTTGGCGCAGTACAACGATGAATGACCGTAGTACGGAAATCACCGTTGTATCATGATGCTCGCGTGATACCACCGTGATTCAGGGTGACAGACATGTGATTTCATGGTGTACAGTGATACCGATATCACATGTCTGTCATAAGCATTACGCTTCAAACATCGACAGTTCTAGCGGTAGTAAATGATGATGTTATAATCCGCAATTATGGTCAAATCATTTAGTTCCAAACCGTTTTCAGTGTCTCTACATAGAATCAAGCAAAGAGTTAATTGGATTTTCTCACATACATTAATTTGATTTAAAAAAATTGATTTCAGAATCAGAATAAAGGTCGCCACTAATACATAAAATGTCCAACTTCATGAGTGCTTCGACTCGGTGCGGAACGTTTGCGCTGTAGGAAATGCATGTGGTATGTGGCAGATTTACTTTGCGCGCCGTTCGCCAAACGAGAGGTAACCGATTTGTTCGAAATTTTGCTCGTGGAAATAATTGTCAACAGTGTTTAAAATTGGAAAAATTGTAACCTTCGGCTCTTTTCAGAATCGAAGGCATTTTACAAAGTTCTAATGATATTTTATTAGTAGAACAAAATAAATGTGCATTTTTAAAGTGATCTGCCCCTTATCCACAGCAGCCCTACGTCAATCTCGCGGATATGTCTCTGACATTACCTACTATAAGTTTTACGTTTTTTGCTTCGTCGCTTCAAAACACACACAAAGACATTACTCAGCTCGACGAGCTGAGTCGAATGGTATAGGATTTCTACTAGTTCATTTTTGAAGTGATTGCAAAACATTTTTATATGAGAAATGCAAAAATATTTCATTCTGAATATTGATTATAGAGACAATGACAATGACAATTGTTTTAATTCAAGCTGATTGATTTACATCTCATGTACATCTCATTACAATTGAACAAATCAAACGAGCGATATCCGGCGCTTTTGTTACTTTTGTAGGGGAGAGTGTTCGGTTACCGGTACTCTTTTCTTTTAAGCTTATAACTTCTGACTAAGTGCACATATATACATATATACATCAATGGAAAGCTAAAGTCCCTAGCTGAAGACTAAATAAGAAACTAAGTTGATTTAATCGATTGGAAAAACTTTAGTAAAGTGATCAATTTTGGCCATTTCAAAACAGGTTTTCGATTACCGGCACCTCAAGAAATTTCACTAAAAATGTAAAAATATAAGTATAAACTGCAATTGTTCAAAGAAAAAATGGATTTCATTCTTTTCGGAGGCGTTTTGGACAAAAGTCTTCATAGTATGATGGTGACTTCGCCTTTGCTCTCTTGGCCAATGATTTGGATGGTGGCGCCTTTGGTGTTGATTTGATCGGTCTTTCACTGGCATCGCGGGATTGAATAGGTAGCTGCAGTCAAATTTATTGGCTTCTTATCGTCTAAGCAACGTTTAATAGCATTAATCAGTGCATTAAAGTTCATTTTCCTTGACTTGGACGATTTGTTTGAAGTCGTCAGAACCAAAGAACCAAAGTTTTCACTTATATGACGGATGTATTGAAGCCGCCAAGTTGCGCCAATGTTCAAAAGTCTGTAATTTCTGACGATTTTTTGCAAACAATCGAAGTTTCAACGTCTCCACATAACTCGGTCCATGGCTGCTCGTCGCCAGCCACTCAAGGCACGGATGCTTCTGAGATCACCCTCCACTTGATCGATCCACCTTGCCCGCTGCGCCCCTCTTCGTCTTGTACCAGTCGGATTAGATTCAATAACCATTTTCAGTGGGCTGTCGTCCGGCATCCTTATGACATCTCCAGCCCATCGTAGACGTCCGATTTTTGCTGTCTGTAGTATCATTTATTTGTAATTTTGCTCACGATATAATGCCAGCGAACCCACCGTGTGTTTCTTATATTAGTACAATACGAAACAGCAGTGCACAAGGAATACATAAAATTGCGGTAATTTTTCAAATTTGCTTTGAGCTATTTTGAAATTTTTACTATTTCTTGTTTAAAAAAAACAAAAAAAAAGTTTTAAGAAAAAAATTTAGATTCTTTGGAAGATCTTGTTTCAAATAGTACTTCTTAATGTTTGAATAATGTCAGCAAAACGGAACTGTCAACATTTTTCAAAAATCAATTACGGCTTCACAAGACAAATATTAAAAATTGGAGGCATATTTGATTGTCGTTAATTTAATTACGAAAGCAAGCTGTATTATATTTTTCGTAAAATGATCTAGGTATTGAATAATTGTTCAAAAACCCTCACTGAAAAAGCGATGAGATCTTGTTGGGCGTTTGTTGAACGAAATACTGAACGAAATACTCGTTTAGTAGGAACGGTTTTGTTGTAGTTCTATTTCTTTCAAAAATAATGTGAAAATTGTGTGTTTTCTTCACATAAAAAGAAAATGTGTTGTTGTTCTGTGCGAAGTAAAAGTATTTTACAGGTTTGTAATCAGACTCTTTTCAAATTCGCCAGTAAAACTAGTACAACGGTGCGTAGTAATAGTACAAATCTCATATTGAAATAAAAAAGGAACTCGATCTTCTGAGTTTGTTGAACGAAAAAAATTGTGCCCGGTCCGAATCGGCCTCCCGTTGGACGATTTATAGGGCAGTCTGAAACTTGGCCAACAAGCCCAAATTCAATTTGTATTAATTTCAAGCGCTTTCCATCGAAAGGGAAGTATGGCGGATTTTTTTCCCGGTATCCGGAATGGCGTGCGAGTGGTACGTATGCAACAACGTAAGGCAATTCCATCTTACATAATTTGTAATCAAGATGGGATACATCCATGTAAAACGCTGATTACCTATGAAAATCAGCTGATTACATATCAGTTTTGTGAACAACCTGCACACTACGGCAAACCTTGCACTGAAACTGCGAAAAGGACATCTTCAACCAAAGACAAGGTCAACCGTTCAACAACGAAAACTAGTGAGCGCAGTACTCCTGTTTCACCATCAAACCAACCAGCAACTGCAACCAATGTACAACATGGTGCATCTACAGCAACTAGCAACGAACCCAAGACTGCGAATAACAAGGAAAACGAAAAGAAGACAATGGTGCCCCTCAATCCTCGCAAGAGAGAATGAGAGCTCCTCTCCCCCTACAATAAGGGTGACAACGAGATCCAATACAAAACAAAATTATTTAAAAAATCGGCCACGTAAAGCTTGTACGCAAATAGGCCTGAATAAAAATATCTTTTAAATAAAAACAAAATACAATTCAAAGCGAGTTTTTGGTTGGCGTATTTTCACACAAAAACTGAAAGCATTATGTTGGCCAAGCATTATGTTGCCGATAAGAGTCGATACAAAGAGACTCTCGTTCAATTGCCCATTAAAAATGAAATAGTATGATGATTGATTGAGAATATCGATCGTTAGTAATTTTGATGGCCTTGTTCCACATCAATAGCTCGAACTATCCTTCTTGGGGCTGATCGTAGTAATTTTTTTGTTTGATGTTTGAGAAACAATACAGTTGCATAGTTATTTTATTAAAAATTGTTAAAAGACAAAGAATGGTAAGAAAAAGATAAAGAACACAACTGGTAACATCAGAGATTTGATGATTTGATTACATTTCATCGCATAAAGCACAACGGATTGATTGAGTTAATAATTTGATGTTATAACTGAAACATTTTGGATCATTTTTCAGATATTTCGGTATTTGTGATGGTCGCTCTGTTGTAAGCGCAACAATTATTAGCGCAACAGACGGAGATTAGGAAATTTTTCAATTCCTTTTGCTATACAAGTGATTCGCTAATTGCAATAAATTATTTGAAAATCTAAAGAATATTGTACATCCGGTTCAATCGGCACTTTAATAGCATCACTGTCAATAAAAATTCTAATGCTTATAAATGTTCCAAAGAATAATCTTCTGATTAATGGTCAAAACCAATGATTAGCCATGGAACTTGCAAGTATGAATCGTCCTCCATCCAAAATTATGGTCGTTCACATCGTGTTGCGTGAAAGAACGGTAAACTGCCCCGGTCCGGATTCTTGAGCAATGCTTTCTGACACGACACCAGCCACCAAAAATTATATATGCTACTTTGCATGCTTTCAGCTCATACACTCGTAATGTTATTGAGCACTCACACTCTCAGGACGTGAAAGCAGGACGAAGGCCCCAGCTAATCGCTACTGAATGTGGAATTGAGATATACTTATACCCATTTGTATACGTACAAGAATATGTTAATTCCAAATATAACCTGCCAAAACGAGAAAGCCACGTCGCAGTTACAAGGCTTGAGTTGAGTGGAGCCATAAAATCGACCCTTGAGCTAGGTATTATTTCAATAGTTTACCCCGACACTCGTTGCTATGGTGAAGCAATATAGCCAGTCTCTTGTTCTTGTTTGCATTTAAAACTGTCTTAAAGATAAGAAGACGACCAAATCAATGAGCCTAGGCAACCTTTCCCCCGTATTAGTATGTTCAATCGATAATTTCAAAAATACCAAAAAGACGCGAAAGATGAAACTCTCGTATGCAAAGCACACATCCCGATGCCCGTCTGTACCTAATCTACTTTTCGCGGTTGCCGCGACGGTAGGTGCTAAGACGCAGGATCTCAGTTCGAATGATATACGAACCCAACGCTCTGTAGTGCCATATACTTCCGACGAAATTTGCATACGATTACATTTTTTACTGTTTTTTTTTCTAGCATTGTTGGTCGTATGTGAATGACAAGGGGAATAAATGGGAAGCAGGGTTGAAGTTAAGGTACCGTTTTTTTACATTCATACTATTTACCATTTTACATTCATACCTAGTCTCATGAAACTTGTGGAACTGATTTTTCTTTAGGTAGCAAGCCTACCTTGTCAAATTCAAAGAACTGCCTTGCCATTGAGCTACCCTGGAGATGTTTGGAGACTACAATTGAGAAACTAACAGACTGAATATAACATGCTATACCTAGGCGTCAAGTTATTTTCACACTCTGGCTTTTTTTCAGAAAAAAAGAGATTGTACACAAATATTCAAATGAAAGTGTCTATCGCGAACACTTTTCCGTCGTGTCCAAGTTTTATTAAACAAAGTTTAAATTTTTTATGAGAAGGTTTTCGATAAATTTTCGCTAGAATCGTCAGTAAGAACAGCAGTGATTCGTCAAAAGCAGAAACTTCAAGTTTGCTCAGCGGTTTGTGTAACATAAAATGCTATGCACTAACGAGTCGATGATGAAACGTAAAGCAATAGAAAACGGTGATTTGCGCTAAGCTAACTCGATTTCAATTCTACATTATTAGATAACAAATGTCATTATTTGGTCGAATCACTTTGCTTGGAGCGACTATTGGAACTCATCGTCGAAATCATCAACTTCAAGATACCTATGGAGGAGTTTGATGAGTCGTCCTCCTTTCGTAAACTGTGTAAAGCATCATCATCATCATTCAGTCCTTTCATGTGAACGATGAAGATGGGGCGGTCGGCAATGTGACTATCATACGGTTGAGCAGTTCAATCTGTGTTGGGGTGGTATCAATTCCAAAATATCATTTCTCTAGCGACGATTATTGAAGTGAATACAGCTCATTGGCAAAGTAATGAGTTTTTGATCGAGAATTTCTCTTGTTGTGCTCAACCTAACGACCTAACGTTTTGTTCTATGCCATCAGTTATACGTTTGGCTATTTATTTATGAAATTTATGAGATGACATTAATCAATTGAATATTAAAGTTCATGTTGTACACAGATGGAAATAGTTACATCTATTTTGGTAGCTATTGTAGCTACTACGCTCCACCGAGATGGTCAATAGACCAGTTCACCCGGATGGTCGACAAGTTGATCGCAGACCTGGTGGGTCGGAAGCCGGTGGTGATAGCCGGAGACTTCAACGCCTGGGCAACGGCTTGGGGCCGCCGCTTTACCAATTGGAGAGGACAGACGCTACTGGAGGCCCTCGCCAAGTTAGACGTCGTGTTAGCGAATAATGGACTGAAAAGTACCTTCCAGCGGAACGGAGTCGAGTCATTTATCGACCTGACTTTTTGTAGTCCCGGCCTAGATCTTAATTGGAGAGTTGATGATGGCTACACCCATAGCGACCATCTAGCCACGATCGGTCACTTGGCAAGAAGTACAAGGAGAAGTAATACTCCCAAAACTCTAGCGTGGAAGGTTGCTAACTTCGACCGCGAAACGTTTTGCGCTGCCCTTGAATTGAAGGAGCACAACGCGAATCTGAGAGGGGACGAGTTGGTCGCTATCTTGTCACAGGTGTGTGACCGAGGACCAACAGATCACCGGTCTACTGGTGGAACGAACAAATTGCACGCCTTCGCGCATCCTGCCTCAGGGCTAGAAGAAGGATTTAAAGCGCTCGATCAGCGGAGATGAGGATGGAGAGAAACACGGCGTTCAAAACGGCGAAGTTAGCACTAAACAAGGCCATCAGCGCAAGTAAAAGATCCTGTTTCGACCAGCTATGTGAGGGAGCCTACTCCAAAACGTCCTTTCTTTCCCCATCATGCCACGTCCCCCTCATGCCACGTCCCCCTGGCAGCCAGCCCCGCTACCGGCGAACGAAGTTGAAAATGTGACGAACGAAGAATTGCTCACTGCGGCGAGATCGCTCGATACAAAGAAAGCCCCGAGGCCAGACGGTATCGCGAACGTGGCTCTAAAGGCGGCTATAATGACAAAACTGGACATGTTCAGGGAGGTCATACAGAGGTTGGTACTATTACCGAAACCTGGGAAACCCCCAAGGGACCCATCGGCGTATAGACCAATCTGTCTGGTCGACACTGTAGGAAAGCTCCTTGAGAAAATCATCCTCAACAGACTATCCCGCTTCCCAGAGGAGGCAGGAAGACTTTCCAGCCAGCAGTACGGGTTTCGCAGAAGCAGGTCGACGGCGGACGCCATATCATCGGTGGTGACCACGGCGGAGGTAGCTATCCAGCGCAAACGACGAGGAGTCCGCTACTGTGCGGTTGTAACGATAGACTTTAAGAACGCGTTCAATAGTGCTTGTTGGGCAGACATTGCTAATTCCCTACTTCGACAAGGAGTACCGGAAGGGCTGTACAAGATTCTGGAAAGCCACTTCCAGAACCGAGTATTGCTCTACGAGACCGAGGAAGGCACACGTAACACTCCAATCATGGCTGGAATACCACAGGGATCTATCTTGGGCCCGATCCTGTGGTATATAATGTACGATGCAGTACTGAGGTTGAGGCTCCCTCCGGGTGTCAAGATAGTCGAGTTCGCGGACGACGTCACACTGACAGTCTACGGCGAATCCATCGAAGAGGTCGAACTGAGTGCATCACACTCAATCTGTAGGAAACTGCAACTCGCGCACCACAAAACAGAGGTGATGGTGGTAAACAACCGCAAATCGGAACAGGAGGCGTTGGTACATGCCGGAGATTGCGTGATCCCCTCCAAGAGATCACTGAAGCAATTGGGTGTGATGCTTGACGACAAACTCAGTTTCAGCAAGCACGTTGAATACGCCTGCAAGCGCGCATCAACAGCGATCGCGGCGCTCTCCCGTTTGATGGCCAACAGCTCGCCTGTGCGCTCCAGTAAACGAAGATTACTGGCAGGAGTGGCAGTTACGATCCTCAGGTACGGCAGCCCGGTATGGGCGTCGGCACTTAATGTGGAACGCAACGAACAGATGCTGGAGAGTACGCATAGACTGATGTGTCTTCGCGTGATCAGTGCATACCGCACTGTATCGAGGGATGCGGCCTGTGTGGTTGCAAGTATGATGCCTATCGGTCTGATAGTGAATGAAGACGCGGAGTGCTACAGCATGCGAGGAGACAGGAACGCCCGTAGGGCCTCCAAAGCCGCTTCTATACGCAGATGGCAACGAGAGTGGGACAGCTCAACTCGAGTCAACAGAGTCTCGAGTTGGTTAGATAGACCACACGGAGAAGTTAACTTCGGCCTGACGCAATTCCTCACAGGCCACGGGTGCTTCAGGTGGTACCTCCACAGTTTTGGCCACGCGACATCCCCTGTATGTCCTGACTGCCCAGACGAGATCGAGACGGCAGAACACGTCTTGTTTTCATGTTTCCGTTTCGCGGCTCAAAGTAGTGTGCTACTGGAGATATGTGGCATTGACACCATACCGGAGAACCTGATCCAGAGAATGTGCCACTGCGTAGAGAACTGGAACGCAGTGTCGACCGCGGCATCCCAAATTGCGGGCATATTGCAGCGGAAATGGAGTGCGGAGCAACAACAGGCAGCCGCGACCGCTGGTCGCGTGCGACCGTAGTAGGCTCAAGAGGGATCAGCGGATAAACGTCGGTCCGGGAGATCCTCCTTCGCCGGGGAGCACTTCGTCGGAGTAGTCAAGATCCTTCGTCGGGGACTAGACGAGTAGTACGTAGACTAGATCTTTTGGTCTAGACTAGTCGAGTAGTTCCGCGACGTAGCATCAGTTTTGGGTCGTCGAGGCGCCAGTGAACAGGAAATTATTATCCAACCGGCATCACTGGACCGACCTCGTCATCCAACTGGTCGATCCCTCGAGTGTAGGATGCTGATCCCCATTCTGCTTAAATCTGGGCAGGGTGCTGTGAAGCGGTATGCCGGGGAGATAGGGTTGGAGATCCAAGGTATTTTAGTGGGTAGTTCCAATTAACAGTCCTGTGGAGAGTCCCACACTCCGTGCGTAAGGAGTGTATCGAAAATAAGCTATCTACATACATTTGTGTTGTACGCATGTATTTGTGATGGTTTTTATTGTTCAGATCACATCATGCTGTGCGTTTGGCTGTCAGCTTTCGTTTGATTACTTGTTTGTGCGGTTGAAATTCTGCGTTTTCAAAATGTCGCGTATTGAGAAGGCAATGAAAATTAAGGTTTCGGACACATGGCGCAGTGAGAAGAATATTACTAGGCGAAAATTGGCGAAGCGGTTTGGAATTCATCATGTCAGTGTTAAAACCATCATCAATAAGTTTGGGGAACACTATTCTTTGGATGAGCTACCAGGAAGAGGTAGAAAATCCGGTTCTTCTAACCCGAAACTAGACCAGAAAGTGGTATCTCTAATCATGAAGAACAGATCAATGTCAATACGTGCTTTGGCCAAAAAAGCAGGAACGAGTGTCGGAATGATCCAGCGTGTCAAGAGACGAAATCACCTGAAGACCTACAAGAAGCAGAAAATCTCGAAAATAAGTGTAGAACAGAAGAAGCGAACAGTAACAAGGGCCCGGAAATTGTATTCGCGTCTTTTGCAGTGTCCGGATGCATGCGTTTTGATGAACGATGAGACTTATGTAAAGGAAGACTCAAAAACCCTTCCAGGTCCACAATACTTTACTGTCGTCATTGGGGAGGATGTGAGCGATGCGGACTGGTCGATTCAAGTGGAGAAATTCGGTCGAAAGGTACTGGTATGGCAAGCAATATGTTCCTGTGGTTTGAAGTCAACCATTTTTTATACTACCGGAACTATAAAGGCAGAAATCTATCCATCTGCCATCTGAAGAGATTGCTGCCTTTATATATGAAGCATAGCACTGTTTTGGCCGGATTTAGCGTCGGCTCACTATGCCAAAACCACTCTCAATTGGCTTGCGGAAAAGGGTATAAATTTCATTGAGAAAAATATCAATTCCCCAAATTGCCCTCAGCTTCGACCCATCGAACGTTACTGGGCAATCGTGAAGAGGGTCTTCAAGAAGACTGGTAAGGCAACTGAGAACATGCAGGAGTTCAAAAAAATTTGGGCTCAAGCGTCCAAAAAATGCGATGCAACACTTGTCCGGAGCTTTATGAAGAGCGTTCGATCAAAAGCTCGAAAATTCGTGAAGGAATAACATAAATTTCATCCGGTTTTCATTATGCTCAAGTTTAACCTCGTACAATAAAGGATCAATTTTTAGTTTGAATAAAATATCGTTTTTTTATCATAATTTGAAAGAAAAATTTGTGGATAGGAACATTTAGGAGGCTGTCACGGATTGGAATATATCTTGAAGGGTTGATTTCCTGTGACATATGGTTAAAATATACTAAAAATAATGGTACCTCACATCTTATTAGCAGTCGCGATGAAAGCTCCCAAAAGCGATCTTTCAATGAAAGAACTCCCGCCAGAACTTCAAGACTCATTGTATGTGTCGAGTGCATTCGCTCCAGTTTGATAATATGAGAGTTTGCAGCGGAACGAAAGCAAACGCATCCATATTCCATCACTGAAAGTAACGTTCTCTGATACAATTTTATTAGATCTTCCGGATGAGCACCCCACCAAGATCCTGTTATTCTTCGAAGAAAATTAACTCTTTGTTGGCATTTTGCTATCAGATACATAATGTGTACTCCCCACGTGCATTTGGAATCAAACCACACCCCGAGGTATTTGAAAGTCAAAACCTGCGCGATCATTCTTCCCATCATATGAAGCTGAAGCTGCGCGGGATCATGCTTTCTTGAAAAGACGACCAGCTCTGTTTTCTCCGCAGAGAATTCGATACCCAGTTTAACAGCCCAAACGGACAATTTGTCTAATGTATCATGCAATGGTTTTTGCAGATCAATAGCTTTGGGTCCAGTAACTGAAACCGGGAGCGGGTCATATCGCCGAAAGCCATTTCGCCGAAAGTCGTTTCGCCGAATGCCATTTCGCCGAAAGTCGTTTCGCCGAATAGGTCATTTCGCCGAAAGTCGTTTCGCCGAAAGGGTCATTTCGCCGAAAGGGTCATCTCGCCGAAAGGGTCATTTTGCCGAAAGGGTAATTTTGCCGTAAGGGTCATATCTCCTGCATGTTATGTCTCCTGTATAACTGATGTGGCGCAGCCACATAACCGAAGCCAAGATGGCTCGGCGACACAAAGCCGCCGAGCCGACGCCAGCTGAGTCTGCCGCCGACCCGCCGTCGGAAGCGGCGGCCTCTTGCATACAAACCTGTAACCGCCTCGTTTGCCCGGTCTACTCAAAGCTAGGTTTATTTGCTTTAGTTAGGTCCGAACGAGCGGTAGCGAGGTCGGACAGCACATGAACTAAAACGATGTGGCGCAGCCGCATTAGTATTTTATCATTTTCACTTAACAAACGGAAAATACCACCTACATTTGCCTGGTAGATACACCTATGCAATTGTTTTGATTCTTACTAGCTAATAGTCAACAAATTTTCTTGGAAACTACTTTCTGAGGTTCACGAATCAATCTTTATTCGGGGGACGGGTATAGTGTGATGGGTAAGTCGATACCTTTCACGCAGCCCGCCTGGGTTCGGTTCCCAACCCCGCACATAGGGTCAGAAAGCTTTTCTGGCCCGAAGAGGTGAATGACATTAATGTTAAAGCCTCTATAATTGAAACAAAAAAAATCTTTATTCAAGAGTACAACAATCAATCATTATTCAAGAAGTACAATGGTAAGTTAACAAAACGGGCGTTAACGCTATCATCTTTCGTTTGTCTTTAATTTAAATCAATTCTAATTACGATTTCAAGACGATTTCAGGATTCGGCGAAATGACCCTTTCGGCGAAATGGGCCATCAAGGGGATCAGGGTCATTTCGCCGAAAGCCATTTCGCCGAAAGCCGTTTCGCCGAAAGTCATTTCGCCGAAAGGGTTATTTCGCCGAATGACATTTCGCCGAATGGGTCACTTCGCCGAATGCCATTTCGCCGAAAGGGTCATTTCGACCAATCCTGAAATCGTCTTGAAATCGTAATTAGAATTGATTTAAATTAAAGACAAACGAAAGATGATAGCGTTAACGCCCGTTTAGTTAACTTACCATTGTACTTCTTGAATAACGATTGATTGTTGTACTCTTGAATAAAAATTGATTCATGAACCTCAGAAAGTAGTTTCCAAGAAAACTTGTTGACTATTAGCTAGTAAGCACCAAAGCAATTGCATAGGTGTATCTACCAGGCAAATGTAGGTGGTATTTCCCGTTTATTAAGTGAAAATGAAAAATACTAATGAGGCTACGCCACATCGTTTTAGTTCATATGCTGTCCAACCTCGCTACCGCTCGTTTGGACCTAACTAAAGCAAAGAAACCTAGCTTTGAGTAGACCGGGCAAACGAGGCGGTTACAGGTTTGTATGCAAGAGGCCGCCGCTTCCGACGGCGGGTCGGCGGCCGACTCAGCTGGCGTCGGCTCGGCGGCTTTGTGCCGCCGAGCCATCTTGGCTTCGGTTATGTGGCTGCGCCACATCAGTTATACAGGAGACATAACATGCAGGAGATATAACCCTTACGGCAAAATTACCCTTTCGGCAAAATGACCCTTTCGGCGAGATGACCCTTTCGGCAAAACGACTTTCGGCGAAATGACCTATTCGGCGAAACGACTTTCGGCGAAATGGCATTCGGCGAAACGACTTTCGGCGAAATGGCTTTCGCCGATATGACCCGCTCCCCCATCAAGGTTACGAGACAGTTGTCAATGTCATTTACATAGAAATTATACGGTTTAAAAAATGTAAAAAATTATATGTTTAAAAAATATATTCGTTATCACATTCAATTAGTTCGATAAGAATTGATTGCAATACGGAGCCTGATTAATGTTTTGAGAATTTGTTTTGGTTCATTTGAAGAAAGAACACATTGCTGAAACAAAATAACATTCAATTTCCATACTACTCCACGGCCAATACAACCCTGCACTTAACGGGTACCCACAAATCTACATCAAACTCACATTTTCGTCTTAATTTACCCTCATTGCACACTCCGCCCTCCTCACCGCTGTGGATGAAGCTAGCACAGAGAAGAAGAAAAAAAGTTCCAGTTTCACACTCGAAACAACCCCCTTCCCGTGTGTGTGCGCTTCATCAAGCCCACGTATCCTGTGTATTCCCGTTCTCCCAACTTCCCGATTTACCCCAACTACCCGCAGACGATATAAGGCTAACGAGTCCCGACAAACAACAAAAAAAAACGCGAAATCGACACTCGCTTCAGATCCTTGGGAGACGTATATGAAGACATAAAAAACATACACGCAACATTTCCTCATCAATTTTCACGCGGATCCGAAAGCGCGTAAGACAAACCGGTCGATGGTTGAAGAACACGTTCTGAACGGTGGAGGAACGGCACGCATGGATGATACGCCAAGTTCATTCGTAAAATTATAGGAACTCAATGTAATCATCAACTTCGATATGCGATATAGAGGATATGACGAAGAAGTTATTAACGAGAGTTTTACGTCGGTTGGGATGCGTGTTTCCATTTCAGGCTCTTTGCGGGGTTTTATCATCAATTTGACAGTTCGCTTTTTTCCCCGCATCGTACGAGTCTAATCACACGGGTTTTAAGAGCTTGTCGATTGGAGTATGTTTTATGGATTATTATAGGGATTTACGGTTGTGTTTGCCACACTTTGAATATGAACAGTTTCTGTTTAGGGTTTTTCTTATTCCATTATTACTGCTGGCTTCGCCAGGTTTTGGCTAGCAACTCCACTAATTCGAACTTAAGAATCCATTCGAAACAGAAAGTGAGTGCATGGAATTAGCATTGCTTCGCGTGTTCGACTGCCACATTCACCGATTATCCACCTAAAGTTCATATAAATTTTTCCACAACACGAAAGTCCGACCATTTGCCCCATGCACCTAGAAGGTGTTCAATTAGTAGTTTCCTCTCACATACACATGTGCTTTAACACTCTGGGCTTCGAACGGAAACTTCTTACAACCGGGAGGATAAAAGGTAACGAACGAGAATCTGCATGTTTCACCCATTAGAGTAGCCAGCAATCGCCCTTCCCTCCAAATGCAACGCCCTTTCGGTCAGTTTAAATGTTGTTGATTGTTTCGTGTTGACCCCGATCACGGGTGGTATCGTCGTATGACTTCGTCGGTCGTGTACTATCGTGTGCCAAATAAGTCTACCAGGATACGAAAATGAAATCTCATTAATTGAAGAATTGGTTCGCCAATTTCGGTACACTTTTACTTCAAAAGATTATTTAGTTTTTTAATGTTAATACGTTTGTAGACAATTAGATTTTTTTGTCGTGAATACGGCTCACTTTACTATGAAGCGCCTTTTCAAAATTTACCCTCTGGGAGAGTGAAAAATTTTTGATCATGAATATCTCTTGTTGTATCTAACGTATCAATATAATTCGGAAATATGGTCAGAAATTTATGATAATTTTTTTAGTTGTATGACATAACCACAAATAATTAAAAGTTTCCCTAAAAGTGTTGTATTGACAAGTATCAAAAAGCAAAATCATGATGTTTGCCTTACTCGTACCGACAGTTTTGAGGTAGAATTTCCAATAGCAAGATTTCAGTTGCTGAATATCAAACATTCAGTTCCAGATTGCAGTTTCAAAAGAAGAAGGAACATTCTGCTATTTATGCATTGTACATTTGAGGAAAATGGGATCAAAGAAACATAACTAATCGGTTGTTTTCATAGCCTTCACCTCGATATTTTCGCCTTTCTTATATATAAAAGCTATACAATCACTGCGAAAACCGATCTATAAACCGAGGCCCGAACGTCATATACCATTCGATTCAGCTCAACGTACTGATCAAATAAATGTGAGTCAGATCGTGCTCGCATCTCATCCGAAACAGTCGAAAATTGCTAACGGCCGAGACGAAAGAAACAAATACAATATAGTGCAGTGAACAATAGAGTGTACGAAATGAGCAAATACGATTTAACAAAGCCTGAAACTTGGCCTACAAGACCAAATTCAATTTGTATTGATTTCAAGCGCTGCAAAGTTAGACCAGTAGCAACCGAAATTGAAATCTTGCTTAAGGAATGAATGCATCTAAACGTTAATGATGTAAATAAGATTCAATTCAACAAGGCGTCTAACTGTGTGTACATCATGTTCAAACGTGAAAGAGATGCAATTGCATTTGCTTCGGTTAATAACGGGGTGCGCAGTGTTGATCATGACAATGTTAAATATAAAATCCCTGTTTACTTGGTTGACAATGCCATAGAAGTACGCGTGCATGACCTTCCCCCGCAGACCAGTGAAGTTCTTTCCATCGAAAGGGAAGTATGGCGGAATTTTTTTCCCGGGTGTCCAGAATGGCTTACGAGTGGTACGTATGCAACTACGTAAAGCAATTCCATCTTACATCATTTGTGATCAAGACGGGATACATCCGTGTAAAACGCTGATTACGTATGAAAATCAACTGGTTACATGTCAGTTTTGTGAACAACCTGCACACTACGGCAAACCTTGCACTGAAACTACGAAAAGGACATCTTCAAAAAAACAAGGACAACCGCATAACAACCGAAACTAGTGAGCGCAGTACTCCTGTTGCACTATGAAACCAACCAGCAACTGCAATTAATGCACAACAAGGCGCGTCTACAGCAACTAACAACGAACCCAAGACTGCGAATTACAAGGAAAACGAAGGAAAAACGGAAACCAACAACGATACCACTCATGCGGCAATGGAGGACGAGACGAGCCACGGAGAAAGTACCCCTCAATCATCGCAAGATAAAAATAAAAGATCTTCTCCCCCTAGAAAATGGGTGACAACGAGATCCAACGGTAAAACAATTATTTTATCTAACAAAAACATTGGCCTGAATAAAAAAAAATTATAAAAAAAACTAACACTCACTTTTCTCGAAGATGGCTGAGTCGATTTGTACAAACTTTGGGTAAAATGAAAGGTCTTGTAATTCCAAAAATAGTTTGGATACGACTTTCCGTTCCGGAATCACAGAGTGCTATACACTAAATATGTGAAAATAATGTCACCTACTTTTCTTGGAGATGGCTGAGCCGATTTTTACAAACGTAGACTCAAATGGAAGGTTTTGAGATGTCATAAAAATATTTTAATTTTCAATCGGATCAAACTTCTGGTTCCGGAGGTAGGTGCTTAGTATAAAAAAGCATATTTCATGGATATTTTTTTAATAATTTTTTAATAAGCTTATTTTGGCAAGTGAATTCCTCTACTTTGAAGACCATGAGAGTCTGTAACCAAACAAACCATTGAAAAATGATGAATGATTTGCTGAATTTTATCCAAGTTCGACAAAATTTACATCGTCATGGAGAACCATAAAAAATTTTTTGTAAGTCATATTAGGCGTAAGGCATAAATTACGTCACGCTAAATTTCAATAAATTACTATTGAGCGCCTTTTCAAAATTGATCATTAGTTAAGAAGTAGTCGGTCGTGAATTTTATTTTGTATTTCATTAACATATTCATATTTTTTTCTTTGCACCCTCGAAGATATGGTAATCATTTTGTGATATACTTACCTTACCTAACAGCTATAGGCCTGGGGTGTACTTTGCTGTATCAAGCATACGGCTCCACATAACTCGGTCCATGGCTGCTCGTCGCCAGCCACTCAAGGCACCGATGCTTCTGAGATCACCCTCCACTTGATCGATCTACCTTGCTCGCTGCGCTCCTCTTCTTCTTGTACCAGTCGGATTAGTTTCAAGAACCATTTTCACTGGGCTGTCGTCCGACATCCTTATGCCATGCCCAGCTCATCGTAGACGTCCGATTTTAGCTGTCCGTACGATGGGTGGTTCTCCTAGCAGCTGTTGCAATTCGTGATTCATACGCCGTCTCCACGTTCCGTCTTCCATCTGCACTCCGCCATAGATGGTCCTCAGTACCTTTCTTTCGAAAACACTGAGGGCGCGTTGGTCCTCTGCCAGTATAGTCCAGGTCTCGTGGCCATAGAGAACAACCGGTCTAATGAGCGTTTTGTAGATGGTCAATTTCGTGCGGTTGCGTACTTTTCTCGATCGGAGGGTTTTTCTGAGTCCAAAGTACGCACGATTCTCTGCCAAAATACGTCTATGAATTTCTCTACTGGTGTCATTATCGGCGGTCACCAGTGATCCCAAATACACGAACTCGTCAACCACCTCGATATCGTCACCGTCTATCAATATTCGTGGTGGGAGGCGTAGTGTTTCTTCTCTGGAGCCTCTTCCTCTCATGTATTTTGTTTTCGACGCAATTATGGCCAGTCCGATACGCCTAGCTTCAGCTTTCAGTCCGATGTAGGTTTCCGTCATCTTCTCAAGGTTACGTGTCACAATATCAATATCGTCAGCGAAGCCAAAAAGTTGTACGGACTTTCGGAAGATCGTGCCACTCGTGTCGATCCTCGCTCTTCGAATCACACCTTCCAGGGCAATATTGAACAAGATACAAGAAAGTCCATCACCTTGACGTAACCCTCTCCGAGATTCGAAGGGACTCGAGAGCGTCCCAGATACTCGGACGTAGCACATCACTCTATCGATCGTTGCTTTGACCAATCGCGTCAGTTTATCCGGGAAACGGTATTCGTGCATTATCTGCCATAGCTGTTCTCGATCGATGGTGTCGTATGCCGACACAATCGATCGATGTATTTTGTGATGTAACTATCAGTATTATAAGCTACCACAAATATTTAGAAATCGAAAAATTATAAAATGTTTGATAAGCATAAAAGATATAAAATTGATGCTTCATTCATTCTAGCTAACGTAGTTGACTAGAATCCAGGATCCAATCCAAAAACTGAGCTCTGAGTTATGAAATTTAATCAGTGAAATCCAAAATTGGAACTAAACCCGAATTTCAGAACTTGATTCTGAGCGCGGATTTTGGAACCCTTGGATTTTCTAGACCTTGACACTGCGAACTAAATTTCGAAAATGAATGCCGGGAATGAATTTAGAAACTGAATTCAGAAACGGAGATTGAGGCTCACACCGGAATTACGTTCTAAAATTCCTGGTCGGTATTCAGATTTAGAAATCAGTTGCAGCAATCAGATTCAGAAATCCGATACTGAGTTCTGAGCCTGAACACGGAGAACCCACAGATCACAACATTACAATATTGCAATTGTTGTTTCACGCCCTGGTTGTTTCAACTAAAATATTGTTCATTTAACTAACATATCTGTTGATTTTGTCATAACCATTCAGGTAAACGAATGTGTTCAAATGCTGTCACTTGGCGGAGAACGAAGACGGTAAAACGCAGAACAAAAATCATCTTCATTTCACCAGAAAAATTTTCAATGGTGAACGAACGTCATTTATGTCAGTTGCGTAGTGGCCGTTTCATGTAAGTAAAGTTATGCAGATATTCCTACAGTGTAAATGTTTTAATTTCATCAGCGAGTAATGTATTTTCGGACAGTTCATATCACTGTAATTAAAAACGCTTAACGCTTAAACATTGCTGCTGAAGTAAAGTGATAGTATCTTCTAGCCAGCCATTCTGGAAATGGAGAAAAAATTTCTTCATGCCCTGTAAACATTTTGCTGGTGAATTTTGGAAATTATAGTCTTTTGTTGCATTTCCATATCATCTGTGAGTTTAGTGATAAAGCTATAAGCAGCAACTTTGGCCGAATTTCAATTGTTTCAGCGGCGAACGATTAGCGGCCCCCTGAAGAGACTAGTAGTAACACAATATTTATCGCAATAAATGGTTAAAACAACTGAGACATTTTTTGCTTTCATGCATACCGGTAACTTTGCTGGAATTGTGTCATTGCTCAGTTGCACGAGTGACACCTCATTGACACGAGGTTAATGAAGACGTTACCTAAAAGAGCCTAGAGATAATTTTTAGATTTTTTTGTAGATACGTTCCCTGAGTGAAAAAATGAGCCTTATCGTGTATATTCCATTCAAACGGTCCGTCTCCTTCCGCCACCGGAACGTCAGCGTCCGTCAAAATTAGTTTAATACTTTCTTCACCAGAACGGTCACCTGTTCCGGCCGTCAAGATGTTCTGTGATGGTGACGTTGTGTGTGAATATCTCCATATAAATATATGTAACTAATTTTGACGGTGACGGAGGTGGACGGTGACGGATCGTCTGAATCGTTCTTTATGCCTTCCAGAGTTCCAAGCAGAACAAGTGCGAGCTTTTAAGTTGAAAGCAGAACAGTAACACCCTCAGTAGCTAGATGTTAGAAGAACTAGAGAATAAATAAACCGTGTGGCTGGTGAAACAACAAAGGCTCCAGAGCGTGGATTTCAAATTTTTATTTTGGTGGTGGGCTTGTCTAACTTACGCAACAATTTTTTAATGGAACGACATAGCATATCAACGACGATATGGCATGGCCTATCGTGAACGGAAAAAGAACAATCAAAAGGAGCTGGGTCTTTCAAGCCTGCCATTCCTCGGTCTTATAATGGTTGACAGACTGACTGACAGATCTCTGATATGTGAGGAATCGTGTTGAATGAAGCGAAACATGTGAAACATGCGTGAGTCATACGTGCGTGAAGAAAGAATCAAATTGTGTGTTTAAAAAGTACGCTAGTTAAGAGGGTAAGGTGTAATCAACAGAAATTGTTTACAAATGTTCAGCACTTCTAGAAAAATTATTTAAGGGTGGAGCTAGACTGGAAATGATACGAGACGCAATGCCGTTCGATGTCCAATATTTAACAGTTTAGTTGTAAAACAATCGTGGTCCGGAGCATGTTAAACATTTCAATTGCTTTTTTGTGCTATCTGATCCATTTTATTTAGAAGCAACAAACTTGTGGTCTTTCGTCACTCGAATAAATTTTCGTGAATAATGTATGTGATAATGGACGATGAAACTGGCTGTGATGGAAGACTTTAAGCAGCTTCCTGGAATAGTTTCTTTTACTGCCATGCAATGTAATGGCGTAGAGGAGCATTTCAAACGAATAAACCTGTTTTAATCCACCTAGTGGTGTAATGATGCCTTTCTCATATCAATCATACTATCATATATAATACTGTGGTATTCTTCAAAATTAATTTTCTTCGATTCTTAAAAGAATAACCGAAATAGATTTGTTTGACCGTTTACTGATAAAAACCATCAAATTGGAAAATATTTGAGGTCGATTTAGAAATTTTTTTAAGGTTTTTCCCCATTTTCAGTCATGGTATACAATTTTTAATACACTTTACCCTTTATTTCCGGATCCGGAAGTCGGATCCTGATGAAATTCAGGAATTACATATGGGACCACAGGACCTTTCATTTGAACCTAAGTTTGTGAAAATCGGTCGCGCCATCTATGAGAAAAATTAGAACACATATTTTCATATTTTGCACATTTTACCCCATAACTCCGGAACCGGAAGTCGGATCCAAATAGCAGGAATTTTGTATGGGACCACAAGACCTTTCATTTGAATCTAAGTTTGTGAAAATCGGTTCAGCCATCCCCGAGAAAAGTTAGTGCACTTATTTTCACAATTTTTTGCACCTTTTACCCCATAATTCCGGAACCGGAAGTCGGATCCAAATAATATTCAGGAATTTTGTATGGGACCACGAGACCTTTCATTTGAATCTAAGTTTGTGAAGATTGATTTAGCCATCCCTGAGAAAAGTTAGTGCACTTATTTTCACAATTTTTTGCATATTTTACCCCATAATTCCGGAACCGGAAGTCGGATCGAAATAATATTCAGGACTTTTGTATGGGACCACAAGACCTTTCATTTGAATCTAAGTTTGTGGAAATCAGTTCAGCCATCTCCGAGAAAAGTTAGTGCAAAAAAACGTTACATACACACATACGCACATACACACACATACACACACAGACATTTTGCGTACTCGACGAACTTAGTCGAATGGTATATGACACTCGGCCCTCCGGGCCTCGGTTCAAAAGTCGGTTTTCACAGTGATTGCATAACCTTTCTATATGAGAAAGGCAAAAAGGTCAAGCTCTAAAAAAAAATTTGGTTTGGCAGGCAATATGCAGCTGAGTTTTACCATTTCTTGGTCACTACTCCAAAGATGTTTTGGAATGATATTAAGCGAATGGAGTCCATGTTGTACCGAAAGAGACGAATCCACCCAATTGCCCCGATCTACGACCTATCGAGCGGTTTAAACGATAATCTAAAACTACAGAACAATATGAAAATCTTTAATAAAAACAACTGAATCGGTTGCAGAGAAATCTGCATCGACCCTAATGGCTGAGGAAAACTCAAAAGTGCTTAGTTTCATCATGCAGTCTAGTTAAGAGCAATTCCACGCCAAATTGTCCAAAAATGACAAAATTCTAGCACGACCGTTACGCATGAGACTTTTCATGTGTAACCGATTTGGTAAATGAAATATTTTTCACTGGTCTAGAGATTTTTTTTACTCAAGACCAATTTATGAAAAGGGCGTATGTGTTTTTAGCCACATTATTTTCAAACAATTATAATTAGAAATCACTAGCGTCTGCTAAAAATATGTTTAAGAAGAAGTTGTATGTAATCTTTTTATAGGAATAAATGTATCTGAGCAATGAAATATTATTGTCCTAGCTACGTTCAATGAAAATGCTCATAGAAAGCTACTTCCTAAATGCAGTCATTTTCGAGCTATATCAGGAACTAAATCGAGAAAATGGACATTTCATGAAAATTTCCTGATGCCTTCAACGGTTTTGGAATACTTTTCTTGACGATAGTTGGCAGATCTGATGTTGGGAAGATGCTGAGACGAGTGAAGCTGCTGATGGTATTTCTTCTAAATCATATCTTAATGTAGCTAGTGGTATTTCTTTTAAATTATTTCCCGGTGTTGCTGGCGAAGCTGTCGTATACTCTGGCATCTCGTTGTCGCTGAGAGCTAGTTGCTGTGCATTTTCAACAGACACAGGTCGATATGAATACAATCGACATGAGTCGCAAATATGCGTTTTAGTATTCACAGTAATTGCGCATTGCTTGAAAGCAAAGTGTTCAATCATACTATCTGTTACTTCACGACTAGACGAACAGGGTATTTCATTATCATGAAAAGGTCAACAACAATTATATATTCTTATCAATAAATCACACTCACTGAGTACTATAGTTTATATTATAAATTATATTTTTGCGATGGAGAACCCAGACTAATTTACAAAAAAGGGTATATTCTCAGGACATATCCATTTTCTCGATTTAGTTCCTCGTATATCTCGAAAATGACTGTATTTAGGAAGTAGCTTTTTATGATCTTTTTTATTGAACGTAGCTTGGAGAATAATGTTTCATTGCTCAGATATTGAGAATTGTTAAAAAGTTTTTTCTCGGGAAACTTTCTAAAACATTTACTATTTTACTTGTAACTTGACGTGTTTTGTGATATAAAATTATAAAAAATTGTACAGTAAAATAACTGAGAGTTTTGAAAAATAATTTTTTTTTTCGATTTCACGGAAAATTGGAAGATTTTTTTTCAGTGTATATATTTTTTTCGAAAGTTCAATTGATTACCTAAAATTATTTCATAGATATATTTTTTACACAAGCTATAGATTTCTAGTTATAATTGTTTGAAAGAAATGTTTTCATAAATTAGTCATAAAATCTGTAGACCAGTGGAAAATATTTCATTTGCTAAAACGAACACACATACAAAGTTTCATGCAAATCGAAGGAGGTCGGGCCAACAGTCAGTCGATTCCGCATGGAATTACTCTTAAGTAACTGTAATTCGTTTTAAGATGACTCATAATGTTCAATTATATGAATAAGAAATGTATCTTGGATTGAACTTACAGCAAATTTAATCGGTTCAGATTCTGTCGCGAACAAACCTATCCTATTATAAGAAAACTATTTACCTTCCTCACGAAGTTTTTCTTTTCTTCATTTCAGACTGCTAGCACTGAAAACTGTTGGGAATAGGTAAGCGAAACTAGGTTCACTCCAATCAATAATTGGTCCGACAGTCTGGCGAGAACAACATTGTTTTGATGGAACTGCTTAGAAAATGATACGATAATATGGAAATTCGGTGGGCCGATAGAGTCGCTCAATGTAGCCAAGCCGATCGTTAACAATAATCCTGAGTGTTGTTTCTCTTTTGCCGAGGGTGCCACTTGGTGGTGGGCGGATTCGAGGAAAACATATCGGTAAACATATCGAGGATGACGGGAAACGGAAAACAGTCCGCGATAATGGTATCGATGTACGTCATTGATGATGGGTGCTTGGTGAACGGCTACATGAGCTTACTCCATTTGGTTCGAATAAGGATGATATGCATGTTGTATTTGGAAAATCGGCTCGATGAATCACGAAGCAAACAAGCATTATAATAAAGGATTCCCGCATAGCATTCACACAGTTAAACATTTGGAAAATAGTTTACCCACTACATCAATACGAATATCGCAATTGTTTTGAATATTCATGAAAAGCGGGATATTCTGTTGTAAAAAGCGCAACGAACAGCCTCATTCTCCTTTCATCACGTACGAAATGTCTTACCTCGGGACCAGTTCGCTGTGGTCCGACGTGAAATTAGTTCTGATTCCATCGGAACCACACTGACGGCATTGAATCGAACATCAGATCTTCCGACGGCATGGCCTCGTGTTTCTGTCAGTTGGAAGATAAATTCGTGCAACATAATCAACGCTTTGGAGTAGTAAGCTGGCCTTCTTCGCCGGGCTTCTCCGAGTTAATAGCCTGGTTCAGTGAACCGCCGCACCGCTCCGGCAAGAAGCCAGGAGCCAGCACCCGAAGCACGAGTACGAATTACTGCAATGTCATTTGTTCAACATACACGTGAGGTGGATTGTTTTTTTTATTTTCATTTATTGCACCATATCATCAATCGAACCGAGCTGAAGAAGTGCATTTAATACCGGTTGCAGCATATGAAGCTGCATTCAACTGTCGGATTGAAACATATTTATTTCCAGATTCTGTGCTGTCCTTTGGTGTCCGGATCTTTATTATGAGTCTGTTCGGATTGATTGTTTTTGCTTATGTAGGGTAATTGTTTTTATTGGTTCAATGCATCGTTGTCTACCGCTGCCGTTGATTTCGTTGCAGCTTCGAAATTACAAAATAAGTTCATTTCTTTTACACTACCACACTGTTTACATACCTTTACACTGTGGCTGGGAAGTAGAATTTTTTTAATGTGCTTTATAATGCTTGGTGCTTTAGCTATGAAGGAAGCTAATAAGGCTCGTGTGGATAACTTATGAATTTAAATTATGTAGTGTATTTTCACGCTGAAGATAATAGGAGCTTGAATTTTTCAGCTGCTTTTTATCAGTAAAATAATCTTTCGCAATAGTAACAAACTTTTTCAATCGTATTCATATGGTATTAACAGACGCATTTTGAACTTTTTTTCAGGTTTATCAATGTTTATGAAAAAAAAATTCTACAGTCACACCAAATAAAACAATCAATTCAAACAATTCTTTTTAATTTCTCATAATTAACTAGGGTGACGGCTACCTATTTCATCCCATTTGTAAGGACGTTACCTCAAAAACCTGATTTAGCCACCAAAATTACTATAATTATTTCAAATTGCTGCTTTTTTAATTACTGTTTATTGGAAATATGAGTTAAAATTAAATTATTAAGATTTAAATCGGGTGTTCAGCCACAAGTGGTGACTTTTCAGCCCTATTATATACATGATTTGGTTATTACCATGAAGACATTATTTGCTTCCGCAATTCTGAGATTTTTGTGTAGGGAAAATTCTAAACCTACTTGTATTGTGTAATGGGGAAAAGGAACTCATATACTAACTTACTAACTAATACAGAGAGCGAATCGATTCAATTGAAGATTGCATCGATTTTGGTCGGAATTTGCGTATAATATTATGTGACATTACATCTAATGGTTCTATATTTGTGAGTCTGTGTAAATCATTTGTACTAAACCAGGGAGGACGCTTCAAAATCATTTTCAGAATTTTATTCTGAATCCTTTGAAGCGTTTTCTTCCTGGTGGAACAACAACTTGACCAAATTGGTACTGCATAAAGCATGGCTGGTCTGAAAATTTGTTTATAAATTAACAATTTGTTTTTAGACAGAGCTTAGAATTTCTGTTCATAAGAGGATATAAACATTTAATATATTTATTACACTTTGCCTGGATTCCTTCAATGTGATCCTTGAAAATGAGTTTTTTGTCATACGTTAAACCTAAGTATTTAGCTTGATCAGACCATGTCAATTCCAAACCATTCAATTTGAGAACAAGATTATTGCTTGGTTTAAGAAAAGAAGCTCTTGGCTTATGGGGAAAGATAATTAATTGCGTTTTTGCTGCATTTGATTTAATTTTCCATTTTGACAGATAATCACTGAAAATATTTAAACTTCTTTGTAGGCGACTGCAGATCACTCTTAGATTTCTACCTGTGGCTGACAGACTTGTGTCGTCACAGAATAGCGATTTCTGACAACCAACGGGTAGATTTGTAAGATCAGAAGTGAAAATACCTTGCGGAACAAGGGCTCGTACGGGTAGCAATTCAGATTTACAATTCTGATAGCTAACCTGAAGAGTACGATCAGTTAAATAATTTTGAATCATTTTGATCAAATAAATAGGAAACTGGAAATCAGACATTTTTGCTATTGAACCTTTGTGCCAAATGCTTCAACAAGTTCGTTAAGTTTGACTTTGTATACTTTTGTACTGTGCCTCAGTTTTCTCAAGTTTGTGTAGTAAAAACGTTTAGTCTAGAAGCTGCAATCTGTTACTCACTTTCGGTGGACGTTTCTGAAGCCTTTTCGTGTGGAGTTCCAATCGATTAAGCTTTTACGAGCCGGGAAACTTAGAATAAATTCTTTCAAAAGTGTCCTATTATCGGTTTTACACACGCATCCATCATCATCGCTGACAGTTGCCTCATCGACTTCGTCAAGTTCTCGCTTTTGTTTTCATCGACCGTGTACTACGAATTTGTAGAGAGACATAATGGACAAAAAACAATGCGGCGAGTGTCAAAAGGAAATCAACGATCTCGAGCCTATGCGTTGTGGTTTCTGTGATGCTTTTCTGCATATCAATCAAGCCTGCTGCGGTATTAACACTAGAGGCTTGAAGGAAGCCTTCACTCTCGGCAAAATTCTGCTAGTATGCACCGCTTGCAGGGAAGAGCTTAACGGTCGAAGTATTCGCAAATACATCGATGATAATGGACAAGCTTGTTCCCGTGAGTCGCTAAATTCACATAGTGTGGTACCTGATTTAACTGCTCAAGTACAGCAGCTTTCCGATGCAGTGACTGTCCTAACTGATAAAATCGCCAACATAACGGGAACAGTAAGTCAATCCGAATGGCCGAATCTCACGTTATCTAGGAGTTCAAAACGTCGCCGGGTGGATGATACAACAAACATTCAAGCTCCTTCAGATCATGGAACCAGTCAGATCGACTTTAGTGACCTCTCCGTTCCATCTGTTTGTACCAACGCAGAAAAGTTTAGGTTGTACCTTTCTGGGCTCAACCCATTAGTCTCAGATAGTGATGTACAAAAAATTGTCTCTCGCTGCTTGGATTTAAATGAACCAATTCACTTAGTACGGCTCGTTCCAAAAGGCAAGGATGTCTCTAACATGTCTTTCGTATCATATAAAATTGGACTTAACACCGATATGAAAGCAAAGGCACTGGATCCATCCCGTTGGCCGGTTGGACTACTGTTTCGCGAATTTATAAACCTGCCAAAAAACTACGACCGACGAATGATTCCCCCCAGCACAAGCAACTTGTAGGGAGTTATATTCCACTGCGATGTACAGCGGACGGTGGAAACCCTAGGGTTTCCACCAGAGGCGAGTATTTTTTTGAAAATATTGATATTCCTGCGCTAAAGAATCACACGTTTCAGTACGGCAATAACGACAACAAAATTTGGATCTACTACCAGAACGTTCGAGGTTTAAGAACGAAAATTGATGACATTTTCTTGGCCACGCAAGATTGCTGTTACGATGCAATTATACTAACGGAGACTGGACTCGATGACCGTATAAATTCATTACAACTATTTGGAAACGCCTTCAACGTCTTTCGCTGTGATCGGAGTTCCCAAAATAGTGAAAAAAGAAGTTTTGGTGGTGTTTTGATTGCCGTCTCGCAAGCACACACTTGTTCGATAATCGAAACAATGAATGGACGCTGCCTAGAGCAAGTGTGCGCAAGTGTCACCGTGCGTGGTCAAAAAGTACAGATCTGCGCTGTTTATATTCCTCCTGACAAAAGCCAAGATGTTGGTGTTATTGATGCACATATTTGTTCCGTATCGGAGGTATTATGTAAATCATCATCCAATGATATTGTTCTGGTGTGTGGTGATTTCAATCAGCCTCGCATCGTGTGGACGGAGGGAAGTGATGGAAATATTTACTCTAGCTCCTCTCAGCTCACCGCCGCTAGCACCGCTTTGATCGACGGTATGGATTATTTAAACCTTTTTCAAGCAAACCAACAAAGAAATCACAACGGACGTGTTCTAGATTTAGTGTTTGGTCCTCTCGAGCCACCATTAAGTGTAAAGAATAGCACCGCTCCACTACTACCCGTTGACCTTCATCACCCGCCCTTAACAATATCATTTACAATTGATCATGGTAAAGAGGTTTGCCGAACTGCTGTTTTGAATGAACCTCGAGAGTTGAATTATAGGCAAATAGATTTTGATGCCTTGATAGAATTTCTTCTAAATACGAATTGGGAACCTTTAAAGGTGCTCGACCATGTGGATGATATGGCTGTGCAGTTTATAAACCTATTGTTGGAGTGGTTCAATTCTAATTTGCCTTTCGTGAAGCGTCCCATTTCTCCTCCGTGGGCGAATTCTCGTCTCCGTGCATTGAAACGAGAGCGCAATCATTGGCAGCGAAAACACCGTCGATGGCGTTCTTCTGTAACTAAGCAAAACTTCAAGAAATCCAGTGATGAATATAGGTTATTGAATGCTGGTTTATATAAAACCTATGTAATGCGCATCCAGTTTGATCTACGGCGGAATCCTAAAAAGTTTTGGAGCTTCGTCAATTCGAAACGAAAATGTTCATCAATCCCTCCAAACGTTCGTCTTGATGGGGTAGAATCAACGGGTACATCAGATTCTTGTGAATTGTTCGCGAGATTTTTCGCTTCTGTCTTTGCTGATAGCACCGCATCTGCCAGCCAGGCAGAGACCGCCGCGCTGGATGTTCCTGACAGTTTAGTGGATATAAGTACATTTACAATTACTCCTGATATGATCGTTACCGCCGCAAAAAAGCTAAAAAAGTCATACTCTGTGGGACCTGACGGTATTCCAGCAGTAGTTTATAGCCGTTGCGCCCACGTCCTGACCGATCCTTTATGTGCAATTTTTAATAAGTCGTTTGAGCATGGTATATTCCCGACAATCTGGAAACAGTCTTTTATGTTTCCAGTTTTTAAAAGTGGTGATCGCCTGAATGTTCGAAGCTATCGTGGTATAACTAGTTTGCCAGCAGCGTCGAAATTATTTGAGCTAGTAGTTAGCGCTTCAATATTATCTCAAACGAAGACATACATATCCACCGACCAGCATGGTTTTATGCCTGGACGATCAGTGAATACGAACCTACTGGATTTTACATCGACATGTATTACGCGGATCGAAGAAAAGTCACAAGTTGATGCCATCTACACCGATCTAAAAGCTGCATTTGATCGAATAGATCATGGAATACTAATAGCAAAATTGTCTCGATTAGGCGCTTCGAGAACGTTTGTAAAATGGTTGAGCTCTTATCTATGCGACAGAGTACTACGTGTGCAGCTTGGCTCTTGTACTTCTTCTCCGTTCACGAATAAATCGGGTGTTCCTCAGGGCAGTAACCTTGGTCCACTACTGTTTGTGCTGTTCTTCAACGATGCTGCTTTACTACTTAGCGTCGGATGCAGATTGGTTTACGCTGATGACTTAAAGCTGTACCTGGCAGTCCGTGCTGTTGAAGATTGTGTCCATCTTCAGGAGCTCCTAGATATTTTCGTAGACTGGTGTCGACGAAACTTTTTAATAATCAGTACCGTGAAATGTCAAGTTATAACTTTTCATCGCAAAATAAATCCAATAGTATTTGACTATCAAATTGATGGACAAACGCTTGATAGAGTCGAATTTGTCAATGATCTTGGAGTTTTGTTGGATGCTAAACTCACCTTTAATCTACACCGATCAACTTTAATTTCCAAAGCAACACGGCAACTCGGATTTATTGCAATAATTAGTCGGGACTTCAAGGATCCGTATTGTTTGAAAGCGTTGTATTGCTCATTGGTGCGTCCACTAGTTGAAAATGCGTGTTTAATTTGGAGTCCTTACCAACTGGTTTGGAATTTACGGATAGAACGTGTACAAAAGAGATTTATTCGATTTGCTTTGCGGGACCTTCCCTGGCGGAACCCACTGGATCTCCCACCGTATCCTGACCGTTGTCGCCTGATTGGACTGGAAACACTAGAGCGACGTAGAAAAATACAGCAAGCGTTACTTGTGGCTAAAGTGATCAATGGCGATATTGATTCACCAAAATTATTATCTCTCCTTGACTTCCGTGCTTCTCAGCGATCTCTACGCTCGACGAGTCTACTTCAACCAAGATTTCATCGTACTACTTTCGGACTACATGAACCAATGACAGAATGTATACGTGCATTTTCCAAAGTTGAGCATCTGTTCAAATTTGGGGAACCATCGCATAAGTTTGCACAAAAGTTATCAAGTGTTTCTTTTTTATAAATTGACCGTTTGTACCTTTTTCCTTTCATTTAGACTATTATTTGTCAGATGAATTATTTTAACAAATAAACAAATAAACAAATACTGTCGAATGCTTTTTCTATGTCTAGAAGAGCAACTCCAGTGGATAACCCAGAAGATTTATTTGCTTTTATCATGTTCGTAACTCTTACAAGTTGATGAGTAGTTGAATGTTCATGACGAAATCCAACGAAATCGATGTCCGCAGAATTTTCTAAAATAGTTTCATGATCCACATGATTTTCAATGTGAGATCTGTAATCCAACCAATTAGCTCTATGATAGTTGAATATACAACTAATTGGATTAATTATAGTTTCGTTGGAAAGTCTGAATGTTACAGGAAGATGACCTGAGTCAAAGTCAGCATGTGTAATCGGTTAACTACGAATGTGACTTTGATCTGTTAGAACTAGATCAATTGTAGATGGATTTTTCACGGAAGAGAAACAAGTCGGACTACTGGGATAAAGAACTGTAAAGTAACCATCAAAGAGTTGATTATGAAGTATTTTTCCATTACGATTATTTTGCCTACAATTCCACTGGACATGCTTTGCATTTAAGTCCCCTATTACGAAAAATTTCGGTCGATATCTTGTGAGTTTTTTGCAAATCGCCTTTAAAAAAAATTTAATTGTTCGCCTGTGCATTGAAATGGCAAATATGCTCCAGCGATGAAATAAATTCCATGAATGGTTTCAACTTCGATTTCCAAGCTTTCAATAACTGTAGTATTGAAAGAAGGAAATATTTGATGTTTAATTTGCCGTTGGACAAAAATGGCAACTCCACCACCCATTCCAGTAAACCTGTCAAATAGATGAACCACATAATGTGGATTGCTTTTCAATTTGAAATTTGGTTTAAGAAAAGTTTCTGTCACAATGGCAATATGAATTTTGTGAACTTTGAGAAAAATATTCAAATAATTATTTTACATCACTGTTAAATTTTAAATTCATTACAATATTATTTGCAAATTGCCATCCGATATGAAATGCTTCAAAAAGCGATGAAGTCGAATTCATTCTGATGATCATTTGGAAAAGTTGATCGTGTAGGTATCATTATATTTTCAGTTATATCGTTATATTGATTTGGCTGATATACCTATTAATAAATTGTTTTCGTTAGAAGATTAACTGGAGGCGGTCCTGTGTTTTGATTATTTTATTTTATTAGAAGAATTAAGTGGTAGTTGTCTACTTGTTACCAAAGCGTAACTGTCATTAGAAGAAGATGACGACGAGGTTGATCTACCTGTCAATAATTAGTTTTCTTTAGAAGACGAATTGGAAGGCGTACCTGATTTCTGTTTTAAATTCGAAGAAATAAGTGCCTTAGAAAAAATAGGGTGGAATTTTCAACGTTTTTTTGATTTTCAGCTATGTTCTGTAAATTTTAGGTCGTTGATTTGACTTGTTGTCTGAGCGAACGAGCGTTTAAATTTTTTTCCCTGACGGACATTTCAAATAATTGGATTTATGATTTCCATCGCAATTTGAACATGCATATTTATCAGTGGTTTCGTTCATTGGACAAACGTCTTTCGAATGCGATTTTCCACAATTAAAACACCGCATGTCCATATGACAATTTTTGGTTCCATGACCGAAGCCTTGGTAACGACGACATTGCGTTAAGTTTGCAATACCATTATGCCGTTTATAATGTTCCCAATGAATTTTAATGTGGGAAATGAAACGTACTTTTTCTAAAGTTTTCAAATTGTTTACATCACTTCGATTGAAGTGTATTAGGTAAAGTTCATAGGAAATTCCAGAGCGTGGTTTAGAATTACCATTTGGGATATAGCAAGTATTATTTGGGAAAGAGAAAAACCAAGCAATTCTTTTAGTTCATTTTTAATTTCATCAGTACTTTGATCATTTCATAAGCCTTTCAAGACAGCCTTGAAGGGTCTGCATAGAATCAACAGAAAGGAAGTCCGTCCGTTGTCTTTTATTTATACATTCAGATTCTATTAGATTGTGAATGTTATTAGAAAATTTTTATGCAGACCGCAAAACAATCTGCATAAGTATTGAAAGAAAATGCATAAAATAAAATTTCATAGCTTTCAGGATGTTTATAACTCAAAACACTCAACTTCACGAACGTATTACTGCGGGATTTTTCAAAACACTTTTCATCGAATCTAAAATAAAAAGAATAATCGTCTTCTAGGCTACCAACTAATGTAACGTAATTATTAGAATCGTTTGAAATTTTTAATTATTCCATATAAATTTAATAATTTAACAATAATTTCTTTTGACAGTTTGAAATTTTTAATACACTTCTTCCTGTAATTCCAGACCAGACGATTAATTTTATCGATTTAAAAAAAGGTAATTTTTTCCAGGTATCTTTTTGGCAACACTGTTTTTGACAGATCACGCGTGAATCGTGTCTTGTGCCATTGTCAAACTTGTTCAGTTTGATCTATAATTTAGTAACGAATCGACTTACAACGTCTAACATTTGGTTAATGGGTGCTGGTAAAGCTGGAGGAAGATCCACTTTTTGATCGAAAAATTGTGTTCAACGACGAAGCTCATTTCTAGTTGAATGGATACGTCAACAAGCAAAATTGCCGCATCCCAAAAGAGTCACTGTTTGGAGTGGCTTTTTTGATGAATCTCTCAGTAATATTTATGAAAATATCAGTGATATGAGATAGACATCATTATACCTTTAGATGGATTACGCAGTGTTTTGCATTGTCGCTATAAATGCAATTTCGAACAACTTCACAACAGCTTATGGAATCATAATACCTTTCATTTGAGTCTCAGTTTGGGAAAATCGATCCAACCGTTTCTGAAAAATTTTATTGATTTCCGATTTAGAGTATACGATCATTTTTCCAGAACTTCCGGATCCAGCAACTGTGATCCGGAATACTCGAAATCAATGTATTTGGTCATCAGCTACCGGGCCGGCTCAACTTGAGAATTTCATGGCTAGTTGAAAGTATTTTGCTCAATTCTTCGGTGTTATGTATAGCGTGTTTCCTTACCTGACACCAAAAAAACGAGGAAAATTTGAAATCTTTATGCTTTATTCCGTAACCGGCAGTCGCATTTCAATATTAATACCAGTACATACTGGATAACGATGTATAGTTTAATTCACAATTGCAAAATCATGTTTTGCTACAACAGGATCAATTCATACATTATTCGAAAATAACATCTGCACACTCCAACACATACACGAAACGTACTGTTCCCATGATTTCCCAAGCACTGGTCAGTACCTGCTCGCTTCACAATTAGATCCAAACATGACCCTTCTTGTACAAAGGCTATCCGGGTCAACAGTAAATCACAAACATAAAAATGATTTCCTTTAAGTCATCAATACACAAGAAGCGGAAATGAATGCCTGCTAGTGAAAGAAACTCGGTAGGTGCTGCAATAATCGTTCCGAAGCGAACAAAGAAATGCAACTGTCGCTGCCTACTTCGAGACAGACGATGGCGAAAACCTATCTCGAAAACCATGGAAACTCGGACGTTCGGACAAGGAAGGCGAAGAATAAAATTCACAATACTGCACCATTATTTTATAACCACGCAGAATTCTTAAACATGAAATGAGACGGAGTGCGGGACGAAAAAAAAATCAGTGACATGTTTTGTTTGACATATGAAGATTATGCAGAGAAATGCAAAGAACAAAGACAACGTGACAAAGTTATGTTACGTTGCAATCAGCTTCTACCTCCGTAAATCCGTACAAATTGTTTGCCGACGGTTGAACAATATTGAAACAAAAGAAACTTATGCTAAAGTACAAATAGTGATTATTAGTCTTTATTATATTTTTCATACATTTTCTTAAAAATAAACGAAATTTCTTCTACAGTTTTCAATTGGAATGACTCAAGCACTCTAAACTGATCAATCTCTGCGAATGCTTTCCTTAATCGTGTGTTATGTTTTCTTTATATTTAATGAAATTATAATAATTGTTTATTAGTATGCAACGAATAAACAGATAAAAAATCACTACCAAATTCATGTAGTGGTGCGATAAAGTTTAATCTCATCATGAGCTCATTTTTTACGCGAATCCAGGTAGATCCAACAGTTTCTGTTTGTTTATTTGGAGCAGGGAAATGCCCAGTGGAGTTAGTTTCTGTCAAACTTGCTCTCCAACAGGCAAAAAACCTCATCTTTAGCATCAACAGATCAAAATCATCCGCATGATACATTTCACTTAAACATAGCATTTATAAACTAACTAAAACTAAAACTAATTAGATAATAACCCCAGGAACCATTTCTTGATAACGTTCCGTGATAGATTAAAGTCGAATGAATTGGAGCAGTGGTTGAATGTTCGGCACATGCTGGCAAAAGGCTCGTTATACCCATAATTAGTTCTAGCATAGGGGGTCCTAGATGCTGATTCCGCTTAATTCACAAAAGTATACCGCCAACGTTGGTTGTGTTGTGTTTCCGCAAATAGTATATTTGAACTTGATCATTGACACATTCGTAGCTTTCAAACGAGTGCAAGTTTGTCGAAAACAATTGAGTTTTATCAGAGGTAACTTCATTTATACGATCATATCTTCAGAATCGTAATTGTTCTGCAAAATCCAGTCGAATGTGATTAGGGGCCGTAGCGTTAAAAAAACGCTTTAAAAAGAGTCTAAGTTTGTTCAATTTGGTTCATTAATCTATGATAAATTCAAGCGGAAAAAGAAGGTTTGTCGGTTATGTCACTTATATGATTATATCTCAGGAATTGGAAGTGTCTGCCATTTGTTCATGAGCTTGATCAATAACCGAATAGTAGTTCTCCAAAGAACATGAGAGTTTTTGAATCTGTTCTGCCATCTCCTAGAAAAATGAGGTAAAAGACATAAAGATTAAACCGAGTAGAAATGCACATTCATCAATTAACACACAAACACATATACATAACACATGGACTAAAGCAGAGATGGCGCTCGTAGTAAACCAGCAACCACGTCTTTCTAGAGTACTAACCTTTGCTTGAAACGGGTCAAAATTTTAAGTCGATCCGACCAGAAACAGCTGAGTTATCTAGGTTGGAGTAAAGTCGTTTTGTAGTTTGTTTAAAAAATGGAAAAACCGAGTTTCGTGTTTTGATAAAACATTGTTTTTTAATGGGTAAAAACATCGTGCAAGCCGTTACACCGAAAAATGTGAGTGAAGTGACAAAAATTATAATGAAAGATCGTAAAGTGAAGCTCCGTGAGATTGCTGAGATGACACAGATATCATATGGAAGTGTATTTACTATCCTTCATGAAAAATTGAGCATGAAAAAGGTTTTTTTCCAAGTGGGTGCCGCGATTGCTTTCGATGGAACAAAAACTGCGCAATGCACCCTGCCACAAGTCGATGAAAACAATGGCGAAATTTAACGAATTGGGCTTTGATCTGCTTCCCCACCCCCCATACTCGCCAGTTTTAGCCCCCAGTGACTACTTGCTCTTTGCTGATTTAAAAAAAATGCTCCAGGGAAAAAGGTTTGGCTCAAATGAGGAGGTCATCGCTGAAACTGAAGCTTATTTTGAAGCGAAAGATAATTTTTTTTATAAACATGGTATTGAAAAATTGGAAAAACGTTGGAACCATTGCATCACCCTGAAAGGTGATTATGTTGATGAATAAAAAAAAAATTTGCAAAAAAAATGTTGTTTCCATTGTTAGTCTCGGGACTTATTGATCCATGTGTTACATACATACATCCAGCCGTTTCCATGTCTCATCGATTGGTATACAGTACTAGAGCTCACCGGGGCTCCAAATTTAGCAATTATAAATTCCTTCTATGGAATAGTAGAATTCAAAATATTCGATAAAAATAACTCACAGAAAGAAACTGTGTATGGAAAATACAGTTTTTTCGAGTAGATAAAGACTGTCCCAGAAAGTATGGCCTCAACCAAAAACCGGTACCATTTCGCAATGGTTCAGAATCTGTCAATTTTTATGGCTGCGTCCTGTTGTTTACACTCTTCTCTAACCACTTGTGCAGTTGTTTATTCGTATTCATTAGTTTGTTTCGAAATGCGTGGACTTTCAGCAGAACAACGTCGAAAAATTGTGTACAAATGGTGCACAGAACGCGGACTGTCACTGAGAAAGATAGCAAAAATGGAAGGAGTAAGTGAAAAAGCCATACGAAATGCAATCAGGAAGTTCGGTGAAGATAACACCTTTGAGGATAAACCGAAAACGAATCGAAAAAGTGTCCAGCTAACCCTCAGTTGGATAAACGTATACTGAAGGCATTGGAGCAAAAGAAGGAGGTTTCAGTTTGGGATGTGGCCAAAAAAGTGGGCACTTCGAAATCAAATGTGCTTCGTGCTAAAGAACGTTTGAATCTTCGAACCTATAAGAAGCAGAAACAATCATAACGTAGTCCGAAACAAGAAGCATCGATCATGCCGAGGGTTGGAAAGCTGTACAATACGATTCTTGCTGGAAATTTTAACTGCATAATCATGGACGACGAAACCTACGTGAAACTCGATTACAAATCCTTGCCAGGACCACAATATTATACGGTGCGAGAAGGGCAAGTGTTAAACCAGTCCGAGACATCGATTGAAGTCGAAAAATTTGGTAAGAAGGCTACAGTCTGGCAAGCAATTTGTAGCTGCGGTAAGATTTCGAAACCCTTCATCACCACTGCTTCAATGAACAGCGAAATATACATCAAGGAATGTTTACAAAAACGACTACCCATGATTCGAAGCCACAAGGGTCCTGCTGTCTTCTGACTAGATCTTGCTTCTTGCCACTACTCGAAATCAACGGTAGAATGGTATACTACCAAAAATATCACTTTCGTCCCAAAAGACATGAATCCACCAAATTGCCCACAACTTCGACCAATTGAGGAATTTTGGGCATTAACGAAGGCACATCTTAGGAAACATGTCTCGGCAGCCGAAACCATTCAACAGTTCGAAAAAGATTGGAAAAAAGTGTCAAAACTTGTCGCCAAGAAGTCTGTACGGAATTTAATGCAAGAAGGTGTGCCAGCTAGTCTACAATGGCTAAGTAGCAAATGTTGAGAATAATATTCTGTTGTTATAGTCTAATATTATCAGGATATCGAATAAAATTCGAATATCTAACACTTGTGAATTATTTACAGCAAAATCAAAGTGCGTCCATACTTTCTGGGACAGTCTTTAGAATATAATGCCAATATAACATTGGAAGAGTAGACAATGCATATTGTGATGTATGTGGAGATGTTGATACCAATCACCATCATCGATTACGGACATGCAGTGCTGGTAAAGAAGTTCGAGAATGAGAAACGATTCGAGTGCATCACAAGATACAGACTTTGGAACTGGCAGTTATTTTGTCCTGGGGAATGGAGCAAACATATGATCGTCCGAAAGACTGCAGTATAGTTAACAGCACACTACGCTGCATACTGTGTGAGTGGGTTTCCCAATCATAGCCTGCATGTTTTTAAGAAAAGTATAAGAGAATTTAGGGGAAACTGGAAGGAAATAATGCAGCGGGGTTTCGGTGTATGGCTGAATGTATGCTGAGATGACATGGCTGTTTAGAAATAGGTACATGAAAACAATGCAATAACAGATCGGCTGAAAAGTTCGTATCGTTTCTATGAGAGGGCGCCACTAGAATTAAATCCATACCATTCTCAGTTAGTACCAACCTTCAAAAGATACGTGTATAAATTTGACAGCTGTCTGATTATTAGTTTGTGAGATATTGCATTTTGAGTGAAGCTACTTTTGTTATTGTGAAAAAATGGAAAAAAAGGAATTTCGTGTGTTGATGAAACACTACTTTTTGATGAAAAAAAAGTGCCGCTGATACCAAAAAATGGCTCGATGAGTGTTATCCAGACTCTGCACCGGGCGAAGCAACAATTCGTAAGTGGTTTGGAAAATTTCGTACTGGTCATATGAGCACCGAAGACGATGAACGCAGTGGACGTCCAAAAGAGGCTGTTACCGATGAAAACGTGAAAAAAATCCACAAAATAATTTTCAATGACCGTAAAGTGAAGTTGATCGAGATAGCTGACACCCTAAAGATATCAAAGGAACTTGTTGGACATATTTTTCACGAATATTTGGATATGAGAAAGCTTTGTGCAAAATGGGTGCCGCGTGAGCTCACAATCGATCAAAAACAACAACGAAAAACCATGCTGAAATTGAACGAATTGGGCTTCGAATTGCTCCCTCATCCACCGTATTCTCCAGATTTGGCCCCCAGTGACTTTTTCCTGTTCTCAGACCTCCAGAGAATGCTCGCTGGTAAAAAATTTAGAAGCAATGAAGAGGTAATCGCTGAAACTGAGGCCTATTTTGAGGCAAAGGACAAATCGTACTACAAAAAATGGTATCGAAAAGTTGGAAGGTCGCTATAATCGCTGTATCGCCTCTGATGGCAATTATGTTGAATAATAAAAACGAATTTTGGCAAAAAAATGTGTGTTTCTATTAAACGATACGAACTTTTCAGCCGAACTGTTATGTAATGTAGGTATTAACTAAAGATGTTTAAAAAAAACCGACTTCCGGTGAAACTCTCAACGGGCGAGCACGTTGCATCGTGTTAGTCCGGAGAAAATTCGAGTATTTCGTGAGAAAGAAAGGATTTTCAGCCGCACTTTGACGATTCGACGCAGCCACACAACGAGATTTTCGCTTGTAGTCAAGTGAAAAAAAAGTCCACTGGACTATACACGAAAATTAACTGTCAATATAGCCTTAATTGCTGTGCCATCAATTCGGCGTCATCTCAAGTGAGGTGACGCCAACCAGAAAAGAAGAAGAAGAATAAAAAAAAAAACAAAAAATGAAATTCAGGGATTTTGTTGACCACTTTCAACCTTTGAACCTAAAATTGTGGAAATCGGATCAGCCATCTCCGAGAAAACATAGTGATATTATTTAGCGCATGCACACACAGATATTGCTGAGCTCAATGAACTGAGTCGACTGGTAGATGGCACACCATTTTTACTAGTCGATTTTTCAAATGATTGCATATCCTTTCTATATGAAAATGCAAAAAGTTATTAAAACAATAGAGCCTGATTTTACACAAAACCGTTTTCGAAATATTTAGTCGTGAAATGCCAAGAAAATAGCCAAGTGTTGCCGTTTGCGACCTATAGGTTGTGCTGGACGGGTATAAAAGTTGAAGTGTGAAACAAATCGATCATTTTGTCGTGAATACGACTTGCTTTCCTATGGGGTGCCTTTTCAAAATTAGCCATATGGAAGAATGGGTAGAACTGAATCGTGAATATCTCTTGTTATATTTAACCAAAACAACATAATTTTTTCTACAAGCTATCGAAAATATGATCAGGGATTTGTGATTAAATTGTCAACAGTGTGAGATAACCATAAATAACTCAAAAACAAAATTTTCTAAAACTTTTGGAAACAATGAGGTAAACTCATACGCTTACTTGCCTTTTTAGCACCCGGACGACGGTTTTGAGATAGTCAGGCACATACCACTCCCGATGTTCTACTGGACGAGTATAAAAGGTAGACTTCGATCGAAAATCGCTCATTCTGTGTTTTGTTTTCAACGAGTACACGATCCGTGAAGCGGAAGAAAACTAAAAGTTCCAGAGAATCATCTGTCAGCCATGTCTCAGTGGCTACAATGAACACCTACGCTTCACTGGATATTGATACCAATCCGGATGCCACTTGGAAAACAGTGACCAGTAGAATCAAGCCTCCACCGTTGATGGTTGCCAATGCAGACTATCACTCATTGCGGAAGGCTCTACTCCGTTCTACAGTGGTTGTCAAAAAATAATGTACAATTCGTGGAAAAAGACATCAACCCACCGAACTGCCCGGATCTTCGGCCAATTGAAAGGTATTGGGCAATTGTCAAGCGGCACTTTCGGAAGGAAGGTACAGTGTCCTAACACATGCAGGAGTTAAAAAAAACTGGACAGCTGCCACCAGGAAAGTCACAAAAGTAACTTGCAGAATTTAATGAAGAATGTCAAGTCCAAAGTGCGAGCGTTTCACAGAAACTAGGATTTTCTTCAATATAATCAGTGAAATGCATAAAAATGTAATTTTTCTACAATATATCGAAAACTGATGTCAAAATATGTTTTTTTTTCGCTTTTTTATTCAATAATCAATGTTGCTAACTACTTTTCGATACACTCCTTAGGACTGACCATGGATAGCAAGTTTCTCTTTAGGTCACATATGGACAAAATAGTTTTAAAATGCAACATTTTATTGAGATCTCTCTACCCATTGATGAACAGAAAATCTAAATTATCACCTCAAAACAAACTAGCTGTTTATAGGCAAATAGTTTATCCAATCATTGAGTATGCAGTTCCAGTTCGGAAAAATTGCGCAAAATGGCATAAAAATAAGCTCCAAGTCGTTCAAAACAAATTTTTAAAAATGATTCTGAATCTACCTCTATGGACTAGAACTTGTATGTGCATATAATTGCTGAACAAGAAACAATCGAGCAGAAACTTGAAAACACACACAATAAATTCAAAACTAAATGTTCCATTTCTGAACATGCCATTATTAGAGCGCTTTACAGCTTAGGTTAGTTTAGGTTAAGTAGATAAAATATACAATTTCAAGGATATACATCCTTACATGAAATAAAAGTCACTAACAATTTATGACTGAAACAATAAGAAATAAAAAATTAATACATAGACTAAGCAGATAATACCATAGATGTAAAGTTATAAACTGTATCCCTAAAATAGTGTAGCCACTGTATATAAATGTTGACAAAAAATGGATAATAAATAAAATATTTAATGTAAAAAATGAAAATCGCTCATTTCTTCTAGTGCATCAGATGGAACAGGATGTTGCGGTGAGGTTCTCCCACCGATATTAATAATAATAAACCTGGTATAACGCTTCAAACGCTCAGGCCATGCTTTCATTTGGACATCGGTCGTCAGGAGGAGCAGTCGCCTTCAGCTTTCAGTAGCAACAGATTGTTAATAATCGCATTCGGTTTCTTATTACTGAAACTGGATTTTGGTACTGAATTTTGTATTGAATTCTGGATGTTCTTTTCAATTCACTATAGTATATACGGCCCTTTTGACGTGAATACATATTAGTTTAGTATGGGGTGCCTTATCAAAATTCGTCCTGTAAAAGAATGGATGAAACTTAGCCGTAAATATTTCGAGTTGACTAAACGCAACAACCATTCTCAATGCTATCAGAAATAATATCAAGAAAGGTATGATAAAAATTTTCAACAGTGTGAGATAGCAATAGATAACTCTAAAACTTAGTTTTCTTAAACTTTTGTAAACAATGAGGAAAATTTATTACGCTTACTTGTTATATTCGCACTGGAACGACGGTTTAGAGGTAGTCTCCGGCGAAGCGAGTAGTCACCTTTAATCAGCAGCAGCCAAAACAGACCTTCTGTGTGGTATGAAGTCTCAAACTCTTAGGTTACGCTATCATTCGCTTGTAAAATTCAATTGGATTGGATTTTGGAACCAAAGTCCACATGAATTTTCAACTTAATTTTGGTTTTAGAATGTCGTTTTGGAATTTAGTTTTAGATTTTAGTTCCAGAATACGGGTTCAAAAATTAAAACTCCGAAATTAATTCTAGATTCTGGCGCTAGATTTTTGGAATTGATAGGGGAAGATGTTCGGTTGCCGGCACCCCACCGTAACTTTTGACAGAAAACAGATAGCGTCATCATTATTTTTACGTTTCGTCTTTGACTCATCAGTGCAGAGCAGTTCAAATTGAACTGCTTAGTGCTAAACTCGGCAGTTCAATTTGAACCGCTAAGCAGACGTAATGTTTCTGCTACTTACAGAACACTTTTTGTTTTGCAACGAAGTGCAATGTCTTTCCTGACGTGCCGAACGAAAACGTGTTTTCGACTATTTCTGGCCGATGCAGGTATGGTCATTTAGGGGTTAGCCAAATTTTGTGCTAGGGCACATAACCGTTTTCATTATTTTTACGTTTCGTCTTTGACTCATCAGTGCAGAGCAGTTCAAATTGAACTGCTTAGTGCTAAACTCGGCAGTTCAATTTGAACCGCTAAGCAGACGTAAAGTTTCTGCTACTTACAGAACACTTTTTGTTTTGCAACGAAGTGCGTCATTCCGACAAATGTCATGTGTGTGTAAAAGCAGAACGTTCTTTTTGTACCGAATACCAAAGCAAACAGACGCTTATACTTTTTGCTGTGCTCAAAACAAATTTTAATTGCATGAAAATCAACACAAAAGTTTTTTATGACTTTTTTCATAGTAGGGCAACGGCTCCCTATTTCATCTGAGCTCCTATATCCGTCTCATCCCTTCACCTCATAACTTTGAACATGAATAATATTTTACAACCTACCAGAAGCAAACTGTGAAATGTTTTAAAATGATTTGAAAAGCTATTGTCACACTTTCCTATTGAAAGAAATGGTTTTAAATTCTTCGGTGATCGTTTTTTTCATATAAAATAAACTCACTTTTCAATTTAGGACACATTTTCGTCTCAAGATTTACAGTTCGTCATGTTTCTGAATATCTACTAATCGATTCGTCTCAGAACATGATCACTATTTAGCACAATTACACTACCATTGAATGCTGGATGACTTCATAATTAGTTATGTTCACTTGCCGCTTGTTTAGTTAACGATTAAAAACTTCAAAATTTACCCGACAAGCAATAAAAGTCTTCAAAAATATGAGATGAAAGTTTTTCACTTCGTTCACTTGATTGCGCTTTGTTTTCTTCTCATTTGGTTTCGCAAAGTTGCCAAGTTATTTCATAATGTTACAAAACAAAAATTGTTTATCTTCTTCAAATTATCATCAAAAAGTATGTTTTTGGTATCCGTGACATTAGTCTAATTATATTATTGATATTAATATTTCAATAAAACTGTTTCTGCTTCGAATATTACCAGAAAGAACGTGTTAAATACTAATGAAATAACCATTGTGGCAAATCTAGTAGCAGTAGTGAGCGGATTGAATCTTTATGAGGTGAAATCGATATATTTCGTGATTTAATACCGGATGCTATCAACATTTTCGCAACCAGAGTTTTTTTTCGTCATTCTCAAAATGTCTACCGATTTCGATTATCGGCACCCCAAGGTGTTCGGTTTCCAGTACCCTATTTTTTACAACAAATTGCGAAAAATTGTCAGTGATATGCAGAGATGCCAAGTCTGCAAATTTGTCTGTAACTTATCAAATTTCTTAGTTAACATGTAAACCTTTTTTTGGTTTAAAAACTTTTTACAGACTTTTGAAACTTCGATTTTTTGCCGACATTCTTCAGAAATTACAGACTTTTGAAAATTGGCGCGATCTTTTCGTTTTTGCTAGCTAAACTTATTGTATTTCCTGACATCTCGGGTGATATGCAACAGGTGGACAATTTCAAGGCTTCAATACATCTGTCATATAAGTTTTTACTTATACTTTGGTTCTCTGGTTCTGTTTGCCATGGCGACTTCAAACTAAATCGTCCAAGTCAAGGAAAATAAACTTTAATGCACTGATTAATGCCATTAATGCTTAGTGGATAAGAAACTAATAAACTCGACTGCAGCAACGTATTCAATCCCGCGAAGCCGGTGGAAGACCGGCCTAATCAATACCAAATCACGAGAGTCAATGCGAAGTCATCATCAGACAATGAAGACTTAGGTTCAAAACGCTTCCAAAAAGATAAAACCGTTTTTTCTTTGAATAATTGCAATCTTTACTTATATTTTACCATTTTTAGCGAAATTTCTTGGGATGGCGGTAACCTGTTTTGAAATTACCAACATTTATCACTTTACTAAATTGATAATAAAATTTCGATTGAATCAACTCAGTTTCTTATTCAGTTGTTAGCTAGGGACCTTAGCTTTCCATTGATGTATATATGTCCGTATAATGTGCACTTAGTCAGAAGTTATATGCTTAAAAGAAAAGGGTGACGGTAACCGAACACTTTCCCCACCTTGATTAGATTTGGAACTAAATTTATAACCTTAATTTGATTGCATAATTTGTATCCAAAATTATCATTCAAGAACAAAAATTTAGAATTCAAAAACGAAATTCATGATATGAATTCTAGAATTAAATTTGGATCCTGAATTGTGCAAGTGAGTTCAGATCCAGAATTCTAAAACTAAATTAATGAACTGAATTCTTGATCTGGATTCCGAACGTGAATTTTACAACTGAATTCGGAGCTAATCAAATGTTTCGAATTCAGTTCCAGTCATACTTCAATATAGATGCTCCGTTATAATTCTAGAAGCGAAGCAGTAAAAGTTGTACAATCCACACAATCAATCAACTAATATGAACGATTATTGATATTTGGAGATGTGATATAAGCAATGTATATTTTGTTCGTATTCACGTTCTCCTGTTATGTCTCTGACATTACCCACCCGCCTTTTTGTTAGTGAAATAATCATAGACGAAAGTTAACACGAGATAAGTAATCTATTCACTCAATCTGTTGGTATTCAGCAGCGCTTCGGAGTAGAAGAATTTCTTTCGGACATTTGAAATTCATGGTTACCAGAGTGTACTCTGACCAATTGATACGCCACTTAACAGGTCAACGTCTAGTTCGTGAAATCCTTAATTTTACCGCTAACCAGAGATTTGCAAACAAGTTCAACGTTGTTTTATAAATAACCATTTCTTGAGTTCACTCAAGGTTATCGTTTCATCGAGACACAATCTGCCGGAGAAAGAGAACAAACAAGACATCAACAATAATGTCGGTGGGAGATCGGAAAGTAACTTTCATATTTTAATAAATAAACATACGCTCGACACCCGAGGAATCGCTAATTTGTCCCACCATTTCACCACCCAATCGATACAAATGGGACTCGATAAATTGTGACTGTGCTGCTCCAGGGTTCTCCTGGTCGCAGGGTCCCCGCATACAGTGCAGAGACCCGTGGGTTCAGTTAATGGTGGCAAATGGCATCACCCTGGGAGGGAACCGATTTCTGCCCCGAAACGGATGTTCTACAGACGAATTCCGACTGTGAAACAAAAGCAGAACATCAACCGGAATCAGCTCGAGCAACAGCGGCGCAGTCGGCGGAGATGAACTTCAATCCGTTTCATTTTGCGGCTTGGGCTTTCGTGGAGGATTCGCCACGGGTTCGTGTCTCTGTGACGTCTTGCTGACGATGCGGTCCACATCGCCACAGCCATACACCATACTCATACACCCACTCCCGCACTCCGGAGATATGGATTTATTTTTGGTGTTTCGCGCGATTCTGTTCCTCGCTTTGTTACCTCAGAGCGCTCGCACGTTATAATGCGCTTATGACAAATTAAACGCATGGGGCTACTCAGCGTTGATAAATTACGCAAATTAATAAGTACAAGTTTCATATATTCCTTCCATGCGTTCGAAGATATAGTTCGGTTGATGCGGCCTGGATTGGTTTTCGACACCGGGTGGAACATGGGGCCGTCGTGAAGTCTTGAGATGAACAGGGAGTAGTCACGAGAACATGCCGGAGTAATGGCAAACATGAATGTTAAATGTGCATCATCGAAGAGCATTTGTTCGGATTTTTCTTTTTTTTTTTGAGATTTCATTCTGACACTATTACGTGTTAACCATATACTGTCGAGGCTTCTGAAGAGTTAGCCCACATTGGAGCCACCAGATTCGGTTCGTGTTCAGCATTTCAGGATTTCTTATTTTAAAAATTTCACCTCAAAGTAACAGCAGAATCTAGTTTTTTTTCTTAAATCTTCTCACTCAGTAAACATCAACGAAGCGCGAAAAGATTTACAAACAAGCCCAAGTCTATCTCTACCAGAGATTGTCTCTCACGCCCACGTTTGCTAGAAGACGAAAAAAAATTGCTAGCCAAAGTGATAGTTAGATCGAAAGATATACATTTTGAGCCATTACAAAAATGGCGATAATCCTCTCGAATGAGCAGAGTCAGAAATTGATTATGCAGAAATTCATATGCTTCTGTTGTATTTTTAGTGTCCGTGGGTAGCCGCGAAATCCTGTCACCATCCATCTTCCGGAAGGCCCGTCCATTCAAAACGAGAGCCACCTTCGAAAAGATGATAAATTGAGATGGTCGCCGAGACAATCAAAAATCATTAACAAATGAGTATCTTATCTTCGAATTCATCCTGCGCTCTCGTCGCTTCTGAATGAAAATAGTGCCTCCAAATGGAGGGTCAAATAAAACTGTTCTTTTTTTTTCTCAACAAACACAGCAGCCAAAGCGATCCCATAAATCCGATGGTGGCGCGGTTAAATGATGGATAGTAGCAACACATCATGTGCTTCTTTTGGGCACACATTTTTAAGAGATGTTCCAATCTTCTCGCTGTTTTCGCTCAGTCCGAACGCACGGAGGAAACCCGATTGTTGTCGTAGATCTCTGAATTTTCTACCCGTTGCTCTGTTCCTACCCAGCATCCCAACAAACCCGAAACCTTCAATGGAACGAAACGGAGGCGAACGAGTAAAAAAAAAGGTAACATTAAACCGGATAATCCGTTTTTGCCGCAGCGCTTTTCAGACGACGCGACGTCCCAAGCCGCTTCGCCCCGCTAGCGGCAATCAAACAAGCATACATGGACAATCAGGCGATCCGCGAGGCAGTCAGTGCTTTTTTTTCGAGTGACGAGAGGAACCTCCAAGTTGTGGGCATCGGCTCACCGCAATCATCAGCACTTCACCCAGCTGCCTCTAGCGTCATGATCTATGACCGACCGTGCTGAGTTCCAAACCAGCGCGAATGGGGCAGAGTGGTATTAAAGTGGGTGTTTGCGGCCGCTCAAGATCTGCTGGGCCCGGGACCTGCATCCGGCGAAGATGCCGGTAGGGACGGAGCCAAATGATAAACACGGTCAGATAAGATCGGAAACAGAATTGATTGCAACACACACAGGAGCTGGCTGCCTTTCATGATGGCTTAAGAGATGTTAATTTATTATATCTGACCGTCGAAGGCTAGGAATCGACCTTTGGGCGTTGGACGTCGACAAATCAAGCATAACGGCTAAAGTATCTTGGGAATAACCAAATCTTGTTAGCTTGAAAACTACAAAAGAATTCATACTATCGTAATCATTTTGCCACCTTGCCGAGCATATTTTTAATGTTTTCAAAAACGGTGCATGAAGACAAATCATCAGGGAAACAACAACGTGTCTTGCCGTTCTGTTTGGCGAATCTCTTGCTTATTTTCCAGACGCGCTAACTCACATCCATTGTTCGAGGGAGCAACACAGTTTTGCTTATATGAGTTTTGCATTTGAAAAGCAAAAGAAAGTCACACATCTCACCCGGTATTATTTCAAGGACTCGAGCAATGAATACATCCTTTCCAACAAAAAAAACGACACTAAATACTGCACGACGAAAGACATATGCGCCACCGTCACAGGAGGTGACTTTACACCAAGGGTATGCAACTTTATGAGTTACAACAATAACATCTTCAACAGCCCCTTATTGTTATATATTCATTTTGATCACTCGATTACTTCGTAGTTTTCAGTTTACAGTTAATTAACATTCGCGATAGGTAGCTTTTCATAGACCTGTGCACTGTTTTTTTTATTCAATATTACAATATAATTTTAGGCACACTGCTTAAGCTCTAAGATGCCAAAGTTATTTTCTAATCTTAATTAACGACTAACTTAAAACTAGAATAGTATCATTAGAATATGTCATCTCAGATCGGCAGTGCACAGTGGTATTAATATTAGTTTTTTTGTAGTTGGTGTCTTCACAAAAGTTGGTTGTAATCAAATAGCGCTCCTTTCGATGAAAAATGTTACTAGGGTGGTCCTCATTTAGATTGAAATCTGAAATCTAACTTTCCTTATTGAACTCAAAAATGATTTTGTTGTACAATAAAGTTGTAGGAAATTTTATTTTGAGCAACTTTGCTGGAAAAAGCACCTCTCCATCTTTTCATTTGATCGAGCTACATCAATTTTCCCGAATAAAAGTAGGGTGGTTCCTGAAAATTGACTCTTTTTGTTCTAACTTTTTTGTGAAACGTTCTACGGAAAAGTTGTCTGCAAAAGAGTTGTTGTACTAATCATTGCGCATAATTTTGCTCAACTAAGCTTTTTCATATGAGCTACCAGTAAAAAGTTATGATTATTTTTTCATCTAAAACTAGTCAAGCTTCAAATATCAATATTCATTAGATGCCAGATCGATAAAAATGTATCCTTTTATATATCCTGAAAGGTCATAATAAAAATAAAAATTTAAGAGAAAATTGGAAGGGTGTTATTTTTTTAACTTATTTAAATTAGTTTTAAAATTACCTTCAAAAAACTAAAAAACATTGCCTTAAACGCCCTAACGCATCTACATACTTTCTTCAGCAAAATCATAGTTTTAAATTAGTTCTACAAGTGTTCCATATATTGTTATTTCGAGAAATGAAACACACAGAAACTACAGCCGAAAATACATTGCAGAACAATTTTTAATAATTTATTACAAAAAAAAACTACTTCAATTGAGTTTGAGCAATTGAGGATTAGAGATACTGTGTAATATAATTATTCCGAACTAGTTGGACATGATAAATCAATGAACAGAAATTTTCATGATCTCGACAATCATTCCAACAAGCTGGTGCAAGTTAGTAAAATTCAAATATTTTTATCCACATCGTGCCGAGACGCCTATGACACTGGCCTTTCTTTTTCATCCACTTGTGTACCGAATAGCCTGTAAAAACTGGAAAACGACGCACAATGAGTTTTGGTGATGTGATGTGATGTGATGTGAAGTGAAGCCACCATCAGTTCAAGGACTTGCCAGTGGATGCGGGTAGACTTACAGTAGCCCCGATATGACTCATCCATTCACCTTCTTACTATAGCTGTTACCGAAAAGCGAACAAAAAGGGTTGGGCGGATATGTAAGTAGAGTCACTTACTCGTATTCCGCGGGAATAAAAGATGCTCTTCCAACTATAATATCCAGTGCATGGATGAAGCATATCGCTATACATGCTTGAACCCGCCTGATGGTTTGTTTGAGAAGGGCGCGTCAGACTCATTTCAAACCTTCAGAAGGAAACAAGCTTCCTTCAAGTGACTTGGGCTGGCTATCCACAATCCCTCGTCCAGTCATCAATTCGTCCGATGCCCTGATGCTCCCTCCCCTTTACGCACCCGTGCAAAATGTTTTATATTGATAAATACAATGAAACAGAGTGTAATGAAATTGATATAATATAAAATGATATAATAGATTACAAAATAATATAATATAACATAATATAATATAATATATTTTAATTTAATATAATATAATAAAATGTCATACAATAATAAGGATATTTCTCTTCTAATAACAATAATAATATGTACATCTATAAAAATAATATATGTTACTATTATTGATGACAAATTAATAATAATAACAATAAATATAATAATGAAAATAATAATAAAAACAATATAATATAGTACAATGATATGTTGCGATATGCTATGATATTATATTACTTGAATTTATATGTAATTTCTCATCCTCTCATTCTGCCATCAACGCATTCCATCGACCAATTGTCACCACAGACACACGTGTAGGCATGAAAAAGGAACCAGTGAGGACCAAGCTCACCTTGTGACGACCTTGATATTTAGTTTAAAGATTACTTTAAAAATGATAACTTATAAGGAAAACAAATTTATATTTTGTGCAGAGGTACGTAGTACCACTCATAATAAACCCTATTATATAATATATTATAATATAATACAACATAGTGCAATACAATATAACATAATATAATAGAATACAATATAATATAATATAATATAATATAATATAATATAATATAATATAATATAATATAATATAATATAATATAATATAATATAATATAATATAATATAATATAATATAATATAATATAATATAATACAATACAATATAATATGATATTATAATAATAATAATAATAATACATGATGTAATAAACAACAGAATTATATGTTGTAATACACTATGATAAACATTGCACTTTAGGATGGGCTTCAATCTACAAGCCATTTCGCACCCTCTCATTCTGCTACTAACGCAGAAGGCGATAGCACCCAGTCGACGCCGTTCTATTGACCAAATGTCATCATAGACGCTCGGGGAGGCATGAGATAGGGACTTGTGAGGACTTAGTTATCTCACCATTTGACGACCACGACGCACAATGAGTTTTGGTTCGAATAAATACATTCTACTCATTTTAACAAACTAATGATTTTCTTGGGTTTCAGAAAGTGCCATAAATTGCAACAAACCTATTTCGGCTGTAGTTTTTGTGTGTCTAATTTCTCGAATGGACAATGTATGGAACATTTGTAGAACTAATTTGATACTATTATTTTGTTGAAGAAAGTATGTTGATACGTTAAGGCGTTTAAGAGTTATGCAATGTTTTTGAGTTTTTTGAAGGTTAATTTAAATAAGTTAAAAAAATAACACCCTTCCAATTTTCTCTTAAATTTTTATTTTTATTATGACCTTTCAGGAACCACATAGGATACATTTTTATCGATCTGGCATTTAATGAATATTGATATTTGAAGCTTGACTAGTTTTTGATGAAAAAATAATCATAACTTTTTACTGGTAGCTCATATGAAAAAGCTTGGTTGTACAAAATTGTGCGTAATGATTAGTACAACAACTCTTCTGAAAACAACTTTTCCGTAGTACGTTTCACAAAAAAAGTTAAAATAAAAAAAGTGAATTTTCAGGAGCCACCCTACTTTTATTCGGGAAAATTGATGTAGCTCGATCAAATGATAAGCTAGAGAGGTACTTTTTTTCAGCAAAGTTTCCCAAAATAAAATTTCCTACAACTTTATTGTACATCAAAATAATTTTGAGTTCAATATGGAAAGTTAGATTTCAGATTTCAATCTAAATGAGGACCACCCTAGTAACATTTTTCATCAAAAGGAGCGCCATTTGATTACAAACAACTTTTGTTAAGACATGAACTACAAAAGCTAATATTTAATAGTGAAAATATTTTTGTCACGCTAATTTCCCATTTCGGACCATAGTGCAGTGGTCGATGAATTGAATATTGCACGAGTGTGTGCTTGGGTCCGCGGGAAACACCCCCAGGATACGAAAGCCCGGCGGGTGGCCCGCATGCTGGTCATCGACTGAAGCGGTCTTCCATGGGCGATGATGGTGATGTTACGGAAGAGAATGACAAAGAAAGTAAATATTGTGGAAACGGGGTAAAAAGGGGATGTGGGGACAAAATGTTTGAAAACGACAGAGATCTAATTAGTTGCCATCGAGATGGTGAAGAGACAGGGAAGGGGGAACGAAAAAGTTAGTGACAAAAAAAAGATCTTGTTAGTTCCAATGAAGATGGTGGACAGGGACGGGGATCGAGAGAATCGAGCGGATGTTAGTCGAACCTGTAGGTGGAGATTATATTTTCTGAGCGAGGAATAACACATTACACTTGTATATCAATGTGTTTAAGGTACTGGTATATGAGAAGCATATATAAACTATCCCGACTCGCCAACACATCCCGAACGGGAACCTCAGGCGGTCTACCTCAGGCCCTAAGGGATTCCAGTAGCTTCGACCTGGCGTCACGATACTCTACACACGACCACACGACATGCTCGATGTCCTGATAACCGTCGCCACAGGTGCAGAGACCGCTCTCCGCCAGCCCAACACGCCGGAGAAAGTGTAGTGATTTGACATGAGCCGCGACATAACACGAATGAAATCGCGACTCACGTCCATCCCCCTGAACCAAGGTTTCGTCGATACCCTAGGGATAATGGAATGTAGCCATCGTCCCAGTTCGTCATTGCTCCAAGAAGTTTGCCAACTTTCGAGAGTTTTCTGATTCGAGAGATATTGAAAAATTCATTGAAGCAGATTAGTCTTCCATAAATATCACCTTCTAATGCGCCCACCTTAGCCAATGAGTCTGCTTTTTTATTGCCCGGAATGGAACAATGCGAAAGGACCCAGACTAACGATATTGAATAATACCGTTCAGATAAAGTTCTCAAGTGTTCCCGTATTTTCCCCAGGAAATATGGGAGATACTCTTCTGGCTTCATTGTTCGGAAGCTTATATTGAGCTTAGACTGTCCGTGACAATGAAGTAATGGTCTTTGGGCAAGGTTTCAATGATCTCGAGGGTGTACTGAATAGCAGCTTATTCTGCGACGTAAACTGAAGCCGGATCACTGAGTTTGTACGAAGCGGTGATGTTTTGATTGAAGATACCGAAGCCTGTGGACTTGTTGATATTTGCTCCGACAGTATAAAACATATTTTCACAGCTGACTGTTCTAAATTTGTTATTAAAGATAGTAGCGGCCACTTGAGGGCGTACGTGGTCCGGAATTCCACAAATCTCTTCCTTCATGGATGTGTCGAAAAACACAGCAGAATCAAAAGTATCCAAGAAATGAGCACGGTTGGAAACAAACGAAGAAGTATTAATATTCTGAGCCATGTAATCAAAATACAAGGACATAAAACGGGTTTGAGAGTTAAGCTCAACTAACCTTTCGAAGTTTTTAATCACCAGAGGATTCAAAATGTCGCATCGAATGAGCAAACGATATGAGAGATCCCAGAACCGGTTTTTCAATGGAAGAACGCCAGCCAGCACTTCGAGGCTCATCGTATGAGTCGATTGCATGCAACCCAAGGCAATACGCAAACAACGATACTGTATTCTTTCCAGCGTGATGAAATGAGTGTTCGCCACGGATCGGAAGCAGAAGCATCCGTATTCCATCACGGACAATATCGTTGTTTGATACAACCTGATCAGGTCTCCTGGGTGGGCACCCCACCATGATCCGGTTATTGTACGAAGAAAGTTGATTCTCTGCTGGCATTTCTGTTTCAGATACCTAATGTGACATCCCCAGGTGCCTTTCGAATCGAACCAGACCCCGAGATATTTAAATGTGAAGGCCTGAGCTATGGTTTCACCCCCTAGTTGAAGCTGTAATTGTACTGGTTCTCGCTTCCTTGAAAATACAACTAGCTAAGTTTTCTCCGTAGAGAACTCGATACCCATTTGAAGAGCCCATGTCGACAAGTTGTCGAGGGTATCTTGCAATGGTCCTTGGAAATCGGTAGCTTTGGGTCCTATAATAAACACAACGCTGTCGTCGGCAAGTTGTCTTAGCGTGCAACATGGGTTGATACATTCATCAATGTTGTTTACGTGAAAATTGTATAAAAGAGGGCTTAAGCATGAACCCTCAGGAAGACCCATGTAACTGAATCGTATTGGCGACAAATCACCAAGCGCGAAATACATGTATTTCTCGGACAATAGATTATACAAAAAGTTATTCAGAATTGGTGAAAGACCATGCTGATGCAACTTCTCAGATAGGATGTTTATGGAAACTGAATCAAAAGCCCCCTTGATGTCTAGGAAAACTGACGCCATTTGTTCTTTACGAGTAAATGCCATTTGAGTTTCTGTTGAGAACAATTCAAGACAATCGTTCGTTCCTTTGCCCCTGCGGAAACCAAATTGTGTATCTGAAAGCAAGACATTAGTCTCGACCCAATTGTCTAGACGAAACAGAATCATTTTTTCGAACAATTTCCTGATACAGGAAAGCATAGCAATCGGCCGATACGAATTGGGATCGGAGGTTTCCCTGGTTTTTGAATGGCGATAACTCTTACTTGTCTCCAGTCATGTGGGACAATATTATCCTCAAGAAACTTATTGAATAAATTCAATAAGCGTCTTTTGGCAGAGTCTGGCAAATTTTTCAACAAGTTGAATTTGATTTTGTCTAACCCCGGAGCTTTATTGTTACACGACAAAACCGCAAATGAGAACTCTACCATCGAAAAAGGTGTTTCGTTTCTGTTTGATGAGGCGACGCGCATGATCGTCTGTTAGGACATACTTTTTCAGCGAAATCGAATATTCAGCGGTTAGAATATTCCTCGCTTTCGTTCGTGGTGTTTTTGTTGCGCATTCGTCGGTCTGTGTTCCAAAGAGTGCTCATTGATGTTTCTCTCGATAATCCGTCTACGAATCTACACCAATAACCGCTTTTATTCGCTTCAAGCTTTTCATTTTAGCGTCTAATGTCGCGTAATTTCTAAAATTATCAGATGTTCCGTTTTTCATAAACTCGATAAATGATGAAGCTCTCTCCGCGTTTAATTCTGAGCACTACGGATTGGGTCCCACCACGGGTTGGGAGGACGGATGTTAGTTTTCGCACCGGGTACACGTTTCGTCTGAGCTTGAGTCGCGGTGTAGAGACTCAAGCCAACCAAAAAAGTGTACTCTTCCTTCGGAGGCAGTTCTTGTGTTGTTTCTAGTTTCTCAGATATCGAATTTGTGTAGCATTTCCAATCTATATTTCGTGTGAGGTCATACGAAACATTGATTGTATCCGATGGTCTTAATCCGTAGGCGATTGAAATCACGATAGGTAGATGATCGCTACCGTGGGGATCAGGGATCACCTTTCACGTGCAATCCAATCGTAGCGATGTCGAGCAAAGGGATAAATCCAGCGCACTTGGTCTTGCTGGTGGTGTAGGAATCCATGTCATTTCTCCCGTATTCAAGATTGTCATATTGAAGTTGTCGCAAATATCATGGATCAATCTGATCTGTTATCGTCGTGAAGACAGCCCCATCCCGTACCGTGTATGTTAAAAACCAACGTCGGTGCGGGAAGGAGCTCTATGATATCACTGAGCCACCGATGCCCAACCGAGGCTCTTGGGGGAATGTAGATGGAAGCAATGCAAAGGTCCTTGCCTTTGATTGTAACATGACATGCGACAACTTCAATACCTGGTATCGAGGGGAGCTTAATTCGATAAAAGGAATAGCACTTTTTAATCCCCAAAAGTACTCCTCCATAGGGATCATCTCGATCCAGACGAATAATGTTAAAATCGTGGAAGTTTAAGGGTATTTCAGAAGTTAGTCAAGTTTCGCACAATGCAAATACGTCACATAATTTAGTAGAAATTTGAAAGGATCTATTTTTGGGATGATACTTCTACAATTCCATTGTAAAACAGTGATTGTATACGTGACCTCGGTGGGTGACTTAGCCATCGAAGAAAGCGATCGCTGAAAGAAGGGGCCATTTTGCAGTCAACTGTTTCAAGAATGTTTTAACTGTAGGAATAAAAGCCATTATCAGGCTTTTGAGAGGTTCAGAAATATTGAACGTAGACATGATCCAGTCCACAATATCAGAGAATTTAACAAACCCAGTAAATTTGCTGACTGATCTTTAGGGACTTTCGGGGGTTTTGAAGTCCCAGGAAGTGATGGAAATTCTTGCTCGGAATTTAATTTTCCAAGGCCTGGAGCTTTTTTCTCTGGTTTTTTGCCATCACTACCAGTTGTTGTAATTTTTTGAGACCCACCAGAGGACACCTTCGAACCCTTACTAGGGAGCTTTTGAGAAGATTTATTTCTTCTTTTTCTGTATGATGAGCTAGGAGGGACCACCGAAGATGTACCTTCGAAGGGGTCATCATATTCGCTCTCGTCAGTTGCCAAACAAGCGTATAGGTTTACTGGAGGCGTAGCACTCTTCAACATTTCAGCAAAAGAACGCTTTGAATGTTGCTTAAGTGAACGCCTCATCTTATCCTGGCGCAATTTGTACGCGGGACAATCAGAGAGGTCATGCGGCCGCTCCTTACAGTAGAGACACTTTTCATTGTCTCCACTGCAGGAGTTATCCGCATGACTCCCTCCACACTTTCCGGGATTTATTGCAACAATGGGATGCTGTATGTCCCAATTGTTTGCAATTGGTGCAGTTCATGACCCGCGGCACAAAAAGGTGAACAGGTAAACAAACTCGGTCCAGGAGGACGTAATTAAGCAAAGCCGAGCCAGCGAAAGTCACCCGATACGAGTTTGATGGGATATAGGACTTAGACCCATTCTCAGCGGTCGATACTGAACGCAATTGCTTGCAGTCCAGTATCTTAACGTTCTTGAGTAGGGGGTTTGTAAAATCACCTGCCGCATGCTTAAGAACGTCCTCGCAAGCCAAACTCGGATCGGTGATCACGCCGTCTATCTCGACTTCGCTCGCGATCTGGTACGTATACGCGATACTCCCGCGTGAAATGCTCACTTTGAACGATCTCATTAGCCTGTTTTGCACTGGCTAACAAGACCCTAAGCTTGTCTGGGCGTACTTTTTCAATATTTTGTATTGTAGAATATCGCGTGGTCAGGTCTTTAGATAATCTAAGGATGATCAATTATACGTACGGACCGGCCGGAAGTGCAAGCCCATCGGGATAATTTTTTATACGAGTTTCATTGCCATCAGATGATTCTATTTTGTCATCTGAAGGGAGGTCAGGCAATTTTGAACCTTTTGTCATGGCACGGGAAAAGTCCGTGCGGGTAAAGATTGGGGGGCAAAAAAAAATCTAGTGATACTGAACAACAGGGAAAAAGAAAAAAAATACTTAGCTTTAGCTCTCAAAGGGTGAACGGCCGACATGGCCCGGTCCTAGGCAATCGGTGAATATTCCTGATCAATAAAGTTCAAAAAATCTCCTTGAGGAAAAAGGCACTTTTTCGCAGTCTCTTTCTGCACTGTACAATGAAACCAAAGCAGCGTCTGTAAACAATATAGGGACCGTGCACGAGGGCGTGGTTTAGTGGCCGGCGACGACAGCGCACGAGGCAGCGAGTGGAAAAAATAATGCTACCATAGCAAAACTTGTAAACTGAGTTTGAAAATACTTTCTAGCGTATTTTCTTTGCGGATTTTTTCTCCGAACCCAGGAACTATTCGCGTATAGTGCGAACGATTGTTCAACATCGACTGACTATTAAATTTTGCGTCGAATTATTCATTCTGTATCTAAATACGGCCACGTCATTTTCTGTCATTGCAGTTGGATTTGTGTATAATATTTGTCATATTCACTCAAACTCAAACACTCAAACGATATTCTCAGCATATTAAATGATTTTCTAATCGACTTGACTGGAAACACTGAAAAATATTTTGCTAAAACATTCTAATTTCAGACCTTTAGTAAAAATTGCTTCTGTGTAATTTCTTTTTATACTAACACTCAAAAACCCCAATAAAAAGTTGTTTAAATATTTTTTAAATGAAGTAAGTTTATCTCGAAGTTATTCTTACTTTCACTGAATTGCAATTATAACACCACTTTCTATTACTTTATTTTCAGAGCAAAATAGACCCATATAACTTTCCATCCGTCAAACTTTGAAATGGGCCGCAGTTTTAGGTAAATTTACCTACTCGATAAAAAATAACTGCCCGACTGTCAAATTTTAACTAAAAGCTCGAATAATTCGCAGGATGGTCCATACTCTTAGAATGGAGGAAGAAAATAAATTGCAATCGTAAAAATGCTAGCAAACTCACGACTAACCAGTTTGACGTATATTGAAAATACGAGTCACGAAACTAACAACAAATAATCATTTTATTGAAACGCTGAACTGTTTTGCCTTTCTCATATAGAAAGGTTATACAATCACTTGAAAATCGACTAGTAAAAATTGGCCAAGTGTCATATGCCATTCCATTCAGTTCGTCGAGCTGAGCAATGTATCTGTGTGTGTGTTTCACGAAAATGACTTAATCGATGTTGAACAACTGATTCAAATGAAAGTCTCATGGTTCTACACGGAATTTTTGAATTTCATCCGAATCAGACTTTCGGATCCGGAATGATAGGGCAAAGTGTGTTAAAAATTGTGTACCGTCACTTGAAGAGTCGAAATGAAAAAAGTAAAAAGTTTTCTAAATTGGTCTCGAAAGTATTCCCGGTTTTTGAATAACGACGGCAGATAATAGTCATACACTCAAAAAAGGATCTCACTTACTTTTACACTTAGTCCGGTATTCCTAATCTTAGGTTCAAATGAAAGTTCTTATGCTTCTACCGAAAATTAAGCATAATTTTCGGATGCAATTAAAATCATGTTAGTTGATGGGCATACGAACCAATTTCGATTATACATTCTCGGGTTCCAGTGCTCGAAATACCTACAAAACTGTAACTCACTTCGTTTTCTCATCGATGTCAGAGAACTGTTTCATGCTCTAGGTTATACTAGTTAATGCACAAACAATCTCTTTGGTTTATTTTAAGAATCGATGAGAAATATTTTCAATAGTATACTACAGTATCATATATGTGAAAATGATTGATGTGAGAAAAGGATCATTACACCACTATGTTGTATTAAAACAGGTTTTTGGCTATTTTATTCAACGTGAACATATGGTAACAGTGTAAAGCTATGGTAGAGTTTTTTCGCCTATTCGCCACTAATGGCGCTACTTGTTATCGTGCACGGTCCCTATAGCAGCGGCTAACGATACCACACACAATGCTTCTTTACACAGTTCACAATCGACCTTGAGGACGGATTAATTCGGACTATCACTCGACCGCACTAATGCAGACAATAGAATACGGAATGACCTTGAAAACGGAATAAACAATTCACCGCACTATTGGAGAAACACGAATTTGCGTCCGATCGGCCCGATAGTTACAGTGGAACTGACATGTGCGCTGTTGCGCCACGCCACCGCCGCAAGCAGTTTCGATTCGCCATCGTACAGTGGTCCGGGAACGATATAAGATTTGTATCTCTAACCGTTTTGTCTTTCTCTATAGAAAAGTATTAGAATTGCTGGAACAACCGACTTTCGAACGGAGCCTCGAAAACTCATAGTGTAATATACCATTCGACTCAGCTCGACAAGATCGAAAATGTCCGTGTGTATGTATGTGCACTTTTCAAAAATATTTTTACCGCTCAATTTTCTCAGCTCAGCTAGTATTGGATTATTGATTCAATTTGAAGATCAAATAGCTGTAACTTCTTCGAACAATAACAGGATCTTGGTGGAACGCTTATCCGGAAGATCTAATGAAATTGTATCAGACAAAGATACTTTCAGTGATGGAATATGGATGCGTTTGATTTGGTTCCACACATTATCAGTAGACAACTAAACAAACCGATTCTGGCTATCCTGGTTCCCGGTTTCCGGTTCCGCAAGACCCGGAAATAGTGGTCATATATTCATAAATGGATCTCACTCACTTTTCTCAGCGATTGTTTGATTGATTTCCACAAACTTAGATTCAAATGAACAGTCTAACGGTCTCATATGGAATTTCTGAATTTCATCTGGATCCGAGATCCGGTTCAGAAGTTATAGGGTGAAGTGTGTTAAATATTGTACACCGTCACTTAATTTGGCGAAAGAAAAACCGTTAAAAATGTTGTAAACTGGACTCAAAAAAAAGGTCTTATGGTCCTATCAAAAAATACTGGATATTTTTGGATACAATAATAATTCAAATCGACGCTTAGAGTACGATGGCATAATTGTATAAAATTTTCAAAATTTGAATAAAAACTGGTAGAGCTTGTACGTCATGTTAGTTGGTGGCCGTACGATTCGACTTCGATTTTACCGGTTCTCTGGATCCATTGCCGGAAGTGCATATAATAGCGAACCCACTTTGTTTTCTTAAGGATGACCTACGCGAGCAAAGCACTGTTTCATTCTGTAGGTTATACTAGTTAATGCACAAACAATCTCTTGGTTCCTTCAAAAATCTAAGAGAAAAATTTTGAATAGAATACCACAATATTATATATGGGAAAGGTATCATTACACCACTAGGTGGATTAAAACAGGTTTTTCGGTATAAACGGATATATCGCTACCGTTGCTTTAGAGGATCGTAAGACCGTCAATTCTGATTGGCATACCACCATTTATTTGAAAAAAGTTTTTCGTGAAATAAGGAAAACAAACGCAAGACGCAAAACGTCCCCACAAACCCGCCGTACAGTCCTAACTTGGCACCTAACTACTTCTATTTGATCCCTTCCGTGCAGAATAAATTGCGTGGAGAGCGATACAATACTCCTGAAGAACCTGTTCTAGCATTGAAAAAAAAATGAAAATTGGTTCAAACGTGTGCAAAAGTGTATTGATCAACTAGGGGAATATTTTGAAAAACAATAAAACCATTTCCGATCAAATATAATACTGTTTTCATTTTTAGGCCAAATACATAAGTAAAAACCCTCGTACTAGGGAACAGAAACGAAATCAGGAAAATTACAGATATTATATTACCATAATATATCCAATGATAGCATTGCTGCCGAATCGCCATATGAACACGGAACGACCGAAATTAGCTCTGCGCCTAATTCGTATTACTGTTTTTGAATTAGTTGATTTTAACCACAAAATTTCCAAAATAACTATAAAATTAGTTAAAATTGAGAATTTACTTTGCTGAAAAAACTCTTATTTTTAAAGAATGAGTTTGGTTGGCGAATATCCTGGACACAAACCAGCAATATTTCAATCCAATACGAAATTCTCATTGACAACTAATTTCGTTATTAAAATCAGAAAATTTGTTCCTATTTATCTATCACCGTCATTACTGAAGGACAGCACAAAGAAAACAAAAATGAAATTGGTTTCATTAACAAGTTTATTAGCCAAAAACTCATGAGAAGTGTCAAAGCAAAACAATCCATTAAAAAGCTAAAAGGGACAGTTTTGTTGAAACTGCTAGCAAATTGTTTAGATTTCGCGAAGTCGAATGAAGAAAGCAGCAATTTAGAAGGAAAATTTTCAAAACGAAATTTATGTTTCGTTTATGTCTTTTTCTCCAATACAACGGTGTTACGGTGTTAACGTTTTTTCGGTGACAGAGCGCCATATAGCTGCAAATTGCAGAAACTAATTCAACCATTTATGTTGGTTGAAAACAACGTTTTATTTGTCTAATTCAACTAAACAAATAGTTAAATGGAAATGAAGTGTGCTTTAGCTAAGAAATGACAGCACGTTTAATTGGTGAAAAATAGCCATTTCGACAAATATTCTATTATTATTAAGGGAATTAGAATTAAAAAAATCTAAATTAGCAAAACTAAGATTTTTATAGTTGTCTCAAAAAATAACTAACTAAATTCAGAAAATCAACTAATTTTTTCACCAAAATGCTGATTTCGGTCTTTCCGTGAAATTGACGACAAGAGACGCGGTCGAATTAAGCTCACCTCCACCTTTGATCTATCAACCAATTAATCATCAAAAAAATAAGATTTAAGAAGAACTACTACCTTGTGTGACTGGCGATGACCAAATTCGTACTACCCAAGAAACGTTCGGCTTGTTGCGGTAGTTGTCACCACAGAAGTGTAAAATGACCCCCGCTTACGGTACGCCCGAATGTGACAATACACAAATAAAATGTGCCGGCTTACGAAGTCTGAGCGAAACCAGTGAACTATGGGAAGCTTGGATGCCGGGGTAAGCGCGGGTATTAAATATTCACTTCTGTGCCAAATTGCTAAATATCCTTCCGTTTGCCGTTTCCCACATCACACTTCCTACGGTCGCTGCATGCGTTGATGCTACCTGTCGCGCCACCTTCGGTTGCTTTTGTGAATATCTCCGATGTGCCCGGGTTTCTTTTGCTAACCAGTCCCGAAAAAAAAACACGACAAAAAACAGACAGCATCCCAGGTACAGTCGAAGCGCTCTCACATATATCATTCCGGGCTGTCAACGTATGTGATGATGGATAAATATTTGATGAATTTAAATACCGGGCGTTTTGTTTTTCGTTTTTTAGATAGGGCACGTTACGTTACGAGTAAGATTTATGTAAAAATGAAGGCGATTCGATTAGGCAGAGTGAAGATGCTTTGCAAAAAAAACAAAGTTCTGTTTTTGTTAAATGCGTAATGAATTTTCAAAATCTGAAATAAATAAAATTTTGGCACTTATTTTTCGCATCCGATGCGATGTGACACAACGTTACAAATGTCTCTGGGTGTGTAAGTGTGTGCGTGCTTGTTATATGCCAGTCTATTTGAGCTGTTTTTATTTCGGGGTAAAGGCCGTAGGTTTTTTCGGCAGTTCAAAAATCCGTTTCCACCTTGATTGCAATAATGTCTCCGCTGAAGCTCGCATGTGTAGAGCCGTGAAGTAGAGTCATTAAAAACTGAAAGGAAAACGAATGAGAATGGGATAAATCCTCGTCGAATACAGGGCCAGGACTTGAGCGCGCTGGCTGTATGGTAGAGGGCAAATCGAGACACCGGAAGACTGTTTTGATGTGTGTGGTGTGCCGAATAACTGCCGAAATTAATCTGCACACATTTCACAAAAAGGGTTTTTTTAATATAAGAGCAAGGAGTCGGTGACCTTTTTGAATCCTCGGCTTTCCACCCGTTGATGGATGCGTAATATATGTGCTTATTACGTGATTAATGTTGGATCAAATATAAAAAAACTACTTTTAATTCGGCGACAGCTAATAGATGTCGAGTTTCCTTAAAAAAACCAAATCTCGTCTTGTATGAACAGTTTTAAAGCTACCGAAAGATGCACGTAGACATCATCAAAGGGCGAGGATTCTAGAACGGAAGGTACAAGATAAACATTACAGCGAAAGACGACATTGATAAACACATTCTTATTCACATTTCGTTTTTCGTTTACCCTGAAGGATAGTACCTGCAAAATTTTCTCGCACCGATGTACGGGAACCAAGCATGAGGCGAAGCACGAGAAAAAAACTGACATGAATAATGAATTAATTTCAAACAATCGTTTTACGATATTTCATTTTATATTTACCTTTGCCGTGCAAATCGTTAAACGAAATTTAAATGCAGCAGCTTGTCCTCGAAATGTAAATGCTTTTTCATTTTCGGGTGGGCCAAATAATTATCCGCCGTTGGTTCCTCAAACCAGGTTTAATATTTAGCAATGTGACATATTCATAATGTGTTGGAAAAAGAAGAAAAAAAAGAAATGTAAAACTCCGCCAAAGAATCCACCACTTCAGCAGGGCACATCGTTAATCTTAAACACTCATTAAAACGAGTGTGCGCCGGATTGAATATATGAATTTATGAATAGGAGAGCATATCAAAAATAAAAAGTATAGATATGAATATCCTTATTCTTTGTCCCCGGTGCGAGTGGGTAAGGGGTGGGTACCCCTTACGGCCCGGAACCGGAACACATCTTCACCAGCATTCGACTGCCTATTGCCGACAATGCAATGTGACTTACAACATAGCTAACGGGGGTCTAGCAGTCGGGATCTCCTGTGTGCGACGAAAGAAATCGTTGCAAAAATCTTATACATTTTCAATAACCGTATCTTGAGTGGCGAGAAGACTACCGCTGCACCTACCCTATCCTTGCCGATCTTCCTGCATATGACAAAGCACAAACGAACGGCTCCATACAATACACACATGAATCGATGACTGGGTAAGTTGGCAACCCTCCGGGACTGGTTGCAAGTTGTTTATTAGAGCAGATTAAAAAGCGGAGAATGCCGGTAACGGAGGGAAAAATTTGCATATCAATATTTATTAGTGCAAACGTCTTCGACGGAGAACGGTTGGCTGGAGGCAACCATGCGGCTGAGATGATTACTGATTCTTCCGGTGCTTTCATGCTTGAACACATCCGTACACGGGATGATAACAATCGTGTGTCGTGGCTCGAGTGTGAATCCGATATGTGGCAACACATGTTTGCACTGGAACCAGACGATATTATTTAGGGACCAGATTTTGATTACCAGAAAGATTATTCGATTTTATGTGAGCCGTGATAATTCGCATATGTTTAAGACGGATTGAATTTAATTTTTCTCTCTCGCAACACGATCTGAGCATGACTTTGCATCTTTTACTTCTTTAATGCGTCTTCGACTCATTAATCTGAACTTACCTTCTTTAATCAGTCTATCAGTCTTGGATTCTTCGTAAGTCCCCCTCCACTTGATCGATCCAGGTTGCTCCTCTTTTTCTTGAACCATTTTCACTGGGTTACCATCTGACATCCAAAGGATTCGCCCAGCCCATCGTAGCTAATACGCATATTCTTCGGCAGTACCTAAGTAGCAATCCGCAACTAGTACTGATACGACTAGATCCAAATTATGTTGCAACAAGAGCACGAACATGTTTTTAATGTTATACTGATCAAAACAAGGTGTCAGAAATGTACCATAACTGATTACGACAGAGTTATTTAGGTTTCCAATCATCACATCTTTTTGTCATATTGAATTAATTATGATTCATAAGCTATTGTTACTTAATCCAAACATATCTTCAATCGCAACTATGCCTCTAGCTACTAGTTGAAAATAAGTTTATTTGTCTTCAATAGTAGCAATCTGTCACTAGTTCTGATACTATGTTGCAACAAGAGTACGAACATGATTTTTATGTTACACCGGTAAGAACAAGGTGACAGCAGTGTTTCTTTATAACATAAACATTGAACAAACTCTCATTCGTAAGTTATCGTTACTTAATTCTAACATATATTTAATCACTGTTATGCTTTTAGTTACTAGTTGAAAGAAGGTTTATTTTCCGCTGCGAGAAAAATTATAAAAACGTAAGCGTATATGTAAATCGTTACTGTGAATTAATATTTGTTTATTTGTTAAAATAATCCATCTGACAATTAAAAGTCTTAATGAATAACACGAAGTACAACGAACAAACTTATAACAAGGATACACTTAATAATTTCTGTGAGAACTTGTGCGTCGGCTCACCAAATTCAAAGAGATGCTCAACTTTGGAAAATGCACGTATGCATGCTGTCATTGGTTCATGTTGTCCGAAAGTAGTACGATGAAATCTTGGTTGAAGTAGACTCGTCGAGCGTAGAGATCGCTGAGAAGCACGGAAGTCAAGAAGAGATAACAATTTTGGTGAATCAATATCGCCATTGATTACCTTAGCCACAAGTAACGCTTGCTGCATCTTTCTTCGTCGCTCTAAAGATTCCAGGCCAATCAGACGACAGCGGTCAGGGTACAGTGGTAAATCCAGAGGGTTTTGCCATTGGAGGTGCCGCAGAGCCAACCGGACGAATCTCTTCTGTACACGTTCTATTCGTAAGTTCCAAACGAGTTGGTACGGGCTCCAAACCAAACACGCATTTTCAAATAATGGACGCACCAACGAACAGTATAGCGCTTTTAGACAGTACGGGTCTTTGAAGTCTCGGCTAATTTTTGCTATGAAGCCGAGTTGTCGTGTTGCTTTGGAGATCAAAGTTGATCGGTTTTGGTTAAAGGTAAGCTTAGCATCCAGCAAAACGCCGAGGTCATTGACAACGTCGACTCTTCCAAGAGTTTGTCCATCGATTTGATAGTCGAATATTATGGGGTTGGTTTTGCGATGGAATGTTATAACTTGACATTTCACGGTACTAATAATTAAAAAAATTCTTCTACACCAGCCAACGAAAATATTTAAAAGTTCCTGGAGACGAACACAGTCCTCAATAGACCGAACTGCCAGATACAGCTTCAGGTCATCAGCGTAAACCAGTCTGCATCCAACGCCAAGTAGTAAAGTAGCGTCGTTAGAGAACAGCACAAACAATAGTGGACCTAGGTTACTACCCTGAGGAACACCAGATTTATTCGTGAAAGGAGAAGAAATACACGAGCCTAACTGCACACGTAGCACTCTGTCGCATAAATAAGAGCTCAGCCATTTAACAAACATTCTCGAAGCGCCTAGTCGGGATAGTTTTGTTACAAGTATTTCATGATCTATTCGATCAAACGCTGCTTTCAGATCAGTATAAATTGCATCAATTTGAGATTTTTCTTCCATCCGAGTGATACAGGTAGATGTAAAATCCAACAGGTTCGTGTTCACCGATCGTCCAGGCATAAAACCATGCTGATCAGTAGAGATGTACGTTTAAGTTTTGGAAAGTACGACAGTGCTAACTACCAATTCAAAAAGCTTCGACGCTGCTGACAAACTGGTTATACCACGGTAACTTCGTACATTTAGGCGATCGCCACTTTTGAATACTGGGAACATATAAGACTGTTTCCAAATTGTCGGAAATACGCCTTGCTCGAACGACTTATTGAATATCACACACAAAGGATAAGTCAAGACGTGGACGCATCGACTATAAACTACTGCTGGAATACCATCAGGTCCAGTAGAGTATGACTTTTTCAACCTTTTTGCAGCGGTGACGATCATATCCGGAGTGATTGGAAATGTGCTTAAATCCACTAGACTAACAGGAACGTCCATTGCGGCGGTTTCAGCCTGCGTGGCAGAGGCGGTACTGTTAGCAAAAACAGATGCGAAGAAACTTGCAAACAGTTCACAAGAATCAAATGTACAAGTGGATTCTACCCCATCAAAACGAACGTTTGGAGGAATTGACGAGCATTTTCGTTTCGAGTTGACGAAGCTCCAGAATTTTTTAGGGTTCCGTCGTAAGTCATTCTGCACTCGCATAACATAAGCTTTGTACAATCCGGTATTCAGTAAACGATATTCATCGCTAGACTTTTTAAAGTTTTTCTTAGTTTCAGTAGAACGCCAACGACGGTGTTTACGCCGCCATGAATTCCGTTCACGTTTCAGAGCTCGAAGACGAGAATTTGCCCACGGAGGAGAAATCGTGCACTTTACAAAAGGCAAATTTAAGTTTAGCCACTCCATCAAAAGATCTCGAAACTGCACAGCCATATCATCCACATGATCGAGCTTCTTGAGAGGTTCCCAATTTATGTTTCGAAGAAACTCAATCAAAGCATCAAAATTAATTCTCCTGTAGTTTAATGCTCTCGGTTTATTCAAAGGAGCAGCACGCCTAATATCTTCATCACAGTTAATTGAAAACGATATTGTCAAGGGAGGGTGATGAAGGTCAACGGGTAGCAGTGGAGCAGTACAATTATTTATATTCAATTGCTGCTCGGAAGGGCCAAAAACCAGATCGAGAACACGTCCGTTGTGATTCTTTTGTTTGTTTGCTTGGGAAAGGTTCAAATAGTCCATACCGTCGATCAAAGCGGTGCTAGCAGCGGTGAGCTGAGAGAAACCCGAATTTATATTTCCATCGATTCCATCCGTCCACACAATGCGTGGTTGATTGAAATCACCACACACCAAGACAATATCATTAGGTGTTGATTTACTGATTATCTCCGAAACAGAACAAATGTGCGCATCAATAATACCAACGTCTTGACTTTTATCGGGAGGAATGTAAACAGCACAGATCTGCAGTTTTCTGCCTCGCACGGTGGCACTAGCACACACTTGCTCTAGATAACGACCATTCACAGTTTCGATTAATGAGCACGAGTGCGCTTGTGAAACGGCGATCAAAACACCGCCAAAACTCCTTTTGTTACTATTTTCTGGACTCCTATCACAACGGAACACGTTAAATGAGTTTCCAAACAGTTGTAACGAGTTTATTCGGTCGTCAAGTCCAGTCTCCGTCAGAATGATGACGTCGTAACAGCAGGTATGCGTAGCCAGGAAAATATCATCAACCTTTGTCCTTAAACCTCGTACGTTTTGGTAATAGATCCAGATTTGATTATCGTTATCGTCATGCTGAAACCCGTTGTCATTAAGTGCTGGAATATCTGGATTTAAACAAAAATACTCGCCTCTGGTGGAAACCCTAGGGTTTCCACCGTCCGTAGTGCATCGCAATGGAATGTGCCTCCTTACGAACTGTTCGAGCTGGGGGGAGTCATTCGCCGGTCGAAGTTTTTTGGCTGGGTAATAAATTCCCGAAACAGTAATCCAACCGGCCAACACGATGGGTCCAGTGCCTTTGTTTTCATGTCAGGATTCAGTCCAATTTTATAGGACACAAATGACATGCCAGATACATCCTTGCCTTTTGGTACAAGCCGTACTAAGTTGATTGGATCATTCAAATCCAGGCAACGAGCGACGATTTTCTGGACGTCACTGTCCGAGACTAACGGGTTCAACCCTGAAAGGTACAACCAGAACTTTTCCACGTTGGTACTAACAGAAGACACGGAAAGATCATTAAAATCGATCTGACTGGTTCCATGGTCGGATGGGGCTTGAATGGTAGTCGTTTCCCACACGACGGCGTTTTGAGTTTCTAGGCCATGTGGGATTGTCCGGTCAGGCCATTCGGGCTGGTTTACTGTTCCCGTTATATTAATGATTTTATCGTTCAGGACAGCCACCGCATCCGCAAGCTGTTGTACTTGAGCTGTTATATCAGGTAACAAACTCTTAGAATTAGGTGGTTCACTGGAAGTTACTTGACGTTGATCATCAATATAAGCGCGAATGCTACGACCTTGAAGCTCCTCCCTGCATTTGGTGCATATCAGCATAATTTTGCCGAGAGCAAAAGCTTCCTTCAAACCCCTAGTGTTGATGCCGCAGCAGGTTTGGTTGATATGCAAAAAGGCATCGCAAAAACCACATCGCATGGGCTCGAGATCGTTGATCTCATTTTGGCACTCGCCGCATTGTTTTTTGTCCATTGCGTCTCTCTTCAAATTCGTAGCACACGCCGATGAATACCGAAGAACTTAACGAAGTCGATGAAGCTGCTGTCAGCGACGATAATGGATACGCACACAAAGCAAGCAACCAATCACTTTTGGTAGAGTTTACTCGGGGTTTTCCGGCACGTAAAACTTGGATCAGTGAGAACTCCACACGGAAATGCTTCCAAACGTCTAGCCAAAACGAATCACAGGTAACCGCTTCCAAACAAGACGTATTTACCAAATTAACTTTAAAAAATATAATATTACAGTAACATAGATATTACAAGATTAAAACATACGATTTCTGCATTAATTCAGATAGCTACTGGTTGGTTTTCGCAACGTAATGATAATGAAAATTCAACTTAGAAAACTTTTGTTGGCTTGAATATGGTAAACACACTGTGAAGTCGCAAGAGGTATACAAGGTGCTCCATCTTTTATGTCGGTGTGTAAACGCTAAATAACTTTCACATAGGAAGTTTTGAGTGGCGATTCACCATGTGACAACTATCAAATTGAACTGCAATTGTTAATTAACAGTTGAGATTGGTGCTTCTTCTAACGTTTTTTTCCAAAACGGGCGATAAAAAGTGTTGTGACTCTTGAATATGTTAAAATTGCGATGCCAAAACCCTTGTAATGCTTTCTAATACCTATAACTTACAAAAAGTAACACATATAACGCTTCGCAACACACAAAACTCACAAAAGAGTAACGGATGTAACGCCTCATAACTCTTGTACCTTATCAAAATGTTACACATGTAACGTTTTGTAACACCTAAAACTTACAACAAAAGTTACGCATGTAACGATTTGTAACATCCATAACTTACGAAGTAGTAACGCATGTAATACTTCGTAACAACTAAAACTGATTTAAGGTAACGAATTTAAAGCTTGTAACTTACAAAAACGTAACGTTTGTAACACTTCGCAACGTCATACCTCACAAAAAAGTTACGCATGTAACGCTTCGTAACGACTACAACCGCAATGTTGCTCGAATATCAAAAATGCAACGAACGCCAATGATCATCGTTCGCTTCCCTTCGCCTTTGTTCGATAAACGCTCTAATATTCGAACTTGTCCGTATATTCGGGTGCGAACAAAGCCTACACTAATTCGTTGCTCGCATGAAGATCTACGGTAAGGGCTCCCTATTTCATCTCAGCTCCAATTTCCATCTCATTCCTTCACCTCATAACTTTGAACATTAATTATATCTTTAAACGTACCTTGTATAAAACTGTGGAACGTTTTTAAACATTTATTCTAGGTTTTGCCACACTTTCCAATTGAAAAAATAGTTAAAAAACCTTCAACGATCGCTTTTTTCGTTTAAAATAAACTCACTTTTTGATTTAGGAACCACTTTCGTCTGAAGTTTTACAATTCATCATGTTTCTGAATATTTACTAATCGATTCGTCTCAAAACATGATAACTATTTCACATAATTACACCACTATTTAATGTTGAATGACTTACAGACTTCTGAAATTACCTGATAAGAGATAAAAGCAATGAAAAATATGAGATGAAAATTTGCATTTAATTCACTTGATTGTTCTTTGTTTTTACCTCATTTCGTATCGCAAGGTTGCCAAGTTTTCTCATAATATTAAATAGAAAAAATATTTTTTCTTCTTTAAATTATCATCAACAAGTTTAATTATCACATGGATCAATAAGTCCCGAGACTAACAATGGAAACAACATTTTTTTGGCAAAATTTATTTTATTCATTAGCATAATCACCTTTTAGAGTGATACAATGGTTCCAACGTTTTTCCAATTTTTTAACACCATGTTTATAAAAAAATTATCTTTCGCTTCAAAATAAGCTTCAGTTTCAGCGATGACCTCCTCATTTGAGCCAAATCTTTTTCCCTGGAGCATTTTTTTAAGATCAGCAAAGAGCCAGTAGTCACTGGGGGCTAAATCTGGCGAGTATGGGGGGTGGGGAAGCAGATCAAATCCCATTTCGTTCAATTTCGCCATTGTTTTCATCGACTTGTGGCAGGGTGACTCGTTGCTGTTTTTGTTCCATCGAAAGCAATCGCGGCACCCACTTGGAAAAAACCTGTTTTCATGATCACTTTTTCATGAAGGATAGTAAATACACTTCCATATGATATCTGTGTCATCTCAGCAATCTCACGGAGCTTAACTTTACGATCTTTCACTATAATTTTTGTCATTTCCCTCACATTTTCCGGTGTAACGGCTTCCACAGGTCTACCCGAGCGTTCCGCGTCATTTGTGTCGGTACGACCACGTTTAAACTCGGCGAACCACCGTCAAATCGTTGCTTTTGATGGACAAGAGTCCGGATAACATTTTTCAATCCATTGTTTTGCTTGGTGTTTTTACCCATTAAAAAACAATGTTTTATCAAAACACGAAATTCGGTTTTTTCCATTTTTTAAACAAACTACAAAACGACTTTACTCCAACCTCGATAACTCAGCTGTTTCTGGTCGGATCGACTTAAAATTTTGACCCGTTTCAAGCAAAGGTTAGTACTCTAGAAAGACGTGGTTACTGGTTTACTACGAGCGCCATCTCTGCTTTAGTCTCGGGACTTATTGATCCATGTGTTATATCATTGATATTTATATATAAATAAAACTATCTCGGATTCTAATATTACCAAATAGAGCATGTTAAATACTAATCAAATAACCATTGTGGCAAATCTAGTAGCACTGGTTTCTTTCCGCTATACGTCACCATAACACTGTTAAATGTGTGTGTTTCATCGGCTGTGCACAGAGATGCCAGCTATTTTCATACAAAATATGTATCTGCTATATCTGTTTTCGCTAATAAAATGAATCAAATTCAAATTCAAATCAAATTGGTTTTAAATTTTAGTATAAATATTTATTTTTTTAGTATAAATATAACATTTGCACAAAAGATTACCATTTTAACATGTGATTTGTCCGTTGATTAATAAACTTTTAAAGAAGTACTGTAATCAAATACTAATAGATACTCAAAGAGAAAAGTCTAACGTTTTACTTGTCACTTTTTATGAACCTTTACAAATCTGTAATAAATTTAGAAAACCTGTAATCGGATTAAACGAACGCGAACGCAAAAATCTATACAACACAGATAAATCTGTATGACTGGCATCTCTGGTTCTACATTTTGTTTTTAGAAGGGCTAATGCCTAAATAGTAACAATTCTTTTTCGTTTTTTTTAAGTTCTCCAAATTAACTGCAGAGTAAAATTTTAAATTTGAAACGAAAGGTAATAACAACGATCCAAAAAATTTTAAACATCGAAATGATTCCAAAAAGTTTTTTTTTTAAATATCGCGTATTGTGTCATAGTTGGCATTAGGCCCTTTTTAAGGAAAATTCTGACATTTTGAACCTGAGAGTGTAATAGTGCAATATTTTGGTTTTGATTGCTGTCGCCATTGCTAATTTATGGGATGAATAAAGAACCAACGATAGGATGAATACAAAACCTTTGAGATGAAATTAGGAGCACAGTAGTGAACATATCAGAAGTGCTTTTAGCTGATTTTTTAATTATTATTTTAATGTCCAAGGAATGTGAATCAATTCCTAATGTGGAGCAAGTCAAATTAAGCAGAAATATGAAAAAATCGTTGTGATTTTGATGGCTAAATCAGGTTTTTAAGGTAACGTCCTTACAAATGAATTGAAATAGGGAGCCCTTACCCTATTTCTTGCAGTTGTTATTCGCATTGAACATACCCCCGAATGACTTAACACGAATGTGGAACGAATATACATGCAGCGATCATCGTCAAAACCTAATTCGCGATTATCGTTCGTGTTGTCTTGAAACAATCAAATTAAGACGGTTTCCTCTGTATTAGTACACACACACACACACACACACACACACACACACACACACACACACACATGCGGATTGATAAAAAAAAAGGTGTCATCTCACTGCTAGGAGGATTAAGAACGTTTTTTAAATAGTAACAGTAGAAGTACTGTCGGAGATGGAGGCACAATATAAACAGAAATATTTGGTGCATTTCGTCCAAAATATACCTTCGTTTTGGTTTTTAGCGGATTGTTATTGATAATTAATTTACTTCATTTGTCGATGCCTTTCACGCAGCCTACCTGGGTTCGATTCCCAACCCCGCACACAGGGTCAGAAATTTTTTCTGGCCCGAAGTGGTAAACCTTAAGGTTGAAACCTGCATAATCGAATCAAAAACATAACTTCGTTTGTTTCCATTTCTTCATTTTAAGAAAAATGGATTACCTATTTGTATTTGTATGATTTGTATGTATGTAGGATGTAGCGTCATGTGTGTGTAATAGCAGTACGTTCTTTTTATGCCGAATACAGAAGCAAACAGACACTGGTACTTTTTTCTGCGTGCAAAACAAATTTTATTTGCGTGAAAATCAACACAAATTTTTTTTTCTGACGGATGCTATCAGAATTTTTGCAACCCAAGATTTGTTTTGTCATTTTCAAAATGCCTACCGATTTCGGTTACCGGCACCACATTTTTTCGATAAATCGTGAAAAATTGTTAATAATATGCAGGCTGCCGTCGAAACAAAGCAAGCCAAAGTTTTGGCCAAACGTCTAGCTGCTCATACAGCAGATGTTCCGGCTAAGAAAAAACGCGGAAGACCGGCCAATCCAACACCAAAGGCGCCACCATCCAAATTATCGGCCAAGAGAGCCAAGGCGAAGTCACCATCAGACAAATTTAGTTTTTTCTTTGAATAACTGCAGTCTTTACAAATATTTTTTTTCCATTTTTAGTGGAATTTTTTGGGGTGCCGGTAACCGAACACTTTTTTTGAAATGGCCAAAATTTATCGCTTTACTAAATCGATAATAAAATTAATTTAATTATTAATAAAATTAAATAATGTATCAATCAAATGAATTAACTCAATTTCTTAATCATTTGTTAGCTAGGGACTTTAGCTTTCCATTGATGTATAGATGTCCGCATAATGTGCACTAAGTCAGAAGTTATGAGCTTAAAATAAGAGGGTGCCGGTAACCGAAAACTCTCCCCTACGATTTGTTGGATGTATCTTAAGCTCATTTGATAATTTTACCAACGCCTAATAAGTTTCTGGAGTATTCATAGTTCCTTTTCTAAGCAAGCGTTCTACTCCATATTCACGTGTATGTCAAAACCTGGGTTTGAATATACCACATTTCGAAGATATAACAAAATCGATTTGATTTGCTGATGGCAAGAGATTTTCGAAAGACTTCAACTAATCAGAAAATCCTGATTCTCGACTTTATCGGTCAACGATATGCTTTGGATGAAATACTGCTGTATTTTCCCACCGTACGTTCCATGTGTTCAAATGTTATCGCCAATTTTTCATTGTTTAACGTATATTCTTGGATATTCGCACTAGAAGTAACTGATTCGAATTTTTGGAAATGGTTTGTCAAAAGATGGAAGTATTACCTATGGTTTCGAACATAAAATTCATACGAATTTGTTACTTACTTTTCTTTAGCCATTTGTGGTAACTTTGCAAGGTTACCTTTCCAGATTGTTTGTGAAATATAAAACCAAGTACGGCTCGGAAAAGAAAACTTTCAAAATTTAAATAATTCTCAATTACGATTGATATAATTGTTTATGATTTTTCAAAATTCCGTCCAGTTACTTAAGATTTAACGATTTGTTTTAGTCTTTGTTAAGACGTAGAGCCGTCTTGAGCTAGTTTTAATATGATCAGTATCTAACGGGGAAACAGATTGGAAAACTGACATATGAACACAATGTTGTAATGAAAACCGCGAAAATGTTACCGCAGAGACGAGACTCGAACCCGTAGCTAACTCCTAACCAGGGAAATTGTTTAACCAATTAAACTACCCTGCAGAGATGTCCATCTCCTCTGTGTGACGAAGAGCAAGCAAAATTTCTTCCCTCACACTGACAACTTCAACGAGAGCTCTTCTCTTTCACATATACACACCACTGTTGTATAAAGTGTGCACGCATCATGAGTGCGTTTGTTTATTTCCTTTTACCTCCTCCACTGAATCGCACCAAAGTGCTAGAGCAGAGCTAATAAATTCTCTGAGGTGGATGCAGATACTTTCACAGAGGTGTGAGCACTCTGGTGTATTGTTTGCGTAGAAGAAGCGTGGGCACGCAAAATCAGCAAAATAAAACAATTTATCGTTAAATTGTCGATTTCCATTGCAAATTTTTCATAGCAAGGCCAGATCTATTCTCTATTAATTGAAGTTCACAGAAGTGTTCGCTCACCATCACGGGCCAGTGATCACTTGGGCGTTTTTAGGCGAGAGCACGTGAGAGCGATTCGTGCGAAGAGAATGTTATTCTCTCGCACCAGCTTCTTTCAACACAAGCACGCACTCAAAGTCTGTCTGGCTGGACACTGAAAAGAAGTGCGCTTTCCTTCTTGCGTGGAGCGGAGCAAATATATCCGCAGTGTTTAATTGAAACCTACGCCCTGGTGTATCACTCTAGTAAAATGCCATCTCTGCTACCCTGCATATGAAAACACATGAAGAGAAAGTCCAATTGATTGGACGAAAACTAAGCATGCTTCGCTGTACTTTGCCACCACGGTATTCACTTACACTCTCGTATCGACGGAAACAAATTCAACAGAAACACATACAATGATCACGAGTCTATTTCTACCCATCTATTTTTGCCGCACGATACTGATTTGAGACTTTTTTGTTTTTGTCTATTTCGCTATCTACGAGGTAACACACGATAGTTTCATCCTTCGATTTCATGGATATCCACTAGTGTGAGGTAGCAGCAGTGACGATTGTGTGATCTCAAACACAATGGTAAAGGTACACAAACTTTTTATTGACCTTCAACGATTTGTTTTAGTCTTTGTTAAGACGTAGAGCCGTCTTGAGCTAGTTTCAATATGATCAGTATCTAACGGGGAAACAGATTGGAAAACTGACATATGAACACAAAGATTGCAGCAAAACTTAATATTTAATCTAGGCAGACAACTGAATGAAATGAATACAATTACAGTCACGTACAACATAGTCGAAACCACATAAAATAGAAAATGAAACCGAGAGTTAAAGGCGTTACTTTTTTGTAAGTTAGGCAATGTTGCACAAATTATTCGTATTACTAATTCATTCATCCATCTCCGGTGCGACCAATCTTATATTACTCACGCCCGTCTCGAACAACGTTGTACTATTTACTGCACTAAAGAGAGAATGGTGAAAATGAATAAGCAATAATCGTGAGGAACCCGAACATTCTTTGCTGCTGATATACATCGTGTATGTTCATTTTATACATTCGTTCATTTAATTTACTTCTCGAATTGGTTTAAATAGCGTTACTGCGATGATCGTTGGATTCCATTCTTCGCGAAGCATTCTTGATCTAATTAATTCATCATATCTCGTGAGGTAGCAGCAATGGGGGTGTGCTGGGATATGGTTCATCACACACACATACATAAGACTATGGTACTAATACAGAGGAAAACGTCTAATATAGCTTGTTTCAAAGACAACACGAACGATAATCGCGAATAAGGGTTTGACGATGATCGCTGCATGTATATTCGTTCCACATTCGTGTAAAGTCATTCGGGGGTATGTTCAATGCGAATTACAACTGCAAGAAATAGATCTTCATATTATTGAAATTTTGATTAGTAGCGAGCAGTGTCCTATTTTGTCTGCTAAAAATCTCCGGCATATCAGATTTCCCTGTCATAGACGACGGTTTTGAAGGAGTAAGCGATATATCAAAGGGAAAGCATCGTTCTGATTGGTTAATCGATGCGAAAGCGAAGCTGTTGGAAGCACGCGAATCTATAAATAGAAGCAAAATTATAGCTAACGTTTCAGTACTACGCGTAGCATGCTAGAGGTTGGTTGGTGCTAGACAGCAAGACAAAAAGTGCCATAAAACGATTTGAAGCTATGCTCTGATCTTGTGTCATGCAAGCTCGGCTGAAATTCCATGTTATTTCGTTTCGCCTGAGAAATTGACAACTACCCAGGGTAAATTTTGAGTGCTTAAGATTAATTTCTGATTTATATAAGATGAACTCGATTGATAATGAGAAAAAGTTTAACGCAGAATGGTAGAGAAATTTAACGCAGAATGGTAGAGAAATTTAACGCTATAAAAATAACTGCTTGCATGCAAAACTTGAATACAAGCTTGGCGAAAAGAAACATAAATATCAAAATCGTATCGCAGGTATGTAAAAAGATATAATTGCATACATTTGGGATATTGGTGTAATTTCGTCGGCTATAAAACAAACAATGTTCGGTGTTGGTTCCTAATCAAGATCAACCTTAGGAAGTTCGATCGGGATAAAATTGAATAGCAGACTATGGGACCATGAGACCTTCCATTTGAATCTTAGTTTGTGATAATCGGTTCAGACATTTCTGAGAAAAAAGGGTGCATAGTTTTGTTACATACATACACACAGACATTTGTTCAGTTCGTCGAGCTGAGTCGAATGGTATATGACATTCGGCCCTCCAGACCTCGGTTAAAAAGTCGGTTTTCACAGTGATTGCATAGCCTTTCTATATGAGAAAGGCAAAAAGAAACGTATTCGAAAAACTCATTGTCGATAGTAATAAAGCTTTCGATCACTTTATATTGAGTTCAGTCGTTTACGAGTTCGATTATTTTGGTTCCATAATGCCAAAACTTCTCGATAATCCAATACTTCTTCGAGTGAAGTCGAACGAAGCACGTTGATCGACTTCGAATCGAGAACCATAATACGAAACGTGGTCGATTCGATAAAATTTTAGTCGAATCGGGATACATAATGCCACCCCTGGTTTCTATGTGTCAGCTTTGCTGGTTATGCTTTGTGCGGAGATTCGTTCAACTCCAGTTTTGCGCGCATTTTTTGGGACTCCATTTCACTTCAACACCAAAAAGTTATCAACAACGAACTCATCCGAATTCCACGATGTCTTGTCGCAGGATACATATCTGTAAATAACATCAAAGTAACGGTATGCTATTGCTATTACAACATCTTTCGATCAATGCTAGATTCAACAAACGGGGGAGATCTGTTGAAGGCACAATTTCAATTCAGATTGTTTTTATCGACACGAACGAAACTGATAATTGATGGATACGAAACTGCTCGGACGAATCAGTGACTGATAAACAATTGCTAAAGCGGCACGATTCAGATGTTCGAATTGCAAGACTAGCGAAAGCCGATGGTACATGATCTTAACCATGCTGCTAAAGATTCGTTGATCTTCGTTTACTCATGAGCAAATTTTTTGTATGTTCAATTATATTCCACTTCTCATTTATTTTCGAGTCACTGTTTGTTGTTCAAGTGTTGAGGTAAAATTTATCAGCTCCAAAATTGCTCTAATTGAAAAAAAACGTAGTTTGAAACTAACGATAAGCATCGTCCGCTTCAACGAAGAATCTCCACCAGGGAAAGTGTGATGCATTCACTTTCCTTACTCTAATTAACCCAGTTGAAGATCCGGTAGCTAGCCACAAGGAATTCAAACAAACCGGACAGTTCGATTCGCTGTAAACTCCAGTAAACAACAGACTCTAGGGGAGGATGGAGCACAAACCGTTCGGAATGGTTTAGTTCGGTTTTAAAAACGGTGGCATCATCCCCCTGCCCAGCGCATAGCCAAATCACCTGAATCATAATTAAATTAATACATCGATCCAAGCAATTTGCGCCGGCATGCCGCATGTGCCGCTTGCTCCAGTAGACTCCGTGCATATTTCATGGTCACGTGAGCATCAACGAAACTGCCAGAATCCGTGGCAATCCAGCGCCGGCTAACTCACGACGAGATATGTGCTTACATGTGCGCCACAGCCTGCTGCTTGCATTTATCACTCTCCCAGGTGGTTATAAATTTCACCTTCATGCAGAATACACCGATGCGTTTTTTTTTCTCAGCTAATAGTGCGGCATAGTGGGAACACGTTTTGGTTTATTTTTCGAATGAAGGATCCAGTTTTATGCGCTTTTAGCTCCTAGCACCCGTTGTGCAACGATAGCCAAAGATGCACCTGCCCACGCGAAGTAGGTACAACTGCACACTACTTACTACTTACCAATTGCATTGCTTCAGCTCGTATCGCGTTCATGTTTTCGCTAGATCTGCAAAATACTGTATCGTTGCGTGGTACACATAATTTTCTACTTTCCGTAGTTTATTTCGTCTCATCCTGCCCGAGCGGGGAGATACTTAACTAGTTGATGAAGGTAGAGTGGGTGGACTGCGGGGACTGGCGTGATTCGGACCACGGGCATCGATTTGACGATCAAACAGAGCATTGAAATGCATTTAAAAGCTGGTGCTAATCAGCGGATTTCGCTAGTTGCAGCTTAGATAGTTGAGCGGTGAACGTCGTCGTCCCTCGCGAGAACCACTAACAAAAGGTTTTTTTGTTGTTCGGAATTTAGTGTGCCTGTGTGTGTGCGGGTGTGTTTTGGTGAACGGGATAGTAAACAAAAAAAGACAGTTCATCAAAATGTGCAACCGATCATTGATCCTGCAGCTTCTGCTGGTGATAACGCTCGCATCCTCGGCACTCAGTGCTGCTTCCTGCTCCTGGCGAGCAGCTGGAAGTAACTGGTTCGGAGGCGAAATCTGTATCCTACAGAAAGTGTACGACGACTGTCAGGAGAAAAGCGATTTCACCGAATGCCTGAAGCAGAAGGCTGTGACATCGTTGTCGAGAGCGCTTGACATGGTGAGTTATTGGCATAGGAAGGAAAATGGTTTAAAGTTTGCTCTAAATGTCCCCTTCCTCCAAACAAGGATTCCATTCAATTGGTCGATGGAGTAACCCTAGTCAAACAGAATTCTTCGGATGATGCGGAAAACGAAACCGTCCCTGCGTTCACGGAAGCCCGTGGTTTGGAAGACCTGAGTAGCACCGACCGAACGCTACTGCAAAAGCTGGACCACTTCCTCAAGACACACACCGTTAAGCTGGATCTGGCCACCCCAAACGAAGCTCGTGGGCCGGGCGACAAGAAAAACGGTAGCCGATATATCATTGCTGCTATACTGACAGCCATGGGCATTGCTGGGCCGATCGGTCTCAAGACTCTCGGTGCCATTGCATTCAAGGCTTTGGTCATCTCGAAGGTTGCTCTCACCATTGCCAGTATTCTGGCGTTGAAGAAAATTTTCAAGGCCGACCACCACGAGGAAACTAGCTTCCAGGTGCACACTGGCCATGACAACCGCCGGAATACCTATTTCGTGCGTCCAGTTCGGGCTTCCGTAGATCCGTACCGGTACTACTACGAACAACCCGTCTATTAAATGGCAGCAGGCAAACGACCCCACAAACACCAAAGCCAAATATCGAAGTCAACCAAAACCGAGAAATAACGACAAGCAAACAAGCGACTAAATCGTGCAAATTAATCTGTTTTCACAGCGGAAACCGGAAACAGACTCGAAATGCATGTGTTTTGAGACTGCTTTGTGATGAACGCCAAACGCGTTCCGGCAATCGGAAATCATCACAATCAAAAACACCAAAATCAGAATCCCCCCCCAGAACGACGGGGTGTGACGAAGCGAAGGCAAATGATCAGAGGCGAAGTAAAAGAAGCGATGTGCCTGCTACCTCTCTTGATCTGTAGAATAATTGTCATTAATTGTTATTTATTTTAATATGTAATTTATTTATTTATTGAAAACAACGATGTCCCTCCTGTTTTGTCGATAAGTTAAAAAAATATTGTTGTGCAATAAATGAAAGAAGTTAAAAACAGACACCCTTCCGAAAAGTGGATTCATTTTTGAACAGTACATTAAACCATAAATCAAATAAACATAGTTTTCCCAGTATAATAGTAATGTAGTTGAGCAACCAGAGACAGTAAAAGCACCATCTGGTGGAGAATGGGTACGTAAATGCTCCTAAAATGCATGCATAAAGTTGCCTGCACATTTAACACAACCACAGCAGCTAATGGAAAAAAGTACACCCGTTTCTCACCAGAGGTGCTATTAGTGTCACCGTACAGTGGGAAATCTATGTTTATTTGATTTATGATTAAACTGTCCATATTCAACGTACAATAAGTGTAAAATTGGATCGAATATTCATTTTAGTAAATTTCAACTGGCTGGGTCGCACCCAAAAGAGAGAAAATAACCAAAAAATTTTTGCTATTTATGCTGATATTGGTTTCAACATTTTTTTAAGTTCCCTTCCTCCCAACTATTCATTTTATATTTGTTATATCCACACATATGTATCTTCGTACAACATTCCACCAATATTCATAATGTGTGTACACCGAAATCTTCATTTACGAACTGCACCCAAACCTCCGTTTACGTAAACTTTTTTTACGTTACCACTTTTTACGTAACTCCTTTTACGAACAAAATCCCAAATAACGTAAACTACTTTTTTTTACGTAAACTACTTTTTTTTTGTAACATAAAAAGAGGTTTTTGAATGCAATGAAAATCATTTCCGGCTCATTTATATTCCATGGAAATTACTACAATATTGGCATTTTCGGAATGGGTTTGATAGGTAGATTTAGGAAAAACATGTTTGGGGTGGTTCAGAATTCCAAAATTCCGGTTTTTTGTTATTCCTTACAAACCCTTACAATATGGATAGTTTTGAAACGGATTTGATGAGCACATGTCGGAAAACAATATTTGATGTTGTTCTGAATTCCAAAATGACGACTTTCGGTTTATTGATATTCTTCGAAAACCTCACAATATTTTTGGAACAGGTTTGATGAGTACATGACAAAAAACAATATTTAAGGTGGCTCTGAATTCCCAAATGACGACTTCCGGTTTATTGTTATTTCTTGAAAACTCTGACAGTGTAGGTATTTTCGTAACAGTGTTGACGAGTGAATGTTGGAAAACGATGTTTGAGGTGGTTCTGAATTCCAAGATGGCATACTCCAGTTTTTTATATCCAGAATTTCACTTTATTATGGTACTTGTTCAGCGGTTCCAACAATCTTGATAAACTGGAACTGATCTGACTGGTATACACTGAAGTCTTTTTTTATGCAAGTTTATGTACCGCATAAAAAAACCGCATAAAAAACCGCATAACTCGGCTGAAAAGTTCGTATCGTTTAATAGAAACACCAAAATTCGTTTTTATTATTCAACATAATTGCCATCAGAGGCGATACAGCGATTATAGCGATCTTCCAACTTTTCGATACCATTTTTGTAGTACGATTTGTCCTTTGCCTTAAAATAGGCCTCAGTTTCAGCGATTACCTCTTCATTGCTTCTAAATTTTTTACCAGCGAGCATTCTCTTGAGGTATGAGAACAGGAAAAAGTCACTGGGGGCCAAATCTGGAGAATACGGTGGATGAGAGAGCAATTCAAAGCCCAATTCGTTCAATTTCAGCATGGTTTTCAATCATCAATTCGTTGTTGTTTTTGATCGATTGTGAGCTCACGCGGCACCCATTTTGCACAAAGCTTTCTCATATCCAAATATTCGTGAACAATATGTCCAACACGTTCCTTTGATATCTTTAGGGTGTCAGCTATCTCGATCAAATTCACTTTTCGGTCATTGCAAATCATTTTGTGGATTTTTTTCACGTTTTCATCGGTAACAGCCTCTTTTGGACGTCCACTGCGTTCATCGTCTTCGGTGCTCATATGACCAGTACGAAATTTTGCAAACCACTTACGAATTGTTGCTTCGCCCGGTGGAGAGTCTGGATAACACTCATCAAGCCATTTTTTGGTATCGGCGGCACTTTTTTCATTGAAAAGTAGTGTTTCATCAACACACGAAATTCCTTTTTTTCCATTTTTTTCACAATAACAAAAGTAGCTTCACTCAAAATGCAATATCTCACAAATTAATAATCAGACAGCTGTCAAATTTATACACGTATCTTTTGAAGGTTGGTACTAACTGAAAATGGTATGGATTTATTTCTAGTGGCGCCCTCTCATTGAAACGAAACGAACTTTTCAGCCGATCTGTTAACTCTGAAAATGAACCCGTTTCAAAAGTTCCCATATTGTAAGTGTTTTCAAGGCATACGGAAGTCGCCATCATACAATTCAGAACCACTTCAAACATCGTTTTCCGACATGTACTCATCAAACTCGTTAGGAATACCCATATTAAGGGTTTTCAAGGAATGTTAATGAACCGGAAGTCGCCATCTTGGAATTCACAATCACCTCAAAGATCGTTTTGCGACATCTACTTATCAAACCAGTTCCAAAAATACCCATATTATAAAGGTTTTCAAAGAATATCGATAAACCGGAAGTCGCCATCTTTGAAATTGATGCTACTTAAAACATCTTTTTCCTGTAAAAACTGATAATTTTCGTTCCATATTTATCCAATATATTATTATCATCCAATAATACCTATAAATAAGGAAAACGTTTTTTACGTTGAAAATTCCAAAAAATGTAAACTTTTTTTACGTTGAAAATTCCGTTTTTACGTCATAATTCAATTTACGAACACCCGATTACTACGTAATTGGAGGTTTGGGTGTAAATGGGGGTTCGAAAATCGAGTTAGTTCGTGAGCAAAGTTTTCGTTGCACAGAATTTACTTCTTAAAATAGCTTTCGTTATTTGGGATTTACTATAACAAAAAAGTTTCGAATAAGTAATGAATGCGAAAAACTGCAATTTAATGGATATTTTCGGAACGGTTGTCAAGAGTAGGTGTAAGAAAATGATGTTTAGGGTCGTTTCGAGGGAGGTTCGTAAAACAAGTTTAGGTTATATGAGATTTGGCTCGTACAGAAGGTAACGTAAAAAAAGTGTATGTAAACGGAGGTTTGGGTGTTATATTGTACAGCACTTTCCAACAATGTCCTCCAAACAAAGTTTCTTTTCGGTGTGATTTTTGTTTCGTTTAGCTAGATAAAATTTGTAAATATTATTAGTTAGCGTAAATCACACTTAACCTAAAAAGTAATAAATCCTATAGTTCACAACACACGTGTCATAAACATCCTTTTGACCCATTAAATTTAAGTGTGTTCTAAGTGCAACTGTGCAAAGAATACACACACACACACACACACACACACACACACACACACACACACACAGTTGCAACCCTGGGTAGGAGGTTCATTGCATAGGAAGCTGGTCTTACAAGCCAGTTGTCGTATGTTCGAGCCCCGACCTGAAAGCGTTCTTAGTGTCAGTAGGATCCATAGTACTAAGCCGTGCAATGAATTCTGTACACTAAGAATTAGCTGCGAAGCCTGTTGGAACAGAAAGGCCCAATTCCACAAAAGGAAATTTTGGTAAATAAAAATTATATCAACTATTTCACTCTTGAAATTTTAGCTGAAAGTAAATTTAGTCGGTCGTAATATCGTGAAACAGGTATTGTTTTAGATTGTAGCAATTTTTATAGCAAAACTAAAACTTCAACATTGACAAGCTATTGAATGAAATGAATACTCATAAATGAATTACTCATGATTTATAGCTCTAGTGTAAGAGTAACCACTAACAATAATGATTGAATTAGCATATATTCAAGGGTGAAGAATTCAAAAATTCATTACGTCCAGTCTTTTTTACAAGCCAATATAAGGAGATGTAAGCCCACTGCGCTCAATCATTGAAAAAAGTTCTTGTTTCTATGTGTCCGTTTTTCTTGGTACGCTTCGTGGACGGTTCGTTCAACTGAAGCGGATAACATTTTGCGCGCATTTTATGACGCTATATTTCACCTTAAGACTTGGTTGGAAACTTTTTTTAAAAACTTTGAATAGAATATTCGGTTTTCCGTCGTTTAAAATGAATTTTATTCCGAATGAATTTATTTTTCTAATGGTAAAAAAGATTTGAAATCGGTCCAAAAATGGTTAAGATATGGTCAGTCAAAATTAGCGTTACCACTTTTATTTACCCCCTTAGTATTCGGAGTGTTAAGTACGTTATGTGATAGAAAAGCTAAAGGACTATTCACACATATCCGGTCCGGTTCAGTACCGGCACGACACCGTGCACGGATACTGATATTGTTTCATTCGTTTTCAATGCGCGCATTCACACCTATCCGCCACCGTGCCGTTTCAGTGCAGCTCGCCGTCAGTGTAGTGTCCGTCCGGCAAACTCAAATTCGTCGTCACCGATATTGTTTTTATTTTCACTGAAGTCGGTATGTCACAGCCTTTGCTGTTGCGGAAACGGAACGGAAGGATTCCGACAAAAAAAAGAACCCTGACGGCGCACTGAAGGCACTTTCACTGAACCATCACGGAACTGAAATGTGTGAATAGTCCTTAATACGTTACTATAACTGTTGCCGGAAAGTTTTCTTCGAAAGCAGTACAATCGATATTCTGCGTGCAGAAAAAGAAGACATTCGACCTGAAATATGCGATATTGGTTATGAAACACATTAATTATAATTTTGATTGTTAGATTCGAATAAGAAGCATTCTGAATTGAAAGCAAACCAACACCCTATCAGTAAGCAGTAAGCAAGTAAGAAGCATATATAACAAAATTTTCAAACAAGTAAGAACAAGAGAAATACTTTAGATAAGATATGTTGATCGGGATTTTTTTGCAATACCGTAGCTAAAATTTTATCGACTAATCTCTCCGATGCAAGTATCCACATTAGATGTTCTGTGTTTTGTAGACAGTCTAAGCGCACGTCTCGCCAGAGTTTAACGGTTAAGTCCTTGCCCCGGCCAACCGACAAGGGAGCGTCAGTAAACTTGATAAGATGTAAATCCGTAGAAAAAGGGGCTTTCTGGGTGTCTGGAAGATTCTCTCTGTCAAGATAGCATGTATGAATTTACTCGAAGTTGTACCTTGAGAAACAGGACATGTAACATGAGTGTCCTACCTGTGCATGCCGTACCCTACTATATATGAATACGAAGGAGAAAGGTGAACGAAGATAGATTTCTGCAGCATTTACCTTGCACTACGCTAAAAGCACAATAATATGATTGATGGGCAAGACTGAGCTTCTGTTTTACTCCTTTCCTTTCTTTAGAGTGCGAAACGGCGAGGAATAGAAGAAAAGACATTGTCTAGGTTAGGGTTTCTAACACATACACTAGTGGGAAAGATCAGTTTCGTGTTACCCTCGAAGGGTTGGTTTTTCAAGTGGACTCGCTGTGCTAATCTCCGAAAATCTGCACTAATCATATTACTCGAAGAATAAACGATATATGATTTCCTGTAGCTTGGATCATTGGTGAGTTGCTTTAAAAAATGCGAGATGCTTTGTTTCAAGGGAACACACACTTAAAATATTATCTGGCGCCATCAATTTGGAACGAAAGCAACGACAGCCAAAAAGGAGCGCACTCAGTCCGGCAGTCCTAATCCTCCGAAATACTATCTAAAGATCAATAATTCTTCATTGTTTCCATTCTTGCCTCAAATTGGAACAACAAAAATAAACCGTCGCCGGATCCACATCTGAATTGTGGGTTGAAAAACTCCCGATGCTAAAGCAAGCAACGGAAGATTGAATCTGGCGGCAAGAAGTTTCATCTCATTTCGCATTCCATCCCTTATTTCTCTTCCGGGTTGTATTTCTTCGAATTTAATTTTCATCATGAGTTTTGTCGGTCAGTAGGTCTGCTACCTGTTAAAGATTTTCCTTTGTGTTAATGACCTTTCCGTGAAAGGAGTTCTGTTTTTTAAAGTGTTTTATTAATTGCCTGACGAAGAGCGACTCTAGCTCTGTCCTCGAATGAAATGTATGCATATATCCTAAACACATGTTCGAATGCGACTACAAACATACATTTTCACCAGAACCGGCAAATTTTCTCACCCCAAGGAAAACTGCAAAATTAACTGAAGCAAACCAAACGAACGACGAATGTTTCGCTTCCTTGCTAATGAATGCAGTATTTCATCGCAGTTAAAAATTATTTCCACACATGCACCAAACATATGGTAGGGGCTCCTCCGGGAGCCGAACTGATTTTATGCTTAAATTCTTTCCAAAACAGTTTGCAAAAAATGAAAATGTAACCATCATCACATACGACTGGATGCTCCCGGCCAGCCCCATTAGTCGGAGCTGTTGCTGATGCTGCGAGTCGGATGCCGCCACCGCTGTCGGATTTCCGTCTGTACCTTTTTTTTCTCCAACCGGGAAGGGAGTCGTGATTCGAGGGTTGAAATGAAATACACTTCGAAATGAAAATTTTTCACTGGAGCTCGATGGAAGTCGGCGGAGCCGGGCAAGGTTCAAAGTTTCACTCACATCTTCGGTTCAGACTTATTAGATTATTTATGATATTTATGTGCATGTCTGTTGCATGTTACGCACAGTTTCAGCGTAGTTTGTAGTTGTAGATTTTTTGTCTTTGAATCGAATTGTTGATTGAAGATTGGTGCAAAAATGTGTCTACGTTAGTTTTGCGATTTAAATTTAATTTTGATTTTCAAATTACCACAATCTGCACGCAAGCAGAAACTTGTTTCGTCCGACACGTCAGTTTAGAACTTACACAAGTGTTTTTTGCAAGTGTCCTTATCTTCCGTCAGGTCCCGCTAGCAGTCCAACGGCTACGCACTGATGAGTCAAAGACAAAACGTGCTCCTAGCAAAAATTTAAGGGTAAACAAAAAGTTTTTTTTTCTTTTCCGTTCAAATTATTACGTTCGTTGGTTTTATCTAAAACTTTCAAAGTTTAGCAGTGTCGGGCCTAGATGAAGCTGGGTACGGCCAACGCTTCCCGATGATTCATATAAATTAAGTAATCATTAACAAATAGGCAACAATTTGTATCCATTGATGGGGAACGTGGCAACCTCGCCCCTACTAAAATTGGTGTACCACAAGGTAGTAATATAGGACCTTTATTAATTCTCTTATCCATAAATAATTTAGACAACTTGAATCTTAACGGTACTCCAAGACTCTTTCCGATGATACAGCCCTATTTTATCCCCATCATAATATTAGTACCATTATAAGCTCGTACTATGTACTATGTACTTGACAAATATTTCGACGCTAATTTATTGTCATTGAATTTACTTAAAACGGAATATATGATTTTTCGTTCCATGTGAAAAGTGTTACCAATTCATGACAACCCGAAGCTAACAGATTACGTGATTGAAAATGTAAAATGCTTTAAATACCTGGGCATACATCTTGACCCTACGTTATCTTGGACTCGTCATATAAGTTTTGTTGAAAAGCGTTTCGCATCTTCCTGTGGTATCATGTGGAGAGTGCGATCATATGTTTCTCGGCGTGCACTTTTGAGCTACTACTATGCTTATATTCACTCACAACTTAATTATCTTGTATCGGTGTGGGGCCGTGGCCGTGTAAATGTTAGTTAATCGTCAACAGTATTCTATTATTCAATTTTAGATATTAAACGTGGATCCCTTAAAAGGAAATTTGTTGTTGTTGTCGTTTATTAGCGGCTTTAACCACGTTTGGGTCGTTCACCGCACAAAAGGAAACTTATTTCCACTGGGTTTCCACACCAATAAATTAAATAATTGCACATCTTAGAATAAATTGTTTTAATCTCAGTTTTTCTTGTTTTTTTGTTAGTATTAAAATTTTGCCAGTGTTAATGAACTGAGATTAGTTGTGTCCATTACCAGGGGGCTCATTGTTGAGCTTCTTGGTGTGGGGGAGTGTGGTGGGCAAAACAAAACTTATGTTAATTTTCAACCAATTCCCAACGAAAGACAGATCATCATACTTAATTCCGAATGCAGAAGTTGTATTTGAACAAATTTTCATAGAAAGTTACCTTTTATTTGAGCCTAAGTTTGTGAAAATTTAAAGTGCTCCATTTTTTTCGAAGTTTTTACCCCAGAGATGGCATTTCACCAGAGTGATACACGCTGGTGTTAGATTCTTGTCCACACCGAGGATGCAAAAAACGAAGCATCGCACAAAGAGGAAAGCGCACTTCTTCTCAGTGTCGAATAGACAGCATTTGAGTGTGTGCTTGTGGTTAAAGCAGCTGACGCGAGTGAAACACATTCTCTTCGCATGAATCGCTCTCACGCGCTCTCGTCTAAATACATCCAAGTGACCACTGGCGCATGATGGTGAGCGAACACTTCTGTGAACTTCAATTAATAGAGAGTAGATCTGGCCTTGCTATGACAAATTTGCAAGGAAAACCGAAAATTTTACGATAAATTGTTTTATTTTGCTGATTTTGCATGTTCACGCTTCTTCTACGCAAACTATACAGCAGAGTGCTTATCGGCGTGTACACCGCTGTGAAAGTATCTGCATCCACCTCAGAGAATTTATTAGCCAATGTTCTAGCACTTTGGTGCGATTCAGTGGAGGAGGTAAAAGGAAATAAACAAACGCACTCATGATGCGTGCACACTTTATACAACAGTGGTGTATATATGTGAAAGAGAAGAGCTCTCGTTGAAGTTGTCAGTGCGAGGGGAGAAACACGTCACACAGAGGAGATGGACATCTCTGCCCCTGATCACTGTATATTCGTTCGTAGAAGATAATTAACATATAAAATTTGTAGTAGGTTGCTCTACTAATAAATCATCCATTTCAACTAAAATCTCATTATTTTTTTTTTGCAAATTGCTTCGGATTCTGAAAAGAACCGAAATTTACCATTTCTCCAACTTTCCACACATTTGATAATTTGTTCCACGAGCAAAATTCCTAACAAATCAGTTGCCTCTCGATTGGCGAACGGTGCGCAAAGTGAATCTGCTCCTTGCTTGTGTGCCCTTCCCTAATGCGCAAAGTCGGGAGTGCGTAGATTAAATTTCGCGTGAATAAAATAACACATCGCGTTATTTCAATTTTTTGTGAAAGAAAAAGAGCTTTCAATTTCATTCGATTTTGGTGTAAATAACACAAAAAATATAACTACGTTCAAACGCGAAAGCATCCGTACGAGATATTCCAAGATCCAAGAACTACTTGAAACATTGCCCTTAGCGACTACATTGTGCCTCAGCAAGAACAACAGCTGATAATATTTTTTTTTTGTTTGCAATTCATATTTCGTCGTGAATACGACTTACTTTACTATGGGGCACCTTTTCAAAATTTATCCTCTGAGAGAGTGATAAGTTTTTGATCGTGAATATCTCTTGTTGTATCTCACGAATCAACATAATTTTTACTACATGCAATCGGAAATATGATAAAAATTTTATGAAAAAATTTCAGTTGTGATTTCTTCTTCGCAAATCGAAGGGAAAAAACCTCAGTTTAGTGCAAATCTAGAACTGTTTGAATAGATTTGTGCATTTTTCGCTGTGTGAAATTCACAGTAATCGAGATCAAGTGAAGCTATTTTTGTTTTTTCGAAAAATGTGAAAAAGGGAAATGCTTGCATAATTCATACAATTGATCAACTAATTGATATTCGGATGTGTTAAGGAACATGTCAGTTGTTTTCGTATTCACGACATCCAGTTATGTCTCTGACATTACCCACCCGCCTTTCTAGATCTACACATTGCTTATGTATGTTCGCAGTAGTCTAAGAACTTCAGTGCAAAGAGGTCTTGAGACGTTTACGAGCAATCAGCAACTTGTCTATTTTGATCTGATCCAGAATCGATCACAGTCATACAAGAACTGAACATATCTTAAAACGAAAAAACTACAATGATCAGCCCCATGGGGTTATTCGAGCCATTGATGTGGAACAAAGCAACCAAAATTTCTAATGATCTACAATCAAAAAGTTCAATCAATCGTCACACTTTTGAATCTGCAATTGCCCGAGAGTCTGCTTAGATTGATCTTGATTAGGAACAACACCGAACATCGTTTGTCTTGATTTGTATTTGTTTTATAGTCGACGAAATTACACCAATATCTCAAATGTATGCAATTATATCTTTGTACATACTTGCGATATCGATATTTCTGTATAAAATGTTCAAGACAAAGAATGTAAAAATAAGAGATTCTCTTAGTTTACTTTCTCTTTCGATTATTACGGTACTCTTAGCAATCCTTCTCTCTAATTTATTACCAATAATAATATCTAAAGCTATCATCTTTTAATCTGCACTGAATAAATTACCGAAAAAAGCAGGAATATTCCACAATAAACGAAAGAGAAAGTAAACAAAGAGAATCTCTCATTGTTACATTCATCGTTTTGAACATTTTATAAAGATTTAAGCTTCTCTTCGCCAAACTTGTTTTGTATGCAAACAATTTTTAGAGCGTTCAGTTTCTCTACCATTCTACGATTTCGGTTGAAGCGATCAACTTTTTCTCATTAACAATCGAGTTCATCTTATATAAATTAGAAATTAATCTTAATCACTCAAAATTTATCCTGAGGTAGTTGTCAATTTCGCAGGCGAAACGACATAACATGGAATTTCATCCGAGCTTGCATGACACAAGATCAGAGCATACCAATTAAAGCTTCAAATCGTTTTATGGCACTTTTTGTCTTGCTGTCTAGCAACAACCTACCTCTAGCATGCTTCGCGTATGACTGAAACGTTAGCTTTGTTTTGCATACATGTCTGTTTATTATTTTTGTGTATTACATCAACATTTTACAGTACAAGTGTTTTGACCCTTTGGCCTTTCACCTTTGTTGTTCATACGATTCGTTATTAATAGTAGGTGTTTTAGTTAATCTACCTACTTATAACTATCCCTAACCTAATACTTTCAAATTTTGAATTATTTGTATTACAGAGATTGAGCACCTCTCTTCAAATTTCGTGGAGTATTGTTCGAATTTTTGTTCTAGTATATCCAGGGAGGCCATCTCATGTACTTCATTAGTCCTTGTCCAAGAGGCTAGATTTAGAATCATCTTTAAGATCTTACTTTGAATGCGCTGAAGCCTAAGTTCGTGCACAGCCCCGCCAAACAGGGACTGCGTATTGAAACGTTAGCTATAATTTCGCTTCTATTTATAGATTCGCGTGCTTCCAACAGCTTCGCTTTTGCATCGATTGACCAATCAGAGCGATGCTTCCCCTTTGATATATCGCTTACTTCTTCAAAACTGTCGTCTATGGCAGGGAAATCCGATATGCCGGTGATTTTCAGCAGACAAAATAGTACACTGCTCGCTACTAATCAAAATTTCAATCACATATAATTGAAAATACGTGGCTTGATACATTCAAATCGAAATCAAATGATGAAATAATATTAATAATTGGTACAAAATAGACTGAGCTGTAAGTGTTTAAAACCTGACCACATTTCTACGTGTATTTTTCCCTGAGTTTCTGATTTGCACCCCTATATAGAAAATAGAGATGTGTTCCACATCAAAAAGCTGCTGGTCCTGATAATATATCGGTAGAAACTTTGAAGAGCAACCCTACAACATTCGCTTCATTTTTATCTAAAGCTTTCAACAAAATTCTGATTACCGGAATTTATTTTGAATGTCTCAAAGTTGCCAGAGTTGTTCCAATTTTAAAGTCGGGAAATCCTCACGATCCATGCAACTACCATTCAATTTTAACTCTAACAGTATTCAACAAAATTTTAGAGACACTTCTTAGTACCAGGCTGGTTGATTTTTTCAATTTCAATAACATCCTGTACAACTTTTGCATTAAATCATCCTGTACAACTTTCAATATGGGTTTCGGCATACTTGCAATACTACAACAGCAATAGTTGAGCTCATGGATAGTATCACTAAGGAGATCGATTCTAAACAGATTGTTAGGTCGTTGTTCTTGGATCTAAGGAAAGCTTTCGATACCCTGGACCACAACATTCTCCTTTGGAAACTGGATCGGTACGGAATCAGAGGAATTACCAATGACATCTTTCGCAGTTACCTTTCAAATAGAATACAATATGTAAATATGGGGGATGCGAAAAGCTCAAGACGTCAAATCGACGTATGTGTTCCACAAGGCAGCAATATTGGGCCTCTCTTGTTCTTGGTATATATCAATGATATTGGTAACCTAACACTGAGAGGTATTCCGAGATTGTTTGCTGATGACACTGCGCTTTTTTGGCCATGTAAAGACACACCAACTTTAGTGACATGCATAGAAAACGACTTACGTATCCTAATGGGCTACTTTAACTCAAATTTATTCTCTTTAAACATAGCGAAAACAAAATACATTGTATTCCATTCACCTAGGAAAAAAACTGACGCATCACACGAACGCATCGGAATTCACTTAGAATCAACACTATCTTGGGATAGTCACATAAAAGTGATTGAAAGCTTCACTTGCTGGTGCTCTCAGGAAATTTTGCAATTTTGTTCCTAAGAAAGCCTTGATCAGCTTCTACTTTGCATGTATCTACTCTCATATAGAATACTTATTGTTAATCTTACAGCTCAAACATTTTCCAACGTTCTGATGTATGACAAATTAGTAAGCCACCCGAACAAGTACCGTGGCAAACCGAAGAACTACGACAACTGAAATGTTTAAAAGTGGACAGCATTAAAGAAATATTCTAAGAACGGAGGTTTGTTGCTCCGGCAAAACTACGTAGAAATCAACAAAGTTTACAATAAGACAGCTGAACGTTGTTATGCCAACTATTTACGCAGTGTGCAGAGAAGATTAAAGTCTAATCCAAAATCATTCTGAAAGCACGTTAACGAGCAAAGGAAGGAGTCAGATCTTGCATCATCTTTGTTTTACAATTAACAGACAAGTTCTAGCATGCAAGAAATTTGTGAAATGTTCATGAAAAAATTCCCTGAGATATTTTCTAGAGAAATCATAGCACCTTCCCAAATCACCCAGGCGGCACTTAACGTTCCCGTGTTGGGACAGTCAATGAATTCAATCAACATAAGAGCAAGTTCCGTAAAAACAGTAGTCGCAAAAATGAAGTCTTCACACTCTGCTGGACCCGACGGTATCCCGGCAGTCATTTTGAAGCGATGGTCTAGTGTTATTATAGTACCTATGTCTATGTCTTCTGTTCCGACTGTCACTCATGACTGGAGTGTTTCCTGATATTTGGAAATCTGCTCATATGTTTCCTGTCTACAAAAAAGGAGACAAGAACAACATCGACAATTACCGTGGTATCACCGCTCTTAACGCCATTCCTAAATTGTTTGAGCTTGACGTTCTGGAACCCATTTTTAATCACTGCAAGCAGTACATCGCTGACACTCAACACGGGTTCATGCCGAAACGCTCAACGGCCACTAACCTACTAACTTTCGTTTATAACGTTTATAACGGATGCTATGTCTAAAGGTCATCAAACGGACGTTGTCTACACGGATCTCTCTGCTGCTTTTGATAAAATTAATCAAAAAATGTTTCCAAGGAGTTTTTTTGCTTTTTCTGATATCCCACAAGGCAGTCATCTCGGACCACTGATATTTCTACTGTATTTCAACGACGTGAACTATTCATTGAAAGGTTCACGATTATCTTTTGCGGACGACCTAAAGTTATTCCACATTATCAAGACTCTTGAAGATGCCTATTTCCTTCCGAGTGAGCTTGAATTTTCTCCGAGTGGTGTGAAATTAATAAAATGACGCTAAATATCAGCAAATACTCGATTATCACCTTCACACGAAAAAATCACCTATTCGTTTCAATTATTGTCTTCGAGGATCAGTGATTGATAGAGTCAATTGTGTCAAAGATCTTGGCGTTCTTCTCGACGAGCGATTGAATTACAAGCAGCATATTTCGTACATCGTGGCAAAGGCTTCTCGTTGTTTAGGATTTGTCATGAGCTAAGCACTTCACAGATATATACTGTTTGAAATCTCTCTACTGCTCGCTTGTACGGTCAACACTCGAATATTGTTCGTCAGTATGGAACCCTCACTTTCATAATGGTGCTTTAGGACTTGAATCAATACAGCGCAGATTCGTTCGTTTCGCTCTTCGTCGTTTGCCCTGAAATAACCCTCACCAGCGGCCTAGTTATGAAAGCCGTGGGAAGCTTATCGGACTCGATACTCTGCAAGTACGCCGAGATTTGTTCCGTGCAATGCTAATTGCCGATATTTTGACGAACAATATTGATTGTCCTGCACTACTTAGTCAAATCAACATCAATGTTCGTTCTAGAGCTCTTCGCAACAACAACCTTCTCAGAATGCCGCTACGTCGTACTAACTACGGAATCAACGGTGCCGTTATTGGATTGCAGCGAACCTTCAATGGCGTATCTATGGGATTCGATTTCAATTTTCCTCGTAGTAGAATAAAAGCGAATTTTTTGAATATTCTTAGAAATAATCATTAGGACTTTAGTTTGTCTGTTGATTAAAATATATATAAATAAATATACCCGTTATCATAAGTTCGGACCCCAAGATATGGGGTCATGCTTCAAAATCCAAACTAAAAAGAGTTCAAGTACTGCAGAATCGCTGCCTAAAAACTATACACAACCTCCCATATTTTCATCCAACATTGAAACTTTATTCCGATTCTTCAAACTGTATCTTACCTCTCCTGGCACTTCGTGGTATGCAGGCTATCTTGTTTGTGAACAAAGTTCTCCATCCACCACATGCTGATCTCAACATCTCATTACGCGTTGGTACCCAGCAATGGTATACAAGACCCAATCCGGTCGTATTCGAAATGAGATTGAAACGCTACCTAAAGGCAGAGATAGGTAACTATATTCTGTAAATGATTAAATCATTTATTCACTCGTAACATCATGCACCCATTCATTCAACCATTTATTAAATTATCAATTCGAGTCTTTGTTCAAATGTTGCAATCTCAAAAGTAGAGTTGAAATGAATAGATTACTGTCAGTTAACTAGTTAATAAATAACTACGGTTAGTTTTTTGTAAGTTTGAAAAATTAGTAAAATCTCCTCAAAAGGAATTCTACATTCCACTGGGAGCTCTAGCATAGTGTATGCTAAAGTTTTTGCTTTTTTCCAAGCTGAGGTATGTATGTGTCCGTAACCAGGGAGCTCCATATGTGAGCTTTTTAGTGCGTTTTCTTCAATGATAGAATCTTTTTTCTCCAAATAACATTGCTGCTGGGCGAGACATGCATCCGAGGTGCAACCTTATTCAGAACAAGATTGTCTCTGATCTGTAACCAAATCATCTCAAGCAAATCTGTTTCGCTAGGATAGTCAATTTTCCTAGGCACTGGGAATCACGTGGAAAATCTTTCGTGCTTGAAAAATGCTTTATATCTTTATGTAATCGAAAAGTCGAAATTCTCGTAAACAAATAAATCCTTCCGGATGCTGAAAATTACTGTACCCTTCGATTGGAAGAAAAAAAAAAATCAATCTCCTATAAAAATATGAGTACAAGCATAGGTGTGAATTCAATTTATCCACTCAATCCTAACAGAACTCGCGGAAAAGTTGCCTTCCTCTAATCGAATACCGCCTGCACAGCCGAGTAGCAAGTAGAACGAACGGAAAACACATGTGAAAACGAGAAAATGTAAATTTCCACCCAATTTACACACTTTTTGAGACAGTAGCTGGCGTACTCCAGGCCGGAGAACCAAGTGGCGGATAAAAAGCAGATGTCGGCAAAGTTTATTCCCCGTTCGTTCAACTGGTGTTGCCGAGTTTTGCATATGAATATGTAATACGGCGTGTAGACTGCCGTAATATGTTCGCTTAACCTTATCAGGATATTAAATGAATCAGAGGAAAAAAAGCGAGGGAAAGTAGTGCTAGTAGGAAAAACTCAAATCAAGTGCTTGTTGAAACGTGGAACCAGATTGTAGAGGACTGGAATTTGGCGAAAACCGCAATTTTTTCACCACGGTAGAATGCTATCTAACTGTAAAATGGAACAGTCCAATATTAGGCTGACAGATACACTGATACATACATGAAACCGTTAAAATAGCCACCATCCAGTCGCAGCCGCAATCATAATGAAGAGAGCGGATTCCCGTCACTCACTCGTGATGAACGACGCGCATATCTGCGTGGGAGAAAAAAAAGTTCAACTTACAGCTAATCAGTAATAGCAGTTAATGTTTTTAATATGAGAAAAAGTCAGCCCATTTTTTCTTTCGTTTCCACTCGAGAGGCCTATGAAGATCGAAACCATAGAAATCGGAGGAGGTTTTGGTCTGTCGGGGCTCACCTGAGCCTACTGGACAATGCATTCCAGTTTATCATCTTTTCGCATTTGGAATTTCTATATGACTTTCCAACTGTTGTCAGGAAATGGTTTTTTTTTTCAATGCAAGCTACAGCCGCAATTAAGCGATATTTTCACACAAGAAATTAAGAAACACGACCAGAATAAATGTTTCATTTTCGGTGGGGTTTGATTGTGCATGGTTCAGAAAACTTGAAACAGTTTGCCAATTGAGCCAATTAATTCTGATTCTGATAGTTTGCAATAATACGAAATGATTTGCATATTAAAACGGACTAATGACACTATCACTAGGTTGAGTTTATTTGCCAATATCCAGTAACAAATGATAGAAAATGATAGATAAATACAAAAGCGAAATTGATATTTCAGTTCGTGCAACTGCTCTACCAATTTAGATTCCTTGGAGATGTGGGGAAACCAAAAATCCGGTTGATCTAAGTGCCGTTCATGGGAAATTGTGTATGAAAAGCTAGACTCTCTTTCAATAGTTACTCCTAGTTTCTTTTTAGTCTATGCATTCGATTGCATTATTGCATGTCACGCATGTATATTATAAAGTTGTGTTAAAATTTTCAACTGTAGTTTTTGTTTTGCTATCATATGCTTTGCGTATACAAGTATAGCCGAAGTCAGTTTGGATGCCAATTGATCTGAATTGTTGGGATGTTGGGATTTCAGTGCGCAAGACAATGAACGCACTGATGAACTCAATAAATGAAGACGCAAAAACAAATGACGGAATGGTTAAACGTTAGTCGTCTAGTCGTTTTCGATAGTCTACGTGCCGTGCAAAAAAATCAGAAAGTAGGAAAATGGGTTCCTCATGAATTGGATGACATGCAGCAGGAAAGCGAAAAACAATTACCTAAATTTCGCTTTCTCGACATGAAACAAAGAGTTTTCTGTACCGGATTGTGATGAAACTTGAGAAATTATGTAAACCGGTTTCATGTTCATGTTGAAATGAAACAACTGTAATAAATTTTATTCTCTAATTTTAGAAACGACAATCCGGCTTCTCAGTGAGCTTCTCATGATAGCCCATACATTTCGCAATGAGTTTGGGAATGAATTGCAATACTTAAAATGATGTCAAAATGATGTCACGAGTTTCTCAACCCAGAGAAACAGACAGACATACTAATCGTTATCGACAGCAAATGACGAAATCGAATCAAGCTGTCCATTCTTTAGATATGAGAAAGTCATTTTCCAGGACAACAAAATAAAATTTACAAAAGACACAAATCCGCGCAAGACTCAATCCATATGAACTGAATTCGTAAACTGATTTAGTCTCACAAGACTGAATCAAATACGTGTTAAACGAGATCGGGTCATTTCGCCGAATGGCATAATGATATTACCCTTTCGGCGATACGGCTTTTTCGACGAAATGGCAGTCTCTCAGGATTTTTTTAGGTGGTGAAACATTTAAACTTACACTTACCAGCACTTTAAAATCAATATATATTGAACAATTGACAATTAGTCTTTAGACAAAAAAAAATCAACGATCAGAAAGTTCAGCACTGATTTTTACGGTTGCTCGGATTTCGCGGATTACGCGATTTTCGCGGATTTGGTGCGATTTCTGCTAAATTTTGATGCTATTGCGCGGATTTCGCGCGAATTTCAAAAAACATCATTCCACAAAATTCTTTGCAAATTTTTTAAACTTGTGAGTTTTATGAAACCCTATGGCGAGATGGCCGATGTTTCCCTTGATAAAACTAAAATTTACTAAAAGGCGGTTCTAGATAATGTTTTCTTCAGTGGACAAAATTTCGATTTTATGCTTTTCGATCTCGAGTGATACAAGTTGCTATTTCAACATTTTGCACTCAAGGATATTGATGTCAGATGGAAGATATCGTCTTAGTGATAATAAATTTAATAATACAAAGAACGTAATAAATGGAATGCGATTCTTCAATAATATGATAACAAATTTTGTGTATGATAAAAATCGCATTCTTAAAGCAAAATTTGAACGACATGCTTACGAAGCGAAGTCTGACAATAAAAGAAACGAAGAAGTTCTGGGATTCCATCCGTGGTGATAAGAAAGTGTTCTAATAGTTTGTTGGTTCCACTATCCAACATTTTGAATTTTTCTTTGCGTTCTGGAATTTTTCCTGAAATATGAAAGAAATCCTACGTGAACAAGGGTGTAGTATCCAACTACCTTGGAATTGTTGCTTTGTGCGCTGTATCGAAGCTGTTGGAAATTATAGATCTGGATTTTATAACACATAGTTGCTCTGACTACATATCAGAGACTCAGCTTGGATCCATGCCAAAGCTTTCAACTTCCCCTGCTGCGTTCGACGAAATCAATCATCACATAACGATCTCCAAGTTAAGTAGACTGGGATTAAACGGATCATTTTTTTATTGGCTTCGATCATATCTAACTGCTAATGAAATGATAGTGAAAATAGGAGCCTGTACAACCTCACCATGTGCTGTTACATCTGGAGTTCCTCAAGGAAGTCACCTTGGATCGCTCATAATTTTATTGTATCTCAACGATCTAAATTTTTCGATCAAGTGTATGAAACTATCGTTCGCCGATGACTTTCGTATTTTATATTTCAAAATGGTTTAAATGCCACTAAATGCTCCGTCGTCTCTTTTTGTAGCAAAAAGTCTGTATTCAAGTTCGACTATAATATGCCATAAACTGTTCTCGAACGCGCATCGTCTGTAAAGGGTGTTCTGGAAACCAAGTTAAATTTTAAAGAGCACATAGAGCTTTCAATTGTTACAATTTGACATTCGACGTCGTAGTTTTTCTATTTTGTTCTTCGGATTCCCTATGTTAAAACTAATTATCGATATAACGAGCTCATAGCTAGCATGTTCCGCATATTTAACAAATGTTTCAAATCTTTTGACTTTCATTTATCACGTAATGTTATCAAGAAATCGTTTCTTATGTTACTGTCCCATTAGATTTAGTTACTATAGAAGCACTAGATTTAAGCAAACGTATCATTTGGATGATTTTGATCTATTGATGCAAAAGATGAGGAGGTTTTATACCTGCTGGAGAACAAGTTTGGCAGATACTAATTCCAGTGGGCTTTTCCCTGATCCAAATAAATGAATAAAAGATTAGGAGAAAATAAAGACATTCAGAGTAAAATCAGACAACAGAAGAAGGCAAAAATTAAAATTGAAACTGAAGTTAAAAAGAGTGAATCAGATCATCCTGATGTGGTCTACCTTAAAATTCTTCTTACCAAGAAAGAAATGTTTGCCTAGCAAAAAGATGTCGAAGCAAAAAAAAATATCTTCGATGAAATCTGTTTCACTTCTTTTTAAAATCACAAGTGTAAGCATTTTTATTTTTACTGTAACATTTTCCGTACATCAGAGAGTATTAATTAAGGACCAAGAATAAACCAAGTTAACTTTTGTATTACGTACAATTTATTCAGTACGTATGTTATAGATTAATATATGCAGTGCAACGAGTTTAATAAAGTGACTTGCAGGATTGAGTTTCAAACAATCTTTTAAACAATAATTTATTCTCAAATAAATGTTAAGCCTGATATTTTGTATGATATATCAGTTTTGAACAATTTCTCACCAACGTTTGATGGAAAATTGCTTACATTTTATGAATATAGATTTTAATTCCCCAATAAAAAAAAGTTGGCAACACTGCTTCAAATCATTTGTATTAGATTGCGCTACACAAAATAAGCAAAACTAAATATTTTCTGTTTCAAAAGTAGTTTTCCGAAAAAAATATATAGTTTTACAACATGCCATTTCCATTGCCTTTCGCATGTTAAATTAATGGTTCCTATTTTACGGGTTTACTTATAGAAGCTACGGAAAAAAAATTCTGCAAGAGGAAATCCATATAGGAAAGTGTTTGTTGCTAATCAAATGTGTCAGTGGAAGTAAGCTGAAACAAAGATAATTTTTCTCGAGCAGTTTTAAGAAAAACCGAAGAGTTCTACTGATTGGTTTATTTTTCAACCATATGGAAGATTTATTGATTAAAATCAGTAAAAGAAGCGCCGGAATTTGTTTTTACGCACATATTGTTGACATTACTCATACGCTTGCAAAAAGTCTTGCTCCTTAACTAAGGGCAACAAAAAAGATGGAGAATGAAAATGAAATCGTTTTCATGGGGTTTCTCGAAGTGACGTGCTGTATCCGGACTTTATTGCGTTCATATGACAAACTTTTGCAGATTTTTTAAATTATATTTAAGTGAATTTTCAAGTACTGCGTTAAGTATCACCTGCATAAAAATAGTTGTCTAACGCTTCACTCGAATATCGCGCGTTTTAGTTTTCGACTTCGCGCGGATTTCGCGCGTTTTGATGTTGAAATTTTTCGTAACAACCCTGCAAGTGCTGTGATTAATTATAACTGTAATGATAATAAAAAACACTCACAGAGCCTGTTATGCAGCTGATTAAAAAATATTAGCCATTTAGCTAGAATAACGTACGCAATAGTAACAGGAGCGCAGACTACCGTTATGCCAATTCAAACGCGCCATTCAAACACTGCGCCTACTGTGTGTTCGTGACTTGCTGACAATGCTGCGCTCCTGTTACTTCTATGAATCAAATTTTGAATACGTTACTAGTATACAAATAAAATACTTAAAAAGAGAATAAAAATTGAGAACAGATACCAGATACGACTATATATGTATTCATGGATGACGTGTAGCGAAAGTGGCGATGTTTTTACCAACAATGGATCCAATGTATGTGAATCGAGTTTGATACATGAATAAAACTTTCTTCCAAATGTATGTTGTTATCTGATGGAAACTTGCAATAATTTCAAGTTTGCCTTTCAAATGGCAGTGTTTGGAACGTTCGTTTTCTGATAAGCTTTGTAAATTGCAAGATTTTGATAAATGCGATTTTCATTAAATTCAATTTTTAGTTTACTACTTGTATTTTAAAACAGAAGTGTCGTATCGTTCAATTAAAATGCGTGTAAAACAGATTTGGGTGTTCTTTTCCACAGTACATTTTTCCGATTGAAATGTTTAAACCAATTTTTTTATTTAATTTCGGTGACATTTATACATCTACCTTTTTAACTATTTATTCTCGACTGGTACGTATCTTTTCAACGACCTGTCGAGAAAACATTCATCGCCGCATTTGACCAACATGTTTAACAAAAAATCTTCTTCCATTATTTCGTGAACTCATCTCGAACCACCAAGTGGTGTACGAGTTGCCAAATTTTTTTTATCACAAATCCACCTGACAATGCTATTGTTTTCGGACGCTGTTTTCAGTTTTAGCAATAAAAAAATCCACGATACCCATCTCCACAATTGTATGTGTCAAATGAGGCATATGTCATCCGTCCATTCGTTCAGCACACCACAGCTCGACTATTCGCTGACCCTGTCGTGGGGCTTCACAACGCGGACCCCGGAGCTTCTGCGAACGTAGCCACGCAGTGGGATGTAGGTGTTTTAATTGCAGGGGTCTCAAGCGTCAGCCTCGTACAATTACTGGCTTTGGGGGTAAAATTAATTATCATTAACTGTTAACATTGATACACGCTAGTAGCCGCGTTGTTTGTGTGGTTTTCTACTTCTTATAATTCAACAATTATTTTCGTTTCCACGGGAGGAGACGCAGCGCTGTGACGGTGGATTGAATTGTAATATGCGAAATTTGTTTTTTGATGCCTTTCTAAAAAAACAACTGCTGTTGGAAACTAGTTTTTTTTATTTAACGAAAAGTAGCCATTACGTCGTATACACCTGTCTACTTTAGAGGCTAATTGCCATGGAGGGGGTCGAGTGGAAGCACTTATTTTACTGTGACGGACAGCAGCAGCAACGGCTTCGAAATGAAGATTTGTGGTGCACTTCTAGTAGAGATGACAAAACCAAATTTTCGTACTAGTGAGGAGTTTGTTAGAGTTGGTCTAATTAAAGCCACCAGCGGAATTTACGAAACCGAGTTTTTACCATCCGGCAGACCCGCTAGCAAAATTGTGTGAACTTATTCGGATATGTTGATATTTTTATTTCTTCGGGTTGTGAAATACGTGAGACGATAACGTTCTCTTTTTCTTTCTCTTCGGTCTGTTATCATTTCAGGTTACATCGTCACGGACAGAAATGGTTTCGACAGTGCTAACACTAAACGGTAAGTTTATTAACAACAATTTGAAATATAATCTACGTTCATCGCGAAATTTATCACATCATTAACAGAAGTCATGAAAAGATTCGTGTTGTTTTTCTTTCATTATGTGATGGTTTCAAATATCCATGTTACAGATGATGAGATCACCAATCCTGAATGCATCGTTTTCGATTTCGAGTCTCGTTTCGTGTGGGTAAAATGTGTTACACAGGACTGCTCTACCAATTGATCTGCATTAGGCGATGATATAAAACCTTTTAAATGACAGTCGTTTTGAATAGAGATCCGTACATCTGCAAATTTTCTAACGCAGTTTTACAAACGCTTTTATACATTGCTAAAACTCAAATGCTTTTAATCTGTCTTCTGGTTGGGTAATGAAAAAAAGCTCTGCATCCACAAAATTTGGGCTCAATCGTACATGGGTGAGTCCCGGGTTGGCACTAGTAATGCAATGGTTCTGTACGCTAAGAGGCCTGTCGAAACAGATTTGTTAGGCCCCCGATTTTGTTCGTGTTCTATGAAAACTTATTTATCTTTATGCGAAGTATTTCCGCGAGAAAAACTCATTGAGAACATTGGCTGCCCTAAAATGACCGTTTAGTTTGTTGGTGTTGGCGATGAAAGGCGTTGATCACGTTCATCCAGCACTTCATGATCATGATCCTGTGTTTCCGCATACCTTATGATAATAAAAAGAACCGGAATTTTCATTTTAAAATTCCCGCGCTTGTCCAATCGGTAAACTTTTATTCTTTCAACTTTTATACACATTCTGTCAAATTTTGACGCATATCGTACGATTAGTTTTTGTTTGGCGTCTATACAAAGAAGTTGAAAAATTTTCGTGTGGCGATTTTTATAATGGATGAAAATTTAGAACAACGTGCGTGTATCAAATTTTGTGTTGCAAATGGATTTAATACCGATTAGAGAGATTGCTGTGTTGTTGGGCATCTCTTATGGATCAGCCGAACACATTTTAACTGATGTTTTGGGTTTGAAACGCGTCGCTTCTCGGCTGGTGCTAAAAAGCTGAATTTCATTCAAAAACAGCGTCGTGTTGATGTGGCCAAAGAGATGATTTTTGGCCAAAAACTCAACCAATATCATATCCCAAGCACCGTACTCTCCAGATATGCCCCCGTGTGACTTTTTCCTCTTCCTCAGACTCAAATTGCCATTGCGGGGAACGCGTTTTGAGACCATAGAGACCATAAAAGAGAATTCGCTGCGTGAATTAAAGGCCATACCTTCGGCGGCCTATAAAACTTGTATGGAAAATTGGATCAAGCGTTGGCATGCATGCATTGCCGCAGGAGGAGAGTACTTTGAAGGCGATAATAAAAAAATCTATTAAAAATTGAAATTTTGCGTTTTACCTTTTTTTATATATATGAACAATAGGTATAGAATTCGCTCAAACTTTAGAAAAATTTTCCGAGGCCCGGAGGGCCGAATGTCATATACCAATCGATTCAGCTCGACGAACTGAGCAAATGTCCGTGTGTGTGTTGTCAACTAAGAGGTCGAGATCTCAAAGATGGCTGGACCGATTTTGATCAAACTAGTCGCAAATGAAAGGTCTCCCCGTCATTCAGAACGCTATTGAATGGTTTTGAGATCGGATATTTACTTTGCGAGTTATACGAAGTTTTATGTCAAAATTTTTAGTTTTTCGACAGTATCTGTCACACTTGACCTTGAAAACAGAATATGTTTCTATACTTAGATTCCACAAGTTAATAGCTATCCAACAAGCCATAGATTGTTAAAATCCATCCATTTTCAACGGAGATATCGACATTTTTGTATAAGCGACTTTTCCCCATGTTCCAGCAGTAGGAGTTTTGAGCGCTGTATGACAAAGCAATGTTTGGGAGCAACGTGAAACGCGATTTTTTATACTGTTACGTACAATTATTTCTAAGTACCAAAAAGACTGTGTACAGCATCTTTTTTATGACATTTTGCCTCGGACAGATTTTGGCACGGTTCGTTTTTGGCAACATAATCGTTCGAATATGGCATACGTAAACCAGATGATATCAGCATTTTCGAGTTGAAAGTAATTCCATAATTATATTGATTTAAACTACTTACAGCAATAAATGCTGGAAGAACATAACAGCCATGTACCATTCGAATCAGTTTGTCGAGATTAGCAAATGCGTGTGTGACAAATAATTTCACTCAATTTTCTCTGAGATGGCTAAACCGTTTTCTACAAACTCAGATTCATATGAAAAGTCGGATGCTCCTAAACAAGGTTCCTGAATTACGTTTGGATCCGACTTCTGATTGCGGAACCACGAAATTAAAATAATGCAATTAATTTTTCGCTTAGATGACTGAACCGATCTAAGATACAAATGAAATCTAAGAACCATCTATGATTCAAATGAGATGTCTTAAAATCCTATAAAATATCTTACTTTTTAGTCTGATTCAACTTCCGGTTTAGGGGATACAGGGTGATTAGTATAAAAATGTCCTAGTATTGAATCGTTTCTCTAAGCTCAATCATTTTCTCAAAAAAGCCAAATCGAACTTCAAAAATAAAAATTCAAATTAAAGGATTCAAGACCCCATACAAAATTGGTGAATTTTATCCGATTCTGGAATTACAGATGATGAGTTCCTAAAATTCATACCAGTATAGAAGATTTCCATCCCAAAATCGCTTCAAAGTTGGACTCAAAACTATTGCAGTTCATTCGTCATATTAATTTATGGCTATACGAATCCGTTTAGGTTATGCTGGTTCCTGGATACCGGCTCTTGAAGTACCGTGAATAACCGTAAACTCTAAAGTGAAATTTACTTCGACATCTCATGAAATGTTCAATCGATTGTCACACGTTTAAATTCAAATTCTATCCGATTTCAGTTTCGACATTACACGTTAATGTCAGAACGATTGAATTCTCAAACTGCTTCCTAAAACAACGGTCATTAAAATATTGTCATAAGAACTAAAACACCGAAGAATATTCATGCAAAAAATACATGCGGATTGATAAAAAAAGGTATCATCTCACTGTTAGGTGGATTAATCACGTTTTTCAATAAAATTCTGGTTCTTTTTTTATCATAAGGTATAGTCAAACTTGTAACTTTCTTGGCCACCCAGCCCATCGAGAGTCATTTTGCACATTTGCGAGAGAGAGAATGGAGAGAAATGTAATACGCTGAGCGAGGCACGTGGTTATACGTGACCTACTGGCCTCAGCTCTCAGTAGCACAGAACAAGTTCCGCGTGAACTTTCTCGCTGCATAGAATCTGAACAATGTATTAAAGAAACTAAACAATGTATTAGAGAAGCTGCTTAAAAGTTCGGTCGGTTGCATTGCTCGAACTTTCAAGTGTGGATAATTAGAACGGGCTACTTAGGTTATTAGTAACGCTGTATTATTTTATGTGGACTGATCTACTTTAGATCTACAACTAAAACATGTGAAGCGCAACGCTGAGATCTAGTTCTATTTTTCGAACACAAATTTGAAACAGATTTAAAACTGCTCGAACACTGTTCTAAATTTTTTTGATAAATTGTCTGTAACGAAATCTGAAAGACGAGATGTCAAAACGTCGAAAAACGTTTCAGAAATTATCAATTTAAGCTTTAAGTATTTTGCACTGAATAATACAATCATAATTCTTCTGGAAGTTTGTGTCAAATTTCAAAATCGAATTTATTTTGTTTGTTTGTTTCTGATTTGAAAAACATCCCAGTGACTTGACATAACACCAATCCATTAACAGACAAATGTAGAACAGATTTTAAATCTTCGTGGTGAGATCATCAAGGTCGAGTTTTAGTTTTTGACAGTTTTAAATTATACGACAGCCTGTCATTTTAGAACAGATATCCATCACAGCGTTGCGAATAGCCTAAGCCAAATCAGTCCCTTTTATGCGAACTTTGGTTAGGTTGGTGGTGATATATTCCCTACCAACCCCTGTTTTATCGAAAACAAAACTAAACTGAAAGCCATTACACCCAAACCTCCGTTTACGAACACTTTTTATACGTTACCTCTTTTTACGTACCTCTTTTTACGAACCAAATCCCAAATAACGTAATCTATTTTTACGAACCAAATCCCAAATAACGTAAACTTTTTTTACGAACCTACTTCGAAAAAGAGGTTTTGCCATTCATCGAAAGCGATTTCCGACTCCATGGAAATTTTTGGAACGGGTTTAAAGAGTAGATTCCGGAAAATGATGTTTGAAGTATTTTGGAAATCCAAGATGGCGACTTCCGGTTGATTGATATTCCTCGAAAACCCTTGCAATATGGGTATTTTCGGAACGGAATTGATGATCAGATGTCGAAAAATGATGTTTGAAGTGGTTCTGAAATCCAAGATGGTGACTTCCGGTTTGTTGATATTCCTTGAAAACCCCTACAATATGGGTATTTTCACGTGATATACTGTGAGTCTAAGTGTGCCACGCTGTGCCCCATGAAACAGCTATTTGTCAAAACTGAGCCCTTTGTGTGCCGCAACTGTGCAACTGTATGAATACGAAAGTGCCAATATTGATAAATGCACCAACGCATTGTGTTAATGTGTGATTGGCACATTGTTCTAAGCGTCCTCCCCTTGGTATTTTCGGAACGGGATTGATGAGTAGATGTCAGAAAACAATGTTTGAGGTGATTCTTAAATCCAAGATGGTGACCTCCGGTTTTTTATATTCCTTGGAAACCCGTACAATATGGATATTTTCGGAACACGAAAATTTTTCAACTTCTTTGTATAGACGCCAAACAAAAACTAATCGTGCGATATGCGTCAAAATTTGACAGAATGTGTATAAAAGTGTTGCCAACGTTGAGAAAATAAAAGTTTACCGATTGGACAAGCGCGGGAATTTTAAAATGAAAATTCCGGTTCTTTTTTGATCATAAGGTATGTAAGTCAAACTAAACAACATGAATCAGCAGCATAAAACATGTAGTAGGATTATTATTATTATTATTATTATTATTATTATTATTATTATTATTATTATTATTATTATTATTATTATTATTATTATTATTATTATTAATATTATTATTATTATTATTATTATTATTATTATTATTATTATTATTATTATTATTATTATTATTATTATTATTATTATTAATAATAATATTAATGACATCACTACACCACCGATACGGCATTACTGCACTACCGGTTTTGATAATTGCATTAACATCGCGAAGCTTGATATTCCGATATATGTTTATATCTGCCTTTCTCATATAGAAAGGTTATGTAATCACTGTGAAAATCGACTTATGAATCGAGGTCCGGAACGTCAAGTTCCATATATCATTCGACTCAGTTCGTCGAGTACGCAAAATGTGTATGATCGTATGTGTGTTTATGTAACTTTTCTCGGAGATGGCTGGACCGATTCTCACAATCTTAAATTCGAGTGAAAGGCCTTGTGGAATATTATTCGGATCCGACTTCCGGTTCCGAAATTATGTGATGAAATGTACAAAAAATTGTGAAAATAAGTGCACTTAGTTTTTTCGGAGATGGCTAAACCGATTTCAACAAACTTAGGTTTTAGCCGATTTTAACAAACTTAAATTCAAAAGAAAGCTTTTCAAAAGAAAGCTTTTTCCCATACCAAATTCCTGAACTTTGGTTGGATCCGGCTACCGGTTCCAGAGATATGGGGTGAAATGTGCAAAAAAATTAAAATATGTGTTCTAGCTTTTCTCAGGGACGGCACGACCTATTTTCACAAACTTAGGTTCAAGTGAAAGGTCTCGTGGTTCCTTGCGGATCTCCTGAAGGTCATCCGTATCCGACTTCCGGTTCCGGAAACATAGGGTAAAGTGTGCTTAAAATTTTATATCGTCACTGAAAAGGGCGAAAAAACTCAGAATCAGTTCATTCGAAAACAAATCAATCAACAAATAAAAATTCAAATATGTTACCTATCATTATCACAAAACCGCAGTTAGGAACTGATTGGCCGTCAAATCTAATAACCTCATATTGCTCTTTCGGTAATTGGCTGCCTAGAAACTGAGGCAAAACCTATACATTTCGGTATTGTGAATAAGTTGTCATTTTTGTAGTTTCTCTTACAACAGATTTATCCTTGATATCGAGATACGATTACGATCGTTCATCTATTGAATGCTGAAACATCAGCGCTCGCATAGCAAATTTCATCGTACTTTCCTGCAATTGTCGAACCTTCATGACTCACATTTGAAGGATTCCCCTTGTTTACAATCGTTTAAGGTTACAGAAGCGAGGCTGATTTTGTGGTTGCCTAATGACGTTCTAGACGTTCGGTCGGTCACAGCAAGAAAAAAAGTAGGGCAGCATTAGCCGAAACACTGAAAGCAAAAGGAAAAATCCCTCCACCACATACACGCACACACACATTACCCAATCCAATCGTTAATGATAATGCGTGCGTGTTAGGATGCAGGATGCCTGCCTCGTGGAACACGTGAATATCAACGGTGGAGACGAGGGTGGCGCGGGAAAACCCTCGTCGAAAAAAAAACACAGAACATGCTTATCGTGGCATATGCAAATGAGGAACGGTTCGGGTACTTTTCTTTTTTTTTTTGACTAGAGCGGTTTTGTACTTTCAAGTCGAAGCTCGGTGGCTGGTCGTGTGTTTGCCGAAAAGATATCACTCTGCAAGACTGCTTTATTCTTTTTTATTGAAGCAGCCAAGACAAAAACGACCGCGGCTCTACTTTTCGAGCATTTTCTAAATGTGTTCGTATTCTATATTTTTACACAATTCTGGCGTTTCCATGTCATATATGAGATGAAATGCGTCTTTTCTTTTTTTTGTTTGTTTGGATACTGTTTTCCCTGTATGTAATGAGGGTGCTATACTGGAATATACTGGTGGTAATGACGAAGCACTGCGGTGGTTTTTGGTAAAAATAAAGATATTCGTTAGGGAGAAATTTGTTCTACCGATAAGCCGCTCCGAAAAAATGTTATATTGAAGTTATACCGATTTTTTTTTTTATGGAAATATGTTTATAATTTGAACCATAAATAATTATCGATCTAAAGAAGAAAATAATCACTGTTGATATTCTGATCTTTACCAGATCTGTTCAAAGTTGCACCATCAAACCTACTTCGTGCCCAGACGTATCTGTTGAAGCCTGAATTAGACTTCGAACATCGTAAAAAACGCCCGAGGTCACATATGCCCGCAATGCCAACGCAATAACTCTACGGGAATGTCACCAAATTAATCCACCCCTGCTAGGTTAGAATTATCAACCAACGTCAATCCCTAAGTCGGCATTTTGTCGCGGTCTCTTCAACCGGTGCTGTTTCTTGTCTACTTTTTTTTTTCGTGGCGGCTGATCCGGATACAAATGTTTAAGGAATCACCATTCACACCGAGGCACCGAGCGAGCTGATAAGAGTGTCAAGTGTTTTTTTTTTCTTTTGGGCCTTCTAAAAATCCTCCGAGGCGAACGATATGGCACTCTCTTATTATTCATAAAATTTACATAAAAATGTATGTGTGTTGCGGGGATAAGAATGATAATTAATGATGTTGTATGTGTCGTGCGTCGCGACGTTCGTTCCCTCGATGACTGGTATCGAATTATTTGGCGTAAGGCGCTCGGATGCCTGTATGATTATGTGATAATGGGAAGTGGGTAAAGCATTATTCGTACTCCCCTTACATACATACATGTCAACCGGAAACGTAAGAAAATGATTTGCCTCTGTCAGAGGAATCAAACGTCGAGTTTGAATAGGTTCAAGGTAAGCGTTGTGACGAAGCTTGTGCGAATCCATTCAAACAAGTTGATGATTTATCATGAGAAGTAGGCCTTGAAAGTTTTATCATTTGAAGATTTTTCTATACAATACAAAAAAACTGTAAGAATTTCGTTTACATTTTAAAGTTGTCACGTATGTATATCATGATCAGGCCACAGAGAACAGAGAATTCAATTTGTGTAAGAAATTTAACGGTTGTTTTAAAAAGCAATCACTAAGTAGCAATTCTCCTGTACAGGCGCTTCGAGCAGCCCAGCAATCCTTTATGAGCTCTTGCGTTCGAGTTTTCATACAATAGTAATTCATGCGTGCAAAGTCGTGCGCAATGGTGACTTTTAACGGATTTTTACTTGTATACGTTCGATGTTCTAGCGTCTCTGAGTATGTTCTGAGACTACGGAAATGCCTAAGAGAGTTCCAATATTCAAGAACTACTTGGAGTATTGTCCTTAGGTACTACACTTTGCCACAGCAAGAACTACAACGACTAATGTCTTTTTTTGTTTGTTATTCATACTTTTAGAGCTACACGTTGCGCTCTTGTCCATTTATAGGTTCTCAGTCGTCCAAGAACTTCAGTGAGAACAGGTCTTAAGATGTACACGAACATTCAGCAGTTTTTGTATAGTTTTTCAATGCTGTTCATAGTCGTAGAACTACAACACCAGGTAGTTTTTGGATGGTCTAGAGCAATCACAATTGCTCCTATTGAACGCATGTGGCATCACGAATATGGACCGAGAACGATAAGTTCAGGTAGTTTTTGGATGGATCATCGGTTACGTTGGTAGGCTTTTTTCGAGGAGGTTTTAGATGTGCAAATTCTTCTACAATTTTTGACGATTTTTGACTCCCCATCCCCACTTTGTCACAAATTGTCACAGAAGCATTGATCCCCCCACCCCCCCTATGTCACATGTCATGAATTCAAAATAAATAAAATTCATCTCAATACATACTTAATATGTATGACAAACCATACAAATATGAGGGAAAAATCGATTTATTACCTGCTGTCATTAGATTAAAAAATATCCCTGAAACTACAAAATCATCGGAATTATTTTATTAAGGTGACCATGCGGGCCACAAATGGCAACCAAGAAACCACCTACTCTTCCCCTCCACCTTCCGCTATTTTGCCCTGCTCTAGATGTAAACAAACCATGAAACACATTTTTTCTACGCGTAGGGGTAAATATGTTGCGTAGAACTGCTACTGCAATTTGGTGACATAATCCCTCATCGTATTGATATATGTTTACGATAAACTATCAACTCTGAAGAATGATTTGTGCAAAACTTTTTCAGACCTTCATTAGAAGGTTTATTCTTAGAATGTTATTATTTTTCACTCATCTCAAGATTTCAACTACTGTTTATAGCTCTGTGACATAAGTAAGCTTTATGAAACACTTTTGAGTTGTTCTTCACCGGTAAACTTATCCTCTGATCTAAACATTTAATTATAAAACCTTTGAATAATTCACAGTTCTGGTTTTGAAAATTTTCCAAAAATTAATGAAAAAAAGTTTGCCGGCCTGCTTTAGTATTGGTAATACCACCCTCTTATATTGGCAGTGTTGCCATTCATAATTAAAGAAAAAAACCTTGCAATTCACTAAAAATGGCATTATTTTCAATTAGTCGCACATTGATATATAGTAAAATTACGGATCAAAACTATTTTCGTACGTCACCATCTGAATTTTCAACATTTTTTTATAAAAACGTTTAAATTTCCCTTATTTCCATTTCAAACATTGCTCCCCTCCAAGTCATCCGCAACCATGCTGTCTTATTTACCGTCGCTATGGAATGCAAAAAATAAACAAACTGTTCAAGTATTGCAATCTTTTCAAAATGCCTCGTCCATCTAAGAAGAGGAATGCATCGTTCATTCGCGAAAATCAATAGGTAAAGTTCGAAAATATTTTCATAAATATATGAAATTATATCGTCAAATTTGCATGATAAATCTTTTCAAAGCAAATAGCCGATTTGTCATCAAGCCCTCTCGTCAAGTGCCACTTGACTGTTCCCTGGGTGAGGTTGCTTTCCTATCCGAAAACGATGGTGTTGTCGACAAAATGGAAAATGTAGAATTTGTTGGTTTGAATTTTTTGAACATGGGAGCTTCATATTCAAAAATTAAAATTAATATAAATAGCCATTGCAGCAGAGTTTGTTTTGATTTCGTGTTTCTATTCTTAATCCATCAATGTAACAGCTTCCGTTTTACTTTGTAATGTAAGATAAATGCCAAGAAACCAAGCGAAGGCAAGCAGTAAACTATCTTCTTTGGCACAATCATTATATTGTTTAGGTCGCATGATTGCAATTTGTTAACTCCAGAATGAGCATGAAGATAAGATAAGTTCACTCTGTTCTGCTAGGTGATTTGAATAGTTTCAATGTTTACATTTTGTTCTGGCAACTGTATTCCTTTCAGCACACAAATATTATTATTTCATTCCTCTCTACTCACAAATACTATTACTAAATGAAAAAGTATTGTTTCACAAATAGTTTTACATTTATTTTCCTTGGCTTCTGTCCACGGTCACCTTAATATCAATTATATAAATTAAGGGCATATTCAGTAGTGTTCTAGTTCTAGATGATTAATTTATGCCAGTTGCAAAATTTAAATCTGAATTTTATAACAAGAAAAACTGGCAACCCCAGCAGTGTTTTACTCGTGTTTCAAATATACAAAAAATAGAACGGCATAGTGGACCAGTTTTAAATTTGACAGAAGAACTGGTCGAATAAATAAAACTAGAACGGCTTGCTATGGAAGATCTATGATAGAGCAGAAACTGGAACAAACGTATCCCCACGTTTGTTCCAGGTTCTGCTCTATTATAGATCTTCCATATAGAACTTCTAGCTGTTGAGTTTGTTCTAACAAAAGTATTGGGTTGGAATTGATGAAACATTTGAATCATCTGTTTTATTCCTCCTAGGGGTACACAGATATATTATTGTTTTAGGTAAAGAATAATATTTCCTCAGTGTAGCATACAGGGCTGAGAAAATAAAGACCAAAACCTCATCAAAACGAGATCACTGCCGGAGAATCTTTTCATGATCAGTTGATCAGTGAATTTTAAATCACATCCATCAATATCGGTACTGATATTCCGTCACACAATGGGTAGTGATTTTGAGCTAAAAGGATTCTTGATTTATGTAAGTTCAATCATTGGATGATTCGATAAGCTTTGATGTTGGTGGAGGAAAATCACATATGATCAAGATAAGACATGACATGATCTACTTCTGAAATCGCCCTTTTCAAATGAAGTACAATTGAATAAACTGCGTCAGAATCAGATAAGAGAAATTCTTATGATATAATATTATCAATGCTACAAAATCAAATTACTGAAAAAATTGTCAGTGCATAGCTTAAGTTAAACCGTTTGAAGGCATCTTTTCCTTTTTTACTCATATTAGGCAAAATTTATTAATTTCGCTTATTTACTCGCTCCTCCGTGCACTTTTGCTGATCACAACAGAAATGATTTCCTGCATCATTCATTTCCGAATTTACAGCTTTTACATCAACAAATACACGTTTTCCTATAGAATGTAAACGTTTATTGTCGAGATTTTTTCAAGAAATAGGTCAAAGCAGTCGAGATTTTTTCAGGAAAATGGACGTCACATTCCAAAAACCTTCCCCTTGTCACAAAAGGTCACGTTTTATGGAACACTCCCCTCCCCCTTGCGGCGTGACGTCTGACCGCACTCAATCTTCTATATATATATATATATATATATATATATATATATATATATATATATATATATATATATATATATATATATATATATATATATATATATATATATATATATATATATATATATATATGTATATATATATAAAATGGATGTAAGTTTGTATGTTTGTAGCGCCATAACTTCGGAACCACTGAACGGATTGCCACCAAACTTGGCACAGTTACTTCTTGCATTTCAAAGGTGGTTTAGAGAATATTTTTATTGGAGATAAAGCGTAGCAAGTGTCATAAATAAGGGGGGGTTATGGAAAAATGGGGGCGGCCCATTTGGCATAAGGTCATTCGGCATAATACCGTTTGGCATAACGCCGTTTGGCATAATGGTTATTTGGCATAACAGTTAATTGGCATAATGGCCATTTGGCATAATGGTCATTTGGCATAATGCCATTTGCCATAATAAAAATTGGATTCGTTATATTTTATTCTAATGTAAATTTTCGTTTATTTTTCGATAGAGTGATGTTTTGCGAGGAAAACTCGAACGATATTACGTAAAATAGCATTATTATTTTTTATTTTTAAAATTCTGTAGTAAATGGCACTCTGTCATTTTATATAAGCAACTCACTTAGTGCTTTATGGGGGATGGATGTAGCAGGTGCCTTTAAAAAGAGAGATATAATGATTGTAACGGCATAACTCCGGAACTACTGAACGGATTACTATCAAATTTGGTACAGATACTTCCTGCTCTTCAGAGATGATCATTTTCAGCAGGAAAAGTGTGTAGCAAGTGTCCTTAACATGGAGGAAGGAGGTCAATGACGAAATTTATATATTTTGAAGAGAATCGACATTTATACTAGAAGGAGGGGTTTTTGAAAATAAATTTTCATCTCCCATTTTTTGCAAAACAAGAGAATGTTAAGAATTTCAAGGTCGTAGTAGATAGTATTGCTGTTGTTAATTGGAATGTAACGCAATCTTTTTTCAATCATTTTAAAAGATCGGGTCCCATTTGTGTGAGATTTCAAGAATCGGAATACATACTATGCTGTGCTCGAAACATTCAATTTCTGATATATTATTGCCATGTCGTTTTAAAAATTTGATGTTGCATTTCATGACGAAGGTATAAGACACTTTTTTGTGTGTTCTTAGCATTTCCACTCTTCAAGATATTATTAGCACATTGACGTTTTTCAAATCATTCATGAACAAGTCACAAAACTCAAACCAGGACTAATCGTTGAATTAGCTCACCTTTACCGCGTCTAATTACCAGAAAAATATTAAACACAACTAAGCGCCAACACCAACAAAAAAAAATCTCCCAGAAAAGAACATTCGCTACTGCGTTTTACCGTCAACCCTCTTGAGCAGTGGCTGAACCCCTCGCTTAGTGACCCTCACCGGCAGCCACAGGTGAATTGAGTGTCCCGAAAATTGCGAGGTAAACCTGAACAGTGAATAGCCACCTCGGTTTGAGATTCGCTTTCGCGAGAAAGGCAAAATATAAACCCCTCCGGCGTAAACATTAGTGACGATGTCAATTATAAGCCGGCATTTTCTTCAATTTCCACCCAAATAAACAGAGTTGCGACAGCGACAAAAACAAAAGCAAAACAAAACCGCCAGTCTCGCTTCATACACTGCCGATCTGATCTTCTTCTATTCCAGCCGGGCTAATTTGCTAATGAGCATTCTCCTATTCTTCCGCTTCCCTTACAGTTGCTGACGTGCTATTGCTTCTTCTGTCTAGGGAAGAATTCAAATGCATTTTCCCGCTGCACTTGAGATAGAAATAAAAAAAAAGAATCGGACCCAAAAATCCTCTGCTACTGGCACCCGAATGTTGCTGTATTTAGGGACGTAATGCGGAAAAGCAACTGCGAATCTTTTTACTACTATTTTTGGTGATTTTTTTTATTTTTTGGCGAAGGAAACGAGAAAAATGTCTGAACCGTCGGAGAGACTGTGACTCTCCAGTTCTTCTGCATCGAAAAACCCGTTCGGTTCGGTTGGTGTCCTTCTGTGGCGAACAAGTGGCTCGCTTCATGTGCCGCATGGATGGGACAGTGAGGCAAACCGATACCACATTCTTAGCGGCACTGTAAGGCAACAAAGTACTGGAACTGGTGGCCTCTGGATGGATGGTATCTCCGGCAAACAGGAACGACAAGAGTCCTTCACGATTGCTACTTTTCTCCGGCACACGACGAGTCAGCAGCGTGACAAAGCCTGTTGACGCGGCTTATTCAAGCATTCGACCGCATCGGAATAGCCGTGTGTTTTTCGAGATTGGCAGGGGGGGGGGGGGGGGAATTGATGAGATCCAGTGAACGAAGGAACGATGCATTCCGAGGCCCGTTCAGCTGTGACCGAGCCAGACCTGTGAGCCGGCAATTTTAAGAAAAAAACTATTTTATTATGATCGTCAGATTTATTAGATTATGCGATAAAAAAAACTGTTTGAAAATATTACTAGTTCAAGAAACAAACATAAAAATTTTGAAGACAAAAACTGCATAAACACTAAGTCAATGTTTAATTCCTTTCGTAACCGTCGTATCGATCGGATGGTAGTTTGCATTAGAGCAGCTGTGCGTTAATCCTTTCTAATCCGTTTCAAGGTCATTTAATATTAAATCTTTTGTATTCGTGAGCTTGTGCAGTAGATCAATACAGTATAAACAATAAATACCGTTAGACAGTGCCGGGTGTTATTGTGCTAAAATAATACGCACAATGAACGCACGTTTAGTGTGGTGCCGTGAACCGGTGCTGTGTGCTTATTAATTCTCAGAGGTCGTTGTAACTAACGCTTGGCCTTAGCGGCCGAGTTGCTACGGATCATTAGCTAAGTATTATATTTTTTTCCCTTCATGTCCCTTTATCGTTATCAAAATATCACTTACATTTTGACTCCCCCTATAATTTGCGCGGAACCTCAACCGCGCTATGGCAAGTCCATTAGAAACTCCCCTGCCCCCCGAAGATAACATGGAAACAGATTCTAAATCTGCTCCAAATAGTAAGACTCACCGGGTTAAACTGTATCCCGAAGAGCCTTCACCCTCGGCCGGCGTTTATGTGGTTTATTTCCGGACCAAAGAGAAGAATAAAACGCTTAATATTTTAAAAATCTCTAAAGACTTCGCGTCAAAATATACAACATTGAAATTTATCTCAAAAATTCGTCCCGAAAAGCTCAGGGTCTCGTTGACCAGTCTGAAACATGCTAATGAGATCGCTCGAAACGATCACTTTACGCGGGACTACCGCGTTTACATACCAGCTCGCAAAGTCGAGATAGACGGAGTGATCACGGATCCAAGTCTGACATGCGAGGACATTCTCAAACATGGGGTCGGATGCTTTAAAGATTCCTTGCTTAAGAATGTCAAGATACTGGACTGCAAACGTTTACATTCAGTATCGATCGCCGCGGATGGGACAAAGTCTTATCCCCACTCGGACTCGTATCGGGTGACCTTCTCCGGCTCGGCTTTGCCGAAATTCGTTCTCCTGGACAGGGTTCGTCTGCCTGTACGACTTTTCGTACCACGGGTAATGAATTGCACTAGTTGTCAACAACTAGGACACACAGCTTCCCATTGTGGAAATCGGCCCCGCTGCTCGAAGTGTGGTGAGAGTCATGCGGATGGCGTTTGCGACAGAGACATTGAAAAGTGTCTTTACTGTGGGGCGACCCCGCATGACCACACAGCATGTTCTGCGTATAAATTGCGTGGAGATCATTTGAAACGATCTCTCAAGCTACGATCAAACCGCTCGTTTGCAGAAATGCTGAAAATCGTCACACCACCTGAACAGAACCCCTACACCTGCTTGTCTGCGGACGATTGCGACTCTGACGATCCTCAAGAAGGTACATCTTCAACTGTCCCTCGTAGTTTTCGGAAGAGGAGAAATATATCATCTCCTAAACTCCCTAGCAAGGGTTTGAAGATATCTCTTGAAGGCCCTCCAAAAATAACAGCAGAAGAAAGTGTGGTAAAAAAAAACCAAAAAGACGAAGCCAAAAGCTCCTAGTTCCGGAGACTTGAGATCTGAGAAAGAATATCCAACACTTCCGGGGACACCCAAAACCCCGAAAGTCCCCAAGGAATCAGAAAACACATCAAGTGCTGGACTTGTAAAATTCACTGACATTGTGGACTTTATATTTTCCGTTTTCAACATTGCTGACCCCCTAAAAGGTATTTTGATGACTTTCCTACCAACTTCTGATGTATCACTAAACGATTTTAACATTATTCACCTGGATCGAGATAATCACTATGGAGGAGTACTTTTGGGGATCAAATAGTGCTATCGAATTAACCTCCCATCGATACCAGGCATTGAAGTTGTCGCATGTCAAACAACAATAAAAGGCAAGGACCTTTGCATTGCTTCAATCTATGTTCCTCCAAGAGCCTCGATTGGGCATCGGCGGTTCAGCGATATCATAGATCTCCTTCCCGCACCGACGTTGGTTTTAGGAGACTTTAACTCACACGGTATGGGTTGGGGTTGTCTTCACGATGATACCAGATCAGCTATGATCCATGATATTTGCGACAACTTCAATATGACACTCTTGAATACGGGAGAAATGACACGAACTCCTGCACCACCAGCAAGACCAAGTGCGCTGGATTTATCCCTTTGCTCGACATCGCTACGGTTGGAATGCACGTGGAAGGTGATCCCTGATCCCCACGGTAGCGATCATCTACCTATCGTGATTTCAACCGCCTACGGATTAAGACCATCGGAGACAATTAATGTCTCGTATGACCTCACACGAAATATTGATTGGAAATGCTACGCAATATCGATATCTGAGAAACTAGAAACAACACAAGAACTTCCTCCGAAGGAAGAGTATACGTTGAATCTCGACACTGCGATTCAAGCTCAGACGAAACGTATACCCGGCGTGAATACTAACATTCGTCCTCCCAACCCGTGATGGAACAAAGAGTGCTCTTCACTGAATGCGGAAAGATCTTTAGCATCCAAAAAGTTCAGAAAATATGGAACACCTGATAATTATAGAAATTACGCAGCGCTACATAAGCAAATGAAGAACTTAGTTAAAGCAAAGAAACTAGGTTACTGGCAACGGTTTGTTGACGGATTAACAAAAGAAACATCGATGAGCACTCTTTGGAACACAGCCCGACGAATGCGCAACCAAAACACAACGAGCGAAAGCGAGGAATATTCTAATCGCTGGATATTCGATTTTGCTAAAAAAGTATGCCTCGATTCTGTTCCAGAACAGAAGATCTTCCGTGTCGCGACATCGAATACAAACGTAACACCGTTTTCGATGGTAGAATTCTCACTTGCGCTCTTGTCGTGTAACAATAAAACCCCGGGGTTAGACAGAATTAAATTCAACTTGTTGAAAAATCTGCCTGAATCTGCCAAAAGGCGCTTGCTGAATTTATTCAACAAGTTCCTCGAGGGTAATATTGTTCCACACAACTGGAGCAAGTGAAAGTGATCGCCATTCAAAAACCAGGAAAACCAGCCTACGATCACAATTCGTATCGACCGATTGCTATGCTTTCCTGTATCCGCAAGTTGTTCGAAAAAATTATTGTTTTTCGTCTAGACAATTGGGTCGAAACTAATGGCTTGTTTTCAGATACACAATTTGGTTTCCGCAGGGGCAAAGGAACGAACGATTGTCTTGCGTTGCTCTCAACCGAAATTCAAATGGCATTTGCTCGTAAAGAACAGATGGCGTCAGTTTTCTCTTGTATTTTGATTACATGGCTCAGAATATTAATCCTTCTTCGTTTGCTTTCAACCGTGCTCATTTCCTGGATAGTACTGATTCTACTGTGTTTTTCGACACATCTATGAGATTTGTGGAATTCCGGATGGGCGTATGTCCTCAAGTGGCCCCTAAAATTTTTTATAATAAACTTAGAACAATCAACTGTGAAAAAGTGTTTACACTGACGGATCAAACATCAACGAGTCCACAGGCTTCGGTATCTTCAATCAGCACATCACCGCTTCGTACAAACTCAGTGATCCGGCTTCAGTTTACGTCGCAGAATTAGCTGCTATTCAGTACACCCTCGAGATCATTGAAACCATGCCCAAAGACCATTACTTCATTGTCACGGACAGTCTAAGCTCAATTGAAGCTCTCCGGGCAATGAAGCCAGGAAAGTATCCCCCATATTTCCTGGGGAAAATACGGGAACACTTGAGAACTTTATCTGAACGGTCTTATTTAATATCGTTAGTCTGGGTCCCTTCGCATTGTTCCATTCCGGGAAATGAAAAGGCAGACTCATTGGCTAAGGTGGGCGCATACAGGAAACTGAAGCCGGATCACTGAGTTTGTACGAAGCGGTGATGTGCTGATTGAAGATACCGAAGCCTGTGGACTCGTTGATGTTTGATCCGTCAGTGTAAAACATCTTTTCACAGTCGACTGTTCTAAATTTATTATAATAGATATTTAGAGCCACTTGCGGGCGCACGTGATACGAAATTCCACGAATTTCTTCTCTCATGGATGTGTCGAAAAACACAGTAGAATCAGAAGTATCCAAGAAATGAGCACGGTTGGAAGCAAACGAAGAAGAACTAATATTCTGAGCCATGTAATCAAAATACAAGGACATAAAACGGGTTTGAGAATTAAGCTCGACAAGCCTTTCGAAGTTTTCAACCACCATAGGATTTAAGATATCGCATCGGATTAGCAATCGCTATGAGAGATCCCAGAATAGATTTTTCAACGGTAAGACGCCCGCAAGCACTTCGAGACTCATCGTATGAGTCGACTGCATGTAACCCAAGGCAATACGCAAACAACGATACTGAATTCTGTCCAGCTTAATGAAATGGGTGTTCGCGGCGGATCGGAAGCAGAAGCATCCATACTCCATTACGGACAATATCGTTGTTTGATACAGCCTGATCAGGTCTCCTGGGTGTGCACCCCACCAAGTTCCGGTTATTGTGCGAAGAAAATTGATTCTCTGCTGGCATTTTTGTTTCAGATACCTAATGTGATATCCCCCTGCCTTTGGAGTCGAACCAGACCCCGAGATATTTAAATGTGAAGACCTGAGCTATGGTTATTCCCCCCCCCCCCCAGGTTGAAGCTGTAATTGTGCTGGTTCTCGCTTCCTTGAAAATACAACCAGCTCAGTTTTCTCCGTAGAGAACTCGATACCCATTTGAAGAGCCCATGTGGATAAGTTGACAAGAGTATCTTGTAACGGCCCTTGCAGATCGCCAGCTTTGGGTCCTATAATAAACACGACGCTGTCGTCGGCAAGTTGTCTTAGCGTGCAAGATGTGTTGATACATTTATCAATGTTGTTTACGTAAAAGTTGTATAAAAGGGGGCTTAAGCATGAGCCCTGAGGAAGACCCATCGTATTGTCGACAAATCACCATGCTCGAAATACATGTATTTCTCGGACAACAGATTATACAAAAAGTTATTCAGAATTGGTGAAAGACCATGCTGATGCAACTTCTCAGATAGGATGTTTATGGAAACTGAGTCAAAAGCCCCCTTGATGTTTAAGAAAACTGATGCCGTTTGTTCTTTACGAGTAAATGCCATTTGAGTTTCTGTTGAGAGCAACGCAAGACAATCGTTCGTTCCTTTGCCTTTGCGGAAACCAAATTGTGAATCTGAAAGTAAGCCATTAGTCTCGACCCATTTATCTAGACGGAACAAAATAATTTTCTCGAACAATTTCCGAATAAAGGAAAGCATAGAAATCGGCCGATACGAATTGTGATCGGAGGCTGGTTTCCCAGATTTTTGAATGGCGATAACTTTTACTTGCCTCCAGTCATGTGGGACAATATTATCCTCAAGAAACTTACTGAATAAATTCAATAAGCGTCTTTTGGCAGAGTCTGGCAAATTTTCAACAAGTTGAATTTGATTTTGTCTAAACCCGGAGCTTTATTGTTACATGACAAGAGCGCAAGTGAGAACTCTACCATCGAAAAAGGTGTTTCGTTTGTATTTGATGTCGCGGCGTGAGAGATCTTCTGGTCCGGAGCAGAGTCTGGGCATACTTTTTTAGCGAAATCGAATATCCAGCGGTTAGAATATTCCTCGCTTTCGTTCGTGGTGTTTTGGTTGCGCATTCGACGGGCTGTGTTCCAAAGAGTACTCATCGATGTTTCTTTTGTTAATCCGTCAACAAACCGGCGCCAGTAACCGCGTTTTTTGCTTTAATTATGTTCTTCATTTGCGTGTCTAACGTTGCGTAATTATGGTAATTATCAGGTGTTCCATTGGCTCTAAACTGTTTGAACGCTGAGGTTCTTTCCGCGTTCAGTGATGAGCACTCTTTGTCCCACCACGGATTGGGAGGACGGATGTTAGTTTTCGCGCCGGGTACACGTTTCGTCTGAGCTTGAATCGCGGATTCGATAATCAAGCCAGCCAAAAACGTGTACTCTTCCTCCGGAGGAAGTTCTTGTGTTGTTTCCAGTTTCTCAAACAACGAATTTGCGTAATATTTCCAATCAATATTTCGTGTGAGGTCATCGAGGCCGTCGATGCCCAACCGAGGCTCTTGGGCGAATGTAGATGGAAGCAATGCAAAGGTCCTTGCCTTTGATTATGATATAACATGCAACTACTTCAATGCCTGGTATCGAGGGGAGGTTAATTTTATAGAAGGAATAGCACTTTTTGATTCCCAAAAGTACTCCTCCATAGGGGGTTTCTCGATCCAAACGAATAATATTAAAATTGTGGAAGTTGAGAGATATTTCAGAAGTTAACCAAGTTTCGCACAATGCAAATGCATCGCAATTCATGGTATATAATAGATGTTTGAAGGAATCAATTTTTGGGATGATACTTCTGCAATTCCATTGTAAAACAGTGATCAAATCCTTGACCTCATTGGATAAATTAGCCATCGAAGGATACAATCGCTGAAAGATGGGGCCATTTTACAGTCAACTGTTTCAAAAACGTCTCAGCTACGGGTACAAAGGTCATCAAAAGACCAACTAAATAGATCTCTGTCGTTTTCAAACATTTTGTTCCCACACCCCCTTTTTACCCCGTTTCCTACAATATTTACTTTTTTTCATTCTCTTTCGTAACATCACCATCACCGCCCACGGAAGACCGCTGAAATCGATGACCAGCATGCAGGCCACCCGCCGGGCCTTCGTAGCCTGGGGGTGTTTCCCGCGGACCCACACGGACCGAAGAATGCGGCCAACATAGATAATTACCAACGCCATCTGGAGGACTCTCATGCTAAATTCTATTCATCGGCCACTACCGATCACCAGCTGAAAGCTGGATTCTCGATACTACATTACATAATGATACTATTCTAGTTTTAAGTTAGACGATAATTAGGATTAGAAAATACCCTTGGCATCTAAGAGCTTAAGCAGTGTGCCTTAATATTATATTATATTATTGAATAAAAAGAAGTGAATACTTTTAAGTAAATTTCATCTCATCGGCGGGAAGCGCCTGGTGAACTAATGGCAAGATGCCTTGATATTTGATGATTTCTTGTTTTCAATCATTCTGTAGAAGAAGAATCTATGCTTGCTACTAATCTCAGGCATATAGATTGTTAGCATGTTAGTCAATTATAAATGCTCATAGTTCTAGTGTAATAGCAATCTATAACAATAAAGATTGAATTAGGATATATTCGAAGTGTAAAATATTCTAAAATCTATTACGAATCAATAAGAGTCTTGTATACAAGTCAACAAAACGTGTGGTAAGCCCACTGCGCTCAAACGCTGAAAATATTCCTGGTTTCTATGTGTCGGTTTTGCTTGTCATGCTTTGTGCGATGATCCGTTAAACCCTAGCGGTTGAAATTTTACGCACATTATTTGGGACTACATTCCACCTCAATGGTTCACATCCCATTTGGCGCTCACTACCAACAACAAATGGAAGATTTGAGCCGAGCAGTTGTAAAAAGTCGACTAAAATACAGAGGTAATACAGAGAGACTAAATTACAGAAAATTAGCCAAAATGTCGTCGCCGGTTAAAAATGGTCGAATTTTGCATCGGTGCACAGGTCTAGACCAAACTCTAGCAAAAGGGGTGGGGGGAGGTAGAAATAGAGCAGAATTCATTGCCGCACACGAATATATTGCTGAGGAAGTCGGGGCAGTCGATGCAACTAATTATTACGTTGTTTTCCAGCTCTCGAAAGGGCTGAATGAAAATGAAGCAGTTGAATATCCTTGACTATGATATGTTTTGCAATACTGTTTTTTTTTTTTTGGTTAACAAACGTATGTGCTTGTACATTTGACATAACATTGTGCGGGGGAGTTTTACGATTCACGAAAAATGCCTAATGAATGCCCAAATTATGATTGCCGTGCGAGTCGTGAGTGGGCACTTCATGTGGTAATTTTCGGATCTTTTGAGGGTTTCGAATAGTGAGGGGGAATTCAGCATATCGTGTTCCGAGGTTTGCTATCAAACACACTGTAAGGGAAACTTCAAGGGCTATTCCTATTCAAGAATAAGGATTAATGACTTGTTTCATTGGATACTGTTGTGTACCAGTAAAGACGAACATTCGCTGTCAGCTCTACTTATATTTCACATTTATTACTATCTGTCACAAATTAATTTTACCTAAAACACATACTTTCCCCTGTGTATAGCTCATGAATAAACATTCGGCAGTCATAACGGGTTGAATTGTAATAAAAAATAATCATCGATGAAATATATTCATATCGACGATACACGCGCACTCAGCTACATACTAAAACATATATCCTCCGGTAGCCAGACCGAAAATTCCACCCAACTTCGGCCCGACCCGGCCATGCAAAGCATTCGGGCTGGAATCAGCCGTCTCACGAAAGCTAGAAAATCAATTCCGTCGCTATAGTTCAAGGACCAACTAACCGGCACACACAAAAAAAAAAAAATAAAGACCGTCCCAAATGTCTGCCACGATTGCGGTCGGTACAGGGACGCAAGGTAGAGGAGGACATTAGTGCCTTAGTGGGCCAGCCAGCCAGTGGAAAGTAAAACAAAATTTGCATTAATTTCCTCCCCCTTCCGACCAGATCCTGCAGCTAGCGTCTAAAAGCAGCACATAAAAATGCTTACACGCACTCGTAAAAATTACGCAACGTCTAATGTGACCAAACAGTTGTTTTTTTTCTTTTTTGTTTCATTCAGGTAGCAACCCCTTCGCCTGTCTGCCTTCAAACAAGGAGTAGAGTATCCAAAAATCAAGAATGTGAATAATGAACAAGTTTATTAATGTGAGCCCTATCCGCCGCAAGAAAAGGGGTGGCGAGTTCTCGAGAATGTAGATTTTTTTTCTCATAAAAATAGATGTTACACACGTACGTGGACGGACCCGGCTCGGTTGGGACCAGGTGGTTCAAGGTGTACGGCGTGAGAATAGGAAGAAAGAAAAAACACAACCCGAAAGGGTGCCCTTGCTCGGCCCGGTCACGATTTCATCGAATAGATTGTGCGGTTCCTAACATACAGTTTTTATTTCTTCCTCGAGGAAGGAAGTTTAGCTTTTTTATGAGATCTTGATATGTGCGTTTTCAGGTTCGTCTTTTCCTCCAATCGGTAGTTGGTAGCTGACCTGACCTGGCTTGGCCAGGTGGATTGCACAGGAGAGGGTTGATTTTGCCTATATGAGCATTTAACATGCAATCGGAATTGGGCGGGTGGGCGTTTGGCAGGCACTCGAATTGGCTATTGTTGACTGGATTCACGAAACTGTAATATACATGCCAGGGAATTGATGTTTTATTATAGTTTGCTGGACGTCTATCACGATTTTGGCACCCCATCAATTTCGGGTAGTCAGTTATTTTCGTAAGCCTAGGTTGATAGACATGCAATTCAGAGCACCCATGCGCGAAATACAAGCAAATTTATTGCACGAAGTTAAATCACCATATAAATCGTATGCATCGTATGTGATATTTGATTCGAATAGCTTACAAAACCGATCAACTTTTTCGTTGTAACTAAAGCAAATTGAACTTGTTCATGAGAAAAAGTTCAATGTCTCGAGTATGCAGCATTGGACGAATTTTATGACAATTCGAAGAAATATTGGCAGAGCCTGGGTGCTTTGAACTTTATTTATTATTATATTTTGCATTGTATTATATTATATCCTATTATACTAACAGATCGGCTGAAAAGTTCGTATCGTTTCTATGAGAGGGCGCCACTAGAATTAAATCCATACCATTTTCAGTTAGTATCAACCTTCAAAAGATACGTGTATAATTTTGACAGCTGTCTGATTATATGTTAGTGAAATATTCCATTTTGAGTGAAACTACTTTTGTTATTGTGAAAAAATGGAAAAAAAGGAATTTCGTGTGTTGATGAAACACTACTTTTTGATGAAAAAAAGTACCGCCGATACCAAAAAATGGCTTGATGAGTGTTATCCAGACTCTGCACCGGGCGAAGCAACAATTCGTAAGAGGTTTGCAAAATTTCGTACTGGTCATATGAGCACCGAAGACGATGAACGCAGTGGACGTCCAAAAGAGGCTGTTACCGATGAAAACGTGAAAAAAATCCACAAAATGATTTTCAATGACCGTAAAGTGAAGTTGATCGAGATAGCTGACACCCTAAAGATATCAAAGGAACGTGTTGGACATATTGTTCACGAATATTTGGATATGAGAAAGCTTTGTACAAAATGGGTGCCACGTGAGCTCACAATCGATCAAAAACAACAACGAATTGATGATTCTGAGCAGTGTTTGGAGCTGTTATATCGAAATAAAACCAATTTTTTTGTCGATATATTACAATGGACGAAACATGGCTCCATCACTTCACTCCGGAGTCCAATCGACAGTCAGCTGAGTGGACTGCACGCGATGAACCGAACCCAACGCGTGGAAAGACTCAACAATCGGCCGGTAAGGTTATGGCGTCTGTATTTTGGGATTCGCATGGTATAATTTTCATCGACTACCTTGAAAAGGAAAAAACCATCAACAGTGACTATTATATAGCGTTATTAGAGCGTTTGAAGGACGAAATTTAAAAAAACGGCCTCATTTGAAGAAGAAAAAAGTTTTGTTTCATCAAGACAATGCACCGTATCACAAGTCGATGAAAACCATGCTGAAATTGAACGAATTGAGCTTCGAATTGCTCCCTCATCCACCGTATTCTCCAGATTTGGCCCCCAGTGACTTTTTCCTGTTCTCAGACCTCAAGAGAATGCTCGCTGGTAAAAAATTTGGAAACAATGAAGAGGTAATCGCTGAAACTGAGGCCTATTTTAAGGCAAAGGACAAATCGTACTACAAAAATGGTATCGAAAAGTTGGAAGATCGCTATAATCGCTGTATCGCCTCTGATGGCAATTATGTTGAATAAAAAAAACGAATTTTGGCAAAAAAAATGTGAGTTTCTATTAAACGATACGAACTTTTCAGCCGAAGTTATATTGTATTTAATTATGTCATATTACATTGATAGATTTTATTACACCCAAACCTCCGTTTTTGTAAACTTTTTTAACGTTGCCACTTTTTACGTAACTCTTTCTACGAACGAAATCCCAAATAAAGCAATCTTTCTTTACGAAACAAATCCCGAACAACGTAAACTTTTCTTACGAACCTACTTCGTAAAAAGAGGTTTTTGCATACAATGAAAATCTTTTCCGGCCCATTCATATTCCATGGAAATTACTATCAGGTGTACAACTTTGCTTCCGCCGTTTTTCGATGCCTAACGAATTGTCATCGCATTTTCTGTGACAGTTGTTCTTGTTTTGTATTATTCACGCTCGAAAATGTCTGTTTATGTGCCCAATTCTCGCCATTTGCGGGAAGTTTTACTTTTCTGTTACAACTCGAAAAAAATGCAGCTGAAGCGCATCGAATGCTCTCAGAAACTTACGGTGATGTTGCTCTAAGTAAAAGAACGTGTCGGAAGTGGTTTCAACGTTTTATAAATGGTGATTTCGATGTCGAAGACAAACATGGTGGAGGAAGAGAAAAAACCTTCAAAGATGAACAACTAGAAGCATTCACCATCACAGGAGATCGCTACCGAACGCAACTGATGCGCCTGAGTCGCACGCTAGAAGAAAAGCGGACACAATATCAAGAGCGACATGACAAAGTCATCCTCGAACACGACAATACTCGGCCTCACGTCGCAAAAGTGGTCAAAAAGTACCTGGAAACGCTGAAATGGGACGTCTTGCCCCACCCGCCGTATTCCTCAGATGTCGCCCCTTCTGACTTCCACCTATTCCGTTCGATGACACACGGCCTGGCATATCAACATTTTCAATCCTTCGAAGAATTGGAAAAATGGATTGCTTCATGGATAGCGTCAAAAGAGAACTCCTTTTTTCGAGCCGGGATCCGAAAACTGCCGGAAAGTACGGATAATACTTTGAATAATACATATGTAAGCACTTTTTCGCAATAAAGCTTTTAATTCTGGAAAAAATGGCGGAAGCACAGTTGTACACCTGATACAATACAGGTGTTTTCGGGATAGGTTTGATGAGCACATGTCGAAAATGATATTTGAGGTGGTTCTGAATTTAAAGACGGCATAACCATCTGATCCAGTTCTTTATATCCAGAATTTCACCTATTTTAGGGCACTTGTTCAACAGCTTCAACTGTCTTGATAATCTGAAACTGATTTGACTGGATTTTAGTCGTTTTTATATATTTCTCTAAATCCGGCTATAATTTAGATCTGCCGCAGATATCATACTACTGATTCCATACCATTCTGATGGTTTGTAACGACTATAAATGAACCGGAATTTGCCATCTTGGAAATTCATGATACTTAGAACATCTTTTTCCTGCAAGTACTGATAATTTACGTTTCATAACTATCCAATAATACATATGGGGCAGTCCACGCAAAATCAGCCATCAAACATTTTTTTTTCATTTAAATTTTTTTTTCGATAAAGAACTCGGAAATATTCGACATGTATTTTTTTATTTCAAAATGGTACGTGGAATTTTTGAGATATGATTTTTTTAAAATTTCGCGTTGCGTTGACGATCGATGCGGAAGTATTTTTTCTCAGTGATTGCATAACCTTTACATATAAGAAAGACAAACAGGTTTCAGCTCACTTCAAAAAAATGTCATGAAAAGAATGCTGTACACTGTCTTTTAGATGCTGTACACAGTTTTTCATGGGCATATTAAAATCGTGTTTTTTTTTTTGCCTCAAAACATCGATTTGTCATGAAACGCTCCAAACTCCTTTTACTGGGATAGAGAGGAAAAGTCATCTTCACAAAAATGCCAATATCTTCTTCAAAAATGGACGAAGCTCAACAAACTATGGCTTGTTTGAAAGGTATTACAACGAGATTTCTAAAATTTGTAATCTGTTTTGTTTTTGAGGTCAATTGTGACACATATTGTCAATAAACTGCAAATTTTGACATACAACTTGGTATATCATAAAAAGTAAACAACGGATGACCTGTTCTGATTCTGGATAGTACTATTTAAGTAATAATGGTGTGTGGTGCTAATGTTGATGTTTTAGCATGTTTGTTTGAACCATGTTTTTTGTGTTACAGTGTTGGAGTGTTCAAAGTGATATATTCCTTTTTCTTCAGAGATAAAGTCCTGCCATCTCCTTTCAGATGTTATTTTGGTTTCGTCTTGTCGTAGGTAAACGAGTGACGTTGGGATTGATACTCTCTTTTGGTTCAATAAGAGAGCAAAATGCTTCGTCTCTCTTCGTTTGTTTCGGATGCGATCGTTTACGAATAAGACGGTGAAAAATCGAATATGGGGCTGTTGGATTGAATTCTTTTATTGAGAATGCGTGATAATTCTAAGTTCTGTGCCCTGCAACAACATTATGCCCCTTGAAATATCAAAATAGAAAAAAAAACTGTTTCTATCCACCTAGTGGTGTAATTATGCCTTTATCATATCAATCATATTCTCAAATACGGTATTCTATTCAAAATGTTTCTCTTCGATTCTTAAGGGAAACCAAAGTGATTCTAAGAGAGATGTGAATACTGAGGGTGATACTTGTTGCGATCGTTGATCAACTGTACATTTATATAATTCCTTAAAAATTGCTTAATACTCAGATACATGATAGTTCCCAAATACATACGAGTAGTAAATTTTTTTTGGCTTTTCATAACAATACACTACAACTTTATTAGTTGACGAATCCAATCAATTCCTATGAATCTCATAAAATATTTTTTTAATATTCTTATGAATTTCGAGTTTCCAAATCCAAATAGCCAAAACTGAGCAGATTTTGAGAAATTTTGTTTTAATGTATCCTCTCATTTTCAATTCATCACTTTTTTTAAAGATATTTTTTATTCAGGCCTATTTGCTTATAAGCTTAACATATCCGATTGAGCTGAGTTTTCAGATAATTTTTTTTTGTATTGGATCTCGTTGTCACCCTTTTTCTAGGTGCAGAGGAGCTTCCGTTTCCCTCCTGCGAGGTTTGAGGGGCAGTTTGTTCGTGGTTCGTCTCGTCATCCATTGCCGCATCGGTGGTATTGTTGTTGATTTTGTTGCTAGTTGCTGTAGATGCGCCTTGTTGTACAATGTTTGCAGTTGCTGGTTGGTTCTATAGGGGATGGTTTCGTTGAAGGGGATGCTTCACTGTTGTTGTGACTGTCACAGGTGTACTGGGGTTGGTGTGAAGGAAGCACCGTTGTCCTTTGGTGTAGTTGTCTCCTTGTCCAGTTTATCACATGGCTTACCGTAGTGAACAGCTTCTTGGCAATATTGACATGTGGCCATCTGATTGTCAAGCGCATCCGTAACAAACGTACGCCATTTAGAATACCGGGAAAAAAGTTCTTCCACTTTTCTTTTTCGATAGAGAGAATCTTTCCGTATTGGGACATAGTTTTACGAATATAAGGATCGATGACGCTTGGGGGAAGATCATGCACACGCACTTCTATAGCACTATCTTCCATATATACTGGAATGTTGTACTTAATGTTTTCGTGCTCCACATAGTGCACATTGTTATTGTCTTTTGCAAATTGAATTGCATCCAACTCTTTATAAAACTGGATGTAAACAACATTATTTGTCTTATTGCATTGAAGTAAATGTACACGTTTAATGTCAAGATGCATTTGCTCTTTAAGCAAACCTTCAAGTTCTCAAGGTCGAATTTTGCACTACCTGAAGTCAACAACAATTGTATTCTTTCGTATCGGCGGTAGCTTTTGTTCGTTTGGTTCACTCAGGTCGTTCTATTGTTCACTACACAATACTGTACTTGGTTTCTTCCGTCACGAACGTAAGCGGTTTTGTTTTATCGACTGACTTGGATGAGTTGTGAAAGTGAACTGAAATGCATTACTTATGCATTGCTATATATTTCAGATACAACAATTAACCGAATATTTTTATTTTATTTTATATTATTGTTATTAATTCCCTCTGACTAAAGTCTACATGGAATATAATCTTATATTATATGGTTACACTATTTTTAATCCGTGTGATAAATCGGCAAGATGGAAACGAGGCACAAGAAATGAGCCATGACGCAGAGATCTGGATGGTACTCGGGTGCTCAATGATGACAATAGTTCAAAGCTCTCAGCTTCGCCATTCTAGAGTTTTGAAACAAATCCAGCCTGTTGGATGCAACGACGTCGTTGAAGAGTTTCCAAATTTAGCAGCTTGAACCGATCAACATAAGGTGGGAGATTTATTGGGTCGCGCCATGGTAGGTTCCGCAGTGCATATCTGATGAACTTACGCTGTACATTTTCTATCCTTAAGCTCCAAGTCAATTGATTAGGATACCAAACGATTTAAGCATTCTCCAGTATGGCCCGAACGAGTGAGCAGTAGAGTGCTTCCAAACAATAAGGATCCGAGAAGTTTCTCAATATCTTCGTAATAAACCCGGTTAGCTTTTGCGATTACAACAGATCGATGCATATTGAACGTGAGCTTTTCATCAAGCAGCACACCTAGATTACTAAATTGCAGGACGACACCATCAACAGAATAGTCGAATGTTAAAGGCTGTTTGATGCGGTAATAAGACATGACTACGCATTTGGAAACACTCACTGTCAGCTTTTTTCGATGACACCAGTCGACAAACTGATGCAATATTGCTTGAAGGCAAACGCAATCATCAATTCATCGAACAATAAAGTAGATCTTCGCTCCGGCAGGAATCCGTGTTGATCATTCGAAATATAGCGTTTAGCATTTGCAGGAGGAGAGCACTACTTACGACAATTTCAAAAATTTTAGATGCGGCTGAGAGACTCGTGATACCACGATAATTTGCAACATTCCGTTTATCACCTTTTTTTGTAAACAGGGACCATAAACGATTGTTTCCAAATAACCGGAAATCGAGATTCGATAAGCGATTGGTTAAAAATTCTGCACAATGGCTCAGCAAGAACTCTAATGTTTCGGCAAAACACTACAGAAGGTAAGCCGTCCGGACCTGGTGTGAACGTACTTTTAAGTTTGCGAGTAGCTCTCATAACCATATCAGGTGTAACATGTGGCATATCAAAATCGACCAGGTTATCAGGAACATCCCTAATGGCCAAATCAATTTCAGACGTTGCAACGGAATGCGCAGCAAATACTGACGCGAAATGAGTGGCAAACAATTCTCATTTTGTCATATCGGCTGATGATTCAGTACCATCTAAGAAGATACTTGCAGGAAGTGCAGAGTTCTTTCTCTTGGAATTTACATAGCTCCAAAACCTCTTAGGTTGTCGTCTGAACTAGTTTGCACACGTGAAACGTATGATTTATGGAGCGACGAGTTCAGGTTTCGATACTCATTGGATGCCAAATGAAGCTGCTCAGTTGAACGATAGTTTCGTAATCGTCGCTGTAAAGTATTACGTTTTCTCTTTAATTTGCGCAAATGTGGTGTACTCCATACAGGAGAAACATTGTTAAGCACGGAACAAAACGTATCAGCCATTTCATCTGTGTTTAGTTCATCAAATAAAATCGTCCAATTGATTTCAGATAGAGCGGAGAAAAACATGTCGAAGTCGATTTTATTGTAATCCAACGGCAACTCATCATCAACGGTATAGTAATCCAATGGAAATTCCGAAACTGCAATCATCAACGGCGGATGGTGACGATCAATTGACAAGAGCGGTGAGACGGACGCGGCAATGGCGACAACCATATCGTGGGAGCAGAAAATAAGATCCAGTGTGCGGTCTAAATAGTTGCGAATAGGGTTCGTTTGTCGTAAGTTGAAAAAGTCCATACTATCCACTAATAACGAGTTACTAGGTCGAAATTCATCGTCTTCCTGGCTCCAGAATAATTTAGGCTGATTATAGTCGCCGCATAGCAGGACGTTATCTGAACCATAACCATAACTTATTAGCTCGCTAATTGATTCAATATGTGTATGCATTATATTAACATCATTGCTGATATCAGGAGGAATATAAATAGCACATAACATTAGTCACTTACATCCAATCGACATCGATACACACACTTGCTCTAAAGCTTCTCCATTGAGCTGACGAGACGATTGTGCACTGCAATCAATACTCCACCAAATCTCGATTGTTTGCTATTTATATTATTACGGTCACAACGATACACATTGTACACATTGTCAAATAGCTGCGTTGAGATTATTGCTGCGTCAAGACCAGTCTCGATTAGTATGATCACATCAAAATTGCTTTCAAGTGCGTTGCAGTAAAAATCGTCTATTTTACTCCGCAATCCACGAACATTTTGATAATATATCCATAGACGACAATCGTCACGAACAGGATGTATGTTTTGACACTCCCTTGTTTATCTTTTTTATAATAATTAGGTATAGAATACGCTCAAACTAAAGAACAATATGGAAAATCATGTCAGTTTAATTCGTATTCACGTCATCCATTTACGATGCTGACATTAGCCACCCGTCTTTTTTACATGTGTTTTCGACCATGAAATTCATCAGCGATAAATGTTTGTAGAAAATATTGAATTACCGCATATTTGTACTTATCTTGAATGAAAAATCCGCACTGTTTTTAAATTTAATAATATCAAAGCACATGTTCCCCACATTACTTACACAATGAATGAACGAATCACCGCATATAAAGAAAGAACAATACGATATGAAACATGGACAAATTGAGCTAACCACCACCGTATTTGAAAAAAAAATATATTTGTTACAATTCTACGAATTACTAGGTTACTACATGATTCACTGAACTATTGCTTCAAGGATGGAAATTCAAAACACTGATTTTGTTGATGGTGATGATGCTGATGATGTCATGATACGATGTGTTTCTGTTTTTTCCTCATTTTTTATCCAACGAACACTTTTCGTCGGATCGAAATGGTGCAGTTTTTATTTGAAGCAGTCATCAAAAACCACCTCGTTTTCTGTGCTGCCAAGAAGTGCACGAACAGAAAGTGGAGAAAAATCCATTCACCGAAAAGCAAATAAATAAGTTCAGTATAAGTTTTACCGAGTTTTTCCAGCGAAATTAAGGAACGGCTTACGGTGAGGATGAGCGATGGGATAGGGGGGGTGTGTGCGTGGGTGTTTGTGATTTTATTTTCCCTTTCTCGGCGAGTCATTCCTCATTCGATCTCGAGCAGCAAAAGTGTGAGAAGGATGCACTTGATGTGTGCATCCCCCGCCATACGTCACTTCGACCCGATGCCACCTTTCCGAAGCAAGAAGTCCTGTTGGTTGAGATGAACGGCAATGCCGTTGTGGAGAAGGGCAGAGAACCGTAAGTTGGAGTTGCATGCGGTTTCGAAATCGTGAATGTGAAATGTGTGTTGGCGAACGCGTTCGTTTGCTTTTGAAATGTGTTCCACCGCAAGGAAACTGGTTCCCTGTCTGGCCCGGTATCAAGGACGACGATGATGTTGATGAGGATGCAAGACGTTTTACAGCTCGTGAAAAGGATAAGGAGGAAAAAAGTATAAATACACGAGCTGCCGAGGCGGAACATATGTTTGTTGCGATGGAAAAGAGTTTTGCACTTGCCGATGCAGATGCAGATGCTGTAAAAGAATAAACATTTAATGGTGAGGGTGCTGGAAGGAAAACAGTGCGGTAAAAGTGGGGTTTATTAAAACTGAATAAAACATTTCTAATTAAGTTTATTTTTCCCAACTCGACTTGAGTGTTGATGTTTTTCTTGCATGAAGAAGCTTGTTAAGTACGAGGAAATAATGTTTTGATTGGTGATGCTCGAGAGAGGGAAGGGGTAAAAGCTTTTCCATGTGTCGTTTTGTAGATGCACAGTTGTAGACCGTCGAAACATGTCCAGATACGGTATCTGGCGTGATCTATGCTTATTTCTTTGCGTTTTGTGTTCAGCTCATCAGTATTAAATAATTTAATTTCATTATAATCGGGTAAGACTTCTTAACCTGGACATGATTCAGCATTTCTCGTAACGAAATGTCTAGTCAATGACAATTTATAATTAAAAATTGCGTTACCTTGACTTTGAATTTGTAATTTTTAATATTTAATGGACCATCAGATCTCATCAAATTATTCCATTCTACTTTTTTTCTGTTAAATTCATTCATTTTACGAATTCTGTCATATGGGAATTTGCTTCCTCGGTAGATTCCATAATTTCTTGCTGAGTACACTCTTCGAAAAACCGCAGAAGTCGGATCCAAATGATATTCAGTGTTTCGTATGGAACTAAGACCGTTAATTTGAATCTAAATTTGTAAAAATCGGTCCCGCCATCTAAGAGAATAAAGAGAAAGTAATTTGAAATTGGAATCATTACACTAATCACCCTATAATTCCAAAACAGGAAGTCGGATCAAAGATGAAATTCAGAAGTTTTGCAAAGGAATAAGACCATAAGACCATCCATTTGAATATGAGTTTGTAATAGTCGGTTACGCCATCTCTCAAACAAGTTAGTACACATATTTTCATTTTTTTGCACATATTACCCCATTATTCCGGAACCAGAAGTCGGATCCTAACAAAATTCATGAGTTTTGTGTGGGTTTATATGACCTTTTATTTAAATCTAAGTTTGTGAAAATTGAGCCATCTCCGAGAAAAGATAGTGCAAAAGATTTAACATACACACATACGCACATACACATACAGACAATTTGCGTACTCGACGAACTGAGTCGAGTGGTATATGGCATTCGCCCCTTCGGGCCTCGGTTCAAAAGTCGGTTTTCACAGTGATTGCATAGCCTTTCTATATGAGAAAGGCAAAAATTGTTGAAATAAGAAATTACTGAACATTCACTAGACAACGTATATATTTTTAATATGTTTCAATGCTCTATTCGAGCGATAATGTTATCTATACCGATCTCAAAGCTGCTTTTGACAAAATAGATCATAAAATACTTCTTTGCAAATTATCTCGCCTTGGATTAGCATCGCAACTCGTATCTTGGTTAGGCTTATATCTTTCCGATAGGAATTTACGCGTGAAAATAGACCACAGCACATTATCCGAGTTTTCGAATAAATCAGGTGCTCCACAAGGTAGTAACTTAGGACCTCTGTTGTTCGTATTATTCTTCAACGATGCGGCGTTGCTTTTGGGAGCCGGATGTAAATTAGTCTACGCAGATGATTTCTGTATAAAATGTTCAAAACGACGTATGTAACATTGAGAGATTCTCTTTGTTTACTTTCTCTTTCGATTATTGCGAAATATTCCTGCTTTTTTCGGTAATTTCTCCAGAGCAGATCAAAAGATGATAGCTTTAGTTATTATTATCGGTAAATAATTGGAGAGAAGGATTGCTAAGAGTGCCGTAATAATCAAAAGAGAAAGTAAACAAAGAGAATCTCTCATTGTTACATACGTCGTTTTGAACATTTTATACAGATTTAAAACTGTATCTCACTGTTCGTAGTGTAGATGATTGCCAGCGACTACAATGTCTGCTTACATTGTTCACCGATTGGTGCAGGAAAAACAAAATCATCATAAGTGTAGCCAAGTGCCAAGTCATCACATTTCATAGGATTTCATCTCCAGTCATATTTGACTATAACATTGATGGTACAATTATCTCTAGAGTGGATCAAGTGTGTGATCTTGGTGTACAGTTGGATGCTAAACTGACGTTCGATGTTCATCGCTCACAAATCGTTTGGAAAGCAACACGTCAATTGGGTTTCATCGCTGAGACTGCAAAGGACTTTAAAGACCCGGATTACCTTAAGGTTTTGTATTACTCACTCGTTCGCCCAATTCTCGAAAACGCGTCGGTAATCTGGACTTCGTATCAAGTATCGTGAAGCCTTTGAATTGAACGAGTGCAGAAACGATTTGTTCGTATGGCATTACGAAATTTACCGTGGAGATATCCAGTAAACTTGCCACCATATTCAGACAGATGCCAATTATTGGAAATCGACACTTTACAGCGACGTAGAAAAACTCAACAGGCGTTGATAATTGCTAATACCGTTTTCGTTTATTGATCAGAGCAGCCCGAAAGCTGACCCAGAGTCGCCCAAACAACGTTTGATATGTTTGTTTTAGCAACCTGGGGTCGCTCTAGATTGGACTCCAATCGCGTAGTTTCGCTCTGAAAATTTTCTCGGGTCGCACCACGCATCCAGCCGAGTTTGTTTATTTTATCTTTTTTTCATGAGTTGTTGTTTAGGGCGCGTACCACGTGTTCGTTTTACTCGGAGTCAGAGTAGCCCGCGTCTAGGTTCAAAAACGAAAACGGTATAAGTTGATCAACGGAGAGATTGATGCTACTGAATTGCTTTATGACTTTTTTTCGAATACCGATTAGAAACCTGCTTCAGAACAGATTCCATAGGACTGTATTCGAATACAACGAGCCAATTACTACATGCATAAGAACATTCACTGCAGTAGAAGAGTTGTTTGAGTTAGGAGAGCCTTCCCGCCGCTTCGTTAAAAAAACCAACCGATCTGAAATAATCTGACTATGGATAATTTAATTTGTTATAAGTTGTTTGTAACAGCTTTTAAGTAGTTGTATTGTTATCATGTAATTTTTGTGATTGTTTTAAAAGATAGTGAGAATGATATACATTTTTCAACTCATATGGGCTTTTTCTCACTCTGTTAATCCATTTAGACATCGGTCTGATGGATTTTGTTTAATAAATAAATAAATAAATAAACAAATAAATAAATAAATAAATAATTAAATATATAAATAAATAAATAATTAAATAAATAAATAATACCTGGCTTGTATTCATTTCACTCAGTAGCATGTACAGGTTAATTTTTTTGTTTTTCCACAATCTGAAGTAAGCGATATAGACAAGGGGCTGGAGTCCACTGCAAGATTGATAGTGCCTATTATCTTTCTCCGGGCAGCACCACCCTAGATGCCGTAAGGAATCCGGCGGAAAAAAACTTACCCAAGAATAGATCCACTGGGTTCCTGTTTCCATGTCGTAAAAGACGACAATTGAAGGTGTGTCTTTTTCCCTTCAGTTATCAGATTTTTTCAACGTTTCTCATCTGATTACTCAATTTTACTCAATTATCTCTTCATTCAACTTCATTCAACTTATCAATTTTCGGTTAGCTTCTGAGAATAGTTTTATTTAGTATTTTTTCTTTTTCCATGTTATTACTTGCCTTTCACGATTATAAATTGAATGATAAAAATCAACTATTCCGAAGATCCGTTAATAATACAATGTTAATATCAGAGATAACATAGATCTCGGAAGCCGGCTGCCCAGATCAACCAATATACAAATAAACAACTATTCAACTATTTTGTCAACTATTCAACTATCGCAACTATTTTGTCTAAATCCTATTCATTCGTTTCTTTTGTAGCAAGTATTTATATTTGGAAAAAGTAGAGGATTTTTTTTTCGCTATGCGATAGTATTTAAAATTTTCCTTCAGTTTCCACGATTAAGAACTGTGAATCAAGACTACCCGGGACTTCAATATCGGATATTGTTGAAACTTTCACTCGGGAAGCGAGTGAGTTTAGTGGTGCTTCCGAGCATCTTGAAACCGGAACATACTAAGTCGCACGGCCTCTAGTAACTACAAGTGTTGGACTAACATCCCTTCCCCGTTCCTTAGATGGTCTACATTCGGGCCTGTCCGGCACCGGTACTGATCAATCAATTCTGGGGTTATCAGAAGATGTACATTGAAGGATTATTTGCCAGTCTCAGGTCGGATCATCTAAAAATTCCCTGTACAATTTCAGCTAATCCCGATCAGTAACGGAGTAGCAACCAGGGGTGGTCGATCAAGCTCAAGCTCAATCTGAAGTAAACAATATAGACAATGATGATAAATTGATTACACTGATTTTTATGCTAGGTGCACATAAATGTTTTGATTTTATTTTACGTTTCATCTTTGACTCATTGTTTCGTCCGAGACATCACATAATCAGACATTAACCGTAGTTTGTTATCAAATTTCTGGAACCGGTGAACGGAAAATGTTACTAAAACTAATTGTGGGAAATGGCGTAGGAAAGTTGGTGATGTTGAAAAAGATTTCCTAATGAAGAAAGTTGAAAATAGTAGAAAATTTTATTGACTCTACAATTTTGACTCATTTTTTTCATAAATACTTTTGTTTAATAGGCAATACACATAAGTTTTTGTTGGTATTCATTAGTTAATCTAAACACTGTTTTTATCAAGCGATTTTCTATTATAAATTACATTAAATAAAATACATTTATTTTGTATATGATCTTATAACTATTTCAGGTTTGTTTGTATCAGTTCATCATTTTTATTCATATAATATAGCTGGCTATTGGTTGAACTCATGGAAGAGAAAGGGCTCTAACATAAAATTTAAATTGGAACTAAAATGGACATAATGAAATGATAAAGAAGTGTAAGGATGGTCACGACAAGCAAGAATGTCGCGAACTGGGACATTGGATAGTCTACCTTGGGTACGCAAGGAATTTATTAGTTATTTGACATCACGATACTCCACGCATGTCCAAACGACATGATCAATATCGCGATAACCTTCGCCACAAGTTCAATGATTAGTCTCGGAAAGTCCAATTCAAAGGAGATGTGCATCTAACGTGTAGTGATTGGACATGAGTCTAGACATCACACGGATGAAATCCCTACTCACATCCAGTCCCCTAAACCATGGCATTGTCGATATTTTAGGAATAATTGAGTGCATCCACAGACCCAGATCATCTTTATCGCTAAAGAACAGCTGGCAAGTGTTGTTTGGCGAGACGCGCTATAGAATTCGTTGAAAGCAATCGGTCTCTATAGAATTCGTTGAAAGCAATCGGTCTCTCGGGGGACGAGTATAGCGTGATGGGTAAGTCGATGCCTTTCACGCATCCCGCCTGGGTTCTATTCCCAACCCCGCACATAGGGTCAGAAAGTTTTTCTGGCCCGAAGAGGCGAATGACAATAATGTTAAAACCTCTATAATTGAAACAAAAAAAATCGGTCTCTCATAAATTTCACTCTCAATAGCACCACGTTTGGTTACAGTATCGGATCTCTCATTACCTGGAATGGAGCAATGAGCCGGGACGCAGACTATAGACTTGATAATTATTATTCAATATGTTGTTCAGGTATTGTTTTATTTTGTTCAAGAAAAACGGTATATTTTTGCCAGCAGCGTTGGAGCGAATGGCTTCAATTGCACTAATGTCAAAAAATACAGATGCCATTTGTTGTTTTTGAGCGAAGGCAATTTGGATGCCAGACGAAAGTAATGCAAGGCAATAATTCGTACCTTTATTTCTACGGAAGCCAAACTGAGTATCTGACAACAAACCGTTCGTCTCGACCCAAGTGTCGAGACGTCGAAGAATAATATTTTCGAACAATTTTCTGATGCAGAACAACATAGCAATAGGGCAATATGTGTTGTGATTGGAAGCTGGTTTTCCCTGCTTTTAAATGGCGATAACTTTCACTTGCCTCCAGTCAGGTGAAACAACATTTTGCTCAAGGAACAAACGTCTATTTGGGAGATTGGACAGATTCTTCAACAAGTTGAATTTAATTCTGTCCAGGAGCGTTATTGTTACAAGACAAGAGTGCTATCAATAATAACAGAATCTGGACAAACTTTCCTCGCAAAATCAAATATCCATCGGTTCGAGTATTCCTCACTCTCGTTTCCTACGTTACGATTCCTCATTCGTCTGGCCGTATTTCAAAGAGTGCTCATTGAGGTTTCTCTTGACAAACCTTCGACAAAATGTCTCCAATAGCTACATTTCTTGGCCCGAAGTATGCTCTTATACTTGGTTTCAGAAACTTTTCTCGGAGATGACTGAACCGATTTTCACAAACTTAGATTCAAATGAAAGGTCTTGTGGTCCCATACAAAATTCCTAAATATTATTTAGATCCGACTTCCGGTTCCGGAATTATGGGTTAAAATATGCAAAAAATGAAAATATGTGTTCCAACTTTTCTCATAGATGGCGCGATCAATTTTCACAAACTTAGGTTCCGATGAAAGGTATTATGGCCTTATACGTAATTTCTGAAATTTATCCGGATCCGATTTCTGGATCCGGAAATATAGGGTAAAGTGTGTTAAAAATTTAATACAATCGCTAGCTTATTTCTACGTACTGATTTTAATATTCTTAGCCATGTTTTTTCGATTATATATCAGTTAAATGCTGAATAATAGCTAGCAGTGTCCTATTTTGTTTGCTAAAAATCTCCGGCATACCGGATTTCCCTGCCATAGATGACGGTTTTTTTTTTGCTTAAGATAAAATAAAAGCTTTTGGTTCAACACATTGGCTCAAAGGGCACGTTTCCCTGGAATAATAAATTTTTATAAATTTTAAATTATTGATTTGAAACGGTTCATCAATAGCACAACAACTTCATTCGACCATTGTCTGGCAAAGTACTTGATTCTTGATTGGATCAACTTTATCTATTTGCATTCACATAATACATAGTAGTATGGAGCAGATACAGAGAAATAAAACTCAACTTCCAAAGCTGCCGTTACCGAGGCTGTTTTTTAAACGCATTATCTGAATATATGTATTCTCCTCACAGAGCAGATCCTGCATTGTGCGCCTCCACAGTTTTTATCAGGAAATCTCAACAGGCAGAAAAACAAGTAACAAAGAGCAGAAAAGCTGGCTCACTCATATGAATTTACGTTCGATCGATTCATTTATTTCCATTTATCGCATATTTATATCCCAGAGCGGAACATGAGTGGTGATGCAAACAGAGGACTCAGTTGCCTCCCCCTCCCCATCGCCACCATCGTCGCTACCGTCGAGAGCCAAGAGTACGAAAAAAGACGAGACTGGCTTTTTCTGGATGCTTAAGCCTCCTTCCGATAGAAGAATCGTCTTCTTCTAAGTTGGCAAACAGAGGCGAAAAAAAAACGCGGCAACGAAATCTGAAGCAGCCTGCGGAAGGAACCCTGCAAGGAAACGGATCTCTGCGACTAAGAAATTAGTGGAAATGAAAGTATGCATCGTATGTCTGAATGTGTCTTATGGGAGATGGGATCCTTGGTTGAGACTGAGCAGCGAAAAAAAAAGAAACCGTACCCCCAACCACCGCCCTGACGATGAATTGTGCGCTGCTGCACGCTAGTCTCGTGCGGGTGGGGAAAATCTCTGGAAATGAATGCGAAAAACCTGCTGCGGGTGCGGGTATCGCTGCCACTGTTGCAGCATCATCCACCCAACCTACACCACATGGTATATATGTTGTCATCAACATCCTTGCCGGTGGTTTTTGCCGAGCTGCGTCTGTGGCCTACCGAACCCACACCACCGCACGGTTCACCGGCTGCTTTTGTTAAGCGAAGGAGTGGAGTAAGTGATTCTTAAAAAATGAAATATTCCCCGTATGAATGCTTTCTGCTTGCAGTATGATTTATTGATTCGACCGAGTGTGAGTGGTTTAAGAGCTCTCCGCCACCGGGGAGGAAACTGAGGGAATATTTTGTTTCTGGATTAAGACATTCGTACTTCGGAGATTGTTTTTTCTTGTCGATACATCGTAACTATCGTGATCGCAATGATGAATAAGAAATAATTCATTTGTTTGCGCATCTCGAATCAATTCTGCTAGAAATGAAATACAATTTTTCAGTTAAACTCTAGAAAGAAGCAAACTATTCAATTTTCCATGGTTAATGGCATTTCAAGGAACAAATCAAATGAATTGTGATTTTCAGTCACTCGATTGCGAAATAGCATTCTTCTCTTTCGCGGAATAATAAATCAACGAAACTTTAATGGAGTACTCAAACCAATAGAAGTCCTACCGGGGTAGTCTTCTACTTTTCTAAACGTACAATAAAATTGATATTCAGAGTCTGAGAGTACTCATTATTCATTATCGAATGGTATATGAAATTTGAGTACATCGAATTGCAAAACAATCTGATTTTAAGTACATTCCACCCAATAACCTAATTTTAGGTTAAGTTATTCTAGGTAGTATCCGTAAGGCACGTGCAAAAAATACTTAAATATGAGTTATGTTTACTCTGCAGTTGAGTCGTATTGACTCAAATTCAGGTTGATACGGTTTACTTAATTTTAGCTTATTGAACGAGCTTCTCGCTGTTGTGTGGTTTTGCTCTTGGTATTTTGACACCAATGGAAGGAACGAATGAAAGAAAAGATAATAGGTAGTTTTAATTTTCGGTGTAGTTAATACCAGTTACCATAAATGACCATGAGTAGCTTCTGCTCTCGTTTTTTTGTTTGCCCAAGATGCCAAATTCGAAAAACTAAGGAGTTACTCCTTTTCTTGATTGCTTCATTTTTTGCGAATGTGAGTACCTCGGATTTTACTCAATTTTGAATAATTTTTTCAAGTGTGTACTTTTCTGCTAAAATTGTTAAAAAATGTCGTTAAGGCCATCGTCCAAGTACCATGCGCGCGGGTGGTTTTAGGAAATTTTCGATGGAAATTTTGAAAAATTTGCCAAAACCAAAAACATACAGACCTTTGAAATACTTTTTATCTATCTACAGGGTGAAAATGGCTGAAAAATTCGGAGGATTTCCCGAGTCTTATCAAAAATAGCTCTGAAAAATGAGTGTTTTCTTCCACAATTATCTGGAAAAATAATGCGATGGCATAATTTTTTTTTTTTCAAATAAACCTTATGATGGCTACAAAGATTACATTCGGACACATTTTTGGAAAACCTTTTCACGCTATTCATAGAAAATCCACGAAATTCAAAAATTTCAACGAAATCGGTTATATGAAATTCGTTGATTTTCCATGAAAAGCGTGAAAAGGTTTTTCAAAAATGTGTCTGAATGTGGTCCTTGTTGCCAGTATAAGGTTTTTTTAAAAAAAATTTCATACCATCGAATTAATTTTTCCAATAATTGTGAAAGATCACTAAAAAGCTCATTTTTTCAGTGCTATTTTTAATAAGACTCGGAAAACCCTCCGAATATTTCAGCCATTTTCACCCTGCAGATAGATAGAAGCTTTTCAAAGGTCTGTATGTTTTTGGTTTTGGCAAATTTTTCAAAATTTCCATCGAAAATTTCCTAAAACCACCCGCGCGCATGGTACTTGGACGATGGCCTTAAGTTCGATGACAATTTCGTACCGTAAACACACAAAAAAACGTGACGTAAATCCAATGTATAACGGGTGACTTTTTTGTGCTGATATCTTTTTGGCAACACTGTTTTTGACAGATCACGCGTGAATCGTGTCTTGTGTCATTGTCAACCTTGTTCAGTTTGGTCTAAAATTTAATCACGAATGGACGCAAATGTTGGCATTTGCTTGGAATCATCTTCAAACATTAAATTATATTGATCGTTCAACCGATATAACCATATCCATATTCTTATATAGAAAGGCTATGCAATCAATGTGAAAACCAACTTTTTAACCGAGGCCCGGAGGGCCGAATATCTTATACCATTCGACTCAGCTCGACGAACTGAGCAAATGTCTGTGGCTGTGTGTGAGAGTGTGTGTGTGTGTGGGTGTGTGTGTTTGTATGTGTGTATGTAACAAAATATGCACTCACTTTTCTCGGAGATGGCTGAACCGATTTTTACAAACTACACTGAAGTCTTTTTTTATGCGAATTTACGTACCGCATAAAAAAAAACCGCATAAAAAAAACCGCATAACTCTGAAAATTCGCATAAAAAAAAACCGCATAACTCTGAAAATTCGCATAAAAAAAACCGCATAACTCTGAAACTTCGCATAAAAAAAGACCGCAGAAGGGCAAACCGCATAACTCTGAAAATTCGCATAAAAAAAAACCGCATAACTCTGAAAATTCGCATAAAAAAAAACCGCATAACTCTGAAAATTCGCATAAAAAAAGTCGCGTAAAAAAAACCGCATAAAAAAAGACCGCATAAAAAAAGACCTCAGTGTAATATTCAAATGAAAGGTCTCATGGTTTCATAGCCTGCTATTGGATTTCATCCCGATCTGTCTTCCGGATCCGAAGATATAGGATGATGTGCACAAAAAAATGGAAAAAATATGCACTCACTTTTTTTAGAAATGGCTAAACCGATTATCACAAACTAAGTTTCAAATAAAAGGTCTTATGGTCCAATAGCCTGCTATTGATTTTCATTTGGATCTGACTTTCGGCTTCGGAGTTACATTGTAATATGTGAAAATTAGAGAAAAAGTGTCCATTCAATTTTCTCTGAAACGGGTCAACCGATTTTCACCAACTAAGATTCAATTGAAACGTCTTATGGTTTCCTAAAAATTTCTAGAACATTTTTTCCAGATTCGACTTCCGGTTCCGGAACTAAAGCGTAAAAAGTGGAAAATTACCAATTTCAAAATCAGTATTTTTTCACAAACGATGGTAAAATCAGGTACGAATCCCATAAAACTGTCTGATAAATTCTTCTAAGTTGCAAAGCTTGTTGGTTTTTTGGGCATGAAAGCTTAATTCGGCACTACTGGTCCAACCTTTATCTGTTCCGGAAGCACCGAAAGTCGTGCAGAAAAACTTAAAAAATAGAACTCACTTCGATTTCTCTGCGATGCTTGAACCGATTTTCAAATATCTTGATTTAAATTAAAGCTCACAGTATCTTTAAGGCTACTGTGAAATTTCATCCGGATCCGACTTCCGGTTCCGCAGTTGCATGGCAATGAGTGTCGAAGTTTACATATCGCCAAATAGAATGACAATATGTACCACACAGAAAGAAGAAGAAAAAACAAAACAAACGATGCGTTCTTTGTTCTATTTCGTACACGCTATTGGTAACAGTTAGGAATGTCTGCTACTAGTGCGTAGTATTAGTAAAAGACGGTGCTGCGGTTGATAAAAATTTTAGCTATTCTATGAAAAGTGCGACCGAAAGAATGAACGTCAATGAATTCAAATTTATTTGAAGAAAATATGAGATTTTCACATCCGGTAGTGCAGTAATACCGTGCCGGTGGTGTAATGATGTCAATAATAATAATAATAAAAGTAATAATCCTACTACATATTTTATGCTGCTGATTCATGCTGTTTAGCTTGACTTACATATGTAGAAGTAAAAGAAACGCAGGTTCGCTTCGTTTGTTAGATTTCGTTTGATTGATTTAATCGAAATAGAGCATGAGATATTAATTCTAGGTTTAACTAGGTTCAAAACTGTTTCAATTTGTAGGTCATATTTGTTGCTGGCAAATAAACCAACTTCGGCTATACCGGTCATCTGAATCCGGTTTCGGAAGAATTGGAAATGGTGATTAAAAACTGCAAAAGGGTCTCACTCACTTTCCTTCAAGGCGGCCAAATCGATTTTCACAAACTTATAGGTTCAAAGGAAATGTCTTACAGTTTCATACGGAATTCCTAAATTTGTTGTGGATACTACTTCCGGTTCCGGAACTACAGGGTAAACAGGATTTGTAGATTTTGTTAGATTACGTCCGTACAAACCAAGTTTCCTATTTCTATTCAATGAACAGTTGTTTTTGCGAATTCCACAGTACACCCAAACCTCCGTTTACGAACACTTTTTATACGTTACCTCTTTTTACGTAACTCTTTTTACAAACCAAATCCCAAATAACGTAATCTTTTTTTACGAACCAAATCCCAAATAACTCCAATCGCAAATTCACTTTGAAGAAAGATCCTGGATGATTTGGCGCCAGCGAAATTTTCGTCTGGATGATTTCAATACTTCAGAAATTACTGTTTACGCACGGATTAAATAAACGATATAATAAAAATTTTATGCAAATATATGAGTTTGAGAACACTTGAAACCAAATCTACGGATTCCACCTCAGGGAAAAGTGGCATCACTGCTTACAATATGGGTATTTTTGGAACAGGGTTGATGAGCAGATGTCGGAAAACGATGTTTATTGATATTGCCATCTTGAATTTCGAAAATAAATCAAACATCGTTTTCTGACATCTACTCATCAATTCCGTTCCGAAAATACCCATATTGTAAGGGTTTTCAAAGAATATCAAGAAACCGGAAGTCGCCATCTTGAATTTCAAAACTAAATCAAACATCGTTTTCTGACATCTACTCATAAATCCCGTTCCGAAAATACCCATATTGTAAGGGTTTTCAAGGAATATCAAGAAACCGGAAGTCACCATCTTGAATTTCAAAACTAAATCAAACATCGTTTTCTGACATCTAATCATAAATCCCGTTCCGAAAATACCCATATTGTAAGGGTTTTCAAGGAATATCAAGAAACCGGAAGTCGCCATCTTGGATTTCAGAACCACCTCAAACATCGTTTTCTGACATCTACTCATCAATTCCGTTCCGATATCCTTATAGGTTTTAGTCAATCTCAATAAACCGGAAGCCGCCATCTTGGATTTTGAAACGAGCTCAAACATAATTTTCTTGCACTTACTCTTCATATCCGTTCCGAAAATAACCATATGATGCGCGGTTTCCACATTAATTACACACAACTTTTTTTACGAAGTAAATTTCAAATAACGCAAACTTTTTTTACGAACCAAATCCCAAATAACGTAAACCTTTTTTACGAACTACCTCTTTTCACGAACCCCCGTTTAGTTCGTAAATGTTATGTGTAACATGAGAAAGGCATCATTAGACCACTAGGTGGATTGAAACAGTTTTTTTTTTGAAAATCTAACCATATACTTCTTAAAAGCCCTCTGCATGTTTTTAGATCGAAAATGAATGAATGAATAGTACACCCAAAATCAACGTATTCAATCATACTAATCATAAACCTAATTGAATGTATTTCGTTGGATTTTTCCGTGTCATGTACAAAAACAGGCTACTGAATATGAAATTTTGATACTTATCAGCCTGTAATGCCGGAACCGGAAGACGCATACATATGAAATTCGGCAGGGTTAAATGGGATTATAAGACCTTTCATTTAAACCCAAACTTGTGAAAATTGGATGAGCGGTCTTTGAGAAAATCGAGTTTGCTCATTTAGTTCATTTAGCACATTTCATCCCGTAACTCCGTAACCGGAAGTCGGATCTAAATAGAATTAAATAGAAAGCTACGGAACTATAAGGTCTTTAATTTGAATCTGAGTTAAAGAAAATCGGTTAAGCTGTCTCTGAGAAAATTGAGTGCTCTTTTGTTAGTTGTTTTACATTTTTCTCCGTTACTCCCGAACTGGAAGCTCGATTCGGTTAAAATGTAATAGCTGACTATGCGACCAAGAGACCGTTCATTTGAATCTATGTTTGTGAACTCAGTCCAGTTACCTCCGAGACAGTTGAGACTGACTGACACGCGTACTCGTCGAACTGAGTTGAATGGCACATGACATTCGGCCCTCCGGGTCTTGGTTCAAAAGTCGGTTTTCACAGTGATTGCAGCTCCGAAACCAGTGGACGTGACTTACGCTTCCTGACGTGTACCATCATGTTCGCCAGGTACTTTTCCACTGTTTGACCGGTTGCATCGAACTCCCGGCCAAGCGCACGTAGCAATGGAGTCATTTTTCCCTCGGTCTTTCTTTTCAGCTTCCTTTGGAGCTTCTTGTCTCTCATTGTCGTCGGTCGTCCGGAACTGGGCTCTAATTGTTGTCTAATAGTGTCAAGATGTTGTTGATGCTGGAACGGTTCGGCGTCCACAAAGTGCCGCACGATACCCACTTTCGACGCCGTGGGGGTTCCGTTATTTGTACGCGTACACTTCTGAACAGAGTTGTTTCACTGTTTTTGTCATCACGGTTACAGTTCGACTGATAGAGCTGTCAAATTTTGTCTGCTGACTCATGGGTTACTATGATTGATGCTGTATGAGTGATTTCGTCCAATTATAACAAACATTGGCGATTGAGAAAATAATATCATATCAACATGACGTTTTAATACGTTAATAATATGTTGACTTGTGGAACAGATTCCGTCTAGAGGAATGCTCACTCGTATTATCATTTCTTCCACTGTGTATTGTATAGTAAGCTAGTCATTTAAGAAAATTGATCGCACGATTGTCGAAATAGGACAGTTCGTCAAATACTTATCAACATGTAGCTGGCTAGTGATAGATACAAATACAGACGCAGTCACTAACACAGGCACGGAATCGGACACGGACTTACGCACAAAATCTAGTTAGTATTCGATCAAAGAACTCAAACTGTTGAGTCTTAGTTTTCCGCTATTCGAATGCTTCATGCTTTAATAGGACTGCTTACATAAAGCGATACCCAACTCCAAGCTGTTCTCGTGTTTAGAGAAAGGAAACCCATTGCTGTTCATAAGCATCATCTCTCACTCACGAGGACCCATTCAACCATAAAGGATCATCAGCCTGTTCAACGACAAGGCGAATTTTCTTCCGAAACGCTGCTGTTTTTAGTTGGTTTCGCTTACCTCACGAGCTCGCAAGAAGGCAAGCACACATTCATCTCATTTATGCGAATCATTTTATTTCACTACTTTCCTTTTTGTCTTAAGAGTTTTTTTTTTGCTCCTTCTGCATCCTCCCGCGAAACAGATGACTGTACCGAAACTCGGTAGCACCGTATCATTCATCAGTAAGCTTTTTTTTTTTGTTGGTCCTACATGCTACCTCAACCTTCGCCCTCTAGGGTTGCACTTTGAACAACACACCGTCAGACGTCGTCCTTGGTAGACTAACGTAAGTTAGCTACCGCGAATGGGCAAATTTCCGAACCAGCCACCATCAAGTCTGGAAAGGCAAGCAGTGATTTTTTTTCTCTCTTCTCACTCTTGCCTTACCCACACCACCACTGAAGCAAGGATAAGGAAACAGGAGAAAGGTACAAAAAAAAGAAGCAAACATGAAATTCTGGCAGTGGATACCGACAGAAGCCACGAACGGTTCAACTTTCAGGAGCCGGTAACCGTGGGCACACATATCGCGAATGGGTGGTGAATGGGTGGCAGTTGCGACCAGCAAACCAGCAACAGTCAGCAGTCTTTTAATAGGTGAAAGCTTGTTGATGTGATGATGATGATGATGTGGGAAATAAGGTGAAAGTTTACGATTACCAGGATTTTTCCTGTTCCACTTCCCCGAAGACAGACAGAACTTGTGGCAGGGAACGGTGTGAGGAATGGTCTGTAGTGTTTGGAACTTGATTAATTTCCCCGAACATTGGCTTCAATTTGGATGGAACTTTGCACTCATCTTCAGTATGGCAAACCAGTTGTTTTGCTTTGATGAAGAGACAGATTCGATACATTGGTTAATTTAAAAAAAAGGGGGAATGTATCTTTGCTCACACATTCTTCAAATCTGCAGTGCCCAAGAAAAAGTTGCAGGAAATTTATTAGGTCTTCCAAAAAAAATTTGTAATTTAAAAAAATTACACTGAACAAAAACTATCAATAGTTTTTTTTTTCAAATAGAACGCCTTTCCATTTTTTCATGCAATTTTAATGCATTGAACTTGTTATTAATACCAATACTGGGCTATTCTGTTTTTCAAATCATTCGTCCTTTTGCTTAGCCAAAGAATATGCAGCTAAGAACATATTGAATGTATTTGCAAAACAAGTTTTTTGAAATGGCTCTTGAAACACAAAAAAAAATACTACCGATCAAAATCAATAAATTTGCTCATTGCGACGTAGAAGCAGCCGATCTAGAAATATTTAGACATGGAATTCAAAGAATTCAAATTTTGTTTCAAAAAAGTTGAACTTAAAAACCTAAATTCCTAATAGGGACTAAATATATAAACATCAAAAGTATGCTTTAATAACAGACTTAAAGCGACAATGATACAGATAAAACTTTTGTTCAGTTACATTTTTAATGTGGAACACATTTTTGTTTTCTATATAGTGGTGCAAACTAGAAACTCCAGAAAAATACACGTAGAAATGTGGTCAGGTTTTGAACAATTACAACTCAGTCAATTTTATATCAATTATTAATATTATGTCACCATTTGATTAGAAATATTTCTACGGATTGATTTGAATGTTCATAGCCATGTATTTTTAATTTTATATCATTGAAATGTTGATTAATAGCTAGCAGTGTCCTATTTTGGCTGCAAAAAATCTCCGGCAAACCGGATTTCCCTGCCTTAGTCGACGGTTTTGAAGGAGTAAGCGATATATCAAAGGGAAATCAGCGCTCTGATTGGTCAATCGAAGCAAAAGCAAAGCTGTTGGAAGCACGCGAATCTACAAATAGAAGCGAAATTATAGCTAACGTTTCAGTCTTATGCGTTGCTTGCTAGAGGTAGGTTGTTGCTACACAGCAAGACAAAAAGTGCCATAAAACGATTTGAAGCTTTAACTGGTATGCTCTGATCTTGTGGCATGCAAGATTGGATGAAATCCCATGTTATGTCGTTTCGCCTGAGAAATTGACAACTACCCCAGGGTAAATTTTGAGTGCATAAGACTAATTTCTAATTTATATAAGATGAACTCGATTGATAATGAGAAATATTTTATCGCTCTAACCGAAATCGCAGAATGGTAGTAATGTTAGAGAAACGCTATAAAAATAACTGCTTGCATACAAAACATGAACACAAGCTTGGTGAAGAGAAGCTTAAATATCGATATCCGTATCACAAGCATGTACAAACATTTAATTGCATACATTTCGCCAATTGATGTAATTTCGTCGGCTACGAAATAAATACAAATCACGATAAATAGAGTCTATATTCTGGGTTCGCGTGTTCGGTGTTGATTCCTTATAAGGATCAATCTAAGTAGACTCGTGTTCATTTGCGGCTTCAAAAATGTGACGATTAATTGAAAATGACAATCATTGGAAATTTTGGTTGCCTTGTTCCACATCAACGGCTCGAACAACCCCAAGAGGCTGATCTTTGTAGTTTTTTCGACAATTTTCGAGCCCTCTGTCCCTCGATTTTTCAATTCATATATTTTATGGTGTCTTACAATTGCTTTTTAGGACTTTTTTATGAGCGAGTAACAGTTTCCGAGTAACAATGTTTTGAAAAGGGGGACAAAATCACCACCACTTTTTGAAACGTTGTACAAAACCAGTTCACCTCAAATTTCGGACCACAAAACAACGTGCAAGAACTTGTAATATTGTGTGAAAATTACATAACATGAAGTTTATTGAAATAAAAAATAAATACCGATAGTGTCTGTCGCGACTTGAACCGAGAATCATTGGATCACAAAGTACCCTCATTAATTTACTGAGCTACAGAAGCACACTTCTACTTGGCTGGTTAGTGGTGCATATAAATTTATATAGTCGCACTTGCTAGCCGTTTGGACATTAAAGTCGACTTCATTAAAATTCTGTCTCATCCATCATAAAGTCTTTACTAATGAAATTCTTTATAGGTCTTTATAAATTTCATAGTATGAGGGATTAGGTCTCCTGTAAAATTCAATTTTTTTTTTGTGTGTACGTTAGAAACAATTGATTAGGATGTTAATCCTTCTTTCAAGAGAATGTTCGTACCTCCTGTGACATACCCGCCATAAGGTTTCGTATGGTATCTTCAGATACAAACATGGTAACGATTTTTCATCTTTCTTTCTACTTAGTTTCCAAGATTTCCGCGCTTAGCTAGAGCTCAGTACTTCTCTATTGAGCGAAGTTCTTTACTGTTTGGCGACTTGACGATTTTTGGTACGTACTTGATCTCTCGTACCTTATACCATTCCTGGATGGATTTTTCAGAGCAACAAGAAGCTAAATCAGACCAAAGCAGAGCTGGAAAGTCGTGGCTTCTGATAAATGGTAGCAAACACTTTCGCACACATCCTTATTGGCAGTGCCAGTAGAAATGAGACTATTGGATTTTCAGTCACAACTACATGAGGCTTGCTAAATCGAATACTTTTCGGGAATTTGAACACCTTCTTTGTACGAAAATACTCGGCAACGGTGTTCCTTTGCAATGTGGTATATGAAAAGCCAGATCCAGAAGCAGTTAGAACTCTTCGAAGTTGGTTGTAAAGTTTCTTAGCATGACTTTTTGCAGTGAAATTTTGCAGTTGGACACTTTTTTCACTCTGTACGCTTCAAGTCAGTTTCACTTTATGAGTGTTATGAACGTAATTTTGACTTCCCAGCGATGCGAGGATCATTTTGCACAGAACGATTGGGATTTTTCTCTATGATGGCAACAACTTTCTTGTCGATTTATCTGGCGAACCTTTCGATCTACAGTTAAGTGCTGGTCAAATAATATGTCATAGATATTATTTTATGAGCGTAGCTTATTGATGGAGATCGCTAAATCATTTCTGCAAGTTTCTTTTATAACATTTTCGATTAAGTTTATGTCAGCACACTGAAAGGGCTAGTCCAAAGTTACAATGTAATTCTTTTAGAAGTGACAGAGAAGGTATAAACGCATTGGGCCAATTTTCTGTCAACAGATCCCTGCATCTTCCCAGCCGACTGTCTATGGTTTCATTGTAAAAATTTCGCAAAAAACTGTTGTCGGTGGAGTTGCGATGGAGATATGACTATAGAAGAATTCCATGGCGCCCAAGCACAGCGAAGCATGCTCGGTTCTTCTAGTCAATTAGACTGTTTCTTCATATGATTTCACATGCAGGGTAGCTTAATTGGTAAAACGATTTCCCCGCATAAGAGCTAGCAACGGATTCGAGCCATGTCTCTGTGGTAGCTTTTTTTCGTTATTTTTCCAATCTTTTCTGATCAAATTTTAAACACAACAACATTAAAATCTTTTTTGTTAAATTAAGTGATTTTACGAATTACGTTCTTAATGATTGTTAATCAAGATCGATCCGATTTTGCTGGAACATTTTTTTTTTTTTGGAACATTTTTTTTTCAAATCGTAACTCGGGAGCTGTTTATTGGTAGCAAAATGATGTTGAAAACGAAGTGGCAGGAAATCGAGTCGAATGCTTTTTTTTTTACAAAAATTTGAAAATTAATCAACATTTTGTAATTCGTTTTTTTTTTATTTTAAGCCTACTATTCAAACTAAAATCATTGCGTTAATGCGACTCGTGACTTTCGGAAAACTAAGTAGTAACAGTTGAAAAATCATTTTGTTATTTTCAAGAGGTCCAGTTTTTGATTAGAAATAGTCATTCAAGCACTAGAAAATCATTTTAAAGGTAAAAAGTAATAAATTACACACTTAGAAAGTTTCGCAGAATTCGGTAATATTTTACCGAATTTTCAACAGCTGACCGTTCGGTAAACAGTTCGGTAATTCAATTGATTGCTGAGCGTTCGGTAATGAAAATTTTGTTGGCCTGTCAAACAACTACCGAACATTCAGTAAATTCAGTGATGTTAACTAACGGACGGTTCGGTAATTTTTTTTGCTTTGGTTGAAATTAAAATTAAAAATAAATTTAAAAGAATTTTGAATTTTCCAAATAAATATAACTTTTCATTCATCGATTACGCTTTTCTATTTTGGAAATGTGTATTCCTTGATTTTTCACTGCAAAGTGTGAAGAAATTTAGCTCCAGTCGTCTTTTGGCAAATGCCCAAACTTGAAATGTGTTCATCCAGCGTAATATTTTCTTCGCCATTGATTACAATGTCGAAGCTTGAAATTTCATACTACTCATCTGTAGGAGAGAAAACGTTCACTGTTTCCGCAAAAGTGGACATTTCAGTCGGATTTTTTCAATTATATGTGTTTTTTTAAAGTGGTTATTTACGTGTCGAAGAATTCAGACACATACCACATAGGGATATGCTTCCGGCAGAAAAAAACATATTATTACCTGAAAAATTCAAATATTGGTAAGAAAATTTCAATAAGGTGTCCGTCTTCCTCTTGTAACCGCTGGATTACCTGTTCCATCTTCACTCGATAACTCAATTTTTTAGAATGATTTCTATTCTACGCGTTTAAAATTCTCAAAATGGTTACTGTTTGACAGTTAGTTTTCGTTGGTTTCTATATTTACCGAAGTTAGGTAATAGAAAATTATTTTACAGTGAGGACTGTATGTTTTTACCGTACTCGGCGACTATTCATATTTACCGTATTAATTGTGCTTTTTTAACAGAATTCTGTGAAAAATTTGCGTGCAACTGATCGTACTGTAACAATTTGCATAATTTTTGTAAACTAAAATTCGTATACCGGACATTAGGATATTTCTGATGTTTACCGAAAGTTTTCGTCAAAGAAATTACCGAACAGCGAAATAAAATCGTAGTGTGTACGACTTATTGACGACAGACATATTCTGCCATATAATTTAATAATACGAAAAAAAAATTTTGAAAATAGAGGTAAATTAAATAATCCTTTCAGAATATTTTAATGATTCTAAAAAGAACCGAAATTTACCCAACGTTTACAAATGTCTTTATAGCCATCATTTTATTCAATTTTCTGGAAATGAATTCTGAAACTGAGTTTTGGAATTAAATTGAGAACTTAATTCAGAAATTTATTTCTGGTTAAGAAATCAATTCTAAAATTCAGGTTCGGGGTTCAGATCTAACATTTACCTCCAGAATCCAGATCGAAAATTTACATCCTGATTTTTTTCCATGAATTCTGAGGTTGAAATCCTAAATCAGAACTCTGGATTCGAATCCCGAACAAACATTAAGACACTAAAATCAGTTCCAAAAACAAGTCAAGAAACGAATTAGGATTCAGTTCCAGAGTCAAAGTTTTACCTTTTTACTCTTTTTTATAAACATAAAAAATAGGTATAGAAATCGCTCAAACTTTAAAAAATTTTTCTGAGGCCCGGAGGGCCGAATGACATATACATATACATATACGAAGTTTAATGTCAAAATTTTCAGTTTTTTGACTGTATCTGTCACAATTGACCTTGAATATGTTTTTGACTTAGATTCCGCACGGTAATAGCTATCCAACAAGCCATAGATTGTTAAAATCCGTCCATTTTTAACGGAGATATCGAAATTTTTGTGTAAACGACTTTTCTTCCTATTCCAGCAGTAGGAGTTTTGATCGCTGTATGACAAAGAAATGCTTGGGAACAACGGAAAACATGATTTTTAGTACTGTTACATACAATTATTCTAAGTACCAAAAAGATTGTGTACAGCATCCATTTTCATGACATTTAGCCTCGGACCGATTTTAGCACGGCTCGTTTTTGGCAACATAATCGTTCGAATATGACATATATAAACCAGATGATGGCAGATTTTTTTTTAATTATATTGTTTTAAACTACTTACAGCAATAAATGCTGGAAGAACATAACATTCATATACCATTCGAATCAGTTCGTCGAGATCAGCAAATGCGTGTGTGACAAATAATTTCACTCAATTTTCTCGGAAAATTTATTTTCTACAAATTCAGATTCATACGAAAAGTCGTATGCTCCCTAACAAAGTTCCTGAAGTATGTTTGGTTCCGAACTCTGGTTCCGGAACTACAGGATGATATGTGAAACGAAATCAAAATTGTGTAACTCATTCTTCTCGTAGATGGCTGAACCGATCTAAGATTCAAATGAAATCTAAGAATCATCTAAGATTCAAATGAAAAGTTACAAGATTCTATAAAATATCTTGCTCTTCAGTCAGATCCAACTTCCGGTTTCGGAGATACAGGGTGATTGGTATAAACATGTCTATTCCACATAAATTAATCAGGTTTATCGGGTTAGCAGATTTGGATAGTCGATAAAAAAAAAATAACTTTTTTTTCAGTTTTAGTGGTATTCAGTTGTCGATTCAGAAGGCACCTACAAATTTAATTCGTGCTATGATTTCTCAAAGATGTCATCACTGATTTTCAAATATTTTGAAGCCAATGTAAACTATACAGGTACTCAGGTGAATTTATTTGACTTCGGCCATACCGATTTTAGAATTCCGGTTCCAGTATAAAATCGTTTCTCAAAGCTCAATCGCTTTCTCAAAAAAAGCCTAATCAAATTGCAGAAACAAAAATTCAAATTAAAACAAACTTATATACAAAATTAATTAATTTTATCCAATTATGACTTCCGGTTCTCGAATTAAATGATGATGAATTTTTAAAATTCAAACCGAAATAGAAGATGACAATCCCGAAAAGCTTCAAAGTTGGACTCAAAACTATTGTAATTTATTCGTCATATGGCCATACGAATCGACTTGGGTTATGCTGGTTCCTGAATACCGGCTCTGGAAGTACCTTAAATAACCGTAAACTCTAAAGTGGAACTTACATATCATGGCATGTTTAATCGATTATCACACTTCTAGATTCAAATTCGATCCGATTTGCAGTTTCGACATTACAGAGTAATGAGTGATTAAAATCTCAAATTGTCGCTTAAAACGACGGTCATTAAAATAATGTCATGAAAACTTAAACACCGAAGAATATTCATGCAAAAAACACATGCGGATTCATGCAAAAAACACATGCGGATGTTTACCTTTTGAGTTATACTAAGTTTTATGTAAAAATTTTCAGTTTTTTGACAATATCTGTCACAATTCATTTTGAAAACAGAATATTACCTTAGACTTAGATTCCGCACGGTGATAGCTATCCAACAAACCATAGATTGTCAAAATCCCTCCATTTTTAACGGAGATATCGACATTTTTGTGTAAGCGACTTTTTGCCTTATTCCAGTAGTAAGAGTTTTAAGCGCTGAATAATGTCACCCAATTTTCTCAGAGATGGCTGAACCGATTTTCACAAATTTGGATTTAAATTAAAGGTCTTGAGGTCCCATACAAAGTTCCTGAGTTTCATATGGACCCGACTTCCAGTTCCGGAATTACAGGGTGATATGCACAAAAAAAAATAGTCACACACGTTTCTCAAAGATGGCTGAACCGATTTTCACAAACGTAGATTGAATTGAAAGGATTTATGACCTTATACAATTTTCCTGAGTTTCATTTGGATCCGACTTCCGGTTCCGGAATTACAAGGAAATATGTGAAAATTTGTGAAAAAATATGCAATAAATTTTTTCGGAAATTTCTTAACCGATTCTCACAAACTAAGAAGCAAATTACAGGTCCTGAAATTCTTTAAAAAGTCCCCGAAAAGTTGATCCAGATCCGACTTCCGGTTCCGGTATTACAGTGCAATTAGTAAAAATTTTCAATTTCATGAGTATTTTATCACAATCAATGGCGAAACGAGGTGCACATTTTTTAAAACTTACTGCTAAATTGATCTAGTTGACGGATCTTATTAGTTAGTGAATATATAAAACTACTTTGAAACTACTAGTCCCGGGTTTCCGCTTCCGAAAGCACCGATAATAGTGCAGAAAATCTCCATAAACGGAACTCCCGTCGATTTGTCAGCAACGGTTAAGCCGTTTTTCACGATTTATTATTCAAATTAAAGCTCTCATTGTCTTTAAACGTACTGTGCAATTTCATCCTGATCCGACTTCCGGTTCCGAAGTTATAGGGCGAGATATAGTTGTCATAACATTCAAATTCTAAATGACGATGCACGGGAACGGGTATAGCGTTATGGGTAAGTCGATGTTTTTTACGCTGCCCACCTGGGCTCGATTCCCAACCCCGCGCACATAGGGTCAGAAAACTTTTCTGACCCGAAGAGGTGAATGACAACAATGTTAAAACCTCTTTAATCGAAAAAAAAATGACGATGCAAAACTGGTACGCGGCGGTACGAGCGGCTTTGCTCCATTCACAGCGTGCTTTGTTCAATTTCGTATAGCATGCAGGGTTGCCACATTTAAATTTATATTTTTCAGGTGAAAAATATGTACATTTTATTTAATTTGTACCTACTTGTTAGTGTTATTACAAGATCATGATAACGATGCTTTTCAATAAAAGTGCACTTATTGACCTTCTCATATAGAAAGTTTATACAATATGTTCTATATAATTGGACACAGTACATCGAGCTGAGCAATGTATGTGTCTGTGTGTGAATATGTGTCAAATAATGTCACTCATAAAAAGATCTCGTAGTCCTGTAGGTTGCTATTGAATTTCACACCATAATTTAGAGCGACGAAGGGTAAAATTATTCTAGATTTGGCTTAAAACTGATTCAATTCGTAGGCTATATTAGTTATTTATCAAACGAACCGACTTTGGCTATACTGGTTCCAAGTTTCTGGTTCCAGAAGTACCAGAAGTAGTTGTCAAAAATTCGATTTACACAAACAGACTCAAAAAAAAAGTTCCTACAGTCTCATAGGTTGCTGTTTAATTTCATCCAGGTCCGAAGAGTGTTTAATAATTTAGTGCGACGATGCAAAATAAAGAAAAATTCTTATCAACTTGACACAACTGTTTAGAATTTGAAAAGGTTAATCTTCTGGTGATATTTTTGAAAATATAAGTAATATGAGAAAGGCATCATTACACCACTAGGTGGATTAAAACAGGTGTTTTTCAACAAATCATGCATGAAAATACTAAATGTTTCGTATGAAATTAGGTTGAAACTCATAGAATGATAAAAAAGACTAACAACATAACCTAATTCATTTCCAATTAGGAAAATGACAGCGATGATCGCCGTCGCTCCCTCCTTCGCCCGGAAGATCAAAATCGTAGATCTGAGAAGATGGCGTTTCATCGCAAAACAGGATAGGAGTCAGTCGGTCGGTTGTTGCTTCGTTACTGCCTGCATGCGATGGATGGATAAGATGGGGCTGTGTTTTTTTCTTAATTATATAACTTTTTTGCTCTCCCCCGGTTACTAAAGGCAACGCACATCACCAAAAGAGATAGTAGCTGGGGAAAAAAAAGTTCTACAACCTCAACTCTGTGGTCTCGAGAAAATTGAGCCCAACTAGAGGAAACTAAGTTGAGACAAGTTCGTCAACTGACAGGCTGCCGTGTGGTGTTTCGGGTTTTAGCAACCGGCGTAACTAGGATTATCGAACAGGTTTGACAGTTCTCAAAATTGGCCGGTTGCCGCAGGCTTCCAACATTGAAAATACGCCTTAAGTAGTTCGATCGGGAAAACGCTAGAGCTTACAAACTTTCCTACCAGCTATCCGCCATCCTACCTTGCGACGCCACCGAAATTACCGGGACTAGTCTGATAGTACACGGAGTGTATCGTAAAGTCAACCACCGGTCTAAGGAGGGAGTGAGATGAGATTGGCGTAAATTAGAATTAAATTTTTAACTCATTAATTTGTTGGTGTAGACACATCAGCAGTGGATGCTATCAACCTCAGAAAAAGAGACTGGGAAGAAATAAGGAGACGAAAGACGAAAAATGCCGGAAAATCGAATAGCTCGGCTTGATGGGTTTGTGGACGGACGGACGGACAGATTCGGGACCGGAGGGAACTGACTTCATTACTGATGCCGAATAGTCCTCCTCGCGATGATACTGGGGAAAAAAAGTGAGACGAAAGTGTGAGAGGAGAGATTGCGAATCGGTGGTGGAATTTAATCATGGAGGAACACTGCAACTGCCACCAACGGATGGCGGTGCAAATTTTAGTTGCTCATTTCCAAGTTTGCCGCTGGCCTGATTAATCTGGCTTCGGTGCACCAAAATGGCAGTAAACGAGCGCACTGGGCAGCCACCGAAAGTCAATGAATTGCATCGGCGGTGTGTCGGGTGTCCGGTGAAGGGGAACACGAGTTTTGTAAAATAATTAATCTTGCCTTAGTTTTAATTCTGGCCCTTTACCCGGTCCCGATCTACTACACAGCTCTCAGAAACGTGTCTAATGTGCTTCTCTGAATATTCCGCAAGATTCTGTAATTAAATTAAAACTCACTTAATCCTCCGCTATTAAAATTTAGCTCGTTAGATAAATTTCCTTACAACGGGCGTGTGGCCGCAGTTCAAAGCTCCACTATTATTGCAGAATTTCATAAATTATTACCCTTCGTTATTTCTAGCGGCGAGTTTCCGTTTTTCTCACAACAACAAAAAAATGTACAGGATAGAACGAAATTGAAAGTTTCGGCATAAAATCATCGTCGGAAAGAACAAGCGGTCCGCGAAAGTGCCTTTAAGAATATTGATCAATTTTACTCTCACTTGGACGGTTCTTTTTACGCAAGTAAAAACGAAGCCGAAGGTACAGTGAGAAAAACTGACCATTTTCATAACAGCTGCGAGGCGGAAAACCCCTACTGTAAGACTTTTTCTTTGACCTTGAAGCTTTTCTCGGTGTTTTTTTTTGTGCTTTGCCCAGTCACAAGCCAGACACAAAGACAGAGACGCTGACTGACCGAAACCCTGGCAGAACAGCCATTGCATTTTATTGTAGATTTTAATAAGGTCATCGTCGGAGACGGAGATTGTTCCGAACGGGGGCGAGTCATTGGTGAAACTGTGCTGACGAAATTTCTATGTTGAAGTAATCAAAAGTAATCCGGCGACGATCTCTTATAAACGTGTTATTTTAGTGTTCTAGTAAAATACCAGCGTGAGGTCATTTATCCGTGACAGATAATCGATTCTGTGTACGTTTTTTCGACGAGTCTAGGACGAAACGTAAAGAAATGTTGAAACCGGTAATGTGCGCCTTCAGCACAAAAATGTGTTTTAACCAAAACCCCTGAGTTACCAAAAAAATTTCTTTCCATCCAGGAATGAATCCCGTAGTTTCTTTCAATGAAATGCAAATCCGAAATGAAATAATCGAAATAAAAAGCTACAAACGAAATCACGTAAAAAGAAACGTCTTAACCAAAATTGGATCAGTTTGGATTCTATCGCCACTGCGAGCAGGTGTATTGTGATAGATCGTTTGCAAAGCTAGTTTCACTTCCGACAAGAGCGATTACGTCACAGCTGCCAGTCGTTTGCATTGGTGAAAAACAACGAAAAGAGGACAACGGTGGAGAGCATCACACAAAATCAGCCGTTCTAATGGCTCTGAAAGTTTTCTAAAGAACTATTAGGATTTCTTCTTCGCAAATCGAAGGTAAATATCCTCAGTTTAGTGCAAATCTAGAACAGTTTGATTAGATTTGTGCACTTTTCGCTGTGTGAAATTTATAGTAATCGATATCAAATGAAGGCTTCTTTGTTTTTGCGAATAATGTGAAAAAGGAGAATGCTTGCATAACTCATACAATTGATTAACTTATTTATATTCGGAAGAGTTAAGGAACATGTCAGTTGTTTTCGAATTCACGACATCCAGTTATGTCTCTGATATTACTCACCCGCCTTTTTTTAAATTTTTTTTCTCTATGTCCAGTATATCCGGGGTCCGGTAAAACTAAAGTCGCTATTTTCAATCTGCAACTAAAAGACCTATAAATCGAAAAATATTGAGCTGAGTTTAGATTTTGGTTTTGAGCCCAGTTTAGATTTTGTTTTTCGTTTATTGCAGCGTCACTTTTGAATACGTTTTGAAATTTTTAACACTTATCACTCTGTGTTTGCGGAAGAAAAAAATCGGTCACCGATAAAATTGAAGAATTCAATCATTCATTTGATTCCAAGCTTGTGAAAATCATATCTGAGGAAACATTGCAGAATTCAATGAACAGAGTCGAATGCAATATCACTTTGTCCAATTTTTATTATTCGAGTTTTAAAGCTTTTGCCTTAGCTTTCTTTATTCGTAAAAGAAAAAGCGCAAAATTATCTTGAAAAATATTTATTTTCAAATTATAATTAATATTTGAATAAAAACTTTACACAATTTAAGTAGGAATTACTTAGGAACGTTCTCAAATTTAAAATTTATGTCGTCATTTCAAAATCAAATATCAAATTAATGTTTTCAAAAGCATCTTCAGGTATGTTTGTTACTGCTCTTTATTGAAGCATAGCATTTTTCGGGTTGAAAGTCGAAAACCTGATCGACAAAAGTGTATGAACTCTTTTTTTCTCAATTCTCTAGTATTGTTTTACCCAAAATATAACGGCCCTTAATATAATATCTGGACTATCTTATTAAAATCTGAATGTTTGCTTCTGATTTGGAATCATATGAATAACAAAATGAGATATAAATATTTAGATCGTATATAATTTTGATAGAATCCTGTTATGCTCTGTTGATCGGGATGCGGAAAAAAATTACATTTATTTATGGGATCAAAATATCTTTTATTTGATTCTAAGTTTGTGACAATCGGTCTAGCCGTTTCCGAGAAATTGAAGTGATTGATCACTGATTTCGGTACTTCCGGAATCGGGAACAAAGATTCGGTATACTCATAATCAATGTGTATTGGTATAAACTAACCAAACCTGTTCAATTCACAAACTATACGGCTAGTTGAAAGTGCTTTGCTCAATTGCTCAGTGTCCTTTATAAAACACACTCATGAAAATGATTTTTTTATACTTATTATACTGTAATTCTAAAACCGAAAGTCGTATCGGGATGTCATTTGGTAGAATGATGTGGAATTGTAAGACCTTTTGTTTTAACCTAAGCTTGTAAAATTTGGATGAGCGGAGTCCGAAAAAAATGAGCGCAGTTTTTTAATTAATTGTATTTTTTACTCCGTAACTATGGAACCGCAAGTCGGATCCATATAAAATTCAATATAAGTCCATTAATTTGAATCTGAGTTGAAGTGAAAATCGAGTGCACTTTTTTTTGCACATTTTGTTCCGCTACTCCCGAATGCGAAGTTCGATCCGGGTAAAATTCAATAGGGGATTTGAGCAAACCTGATATAAAAATATGCTTAATCTACCTAGCAGTGAGATGATACCTTTCTTATCATTACGCATGTGTTTTTTGCATTCAATGTCAATTGTGAAAAAATTTGGCCAAATTTTGACATAAAACTTCGTATAACTCGAAAAGTATATCATATATCATATATCATATATCATATGCGACTAGTTTGATCAAAATCGGTCCAGGCGTCACACACACACACACACACACACACACACACACACACACACACACACACACACACACACACACACACACACACACACACACACATACACACACACACACACACACACGGACACTAGCTCAGTTCGTCGAGCTGAATCGATTGGTATATGACACTCGGCCCTCTGGACCTCTGAAAATTTTTCTAAAGTTTGAGCGAATTCTATAGGGTAAAAAGTCGCTTACACAAAAATATCGATATAAACTAAACAGCAACCTATGAGACTATGGGAACTTTTATTTGAGACTGTTTGTGTAAATCGATCAAATCATCTCTGAGAAAATTGAGTGAGTTTCTTTTTAGAGTTTTTGACCACTATTTGTGGTACTGAAGGGTACCGGGAGCTGGGAAGTCGTACAGCCGCAGTCGGTTTGTTTAGTAAGTGACTAATATAGCCTACAAATTGAATCAGCCAAATTGAGCCAAATTTAAAAGAATCTTATCCTTTTTTGCATCGTCGCTCTAAATGACGATGTGCAATTTTGAACACACCCTATGAAAGCATTATGAAATTCAATAGCAACCTATGGGACTATGAGATTTTTTTATGAGTGACATTTTTTGACACATACTCTCACACATACACACACAGACACATACATTGCTCAGCTCTATAATCTGTGTCGAATGATGATGAACACTTAGCCCTCTGGGCCAATTTTCATCAGTCAATTTTTCAAGTGATTGCATAAGCTTTCTATATATAAAAGCGCCGTTATCATGATTTTGTATGACCACTAACAAGTATTTACAAATTGAATAAAAGATTTACAAATTTACATAATTCACATTTTTTCACTTGACAAATATTGACTTAAATGTGGCAACCCTGCACGCTATACGAACAAAGCTTTCTGCGAGCAGAGCAAAGCCGCACGTACCGATGCGTACCAGTTTTGCATCGTCATTTTGAATAACGATTTGAATGTTTTGACACTCATCGCCCTATAATTTCTGAACCGGAAGTCGGATCTGAATGAAATTGCACAACATATTTAAAGACAATGAGAGTTTAAATAATTTGTCAAGAATTAAATTTTACCGATAAAATTAAAAATAAAAAAGCCCAATTTTTTTCAATAGTTTGAATACTCTTAATTTGAATTTGGATTAGGGGAGGGTGGATAAGATCTAACAAAAGAAAAAATAAACATTATTTTTGCGATTTTTTTTTCTAACAAATGTTTTGCATAATAAAAAGCATAATTCGAACAAAATTTTGTAATTTTTTTGTGGATAAATTTTGAGAAATATGTCAGTGAAGAAGTGTTTTCGGGAACGAGTTTTAGAAATCATGATTTGCGGTGTCGACCATAACTATGTGTAGAATTCTCAAAAGTTAAAAAATCATAAAAACGTAAGTTGCAGATGATTTGTAACCTTTTTAAGTGATTTTTGTTTTAAGTTTTGACGGTTGTTGCAAGTCGAAACTATGATTTTTCACAACTGCGATTGTTTCTATAATCGAATGAAACAATTTGATTAATTATTCAAAGAAAAAACGGAATTTATTTCTGGATAAAAGTCTTTATTGTCTGATGGTGACTTCGTATTGGCTCTCTTGGCCGATGATTTGGATGGTTGCGCCTTTGGTTTTTTTTTTAATTCAGCCGGTCTTTCACGATTTTTCGGAGCATCTGCTGTATGAGCAGCTGGATGTTTGGCCAAAACTACGGCTTGCTTTGTCTCTCTGCATCTCTGCATATGGCCGACAATTTTTCAAGATTTGTCGAAAAAATGGGGTGCCAGTAACCGAATACCTTGGGGTGCCGATAACCGAAATCGGTAGACATTTTGAAAAGATCGAAAAAAAACTGGCTGCAAAAATTTAAATAGAGTGTGTTTGCTTTGGTATTTGGCGCAAAAAGAACGTGCTGCTATTACACCCACATGACATTTGTCGGAATGACGCTAGCTGCTTTCTGTCAAAAGCTACGGTGGGGTGCCGGCAACAGAACATTGCCGGCAAGCGAACACCTTCTCCTATTAAATCCAATAGCTAACAACAAATATGTCATAAATGTCCTATGAGACCATCAAATTAGCTCCGAGTGGTACTGTCATCCGATGAATAATGAGTAGTGATCCGAAATACGAAACCCAAAGGTGAAGCTTTAATGCGATGTACTGTTAGCGACAGGTGCATTTTGATCTCATATAACAAACCGGCTACCGAGAATACATAGCAATTTTATCACGTTTTGTATTAATATGTGCTTCCTACTAAAATAAGAATTTTTTTTCGAAACTCTCACACACACACACCTCGGAAACCTATTTTTTATACATATAAAAAAGGTACAACCAGGTTCGAAACTGACTAGGATTTTCAGTTCAACAACGTTGAAACTAGGTTCGAAACCAGCTTCAAACAAACGGTTTGATTGAAGAATCAGGCTCAAAACGGACTCTATTTTAAGCTCAGTGATGTTGAAACTAGGTTAAAAAACGCCAAAGGATACATTCGAGACCAGGAATTGAATGTACGGAAATAGTTTCTATGCTTTTCTATAGAAATCAATATTTAAGAAACCCGATATAAAATTGGAGAAAAAGGAATTCGTTCTAGTTTTTTGACAATTTAAATGTACATTATTCAAAGAAACATTGTATGTTCTAGCGTATTGGATTTACTTCGACTGGTTATCCGATTAGAACAGTAGTAAACGTGCAAGATCTGTGCGTTTCCAAGAATTTTTTAGTGACTAGTCAACTTTTCCTTATAGTTTTCCTTATATTACATTTTTGAGGGGAAAGGGCTCCAATCAGCTTTTTACAGCCCTGTCCAAAACGTATTGCCCTCCCCGTTAATTTGTATCAGGCCGAATTAGCGTATGCGCGCCATATAAACGCCTCTTTCAAAATGAAAAAAATTATTTTATTACCCAACAGTTTCTATTATTTATTCATGTTGGTTTTCTTACCTTTGGTCATAGTTTATATTCTGTTTTACCTTAATTCCAGTGTTCTATTCAATTGTGTTTCGTAAGTGTCTTTTGTTGTCCTTCTATTTTATTTCCATTCCGTACTTTTGCTGATGTTATTTTATTCCCTGAAATGTAAAAGTTAGTTGTATGCAGTGGTGTTTTTATTCTTACCGATGTTCCATTTTGTATCTAAGATTTCCTAAGAATGTTAATTAAATTATTTTCCAATTTTCAGCTCCACATCTATCACATTTGTTCCTGCTTTTCTTGAGTATCTTATTCTTTATTCCGGATTTCTTGTTCATGCTCAGTCATCCATTTCCGAAAAAAAGAGAGACAAAAAAGGATTAGTGTGTTTTAATGACATCTTTGTACGGCCGGTCATGATGGTATGACGGAAAAAAAAAACTGAGAACATGCATTTTTATTTAAATTATATTGACACTTGGGTCCCATAAGTATTGCTACAGCATGTTCACATTTAGTTGTCTTCGGTTGATCCTTGACAGTGTTACCATCCGCTCAGGCACTTTTGAGCATCTGGTGTACACTGACCCACAATCGAAATGCATCACTAGCAATTTGGTACAACGCACTCAAAGGCACGGTAAAATGTATATTGTATATACACACATTCACACATGCATACATACCCACATGTATTCCACACGCAAGCATTACAACATTGAGTTACTATTTCTACTCTAATAGATCCTAACTAAAACTAGTGTGCCAATAGTCATCTCATTAGTAGAGTCATCATGTTATTTTAGCGATCACTCGACTTTTAATAAATGAATTGTGATAAAACCGAATACAAAGTCTTTGCCTCTTCTCTAAGAAGCAATAACGCATAGTAGTAGCTCGGAAATGGTTCAATACTGCTGTTTTAGCAAAGCAAAATGTTCCAAATTTCATGTTACTTCTGAAGTTAATCTATCAAACAGAGATAACAGATGTCACTATAACAAATGGTTCTCGTGTATGAAATGACTAATGGATTTGAGATGAATGGGGGTACCGTTACCCAATTTCTATCTCTTCTAATGGTCGATCGCTAATCCTGAGCTGAAACGGTGGCCTTTATTACCATTCTTGCATGCAGTTACTCTTACACTTCACTCACACATCATCGAACCCATCAGATCCCAAACGATACATCCTCACAATACAAACTGGATGAACATCGTTTGACAGCTATCAGTGGTTTGTCCATTAGTTAAGTTATTATTATTTCGTTCTATTCTACAATATTTTATCTCATTCCACAGTAATCCATTGTACACAAACCACCAATAAACGTCAAATATGGACTCAATTCACCGTTCACCTGTTGTCATCGTGTGAAACCCAATTGGGATACGTTCACTCCACTTAACTTCCACTTCACACTGGTAATAGGGACCGGTAGTATGAAAATAAAACATAAAAAGAGCTCAGTTAAGTCCTACCGGCCTCTTCAACCCCGGATGTTGGAGCGTAATGCAATCAACATCTTATTCACTCACAACCGAAATGTATCACCATATACGGTTTGATACAACGCATACATACATACATGTATAAATATATACAGGCACCAAGGCATACTGACAAACACACATACATACATACATACACACACATGTGTACATACATATACATATATACAAATATGTATTTCCCACGCAAACATTGTAACATTGATTTACTATTTCTATTCTAATAGATTATAACTAAATTCATTGTGCCAATAGTCATTTCATTAATAGAGTTACCATATTATTCTACCGATTACTCAACTTTCAAAAAATGAATTGTGATGAAATCAAATACACAATCTTTGCTTCGTCTCTGATAAGCAATACAGCATAAAAGTAGTTCAGAATATGTACGATATTGCTGTTATAGTGACGCAAAATACTCGTAATTTCATCTTACTCTCGAAGTCAATCTATCGAACAAACACAACAGATCTCGCTCTAACTAATGGTTTTCATATATGAAATGACTAATGGATTTGAGATGAATGGAGGTGCCGTCACCCAATTTCTATCTCTTCTATTGGTCGATCCTTGGTCCTGAGCTGAAACGGTGGCCTTTATTACCGTTCTTGCATTCCACTTCACTTACACTTCACTCACATATCACCTCATCCATCAGATCCCACACGAGCACAACACAACCTCACAGAATAAACGTCAAAGATGAACTTAATTCACCATTCAACTATTCCGTTATCGTGTGAAACCTGACTGGGGTACGTTCATTTCGCTTAATTTCCACTTCACACCGGTAATAAGGGCCGGTAGTATGAAAATGAAACATAAAAAAGAGCTCAGTTAAGCCCTACCGGCCTCTCCAACCCCGGCTGTTGAAGCGTATTGCAATCAACATCTTTTTCAAATCGTTTCATGCCTCACTCAATAAACTCAATAATTAAACTAAAAATTATAACACATATTTATATTAAATTGTAACAATAATTAATCGTATCTGATGATGTTTGCAATACCGTCAAGCCCATCAACCACGGGCGGGAATTTTTTAGTGACTAGTCAACTTATAGGAAAATCTTTTCGAAGAACAGTAATCATGTAATTCAACTCCGTAACACATGCACATACACATAAATTTTATTACAATTCTTTTTTTTTTCAATTTACTCATACTCGTATTGATCTTCATCCGTATAGACTGACGTTCCAACTCCGGAGGAGGACATTTCGGAGGTCGCATTCAACACCGAACAATCCGGTCCGGACGCCGTTCGTGTTACCCGTTTTCTAACGCCTCCCGGTGCGTAGGTCGTGATCGATTCCTGCATTATATAGGATCCGGGTGTGCTCTCGTTGAATCGTCCCCCCTTGCTTCGGGGACGCCTTGGAGTGGTCTGTCCCACCGTCAGATAATTGTGATTTTGGGCCTGATACTGTGGTGACGGTGATTCCTCCTCATAGTATTCGGGTGTTCCCATGGCTTGAGTTGTAGTTTCCGGATAGTAGGACGATGCTCCGCCGTCGGATCGGTACGAGGGCGGTGTTTGATGGTCCAGCTTCGCACGTTGCTTCCGAGCCCATTCCGGTGTCCTGACCGGTGCTGGTGTAGAAGTTGTTCGGGGAGGCGTCAGCTCACCCGGACGATACTTCGGTCTCGGGGGAGTTCGTTCCTCCGTTTTATCTAGCACAGAATTCAGTGCGTTGTAAAGTGGATATAGCGAACCGTACAGGCCATCTCTCGGAACGGGTTTGCCAAACGTTAGTGCCCTCCAGGCGACTTGCATAATCTGGATACAAACGTGCACGGTATGGATCAGCACTTCGTTCGGAATTGAACCCATGTTAGAAAACTTTTACGAACTTTTACTATTAATTTTGACTGAACTCTTTGAGATAAGAAAATTGTATGCTGTAAATTCAGAGCTTGCTTTGTTGAGTCATGCTATAGAGTTATGAGGTTTGGGATTTCTTTCTTTCCGTAGACCTAAGACCAGAATTTGAACCTTTGTTTCTTCGTAACTAATATGTGAACCGCAAATAATATTTCGTAGTAAAAAGATTCAATAGTAGAATTCTCTTTGGTACAAAATTTTCAAGATCGCAAATATATCAACCAGAATTCTCAAACATACAAGCTTCCCAAAATATGCAGTTTATTTTTAGATATCCTCAAAGAACTTGATTCCTACCATTTCTATTAAAAGCATAGAGAACTATCATTCTTTAATGAAGAACTCCAGTTCACTCATTCTTCGTTGATCGTTTGCGAACGGATGAGCCACCTCTAGTCTGGATTTAAATAGGAATTAATAAAATGTACGCGCTTTCAATTTTTAGACAAGAGAGACAAAACAACAACGACCGATCGACAAAAATATTTTGTTGTATTTTTTCGTTTGTAAGTAAATGGCACCGAAACATTCGAACAGTTATTAAGATCAATGAGTACGTGTGTGTACAAACACACATCGACTGATTCCAATGGCAAAAGTTACCTGCACTATGCGACAGCCTGGGTAGGAAAAACTGCCGCAAATTGTTTCGTCCCCAGAAAACTGCAATAAAAGACTCGAAATAACAAAGCGGGATCCCACTTTTGAGTAAACCATTGTTCGAGCTATGCTGTTTATGTTACTGAGGGGCGGTTGAAGTTTTGCTCTTTTATGACAACATACCTCCTACGTTTCCCCGTCCTGGCAGTAACTACCAGACTGGTCTTTATACGAACTGAAGAAAGAGTTCTTTACGTTTGGTAAGGACACATGTTTACAATTGTAATTAAATACGTTCAACTTTAGCAAAAGCAGATGAATTTGGTCTATTATTCATTTATGTCTCCGCAGAAAGAGATGACACAAAAAAGTAATATTGCCTGTTTAAGTCTGAGGTTCATCAAGCCTTCTGTGACATGCAATATAACGATAACTCAAAAAAACCGGAGGCAAAACATCGTTTGCATGGCAATTGTGCTATTGCAAATAACTGAGTGTAAGTGACACGAACAGCCTTGATGTATAACATTACGACATACATTACCAGTTCACTGTGTTTTCCAATGTGGTTCAAAAGATCAAGCAAGTTTGAATTAAACACTTGTTTTCATGCACCTAGAGTTGGGTAATGATGTCTTTCTCATCAACGTTTACATGAGAAATCAATTCAAACCGAAAGCCGATATTAGCCTGGTAGATACACATCAAAGCAAATACTGTGGTGTAATTAATAAAGTCAACTAGTTTTTCTGGAAATTCCATTCTGAGAATCATAAGTCCATCTGAAAATTCAATCATGAAATATATCTGAATTAAACATGAAAAAAAGCTTATTCGTTAGTTTGGTTAGAAAACATTTCACATATACAATTTTAGTTCAACAAAACGAGCGTTAAAACTACCATGTTTCATTTTCCTTTATTTTTAATACGATATTACGGCAAAGAAGTGACATTCTGCGATATAAACTGCTCGGCAAAATGAAAATTCAGTGAAATAACACTTTCGGTGAAACGACTTTCGACAAAATGGCATTTGGTGAAATTATCTTCGGGGACATGACTTTCGGTGAAATGACTTTCGGTGAAATGACTTTCGGTGAAATGACTTTCGGTGAAATGACTTTCGGTTAAATGACTCTCGGTGAAATGACTATCGGTGAAATAACTTTCGGTGAAACGACTTTCGGCGAAATTACTTTCAGTGAAACTACTTTCGATGAAACGACTTTCGGCGAAATAACTTTCGGTGAAATTACTTTCTGTGATATGACTTTCGGTGAAATGACTTTCGATGAAACGACTCTTGGTGAAATGACTTTCGGTGAAATGACTTTCGGCGAAACGATTTTCGGTGAAACAACTTTCGGCGAAGTTACTTTCGGTGAAATTACTTTCGGTGAAATTACTTTCGGTGAAATTACTTTCGGTGAAATGACTTTCGGTGAAATGACTTTCGGTGAAATGACTTTCGGTGAAATGACTTTCGTTGAAATGACTTTCGATGAAATGACTTTCGGTGAAATGACTGTCAGTGAAATGATTTTCGGTGAAATGACTTTTGGTGAAATGACATTGACTAAAATGATTTACGGTGAAATGACTTTCAGTGAAGTTACTTTCGATAAAATAACTTTCGGTGACATTACTTTCGGTAAAATGACTTCCGGGGAAATGCTCTTCGGTGATTTTTTTTTCGGTGAAACGACTTTCGATGAGATGATTTTCGGTGAAATAACATTCGGTGAAATGACTTTCGGTAAAACGATTTTCGGTGAAATAACTTTCAGTGAAGTGACTTTCGGTGAAATGACTGTCGGTGAAATGATTTTCGGTGAAATGACTTTTGGTGAAATGACATTCACTAAATGGTTTTCGGTGAAACGACTTTTGGCGAAATTACTTTCTGTGAAAATACTTTCGGCGAAATTACTTTCGGTGGAATTACTATCGGTGAAATGACTTTCGGTGAAATTATTTTCGTGGAAACACCTTTCAGTGAAATTACATTCGCTGAAATGATTTTTGGTAAAATGACTTTCGGCGCAACGATTTCCGGCGACATTACTTTCGGTGAAATTACTTTCGGTAAAATTACTTTCGGTGAAATGACTTTCGGTGAAATGACTTTCGGTGAAATGACTTTCGGTGAAATGGCTTTCAGTGAATTGACTTTCTTTGAAATGACTTTCGGTGAAATGACTGCATGAAATGACTTTCGGTGAAATGACTGTCGGTGAAATGATTTTCGGTGAAATGACTTTTGGTGAAATGACATTCGGTGACATGACTTTCGGTGAAATGACTTTCTGCGAAATTTCTTTCGGTAAAATGACTTCCGGGGAAATGAACTTCAGTGATATGACTTTCGGTGAAACGATTTTCGATGAGATGACTTTCGGTGAAATAACTTTCGGTGAAATGACTTTCGGTGAAATGGCTTGGTGAAATGACATTCACTAAAATGATTTTCGGTGAAACGACTTTCATCGAAATTACTTTCTGCGAAATTATTTTCGGCGAAATTACTTTCGGTGAAATTACTATCGGTGAAATGACTTTCGGTGAAATTACTTTCGTGGAAACACCTTTCAGTGAAGTGACATTCGCTGAAATGATTTTTGGTAAAATGACTTTCGGCGAAACGATTTCCGGCGAAATTACTTTCGGTGAAATTACTTTCGGTGAAATTACTTTCGGTGAAATTACTTTCGGTAAAATGACTTTCGGTGAAATGACTTCCGGTGAAATGACTTTCAGTGAATTGACTTTAGGTTAAATGACTTTCGGTGAAATGACTTTCGACGAAATGACTTTCGGTGAAATGACTTCCGAGAAAATGACCTTCGTTGATATGACTTTCGGTGAGATGACTTTCGGTGAAATGACATTCGGTGACATGACTTTCGGTGAAATTACTTTCGGTCAAATGACTTTCGGTAATATGACTTTCGGTAATATGACTTTCGGTGAAATGACTTTCAGTGAAGTGACTTTCGGTGAAATAACTGTCGGTGAAATGATTTTCGGTGAAATAACTTTCGGAGCAACGACTTTCGGCGAAATTACTTTTTGTGAAATTTCTTTCGGCGAAATTACTTTCGGTAAAATTACTATCGGTGAAATGACTTTCGGTGAAATTACTTTCGTGGAAACACCTTTCAGTGAAATGACATTCGCTGAAATGATTTTTGGTAAAATGACTTTCGGCGAAACGATTTCCGGCGAAATTACTTTCGGTGAAATTACTTTCGGTAAAATGACTTTCGGAGAAATGACATTCGGTGATATGACTTTAGGTGAAATGACTTTCGATGAAATGACTTTCGGCGAAACGACTTTCGGTGAAACAACTTTCGGTGAAATGAAAAGTTACTTCCGATGAAATAACTTTCGGTGACATTACTTTCGGTAAAATGACTTCCGGGGAAATGCTCTTCGGTGATTTTTTTTCGGTGAAACGACTTTCGATGAGATGACTTTCGGTGAAATGACATTCGGTGAAATGACTTTCGGTAAAACGACTTTCGGTGAAATAACTTTCTGTGAAGTGACTTTCGGTGAAATGACTGTCGGTGAAATGATTTTCGGTGAAATTACTTTTGGTGAAATGACATTCACTAAAATGGTTTTCGATGAAACGACTTTCGACGAAATTACTTTCTGTGAAATTACTTTCGGCGAAATTACTTTCGGTGGAATTACTATCGGTGAAATGACTTTCGGTGAAATTACTTTCGTGGAAACACCTTTCAGTGAAATGACATTCGCTGAAATAATTTTTGGTAAAATGACTTTCGGCGAAACGATTTCCGGCGAAATTACTTTCGGTGAAATTACTTTCGGTAAAATTACTTTCGGTGAAATGACTTTCGGTGAAACGGCTTTCAGTGAATCGACTTTCTTTGAAATGATTTTCGGTGAAATGACTGCATGAAATGACTTTCGGTGAAATGACTGTCGGTGAAATGATTTTCGGTGAAATGACTTTTGGTGAAATGACATTCGGTGACATGACTTTCGGTGAAATGACTTTCTGCGAAATTACTTTCGGTAAAATGACTTCCGGGGAAATGAACTTCGGTGATATGACTTTCGGTGAAACGATTTTCGATGAGATGACTTTCGGTGAAATAACTTTCGGTGAAATGACTTTCGGTGAAATTATTTTCGGCGAAATTACTTTCGGTGAAATTACTTTCGGTGAAATGACTTTCGGTGAAATTACTTTCGTGGAAACACCTTTTAGTGAAATGACATTCGCTGAAATGATTTTTCGGCGAAACGATTTCCGGCGAAATTACTTTCGGTGAAATTACTTTCAGTAAAATGATTTTCGGTGAAATGACTTTCGGTGAAATGACTTTCAGTGAATTGACTTTAGGTGAAATGACTTTCTGTAAAATAACTTTCGATGAAATGACTTTCGGTCAAATGACTTCCGAGGAATTGACCTTCGTTGATATGACTTTCGATCAAACGACTTTCGGTGAGATGACTTTCGGTGAAATGACATTCGGTGACATGACTTTCGGTGAAATTACTTTCGGTCAAATGACTTTCGGTAATATGACTTTCGGTGAAATGACTTTCAGTGAAGTGACTTTCGGTGAAATAACTGTCGGTGAAATGATTTTCGGTGAAATGACTTTTGGTGAAATGACATGCACTAAAATGATTTTCGGTGAAATAACTTTCGGTGCAACGACTTTCGGCGAAATTACTTTCTGTGAAATTTCTTTCGGCGAAATTACTTTCAGTAAAATTACTATCGGTGAAATGACTTTCGGTGAAATTACTTTCGTGGAAACACCTTTCAGTGAAATGACATTCGCTGAAATGATTTTTGGTAAAATGACTTTCGGCGAAACGATTTCCGGCGAAATTACTTTCGGAGAAATTACTTTCGGTGAAATTACTTTCGGTGAAACTACTTTCGGTAAAATGACTTTCGGTGAATTGACATTCGGTGATATGACTTTAGGTGAAATGACTTTCGATGAAATGACTTTCGGCGAAACGACTTTCGGTGAAACAACTTTCGGTGAAATGAATATCGGTGAAAAGGCTTTCGTTGAAATGGCCTCGACCCATGTGAACAATACACTATGAATAATATTCACCTTCAAATGTCTAGTATTTTTCTCTCATACCGTGCAAATGTAACATAGCTGTCAAACAACAGTTCCGTGAATTCAGTAGTGTCGTCTATCGAATGGTTCGGCAATATTTCGTTTTGATCGAAGTTCTCGATTCCAAACAATTTAGATTTTGAAAAATGGAACCAATTTTCTTTATAAAAAGATTTCGTCAAAACAAAACCAAATGCCGATATCAAATCTTAATGCGCGGCCTTCACTGTAAAAAGGGTTTGTATTTCCTGAACATTATTTAAATCTCCTCTACTCTTTATGTTGGTACATCTATGTAATCTCCTTCATGCGCAATACAATCATTCCAATATATCTATTAGGGCTTGGAACCGTGCTTGGAGAAGGAATTATCTTTTGCCTCAACATTGGCTTCACATTCAGCAATTTCTTTTCATTTGAGTTTAATTTTCAGACGAATTTTCATTTTTTTTAGATCAGCGGCTCTTCGTGAAAATTCGTCTGAAAATTGAACTCAAACGAAAAATAAATTGCTTAATGTGAAGCCAATGTTGAGGCAAAAGATAATTCCTTCTCCAAGAAGTCTCCGCGGGCCACAGCTGTATAGTCAGTGGATCAGGAAGCAAATTGAAAGAGTCATTCGCTCAAGTTGCCTTTGACTTGTGAGTCGGTGCATTGCTTCGGTTAAACATGAGTTTTTCTTCGACATCTGAGGTCGTTTTTCCTTGATTGTTGCATTCAAACGCTCTGACGCTATTGATTATATTCCCTTTTTATACCGCACCAAGAAAAAAACATGCGAAAAAACTGCGTAGCTTTAGAAATCCGAATAAAAAAAAGCGTAGCTAAAGAAATACTCGTGAAAAATCGCAAAACTTTAGACAAAATTTGGTTACCAAACTTCTACAAAAATTGATGTAACATCGAGATTTGGTGTATTCTCGACAAAAATTTGTTTTAAAAAAATCGTGTTCAATATTGTACACCGTCACTTAAACCGACGAAACAAATAACTTGAAAAAAAATTTAAACTGGTCCCAAACTACACGAATCGATAGTCATTATCAGTAGGCAACTAAACAAACCGATTCCGGCTACCCTGGTTCCCGGTATCCGGTTCCGGAAGCACCGGAAATAGTGGTCATATATACCAAAATGGATCTTTTCTCACTTTTCTCAGCGTTGGTTTGACCAATTTCCACAAATGGAAGGTCTCATGATCTGGATCCGACTTCCGGTTCAGAAGTTATAGAGTAAAGTGTGTTGAATATTATACAACGTCACTTAAACTGGCGGAACAAAAACTATAGAAAATGTTGTAAAATGGACTCAAAATCGTTACTCCTAATCTTAGGGTCAAACGAAAAGTCTTATGGTCCTACCAGAAATTACTGCATATTTTCGGATACAACAAACATTTAAATCGTCATTTAGAGTGCGATGGCAAAATTGTATAAATTCTTCAAAATTCTATTGCAAAATCTATATCGTTTACCCGATGGGCTTAATGTCATCTAATTACTGTAGTGTTAGTTAGCTAGGGTTAGTTTTAATTGATAGTATTAAGTACATACATGCATCTGTTGGATTGTTGTAATCTGTTGATGTAAAGATGAGGAGGTTTTATGCCTGCTGGAGTGAGAGATTGTTATATTTCAGCTCCATTGGGCTTTTTCCTGCTCCAAATAAATAAATAAATAACAAAAAAATTGAATAAAAAACTAGTGGAGTTTGTACGTCATGTTAGTTTTTGGCCGTACGAACCGTCTTCGATTATACCGGTTCTCGGGTTCCGATGCTGGAAGTGCATATAATAGTGAACCCACTTAGTTTTCTTTAGGATCAAATCAACCTGATAATTCGTGAAAAAGAAAATAAACAAAGAGAAACTGTCATTTGCAGCAAGGCTCTTTTGTCGTGGGACTTTGGAATTGAAAATCTAATTAAAATAGGACATTTGATAGAATTGATCGAAATAGGATAGTGTGATACCCCAATCGTGTCAGAAGGTGATAAAGAAAATAGGGGATATGAACCATTAATTGTGAGTATGATGAGAAATTAACCATAAATACTGGAATGGTAACGGAACTATATACATATATTTCATTTTAAGTTGTTAAATACAAAAGCTGCTACAAAACCATTTTGTCTAATTTCAAACATTACTTTTGAATTTTTCCCAAGCGTGTAGTGCACCGAGTGAAATAATGCCACCAATTGTACTCTATATGACACCTCTCCATTTTGTTTTGTCCTAAACGGTTTCACACCATAGCCCCAGAATAAAAGAGAAATGCATCGTCCACGCTAGCTAGCAGCAAATAGGAAATAGACACATATAGCGTTAAAATAGCATAAATACACCATAAAAGCACGTCGATCCGAAGCCGAGCGCACATCGATCCACTCCCACCGATCCGGCACCGAGCGGTGATATTGGCTAAATTCTGTTATTTTTCCCTACTCTCGTGTGTTTCTCCCCCACACACATCACCGCCCTCGGAAGGGCCCCCTCTCTAGGCCCGAAGCTCAGACTTTTCCCATATGAGTACGGTAACAAACACGCCTCATATCCGGCACATAGAGTTCGGTTCCCACATATGTGAAGTTGAACCCACATGCGGCATCAGCCGACGACGACGACGGAGAGAGCGAAAAAGAAGGCCGGACGACGCCGAGCGTCGGCCGAACCGTGGTGGCATCCTCTGCTGGCGGTGCTCGTTCGGCCGAGTATCCGAGGGTCACCCTCCGAGCATCAAAGGCCCTGCTCGTTCGTTCATCCGTTGCCAGTTCAGTCACCGCACGCTTCTGTTGTTATTATTGCGCTAATCCCGGACTATTTTTCTAGTCGTTCCCTTCCACCCGATACGACCCTCTACGACTTGCTTTGTCAGTTCGGCAGATTTCACCACCCCATCTTCGACCGACCGATCCACGCTTGGTAACATTAGAAATTAGGATTCGTTTTGTCCGTGCAAAGGGAAAATTCGGTAGATTTAATTATGCGCATGTGCTTTCGGAAGGATGTCTCGCGAAAGTGTATATCCACTCGCTCGGTAGGAAAGGATTCTGAGTTGGGTGTCATATGCGACCACTCACGCGAATGGGTGCCGTGTTATGTACATTCACAGTCCGGCCTAGTTGTTGCACGGTGATCCCAGAGAGTGAGCTCTGGTGAGCGGCTGGAAAGTGAGCTACCAGCACTTGCGAGAAGTAAAGATTGTAGAGATGAATGCGATTTTTTGTGCGCCCGTGTTGGTGAGTGGGCTTCTGTTCCTAGAAAACGGGGTAATGTTTTTGTTTTTTCCTTATGCTACATCATTCGGGGTACTTTATGTACTGCGATGAGTGCTGGGGTCCGATGTGATGGTGTATGTGCTGCGAAGGGATTGTGTGAGCGTCGGACGTGGAAAGCTCATATATCGCCCGGCATACGAGTGTGTGTGTTGTGCGGGGTGTTTGAGTATGGGTGGCTGCGAATGTGTTCGCCGAAGGGACTCACATGCTCGCTGGTAGGCTGCTGCGGTCATGCGGGGGAGTGTGTGAGCATAAGAATAAATTGTAGGAATCAAAAATTCAACAACTCTTATTATTTTCCAATGGATAGCAGGGTAGAGTAGCGGGTAATGATAACGAGTGAGAGAGAGCCGAGTGCGAAAGGGAGTGAGGAAGGTTCTGCTGCTGTCAGCCGAAGAGTGCAATTCGCTTCTCGCTCACTCGTATGCTACGGGCCGGTTAGTGCTCGCTCGTTCATGCCAGCGGCTGGTGTATGATTCCGAATATGTTTTGCGATATATGTTTGAGAGACTTTAGCCGTCGCGCTACAACTTGTCAGTCGGTCTCAGGCAGTCACGGCGTAAACCTCAAAATGTGCGGTTCGATAGTTGAAATTTGGTTTATTTAGAGTTTTTTGGACACCCCAGCACAATACCGTTTGGAAAAGAAGAGTTGAAATTACACCCACTTCCGAGTGTCGGACGTACAGGTTCCGGAGCTTTTTTATTTTGCTGAAGTTGTTCGGAAAATGACGAAAACTTATTCTCGCTGATCGACATCTGAATGCAGTTTAATCGACGAATATCGCGAGCAAAACACAAAATTCTACGAAGATTATAGTTGGATGGTCAACCGAAAGCGAAAGAAGAGAAAAATTTTTACACGTTTGGGCAAATGAAAAAAAAATTTAATTTCAACCCACAAAGTGTTTCGGGATACGATAAAAAAAGTGCAATTTTAGTTTGTTTTTATTCAACTTGTTGTGAAAGTGAATTAGGTTCTAGGAAAAACAAAACAAAAACGAGGCAAACAAGCTGGTAGCACATTTCCTGAGAAGATTCAGATGCTGTGAATTCCGACCGAGGCATCGCACAACAAAGGAGATCCTCGTCAGTAAGCCGGGAAACACACTTGGAAATTCCCTTTGCCTGGCGTACCGGGACTCTTTCCCACACACCACCGTCAGCGTCATCACACGTGAACCGATGCATGATCTAATTTATTGTGCCACTCCGAGGCATTGAAAGTTCAAAGGACACAAAACACTGGTTCCCGGTCTTTCATCCCAGCCAAGCAAAGGTACCCCGGCGACAACGGCTACCTGTGAACAACCTTCGCAGCAATCGTAAAAGCCTTTCCACACCCCTTGAAGGCCACGGCAACCGAGGGTCGACAAAAACCAAAAAAAAAACCTTTGCAAGTAAAAAAAACAGGACCCGAGAAGAGGTTGACTGAAAACGAGAAGAAAAAAAAACATTTATCACCCTCTTACGTATGATTTTACGCTCCGCGCCTGTGGGAACTTACAAGGAAAACCGTGTCGAAAGTATGCCCACTGGCAGAGTGAACCCGCACCAGCTCCCACATTGCACGCATCGGGATCGATGATGGTGATCGATTAGCCCCGGACGGGACACAACCTGTATGTTTCCGTTGGTGGTGACCGCACAGTTTTGGACCGTTCAAAATTGTCTTTTTTCGGACCACGGTTTCGGGTGATGGCAAAAATAGGAAAGAAATCGTAGCAAACAGGAAAATAAAACTTTTCGGATAAATTGAACCAAAAAAAAACGTTTTTGAACTTCTGATAAAAAAAAAACATTGATTCTAGTTTTTTCCGTTTTCGTGAGTTGATATTGCAGAAGGTTTGAAGTGTTGAGATACAAAAATAATAATCAGAACAGTAGTAATACTTGGCGTCAAAACAACTTAAACTTTCGGATTTGTAGAAGGAGAAAACCTTTCGGGAACCTGAAGTGTCGAGACAAAATTGTGAATATTTATGTTTAGTGTCAAGGATAAATAACCAACCAAAAAAAGAAAAAAAAAACGTAGAACCAAATTACATTCGATATTAGTTTGTGCTTTGTACTAGAAGAAGGAAAAACGGATGTCTGAAATTTAAAGCGATACGAAGAAAAACCGAAATTTGTGTGCGATTACATTAGAAATCACAGAGTGAAGCAGTGATCGAAGCTGAAAATCGGATTTTAAAACAAAACTTTCTTCGAGCAGGAAGCACTAGGAAAAGGTAAGTAATTCGTTTGATGGCATTACCGAGTTTTTTTTGTTCTTGATATGAAAATTCTAAATTGAGATGTACCGAGAAATTGTGTTATACATAGTTCGGTGGAAAATGCGATCATTGGAAACTGGTTTTGAATGGAATTTTCTGGACTACCGTTGAATATTTAAATGAACTTGAATTGAGTTTTCTGGTGTCTATAACAATTCAGATATCCATGAATTGGGTCTCTAGTTTTTTAATCAGCTGGCAAACACAATTTTTCGAACTCGCCAGTTCTAGTACTAGATCGGATAAATGTAAAACATTTCATTCTAGGCAAATTACGTTGTTTTAATTTTTCATCTGATACAAATTATAATCAAATTTGGTGCTCCGAGAAATTTACTGTCTACAATTTGTACAGTGTTTTGTGGTTTTGTCAATAAAAAAAAATATAAGAATAATTATGAATAAACGAAACCTATTCTAGAGAAATTAATTGATAATTAGGATTTTGCCTACCTACGTAACCAAAAAACACGGACGAATGCCGTATTCTGATAGCATTTGCATTTTCATCGCTCACAACGTCAAAGGACAACTCATCTGAAAACAACTCTTGTTCGGATTTGCATACCTTGATTTAAAAAGCCACATGCGTTGTTTAAAAAAATATACTAGTTGTTTGTTTCTGCCTTTTACCAAAGAATGGTTATACTCGATTCAGTAAAATATGTCTTCAAACTATGAAAATTTACTTCGAATTGCAACAGATAACAGCAGATAATAAACCAATAACGCCATTCAAACGAATTTGAGACAACTCAATCGTAGACTCCTACAAAAAAAATATGAAACTTACTCAAGATGTAAATCCAAGCATGCCGTATTTGCTAAGGAAATAACGAGATATTACATCTATTAGCAAGTAAAATTCCATTTTGAGTCTATTTCAATGAAAAGTTCAACCAATTTTATCAGAAATTTAAAAAAGGATTCAGAGTTATATGCTTTGGATTGTAAATTTAGGTAAATTGCGGCTTTTTTTCTACCGAGACGCGAATTTATGTTTTTTTCGTTTATCCTCCATTACACAAAGTATTAAACCTAGAACGCTCTCGTCACTTTTTCTATACGTGAACGCTCTTTGGGGTGAATTTCTACCTCAAAATTGTTTTTTTTATGAATGGTAGTTAAAAAGAGTATTTATTCCGATATATTTGGAAGCAACAAATGCAAGTATATTTTGACGCCATATGCAAGTTGAGCTATTGTGTATAACTTACGCAAAAGATACGAAAATGGGCTGCATGGGGAGGAGAAATCGTGTGTTGCAATCTATTGAAAATTGGTGTTTATGGGAAAAAAATTATGACGTATTCCAGTTCAACGGATGTATTTTGTTTCTTTTATTCGTGAAGCTAAAAATATTGACACTACCCGATCAAATGCACATAAAAAAATCATAACACAAATATATCAACAGTTGATATGTGTAACAATTTGTGTTATTTTGAGATATTTAACAAATGAAAACAGTTGAAAGTTAAAACTTATGATAACAATATAATAACAAAATCAGTTATGATGTTTTATTTTCTTTTGCAAGACTCATGATAACGTTCATTAATTGAAAAAATGCGTTTTTCCGTTCCGTATCGAAATAAAATTATCAGAATTTCAAAGAACTAAAAGAAGAAACCAGATCACTAAATAAATTATTCATTTAATAAAAAAAATCATTCAACAATTTTGGATTGAAGCTATGCTAAAAGTGATATAGTTTTTCTGTGTTAAATTTGCTATCTAATTCATTACAATTATTGTTATAAATTTCTGCTTTCGAACCTCTGTAGTTATATCAAATTCAATAATAATTGTGATACAAACGTTTCAAAATCAGTTACGATTTTGTTCCCGCTAGAGTCTTTTTTGTTACTTTAACAGCTTACCAGTCAAAAATATTTCAAAATTTGTAACAGCCTCAAACAAGTTTTACCTACACTGCAAAAAATTATGAAACTTATAAGAGACGGAAATCCACATTTGACCCAATTTATAAGAACTCAATTTGTCAATTCACAAAATAAACTAATTACAGCGTTTAATGTTTAGTCTGTGCCTATCTTGAAGTCGTGTAAAACTAAATGTTTCAGCACTTCAAAATATAACAGAATACAAGAAACATGTCTCAAATGGACAGTGAATATGTGTTATTTTTTCAAGATAGAATGAATGGCCGTATATTAAAGGGCGGGTAGGGTCTAACACTTTTTAAAAATCATTTATTATTTTCTTTATATTTTCTTATAGTAAAACATTTCAAGAATATTCTGTGAAATTTTCAAGTCTATTGGAACGAAACTCTGTAAGTTATGGACCTTTATCTATGGCTATCTCATTCTGCGAAGAAACAAGAGCTCGGCGCACAGGTCCAAGATTTCTACTTCTATTGACTTCAAAACTTGACAAAACATTCTTGAAATGTTTCATTATAACAAATTATAAAAGAAAAAATATGATTTTTTGAAAGTTTTAGGCCCTACGGGCTCCCTGGAGTAATAAATTGTTTCCATTGATTTTATAGACAAAAATTTTAAACGCGTTTTTCTCAAAAGCAGGTTTTAAAAGTGCGTGTCCATCGTCATTCAAAAACTACTGCACCAATTTTGTTCAAATTCTGCACATACTTTCTACATGTAAAAAACCAGACCCTAACGTTTTCCTTTTCGTTGTTTGTTACTTTGGGGAGGCTTCACAGCTACAAAATGGCGGATTTTTTCGTGAAAAATCGTAGTTTTCACTTTGAGCAACCACCAAAAATTGAAAAAAAAATGAAAAATATCAAACAGACACTTGGGGTCTAGAAAAACTTCTACTTTTACTATGCTGTTTTGATTTGTTGACTTCTGATTAGTCTACAGTCGACACCGCAAATCATTATTTTTAAGAAGCGTTCTCAAAAATACCTCTTCACCGTCTTATTTCTCAATATTTTTCCACGAAAAAATTACACAATGTTGTTCGAATGATGCTGTGTGTTATGCAAAATGTTTGAGTTTATTTTGTTGAACGATAGTTCTGAAAAAAAATCGCAAAAATGATGATTTTTTCCACCAAAATCGACATTCAAGCTATCCTGAGAGCAACTGAAATGCCAATTAGCGTTTATATTTATGTTAATCAAAAGTAATATTAAATAGACATCTAGGGGACGGGTACAGTGTGATGGGTAAGTCCATGCCATTCACGCAGCCCGCCTGGGTTCGATTCCCAACCCCGCACATAGGGTCAGAAAGTTTTTCTGGTCCGAAGAGGCGAATGACCTCAAGGTTAAAACCTCTATAATCGAAACAAAAAAAAATAGACATCAGTTGAAAGGAAAACTTGATTGAAAATCATCATCGAAGTAATACTAAATCGGAATGCAATAATATTTGAACGAAGAAGGCTGTATTTATGACTTAAAGGGCGGGGATGGTCTATTGAAAAATCTTTTGTGTTTTTCTATAGTAAAACATTTTTAAGAATATTTTGTTATATTTGCAAGCCTATCGGAACACAACTTCGGAAGTTATCTCATACTACAAAGAGCGAAGTGCGCGTCGCACAGACCCAAAAGTTCTGCTACGATGAACTTGAAAATTTGACAAAACATTCTTAAAATGATTTTTATGCTAAAATACAAAGAAAATATATGCCCGTGTCCATCGAAAATCGAAAACTACTTCACCAATAATTTTTTGAATTTTGCACGTACTTTCTACAATCCTTTTTTTATACTTCGGGGAGGTTTTACAGCTATAAAAAGACATATTTTTTCGTGAAAAATTGAGTTTTTAATTTTAAACAACCACCAAAAATTCAAAAGATTAAAAAAAATCTAACAAAAACGTTGGGATCTAGAAAAACATCTACTATAAATATGCTGCTTTGATGAGTGCTTTTTAAAACAACCGTTAAATTTCTTACATAAATTGAAATCCCTACTTGGATGTCTGTTCACTGTGGCTTTGTGTCACTTCTAAAACATATTGCAAAATAAAGACTTGGAAGGAATTTTATATTCAATTTCCTACTCCGAATATGTGCGTTAAAAAATGATGTAAATTCAAGAAATATAATAAAGTCATTAGGTACCAACTTATTCAATGAGGAAAATATTTACACTTCTTAAAATTTGAACGCCAAACAGTTCAGTTACGAAGTATAAAACATCTATATGACAATAGCACAAGTTTAAAATAATGATTCCACGCAGCCTAAACACTGTCACAGAATTTATGGACGCACTTTGATTTCGCTGTAAATAATTCACAAGTGTTAGATATTCAAATTTTATTCGATATACTGATAATATTAGACTACAGCAACAGAATATTATTCTCAACATTGCTACTTAGCCATTGTAGACTAGCTGGCGCACCTTCTTGCGAACGTTCCTCACTAAATTCCGTACAGACTTCTTGGCGACAAGTTTTGACACTTTTTTGCCATCTTTTTCGAACTGTTGAATGGTTTCGGCTACCGAGACATGTTTCCTAAGATGTGCCTTCGTCAATGCCCAAAATTCCTCAATTGGTCGAAGTTGTGGGCAATTTGTTGAATTCATGTTTTGGGATGAAAGTGACATTTTTGGTTGTATACCAAAGTAGTGGCAAGAAGCAAGATCTACCCAGAAGACAACAGAATCCTTGTGACTACGAATCATGGGTAGAAGTCGTTTTTGTAAACATTCCTCGATGTATATTTCGCTGTTCATTGAAACAGTGGTGATGAAAGGTTTCGCAATTTTACCGCAGCTACAAATTGCTTGCCAGACCATAGCTTTCTTACCAAATTTTTCGACTTCAATCGATGTCTCGGACTGGTTTAACACTTGCCCTTCTCGCACCGTATAATATTGTTGTCCCGGCAAGGATTTGTAATCGAGTTTCACGTAGGTTTCGTCGCCCATGATTATGCAGTTTCAATTTCCAGCAAGAATCGTATTGTACAGCTTTCGAACCCTCGGCCTGATCGATGCTTCTTGTTTCGGACTACGTTTTGGTTGTTTCTGCTTCATATAGGTTCGAAGATTCAAACGTTCTTTAGCACGAAGAACATTTGACTTCGAAGTGCCCACTTTTTTGACCACATCTCGAACTGAAACCTCCTTTTTTTGCTCGAACTCCTTAAGTATACGTTTATCCAACTGAGGGTTAGCAGGACCTTTTTATCGACCCGTTTTCGGTTTATCCTCAAAGGTGTTATCCCCACCGAACTTTCTGATTGCATTTCGCACGGCTTTTTCACTTACTCCTTCCATTTTTGCTATCTTTCTCAGTGACAGTCCGCGTTCTGTGCACCATTTGTACACAATTTTTCGACGTTGTTCTGCTGAAAGTCCACGCATTTCGAAACAAACTAATGAAAACGAATAAACAACTGCACAAGTGGTTAGAGAAGAGTGTAAACAAAATGACGCAGCCGTAAAAATTGACAGATTCTGAACCATTGTGAAATCACAGCGGTTTTTGGTTGCGTCCATACTTTCTGGGACAGTCTTTACTTGAGTTCGATTCCCGACCACTCACATTCGTTCGTTGGGTCGTACTCTGACCCAAAAGGAAAATTATTCTAAAGTTAAAGCTACTGTAATCAAAGTAAAAATAACGAAATGTATTATTTCAAGTACTAACTCAAGTAGCAATTATAGCTTGATGAAATTTTTTATGTTTCACGATTGTTATATGAATTTTTTTATTACGCATATCGAAGGAGTAATATTACCCGCAATGTTCGAATAATTCTGGCTACATTCTATCCTACGAGAAGAACATAAATGGAGTGTCGCAGTTCACGCAAATTTACGTGCAAGAATTGGTAATATTGCGTGATTTGGAAGTTCCATGACATGAAATTAATTGATATAAAAAACTAGAAGGGTCAGCCTCATTGGGTTCCTCGAGTTATTGATGTGGAACAAGGCTGCCAAAAATTTGAATGACTCACCATAAAACTAATAATTATCGATATAGTACGAGCGTCACAACACAAACCATTCAGCTTTTGTGTAGTAATTCGAAAAACACTGGAAACACAATTTGTATTTGTTTTTGTATAAGATAAAATAAATTCAGCAGTCGAAATGTATGCAATTATATTTCTTCACAGTGCTTGCTTAACTACACAGTTAACAACTTTACACTCAAATTTGTATTGCAGTTTTGCCTTATGCACTTTATTTTATAACGTTCAGGTTTCGTTTGGGAATGCATTGGGCAGCGATTCGAGCTCACAGTTTTCATAAATGCCATAAAAATATTTTCCAATTAAAACGTGTTTCTGCCATAAAAATTGGAAACTAAAATTCCCAAGCTTGTCAAAATCAACAAGCGAATGCAAAAAATTTACATTTAACCGAAGCAAGCCTGAAACATTAGCTATAATTTTCCTTATATTTATAGATTCGAGCGCTTCGCAGTCTCGATTTTCAGAGCGACCAACTGATATGTCGCTTACTCCTTCAAAACCATCGTCTCCGTTAGGGAAAGCCATTAGCCAGCATAGCATAGTAGGCAATTTAGGAAACTGCTCGCTATTTATAACATTTTCATACATATGTACATGAAAATATGTGGCTTCATGCATTCACAACAACGCATAGAAATATTTTCAATCAGTTGGTGCTCAAAAGGTTTTGTCACTTTGCTCAGCTTAAGCTCTTAATTTTCTAATTTGCACCCTTATTTAGAAAACAAAGATGTGATTCACATCAAAACATAATATTTTCAGGCAAAAACGATATTTATTCGGAGTCGTTGATTTTGCATATAGAAGTGAGCAGCTCGATCGCACTCGTTGCAATGAATCCTGTTGTTTCGGCTCTGCTTCTTTTTCAATTTTTTTGCGGCAAATAATGCCGGAATCATCATCCAAGCCTCCATCGTTAGTTTGCTGCTCTTGTTGCTTTTCTCTTTGGTTTCACAAATGCACGGCTTTTTTGTCGTTTTGCTGAATTTGTCTTTGCTTCATTTTACTGTTTCTGGGCTTCGGTTTTCTTGCACTTGTTTCCAGCTTTTTGTTGCTGATCGCTTGCCGCTTCAGGTGACCTACTGAATAGAAGTATTTCCCACGGGCAAATTTTTCGTAATAATTGAAAAACTACGCATATTTTATTTCGTCTGCAAAACCCTTCAGGAGCATGAAAAATAAATTGTCGCCCATAAAAAGAGGCTCGGTATTTCCCACAAGCCTAGTTAGACAAAAGAGCAAACCATATTTTAATGTAATGATTTTTAGGATCTTTCACTGCTTCGCTTATGAAAACATGTTAGAACACAGATGTCACAACAAAAACTTCTGGAATCTCAAAATTTTCTACTGCTTCGACTGCTAATGAAAAAAATAGATGAAGCTAAAAAACTACGCTGACAGAAGTTTCGCATAGATCGAAGTTAGATAATGACAGCTAACACTAATTGTACGAAATTCCCTATTTTTCCCTATAAATTTTGAAGAATGTACGAATAGTATTTAGCTTCCTATTTCATCTGAGCTCCTGTTTCCATCTCATTCCTTCATCTTAAAACTTTGAACATGAATGATATCTTTCAGCATACCTGCACCAAACTGTGAAATGTTTTAAAATGTTTATTTAAATTTTTGTCACACTTTACCATTCAAAAAATTGGTTCTAATCCTGCAGTGATTTTTTTTTTTCATTTGAAAATAATTCACTTTCCTATGTAGAATATATTTTCGTCTCAAATTTTACAGGTCATTTCTGAATATTTAGTATTTGATTCATCTCAAGACATGATCTCCATTTCCCATGATTACACCACTATTCAATGTTGGATGACTTCATAATTAGTTATATTCACTTTGCACTTGTTTAATCAACGATTGAAAACTTCTAAAACTGCCCGTTAAATATTAGATGAAAATTTGCACTTAATTTACTCCCTTGTGCTTTGTTCTCATTTCATTTCGTATCGCAAAGTTGCCAAGTTTTCTCATAACGTAATGAAAAAAAATTGTTTCCTTTTGAAAAGTACAATCAACAAGTTTTATTAGGTATCCGTTACATTAGTTTAATTATATTATTGATATTTATATTTCAATGAACCTGTTCCGGTATCGAATATTACTAGATTGTGCGTGTTAAATACTAATAAAATAATAATTGTCTAGTAGCACTGGTTTTATTACGATATATGTCAACAAAACGCTGTTGAGTATTTCATCGGCTGTGGATCTGATGTTTTCATATTTTTAAAAGGGTCAATCAAGAATAAATAACCTTCCAGTAAAACTTCAAATGTAAAACAAAAGGAAACGAAAGCTATCCAATTATTTTTAAAAGTCGAATTTATTCCAAACTGGTTCTAATTTCTAAGAAATGTAAATCAATTCTCAATGTAGAGCAAGGCGGATTAAGCAGAAATATAAAATAATTATAGTGATTTTAGTGGCTAAAATAGGATTTTGAGGTAACGTCCATACAAATGAGATGAAATAGGGACAAGAAGTTTTCATAATTCCAAGAAAACCTTTTTTTGTTGTTGCCAAGTGTCTTAAACGTTTAAGGAGTGTATCGAAAATAAGCTATCCACACATTTTTCTTTCAAATTGTGATGAAAACAATATTTTATTCAAACGCTCTTCATCAAGTTCCGGACAAGTGTTGCATCGCATTTTTTGACGCTTGAGCCCAAATTTTTTGAACTCCTGCATGTTCCCAGCTGCCTTACCAGTCTTCTTGAAGACCCCCCAGTGAGCCGACGCTAAATCCGGCCAAAACAGTGAAGTTGTACTATGCTTCTTATATAAAGGCAGCAATCTCTTCTGGAGACACTCATATCGATAGATTTCTGCATTTATAGTTCTGGTAGTGTGGAAAAAATGTTGACTTCAAACCACAGGAACATATTGCTTGCCAAACCAGTACCTTTTGACCGAATTTTTCCACTTGAATCGACCTGTCCGTATCGCTCACATCCTCCCCAACGACGACAGTAAAGTATTGTGGACCTGGAAGGGTTTTTGAGTCCACCTTTACATAAGTCTCATCGTCCATCAAAGCGCATGCATCCGGACACTGCAAAAGACGCGAATACAATTTCCGGACCCTTGTAGCTGCTCGCTTCTTCTGTTCTACACTTTGTTTTGAAATTTTCTGATTCGTGTAGGTCTTCAGGTGATTTCTCCTCTTGATACGCTGGATCATTCCGACACTCGTTCCTGCTTTTTTGGCCAAATCACGTATTGACATTGATTTGTTCTTCAAGACTAGAGATACCACTTTCTGGACTAGTTTCCGGTTGGAAAAACCGGGTTTTCTGCCTCTTCCTTCTAGCTCATCCAACGAATAGTGTTCTCCAAACTTTAATGATGGTTTTACCACTGGCATGATGGATTCCAAACCGCTTTGCCAATTTTCGCATAGTAATACCCTTCTCGCTTAGCCATGTGTCCAGAACCTTAATTTTCAATTCCTTTTCAATACGCGACATTTTGAAAACGCGGAATTTCAACCGCACAAACAAGTAAACAAACAAAAGCTGACAGCCAAACACATAGCATGCTGTGATCTGAGCATACATAATCATCACAAGTACATGCGTACAACACAAATGTATGTAGATAGCTTATTTTCGATACACTCCTTATGACGTCATCGAGATCTGGGGTTATTTCATAAAAAAATCTAGATCTGGTGTTATTTTAGAAAACTTTTTTTTTATTTCAAATCGAGAATTCATAGATTCCTAATACAAACGAAGAGGGTATAACTATGAAAGTTGGCATAAGAAGGGCGCATTGAAATCCATACAAAAAAGTCGCATGAAAAATTGACTACACAGCTCGAAAAAATTTTGTAATTTTACATCTTATAAGATGCTCATAAATGAAGCCTTGTATTTCCCACAAATTTATATTCAAGAGCACGTAAAATATTGTGTGATTTGAAAATTACATGGCTTGAATTCCAATGAAAAAAAGACAAAAGATAGATAGCAACAGCGCAACATGAACCAAGAACCACCAGATCACGAAGTACCGCAGTTAATCGACTGAACCACAGAAGCACACATCTGCTTAATGGATATTAGATACATATAAACCCATACAGCGTTTCTTGGTAACCAACATAGCAAAAAATATGAAATTTACCGCTGACTTAAATCCGCATATGACTCAAACGCATAGAACGTAATTTGTAAAATGACTGAATTTTACAATAATGATTCACATATGTGTCGAACATACACTACCTTCAAAGCAGACGTGTAAATCTACATGCTTCAGCACATTCCAAATGCGTTACATATATGTACAATCTACTGTAAAAATGAGTCATTTTTGACGCTCGTATATGTCGGTCTCTGAAGACGTAAATTTACACGATTTTTTCTAGGTGTGAAGTGCAAAATACACCAGTAGCCAGTAAAATTCTGCACGAATGGATAATTGCGTCATTTGACAAGTTAAGATGTTATGAATCGTATCATTTGTAGAATTATATTACCTCTAAATCTCTTTTTTTTCTTTGTAGAATCCCGCTTTGCAATCTTCCTTTCTAAACATTCATAAGTCCAATCCAAAACGGAACATTACACAGATAACATATTTTCCGATTACCAAATTCTATTCAATATTTTTACATCCCAAAAACTAATTTTCGAGCAAACAAGAGCTCGGGAATATTCATCGGGCCTTGAGGGTCTTATTCCAAACGAAAGTTGGCTCCGAGAAATATTTGTCTACTGTAAAGAGATTAATGTCGTTTTCGCTTGATGCCAAACCTACCCCAGTTTCCACTGTAGCTGCTGTCAAACCGTTTGTTTGAAGCCAGTTTCGAACCTAGTTTCAACGTTGTTGAACTGAAAATCGAGTCAGTTTCGCACCTGGTTTTTATATCAGGTTTACTCAGATCCCCGTTGCTAAGTGCGAAGTCAACACAGGTTCGTGAAAAGTGTTTGTTTGATGAAACTACTATGGGCAAGGATGGCTTTTATCGTATCAAAGAACGTTCACTAGCAACTCTTCACACGATTGAATCAGTGACATCAAAGAGAGACGGATATCATCGCAACAACAAAAACCCGGTATGGCTCATTTAACGCAGAATAGAGACCAGTGCGAGAGCGAATTTCTCTCGATGAAATTTCTGAGAATCAAAGGTTAGCACGCTGCTGTGGGGATCCTCTCTGAAGCAACAAACGGTCGCTTATTATCGTTTCGCGATCCGATTCTATATGGGCAGTGGATAATTGCGATATAATCATTTTACTATTGCCGCTTTCTCTAACTATGTGCATATAATCTTTGTATAAGTTGTGTCTATGAAAATATCTGTGAATGATCCACACAAGGGTTCTGAAATATTGCAACCTAGTATAAGAATCATCAAGTTGAATCATCGATTCGATTTTCTGCGATAATTGTCAACTTGCGATTCTCTCTTGGGAAATTCCACACAGAAACGATCATTGTCAGACTGTAAATTTTTTTAAGGGCGTGAAATACTTAGAGTATGAAGTGGAGCGAAGAAATGTAGCAAAATTCTCTCACGGTTCATGCATTGAGAGACTCAAGTTCTTCAAGCATCTTCTACCGGATTGAAAATGTTGTATACAATATAGATAGCAATATAGCAGCTTCTGTCAAATTTTCGGCAATCACCAACACTGACTCTGGGTCAGAGCTGCTAAATGTCACTATCAACTAGCAACTTTGCACGACGAAGATTGGAAAGCTTATGTCACTGGACTGCTGCCAACCAGACTCTACCAATCATCATATATTGAGTGTCTGAAAGCCGATCTGTCATAACTTAGATTCTCTTGTTGTTTCACTCACCAGGACCCTCATTCATTGGTGATGCGATTGATATTATCTTCATTTCTCCTGTCACTGCTTGGTTACGATGTGACTAAATATTAATCAAACATCATAAGCAGTGAATTATATTCATTTACACCAATAAACTCCGAAGTCCGATGACTTTTTGCAAAGAACAATGAACTTTATCAATTTATGTTCATGTTAGTACTCTCATTGAATTTTTTTACTTCAACAGGGAATAGGAGAATGAGAGAGAGAAACAAAAAAGTCGCCTGTCTTTGACTGAGTATACTTCTACTTCGTCATAGAACTATCGAGTGTCTCATTTGACAGACACTTCGACCGTATCGATTACAGTTGACAATGATTTTAGTCAGTCTATCAAGGTCATTTGGCATGACTGACAATTTGCAGCTCTGCTCTGGGTCAGTTTCAGTTTTCTCAAGCGAAAACGACATAAGAGAGCAAGTAAAGTGTTACTAGAGGGTAATTTTTTTTCTGGTATCGTTTTGGCAACACTGTTTTTGACAGATCACTCGTGAATCGTGTCTTGTGTCATTGTTTAGTCTATAATTTAATCATGAATCGTCGTGCGGTCTATAATTCATTCATGAATGGGCGCTGGCAACGTTGGAGGAGGATCCACTTTTTATCGAAAAATTGTGTTCAGCGACAAAGCTTATTTCTGGTTAAACGGATACGTCAACAAGTAAAATTGCCGCATCTGGAGCGAAAATCAGCCACAAGCATAGTAAGAGCTGCATCTTTAAAAAAATCACTGTTTGGTGTGGATTATAGGCCGGTGGCATTATTCTTGAAATATCGTCCGATATAGTGGGGAGAGTGTGTCAAAATTGGACCTTGCGAGTTGGCCATTCAAAGCGGAGTCGTGGCCAACATTTGCATGAAATCATCTTCAAACATTAAATTATATTGATCGTTCTATAAATTCCAATGAAGATATCATCATTTTTCTACAAATTTTAGTGTTTTTTGTTTTGAATATCAAATTCTGCACTTTTTAAAATATCACCTTTTTATAAAATAACATGTACTAGAAAAGTTTCATGCCCTTCAAACAATATAAGGACCTCGTTAGGAATCACTTTCGAAGATGTTTTAAGCTAATTAGAATTGACCGTGTTTCGGTTTGTAGTTTTCAATTTGAAATTAAATTTGTCATTAATTTTTGCACCTAGAGTGGAAATATTCTGCTGCATTTTCACCTTCTACTTATTTCGAGAAATCCTCAACCTACTTCCATAAAATGAGCAAACGGTGTGTACCGCCTTGAGATTTCTAACGCCTGGAGCTGTTGGATACATGCCACATTCCTAGCAAAATTGTCTCGAATAAGAAAAACAGCAATTTTTAATCTGCTACCGAACATTATTGGTTAGTCAATTAGGCAAGACATGAATCAGCATTAAACACTTCAAACATTCGAGAGCACTACTGAAAAACTTTTCCACAGTGCGTTCCTCCACCATCTTCCGAACACTGACGAAACGGTAGAGCAAGTGATATTTTCCCACCGGAATCATGTCACGGAATAAATTATGAACATTAATGCTTTAACCCTTTACCTCGTTAGGCCCGTCTCAGGCTTTCCCTAATCGGCTATGCTGGCAGCAGGAGAGGAGTACCACAAGAACAATCATATGTTTCCCCGAAACGATTCCCGGATCCCGCTCAGTCCGCTCCGATTCGCAGCCCAAAATCTGGTGTGAAAAATTTAAACCCTTCCGATTCACTCCACGTGTAGCTGAGCAAACTATCCGGGGCTGCTGGTTGCCATAAATCAAAACCGGGTCATTTCTCCTAGACTTATCGTAGCTCACCTCATGCGATCGAGAGTCGAGGATGGTGGTCAGCCGTGTGGTCAATCTAATGTCCACGCTCCGGGAGGGGATGGTGTGGAAAGCCTGGACAGGGGGAAAACTATCGAGCAGGTATCGTGCACTTGAGCTCACCCTGCGACCGACGGACCCACATAATCACATTATTTTCTGTTCATGTGTTTTTATGTTTCACTTTCGGATACCGATGGAAATAAAAATCTGACCACGGCCGGTCAAAATCAGAGGGGTCATTGCGTGTCGGTCGGCAATTATAATTATACATTACACCATCGTATTGTATTTTAATTAGGTTTGACCCTTCGGTTCGGTTGCAGGGCTGTAGGGCACTGTGCTTTACATTTAGGGGGATGGAATTGATACTTGTCACTTTGCTGTAATTCTGATGTTGTGATCAGAACATTATCACCACCACCGGTTGGAAGTAGAAAGGTACACAACCCACACGTGCTTTAATCTGCTCCACCGGATTTTTGCCGTGTAATTAATTAAATGTGTCACACACGTGGCAAACGAATAACTCCCGTTTGGCATTTACATTAGCATGGCTGGAAGCTTGCCTGGAATGATGCTTAAGAAACAAGTTTTAGCCAAACCCATATTCAAAGAACTAGTCTTTCTTAAACCGTATCAATTTGCGACGAATATCGTTTCGTTTTCGTATCGTAATATCACAGAGACCTGGGCACACTAGACCACACACCTGCGGCACGAACGAGTCAACCACGAAAAGGACGCAACCATCGTAACTGCAACCTTTTATCGCCCAACAACTTGCCAAACAGCCATCCTCCTTCGCTCCGGAATCCCTCCCCAGCAGGGAATGACGTACGTCTCGGCACAACGCGAATTACCGCCCGGAACACACTCTCCGGTATGGGCAACCTTTTGGTCTCATAACATATTCCTTGTGATGTGTTAATATGTGTCAGCCTTCGTTATGTTTGCAACCGAGCCCCACCGGCTGCCACTGTTTTCGGTAAGCTTTGTACGGCAGCTCTGCTAAACTGCCAGGATTCTCTGTTGGCATTTTGCAACGGTACCGGTGACGGTTAATTGTCCCAGTAGGGATGGCCATGTCCATGGCTCGGTGATTTGAGGATGGACTTCGATCGCTCATTTGGCTGACGAATTTCCATTTCCCGTTTCTTTTTAGAAAAGCTCAAAAATGTTTGTCTTTTTATTACACTTCACAATCCACTCAATATTGCTTATTCGTCCTATGGACGATATCACACCTGTCGCCGGCAATTAGAAGACACTTCGAAAGTTCCTAGTTGTGAGAGGAAGTTTGTTACTACATATTTAGGTAGTTCAAATGGTAGTAATGTTTTCCGTTTGCGATACATCTCATGAAGACCTGATTTGTCAAATGACGGAAAATTCCATTTGTAATAAACCAATGATGAATTAGAGTAAATTATACAGGTTCCGACTGTAATTTGGTAGCAAGTGCGACGGTCCTATGAGTTTATGTATATGCACCATTTATCAGCCAAGTAGTTGTGTGCGTATGTGGCTCAGTCGATTAACGAGCGTATTTCGTGATCCAATGATTCTCGGTTCAAGTCGTAGCTTTCGCAAATCAGCGTTTTTTTATTTCAATCAACAAATTATGATAAAATCGAATACAATCTCTTTGCTTGGGCTCTAAGAAGCAATATCACAAAAAAAGAATTAAAAGGACAAACTGCTGTTATAGCAACGCGAAAATTCAAAACGAATGCAGATCAGAGATAAAGACTGTCCCAGAAAGTATGGACGCACTTTGATTTCGTTGTAAATAATTCACAAGTGTAAGATATTCAAATTTTATTCGATATACTGATAATAATAGACTACGACAACAGAATATTATTCTCAACATTTGCTACTTAGCCATTGTAAACTAGCTGGCGCACCTTCTTGCAAACGTTCCTCATTAAGTTTCGTACAGACTTCTTGGCAATAACTTTTGACACTTTTTCCAATCGTTTTCCAACTGTTGAATGGTTTCGGCTGCCGAGACATATTTCCTAAGATGAGCCTTCGTTAATGCCCAAAATTCCTCAATTGGTCGAAGTTGTGGGTTATTTGGTGGTTTCATGTCTTTTGGGACGAAAGTGACATTTTTGGTAGTATATCATTCTACCGTTGATTTCGAGTAGTGGCAAGAAGCAAGATCTAGCCAGAAGACAACTTGTGGTTTCGAATCAAGGGTAGAAGTCGTTTTTGTAAACATTCCTTGATGTATATTTCGCTGTTCATTGAAGCAGTGGTGATGAAGGGTTTCGAAATCTTACCGCAGCTACAAATTGCTTGCTCGACCATAGCTTTCTTACCAAACTTTTCGACTTCCATGATTATGCAGTTCAAATTTCCAGCAAGAATTGTATTGTACAGCTTTCGAACCCTCGGTCTGATCGATGCTTCTTGTTTCGGACTACGTTTTGGTTGTTTCTGCTTCTTATAGGTTCGAAGATTCAAACGTTCTTTAGCACGAAGAACATTTGACTTCGAAGTGCCCACTTTTTTGGCCACATCCCGAACTGAAACCTCCTTCTTTTGCTCGACCGCCTTCAGTATACGTTTATCCGACTGAGGGTTAGCAGGACCTTTTTTCGGCCCGTTTTCGGTTTATCCTCAAAGGTGTTATCCTCACCGAACTTCCTGATTGAGTTTCGCACGGCTTTTTCACTTACTCCTTCAATTTTTGCTATCTTTCTCAGTGACAGTCCGCGTTCTGTGCACCATTTGTACACAATTTTTCGACGTTGTTCTGCTGAAAGTCCACGCATTTCGAAACAAACTAATGAAAACGAATAAACAACTGTACAAGTGGTTAGAGAAGAGTGTAAACAACAGGACGCAGCCATAAAAATTGACAAAATTGGTTTCTGGTTGCGTCCATACCTTCTGGGACAGTCTTTATTAAGGAGTGTATCGATAAGTAGTTAGCAACATTCAAACAGTTATTACTCTGAAATGGCTTAATTTTTTGGAGCGTGTTTTGCGGTGACATGTTTGTTTACATGTCAATAATAGCTGCGTAATCGATTGGTTTCGGTACGGTTTATCGTTTCAATGATGAGTCGAATTGATCCGGAAACGCGAAAGAAAATTCTGCACACTTGGTACTCAGAAAGTGGTGTCACGTACAACGAAATTGCAAAACGGATGAAAGTGCACCACATCAAAAATATTATCGAGAAGTTCGATAAGACCCTTTCCATGAAGGATTTGCCCCGATCCGGTAGGAAAACGGGTCGCAGCCAGCCCGGCCGGGACTTAAAAGTGGTTGAGTACATCAGGAAAAACCCATCGGCGTTGACGCGGGATCTGGCCAAGCAGTTCAACACCAGCATCGGGATGATTCAACGGATCAAAGTTCGGAACTCCCTGAAAACGTACAAGAAACAGAAGGTGCCGAAAAAGTTCCTGGTTCAGCAAGTTCAGGCCAAAACAAGAGCGCGAAAACTGTATAACCGGATTCTACAGAATAAAGACGGATGCATCCTGATCGACGACGAAACCTACGCCAAGGAAGACTCTCGAGCGCTGCCCGGACTGCAATATTATACGAAATCGGTGTACCAGGACCTGGACGATGCTGACACCACGGTGGCGATGGAAAAGTTTGGGCAGAAGGTCTGGTAAGCAATTTGTACCTGTGGTTTGCGGTCGTCGATTTTCTTCACGAAGGGGACAATTAACGCCAAGGTGTACGAAGAAGAATGTTTGAAGAAGAGAATGCTACCACTGTACAGAAAGCATAAGGCTCCTCCTCTCTTCTGGCAGGAATTGGCTTTAGCCCACTACGCCAACTCCGTTCTACAGTGGTTGTCAAAAAATAATGTACCCTTCGAACTGCCCGGATCTTCAGCCAATTGAAAGGTATTGGGCTATTGTCAAGCGGCACTTTCGGAAAGAAGGTACAGTGTCCCAAAACATGCAGGAGTTGAAAAAAACTGGACAGCTGCCACCAGGAAAGTCACAAAAGTAACTTGCAGAATTTAATGAAGAATGTCAAGTCCAAAGTGCGAGCGTTCCAAAGAAACTAGGATTTTCTTCAATATAATCAGTGAAATGCATAAAAATGTAATTTTTCTACAATATATCGAAAACTGATGTCAAAATATGTTTTTTTTGACGCTTTTTTATTCAATGATCAAATAATGTTGCTAACTACTTTTCGATACACTCCTTACTTAGTAGCTTTGCTTCAAATGCCATTGCATTGTTCGTTGTGTTTTGTATTTTCAAAATACGAATATTTAACAATTAAAATAATAATGAAATTTACTGAACTCATATGTGGGAAATGTTACTAAATCATTTTGTCGTTGACGAAGGATTACTACTTTCCCAAGGTAGATCGGATGTTCCGAATTTTCCGTATCAAAAACAAAAAACAACACTTTTTGATCACCCCCAACTACACACGTGAAAATTTTCCAGATCCTTCCTCTCCGGCTGGCAGAAACACACCCGGAAACGGAGGGCACCCGGGCTCTGCTGGGTATGCGTTTGTGCTTGGGTGTCAGTTTGCAAAATCGCATTCTTTTTGTGCTTCCACCAACATACTCCACCAACCATCACGTGCATCCGAACAACCCGTCCAGTCAGCCGATCCGAAAACATCACCCCACTCACCCCGGCGACTACCGTCCCGGGAAGGAAGTGTAGCGGAAAATAATTACAACGAGTGTCGTTTGTACGTTTCTTTCCACTTGCTTGGGCGTCTTTCATTCTGCCGTGTGCTTTCATTTTTTGCTTCAATTCTTCGTTCTCCGCCTCAACATCTCGCATGTTGACTGGCTTCCTTTGCGAGCACAGAACCACCGAAGGAATCAGCTCATGTGGAAGCTTTTTCACGCCATCAAGTCGTCTCCAAGACCAGGCCAACAGGTCCGGTAGGTGACAGGCAGGGCAGAAAGACGTCAACGATGTGGCGGTCGGGAAATGGGATTTTCGGGCCAACGGAAAACCAGGTTTCCTGTCGTCTCCTCGAGCCGCCCCTATTTGACATGCATGCAAAAATTTGTTATTTTATTTAATTACATGTGCATTCCTAATTTGATCCTTGCTCGGTGGCGTTGGTTTTTCTTTTTGGGGCTCGGGGGAAACGACGTTACGAATGAGAAAACTGGAATTTTTAAACGGAATCATTATTCATTTCCGTAATTGGAGCAACAGTTAGTCATTTTGATCATGGTAATATATTAAAGAGTTACAGACTTCACAGAAAGAAAAGATAAAACTTACACGACATGTAAACCGATAGTACTATGGAATAGACATCAGTTGAAACGAAAATCTGATTTAAAACCATGATTGATGTAAAATTACATTAAAATTCATGTAGTTTTTCATTGAACAAGACTGTATATTTACAAACCGCTTCGTTTTGTAATGTAAATTTCCATTCAATTGCCTGCTCCAAATATGTGCATTAAAATAAATGTAAAATCACAAAATATTTTTATCTGTGTTTATCTGAATTCACAGAAGGATGTTTATCTTGAAACAAGTAATTTTAAATCGATTCTCTGGATGGCAAATTATTGATTTACGCTCAGAATACTCCAGACAAGTTCAGATATCGATTTATACCACCGTTTTGACCGCATTTCATCTTCTGTCAGCCGATTTTGGAGCTGATTTTTTAGTTTGTCTGCAGCTTCTTTCCTCGGATCGCTCTCCCAAACTCACACAATAACAAGATTTATTATAATTTCTATTGTGAAACTGAAAAATACTAGCCAAAAGAAAAGAAACCACGCCAACCGTCGAATGCAAAATAGCGCAGCGATATTGTACAGAACTCGAAGCCACCGGCGAAAATCCTCGTGAATCGCACCTTAAAAAAAACGATGGGCTGATGGTTCATCATTCCCCCCTCCCGGCCTGGTTATATACGATGATGTTTGCTGCAATACTTCAATTTGAATAGTACACAGTACACCTACCTGGTTCGGAACCCGTGGGAGGAAAGTGCAGAGAAAAACACAAACACTGTGTTGTGTCTCTGCCAGATTTTCTCAGACTCCCCCCTCGGTTTTCTCACTCTAGGACAACGGTGAGTGGGCCGGATCTTCATTGCCTTTTCCTTTCCAGGTATGCCGGTTGGGTAACAGCTACCGGTTACCTCTATGAGACGATCCAGATGTTCTCCCTGCTCCAAAAGAAAAAAAACAACGAAAGATCTTTTAAAGCTCGTAGTACAAAACCAGAAAAAAAAATCCAAATTGAAACACCCCGCTAAATATTTTCAAACTCGTGAGACCATCTTTTAAAGCAGATTGCTTCAAATGGCGGCTTGAGCAGTTCACCGTAGTAATAATAGAAAAATCTCCCACTTTACAAAAGGTCTCGACGAGAGACCCTCCGCCCGTGCATGAACGCGAAGGACAAAGTTTAAAGTACGTGCAGTTAAACTTGAACAATTTTTCTTCCTTCACGCTCGTTGTCTGCGACCGAGCACTTTTTTCTTCGGCATACGATTCAGATTTTTCTTTTGCCTCTGTCCACCGACAGGGGGGGGGAGAAAAAAGTACGGAATCGCCAAGGCCGAAATCAGCGAAAAAACTTCCCGTCACATCGTTCTACTTTTTTCCAGTGGCCTCAGTTCCGAAGCACATTTTTTTTGCGAGGAAGGAAGTATCGGAAGGTGTTTGTCGTAGTGAATTTTGCAATGCGGAATGCTTTTCTTTGCATTTTCCGAGACGTTGCATTTTTCCTATCATCAAGCGTAGAGGTATAAATATGCGTCGAGATTGGTCCTTGTAGCGCTATTTAAATGTTATACGATAAAAAAAATGAAGCTACCATAATTATCTTGGACATTTTTCGGAATTCAAATCGTTGACAATGAATTGCGTAACAAATTTTACAAACAAGCAAATCGTTTGCTCCATACAAATTTTGTTGGAAATTTATCCACCTGCTTAGGCCAAACGATGAATCGTTGACTTAATCCATAAAATGGAGGACTTGACAACGATAGTTATTACTGGTGTCGTTCAGTTTACGGTTCCTTGATATAACACTAACATTATGTTCAACTCTTTTGAAACAACAGACATTCCATTGCTGTGTCTTCAACTTGTGCCACACAGCATAAATGCTAATATAATTCTGCTTGGAAGAACTTGTGGAAATTTTTCTTCAGTTTAGCGATTGAACGATGAAAAACGAACAAAACAAAGATTATTTGTTGAGACAATTATTTCGATTAGTAAATTCAGCCAAATTTGTGGACTAACATATTGAGGTAAAATAATCCAAATGGTAAAGGTAATAAAATACATTTGAGTAAAATATGTAACATGGATGAATATAACGTAACCACTTAGTTGAGTAAAATAAGATGAAAGGTGAAAAAGGCACAAAATCAAAATAAGGTGCAGTAGAAAAAAAAAACATTAACAGTGAATGCATAACATTTATCAGTACCCCATGGGAGTCCCATTTTTTCTCCCCGATTCGAAAAGAAAAACTTCCGAATGTAAATGCAGAAATGAAAATTTGGGAAAAAAAATTCCACTGCGTCTGGACTTGATCCCGCCACTTTTCCTGTAGATGTAGAATGTGAAACAACTCATGAAACAACCTTATTGAGTTGAACTTCTGCACATGTTCGACTTTGCACGGCCGCTACGTAGTCTTCAAAATAAACCTGATTGGAAAGACTAGATTCTCACGTGGAATTCCCGAAATAAAGGCAGAAACCTAGCAAACCAAAACAAAATGTGCTAAACATAACAACTAATGTCGAACTAATGGTTGAAATAGCAAAGTACGCAAAACAAGAAAATCAAGTAGAATGAGAAAAGTTTCCGAAATCAGCCAAATAAGGTATAAAAGGTAAATCAACAAAACAAGCATTATCATATTTAGGTTTAGTTTACCTAGTGACAAAATAAGTAGGAAAAATAATGCAAAAAATTATTGTAATACGTAAGGAAGTAAGCCAAATAACCTGAAAAACGAAATCATTCTACAAAGAAGCAAATAATCATGTGAAGTAAAGCAAGCATTGTAGAGTAGAGTAGACTAGAGTAGAGTAGAGTAGAGTAGAGTAGAGTAGAGTAGAGTAGAGTAGAGTAGAGTAGAGTAGAGTAGAGTAGAGTAGAGTAGAGTAGAGTAGAGTAGAGTAGAGTAGAGTAGAGTAGAGTAAAGTAGAGTAGAGTAGAGTAGAGTAGAGTAGAGTAGAGTAGAGTAGAGTAGAGTAGAGTAGAGTAGAGTAGAGTAGAGTAGAGTAGAGTAGAGTAGAGTAGAGTAGAGTAGAGTAGAGTAGAGTAGAGTAGAGTAGAGTAGAGTAGAGTAGAGTAGAGTAGAGTAGAGTAGAGTAGAGTAGAGTAGAGTAGAGTAGAGTAGAGTAGAGTAGAGTAGAGTAGAGTAGAGTAGAGTAGAGTAGAGTAGAGTAGAGTAGAGTCGAGTAAAGTAAAGTATATCAATTTGCCTTGATTAGTTTCAGAATCTACACACAACAGAGTTAGGCTACTTATGAAATATAAAATGTTGCTCATGTCTTAATATGACGAAACCTCAACTCTTTAAATTTTTCAAAATTAGTTGCACACGTCAGCAAGCACTTTCATCAAAACAAACATACTCTGGTTTCTACTACTTTCGCCAAACTACTGTCAGTGTATTATACTGTGAATCTCTATACAACTTTCCGGATCCCGTGTGCTTTTCGCTGAGCTTTCTACGTGAATTGTCGGACGAAAAGAAAAAGTGAACACGGAACGGAATTTAAATTTACTGTCACCCTACGTGATGGCCAAGAAGAGCAGCACAGTAGTAGTGTGCAACCAGGCAATAGTGGAATTAAATTGAACACTTTTTTTCCACCACCACCATAGTGTTTACCCAGCTCTGCTGTTTGACGCTGATCCTTGCTTTTCCCGATACTGCCCAGGCAGCCAGACGTGGAAAGCTTGAGTGCTTTGCTCCTTTTGGATACGCGTGTGAGCTTTGCGCTCTGTTTATAAGCTCCCGGGTACCGGAATCGAGTGAAGCGTGCCTCCAAACGTGCCAGTTCGTGTAGCCAAATTACTGGCTGCTACTAAATGGCTTCTGGGTGGCAGACTGGCTGCCAAGCAAATTGAAAAATAGAGCTATTAAATCACAGGGTCCGCGGCTCCTGCATGGAGCAAAAGAGTTTGCCGATGGCAGAACCATTATCCAATTTATTGTGTTTGCCACGCTAACTCATCTTTAAATAGTGCTTTTTTCCCCGGTGATTGAGTTAACACCATTCATTAATAGGTGATTTTCGGTTTCTATTTGCAGATTAAAAAACCCATCATCATCCACGACATTTGAAGAACGGATCAGTCCCAACCGGCCGGTACGGATGTGAGCAATCCCCCTTTGGACGCAAACCGATAAGTTGCTCTCCGATCTGGAGAGTGGCATGAAAGAAAACTTTGAAATCATGACCGACCAAGAGCACTACAGTCTTCGGTGGAACAACCACCAGAACCATATTCTTAGAGCATTCGATACCCTACTGCAGACCAAAACACTCGTGGATGTCACACTGGTCTGTGCCGAGACGAGTATAAGGGCCCACAAAGTCGTCCTGTCCGCCTGTTCTCCCTTCTTTCAACGAGTATTCTCCGAAACACCCTGTAAACATCCTGTGATAGTGCTGAAAGACTTCCGCGGATGGGTTGTGCAAGCGATCGTGGACTTTATGTACCGCGGTGAAATCAGTGTTCCCCAGGAACGGCTATCAGTGCTGATACAGGCCGGAGAGTCGCTACAGGTCCGGGGACTGGTTGATCATCCGGTCGCAGGAAACACTCCAACTCCGGCGCAGTCTCCGGAAGACTTCAGCCTGTTGGATTCTTCGCTGATATCACCAACGTCGCCATCGTTACCATCACCAAACTTCAACCATCACCACGCTAGACACTCGCATCAGAACTCAAACGCACCGAGCATTTTAGGTTCCAGCACTCCAAAGTTGCTGCTACCACCGCAGGTGTTCGCCGATCCCGCTTTGAACCTACCCAATCCGGACATCTGTACCTCACCGATGCCACGGCGAAAGCAAGCTCGTCCGCGAAGACGATCCGGAGACTGTGCCCCACAGGATCTCAGCAGCAAACCTGCCAGTCCAATTCCACACAATCTGGATGGAAAAGAAGATGCGGACAATGATATTGAACGTGAAGATGATGACGAGTTGGAAGACGAGGACGACGATATTAAGGAAATCCTGCGAAGAAGTGAAAGCGAAGATCGAAAAGAAACGAGACCCCACAAGACTCCCAGTAAAAGTGAAAACAACGAAAGTGACAGTAAAAATAACTCGACGGCCTCGACGGCTACTTTGTCTGGATTGGATGGACCGGAGAATCTCTGCATGAAAAAATCCCTAACAACTACTTCGAATAGTAGCTCCAGTGGTTTAACAAACAGCGGTCTGAACAACAGCGGCTCCAACAAAGACAGCATTTCTCGGTTATCGGATCTACAGAACTTGAAAGACAGTCCTCCGGAATCCGCCATCGGTCGACTATCGTTGAAAGACATTCGACATCTGAACCGGTCCTCGTTGGTACGTTCGCTAAGTTCCCTATCGCCTCCACCGTCGTTTCACCTGAATAACAACCCACCATCGGGACTATCGCATGCCGAAAAACGTGTCAAGCTGGAAGATCGTGACGATGATCGTCTCGGTGACGACGAAGGATCCCATTTTTTAGACCACATGGATCTTGCTCTGGCCTCCCACCAACACCAGCTCGCACACCTCGCGCATCACAACTCCTCGTCACAGCTACGACCACCGGGTCTTACGCCGGATGGCGATAACAACAACAGTAACAGTAGCAAAAACAACAACAGCAGCAACAACAATAACAACAACAACAGCAGCAGCTCCGGTTCGGGAAATGGACCCATCGGGCGGGACCATGGTCCCTCGTCGGGTGGCATGGGAAAGGACCGCCACGGTCCAAAGGATTTTTTACACAGCCCAACGCTAAATTTTCCGCCGTTCTTCAATCAATCGGACGGGCCACCGCGGCCGCCACACTCGCCGCTCTCCTTCCCGCACATGGCGTCGGTTTCGTCGCTGACGCTGACACCACCGCACAGTGAGTATTATATTTTGTTTCTTATTTTTTGCTGGCTGTTTTTTGTCTCTTGTTAGAAAATGGTATTTTTATACGCTATTTCATTGATCGAAAAAACGAAGCTAATTATTTTTAACATTTTCAATCATTTTTGACCACTTTTACCACGTTTGAGTATTTTCTTTGTATGGTTCCATTTTTCGATCAGTGCTCGGCTCAAACGCATCAATTGCGTTCGTTACTGATCCAGTGTGATCTGTTAGGACCTGAGCAAGTTATGATTTTGAAATAACAATAAAATAAAAATTCCTGCTAAAATTGCCATCTTCAACCGACAATAAGTTCATGTGGTGATTTCAGTAGCGGGGCAACTTCAGTGAAAACAGGTCTTAAAATTTACACGAGCAATCAGTAGCTTGGAATATTTTCAATCATTCAAGGACTTCAGTGAATCATCATTAATTGAATGTGGTGTCACGAGCCGACAACAAGCTCGTTAATTCTATTTGTTATGGTGGTAGATCTTGAGATCTGAACTCCAGATAGTTTTTGGATGAACAAGCGCTTCTTCATAATACCACGAGTATGGCCCACAAACAAGAAACTCACTAAAGTAATGGATTACATTGGTAGACCTTAAGGCCTATATTCCAAGGAGATTTCGGATGAACAAGAACTTCCACCATATGGCTATTTACTACGAGCGTATACCGCACTCAAAAGTTATACAAAAGTCATCACTGACGCGTTTATACACTGAATTCTTTTTTCCGGAAAATTCTTGGATACTCACGATCTTAGCTATTGTACAGTTCTCAAATCGGTTGAACCATCTCAGAGAAAAAGAAATAAGCTCCGAAACCGGAATCCGAGAACTGGTATAGTCAAAGTGTTTCATATGGCCATCAACTAACGTGACCTGCCCATTAGTTTTTAGCGCTTTGAACAAAGATTTGTTGACGACACCAGGAACCGGTAGTCAAATTCGGATAAAATTCCGCCGATTTATTTGGCACCATAACACCGTTCATTTGAACCTAAGCTTGTCAAATCAGCCATCTCGGAGTAAAGTGAATTCCATTTCTGAGTGTGTGCTCACTATTTCCGGTACTTCCGATCCCATATTCTGGAGACCAGTATAGTTAAAATCAGCTCTAATGGCCAGCAAGCAATATGATTCATAAATTCAATCATTGGAAGTACAAATTAGTTCGGTCCGTTTTCAAAAGATGGCTCTGCCTGTTATAAATATTGAACAATAACAGCTAATGTCGAAAGTTTCAACGGGTTAGTCATTAATACTCAGTTCTTTTGAATAAACTTGATTTTCATTGTTAATTATGAGCAATTTTGTACTAACTAAGCAGAATTTACGGGAAGTTTTAGTTTTCTGTTTTAATTGGAAGAAAAGTGCAGCTGAAGCGCTTCAAATTCTTGTGGATGTTTACGGTGATAATGCTCCAACTGATAAATCATGTAGGGAAAGGTTTCGACGTTTCAAGAATGGAGTTTTCAACGTTAAAGACAGGAGCTATTACTCGATGAAGGTGAGATTCAAACACAAGAGGAGCTTGCAGAATCATTGGAAGTGACTCAACAAGCAGTTTTTGTACGATTAAAACCCATGGAAAAGCAAGAGAGCTGGGTGCCTGATGAACTGAAGCCGAGAGACATTGAAAGACGATTTTTCTACTTGCGAACAGCTGATTCAAAGGTAACAAAGAAAGGATTTCTTACCTCGAATTGTTACTGGGGATGAAAAATGGATAAAGACTGTCCCTGTCCCTGGCGCACTTTGATTCCGCCGTAAATAATTCACAAGTGTTAGATATTCAAATATTTTATTCGATACACTGATAATATTAGACTACAACAACAGAATATTATTCTCAACATTTGCACTTTTTCGACCTTTTTCGAACTGTTGAATGGTACCGGCTGCCGATACATGTTCCTAAGATATGTCTTCGTTAATGCCCAAAATTCCGCATTTGGTCAATGTTATGGGCAATTTGGTGGATTCATGTCTTTTGGGACGAAAGTGGCATTTTTGGTAGTATACCATTCTACCATTGATTTCGAGTAGTGGCAAGAAGCAAGATCTGACCAGAAGACAACAGGATCCTTGTGGCTTCGAATCATGGGTAGAAGTCGTTTTTGTAAACATTTCTTGATGTATATTTCGCTGTTCATTGAAGCAGTGGTGATGAAGGGTTTCGAAATCTTACCGCAGCTACAAATTGCTTGCCAGACCATAGCTTTCTTACCAAATTTTTCGACTTCAATCGAAGTCTCGGACTAGTTTAGCACTTGCCCTTCTCGCACCGTATAATATTGTGGTCCCGGCAAGGATTTGTAATCGAGTTTCACGTAGGTTTTGTCGTCCATGATTATGCAGTTCAAATTTCCAGCAAGAATCGTATTGTACAGCTTTCGAATCCTCGGCCTGATCGATGCTTCTTGTTTCGGACTACGTTTTGGTTGTTTCTGCTTCTTGTAGGTTCGAAGATTCAAACGTTCTTTAGCACGAAGAACATCTGACTTCGAAGAACCCACTTTTTTGGCCACATCCCGAACTGAAACCTCGAACGCCTTTAGTATACGTTTATCCAATTGAGGGTTAGCAGAACCTTTTTTTCGACCCGTTTTCGGTTTATCCTCAAAGGTGTTAACCTCACCGAACTTCCTGATTGCATTTCACACGGCTTTTTCACTTACTCCTTCCATTTTTGCTATCTTTCTCAGTGACAGTCCGCGTTCTGTGCACCATTTGTACACAATTTTTCGACGTTGTTCTGCTGAAAGTCCACGCATTACGAAACAAACTAATGAAAACGAATAAACAACTGCACATGTGGTTAGAGAAGAGTGTAAACAACAGGACGTAGCCATAAAAATTGACAGATTCTGAGCCATTGCGAAATGGCAGCGGTTTTTGGTTGCGTCCATACTTTCTGGGACAGTCTTTATTCTATGATAACCCCAAGAAGAAAAAATACTACGCTATATCCGGTCAACTGTTGTCATCGAGCTCAACATCAACACCAAAGCTTCGGTTTGAAGATCATGTTGTCCATCCGGTGGAACCAAAAGGGTGTTACAATAACGGGCGATCGGTACAGGCTACAATTGATGCGTTTGAGCCGAGCATTACGAGAAGAATGGTCGGCAAAGTAAGCAAAGACATGATAAAGTTATTCTCCTGCACGACAACGCTCGGCCTCATGACGCAAAAGTCATGAAAAAATATTCGGAAACGCTCAAGTGGGGCATTTTGCTGCACCCGCCGTATTCTCCTAACATTGCTCCTTCTGAATACTGGTTTTGGCTTCAAACTTGAATCACCTCAAAAGACGAGATATTTTGCCGAGATGGAATTCGAAAATTGCTTGAGAGGTGGGAAAAAAGTAGTAACTAGCAATGGACGATACGTTGATTAATCTTTAAATTCATTTTATTTTGAAATAAATGCATTTTTGACTTAAAACAAACGGATCGAATGGATTTGTATTCCTAATAGTTTTTATATCAATTTAATAAATTGGGACCGTCCTGCTCACAGTCGCTCTAAATAACGTTGAAACTTTAATCACTCTATAATTCCAGAACCATAAAATCATTTCAATGTATGTTTGTGAAAATCTGCCAAGCCATCTCTAAGAAATCACCGTTTTTAGCCACTATTTCCAATAGATTCGGAACCGGAAATGCGAGCCGGTATATTTAAATTGAGAGTATTTGGTCATCTGGTAGAGAGATCTATAAATTAGAGAAATTTTTCAAATAATTATGTATCATTTATTCATACCCGGCATTAACTTAAAATCTTATTACATCTTATAAGATGCACATAAATGTAGTGTCGTATTTCACACAAATTTATATTCAAGAACATGTGAAATTGTGTGATTTGAACATTATATGGCTTGAAATCGAATGAAATAAAAAAAACCTTCTTTGATTCACCTAGTGGTGTAATGATGCCTTTCTCCTTTTCCCTTTTTTACCTGTATATTTCAGCAGAAATTCCCCGAAATACCACAGTTTAAAAAAGTTCAGAAAATAGTTTTGATGATTTCTGTTGAATAATACTACTACATTGATACACTATATTTGAAATTAAGTTCGTGAAAATCTATTCAATCATATGTGAGAAAGTGAAGTGAGCTCCATTTTATCATATTCGATTATGATTGCCGGTACTTCCGGAACCGAAAGCTGGATATCGGCATAGTGACATTCGGTTCATTCAACCATACACTAACATGAACTACAAATTTATTTACGGTTCTCTATGACGTTTTGAAAGTGGGAAAAAAATGTACCAGTAGTCGGACTTTAGCAAATCATTTATTGGAATATCAATGGTTTATTTGGTTTCAGAGTCTCATGGTCTGCAAACTAGAGAAAATCATTAGCCAATATAAAAAGGTGCCACTAGTCAATATAAAAGTGAGAGTAAGAGTATATGTTAACAAAGTAGCTTATGAGTAAAGTATTCCTCAAATTGACGTTTTCATACTGAGCACCCTATCTCCGAAACCAGGGATTTGATCCGAATAAAAATTAGGATATTCCTATGACATCTTAAGAACTTCCATCTCCGAGAAAAGTGAGTGATATTATTTTCACATTTTTTTGCATATCATCATGTAATTCCAGAACCGGAAGTTGGATCCAAATGAAATTCCGGAACTTTGTCCGAGACCATAAGATCTTTTATATGAATCTAAGTTTGTGAAAATCGGTTCTGCCATCTCCGAGAAAACTGAGTGACATTATATTCACATTTTTAATGCACTATTTCCATATTTTCTATCAACACATATGAAATTTCGGAACTTTGTTTGGACCATGAGACCTTTCACATTTTTTAGTGCATTTCACCCTGAAATTTTGGAAGCTGAAGTCGGATCCAAATGATATTACGGAACTTTGTATGGGACTATGAAACCTTTCATTAGTTTGTGAAAATCGATTCAGTCATCTCCCAAAAAAGTTAGTGACATTATTTTCACATTTTTGGTTCATATCACTCTGTAATTCCGGAACCGGTAATCGGATCCGAATGAAATTCAGTGTTAGTGTTAAGTGTTCAAAGTTAGTGACATTATTTTCCCATTTTTAATGCATAATTTTCACATTTTTGGTGGTGTAATTCCGGAACCGGAAGTCGGGTCCAAATGATATTCAGGAACTTTGTATGGGGTCATGGGACCTTTCATTTGAATCTAAGTTTGTGAAAATCGGTTCAGTCATCTCCGAGAAAAGTGAGTGACAATATTTGCCACACACTCATACACACACAGACATTTGCTCAGCTCGTCGAGCTGAATCGAATGGTATATGGCACTGTGTGCTAGGCGGGTGTGTTTTTTTCTTCTTCCGTATCAGCACGTACCAATTCGTAACAATTTTGCATAATTTTGTATGACAGTTTGAAAGTTTTTATACTTATTGCCCTATAATTTCGGATCCGGCAATCGGATGTAGATGAAATTGAACAGTGTCTTTTAAGGTATGAGGACAAAGGGTCACGTGTTGAGTTTTGAATCGACCACGCTCAATTCCCAATTCGCATCGTATTTCTCTTGTACTCTCTCGTATATGAGCAACCTGTACCGAGCTGCCAGCATACATTTTATTATTTTGATGAGAAGTTTTATCACATTAATCTATCGTATGGGTTGGACATTACATGGGTTCCAATGAACAATGAAAAATATTCAACTTTCACAAAGATTGAATGTCTGTGTGTTTGGCAGCCTTGTCGAGCCAATTTTATTTCTTTCTCCTTTTTCAGAATGCTATCAGGAAACCAAAGCGAAAAAAATGGCGGATGCATTGAAACTGACTTTGTTTCACAGAAAAATACAAGACTTTATTTTTATCGCGATAACATATATGTTTTTATGAACTAATCGCATTCAAACTAAATTATCTAGACTTTGTCCCGGTGGATTTATGATACAAGCCTTCAAAGCCGAGATATTCGATGAACAAGTAGAGGTATGCATTTCCGAGCGTTCCAATTTTCAGCAGTTCTTCAGTCAGAAAAAAATACAACACGACCGCTAAACTCATTGAATCATTCTGAAAATTTCACAGAATATTCTCAACTAAATTTAGAAGATATTGTCAGATAGGTTTTTCTACATTCTGCACCGTTTCCAAGAAAATTTAATTTGAGACGGGAACATAACAAAAAACCTACCACTTTATGGTACTGTCCTCAGCCCTTAAGACACTGAGAGTTTTATTTTGAATCATGATTTGTGAAAATCAGTGAAAATCCGTTTTTTGAGCTTTTCTTCTCTATTACCGGTGCGTTTGGAAGCATAAACCTGGCACTAAAAGTCTCAAAGTAGATTTATATATCCACCAAATAACAAGGGCTGCCAACTAGATGAATTTACCAGTGAATTTGATAAAAATGTGCACCTTGTTTCGCCATCGCTTGTGAAAAACTATACAAGAAATTGAAAATTTTTACTAATCGCACTGTAATTCCGGAACCGGAAATCGGATCTGGAACATCTTCTTGGGGACTTTTTAAACAATTTAAAGACTTTTCATTTGCATCTTAGTTTGTAAATATCGGCTAAGAAATTTCAGAGAAAATTGATTGCGCATTTTCTCATAGACTTGCACATATTGGCTTGTAATTCCAAAACCGGAAGTCGGATCGGAATAAAATTCAATAACGATCTATGGGACCATAAGACCATTCGTTTAAATCCAAGTTTGCCATCTCTGAGAAAATCGAGTGACATTATTTGTCACTGCCGGTGGTAGCCGAGTGTAAATTACATTCGAATTGTATCGTTTGTTGAACTAGTCACTTGTAAAATCCATTATTATTTTCTGTGTAAGGAATATGTTTTCATTTTTTTTGCGTATATCACCCTGAAATTCCGTAAAGAGAAATAATATTGAAATAATATTCAGGAGTCTAATATCGGACCAAAAAAACTTTCATTCGAATCACATTGACCTTACGAACCTTAGTCCAAAAGTCGGTTTTCACAGAGATTGTACAATCTGAGAAGACGTAGTACTTCGTCGAAAAAAAAAATAAACAATAATAGATTCGGCAGTGAAAAATATCTTCGAAAAATTTCCATTCAAAGCTCCCGAGCAAAAACTGATAAGGCCTAGGCATTCAGTCTTCAATAAGTACGACGTTATCTTAATTATCCTCCATCAAATTATTTCTACTATCTACATTGCATCACAAAATAAGAATCTTCAATTCTGATCCAACAATCGACCATGTGCCAAATTTTTCCATGTTCCCCTTCACTTCTCAAAAATGAATAGTGGGTATCGCTGTAAGCTTCGTTGATGACCTTTTATTCCCACCATGATGCAAAACGTCGTGCTTCGTTTAGACTTACTGCTCGTGTCCGACAGTGATGGCAAACCACAGTCGCTAGATCTTTCCTAGAAACATTCCTTGATTCCTATATGACGCATGTAAAATATTAAAACTTTACACTATCTTTGAAACCGTTGAAAAAATACTAATCGTGCAACATTTGAAATGCTTCCAAGTGAGCTAAGCATCCGATGGACATGCAACAAGCTCAATTTCAACTGTGACTAGTTTTCTTTTTGTCAAACGATTTATTGCGCGTCAGTCTCACGTAATTACAGGTGACTGTTTTGAGAGGACAATTCATTTTCAAAATACTACATAAATACCGTAGCGATAGTGAACAATTAATAATGTATGACGCTCAGGCTCCTCCGGTCTACGCCACTCACTTTACGTTGTCCGAGCTTTGTGAAAGAGTAGACTTTTTACAATTATAATCGAGTAACAGAATAAATCCATTTCGATGGTACCGTCGAAAAAAAATTAATTTCAAAGACTCCCACGATGCGCATGTATGTATGAGGAGTTGTGACCGGCACTGGACCGAGCTGCGTTAATCCGGCTCCGACTGGCTGCTGACGAAAACCATGTGCTACACAACACGCATTTGACCATCGTCGCAGTCGTCGTTGTCGTCGTTCAAGGCGGGCCATTCGAACAAACAACGGCCGAAATTCGGGTAAATTCCCACATACATTAGAGTGCGAATTTTTCCATGGTTCGAAAGCAACTCCGTGTGCGCGGATAAGACAAGGTCTGTTACAGCTGACCGACGAGGTCCGTATATGTAAGTGGATCATTAACGATTCCCGTGACACGGTGGTGGAAGGAAGGGAGCGCGGTGGCAGGGGATCAACTCGAAAACAAGAGAAAACACCATTCCATTCGACCAGGAATTACCGAATTTTCCCGCCACAATAAAAACCGGAGCCACCTGCCGATGCACACGCCACTTTCTAACGGTGGTTTTCCGCGAACACCTAGCGGGGGGGGGTCCCCCGAAATCAAGTCTGATGAAATGAAGATGGTATCAGCACAAACTTGCTTTACGATGCTAATCTTAATGCGACTCTCCGGCTGTGTGTGTTGTTGCGTGTGGAGGAGTACAACATTCTCGGTCAGATTTTTCATCTGTGCGCGCGGTCCACCACGGCCTCAATCGAAATTGGTGTGTTTTTCGTCTTCTTCGGGCAAATGAATATGTATATCTTTATATGGTCATTGTTTTTCCCAAGACATTTTCCTGTGACTTTGAGCGAACGAATACGGGAGAAACTTACTCGCAGAACAATGGAAATATCTTAATTTTTATTGCATCCATATAGCCAATGTTTTTTTTTTGCTTGGCGCCCGTTAGGTGACCCTTCGGCAAAGTGCGGCTTCCCGATCTGCGATTGTTTTACCACCGGCCTCCCCCAAAGGTGGTGATTAAATTTTTCGGACAAATGGCTTTTATATGGAGATGTGTGTCGTTGTGCCGTCAAACGTTGCCACACTCGTCAGGGGGCGGATGACGGGTGTAATTAGCAGTGAGCATTGTATCAAATCTAGGTGGCCTTTATCCGAGATTGAATGTAATTCAAATCGAGAACATTTCGTCTTAACCGAAACACTGAGAGTCCGCTGCGATAAATCAAGTGCAAGAGATTATATTCATATTTTTACCATCGTTTATGGTAGACTGTAAAAAAGAATACCTCAAAGCGTGAGCCGTAAGTAGCCTTCATATCGAGTAACAACTCAAAGATCGGCTGAATTTTACTCACTGTCGTATTCTTCCAAGTTCGCATCATAAAGGATCCAAGGAAGCAGTTCGTAAGCTTTTCGTTACTTTTTGTCGTCTTTCTTATCCCGTACCCTTCCGATTCAGTAGAAATTTTATCTACAATCCAGAAGCAGATCCAATATGATCTATCAATATTGGTCCATGTTACGTAGAAAACTTCAGTGATTCAAGTACCATTGTGAACGATAGTACTAGTCCGTTTAACCCGTTTTACCCCGATTTATTTCATAAGTCGTATCGCTGGTTAAACTTTCTTTCGCATACCGAAAGCAGGCTGATTGCGGTTGATGAAAATCGATTGATATTACGAAGAATGACCTGAAAATAAGAAAAAAATTAATTCAATGACCACACGAATCTTGTTATAGCGTTTTACCTCAATGTTTTTTATTTTGAGCCTCAAGTTTTTATTAATTGAGCCTTTTAATCTACAATTCGGAAGCAGATCCAATACGAACTATCAATATTGGTCCATATTACGTAAAAAACTTCAGTGACCAATTACATTTTATGGTTTATAACTGTCATTGAAGGTTTTATAACAGTTTCGAGATAAAATTTTCCTAAATTCTGAAAGGAATCTGGTCTAATCGATTATTTATAAAACAGATTGGTTATATAATACTAACATTTTGTTGAAAATACGCAGTGGCTTAAGCAGCTCTTTGAACATTTTCGCAGTAACATGATCAGTAACAGTAACATGATACCTTGATTTGAAAAATTATAAAAAAAGTTAAAAAAATTAGTGTTCGAAGAACACTTACAAACATGTTTTCATTCTTTCGTTTTTTTTTGCACAGATAATTATTTCTCTATTTTCTCATCACCACTCATCAGTATCGTCAGTGTCTTCAGCTGACAGTGATTCGTCTACTACAGATTGATAAAAAAATTGAACTGTTCTTCAAACCAGAAATACGATTTATGAAATAGATTGGGGTAAAACGGTATAACAAGATTCACGCAATCATTGAATCCATTTGTAATCTTATTTCCAGGTCTTTCTTCGTAATACCAATCGATTTTTATCAACCGCAATCAGCCTGCTTTCGGTATGCGAAAGCAAGTTTGACCAGAAATACGACTTTTGATATAAATTGGGGTAAAACGGGTTAAATAAGCTACTACTGTCATTCCCGTTGTGTTTTATTGAATCACAGATATTTGCACGTAATATGAACCAATATTTATAGATCGTATTGGACCTGCTTTTGGATTGTAGATCATACTTCAACTGAATATTATAACTAGAAATGAAATGGGGTAAAACGGTACAACGAGTTTTCTGCTGTCATTAAAACTATATGCAATCGATTTGTTAGACTTTTTTACGTCAGAAACACTCTATTCGCTCTTCTGCAAGTTCTTCGGTTTTATCTTATATAGTTAAGCTTGAATACAATGCAGTATAAAAAGGGAACTTAGGGTAAAATGAACTTGATAGCGTTTCGTGCGGTCCTTCTAAATACATGTAATCGAATTTACTGACAGTTTTACACAAAAAAAAGTGATTTGTGGTCAGCTGTATCATGCCTCCAAAAAAATCGTCGCGTTTTTTGATCCATTTTTCCCCACTGTGCGTTGGGCGCGTTGGGTGCGTTGTTAGCTGTAGCTGGAGCACCTTGTCCTACATTGGGTACAACTGGTATTGTTGAGGTATCACATGGCTTACCATATTGAACAGCTTTTTTTGCGGTATTGACATGTGGCCATCTGATTGTCATAGGTAACAAGTGATTTACACGGAATCCTTGTATCTTGACCGAAATTTACATAGGAAGGTATAGCCTTCCTCAAGCGCATGCGTAACAAACGTACGCCATTCAGAACACCGGAGAAAAAGTTCTACCACTTTTCTTTTTCGATGGAAAGAATCTCTCCGTACTGGGACATAGTTCTGCGAATATAGGGATCGCAGATGCTTGGGAGTACACTGAAAAATATTTTAACCTATTTTTTGAGGAGAAATCACTTATTATCGAGCTAGCTACTCAAAATTAGGTCGTTATCTTCTCAAACTATGTTTAATATCAAGATGCGTTTGCTCCTTAAGCAAACCTTCAAGTTCTCGTATCAAAGGACGCATTTTGAACGGTCTGAAATCAACAATAATTCTGTATAAAGTTTGTTTCAGATACAATAGGAAGAAAAACAATTGCCTGTATTAATGTTATTTATTACTGAATTCAAGATCTTTTTTTATACAATGTAGCGTTTTATTCATACTTTTAAGAAAAAATACGGATAAAATTATTCGTCACGGTTTCGAAAAAAATCTCGAATTTTTTTAGCTATCTTATTCCACCAGGTCGTCATCTGATTGATGTCTTTGACAACCTTTCCCTTTACCTTGAGTCTCCTCTTCATGATTGCCCAGTATTTCTCAATAGGGCGGAACTGGTGGCAGTTGGGTGGGTTAAGGTTTTTCGGAACAAACTGGACCCCTTTCTCTGCATACCATTCTTGGACGACTTTGCTGCAATGACAGCTTGCCAAATCTGGCCAAAACATTACGGGATGGTCGCTGGATCGAACGAACGGCAAACATCGTTTTTAGATATACTCTTTTTGGTATAGTTCCGATGTCATTGTCTTATTTGTAACGAAAACTTTCCTTTTTTGCCACAGCTACAAATGCCTTGCCAAATCATAAATTTTCTTGCAAATTTATCGGCAAAAACTAATTTAAATTTGGCTGGGACATCCCCCCGAGCCGTTACCGAGTAAAATTTTTGACCTGGGATTTGCCCGAAGTCAGCCTTGACATAGGTTTCATCGTCCATCAGAAGACACCCGTCGAACTTGGTCAGCACCCGGTCATATAGTTTCCGAGCACGAATTTTGACCACATTATTCTGTTTTAAGGTCCGATTTGGCTGTTTGCTAGCTCGATACGATCTGATTTCTTCCCGAAGTCGAGTTCTCCTCACGGTACTATGGGCAGCACCGTTTTTTCTGGCCAAATCACGGTCCGACAGATTAGGATTCCTCTTAATCGTTTCCGGTCGACCACGCAGTTTCCGGTCGACAGTTCCACTCCGACGATTGGCTTGAGGCTTCCCAGTCGTCGTCAATGTTTCCTTATACCATTTGATAATGCGCCATACGGTATTTCTAAGCAATTTCAGTTATTTAGCTAGCCTAGATGCAGACCACAATGGATTTTCCAAATAACTGTGCACAATTTTTTCTCTTCGTTCGGCTTCCATGTTGATTGTTTACAAAGTACAGTCGATTTGCAGAATGTCAAAAATCATACGTGAAGCTGACAAAGCCAAGAACTTCCAAATCCGTCCACCAGGAGCGCCACAATATTAGCAAAAGTTTGTTCCAATTCTAAATGAAAAGAAAAGAAAAGTTTTGGTATTACATTCCTGTAGTGGAATTTTACCTTCAACAGACTTCGCAGCCGATAAAGAGTGTACAGAACCATTGCATGGCTGGTGCTACGATCCTACTGACACTACGAATCCTTCCAGGTCGGGGCTCGAACATACGACAACTGGTTTGTTAGACCAGTGCCCTATGAATTGAATGTTCATTTCATTTCGACCTAAGTAACAATGAGAGATTCTCTTTGTTTGCTTTCTCTTTCGATTATTGCGAAATATTCCTGCTCTTTTCGGTAATTTCTTCAGTGAATATAGAAAGATGCCGGTAAATAATTGGGAAGAAGGATTGCTAAGAGTACCGTAATAATCAAAAGGGAAAGTAAACAAAGAGAATCTCTCATTGTTACTTAGGTCGAAATGAACATTTTATACAGAATTGTATTCTTTCGTAGTGGCGGCGGTAGATTTTGTTCGTTTTGTTCACTCATTTCGAGATCGTTCTATTGTTCATTACACAATACTGTACTTGGTTTCTTCCGCCCCAAACGTAAGCGGTTTGGTTTTATCGACTGTCTTAGATGAGATATGAAAGCGAACTGAGAGATGCAATTTGATTCCGTACTCTCTTTAATTAGAAAAATAAAGGCGTTTAGTCACAACTTGTATACATGTCAAACATTCATTAAACTGTTAGTTAGTATTGTAGTGGCTCAAGAGTCATATTCATCGATAACTTGTATTTTTTGTCATTTCCGAGGAATGTATATAGAAAATGGATTTTATTCAACATTCGTGGATTTGTTTGACACTGCAGTATTACTTGATGAAGTTCTCGTCGGCTCGAACACAAGCAATATAATAGAATTTATTCAGCAACCATTCAACATTGCAACCAATTTGTTTCAGTTAAATTACACAAACTTCCTTTTCTCTCTTTCTCTCTCTCTCCCGCTAGTGTTCGGTCTGGATTCTCCGCTAGGCCTCTTTCCACCGGGCATGGATCCGGGCAAAATCTACAGCCCACTGATGGAGATGTCCGACCCGCGTGGAATGCATCACGATGGACCACCATTTCTGAAAAAGAAGCGTAAGTACTGCACTCAAAACCCGGCCCTAACCTAAGTCCACTGCATAGAGAGAGAGAAAAAAAAACAAACTGGACTAGAGAATTTCCAACGTACATTAATTACTATCATCGTGCAGAAATCTCCACGAAATACAACCACTGCCTAGTCGTCCCCGTACGTCCCCCGTCTATCGGTGGCTATCTGTCGGTCGGGCTGTCTAAATGATTCACTTCAAACTGCCGCAATGCTGTGATATTCAAAGTCTCCACCGTTGCAGCAGAGCCTCCGTCAGTCGTCATTATTATTGATGTAACCGTTCAAAGAAGCCAAAAAGTTACAACACGCGGCACATGTCGGTTTGCAACCTTCGCCACGGCTACACAAACGGGCAGGGCAGCCCACTCCAGAAACCAACCGTAGGTCCAACTTTTCGCCAAGTCTTCAACCAACGGAGACCAACAGCGCGAATAGCGATGCAAGGATATAAAATTACCGTTTACTTTTTTTTTTATTCGTTTATTTTTTCGGCAGTCTCGCTGATGTTGGCAGCAGTTCTCACGTCAGTTCCTGCTAGCCTAGGCTGTCGCAACGGCGGATGCTCATATTCATAACGATGTTTATAAACTTACATGTCCCTGTGTGTCGACGGTTCACGGTTCCGAGGCAAGCTGGTAGCTTCCAGGCATGTCTCCTTCCTTCTATGGCTGCCGTTTTTTTCCTTTCTCTCCAGCCTTCTATTTTCTGCTGCCACAGGAACCAGTCCCATTTCCACTTGCAAATGTCTCTGTCTCTCATCGCCAGAAGTTCAAAGTTCGTCCGCACAAAAACCGACCAAGTTAGAAAGAGAAAAGCATTTCGGCGGAAATTCGCCAAATAAATTCGGTTTCCACACACCCCGGTTCCACATGTGTGGGTATGTATGTGTGTGTGTGCGCGTCTGTGTGCATTGGCAGAGTGTGCAGAACGTCTCCATGGGACTACTTTATTCACTTGGTAGCAGCTCTTCATAAATATGGCACAGCCAGAGTTGGCCAAGTGCCTGCACTCCCCCCCAGTATGCAGAATCTAGGGCCGCTCATTTCAGTTCATATACTAAACTGAAAATGGGATGACACGGAATGGCGTTTTTGGAAAGAGAGAGAGAGTAAAAAAAATAAAGATGATACACTACCCCATGGGAGCCTTCGCCGCGCGGTGAGGGCTTTTAGCGAGTTGCGAAAAGTTATTTTTATGAATAGCGGTTAAATGTTTGTGTGTGTATCGTTTCTATTTTTTGTTTCGAAGGCTCGTATGATGGATTCGAGCTACGCTTCCACTAGGTAAAGTTTTTCGGGGAAAATATGTTGTTGTCTCCTGTGCGAATCTAGGTTATGGATAGATTGGTTTGCTGGTGGTACCTGCCGTCTACAACCGCTGCTTTTAATTTATTGTTTAATATATTGATTGAATCAACTACCGAAAGACGTTAGTCTATTTTTTTTCATCTTTTACGAGTTGACTAACTAGAAACTGAATCCACAATCGGCGAAAGCAGCTCACCAGCCCCGATGGGATCGTCTGCAACTTTGAAGAATTCCAATCCAAAAACACCAGGCAGCTCACGACTTTCGGCAATATTTTCATTCCGCACCGTTCGACGTCGTTGGATTCCAGTTCCGTCCGGGGCCAGCTTCGGTCATCAGGGCATCCGGCTTTGATCCAATGCCGCCCCACAGTTCACATGTTTATACGGCGCGATCGATGCTGCTGCTGCTGCTGTCGGTCATTGTGTTTCCATGCGGCGTTGCGTTGATCGACTAAATATTAGTCGTGGATTCCTTCCCCCTCCCCGGCAGCTTATCTGCAATACTCCGGCGAATTACCACCGTCGCCGCCATCACGCGTCAGTCGTCACCAGGGCAGATGATAAACGGAATCGGGCCATCGACTAGGGCGGGTGAGATGATTAATAATTTCCCACATTGTCATGTGAGCCCGCCGAGATCATTTATCTCCTCCCGCGCGCGCGGTGTCCATCCCCCTCCCCCTTTGCAGTAGGATAAGACATGCAGCCATTTGAAACTTGTCTCCGCGTGCGGCATTCCCGGTAAAAGTTGAAACGGTTTCAATCGAGCGTTTTATTGCTTTCGACTGTGAAGTTTTTCGCCACAAAGCGGGATCCACCCGCTTCGGTTAACATATGAACTTTGAAGTTCCCTTTCGGCGGAACTCGACGAACTCCCTCCCCACTCGGCACCAAACAACGAAAGTTGGGGAAGTTCGGCGGCAGAGTTGTTTGTTTTCAACTTCGTCATTGCCATCACCATCTGCGTCAGATTGGGTGTGTTATCATGTTCGACCGACCGGGCCCGGGTTGGAAACTGACTGCGGTGCGGAAGGGTTTCTTCCACTCATCGTCGTTTATGATCGTAATTCATACCTAATCAGTTGGGGCCCAAACCCGAACCGCGTGTTCGGAAACGCATTTCGCCTTTGGGGAGCGAAAGGTATGCGCTCTTGGCAGCTCTACAGCGATTGGATTGGACCCGGATGATTACGGCGATGGTGGTGGTGGTGGTGGTGGTAATAATGGCTGTGGATGTAACGGAGGATACGACGGTTCACGACGTCTTCGATGATGAGCTTCGGTTGATGGTCTGGTATAAGCGAGCGTACCGCCAAAGCTTCCAGCCTGGTTGACTCTGATGGAGATTATGTGTCTTGATCGAGTTGCGATAAAGTTGATATGAATAATTTTATCACACGAGCAAGCTCGTGAAAAATGAGGATTGGGTGATTTGATGCTTTTTGATAGAGTGCTTTTGGGTGTGAGATGATAAATTGGTGCAAATGAGATTGAGAATTGAAAGTGTTTGATGAGGTGTTTCATTCTTCATGTCTGATGGCGGAAGTCAACAGCCTTACCAAAAACATTGAAGGGATGCTATTCTTAGGAGCACAAATTAAAATCAGATCTCTTCACCAAAATATACATTTATATTTGATTTGTCATACATAGTTTAAAAGCATCAATTCATCGGGTAAATAATTATTCATATCTATTAGTAAATTGGTGGTCGTTCGGTTTAATAAATTCATTATATTGTTTATTTGATTATTTCTAATGCATACATACAATCGTACAGTCACTACACCTAAAAGGTTGAGGCTGAAAAGGGCATAATAAGAAATTATATTTCATTTGAAGGAGTTTTTCCTTGCTCTTTCAAACGATTTCACAATCGATCCTTAACGTACAGGACCTTTTCGGGGCTAGTGCCATGACCATACTACCTTGATCAAAAAGTTCCCGGAATTTATTCAGAAAATTAAACATACAAGATTATTTCTCGAACTCGATATTGTCTCCTTCAAAGTACTCCCCATCGACTGCAACACACCTATGCCAGCGTTTGATCAAAGTCTCGAAAAAAAATTATATTCAGTTTTCGGTATGGTTATCAGAGCCATCTGCGATTTTTGCATAATCTCATCTCGGGTGCTGAAACGCGTTCCACGGAGCGATTTCTTGAGTCGGCCGAATAGGAAAAAGTAGCAGGGAGTCAAATCAGGTGAATTCGGTGGATAATGAATGGTATTTGTTTCGATTTTAGCCAAATGTTCACGGATTATGATGGCATTGTGTGACGGTGCTTTATCATGGTGCAAGATCCACGAGTTGTTTGCCCACAAATCTGGTCTTTTTCGGCGAATCGCTTCACGCAAAAATAACGCCCGAATAATACTCCTTGCGTAGACAATTTGCGGTCATCCATTCTTTGATTTTGTTTAAGTTTGCGGTAGTTTTCGATGTTGATGGCCTACCACTTCTCTCATCATCATTCACAGACTCACGCCCACTTCTGAAACGTTCGTGGTACTGATAAACGACTGTTTTCTTCAGGTCCATATCGCCTAAGTAGAGTTTCAAAACATTTGTTAACGATTCGATACGGTTCGTTTCAAAGATTTATTAAATAAAAGTGGCTCGTTGTGAAGTGTAAAGAGGCTTGTTTCAGTTATGCTCCTCGCTTTTGTTTAAGTTTGTTTGTAAACAGTACCGCTGAACTGTCAAGGATGAATTCTTGTTCTTTTGTGACGTCACAATAAAAAATCTAATGGCTAGTACTACGATCCTACTGACACTAGGAATCCTTCCACGAAGTTCGGGATGTATTCCCGAATCAAATCAAATTTTGCCTCCAACCAATTGATTCGGAAATCTGTCGAAATTGAGTGGGAAAAAGCGAATTGAATTATCAATTCGTTTTCTTCTTCTCTGATTCTTAGAATATATAGAACTAGAAAATGTAAATGTAAAATAAAGGCCTACCGTATGCCGTTTTTGTTTTTAGCACTGCACCGGTGTAGTGTAGCAGTGACTATATTCGCTCTAATTTGGATGTTTTCATGGCATGCTTTTCTTCCATACACCGGTGTACTGCCACCGTTAAAAACGAAAATGCCGTTAGTCTGCATCTTGTATTCATCTAGTTGAGGTGTGATAAAATGGCGTAAGTCGCCTGACTTTTAGACTAACACATTCATAAAGCTAGCGAAGATTCAATAACATATATAAGGTTATCCAAAATAATGTCACAAATGAATTCGTAATTAATGAAGTTCATGTTTGACATGTACCAGTGGTTTGTTCACATTTCCTATTAGGTTTTGCACGAACATAACATAACCTCACAAAAATGAACAAAATGAACCAATTTTGACAGCTAAATGTGTTTGTTTATGTGTTCATTGCGTTCATTACAATTTGAATACGTGTTAATAGATATGTAAACAAACCACTGATAGCTGTCAACAGGTGAACTTGATTCATCGACAGTTCATTGGTAGTTCATTCGAGTAGTCATCGTGCAAAACCTAATTAGGTTTTTTACCGTCACTGCTAACCTCAATCGGATGAACACATTTTGACAGTTCAGTAGTATTGTATGTAAACAGAGATTTTTTTGTTTGTCTGTTGACAAATTGGATGAGAGCATTTTCGGGCCATATCGCCTAAATAGAGTTTTAAAACATTTGTTCACAATTGAATACGGTTTGTTTTTGAGATTTTTTAAATAAAAGTGACTAGTTGCAAAGTGTAAAGATGATTGTTTGAAATGTGTACCGCTGAACTGTTATGGATGAATGCTAGTTCATTTTTTGACGTCACGATAAAAAATCTACTTAGGTTTTACGCGATGACGACACAAATGAACTGCCGATGAATCATGTTCTTTGACAACTGCCGTGTGTTTGTTTTGTTTTACTGCAAATTGAAAATTGAAAAATGACGAGAAAGTGCCTGTTAAACACGTGTTCCACAGTGAAAAGAACTAAAAAGATTGCCATGTATGCGTTTCCAGCATCAAGGAGCGATTTTTGTATATATCTGTTAAGTGTGAGGCGACTTGCAATTTTTAAATTCAAATTATGAACCTCTGATGAACTTTTAAACTGTAAACAAACACACGGCGGCTGTAAAAAATGTTCATTCTGTTCAATTTATGAGGTTATGTCATATTCGTGTAAAACCTAATAACACGTATTCAAATTAGAATGAGCACGTAAACAAACCACCAATTAGGTTTTGCACGATGACGAAACAAATGAACTGCCGATGAATCAAGTTCATTTTTGACAGTTGGCGTGTACTTGTTTTGTTTTGCGACTGCAAGTTAAAAATTGAAAAAAATGACGAAACAGTGCCTGTTAAAAACGTATTCCACAGTGAAAACAACTAAAAAGATTGCCCTGTATGTGTTTCCAGCATCAAGGAGCGATATATGTATGAATCTGTTGAGTGTGAGGCGACTTGCAATTTTTACATTCGAACGATGAATTTCTGATGAACTTTTAAACTGTAAACAAGTACACGTCGACTGTCAAAAAAAGTTCATTCTGTTCATTTTTGTAAGGTTATGTCATGTTCGTGCAAAACCTAATTAGGTTTTTTACTTGTTCATTTTTTGACGTCACGATAAAAAATCTAATTAGGTTTTACGCGATGACGACACAAATGAACTGCCGATGAATCATGTTCTTTGACAGCTGCTGTGTGTTTGTTTTGTTTTACTGCAAATTTAAAATTGAAAAATAACGAAAAAGTGCCTGTTAAAAACGTGTTCCACAGTGAAAAGTACTAAAAAAAATTGCCCTATATTCATTCTGTTTATTTTGTGAGGTTATGTCATGTTCGTGCAACACCTGATTATGTCAATGTCAATAGGATTGATCGAGCAATCAGAAACAAGCAATCGAGTAAAAATATATTACTCAGTACTTCTTTTGAGACAATGTAGCAGTGAATGAGTTTTACGGAGTGACTACACGTGCAAATGAGATTTTCACATTTCATCAAAACAAACATGTCAAAGTAAACGCGACGCCTTAAAACAGTTTAACGCAACGCGTCGCTTTGTGTTTGCTATCACGGTCTGCTATGTGCGAAACTATAGAGTAAAAGCGACACGTCAAACAAAGTGATGCTAGGCGAAATAATTTGCTTTAATCCACCCAGTGATGTACTGATACCAATCATATTATCGTTAATATGAGAAATCGAAGCAAGTTCCATTTCTAAACTTCGACCACTATTTTCGGTTCTTCCGAAAACGGAATGGATTCATCATTTTAAATACAGACTTGACACTTTTTATACTAATCTTCTAATTTCTACCTCAGAAGACGGATCTAGTTAAGATTTAACCGTAGATATCAGATATTCAGGCTCAATCAGCGTGGCGAACACTTGCAGATGTCATCACGATCGACACAGGGTGCCACCATGATTTGGGTTCCGCTTTCAAATGAGCCACAATTTTTTGGAGCAACATTCACTTCACGCTAGGTTTCTGTTTTGCTGTTGGTTAAAATGACAAGTTTTTTTGTTTTATTCCGATCGAATTCTCGTGTGATTTATGCGACATGGAAATAAAGTTGTCTTTAACACTTAGGAATAAGTTATAAGTGTTAAAATTATTTTAATTGGAATATTTCTATACCAGGCAGGAGGATTTGTTATCGTTCCGGAACGTAGTGGAACGCGGCGAACAGTCGAGTAGGTGACAGTAGTGTTTCCAACGTATAGCAAATTTGAAATTTACACAGGATTTTGAAAAAAAAATGTTCGAGCCTGTATATCTGTTATCTGTGATTTAACAGTCGCCTGTAGGATTATAGGGTATGAATCTAAGTTAATGAAATGTATTGTCTGAGGTAAAATCGGATGATATGAATAAAATGATCGTTCAAGTTCTTCGATGCCGAACTTTGGGTCTGGGTTCTGAATCTCAATTTTGAAACTGAATTCCAGAACTAAATGCGGGGCCAGGATTTGGGAATTGAACTCTGAACACAAACTTCAGTACGAAATTCCGATCCCTAATTTCGGAACTGTATCCATAAACTGAATTCAGGACCTGAATCTCAAATAACAAGATTCAGTTCAAGAGCATAGGTCCAGAATTCAAGTTCTGAACTCGATTCCAAGTTTAGAATCCTGGTGCTGAGTTCAGCTCCAAAACTCCATTCAAGAACGGGTCTAGAATTCAAGTTGTGAATTCAGTTCCGGAATCCAGCTTCAGAATTTAGTTCTAACATAGAATGCATGTCTACAATTCAGTTTGAGAATTCATTTCTTCCAAGTCCAGAACTCAGTTCTACGATTCAGTTCCAGAATTTTGGTCCTAAACTCAGGTTCAGAATCCAGGATCAGAATTCCAAGGTTAAATTCATGAAGTGAACTTGAATGAAATTCTGGATTTTAGAACTCCATTCTAGAACCGAATACTGGAAAAGAATTCGTATTCACGGCTCGACCATCTCAGAACAGCTTTAGAGTTTTGACCACAATCTCCGGTACTTCCGGAACCGGAAACCGGGGATCGATTTTGCCAAAGTCGATTCGTTTGATCATCAACTAACAAGACCTACAAATTGTATCATTTTATAGCACAATTTAGAAATGCTTTTACGTTTTATGCATGCCTATTGTATGCCTATTTGAAATATTCTAGCACTCGTTATCCTATAATACTAGAGCCGGAAGTCGTTTTGCTTAGATTTTGCCCCCGGACCCGGACTTTTTCAGGGGGCTCGAAAATTCGTATATTTAAAAGTGTTTCTTATTCTTCAAAATAAAAAAAATCAATAATCCCACTTTGGTTATTGTTGCGACCGATCTACAAATTTTGCCGGATCCGGCCGAATGCGGATAGGTTCAATCAGTGGCGTATCTAGGGGACGAAGGGGGCATTCGCCCCGGGCACAAGGTTTTTAGGGGGGCGGTAAAACAATCCTTGGGACCTTTTTTTTTTTTTTTTTTTTTTTTATTTTTTTTTTTTTTAAATAACTATTTATTGGAATATGAGTTAAAATTAAATTATTAAGATTTAAATTGGGTGTTCAGCCACAAGTGGTGACTTTTCAGCCCTGTTATATATATATGATTTGTTTATTACCATGAAGACATCATTTGCTTCCGCAATTCTGAGATTTTTGTGTAGGGAAAATTCTAAACCTACTTGTATTGTGTAATGGGGAAAAGGAACTTATATACTAACTTACTAACTAATACAGAGAGCGAATCGATTCAATTGAAGATTGCATCGATTTTTGTCGGAATTTGCTTATAATATTATGTGACATTACATCTAATGGTTCTATATTTGTGAGTCTGTGTAACTCATTTGTACTAAACCAGGGAGGACGCTTCAGAATCATTTTCAGAATTTTATTCTGAATCCTTTGAAGCGTTTTCTTCCTGGTGGAACAACAGCTTGACCAAATTGGTACCGCATAAAGCATGGCTGGTCTGAAAATTTGTTTATAAATTAACAATTTGTTTTTTAGACAGAGCTTAGAATTTCTGTTTATAAGAGGATATAAACATTTAATATATTTATTACACTTTGCCTGGATTCCTTCAATGTGATCCTTGAAAGTGAGCTTTTTGTCATACGTTAAACCTAAGTATTTAGCTTGATCAGACCATGTCAATTCCAAACCATTCAATTTGAGAATGTGATTATTGTTTGGTTTAAGAAAAGAAGCTCTTGGCTTGTGAGGAAAGATAATTAATTGCGTTTTTGCTGCATTTGGTTTAATTTTCCATTTTGACAGATAATCACTGAAAATATTTAAACTTCTTTGTAGGCGACTGCAGATCACTCTTAGATTTCTACCTGTGGCTAACAGACTTGTGTCGTCACAGAATAGCGATTTCTGACAACCAACGGGTAGATTTGGAAGATCAGAAGTGAAAATATTATACAAGATTGGAGCTACACTCGAACCCTGCGGAACACCGGCTCGTACGGGTAGCAATTCAGATTTACAATTCTGATAGCTAACCTGAAGAGTACGATCAGTTAAATAATTTTGAATCATTTTGATCAAATAAATAGGAAACTGAAAATCAGACATTTTTGCTATTAAAGCTTTGTGCCAAACACTGTCGAATGCTTTTTCTATGTCTAGAAGAGCAACTCCAGTGGATAACCCAGAAGATTTATTTGATTTTATCATGTTCGTTACTCTGACAAGTTGATGAGTAGTTGAATGTTCATGACGAAATCCAAACTGCTCTGGTAAAAAAATTGAATTCTCATTTATATGAGTCATCATTCTTAACAAGATAATTTTTTCAAAAAGTTTACTGATAGAAGAAAGTAAGCTAATTGGGCGATAACTTGATGTTTCTGCTGGGTTTTTATCAGGTTTTAGGATAGGAATTACTTTAGCGTTTTTCCATCTTTTTGGGAAGTAAGCTAATGAAAAACACTTGTTGAAAATTTTAACCAGGAGTCTCAAGGCAACATCGGGAAGATTTTTAATAAGAATATTAAAAATTCCATCATTACCAGGAGCCTTCATGTTTTTGAGTTTCCTAATAATTGATTTAATTTCATCAAAATTCGTCTCAATAATGTCATCGTGTGATAACACTTGGGTTGAAATATGATCATACTTCAGTGAGACTTCATTTTCAATAGGACTCACAACGTTTAAATTAAAATTGTGGACACTCTCGAACTGCTGAGCTAGCTTTTGAGCTTTTTCACCATTTGTAAGAAGTATTTGATTTCCTTCCTTGAGAGCAGGAATTGGTTTCTGAGGTTTCTTAAGAACCTTAGAAAGTTTCCAGAAAGGTTTAGAATATGGTTTAATTTGTTCAACTTCTTTAGCGAAATTTTCATTTCGCAAAAGAGTAAATCTATGTTTAATTTCTTTTTGTAAATCCTTAACTATGTTTTTCATAGCAGGATCACGAGAACGTTGATATTGTCGTCGACGAACATTCTTCAACCGAATGAGCAGTTGAAGATTGTCATCGATGATAGGAGAATTTAATTTAGTTTGAGCTTTGGGAACTGAAAGATTTCTAGCTTCGATAATATAATGATTCAAATTATCAATTGCTGTGTCGATGTCCGCAGAATTTTCTAAAATAGTTTCATGATCCACATGATTTTCAATGTGAGATCTGTAATCCAACCAATTAGCTCTATGATAGTTGAAAATAGAACTAATTGGATTAATTATAGCTTCGTTGGAAAGTCTGAATGTTACAGGAAGATGATCTGAGTCAAAATCAGCATGAGTAATCGGTTCACTACAAATGTGACTTTGATCTGTTAGAACCAGATCAATTGTAGACGGGTTTTTCACGGAAGAGAAACAAGTAGGATTACTGGGATGAAGAACTGTAAAGTAACCAGCTGAGAGTTGATTATGAAGTATTTTACCATTACTGTTATTTTGCCTACAATTCCACTGGACATGCTTAGCATTTAAGTCCCCTATTACGAAAAATTTCGATCGATATCTTGTAAGTTTTTGCAAATCGCCTTTAAAGAAATTTAATTGTTCGCCGGTGCATTGGAATGGCAAATATGCTCCAGCGATGAAATAAATTCCATGAATGGTTTCAACTTCGATTCCCAAGCTTTCAATAACTTTAGTATTGAAAGAAGGTAAAATTCGATGTTTAATTTGCCGTTGGACAAAAATGGCAACTCCACCACCAATTCCAGTAAACCTGTCAAATCGATGAACCACATAATGTGGATTACTTTTCAATTTTACATTTGGTTTAAGAAAAGTTTCTGTCACAATGGCAATATGAATTTTGTGAACTTTGAGAAAATTATAAAATTCATCTTCACTCGATTTCAAAGATCGAGCATTCCAATTTAAAATATTCAAATAATTATTTAACATCACTGTTAAATTTTAAATTCATTATAATATTATTTGCAAATTTCCATCCGATTTGAAATGCTTCAAAAAGTGATGAAGTCGAATTCATTTGGATGATCATTTGAAAAAGTTGATCTTGTAGGTAGATCATTTTATTTTCAGTTATATCGCCTAAATCGACTTCATTTAAAGAAGCGAATGGCATTGAAGGAATATTTGTAGGTAGACTGCCATTAGAAGAAGATGATTTGGCCGGTCTACCTATTAATAAATTGTTTTCGTTAGAAGAAGAACTGCAAGGCGGTTCTGTGTTTTGATTATTTACATTAGAAGAAATAGGAGATAGATTTCTACCTAATATACCAGCATAACTGACATTAGAAGAAGATGATGACGAGGTCGATCTACCTGTCAATAAATTGTTTTCGTTAGAAGACGAATTGGCAGGTGCCTTAGAAGAATTTTCAGGTATGTTCTGTAAATTTAAGGTCGTTGATTTGACTTGTTGTCTAAGCGAACGAGCGTTTAAAATTTTTTCCCTGACAGGACATTTCAAATAATTGGATTTATGATTTCCATTGCAATTTGAACATGAAAATTTATCAGTGGTTTCATTCATTGGACAAACGTCTTTCGAATGCGATTTACCACAATTTAAACACCGTATATCCATATGACTATTTTTGGTTCCATGGCCGAAGCCTTGGCAACGACGACATTGCGTTAAGTTTGCAATACGATTATGCCGTTTATAATGTTCCCAATGAATTTTAATGTGGGAAATGAAACGTACTTTTTCTAAAGTTTTCAAATTGTTTACATCACTTCGATTGAAGTGTATTAGGTAAAGTTCATGGGAAATTCCAGAGCGTGGTTTAGAAGTACCATTCGCTCTTTTTTTCATAAGTATTACTTGGGAAGGGGCAAAACCAAGCAATTCTTTTATTTCATTTTTAATTTCATCAATACTTTGATCATTTGATAATCCTTTCAAGACAGCCTTGAAGGGTCTGTCTGATTTTATATCATATGAATAAAATTTATGAAGTTTTTCGGACAAATATCGAATAAGACGTTCGTAATCTTCCAATCCATCCACCAAGACTCGACATTCTCCTCTTCGTCCGATTTGAAATGAGACTTTTACTTCCGGGAGAAAAGTAGAAAGCTCAGTACGGAATGCTTTGAAGTCGGAAATCATCACCGTCACTGGTGGCATAGATTGATGTTTCTTCCCAGAACGACAAGCGTCCATTTTGGGAATTTTTGAAGAATTTTCTTCTATGTCGCTACAATCGGATTCAGGAAGAATCTCGTAAATATTGTTAGACGGCATAGGATCAACGGAAGGGAAATCCGTCCGTTGTCTTTTATTTTTACATTCAGATTCTATAAGATCGTGAATGTTATTAGAAAAATGTTGAATAACGGATTGTGATTTATTCCGTATTGAATTATTTTTAGCCTTAGGCTTGTTGCCTTTCCGGTTGGACGCAGGCATTTTTGAAATTAATGAAATTTTAAATTAAATTAACTAGGCTAAATTAGTCTTCGATTAGACTCCTAGCTAGCCTTAAAAAAGGCTGATTAATTTCTTAGTCACTCTAATATCACTCTTTGTATCACTTAGTCACTCTAATATCACTCTTTGTATCACTTAGTCACTTAGTTAGTGATTCAGGTAGCCTTGAAAAAGACTGAAGCCTTGAATCAATGAAACTCTAGGTAGCCAGAAAAAAATTCCAGGAGCCAAGAGCTATACGCGTGCGGTGCGAACGACTGTTCAACACCGACTATCCTTGGGACCTTTTTTTTTGCTCACCCACGATATCTTTGGTTTTTTTTTGTTGCTCACTAAACCAACGATGGAGGCGGTAAATCTCTTATTTAGCCCCGGGCGCCAAATTTCCTCGGTACGCCACTGGGTGCAATTCATCCGAGAGTCGCGTCTTTCTTCGAATACTCCGAGACTCCTACGAACAGTTCTACGGGAGATTAACGCAAATTGAGCGAATTAATGCAAATGCATCATCATTACGAAGTATAATAAACGGTGCAGTTGCTCTTACGATCACTTAAATAAATTCGTAAATCAAATGGATCTTGCGAATCCTTTGCTATTCTTGCAAAGTCCTTACTATAAATTATCCATCGAACAACAGCGTGAATTAGTTATGATCAGAAAACAACTAAAACTTTTGTAATAAATACCCTGCATATTTAAAAAAAATGTCTCGCAGTTCACGAAAATTTACGTTCAAGAACAGCATGGAATTTTATAAAAAAAATAACGGCACCGGTGGCATGATCCGAGAATCATTGTATCACAAAGTAGGCCTGTTAATTTACTGAGCCTCAGAAACAGTGCAGTAAATTTCCATTCGATTCAACTAAAACCGAATATGCCATACACTGCCGTTCACTCTGATGCAGTAAACTTCAAACTCTGACACACACACAACGTTCGCTGACAATGAGAGAGCGCATCTCAAATGAGGTTCATATAACATAAACATTCGAATTGGTTCAAGATAATAGATGAAAGGTAAACCAGTCATGATAGCTAATATATCAATTCTGCATAAAATGTTCAAAACGACGAATGTAACAATGAGAGATTTTCTTTGTTTAGTTTCTCTTTCGATTATTGCGAAATATTTCTGCTTCGTTCGGTAATTTCTGCAGTGCAGATTCAAAGTTGATAGCTTTAGTTATTATTATCTGTAAATAATTGGAGAGAAGGATAGCTAGAAGTACCGTAATAATGGAAAGAGAAAGTAAACAAAGAGAATTTCTCATTGTTACATTCGTCGTTTTGAACATTTTATACAGAATTACAGAATATACATAAATTAAATGTTTCTTCTTCCAGTTTCCATTTTTAATACATCTTCCAAACAGTCAAAAGTTATCAAATTAAATTCGATTTGCCATCGTTCACTGCTGGATGCCGGATTTTTCGAATTGCTCGATTATTCAATAATCGGGTGAAAATTTTCAAATTAATCGATTAAATTGAAATCTATTATCAGAATTATTAATCGATTACTCGCTAAATTATTCGATTATTATTGTTGGATTTATCGAATTATTCGATTAGTGTAATAATCGAATACTAGTTTCGAACTAATCGATTAAAAATAACTCGATTATCAGAGTTGTTAATCCGACTGCCTTACTTAATACCAACAGATGAAACCAGTGTTAGTGATTGCCGAAAATTTGAAAGAAGCTGCAATATTGCTATCTATATTGTATACAACATTTTTAATCCGGTAGAAGATGCTACAAGAACTCGAGTCTTTCAATGCACCGTGAGAGAATTTTACTACATTTCTTCGCTCCACTTCATACTTTGAGTATTTCACACCCTCAAAAAAATTTACAGTCTGATAATGATCGTTGCTGTGTGGAATTTCCCAAAAGAGAATCGCAAGTCGACAATTATCGCAGAAAATCGAATCGATGATTCAACTTGATGATTCTCATACTAGGTTGCAATATTTCAAAACCCTTGTGTGGAGCATTCACAGACATTTTCATAGACACTACTTATACAAAGGATATGCACACAGTTAGAATAAGCGGCAAAAGTAAAATGATTCTATCGCAATTATCAACTGCCTGCATAGAATCGGATCGCGAAACGAGAATAAGCGACCGTTTGTTGCTTCAGAGAGGATCCCCACAGCAGTGTGCTAACATTTGATTCTCAGAAATTTCATCTAGAGAAATTCGCTTTCGCACTGGTGTCGAATCTATGTTAAGAGGCTATCCGCATTATGCCGATCCGACCGATCCGAGCTCTCCGGCGTTGACTTTTTCTCTGCTTCGGTTATGGCTGAGCTGCACATGCACACAGCTGTGTGCGGACAGCCTTTAAATGAGCCATGCCGGGTTTTTTGTTGTTGCGATGATATCCGTCTCTCTTTGATGGCACTGATTCAATCGTGTGAAGAGTTGCCAGTGAGCGTTCTTTGATACGATAAAAGCCATCCTTGGCTGAAACAATGAAACAGGTAGACAACATGGCATTTGAAATCGGCCAAGCAAAACTTCGAATGATTAGGTACGGTTATTCACCTGAAGATGAATTCTGGGAGCTTCATTTGAGTATGGCAGCAAAAATCAAATGAATCAGAAGGAATATGCTGACAGGGATTGGCCATAGCTTTCATATTCTTCAAATATTTTTTCATTTGAAAATGAAATTTTACTGCACATGAAAACAGATCTGTTTGGTTGGTAAATGGTGCATATAAATTCATACAGTCGCACTTGCTAGCCGATTACAAATACAATTGGAGCCAGTAATGTTCATGGTAATCCAATATTAATCCAATGGAATTTTTTGTCCTTTGATATGATGAATCTTTTTGAGTTTGAGTTTTGTTTGTGGTAAAACTATGATCCACACATGCACACGCCTTCGTATTCCTTTCGTGAAAATTGGTCTTCAGTTTCAACAAACTTTGCAGTCGATTCATAACGTACAGAACCATTGTATGGCGGGTGCTACGATCCTACTGACATTAAAAAGGCTTCCAGGTCGGGGTCGACCATACATAAAAACTGGATGTATAAAAACATTCTCCCAATGGTCTCGAATTCTCTGACAAGTTACTAGACAATTAGTAGACGTGTGTGACCTGGCGTTGGCCCGATGAAACAAGACACCTCTACTTTTCGTCAACTCTGGACTTTTAAAGTCAATCGTCAATCCATACTTAGTTAGTTAGTTCTGTTATGGTTTGAAGAGAAATATAAAACAATTATATTATATATAAATTTTCGAATAATTGAAATTATTATTCCATGTAGAACCAAAGCGCACATAACTATTAGGAAATGTCCTCGGCATCTTAAGAGCCTTCTGTGTGCCTTATTAAATATATCGTTGAAGAAAAAGGTGCTTATAATTTTCTTCATGAGTTTTTCATTTCTGATTTAAACTAGAACTAGCACTTGTCATAAAATCCGCTACCAACATTCAATCACATGTGAGAACCCTCAAAAATAAGTAGTTCTCTGATCCATTACATTATACTTTCTAATGCAATCTTGAAAGCTAACAAGAATCGCCTAGTTAAATTTAATTCCCCTCCGAAAAAGAAACGATGCTTCCTACATTGTATCCAACTTTTCCCACACTGAACATATCACATTTCCCGGCGGCATCTAATCACACATGATTACCTCCGCGCACACCCGCACCAAAAAAAAAAAAAAGAACTACGACGCAACAATCTTGGTGATCGTTCTCGCAATCCGTCAACCGCGAAATGATATACATTTTACACCAAATCTAATGGCTCGATTAAGACACCACAACGGGACCGGGTCGCGGCCAGTGAACGAACGGAACGACGCTGGTGCTCCGTTCCATTTGTTGTGCCCTTTTACGAACGAGTGCCCAAAATCGATGAGCCGGTGGAATCACCGTGCCCGCCACCGTTCCACCGCCAAACAGCTCGATCCAACACGTTACTTCCGGTCTCTTGTGAGATGATGCCGGACGGTGGTGGAACGAAGGATCGAAGCGCAATCCAGTCGACGACTCGGACGCAATCGGTCTGCGGAATCGCGCGCCTGGTTTCAGCTCTGATCAGAACGAACGGGAGACAATCCAGCCGGAACGGAACGGGTTAGCGGAGAAAGTGGAGGCTTTTGAGCAATTGAATTATCTCGATCACTCACGGTGTGAAGAATCCGTGGGAATTGGCCCGTCGCCGTCACTGTCGCAGATACTTTTCGGTATGTGCTGGGGAGTAAATTTAGAACATAGTTGCAATCGTTAATTTCTGTATTAGATAGTAGATACATTTTGCGTGTGTTTGAGCTACTATAATTACTGTCCAGCTGCTATGACGGATGGGGCACTCGATATCATGCCCTCCGACTCACCGAAACCATAAACAACCGAAATGAAGCATCATTGCGGCTCCAGCAACATTGCGTAATTACAGTAATCCATCGATGTCTGAATCAACCAATAAAGCAGTTAACCATATCAATGGGCAAGCACAGGGGATTAGCATCTCGGGGGCAAGCAACCCAAACAAAACAAAGGCGAGGCCAGGTACCAGTGCCAGTGAAACACACCCGCTCTAGAGTCGTATTCCTGCTGCTCGCTAGGAAAAGCAACAACAGGAAAAGCTCAAAATCTCCAAAGGCAAATTAGTTCTGGTTTGTCTACCTGGTTCGCTTCTCACCACTCTGCCCTATTGACTACCAGCCTGACTCGGGGAAACCCGGAGGCAAGGCAAAGCAAAAAAGAAGATAATAATCCCGAAAAAAAAGAGACTGCATTCAACCCAAGCGCCAAGCCGGATTATGATGCTAATATGCCAATAGACTAATCGATTAACATATATTCGATTAGTGCGGTATTGGTTTGCGATGGGTGACTGTGTAGTGGTAGGAAGGAGCGCCGCGTATGCGATATACGAGATGAAGATCGTAGTCGAACGCAGCGCTGAAGTATGGGCTTTTGGAATGGTTTTCGCTTTGGGTGGGTTGATCTTCACCCTTCCTTAAGCCACTGCAACCTGCCTTCCCCCCCGCCTTCACGCTTCCCTCACGTCTACGGGTGGATGCCATAGGCTCGAGCCAATATCGGGATCTCACCATCGAGTTTTATATGCAAATAATAGCGCAATAACGGCACGTGAAAGGTGAAATACCACCAGCGAATCGACCATTGTTTCGACGACGGTGTGTGCCAATAGGAAAGGTTACCTATTTCGGTGTGCGGACTCCGTCGATGCTGCGCCAATTTTAGGCACGATGCAATGGGGTGTCCTTGATCGGCATCCAAAGATCCAGTACGCGTGCCAAATTTCCGATCTCAATCGATTAGTAACAAAACGCGCGTAAATGTCTCTGCTTAAGGATCCAGTCAGATTTGATACCCCTTGAACTCAGATGAAGCACCAGCTTGAAAACCCGTTACAGTGAGACTTTTCTTTCAATTAAAACCTTTTTTTTAAGAAAAAGCCCCCTTATACGGTACCAAAACCTTACCCGGTGCCGACTTTGTTTACACAATCTGCCGAGACGACGACGCGTTTCACCGTGCCGCGTTCGATTGCCACGGGTGGAAGTGGGTGGTACCGATAGGTTAGCTTGTAAAATCAGATAAAATCAATCATCAATCGATGAATGGCCCATCGATTTGCGGTGCGCGCTCGCGCGTGCAAGGTAAATATTGACGAAATTACTATTATCGAGCGCCGGGGCGACCTATGATGCGGTGTAATTTGGCATGTATGGCAGCGTAGTGGTGGCGCATCGGTATTACCATTTGCTCGTTTTGGCGCGCAGTTTCGACTGGTGCCATTTACTGTGGCCATACCGGACCGCCGGAGGGCTGCTTCGGAAAAGGTCTCCTGCGAATCGCCGCCGAAGCCATTGCTGCAAGTGATATTTTTGTGGGTGTTTTATGAAGTAATTGAATGATCATCCTGCCGAGCGGGTAATGACTCAATTGTCGGCCGATGTGCTCGCGTTTACTTAATATAAAACTTCACCTTTCAAATATGTTCAGTTCCTGCGGTTTTAACATTCAAAATTGTCATTTGTAATAATATTGCAGTTTCACTATTCCTAACCAATAAGCAGTGTATCGAAAATAAGCTATCCACAAATTTTTCTTTCAAATAATGATAAAAAACGATATTTTATTCAAACAAAAAATTGATCTTTTTATTGTACGAGATTAAACTTGAGCATAATGAAAAACCGGATGAAATTCCTTCACGAATTTTCAAACTTTTGATCGAACACTCTTCATCAAGTTCCTGACAAGTGATGCATCGCATTTTTTGGACGCTTGAGCCCAAATTTTTTTTTGAACTCCTGCATGTTCCCAGCTGCCTTACCAGTCTTCTTGAAGACCCTCTTCACGATTGCCCAGTAATGTTCGATGGGTCGAAGCTGAGGGCAGTTTGGAGGATTGATATTTTTCTCAACGAAATTTATACCCTTTTCCGCAAGCCAATTGAGAATGGTTTTGGCGTAGTGAGCCGATGCTAAATCCAGCCAAACCAGTGGAGGTGTACTATGCTTTTTATATAAAGACAGCAATGTCTTCTGGAGACACTCAGATCGATAGATTTCTGCATTTATAGTTCCGGTAGTGTAAAAAATGGTTGACTTCAAACCACAGAAACATATTGCTTGCCATACCAGTACCTTTCAAGCGAATTTCTCCACTTGAATCGACTTGTCCGCATCGCTCACGTCCTCCCCAACGACGACAGTAAAGTATTGTGGAGCTGGAAGGGTTTTTGAGTTCTCCTTTACATAAGTCTTATCGTCTATCAAAACGCATGCATCCGGACCCTGCAAAAGACGCGAATACAATTTCCGGGCCCTTGTTGCTGCTTGCTTCTTCTGTTTTACTCTTTGTTTCGAGATTTTCTGCTTCTTGTAGGTCTTCAGGTGATTTCGCCTCCTAATACGCTAAATCATTCCGAGACTCGTTCCTGCTTTTTTGGCCAAATCCTGTAATGACATTGATTTGTTCTTCATGATTAGAGATACCACTTTCTGGTCCAGTTTCGGGTTGGAAGAGCCGGGTTTTCTGCCTCTTCCTGTTAGCTCATCCAAAGAATAGTGTTCCCCAAACTTATTAATGATGGTTTTAACACTGGCACGATAAATTCCACACCGCTTCGCCAATTTCCGCATAGTAATACTCTTTTCGCTTAGCCATGTGTCTGGAACCTTAATTTTCACTTCCTTTCACTTTCTTTTGGAAAACGCAGAATTTCAACCGCACAAACAAGTAAACAAACGAAAGCTGACAGCCAAGCGCACAGCATCTGAACATAAAAAAACATCACAAATACATGCGTACAGCACAAATGTATGTGGATAGCTTATTTTCGAAACACTCCTTATCACTGTGGAAACCGACTTTTTCCGGAACGCCGATTGTCATATACCATTCGACTCAGTTCGTTACGATTGCAAAATGTCTGTGTGTGACAAAAATCTGCACTTGGGCTGAGGCCAGTGTTTTTTTTTCGATACACTCCTTACACTTCAATCGAGTGACCTAATAGTTCTTTTCTGATAAAATTCGTATAAAAATAAACCAACATTTTACTTATTCATACTAAATACTGTTTACGATTCCGGGTCATTTTACTGAAAGCCATTGCGGCGGATCATACCAGCTATACTGGTGTAAAGTGAATGTTTTCTAGTTTCTAATGCTGCTCGAAAGGGGACAAGCCTGGTGAATCTCAGCCAAAAGCTTTGATTGTATCCTGAACGGGTGTTGCTTTGCCTTACATTGCCGTATCTTTTGATTCCACTTTTTTTAGTTTTCTCTCAATTGTATTCTAGTAACAGTTTCAACAGGTTTTAGAAGATCATGATGCACCACACCTTTCTTATGCAACCAAACACAGAGCATTGTGTCCTTGCCGAATCGATCTAGTTTTGCATTGGTTGTCCTGTATTAGCCCATGTTTTAATAATGTTTTAATAAATCCAGTTATAATAAATCCAGTAAAAATTGGACGCAAAACGTAAATTTAAAACAAACTTGAGAGTTTATTCAGTTTTTCATCTGTCTTCCATTCAATTCATGTGGCACCCATTTTCCACCTTTTTGGACTCTGCAGTACAAAACAAAAACAAATAATGCTTTCCGCAAATTAATCACTTTCAGATACAAAGTCCGGCATTTTAATATGATGTAAAAATATGATGCTGTTTGTTCAATGGCTTGATTGATATATTAAACATGTTTGTAAGATGTCATACCAACCAAACAAAAAAATGTAAGGCTCGTTCGAACCAAATATTCACTATAGGCACATTTGTATCTTAACGGTAAACTTACCTGGTAAACTCAATAAATTGCAACAATTCGTCGAAATAATGAATTAATCTGCCTTTACAAGTGTGTGTGTGTGTGTGTGTGTGTGACAAAACTGTGCACTAAATGGAATTTTAATCTAATCCAACTTGCAGTTCCAGAGCTACAGGGTGATATGTGTAAGATAAAAAATATCCACTAGATTTTCTCTGAGATAGCTTAACAAATTTTCACAAACTTAGATTCAAATTTATGATCTTATAATTTCATTGATTTCCATTTGATTTCATACGACTTGCAGTTCCGGAACTATTTATAGGGGGGTGCGTGAAAAAACTCAACTTCAGAAGCGTATTCTAGAAAGTTATTATGAAAAAACGCAGCAAATTCCTTCAAACTGAAAAGCAGTTCCCAATAGTTTACCGAATTGGTTAGTTGATAGTCTAGAAAGCTCACTTTACCATTCCGGTTATTGGTTTTCAGTTTAGTGGATATAAGTAGTTCGATTGTTACAGATGGTTTGAGGACTGTACTCGAAAGCAAATGCATACTTTTAATTGGATGGGTAAAAATTGATAAAGTTTTGGGCAAAACTAGTTAAGAGTGTAGGAGACAGGTATAGCTATATGAATAAGTCGACGACTTTCACGCTGTCCACCTGGATTCGATTTCCTACTCCGCACATCTGGTTAGAAAGTTTTTCTGGCCGGAAGAGGCGAATGACCTTATGGTTAATGCCTCTATAACCAAAACAAAAAAATAGTTCAGAGTGTAGCGTTTGCATGTGCAAAACTTAGTTACAATCTATCAAGTGGCTATCGAGATGGTTTTAGAGCAGAAAGTGTTTCAAGAAAAAACTTTGTGCGTGGTTGTGGAAAATCCAGTTCCTGTTGACCTTCATTCGGTCCCACGAAGGTGACACACTCTGTTTTGGTGGGATCTGGCATCGTGCCATTGCGCGGAACCAGCGATGGAGTGGTACCAAGCCAACGATGTTGTTTTTGTACCGAACGCAGCCAATCCGCCAAACTTCGCTCTGTAAAAACAATCTGAGCGATTACGAAGGCAATACTTCGGAAAATAAGTAAGGTCTTCATAAACGACAATGATTCGACGAACGAGTGAAAGAAAGTGTATTAGAAAAATGGCGCAGTTGTTATACAGAATTTGATCAGTAGTGTTAAGTCCTAAGTACGGACATTTACCTTAGGAAAGGAAGTTGAATAAACAAACTTTGGAAAGAAATAGCTAATATGAGTGTAGTCTGTCCCTGATAGTTTCAAAAATATCAGACTTAAAATAATTTTTTAGAGATCATTTTTGTCTGTTGGATTTTTGTCGAGTACAGTCTGGAACCTATTATTAAAATTGACAATGCAAACAAACGGAGCAGAAATTTGAAAGTATTTGATGGCCAAGTGAATCGACTTCGGCTACTAAAAACTTGGTCAAAAACTCCAAAGTGGAGCATACATCAGGTTAAACAATTTTTCCATAGAATAAAAAGTCATAAAAAAGGCGTCATCAGATGGATTGAAACAGTTTTTGTGTAAAACGGACATAAGAGACAGTTCATTAAAGATATAAAGAAATAAGGATTCATCATTTCATAAACTGGATAGAAATGTTTTTACTGAATTTTTCACTTATAAGAAAAAGAAATTTTACAACTAATGAACTAATGATCTAATGAACTAATGAACTAATGAACTAATGAACTAATGAACTAATGAACTAATGAATTCATGCACTTATGCACTGAATAGTCGAAGACAAAACGAAAAAAAAAATAATTGTGTAGTTATCAAACACTTATGAGGAGTGTTACCCGAAGAAAAGTTCGAGATTTTATTGAAATTATTCGAGAAATTCGAGTCATGTGCACTTTGCGTGAACTGGTTACATACGAGCTACTAAAAACCCCTGAATAACTAAACCATATTTCTCAATTGGACGGAAATGTGGACAGTTTGGTAGATTGGTGTCCTTTCCGAAGGACATTTTCCACCCAGCATCGACTGCATGCATCAAACCAAAGTTTAACAGGCTTCAAGGTACGATAGAATACGGTGTATTAAGCGCCCCGGCTAAAGCATTCAAAAATCCATAGACTTTTTGTCACGGAATTCTGGTTTTTTATCCGCAACTGCAAATACCTTGCCAGATCAGAAGATTTCTTGCAACGAAATCGGTAAAAGTGAATTTGCTAGGAATCTTTTTTCAACCAACGCCTTTAGAGAACTTTTGATCCGATAACCTTGGGTTGGCTCTAATCGTTCTCAACACTTTCCAATGCAACTCCGGATTCTTAGTTCCACTATGACGACGGGTTTATTATTAGCCTGAACACATGAGATTTACGAAGTAGATGTTCAAAATAAATTTTTGTTTGGCGGCTGTCATTAACTATAATTATTTTGAAACAAAATAAACAAACAAATTTTTAGTGTTACAGTAGAAAACATTTCAAAACAAATTGCTGTCAGAACATTCCACATCCGATTGCTAGAAGCGCTACAGTAATATAAACAGTGTGCCCTGCTATTAAATGATTTAAGCTTCAATCAAAGCGACGAACCTGGAAAGTAGAAAAACCTGGCATAATGTCAAAACGATACATACTGGTGAATGATAGAGAGGACGTTGAGAGTGTAAACTTGTGAACGTCGCTTGCAATCTACACTGCACCGAATTCAAATAGTGGACAAGTGCAGAGCGTTATTTCGTTGGATATTCACTTTAGAGATGAGATTTCTATCTCTTCGGGCTAGCTCAGTGGAAGAGCAGTTCTACGCATTTGAGAAGTTTGGTTCGCATATTTGAATTCTATCTCTAAGTGATGTTGGTTTTTCGCAAAATTCAATCGCGAAATCAAAAAATCAGACATGTCAAATTTGAGATCAATTTTTGACAAAACTGTACCTATTCGAATGTTCATTTCTCGTCACTTGCTTAATTCTTTCGCTACCAGAAAACGAATAACTTATTGATTATTTTATTTACGGAACGACACGCCATTAATTATATTCGAATAAAGCTTACCAGAAGAGCTAAATTGTCATTAAGACATTTCCAATAGCATTGCCGAAGTTTACCTCGTGCGGATACCATTTCAGACGTTCAACCAATCGATTCTCACACGGAAGTTGCTAGTTTGGTGAAATGAAACTGTCGACTGAACGAGCAAACAAATCAAAATTGACCCACTTTGCAGCAACACCAGTTTCTGTTTCCTGTTTTTTTTCTTCTGTCAAACACGGACAACGTGAAGTTGGTTTGCACCGTGGGGAAAATTTGTCAAATCACAAATTGGTTCTGAACAATTTCCTCCATTCTGGACTAGTGGATGGACGGACGAAGAGCCGCGTACATTTCGCATTATCAAGCACTATTTTTGTTTGCAAAAAAAAATTAACACGAGTGACGCAGCACCCGGTTAGCATCGCACTTTTTGTTTATATTCAACCCCCCCTTCTCACCCCACACGTCACCATGAGTAAGCAGCCTTCAAAGCGTTCAAATTTTGACAAAAAAAAACTCAAGCATTCGAACAATTTCCTTCCAATCGGGAAGCAAGCACTAAACGTTAGAACACGGCGCACAGTAGGCTGACACGGTCTAATAATAAGGTGCTGCGCCGTTAGGGTTGAGAATCCCATGGCATACCGCTTTGCACAAGGTGAAAAACAAAAATCAGTTCAAAACACGAAAATCTATGGCTTGTTGAGTCGACTGTGGGTCGATTTTCAACAGAAGAGGGTGGAAACAACCGTCCGTAGAAATGGAAAAGTAAAGCAAACCGAATAACAACAATTGCATAAAAATCATGATTTTTGACAGTGGGGATTGAATGGGGATATTTCATGGCATTCTACGCCTGGAGCGCGTAACTTTACCGGGTAGGCTTGCAGGTGCAATATTTTTTGTCGTAACGAGTTTTGCCGGTAGCCGCCAGACGGGAAGCTTCCATCAGACACAAAAAACTAATTCCGATTCTGAAGTTGTTCCGATTGTTCACAGAAGCACGGTCAATTGTGCAGGGGTCGGAGGGGATGGGAGGGGGATCAGGCAGCTCATCGGTGTGTGGGAAGCATTCAAATAAAACAAAAGAGAAAATTTTCCCAAACTAACCAGCCAACGGAACATTTAATCCGCAGCAGCTGACAGTTTTAATTGATTTGGTTTCGAATCTAGTAGTCTAACTGCTTCTCCGGGGCAGATGATGATCGTATATTACCGGAAGGCTGTGACTTGGAAAGCTAAGACCAATTTAAACTGGGCCATACCGTTGATTGGTTGCTGCAGTAACCACCGAATGGCAAAATTTTACGAAATAACAGTTAAGACGTGTGACGGATTGGAACACTGGAGCGGCTACTATGGAAACCACCTGAACGGGAAGAGTAGATATTTTGAGCTGTCCATGTTTAATAAGTTGGCAACAAGAAGATTTAAAATTCAACAAACTTCAACTACGAACCGCTAGCAAACTTGTTAAAATAGAATAATTGACACATTATAATGTCAATCAATCGTGGGAAAAAAACTGAATTAATGTTTTGCTGTTTCTGACCACACACACTTTTTTCTGGTGTCTATCGAATGCCGGAATCGACAAGCGTTCGAACACAGAAATTTATCAGTTTCGGTATCTAATATTAGCCAGTATTATCAGGCCCTGCCCGTATCCTGCTAATTATTCGATCGTGTCGCAATGTTTGACACGGGAAAAAAAACTAGCACTGCTCTCCGGCAATCAATCTTTTTGGCCCCTGATTAGCCGATAGTGATCTTGCCTTGTGGTCACAGCCGTTGACAACTAGTCCTTCAAGGTGCTACATGATCACACCTCCCCGTGTCTGTGCTGTGGTCGTCGATCTGTGACCTCGTCCTCGAGTCAACCGGTGACAACCGGTGGCTCAAAGCTCGTCGTACATGGCCGACCCGAGGCGATCAGCGGTGTACTGGCGGTGATTGATTTTCAAACCATCATCCACTGGACCGAATAATACAGTAATAGATTTCCGTTGCGTACGTTTATATGGTACAGTGTTGATAATCGTTCGCGGTGCGGGCGTGAAACCGAGAAACCGCAGTGACCGGCGCAGTGTGACTCGTCGTGGTTGTTGCTGCCGCTACCACCGACCGCGGCGCGACTGCCACCGTAAGAAGCATATTTATGTTTTGAGGTCTCACCTGCACCACGCACCTGTGTAGGTTCTGCTACCCCGTCGTCAATCGAGAATCGAGCCGTTGTCTTGTTTCAATCCGTAAACAAATCAACCGGCGAAGACTGCAATAATGGAATTAACCACCGAAAACAAAACAAACAAAAAAAAACAAAGAACGAAAACAACTACCACCACCGCCGTTGCTGCTACCAAACATCCAAACTGCTTACCCGCCGGATAAACCCCATAATATTCAAAAGCCAAAGAAGCGGAGACATATTATTAGTCAGGTTGTCACATTGAATCAAAATCATGTATCATAACCGCGGCTGCCGTCGTCTTCCATTCCCATGCCTTGCCCGGCGTTCGTCGCCGCAGGAAAGATCTTCATCTCCCTCGCACAAGAGAAGCGAACCGGCGACTGAGCGAGGGTAGACAGCCGAGCTTTTATTTAGGCGTGTGATCCAAGGGCAAATCTTGTTCCTTTGCGGTGCCAGCAGCAGCAGCAGCATCGGCAGCAGAAGTAGTATCAACAAAACCAGCAATAAATCACATCAAAAAAGTATAAAACGATAATTTATTATCGGTGCTCCTTCGTTTTCTGGAATCAACTTCGCATAGGATGTGGCACTGAATGGTTTCGGATGATACGTAGATGATCCCGGTTCGCAGATATTCGAGCGAGTAGTAATGTGTGATTTTCAAGCTGTTCGATGAACTGTTTGCTTGTCATGGATCAATTACGACAACCGAGTACAGGAGATCGATTGAACTGATTGATTGTTTGATTTAGAATGACTGCATCGACCAAAAACAATCGTGCTCGATTTCAAACAATGCATCGATATCCGGTTCAAAAAATTGCTCTAACATAGTGTATATTGCAACTGTCAACAACGAATTTAATTGTCTGGCACTAGGAGGAGATTCGAATGTAAAATGCACATTTACTTTTGTTCAATTGAATCTCACGCACCTTTTCTAGACTGAGATGCTATCTAGAAAAGGTGCGTGAGATTAAATTCAACAAAAGTAAATGTGCAATTTACATTCAAATCTCCTTCTAGTGCCAGACAATTAAATTCGTTGTTGACAGTTGCAACATACACTATGTTGAACAAGAGAAAGTCGAATATAACATACCACAACAACATTCCTTCAGCCGTTATCGACAATTATGTTCGAACAGCCATTCCGCAGTGCGTTAGTGGCTTTGGAGTCCGGGAAAAGACTATTTAGTTACGGATGATTACGTTTGTATTCCAGGACCATTAGGGCACCATTCCAAATGATTTGCAAGTTTGCGCCTTGATAATCGTACTACAAGGTGTAGAATCGTTCATATGTTTCAATATTTCATACATCTTCATATTTGAATGATGAAAACTTTCAAAATGCTGTACGGGATTCATTTCTTGCATTTAGAAGGGTCATATTGTGGGAACATTTTTCTCGAATGCGATGCAGTCAAATGCTCGCATTATTTGCACTCGTTTGGTGCGAATTTCGTACAGCGAAATGCACTACAGTGCACTAAGCTATGCTCGAACAGCCATTCCGCAGTGCGAAGGGTGTCAAAAACGAAGTGTGGAAAATATTTTTTACCGACATCAATGACGTTAGTGTGTTGCATGTGCGCTTGAGGAAACCAATTCCTTCTTTGGCGACTTTCGGTCAAAACACAATGTACCTATATAAATCGCTGGTCGCCAACGGTAATCAAAGCAAAACAAGGCCTTGGTATTACATTTTTTTTTGTAGAGTTTTACCATCTGTTTGAACAGATTTAGCAACCGATTTTTAGCATGGCTGGTGCTACGATCCTACTGCCACTAAGAATTACTGGCTTGTAACAAGTCCAGTGCCTTATGCATTGAATCGCGAACCCAGGCAACGGTAATCAACAATTTCAATATTGCCAAAAATCCGCTTATCTTTGGCATTAGCATTGGCGACCGCCCGTGTGTTGCTACTCCGTTATTGATCAAAGCCAATTAAGCTTGCCAAATGTCTGAAACAACTTGCTTGGGAATAGCACGTAGTTTTACATTGTGTAAACTGCATTGATCCCCACTGATCAATACCGACGCCGGCCACGTCCGAATGCAGATCTACTTTGGAAGGAAGGATTGTTAGTTCAATGCATGTTGCTCCTCTGGATTTCACGGGAAGGGGTTGTTAGTTAGTAAATTTAATATTATCATGTGTTTATTACTCTGGGTAGTCGGCTACCGAGAATACGTTGAAATTTTCTCGCGTTTTGTATTAATAAATAAGATTTTTTTCCGAAACTCCGGACAGCCGACTGTCGCGAGATTCGCTATCAATTCACACATTTTATTCATAGTTGCTTTGTACCTTTCTCATATAGAAAGGTTATGCAATCACTGTGATAACCGGCTTTTTAACAGAGGCCCGGAGAGCCGAATGTCATATACCATTCGACTCAGCTCGGCGAACTGAGCAAATGTCTGTGTGTGTCTGTATGTGTGTGTAAGTATGTGTGTATGTAACAAAAATGTGCACTCGATTTTCTCGGAGATGGCTGGACCGATTTTCACAAACTTAGATTCAAATGAAAGGTCTCTTGGTCCCATAGGATGCTATTGAATTTCACCCGGATCAGACTTCCGGTTCGGAAGTAACGGGGTGAAATGTGCAAAAAATGAATGAAAAGTGCGCTCGATTTTCTCAGAGATCGCTCAACCGATTTTGTTTAACTAAGATTTAAATTGAAGGCTTTATAGTTCCATAAGTTTATATTGTATTTCATCTGGATCTAACTTCCGGTTCGGTTTCTTCAGAGACCGCTCATCCAATTTTCATTAACCTAGGTTCAAATGAAAGGTCTTACTACCCCATATAAAAATACTAAATTTCATCTGGATACGACTTCCCGTTCCAGTATTACAGACTGATAGGTATAAAATGGTGTAGCCGGGTTTGCATATAAAAACTTCCCCCAAACAGAAATAAAATTGATATAAGCTGTTTGGAAGGATTTATATTGGAGATGATATTCCCAAAATTTTAACCCTTCAACTACCATATTTGTGGAGTTCAGGAGGTTCTTCTGATGTTCATTTTATTAAAAAAATTTAAAGTATCAGTAATATTTTAGGAATTATGGGAAACCTTTCTGATTTTTTTCAGAATTTTTTGTAATGTATTTCATGTGAAAAATGTTCAAAATTCTGGAAAGTTTACATAAAAAATAAATCATTTAGGAGTACATTACGCTGTATTTTTTAAGATTTTTAAAAAATTTGGACGTGTATAATATCAGACTTTAAAAATAATAAATCATTCGAAAAATCATGCACCTCCATCAAATTATCATCCGATGGAGACGCATGGTATCTAGTTCTAAAACCATATATCACATGCCCTCAGAACTAAATACCATGCGTTTCCATCTACAACTAAGTTTTTACAATAGATAGCCGTAATACTGGCATGATATCACTCGATCATTCTCAAACGAACAACAACGCCTTACGTGATACGAAGTAATGTCGATATCTACTTCCTAACCAAAATAATAAAATACCAAATGGATCCTCCTCGCAGTCTAAACTTTATTTTCGTACGTCGTTGTTAAGCACGGTCGCAAAAGATATCTACACGGTTATAAACTTCACGCGTGTTTCTTAAACTTAGCGTTTAGCCCGAATAAGACTAGATCCATTGATCAAACGTTCCCCGAATAATCGATGGAGTTTAGTCTAGCCCAACTTTTAGTAAGGAGCAATATTATAAGACATTGTAAATAAGAGAAGTCGCCGTCAACATTTCAAAAGGGCATAAAAACAATTGCCAGATTCTCTTTGTTTATTTTCTCTTTTGACTATATCTGCGTTATTATACGAATGTTCGTTATATATTTAGTACTGTTAGAAACATGGGAATATTGTCTTTCATTATATACGAATATTTTGGAAGTACACGTGAAAATTAAAGAGATATTAACAAAAGAGAGAGTAAACAAAGAGAAACTCTCTTTGGTTTATGTGACCTTATGAAATGATGACGCCGAATTGTCAAATATCTCTAAGGAACGATCTCACCAGTATCCTGTTTCTTCTATGCGCATTGCTGTAAATAATGCAAGATAATACACCACCACAGAAAAAAAATAAAATATAATAAACACTCGCGGATGGATTTGCTGCAGACCAATTTTAGATTTTCAGCTTGAATCACACGATTGACTTGTAAATTTTCACACATTCTCTATAAATCTGAAAACATGAATCTGATAACTCCGAAAATAATATGCAGATGGCGCTCCGATCGGTTGACATCGTTCAATTTTGGGTGTTAAATTCGTAGTCTCTTGGTTATTTTTTATTTGCGCATTATTCGATAAATAACACTTTTCACAGATCAACACACACTTGCCACAGCTGCACTGTTTCGACCAATTACTTTACTATAAGTTGGTTGAAATTGTAATTAGTCTTTTCTGAGAGTAACACTGCTGTACCGCATCGTACTCCCAGTGATGCCAATTCTCTCCCAATTTCGCCAGAAAGCCGCTTTCTACAGAAATTCTTGCGGGAAACTGAACACCTACTTGAGCATACAAGTACAACGAAACTACTACTACTACTATTCTGATTCCAAACGAGAACAATGGAAAATCATCTTGTATAGTCTATCCACGTTAAATTTTGGACACGTTTCTTTCAGTGTATATTTTTAATTATACTGATACAGATTAAATACAAAGTACAGATTTTATACCGATATCCACAATTTAATGCAGATTTATACAGATCTTACTAAAACTAAGAAGAAAACTTTTCTGTCTGAGCTACCTTTTAGTATTTCATTCCAGTGACGAGATAAAATTCTATCAATTAACGGACAAATCACAAATTTATATGGAAATCTGTTGTGAAATCCATTTATATTATAATTTGAAACTAATTTGAACTGATATTCAAGGAAGTAATGGCACCATGAAACTTTACTGTCAAACTGAAAGTTGTATGACCCGACTTGACGTTGCATATTGGGTGTTGAAATTCCATGTCAAATTATAAAGTCAACAATTTCAAAATAGATAAATATACGGAATTACAATTCAATTGTTGTGGATAAAGAATTGAAAAAAAACTATGAAATTTCGTCGTGGAATATTCTTGTGAGCGCGGCAAGGACTGATTGAATCTACCATCCTACAACCACAATCTATTGGAATAACATCTTTTAGCATCATTTTGTTGTGAGAATTTCATTTTATTAGTGAATACAGATTTATACAGATTTTCTATGAAAATATCTGGCATCTCTGGCTGAAACGTCGTTTCACTTATGGGCGATCTAACGTTTTGTTTCACAGCTAGAGGCGTACGTGTGCGAGGATGATGATAGCAAGTTTATCTGTCAAAAGGAAATCAAATTTCTATTTGTAAACAGAGATGCCAGGTCTGCAGATTTGTCTGTAAATGTGTAGATTTGGGGTATAGTGCTGCAGACATTTTTTGTTGTGCAGACTTTTACAGACTTTTGAAATTCTCGCAGACTTTTGCAACTTTTGAAATTCTCGCCGACTTTCGTCTATATTTACAGACTTTTGAAATTTCCGCGACCTGTTTTTTTTTGCTCGCCAAGTCAGTTTTGCGTGTCATACTTTATAGAGAAATTGCTGCCAGCAAGACATACTTGCTGACTGCAGATTTTTTTTAAGATTTGCAGACCCTGTCTGCAGATATTTGAAATTTTTACCTGGCATCTCTGCTTGTAAAAGCCTTTGTAACTTATTTACAACGTCATTAGTTCAAGTGAAAAGTAAATTTTAGGGTGAGAGAAATCACTTTCCATCTCTATTATTTTTGCTGCACCCAAGATTTCGTTGTAAACAATGAAAATTTTCAGTTCCGATTTCAACATGCGAGAAAATGTTATGTTGATCATTTTCCATTGATTTTATTCGTCGCCTGTATTATGAAATGTTACTTAAAGGACCGTGCAGATGCGCAAACCAAACCAAATATGCGATGATATGATGGGAAATAGTTTTTTACTGCTTTTTGATTTATTTCTCTAGCGTTCAAAATAACCTCAACCGAACCGAAACAAATTCCGGATCTCGATATTTGTCAACATATCAACTTGTAAAATTAAAAATAAACTGGTAGTATATAACGCCAGAGACATCACCGCGAGATTGACGTAAGACTGCATTCGATATGTGTATAGATATTAATTGATTTTATACCATTTGATCTTTAACGATTTTGTAGTGCTAAAGGGACAATTTGGTTTCCAAATATTGTGTTTGTATTCTAGGAAGTAGGGCGACAATTTAAGGGAGTTTTCTAAATAAGTTCTTTACATTACTTTTGGGGTACTGGAAAGGACCGTTAGTGGCTTTGGAGTCCTGGAAAAGATTATTTGGTTACGGATGATTACGTTTGTACGAGGTCTGTTCAAAAAGTTCCCGGAATTTTTTAATTGCGCGCGTCTGGAGAGTCCGGTGGTCAAAATTTTTTTTTATTGTGTTGGTACATATGTCCCTAATGTATGGTGAAATTTTCAGCTGTATTCATTGTTTACATTCTGTCTTGTAGCGGCTGGTGTAGATGTGTTTTTTTAAGCTCGGCGATTTTTGTTAGTTTAAACAATTGAAGAGTCGAAGAATTTGTATTAAATTTTGCGTGAAAAATGAAATAAAGTGTAACCAAGTGTGCGAAATGTTACAGAGAGCCTACGGTGAGTCTGCTATGAAAAAAACAAGTGTTTACGAGTGGTATAAGCGTTTCCAAGATGGCCGCGAAGACGTTGAAGACGACGAACGCTCCGGTCGACCCAGCACGTCAATAATCGATGAAAATGTGGGAAAAGTGGAAAAAATGATTATGGATGATCGCCGAATCACTATTAGAGAAGTTGCTGATGAAGTTGGCATATCAGTTGGCTCATGCCATCATATTTTTTCAAATGTTTTGGGCATGAGTGGCAGCAAAATTCGTTCCAAAATTGCTGAATTTTGATCAAAAAAACAAACGCATTACCATCGCTCAGGAGCTGTCAACCTCCTTATTCACCAGATATCGCTCCGTGTGATTTTTTCCTGTTCCCAAAGTTGAAGAGACCCATGAAAGGACAGCGTTTTTCATCGATTGAAGAGATAAAGGCAGAACCGCTGAGAGTGCTACAGAGCATTACAAAAAGTAACTATCAGGGGTGTTTCGAAGACTGGAAAAAACGCTGGCATAAGTGTATTATATCTAGGGGGGATTACTATGAAGGGGACCATATAGATGTAGACGAATAAATAAATATTTTTTTAGAAAAATGAGAATGCCGGGTACTTTTTGAACAGACCTCGTATTACAGGAAGTAGGGGGCCATTCCAAATGAGTGGCAAGTTTGAGCTTAGATGATCGTTCCACAAGGCGTAGAATCGTTCATATGTTTCAATATTTCATACATCTAAATATTTGAGTGAAAGAAACTATCAAAATACTGTACGAGATTCATTTCTGGCATTTAGTAGGGTCAAACTGTGTAAACATTTTTCTCGAATGCGATGCAGTCAAATGCTAGCATTATTTGCAATTTCGTACCGCGAAATGTGCACAAAGCTAATCAAATTTACCTTCGATTTGCATGGAAGCAATCTTAATAGTTCTTCAGATAACATGCAGAGCCATTAGAACGGCTGATTTTGTGTAATGTTCCCCATCGTTCTCCACTTTTCGCTTTCTTTTTCTCCAATGCAAACGACCACCAGCAAGATGACGCAATCGCTCTTATTTGAATTGGTTTGCGAGCGACCCGCAATACATCTGCTCACATTGCCGATTGAATCCAAACTAATTCAATTTTTGTTCATAGTTTTATTTTTACGTAATTTCGTTTGTAGGATTTTCACAAATTGGCGGTCAAAACGACCACCAAATCAGCAACATATAGAATTTTGATGTCGATTGTTTCTTTTTTTGATTTGCATATTTCAGTGAAAGAAACTATCAAATCGCTGTACGGGATTCATTTTCAATTGTGCGATTTTAGATTATGTTCTCACAACATTATATATGTTATACGGATGTTGGTAAAGTTTTACTAAATATCAAACAGCTGAACATTCAATAGTCAGTTTAGTAAAAGTTTCATTTGCGGAACGATCGGAAGAGTGCACTAAACATCTTCCTGTTATAATTATGATGATTTTTTCGTCGTTTTTTACCAACGTTCAGTGAAATTTCCCCGGGTTGGCGGTTCAATGCATAGGATGCTGGTCTTACAAGCCAGTTGTCGTATGTTCGAGCCCCGACCTGGAAGGATTCTTAGTGTCAGTAGGATCCATAGTACTAGCCATGTAATGATTCTGTACACTAAGAATCGGCTGCGAAGTCTGTTGAAACAGAAAGGCCAAATTCCACCAAAGGAATGTAATGCCAAGACTTTACTTTTCAGTGATATTTACTCCGTAAATACACACTTTAAAAAAATCCTGTGATTTTACATCTTATTAGATGCACATAAATGGAGCGTCGCAGCTCACGCAAATTTACGTGGAAGAACATTTAATATTGTGTCTAAAACTCCATGACATGAAATTCATTGAAATAAAAAAAATAGAATACTGATAAGCAACCGCCGCGACTTGAACCAAGAATCATTGGATCGCAAGTACGCCTGTTAATCGACTGAGCCACAGATGCATGCATCTGCTTGGCTGGTAAAAGGTGCATTTAAATTCATACAGTCGCACCTGCTAGCAGAACGTAAGTTACAGTCGAAACCAGTAAAATTCAGTCAGTTGACAAATTAGGTCTTTATGAATTACATCGTATGACGGATTAAGTCACCTGTGAAATTCAATTTTTTTTGGAGTGTATATTAATGTATGTTTACAAAAACATCCCCAGAAGATTCTGTCAAGAATTTTTCTTCAAACATGAATTAAATCAAAAACTTTCTTTGGATATAAACTACCATAACCTTTTCAACTTGTAAACAGTTATGTCAAGTTAATATAGATTCAAATGTGGCGAGCCTTCACGCTATACAAAATCGAACGAAACACGCTGTGTGTTAGGCGGTGATGTTTTCTTCTTCCGTACCAGCACGTGCCAATGCGTACCGGTTTGGCATCATGTTGTAAGACAGTTTGAAAGTTTTGACACTCATCGCCCTATAATGTCGAAACCGGAAGTCAGATCTGGACGAAATTGCGCAGTATCTTTCAAGAAAATGAGAGTTTTAATTTGAGTCATGATTTGTGAGAATCGGTTTAACCGTTGCTGAGAAATCGAAGCGAGCTCCATTTTGGAGCTTATTTCCACTATTATCAGTGCTTTCGGAAGCGTAAACCGGGGAATAGTAGTCCCAAAGTAGAGTTCTATATCCACTAACTAACAAGATGAATTAACCACCTCGTTTCGCCATCACTTGTGAAAAAATACTCATGAAAATGAAAATTTTTCACTTATCGTTCTGTAATCCTGGAACTAGAAGTTAGATCTGGATCACTTTTTCGGAGATTTTGCAAAGAATTTGCGCATTTTCTCAATGATTTGCACATATTACCTCGTAATTCCGGAACCGGAAGTCGGATAAAGATGAAATTCAATAGTAAGCTGTGGACCATACGACCTTTCGTTTGAATCGGAGTTTGAGAAAATCGCAGCTATCTTTGAGAAAAGTGTTTATTAATATTTTCGAACAAAGAATAAATTTATTTCTGATTACTGCATAAGGAAATTCATTGACAGATTAAATGTGAATTGGATAGATTTTACAATTTCTCACCTTACAAATAATTACTGAAGATCAGAAAGAAAAGTTACTTTGTTCGCAGACTTTTTTTTCCAAGATCCTCTAAAAATTTAACTCGAACGTCAGAAACCAGTCCCATAATTCGAATGTGAATCAGTCACACAAATCCCCCATCATCATCGCAGCCAGTGTTCTGTCATCACTGTCAATTTGTCAATAAACGTTGCAGCGGTTATAGCAACCTGTGCTTTCGGGGCAATGGTATGAGGAGGTGGAGACCTCCTCGCCATCGTCGTCGTCGTCGCCGCCATCGTTTAGCAAGTGGTAAGCAAGTGTTGCCCCAGCAGGTCGCACGTTGCACATGACTACCGACTGCCAAACCCGGGTAATCGTAATCGACAGAGGCTGGGAGAACCGCAATGCGAGGTGGTCGAGGTGGAATTGTTTAATCGAAATTTAAAAAATAAGGCAACCAACCACTTTGAACACGATACGTGGGGGAGGGGGGGGGGGGGAGAAAACACGAACACCGGTCCTCTATGGATGGAAGTACAGGTGGAAATCGAAATCGAACCTCGGTTGGATGGAGTTATTCAACACAGGCAACACACGTACGGAGAGTTCACAAAACGGTGGCATAACGAAAAATCACTACCTCATACTTATTTTCATCATTTTTTTTTGGAATGCTTCCCTTCTTTTGCTCCGGCTCCGTATGGAAGCAAAGATGCAAAAGTTAATCTTCTTTCTAAATGTTTTGATGCTTTGGAACAATTGTTCTGCCTTCTTGTTTCCCCTGGTCGCAAGAAGCCGGAGACAGCTCCGCCACCGCATAAATGAATGAAGAGTGTGCCGAAAGGATTACTTGGATCCGTTGAAATGCGTTGAGACTCGCACTCGGTTGCAACATCCGGGATCAAAAAAAAACTTTATCGTCACACTTGGGTATCAGCCGAGAATACGTTTCGCACACTGGCACTTGATAAGGTTCATCATCATGCAAGGAGAACGGATGACATGTCTATCGTCGTCGATTTGCAAGTGTGGAATGGATCAAAGGCAGCCAGGAAGGATGACAGGAAGGAAGGATGTTTTCGGTCTGAAGTTTATCTATCATCGTGCAAAGGATGCGTTAAATCTGGTTGGCTTCAATGTCAATGCGTGCTAAGCTGATTTTCGATTTTTTTCCTTTCTCTCCGTCTCGCGTCTTTTTTTCTGGAGAAGGTTCAGGAATGTTTGACGATGTGCATCTCGTGAGGTGGATTTCGTCATACATTTTAGTCATTAAAAAGTTGCTTGCGGGATGGGAAGCGTCGATGCAAAGTTTTCGTTGGAAATCCGCAGTTGTTTTTCAGTTCTTTGAGAAAGTGCCTTTGTACAAGTTTGGAACGGTTGTGCTCGATTTGAAAGAAGATCCGCTTCCAGGAATTGTTTACGACGACATTCTACTGCAATTGGAATTTCACGACAAATGCATGCAATCCTCGTGCACAACCCTTTACCCTATTGACCTAGGAAGCTGCAATCTATTCGGTGGTTTGCCCCTTTCGCGCTGTATTTGCTGGGCGCGAATCCGTTACGAAATAATTATCTTATCCTCACTTAATTCACATCCGAATTATGATCATGGTGCAGAACAAAAGAAGAACAGAAAAACACACAACTTTAGTACTTCCCATGTCCAGTGTAATATATGCTCTTATCAATGCTTCGTTTGGGAGTGGAATTTCGCCGGTAACCTCCGGTGGCCAAGAGGAAGCACTTTACCGCTCAGGTGTTTGCTGCACGTGTTGCCGCTGCCTGGATTCCTAGCACTTCTGGCTCCGGCTAATAGCCCCCGTTTTGGGGCTAAGAATCATATGATTTTCTCACCTTTTAAGCTACCGTTTGTTGCTTTGCTGCCTGGCGTAGCCGCACTGCCTAAATGGGGAACTAACTCCGCCGATGGTTTCGATTCTGTAAATTTGATCATCGCCTGTAGGCTAGTAATTTGCTACCTTCTTTCCGAACGCGCTACGCCAAGCTCCTCCAACCGAAATATGGCCTAATTGTATGTTTAGACAACGCTTATGCAAATCAATGGGCGGCTGGTTTCACTCCTCGGCCCAGCCGTGCTACCACCATCATCTCTCGGTGCATGTGGGTGTGCAGTGCCGGAAAACTCTACCGTTCGATTTCGGATGCCGATTTCTCATATGGGATGATTTTACTACGATTTCCGGCCGACAAAACCGCAAATGTGAGTACATGAATTAAACTCTAGCGCTGAAATCTCCGTTATCTCACAAAACGCCTTTCCCCGAATTCATGGGCTTACCTCAGTACGAACACAGATCCAACGTCGGTTTGGCAGTTTCAGTTGGGACACCTGGTATGTGAGTCTATTTGTCTATGGTGTGGTATTTCCATACGACGGTGTAACGTCGGCTTTGGTCGATTCCTGTGTATTCTGATTGAACTATAGAATAACTCGATTTCAACCGTAAACCACAGCCACAGGGTCGTATGTGAAGTGAATCATTTTTCTCTCTCTCTCCAAGCCGATGAAAACAGGTGTGATATCAAACGGCAAAAGATTCGATTCGACTGAACGAACTGAAGGGCATACCGCAATTGAAACGATTGGTGCTTCAGAACCAATCCCTTCGATATAAAGAGTTTTGGAGGTTCATAGTTTAAACGATTGAAACATGAACGGACCTATATTTTTGCAATGAAAAGTGAAATAGAGATTTTATGACTTTTTTTTATTATTATTAGCTGTGAATTGAACTATTGATGATAACAGATTTATAATGATGCTGAAAATTAAAAGAAACGGACGAGTCTAGATTTTTGATTTTTTACCGGGAAAACTCTTTTATTCTTCAGTATAATCTAGTTCTAGAGCGATACACTTGGCCCATCATGTTGATGACTTTTGAAAAAAATAATGGTCCAGGCCTTCAAAATAGTCTTTCGTTTCTGGAATGACCTCAGCATTCGAAGAAACATTTTCAGATTTGGAAATAGATAATAGTCTCTGCGGGCCAGGTCTGGAGAATACGAAGGATGGTGGTGGACCAATCCGTACCGCAAATCATCCAATTTTACCGTTCCTTTTTTGCACGAATGCGCTGGAGCATGTTATTCCGTAGCTTGATGAAAACTAGAACTCGTCTGGAATCAGAATCAGCTGTCATTCAAGCACTAGTGGGTAGCTTGTCATGAAATTTGGTATTGGGCCGTCTGGAGGCTTGTTCTCAACAAAAATATACACGTTTCGAAACTATTCACGTCTTTCTTCTGTGAGTGGCCCGGGACTTTTCATTCCATGTAGTATAACTTACAAAAAAACCTGTTTTAATTCACCTGGTGGTGTTCTGAAAAATTCCACTAAAAGATTCTGTCACTGTTTCCGGTACTTTCGGAATCGGTAACTGGAAACCGGTAGACGATGGTGTTTTCTTCTTCCGTGCCAGCACTTATCGATGCGTACCGGTTTTGCTTCGTCATTTTGTATGACGATTTGAAAGTTTGACACTCATCGCCATATAATTTCGTAACTGGAAGTCGGATCTAGATGAAATTGCGCAGTATCTTTTAAGACAATGAGAGCTTCAATTTGAATCAAGATTTGTGAAAATCGGCTTAACCGTTGGTGAGAAATCGAAGTGCGTTTTGTTTTCGGAGGTTTTCTTCACTACTATCGGTGCGTCCGGAATCGGAAACCGGAGGCTAGGCGTCTCAGGATAGGTTTATATATCCAATAATCAACAAGATCTGCCAACTAGATGAATTTATCAGTAAGTTTTAAACAAATTTGCACCTCGTTTCGCCATCTGGATCTACTTTCCAAGGACTTTTTAAAGAATATTAAGACCTTCTATTTGCATCTTAGTTTGTAAAAATCGGTTAAAAACTTTCCGAGAAAATTGAGTGCGCATTTTCTCATACATTTGCATATATTAAAATGTAATTCCGGAACCGGAAGTCGGGGAAAGATGAAATTCAATAGCAAGCTATGGGACCATGATGGGACCATACGATCTTCTGAATGTTTTTTTTTTAATTGTTTTTCATTTGGCTCTTTTGCACTTAAGATTAACGCGGCCGTTTTACAATAAAAAAATATTTATTTTTTTTTTTTGCTGGATCTTGTAATTTTTTTCCTTGGAGGAGAGGCGCTTTCGCTGTTATCTAGCGAATGAAGGGGGAGCAGTGGTTCGCTATTCAGGCTCCCGTCCATTGGTTCGGCATCACTGTTATTGGCGGAACAATCGTTACTTATTTCACAGTCGTTGGGTATGTTGTTAAATGCAGCTGGTGTACTTTGTTTTATAGGGGATACTGATGGTTTCGTTGAAGGGGATGCTTCATTGTTGTTGGTGGCTGTCACAGGTGTACTGGGGTTGCTTGGGGTTGGTGTGAAGAAAGCACCGTTGTCCTTTGGTGTGGTTGTCTCCTTGTCCAGTTTATCACATGGCTTACCGTTGTGAACAGCTTTTTGGCTATATGGACATGTGGCCATCTGATTGTCATAGGTAACAAGTGATTTGCACGGGATTCTTGTATCCTAACCGAATGACACATAAGAAGGTATAGGCCTCTTCAAGCGCATGCGTAACAAACGTACGCCATTTAGAATACCGGGGAAAAAATTCTTCCACTTTTCTTTTTCGATAGAGAAAATCTCTCCGTATTGGGACAGTTTTGCGAATATAAGGATCGATGACGCTTGAGGCAAGATCATGCACACGCACTTCTATAGCACTATCTTCCATATATACTGGAATGTTGTACTTAATGTTTTCGTGCTCCACATAATGCACATTATTAAAAAAAAGACGCGAATTGAATTGCATACAACTCTTTATAAAACTGGATGTAAACAACATTATTTGTCTTATTGCATTGAAGTAAATGCAAACGTTTAATGTCAAGTTGCATTTGCTCCTTAAGCAAACCTTCAAGTTCTCGTATCGAAGGTCGAATTTTTTTTCAAGTCAACAATAATTGTATTCTTTCGTACCGGCGGTAGCTTTTGTTCGTTTGGTTCACTAATTTTCGAGGTCGTTCTATTGTTCACTACACAATACTGTACTTGGTTTCTTTCGTCCCGAACGTAAGCGGTTTTGTTTTATCGACTGACTTGGATGAGATGTGAAAGCGAACTGATCTTCTGAATGTTGGTTTCATTTGCACACGTTTGTAGCGAAGCTCTCACTGCGAATGGTTCATTTCCGATTTGCATATTTCAATTATTAATCATTTTATAGCTCTTTTGTGAACATTTAGAGTCCTTAAAAAGGCCAATTTGAAAAATTTTCTCTCATTGTTCACTTCTGCATTGCGAATGACCAGCAGCTGAATGCTGGAAGAAAATATGGAAAGAAGTTCTTTGCGAGAAAAAGAATCGATTAATTAAGTCACTTCGATGCTTCACAATACTGGTGTCATTTCCCTTCCTGTTCCATTTGAAACTGAATGCTGGATCTAGATTCTGTATCTGGAACTGAATTGGGAACCTGCAACTATATTCATGAACTGAATTCGCCATACTGGAACTGGAACAGAGGAACAGGAATCAACCGAAATGAGGTGGTTATGTCAAACAATTTAAAAAATGTTATCATGAATTACTGATCATATTTCCGACGGCATGTAGCCAAAATATTCACAATGAAAAAGTTTTCACTATTCCAGAGAGTTAATTTTGAAAAGGCACCCCATCACGGCGTAAAACCAATATATCACACTACCGCAAATCTACATATGACTCAATTCATAAGAACCTAAACCGTAAAATGACAGAATTTTACGGGAACGATTTGAATTTGCGTCAGCCTTACATGTTTCAGCACTAAAATATATGTCAGAATGCAAAACTGCAAAAATAAGTCATTGTTGACGTTTGACGCTTGTCGGTATCAGGAGATGCACACTTAGAAAAATTTACATCTTTATAGATGCACATAAAAGGAGCGTCGCGAATCACTTACATTCATAATTCAAAGCTTTTAAAGATAAGTCATATCATAAACTTCACAGTTAATTTAGCTGAAGCTTGCATCGATATAGACGCAAAATTTATTTTTACATGTTAATAGATGTAATATTGTGTCACCACCGCAGAAATTATGGCATGCTTGAATTTACGTCAAGCGTACGTAAATTTCATTTTTTCTAAGAGTGTGTGTACTACACTCCAAAAAAATTGAATTTTACAGGTGACTTAATCCCTTATACGATGTAATTCATAAAGACCTAATTTGAAAATCTTATTTGTAATGACTTAATGTTAGATTAGCTTGAATTTTACTGGTTTCGACTGTAACTTGCTTTCTGCTAGCAGGTGCGAATGTATGAATTTAAATGCACCTTCTACCAGCCAAGCAGATGCATGCTTCTGTGGTTCAGTCGATAAACCGACGTACTTGCGATCCAATGATTTTCGGTTCAAATCGCGGCGGTTCCTATCAGTGTTCTTTTTTTTATTTCAATGAATTTCATGTCATGGAGTTTTAGACACAATATTAAATGTTCTTCCACGTAAATTTGCGTGAACTGCGACGCTCCATTTATGTGCATCATATTTCATCTGGCCACATTTCTATAGACTTTTCTGACAGCTTACTGACAAATGCACATTTGCACATTAGTTTGTTTTCACACGAAACGAAACAACCATCAAATAGTTTTTAGTACGATTCAGATGATCTGTCAATTTTCGTCCACGTTAATGGGGCTTCGCTTGTTGTTTAGATTAATTTAAAGCTTTCATTATTGAAACAAATACACGTACCGGACGTAAAAACGTTCCATAAGGTTGACACAGTGTTTTAATAAGTGTTTCAAACAGCTCCTTTCCATTTCCATTCCTTGCCTGTAACGGTCACCTGATAAAACTTTTGAATCGTACTTCAGTCAAAAAAGACGGGTGGGTAATATCAGAGACATAACTGGATGTCATGAATACGAAAACAACTGACACGTTCCTTAACACTTCCGAATATCAATTAGTTGTATTTCACACAGCGAAAAGTGCAAAAATCTAATCAAACTGTTCTAGATTTGCACTAAACTAAGGATATTTACCTTCGATTTGCGAGCAAGAAATCCTAACAGTTCTTTAGAAATCTTTTAAAGCCATTAGAACGGCTGATTTTGTGTGATGCTTCCCACCGTTGTCATCTTTTCGTTGTTTTTTCACCAATGCAAACGAATAGCAGCTGTGTCGCAGTCGCTCTTGTCGGAAGCAAACATAGCTTTGCAAACGATACACAATACATCTGCTCGCAGTGGCGATAGAATCCAAACTGATCCAATTTTTATTAGGAGGTTTCTTTTTACGAGATTTCGTTTGTAGCTTTTTCACTAATGGGTGGTCCTAACGGCTATAAAAATAGCCGCATACATAATTTTAATGTCGATTATTTCATTTCGGATTTGCATAATTCATTGAAAGAAACTATCAGGATGCTGTACGGGATTCATTACTGCCTTTCAGAAGGACTCTTTCAAAATACGAGAAAGACAAACGCGCCTTATGAATTATCCTCTTTGATACTCGTTTATACCAAAAATTTCAGAAAAGTTTAATTTTGAATTATTTGAGATTATGTCACACAACTGAAAATTTCATCATAAAATTGTGATCATATTTCCGATGGCATGTAGCAAAAATTATGTTGATTCGTTAGATACAACAAGAGATATTCACGATCAAAAATTTATCACTCTCTCAGATGGTAAATTTTGAAAAGGCACCCCATAGTAAAGTAAGTCGTATTCACGACAAAACATATGATGTACACGGAACCGCAAAACAACCTAATTTTAACTACACTCCACCCAATTCGGGGGTTTCGTTAAATAACCTAATTTTAGATAAAGTGACTCTAGGCAGTTTTCATAAGGCACGTCCAAAAAATACTTAAAGATGAGATATATCAACTCAATGGTAAGTTGTATTTACTCTCGCTGTATTTTGACAACAATGGAAGGAGCGAATAAAAGATTCAGATCTTACTTTATTTGAAATACTCGAATGTTTGTTTACCATACTCTGAGCGCTCTGATTGCCCACCAAATGTCCCAGATGTTGGCTACGATAGCACTTGCTGGAGCGCCCTATCCTTGCCACCGTTCTGCCCAAAATACTTCCAGTTGTATAATAGGCAAACAGACATGTTATTAAGACTATCCCCACCGGAGTGTGGGTAAAAATAATTTGGCAACCATGATCATAACAGTTGCTAAACTGGTGAGAAATAGATATTAAATAATTAAATTTAGTAACGCTCTCCAACCAGATTAATCGTTTCTATTTTCACGCATTGCTAGAATGACAACCAGAAATGAGTGTTTAAGTAAAATAGTAACGCAATGCGTAATCATAATAGACACGCATTTAGCTACCCACTGGTGGGCATGGTCTAAGTGAGAATCGACTCAGCAATCTCAAACTTTAGGGTAACAAACAAGGTAGAGCGAATTTCGATTGTATTATTGATTGTTTATGTACGTTGCAATCAGATACAGATTTTTGACCTCCATACCGCAATACCGATATCTTCTAAAATACCGATAATACGCGGATTATAATCATAATCATGCGGATCATGTCTTATTTGTAACGATAACTTTCGTTTTTTGCCACAGCTGCCAATGCCCTGCCAAATCATAAATTTTCTTGAAAATTTGTCGGCAAAAACAAATTTAAATTTGGTTGGAACATCCCCCCGAGCCGTTGCCAAGTAAAATTTTTGAACTGGAATTTGCCCGAAGTCAGCCTTGACATAGGTTTCATCGTCCATCAGAAGACACCCGTCGAACTTGGTCAGCACCTGGTCATATAGTTTCAGAGCACGAATTTTGACCACACTATTCTGTTTTATGGTCCGATTTAACTGTTTGCTAACTCGATACGACTTGATTACTTCCCGGAATCGAGTTTGCCTCACGGTACTATGGACAGCACCGAATTTTCTGGCCAAATCACGGTCCGTCAGATTAGGATTCCTCTTAATCGTCTTCAAAATCTTACCACGAAGTTTCCGGTCGACAGTTTCATCCCGACGATTGGCTTGAGGCTTCCGAATCGTCGTCAATGTTTCCTTATACCGTTTGATAACGCGCCATACGGTATTTCTGGGCAATTTCAGCTGTTTAGCTAGCCTAGATGCAGACCACAATGGATTTTCCAAATAACTGTGCACAATTTTTCCCTTCTTTCGGCTTCCATGTTGATTGTTTACAAAGTACAGTCAATTTGCGGAATGTCAAAAATCATACGTGAAGCTGACAAAATTCCCGAAACGTGGGCGCCAAGAACTTCCAAATCCGTCCACAAGGAGCGCCACAATATGAGCAAACGTTTGTTATAATTCTAAATGAAGCAAGATTTACAGATAAATACCTATTTTTGGTTTTTGCTTGAATAGGCATGAGAAAAGGTTGTCGTGGGGTCTTTTTTTTTATGCCTTCAGCAGAGTTTATGACACCGATATGGTACAGATAGATTTTGCGACAAATACTGATTTTTGTAAATATGACCTGGCAACGCTGTTCTGAGTTTAGTCTCATCAAGATGGCGTCGTGCGTGACCAGAGATGCCATAATTTTCATAGAAAATCTGCATATCTCAGTATAAAAAAGCTGTATTAATTTGTATTCACTAATTGTATGAAATTTCTACAATAAAATGATGATGGTTCCATTAAATTATGGTTATAGAATGGTAAATTCAATGAGCATTTATTCTTCATATCATCGTAAGTCATTGTCGCGCTCACAGAAATATTTAACGACAACGTTTTCGGTCTTTTGTACCTCGGCCTTTTGCGTAAATCTAAACGATTTCGGCCATTCATATTTAGGCCTTTTTTGATTCGGCCTTTTGAGGTGCTCCCGTTTGAAAATGGTGACTTCATAAGTTCACATGGAATTCCAACGTCCAATATGCAACGTCAAGTAAGGTCATACAACTCTTAGTCTGACAATAAAGTTTCATGATGCCATGACTTCCTTGAATATCAGTTCAAATTATAATATAAATGTATTTCAGTGTTCATTACTTGGCTCATCATTTAATATCTGCTCAAAATATTTCCATTTTAATTTGTGATTTGTCTGTTGATTTATAAACTTTTACCTCGTCATTGCAATCGTTGGCTGTCGCATCGGTCAACGCTAATGCTAATAAACTCCCATAAGCGTCTGTGCAACAAATGGTCAATTAATCGATGGACCCGTCTGCCGATTGTACCAACGAAACCCTGGTTCCTGTCCGACAAAACTACTTATAGAACCAATGGAACCTCTAAACACTTAACATTTTTGTAAAAGGAAGTTATTTTTTTATCGCGAAGCCTCAATTTCACCTGGCTGAAATGATTCCAATCTTCTACCACTGAGGAATCTTTTACTAGTTCGATCCTCGTGCCGCCCATCGGAAGAAGGTGTAAACTGCGTACCATTGGCGGGCACGAGCCCACGTTCTGGAGTCCGTGTATGCTCCTACCGAAGATTAATATCCCCAGAACCGGAGGTAGCACGCAGTGCGACAAATTATCCCTCATATTCGAGAACAAACATCAACTTCTGAAACAAACAAGTCCCGGCGTGTACATATGCGTCTGTCGGGACCCCAGTTGGTCCACCAGGGCCACTGCTCGTAGAGTATAAGAGATTTTTCATGTTTCGTTCCCGGAGTTTTTTTTTGTTTTTGTTTTTCTTCACCCGTCGCTTTTACAGTCATCGTCGTTATACCTTTTGAAGAAACAGAATCCACACCGGCTGTGTCAGCACCGACAGAAAAAGGTAGTAGTAGTAGTAGTAGTGATCATAGTAAAAAAACAAGCCAAAAGTCGTGACTCGAAGAAACTTTTCAATTGTTTGGGGGTGGAACCGAAGTGATTTTTTATCTTCTCACTCTCCGCCGCTCGTGGCTTCTCGGATTGTCGGACCGGGACGGCGAACAGTCAAACGGTGCAGGAATGCCTTTTATCTTCCTCGTTTCCTCGAGGAACGGTTGATAGGGACGATGGAGTAGAGCTCGGGAGTGAGGTATTGACTCCGGTAACCCACGCAGCAGCAACAGCAGCAGCCTCATCGGAAGAAAGTAGTCAAATTGTCCAATTAGGGTGAACAAGCATCGAATTAGTCGATCGTATTAATTATTGCAAGGGGTCAAACGAGCAGCAGTCCGTGACGCCGGTAAGGTTCAAATGGCAGAATCGCTTAGATTTTGATCGAGGTTGTAATTTAAATTCGATTGATAACCGGTGGTTGTTGCGATAGAAGTGGTTTGCGAAAAATAAAATATCATTGCGGCTTTTAAATAAATTGCCATCTTGAATAGATTAGGAAATTGGACAAAATGAGTTATTCGTTCATTATCTCAATCCAACAGATCTGTTTGTCAAAGTACTATTCAAATCTTATTGCATCGATATCAGCATTGTCAAGCGAAATAAACTGGTAGCAATCTGACATTTCACCTTGCAATCAATCTCCGCTCGAAGGCATCATTTACAAAAAGGCGGTTTTTACTTAGAATTCTGAAGCGCGTAGTTTCTCAAATCTGTTGACGTTTCCGATCCGACTGAAATCAAATCCGCTCGGTCATCGTCGTCGGTGATAGTCTTCGCTTTTTTATGTTAGCAAAGGAAAAAGCTCAACACTATTCAAGATCTGTTCGGGCTGTGGGAGGGAGATCTATTGGATCGTGATTCGTCCCTTCCTCCCAAACGGCGGACGACCCAGCCTGGACTGCCAGTTTCACTGACCTCGCTAATCATACCAATCACATCAGAAGGCAACCAAACTAATCATTTCGTTTCTCTTCCCTATCTCTTGTTCACAGTAAATCGACCGAAAGGACAGCACTCGGCCCCGCGTGGAGGTCCGCCTCGATCGTGGACGAATGCGGAACTGACGGAAGCCCTACAGCATGTGTGGAACAAAAAAATGACCACCAGCCAGGCATCACGAATCTTCGGCATTCCGTACAATTCCCTGCTGATGTACGTCCGTGGCAAATATGGCAAAAGCTTAAAATTGGAGCAACTGCGAAAAGATTGTATAAGTGGCCCACCGATTGAACTGCTTCAGATGGGCATGAACAACAATAACAACAAAGATAAGAAGGATGGTTCTGACAAGGACATACCGCTCCACCTGGGTAATGGAGGGCCTAACGATGGACGAACTGGCGGCGGAAATGGTGGTCCGGATCAGCGTGGGCCTCGGTCGGCTTCCTCGGAACCGGATCTACTCGGTAGTCCTAACCCTCTGTTTAATCCATTCCCACCGGGATTCTATCCGGATTTCCCCGGTGGATTTCCTGGTCTCCCCCTTAGCATGCTGAATCTTTTGCCGCCGGACCGACACGGGCCGCATCATCAACTCCCGATGGGCATTGACGAAGACTGCAAAAGTGATCGATCGAAGCAGTCCCTGGATGATGACTACCCGCAACCGTTAGCCCTGAACCGGTCGTCCTTGTCCGGTCCGGAGCGGGCCGACGGTGGACCCGGCGGTCACGCGGCCGATAGCCGAAGGGAAATCTACCAACAGAACGGACAGGACTAATATTTATACTTTCTTGACCGCCTCAAGGCAATGCCACGGTATCCCAAGTGGGTAGGTTGAGAAAGTCGGGTAAACGAAAGAGCGCAAAGGAAAACAGAAACGTGTGAACAACTTCGAAACAAGGAAAGTGAAAAAGCAATTCAAAAACTACCTTCGGCTGTGTGATATTGACGAAAGAAAGAAAAAAAAAGCTAGCGCGCCCGGCGGCTAACCGGTTCGTGTCTAGGCTAGCCAATGACCGCTAGCCGTCGATGAAGCTGCGTTCGACGGCTGTAAAAAATAAAAGCTTCACCACCCAACGAAGCGAAAGCTGATTGAACAGAGCAACAAGCGAACGTGATAGCGTTAGGGTTTTTATTTGAACGATTCCTAAATATGTTTGTTTTATATTTTGAGTATATTAGTTGAATCATTATTTAAAGCAATGTTATAGTAGAAAAAATGCAATATTTTATTTTAACTAAAATTCTACCTTACTAAGTTGAAAACTATTTTATTTTCTGGCAAGATTCTGCAGAGGAGCAGCATACACGTGAACAACTTTGGGGCAATATTTGTAGTTGAAAATTGAAACGATAGAACGTGCGATAGAACAGGTAGAATCGCAGCAATTAGTTTTTAATCAATTTTTTTGACATACTAAGCGAATTAGTTTGGCGAGATGGTGCTTTATGGGATACAATTTAAGTTTACTCTGAATCTACTTGCGAGAGCCAAACGATTGCAAAGGATACAACCCTAACAACAGAACAGAACTTACCGAGCGAGAAGTTATGATTTTTCTTCAACAAAGATAAAACTGTGCAGTCCTTCAGATGGAATACAAACAAAACAATAGAACTACTAATTAAGAGATAAACAAACGTGCTTCCTGAGTATATAAGTTAAAGTATAAGTTTTAAAATCCATTTACAGTGAACTAAGCAGATTGAAACAAAACAGATCTAAGTGAATATACAGCATAACAGAGAAACAGAGGGTGGTAAATACGCATACACAAATACTACTACAATAGCTAATTTATTTATCAATCATAACTAAGTGAATCGTAGTGCTGTTATCGCGAGAGCAGTTATGTACACCATATTTTATTTTGAGTAGTATAATTTCTATTTTTGTTGAAGCTAGATATGATTTTAACGGAAATCCCGCCCCTCCTTCGATAGTTATTTAGTATTATTTTCAACCTACACAGACAAACACTAGAATGGTATTATACATTTTGTATATTTTTTAGTTTTCCGCACACCAGCGTACTTCCAAGCAGAAGCAACGGGAACCAACAAACGATACAGTATTAATCAAATAAAAACAGCAATTTTTAAATGAAATTATTTTCCTTGTTTTGTTTTATTTTTTCGGTTAATTTCACGTCCCCCCATCCCTTACACCCAACAGCCAGAATCAATGAAAGACTGAGCAAGCCCTGTTATCTGTTCCGATATTCCGGTTACGTAAGATCGAAACATTCCAACAGCCAAGCGTAAGTTGAAAGGCCAATCTTTAAACATTTTTGTTGATGTAATCAGTAACAAACTGAGTAAAAACCGAAACACAGACGGAAAATAAAACTAAGTAAAAAAGATCGACCGTGTAACAGTCGAAATACATTCACCGTTAGTGAAAGATATGAGGTTAGAATGTGGTCTAGCCTAAACTAAAAGAAAAAAAAAAATAAAACAAACAAACGAAAATCGCAGTAAAAAGCAAAACAGAATGGAACTAATTTTAACTCGCATTACATAGGTTACTACTACTGACGGAACCAGTCAGGCTATAAATCGGTTTGCAATCCAGAATCCTTGAGTTATTGAAACGGTATTCTAACCGTCTTAAAAAGGTCAGAGCAAACAGAATAAGCAAAACATGCGTCAAATGTCTGCATCTGGAAGTTTGCATTCTCGTTTATATTGTTTACATTAATCGACAGCCGATCTGTTCCAGTACCTCAAGCTACTAATAAGAAAAGAAATGAAAATTTATAATTGAAGATTGCAATTTAAACTAAACACAAAACTACAGATGGTAACACAATACACTATTTTTTACAAAATAAAGTAAACGAGTCGGTTTGTTAAAGTTTCTAACTTCAGCGAAACATAAGTTCAATGGAAGCTTTCCTACACGCAAAAGCAGAAATAGTAGGGATCATACACGCAGAGCGAGACCGCAAAACAATAGTTCCTCAACCAAACCACAAATATCCAGTTTCAAATATTGGTATACATACAAAACAAATGGAAACCAGCAAACTAACAATAGAAGACCATTCGCATCAACACAAAAAAACACTGTTTTGTTTTAGGATCGATCGATCGAATGGGTGCGGGGGTTGTTGCCACTTTAAGTGTGATTCAGACGCTCCGTCACGGTCCAAATTAGTTGAATTATTGCATTCTTATGGAGACATTCACACATAACGTCACCGTCACGGAACGTCAATTTTGAAAGTAGCCTTTCGAAGTTTTCCAGGCGAAATTGCGTCATTCTCTCGCCGTACGTGTCTTGCTTATTTCGCTGTTCCTTATTTTTTTGTTTGACTTTATTTGATATTCGTCATTCCCGCATATGCATACAAAAAAAAACGAATCCTGAAATTGTATTCCCCTTCATGTGAGTTTTTTTATTGAAAATATAAAATCAAGGCGCTAAAAATGTAGACCCGATTCAAAACGGTTCTACCAGTCTTGTATGGCAAGAATGCTGTAGAAACAGGACCAACAATAAATGCTAGGCGAAATTCTATGCCAGAAACGTTTGTTGAATTGTTGCCAGACTTTTGCCGGAATTGTGGTAAAATCCCGGCGAAAATGTTTGGTAAGCATTGCCAGCCGTTTGGGGGGAAAATCTGCCGGCCGCGTACAAGTGGGTCCAAGTGCAATAACCGATTATGACTACACTCAAAATAATAATCATGTTATAGTTACGCGAAAAGTTATGTGAATATTTTTCACCCTACTTTTCACGTAGGTTTTAATGGACTGGCATTTAAAAGCTGTTTAATGCATAATTCAGTAAAGTTACGTGTTTCATAGGTAAAATGTAATATACTGTTCATATCACATTTACCTATCAGTTCATATCAAATTTAGATACCAGAGATATTTCAGATATTTCAGATTTTTATATAAATCTATTAAATGAACAATATTATGAAAAATAAAACATTTATTTCAGAAAATTAGCATGGAGTTACAATGGCTGATAATAAAAAGCAACTGATAACGTCGTGTGATCTCGAATCGACAAGCCGCCAGAAATCGTTTTTGTTGTCACTGTCATCCAACCGAAATCGAAGTCGAGATCCGAGAACTCCCACATTTACATGAGTCCAGTGTCTCTAGCTTCCTACCGATTTTGAACCCGTGTTTCGGTGGACCAACGGCCTGTTTGAAGCATTCGGCCGGAGCGGGCACACTACCGGGCTCACGCAGGCACTGGGTCCAGTCGAACAAATGGAAACTTTTATACTGGAATGGTCCGGTCGATGTAGTAAAAATTGTAATTAAATAACATTTCTCGCAAATAATTACACTACTTACACTTTGAGGGGCTTTGTTCGACATTTCTTGACGTTTGGTCAATTCACGTAAACGCCATTTTTTGACGTTTTTTCAATTAACGTAAACCTATGCATTTTAGGGGGTGTTCGTATAACATTCATTTTCATTACGTAATATATTCAATTTAACATTTGAAACATTTTACGTGATTTTTCAAGTAAATCGAACGTGAATTTATATTTGAGTGTAGAACCCGCTCGGCCTTCTGGCTACCTGGGCAGCCATGGCCACCAGACGGCTACCAAAATTGTGTCAGTGACGGCTGTCAAATCCAATTTTGCAAAACATAGTCGCCTGTATCTTAGTTAGCCGAGTGTTTTCATCTTTTCACTTTCACCGAAAATGTCAAAGATTTCGATGTGGAAAAATCCTGGTGGATACGGTTGTATCGTTTGAGTTGTATGTCTGGCAGCGGTGAGGCAGTCGGTAACCAGAATATCTGCCAGCCATATTTTCCCGCTGGCAGCGTTTAGTCAGCCATCTGGCAGCAATGTGTATGCGGGACACCGGATGTTGCGCTTGATTCGGAATCTATCTAATTCATCTAAGTATCGTAATGAATTTCGTCTCAAATTTCGGACGATTTAAATGGGTTCAATTCGGTTTCGACTCAAATTGACGAAAAACTGTCCGTGAAACTGAATGTCAATGGGACCCCAAAATCGGTTAGAGTGAGAGGATCGAGCACTGAAAAACCGACAGTCGAGTAAAGTTTTTTCTTTATCTGTGTCGATACGCAATTGTACCCGATTAAATCTTCCGACATTCTAAATGAATCTCGACTCAAGTTCATCAACCGGTTTCATCGGAACGAAGTCGCACATAAAATCACGATGCGTGTTTTGTTTGACACGGTTGATACAAATTCTGCAGATTTCTCGTGCAAGTGATAGTTTCTCTTCGATTATTGTGACAAGATTATAAAAATTTTTGTACAGAATTCTACAATTCTGTTTTAATGTCGAAGGTTTCGGGTATCATTTTATATAAAGAGTTAAGTAGTAAAGTGGAAACCTCTTTGTAATTAATAGAAGATAAATTATACAAAGAGTAACTGTCACTTGCTTTCACGGTCATTAGCAAAAATTTAAAAATTGCAGCGCTGTGATACTAGCACCGCTGATCGGACCAAAGTGGTTCGCGTAAAATTCACTGGGATCGTATTCAATCGGTCTTAACCCGCTTTAATGGAATTTCGGCAGCCGATAGAAGCCTAGCTAGAAACCGGCATTCTCTAGTTGGACATGTCTTGCAAAAACGCCATTACTCTATTACACCTCTGGAACCTACGTAGAAAAAAAAGTACGGGTGTGTAATGTCAGAGACATAACTGGGTGTCGTGAATACGAAAAAACTTAAATGCTTTCTTTTTACTTACAAATATCAATTAGTTGATCGATTATGTGAATTGTGCCAGTTTTCCCTTTCTTCACTACTATAATTTGAAAGATGCACCTGAACTGAGTCGGTGCTATGCATTTTATATAAAAAATCAGCAGAAAATTCCTACAACTTCGAACTACAACTGGTTGAAAAAAGGCCGTATATAGTAAAGTAAAATTTCGCATAGTTCTTTGGGAATATGTTAATGGTTCTAAAAAGAACCGAATCGAAAAGTTCAGGAATTAAGGACTGAACCTGAGTTCAAGAGCTTAGGACAGAATTAAGTTGCAATTTAGTTCTTGAGTGAGTTGGCAGTGCATGCTTTGAATTCTAAACCTGTATTCTGGAACTAAGTTCCTGAAACATAGTTTTGAAAGTAAATTCCTGACCTGACACCTGTCAACCGAAGTCCAAATGAGAGCACGACCTCAGCATTTCATGCTTTAAACTTGGTTTGTTCTTACTAATGTCGGTGGGAAAACCTCACCTCGACATCCAGTTCCGTCTGAAGCACTAGAAGAAAGAAACGATTTTCAATCAAAGTTTACCTGTCATACTCGTCCAGTAGATAATCGGAACTGATATGTGCCTGACTACCTCAAAACCGTCGTCCGGGTGCGAAAAAAGCAAGCAAGCGTGATGAATTTTCCTCATTATTTTCAAAAGTTTCAGAAAACTCTGTTTTTCAGTTATTTATGGTTATCTCATGCTTTTGAAAATTTAACCATAAATTCCTGATTATATTTCTGATAAATTGTAGAGAAAATTATGTGGCTGGGTTAAGTATATCAAGAGATATTTGCGATAAAATTCTGCCCATTCTTATATGGGGTAAATTTTGAAAAGGCGCCCCTTAGTAAAGTAAGTCGTATTCACGACAAAATCATGAGATAAGGTAAATATAACTACCCAACAATCGTATTATAGGTATGCAGTGGACATGTCGATCCTATTGAAAAACGATTCTTGCATGGTAACAATCTGGTAGAAACAGTGCCGTCAATAACCGCTAAGTGAAATTTTCAGCCGGAAACGTTTTTTGCACTGTTGATGGACCGATGAGGTTCGACATAATTCACGGGGTATTAAAAATTTCCTACGATATTTTGACAGAAGGCAGAAATGCTCTGACGAAAAAGTCGTCCAATCGAGTAAATCTAATTGACATCTCGTTGATCGATGCTATAGACGTTTCTGGGAACAAGTATGCTATTTTTGGAACATGTTTATTGAACAGCTAGCAATCATTGATAGCTTAATTCGTTCAACAAATTCGATAAACAATTTGTTGTTGAACTATTTTTATGATGTTTATATTGAGCATTGGACATTTATTATTGATATTATTGGAGGATTCGGAATTGTTCTTATTACATATATTTTTGAACTAAGACTACGTAGCTGTAAAAAGCTTGTGCTATGGTTATGAAAATAACAATTTTTCATTTCAATCAGACTGAATGAACATACAGCAAAGCAAAGTCATGGCATTACAGCGTACAGAATCATTGCATGGCTAGTCCTACTGACACTCTGAATCCTTCCAGGTCGGGGCTCGAACATATCACAACTGGCCTGTACGACCACCGCCGTATGCATTGAACAGCCCAGGTCCAAAATATAGATGCATATATTTTAATAGATGCTGCAATGTTCATAACATCTTACCTATTTATGGAATGCAATCGGAATTGATTGTTGCATTTGATTACGAATCCATTTGGAAATCAAATTGAACACGGTTTATGGTACACTATCGGCCGACGTAGGTTCAAGCGCAGAGGTGCCAGATCTGCAGATTTGTCTGTAAATCTGCAGATTTTGTATATAGTGGGGTACACATTTTTTGTTGTGCAGACTTTGGAAAATCCAGTTTTTCGCAGACTTTCGTCAAATTTACAGACCTTTGAAATTGCCGCAATCATTTTTTTTTTGCTCGCCAACTCCGACTTGAATGGATTTTAATTTTTAGTCGAATCGTAGTACTAGTCATGCAATGATTCTGTATGCTATGAATCGGCTGCGAAGTCTGTTGAAACAAAAAGGCCAAATTCCACAAAAGGAAAGTAATGCCAAGACTTTGCTTTGTGTGACAAATAATGTCACTCACTTTCTCGGAAAAATGGCTGGGCCGATTCAATTTCGAGGCTTTGTTCTATACAAAATTCCTAAACTTTATCCGAATCAAATACCCAGTTTGTGCACAAATTTTTCTCGGAGCAGCTTAAACGGATTTGAACAGACTTATTTCAGTTTCTAGATCCAGATATAGAGGTCAAATCTTCAAAAGAAGTGGAGCTCATACCGGGGACGGTAAAACCTACACAATTAGAAAATCTTACATCTTCTTAGATCCACATAAAAGGTGTGTCGCGATTCACTTACATTCACAATACAAAGCATGTAAAGATAAGTCATATCATTAACTTCACAGTTGATTTAGCTGAAACTTACATTTATACAATCGCAAAATTTATTTTTACATGTTAGTAGATGTAATATTGTGTCATCACCGAAGAAATTACGGCATATTTGAATTTACGTTAAGCGTAAATTTCATTTTTTCTAAGAGTGTATCTTCTAGGCTTAGGCTCAAATAAAATATCTTATTGGGACTTATTTTGAGGATAATATCAGCAAACAACAATGGGCGTTTCCCCGAAAACATTTACCAGCCGACAGAGCTGCTACATGTCACTATCAACTAGCAAAGTTGCACGATGAAGATTGGAAAGCTTATGTCACTGGACTGCTGCCAACCAGGCTCTACCAATCATCATATATTGAGTGTCTGAGAGCCGATCTGTCATAACTTAAATACTCTTGATATTACACTCACCAGGACGCTCATTGATTGCGATGCGATTGATATTATCTTCATTTCTCCACTGTCACTGTTTGATTACGATGTGACTAAATATTAATCAAACAGCATAAACATTGAATTAAAACCATTTACACCAATAAACTCCGAAGTCCGATGACTTTTTGGAAAACACAATGAACTTTATCAATTTATGTTTATGTTAGTACTCTCATGAAATTTTTTTACTTCAACAGGGAATAGGAGAATGAGAGAGAAAACAAAAAAGTCGTCTGTCTTTGACTGAGTATACTTCTACTTCGTCATAGAACTATCGAGTATCTCATTTGACAGACACTTTGATCGTACCGATTACAGTTGACGATGACTTTAGTCAGTCTGTTAAGGTCATTTGACATGACACATGACAATTTGCAGCTCTGCCAGCCGACAGTTGTTCTGATTTTCGAAAAAATCATGTAAACTCATGCTTAAGCATGAATTTACAAACATTTCGTATTCGTACATTAAAAATCTGTTTATAATTGCCATACCCAATTTATAATCTTTGCAGTGGTAGCATCGCAGGCTCTGCTAATCACTGGTTATTACAGTAATTCGCATCGCTCGGAGGGCAATTAGGTTTTGCACAGGTTTAGGATGAACACCATTTGACAGCTATCAGTGGTTTGTTTACATGATCATTCCGTATCATTTCATTCTGTTTCATGTTATTCGTTTTCTCATTCCATTGGGTTCCTTGTCATTCCAGTCAAAACAAACCACCGACAGTTTATTTGTGTCGTCAACGTGCAAAACTAAATAGTTACGCCGAATGAACATACATTCAAAATGAAAATTCCCGTAAAATGAAATTTACTTTTGTATGCAAATTACTTTGTACAAAAAAACCGCACCATTGTGCAGTACTTCTACCTCACCTGAACGATCGATGTTTTCAGTTTAATTTACAGAAATATATTGTTCACATTAACAATTAACAGGATAATCTCTACAAATAGGATAAGGTTAAAGAAAATGCTCTCGAATAATTGAAATGATTCGAAACACAGATTGGAAAGAACTGAATAAACAATGCTTTTTAATAGTTCTCTAATACATAAAATAGGACACATTGATTAAACGTTTGATGTTTTTATATACAACATTAACAACAGCAACAGGAACAATAGACTTGGATTTTTTTTTATTTTCATTTGTCGAATGAGTCCTATTCCCTACAATGCAACGATGGGAAAATCTGAGGATGCCAAGGACATTACAGCAGTGCACTATAGTGTATACCAGAAGCAAAAGACAGATACGGCGAAAACGTCACAGTGATAAACCAAAAACTTACCAATAGAGCCAAACCATATATTTTTATTATTTACAGTGAAACAACAACCAATATACAAGTCTTGCGACAACAGTGCATTAATTATCCCTTTGAATAAGTGAATTAGGGAAGATCCAGATAGCAAGAGTTAAGAATGTTTGCCGAAAATTAGTTCGTTTCCTTTCTGCACCAACTTTTAACCGTAACTGCAAAAATAATTGAATGTTTAATTTTGGCTGTAAATTCGAGAACAGAGCGCTGTCTCCCAAAGTAAAGCTAAATCGTAACATTAAGCGTTGTACAAAATTTATTCTAGAACTGAGTGTCGTGAAACAAACCAAACCAATAAGGCAAGTTAGTGGACATTTTCTGTTGATGATAATAACAAGTTAATACCGAGCCTCCCTTTGTTTTCTGTAGAAATTATCACCAAACGAAATATGTTTTGCCTAGTATACGATTTAAGATCTAAATGTCACTCTGTTCAAATTTTCTCAGATAGTGGATTCTATCTATAAGACTTTCCGGGAGATGATCAGTGAACCATTCCATTGAAACTCAAGCATGACAGAAAGAAGTTTCAGTTATTTTGCAGAAATGCTAAATTCTTGAAATAATTCAAATATGCCAGCGAGAACAGACATCCGTACTGGGGAAGAATTTTTTCTCAATAAGAGAATAAATTAAGCATTTATCAAGACTCTCCTGGAACGCCTTACGGGTTTGTATTGAATTCTATCTGACTTCATCCACGAACAATGGACGAACAATGTTAAAATCTTAATCGAAACAGGTCTCGTAGTGTCATATTCCAAATTGGAACGTGAACAAAGAAAAATAATAGGCTAAATTAAAAAAATTCTGTAAACCACATGTACAAAATAACGTAGCTACAATAATAGGAACTGAAACAAAACTACCGCTGTTTTGGTATTTATGTTTTGTTTCTCTGGGAAATAAGCCCACAATCCGTTCCATACCATAAATTTTGTTTTCATGTTCAGATCAGCAGCAACAGATGTTAATCCTTTATAAACAACCTCAGCAAACCATTTGCAGCAATAGACAATCGGATTTCAACCGCAACAACAGGAACTACCATATATTGCAAACCTACAGCCCTACAAGTACATTTTCAAATCGGAGCACCCCTCGTTAAACTACTCAACTACTATTTTGTTTACATTAACTGTTTATACTGAATTACAAATTAAGCTGCTGCTCATCAAATGAAAAAAAAATAACGGAAAGAATAAAACAGGGTAATCTATTGAATTTCATATACATTAAACGAAACAAAACAAATCGAAACAAACAAACAAGAGCAGACAACTTAAACTACACAATGGAAAAAATAATATTAGAGCTAGATACTACATAGTAAACACAAATGAATGAATGAATGATGACTTGATGAAATCGGAGCACAAACTAGTTTGAATATTACTTGACAGTCGGATGTCAAATGACGGAGTTGCGTGATTTCGCAGTAGAGAAAATTGTAGAGTGAATGAGCAAATATACAGTAAATATTTGTAAAATGTAATTTTTCGATATGTGATATCAACCTGTACTGTTAATATTATAATCAAAGTACTTTTAATTTTTCAAACTCAGTTGAGATATTTCGAACTTTTGGTTTTTAAACATATTTGGTACTAGATCGTATTGACGTCTGTAAATAAAAATCGAAAATTTCGGTAAGGTAGCGGTAACAAAAATGTGCAGAGAATATTCTTTGGTCGAAGAGGAAAAATAGTCACACACACGGGTGTGGAATGTAATAAGTGAAAAAAATAATGAAAATTTAATAACAAGACAAAGTAAATCCAATGTCGACTTGGACGTGAAACGAACAAAAAAACATAAATAAATGCAGTTTTAGGCAAATGGCAAACAAAACTAACTGTTATTTAGGCACAATTATTTAAACAAAAAGAATAAAATCCAAAGTTAAATGATTTGGCTGATACGAGAGTAACAAGTAAGTGTACGTGCACCCAGTGTCAAACCCACGGAGACACATTTGTGTGTTTATGAGATATTTCCTTTCTATTTAAACTTATTGATTTTGATTGTTTTCGAATGCGTTCGCTGATTTTTGTACTTAAGAAGTGATTTCTATAGTGACAGATCTATCAAAATTGTAAAATAATTCGGCAAAATATAAGAACAAAACGATACAAAAAAGAGTTATTCAGAAAAATGAGAAAAAAAACACAAAAAACGTAATTTAACCTTAAGAACGAAAATTATAAAACTAAATAAGGTGGAAATTGTAAGAAAAATATTTGGCACTTATTGATATTTACTGTTATATGAACAATTATGAAACTGAAATAAAACTAATTGATAAAAACGGTCTATGAGTGTATATCTTGAGAAAATCGTTTTTCAATCTCTCTTGTTCTTCAAACACGTCAAATATTGACCGTCAAACAGCTGTGATTTTGTTGAACCGCATCGGCGCACAGTGGTTCAAAAGCGCAATTTCACGCTCTTAATTGATAACTCATAGGATCATGGTTTTTGAGGTACAGTATTTTCAGCAAAGTTGCTCAGAATGATAGACGCCATCTTTTGGTAAATTTTATTTATGTGATTAATCCCCCTAAAAGTGAGATAAACATTTTATTTTAGCTCAGGGCCAACATAGGGGCTAAGTTACTTCGACAAAGTTGTGAAGAAAGTTATTTCAAACAAGTTTGCTGAAGGTACTATTCCCGTAACTTGAGTGTAATTCAAGATATAATGTATTTTCTGAAAAGGGTGTCCAAAACCAGTTTTTGTAAGAAAACATTTATATTTTCAATTTATATGAGTTTTTCATGTTATACAAAGTTTTTCATCTTTAAAAACTACACAACTTTCTCAAACATACTATGCTGCTATCATTTCAGTTTAATGAAATAGAGCAATTTTTCATGTTTTTTTTAATAAAATTCTAACTTGTCTATTATCAAAAGGCGCAGGAAGATGCAGATGAGACTACTTACATATTAAACTACTTCAAAAGAGCTTTCGTACCGTGGTTGAATTACTCGTCTGCGATCGTCTGCAGGCGAGATATGTTCTTTTCAAATATCCTTGTCCTTGACATTTTCAATGATAAGGTTCATTGTATGTCAGATCAGATTTTAGTATATATTCGTTACAATGGAAACTCTCACAATAAAAGGTTTTTATCTACATCGAAGTCTACAAATAGAAAAGTTTAGTAATAATTACAGACGTTTTTTGAAAATAACTGTCCGACGGTTTTTGAAAGTGAGATAAGAAGCCACGACTTTGAAAAAAGGCAATCATCATGTCGAATTGCGTTTTTTCTATAGAAAAGCTCTGCGGATAAATATCCTCTATTCATCAATTAATGTGGAGATCGATAAACGCTTGCTATATTGTTCTGTTCATAATGATTAAGAAGTTTCTTTTATACAGATGTCGGGAGTATTATACACGCGAGCAATCCAGATCACTTACGAATCGGGATCCCATGAATTGGTAAGTAGTTTCATTGGATCCTTTGGTTACAAATATTCGTGAATGGCCAAAACAGTCCAAGAAAAATCTGTCGAACGATGCTAAGAGTCTTTTAGCTGGTTAAGAACATTGATCTGACATACAATGAACCTTATCATTGAAAATGTCAAGGACAAGGATATTTGAAAAGAACATATCTCGCCTGCAGACGATCGCTGATGAGTAATTCAACCACGGTACGAAAGCTCTTTTGAAGTAGTTTGCGCCTTTTGATATTAGACAAGTTAGAATTTTATTAAAAAAAAACATGAAAAATTGTTCTATTTCATTAAACTGAAATGATAGCAGCATAGTATGTTCGAGAAAGTTGTGTAGTTTTTAAAGATGAAAAACTTTGTATAACATGAAAAACTCATATAAATTGAAAATATAAATGTTTTCTTACAAAAACTGGTTTTGGACACCCTTTTCAGAAAATACATTATATCTTGAATTACACTCAAGTTACGGGAATAGTACCTTCAGCAAACTTGTTTGAAATAACTTTCTGCACAACTTTGTCGAAGTAACTTAGCCCCTATGTTTGCCCTGAGCTAAAATAAAATGTTTATCTCACTTTTAGGGGGATTAATCACATAAATAAAATTTACCAAAAGATGGCGTCTATCATTCTGAGCAACTTTGCTGAAGATACTGTACCTCAAAAACCACGATCCTATGAGTTATCAATTAAGAGCGTGAAATTGCGCTTTTGAACCACTGTGCGGCGTAGAGCACTATATGATCGAAGCAGTGCGATCGGGCCGTCATCGGGTAATTTTGCTTCATTTGCATTAACCATGTAAATCTTAAAAACGCATCCTCATGTAGATTAATAAGGTAATTTTCTGAAAAATATGTATCCTGCGCAAAAATCATTCTGTAACACATCTGAACAAGAATTTCAATCTGGCAAAAATGCAACAACCGTTTCCTGCTGAGAATTTTGCCTAGCGGTTATTAACGGTTCTTTTCTGTCGGATTCTTGCCATTCAAGATTGGCAGAACCGTTTTGAATCGGTTCTACATTTTAAGCGTCTTGGTGTTATTTTTTCAATAAAAGATACATATGAAAGGCAATAAGTTTTTGCCCTTCATATATACTAATCATGGAAAATGTTATTGCTAATAACATTGCTTTCTCACTACCAAACATACCCATATTTCAATCTCATTTACCTCGTCTCAAGATTCATTTTTTGTACGTTCATGCGGGATTGACGAATATCAAATGAAGTCGAATAAAAAAAAAGAAAAAAGAAAGAGGAGGGAAATAAACAAGACACGTACGGCGAGATAATGACGCAATTTCGCCTGGATAATTTCGACAGCAGCCGGAATGTAGCCAGCCTTCTCACGGTTGCCAGAATTCCTCACAAGCGGGCTGTAGAGCAACGGCAAACCGTCGTGCTGCTTGTTTTGTTATCTTTTTCATTCTTTAACATGTTAACAATGTTAGCAGCAACCTTCATCGACATGCAATCGTAAGCTTCGAGCATGGTTCGTTCGATGTTGGAATTTACTGGGGTTCCCTAAGCTTTTATCTAAGACTCGAACCAATCGGGCTGTTCATCGAACTTGTTTTCTCGAATCGATAAAGCTCGCAATACACAGTAAAATCAAAGTGTTTATTTATGAGTATTAATTTTTTTCGGTTTTGTTCATTCCCACATTATCAGATCCGAATCAATTCCGAATCGGCGAGAAACAATTCCAATTCCAGCGCAACAACCGATTCCGAATGAATTTCGCCTGCAACCGGTTGATTCGGAAATCTGTCGGAATTGAGTGAGAAGATGCGGACTGAATTGTCAATTCGTCTTCTTCTTCTTTTTTTCCGATTTTGCACGTTTTCGTGCTGATTTTCAGTTTATTTTTAAATGAAAACATTACATTACTGAATGTACAAATTGAAATCTTCATGTTTTTCGGATATACAGAACTAGTAAATAACCAGTTCTTATTAGAATTCCAACATAAACTGTTGAAATTCGCTGGAAATTAACAAAACGGCCTACCTTAGTCAGCATCATCCATTCCTTTAGTTGGAGTGTAGTGAAATGGCTTAAGGCGCCTAAATTTTACACTAACACATTCATAAAATGAGCGAATATTCAATGACATTTATAATGTCACTGTCAATAAGGTTGATCGAGCAACCAACTCAGGCGAAAATTCTAGCACTGAACCGATCGAGCACTGAAAAATCATGCAGTCGAGTAAGAATTCATTACGCATTCCGTCATTTCGATAATGTGGGTTGATGCAGCTGGGTTTCCGAGACCCACTCAGCAAGCGGTTATATTTTGTTGGTCGTTTAGCGTTTGTTGTACGGCATGCTGCACAAAATAAGCGTTTGCAGCAACTGTTGTTTTTACTCCTATCAAAATAGTGTGGAAAATTGGTGGTATCTTCATATGAAAAGAAACTTTGTTGTTATTCAACATAAAGTAGAAGTATTCTACAGGTACGTAGTGTTCATTTAAAAAAATAAATGAAAAAAACTTCCAAAATTCTCCAGTAAAACTAGTTTGACTAAAAAATGGTCCTCAGTTCGATGGTCTGTTTCAAAATCGGCAAACGAAGGTCCCGTGTTGGCGTTCTGTTGATCGATTAATTGGGCGTAGATTAGACCAACTATACAACGTATTGGACCAACGACAGACCACTGTTTAATGTTTTTTTTCTAAGAGGGTTCTTCCGAAAATGTTCATATCGGCAGTAGTGATTTGCAACGATTTTTTCGATTATTCAATAGTACAAATAGATATCAGTAATAAAAGTAAACTCGTAGTAGAAGAAAATCGATTTCAAAGTGATTAAGACACTTTTTTAGTGTAAACTACGATTAAACATGGAAATCATCAGAAATGTGTAAAATTTGGTAAGGTCAGGTTATTTCGGATCCACACTTTTTTAAACAGAAATCAGTGTAATGTTGATTTCTCAAGTACTAGAATGTTTACGGATCAATTTATTTTGGATACTTTATTTATTTCTGGGCATTTGAAAAATGAAATTGAATCAAGTATAATGTTCTTATCTAAATAAACGTTAGCTTTCGCACAATAAATTAAGATCAGCATTACCACCTCAGAGTAAAAACTATTTCTTCCATTTCTATTTGATTTTTCAAACGAATTTGTCCGTTTAATTGGACCTTTATTCCGACCTGCAACGTCACTTGTTTTCATGTCCCATCTTCCTGTTTTTCTAAAATTAAATAACAACCGCCCGCAGGAAAATCTCGCTACCATTGTAAATCTAAACGGCAGACGAAAACGGCATAACATGAAATTTCATCCGAACTCGAATGACACAAGATCAGAATATTCCAATTAAAGCTTCAAATCGTTTCATAGCACTTTCTGCCTTGCTGTCTAGCAACAACCTACCTCTAGCATGCTTCGCGTAGGACTGAAACGTTAGCTATAATTTCGCATATATTTATAGATTCGAGTGCTTCCACCAGCTTCGCTTTTGCATCGATTGATTAGTTAGAGCAATCCTTCAAAACCGTCGTCTACGTTAGGGGAATCCGGTATGCCGAAGATTTTTAATTTCAAAATAGATATATAATTGAAAATACATGGCTATGAACATTCAAATCAATACGTAGAAATATTTTCAACCAGTTGGTGAAATATTATTACTGATGGAAACTAAACTGAGTGAGCTGTAAGTGTTCAAAAGCTGACCACATTTCTACCACAGACTAACAGACCTGACAGTATGAGTAAATTCTTATAAAAATAATTTTTCGTGATGCACTAGTTCCACCTATATTGTACTGCGCGGGCTATTTACTATCTGTACACCCCTTGTGTTATGTACAAGTTTTTTTACTAGTTGATTTCCCCTCGTTTGTCAACACCGATCAGCTGCTTGCAGGGATGCCTGATTTCATCAAAATATTTGAAAATGAATCGTCACAATAAATTATTGGATTACGTTGAAAATATATTTAACTTTTTCGCGATGTTGGAAGGTAACCATTTATTTGACTGTTGTTATTCATCTAGACTATTTTTTATTGTGCTGGTAGTTTTCATCCGAAATTAAGTGGCGGCAGACCAGAAGCAAGTAAATATTGTAACAAAACGGGTTCGATTTTTTATTGCATTGGAGGATGAGAAGTAGGCACAATTATGTATATAGTTTTGGCAATATGTATTAAATCTGTATCCTGCATGAAATTCGCATGGACGTAGACAAATCAATACATTACAGGTAATTCTGTATGAATGGCAACTCTGTTGGTAAATGAAAAAATAAACACAGTCTAGATGACAGAAAGGATATTTTTGATAGGGTAACGTGGCGCCATCATGACACAGGTGAGTACTGTCCCAAATAAAGGAATATTCGAAATGACCGTTAAAATGATTGAAGAATCTAATTTGAGTGTCCTGTCTGTTAGTCTGTGTTTCTACTTGTATTTACCCTTGAATTTCTGATTTACACACCTATATAGAAAACAAAGATGTGTCCCACATAAAAATTTAACCGGAAAATTTTGACGCAAAACCGGTTCGACTTGTCACCCTACTACCCAGTAAAACCGAACATCGGACGCATCGTGCAAGAAAGCTTTTGATTGCGTTTCAAGCTTACAGAGTGTATCGCTAGAACAAAAGAGTGAAGAAATACCAAAGCAGAAAGCGGTTGTCTGATGTTCAGGGGATGGGATATATCGGAGTTGGATTTACAACACCGAACATAGGGCCAGAGTTTTTCTGGCCCTAAGAGGCGAATGACCTTAAGGTTAAAGCCTCTATGATCGAATCAAAAGAATGTTTAACACTCGGGGAGACGTCGGTTCGAAAATGCCGTGTTTGATATTCCTTCGCTCTGTTTCTCTAGCGATACATAATGTAAACATAAAGCTTTTTTAGGTCCACGCGGTTGATGCAAATGGTGCAGAATTGTCCGATGACGGGCCGATGGATGCGCTACGATCGGCCCCATATCGTGCTCAATCGGTCCGATAATCGGGCCGATGATCGGACCGATACGGGTCGACAAATTTCATAGGGTACATGTGCCTTTGAAGCAGAGATGCCATTTATACAAATTTTTTTTTTACAGATTTTAAATGCGCATGCAGATTTCATACAAAATACAGATTTTGTACAGATTTCCTAAACTCAAATCAGATTTCTAAAGATTTCAGATTCAGGTTTTGGGGTTAGTATTTGATGTTAAGCGCTAAGATCCCACATCAACTTACCAAATCACCATTTTAAAAGTATATGAAATGGAAATTATGTTCTGTTGATTCCGATTGCATTTATTTTCGTCGTTGAAGTGTAAGATATGAACAGAACTTAGAATTGTCACGCATTCTCAATGAAAGAATCCAATCCAACAGCCTCATTTTCAATATTTTACTGTCTCATTCGTATATGACCGACACCAGAACAAACGAAAAGAGATGAAGCATTTTCGTTTCTCATTTAAAATAAAAAAGACAGTATAATTACCAACGTCACTCTTTCCTCTATGTCAAAACGAAACCAAACTAACATCTGTAGGGAGCGTCAGCAGAATTTCAATTCTCACTGTTTCACTTGTGACGCTTGGCTATAAACAGTGACCAAAAATGGCAAATCGAAGTAATTACACCACAGAACCTCTTTGGAAACCAAAACTACTACAAATTCGAGCACCAACAGGTGAAAGTCACTGTGAAACAACCTTTTTCTGTCATTTTCGATTCTTAAAGCTTTGGTTGAATACCGACACTGCGTACTATGGGATTTTCACTGACAACCGCAAATGACTGAAAGGGCAAATGAACGAAAGAACACAATTTTGAAAATACCGTTGCGCTTATGTCATTGCGACATAGGTTTCGTTTTTATAGTTTGATAGCAAAGCTGAGAGTGATAATAATATCTCGCCATTTTCGTCTATTTTAAGTTAATGAAAATGACTTTTACTAGCTCTGGATATGAATATTGAACGCATATTGAATTTCTATACATAAATACAGATTTTCTGTGGAAATAAATACATTAACACTAATTTTCTTTGAAAATATCTGGCATCTCTGCTTCGAAGCTTTCGTTTGCAAAGCTCGTTTCATCGACTGGTTTGTTTTGTTCGGCATCTTCGCAGGAGCCGCCTTTGCCGATCCGTTTTTTGACAGTTTCAGCTGAGATTGTTGTTCACTTCTCGCTCATTCTCTCACCGTAGGATTTTGACATGAGTCTGCTTGACTGCAGCATGTCTGACGTTCAGGCCGCTAGCTAGCTAACAGCAGAGCAGTTCACTGTTGTCTGCTTTTCAAGAAAGACTTATGGGGAGCTAATGGTCTGTGATTGGCCCTTCGTAAATGCGTAGAATTTCTGTTTCCTCAAACTAAGCTTGCAAATCAGAAAGTGTGTTTTGTTGATTTTACTTCCAAAGCAAAATTCTCAGTTGGCAGGTCAACTTTCGGTGGTGAACAAAGTGCATAGATGCCGAAGATTGTAACCCGTTTCGGGCGGATGTGTTTGTGCTCTGTACCCATGAAAGTTTAATTGAAGAAACAGCATACATAACAGTGAAAAATCGAAGCTGGTGGTGGTTGCCAATAAAGTGCGAGGAAAATTGCTCGGATTAAGTTAAGGCTCCGTCCGTATGTAGGTATCGTGTACCAGTTTACAGTACAGCTCGTGGGAGTCATACAGAATATGGGAAAAGTCTAGTAGAACAAAGCGCGTTCGATCTGCTGCCCCGACGAGATTTTGAGTTCGGATCTCTGTGAAAAAGTGGAAATATTTCCGCACAACTGCTCAAGAAAACAAAGGAAAAGTCAAAAGCTTAGCACGAGTGCGGTGAAATAGATTGTAGGAGTGCTAAAAATATCCATCAAAGAACGCGAATTGTTTATTTTTACTCGACCTCTTGTTTGTTGTTGAACATCTTCACAGTAGCCCTAAGGTGAAAATAACGCAAAACTACATACCACAGTTGTCGGCGTAGAAAGTTCTTCAAGCGACCGGACATAGCGAGGAAGGTTGATCCCTCTTAACATATGATAGCATTTATGTATGGATATCTCTGAAAGGTTTGTTTTACATAACTTTTTTGGAATGTGTGTGTGCACGGATTTGTGATTCGATTCTGCATTTTTATTGTTGTTTTTTTTATATATATCTGCAGTGTGTTTGTTTATTGATCCTTTTTGTGAATCGGATTTGGGGGGTGTTTCGTTCGAAGTCGTTAATAGCAAAGAAAACTTACTTCATTCTTGTTTTTATGCTACCAGGAATGTAGAAATTCAATTGACTACGGGCATTACGAACGTTTCATTAATTTATATACAATGTCGCAAAATTGCCCGAAACCTCGATATCATTACCAGAAGATAATGCCATAAAAGCTAATGATGTTGCAAGATTGGTTTACCAGTCGATGATTTGTTTGCTGATCATCTCAAGTGGTAATACAAAAAATAATTTGAAACATGCGCTGCGACTTTTTTTTTGCAGAAACCGACCCTGTCTTATTACGATGTTTATTTAGATATAGAATTCTAAACTTTCAAGTTCTTATTGGAATGTGATAAATGTCCGATTCAATATTATTATGAATTTCTGCGATACCTAAATAAAGATAATCTGGTTCTAAATTTCTGATCTAGTAATAGTCACTATCGCATATTGTCCCACTTTTGGGGCAATTAGTTCCGGTTGAATGAAACTTTCCGGAATCACATCACCCATCAATCAGGATTCCACTTCATCGCTTAGAAACGATGTGTCAGTCATGCATCCTTCGCATCTCATCCCATCGTTGCCACCAACAGCAGCACCAAAGAGGGGGGTTTAAACCAAACCACAATGGCACTACCCCTGGAATGACACTTTTGATTCCCTTCCAGCATGCAAGGTTGGTTAGTTGCCACAGAAAAAACCTTTGTCGTCTCAGTTACGGTACATCCAATGAAACGAGATTGTGGCTTCGAAGAAATTAGAAAAAAAACACGTTTGTTTATCATGGTATGACATTTTACAGCAGCAAAACTTCGTTGTCACAATTAGTGTTTTTTTAAATAACCAAACCAAGCAAAATTCTATTCAATAAGCCTGCCCTGATTCAGTGACCGTATGATGTAAAACAATAACAGAGAATTAGCGGATTCTGGATTTTTTCCCCGTAACTAGAACAGCATCCATGCTGTTCTCACGGATAAAGCATTCTCTGGATTGACCCAATTTTCGTTCTCCTCCTAGATGAAGTAGCAAATTTCCACACAGCCAGGTCGAATGACTGAATGAACGAGAGAAAAGGAGAGTGTGACCGGTCGGAAGTGCCAAGCGATTGTACTGCTAGTGTACGTATACGGGAACGAACAACATCAGGCTGACGGGGAACCGACAGTCGAAGGGAGAGTGGATCTGTGGAAATTCAGTTTCATTCAATAATGCTCGGGATCAAGGATGTCAGGTCATTTTTTCAAAAATCTGTGATCAAGCCAAAAAAAAAACATCAATTTTCGGTGTGCACTTAATAATTTGTTGGAAAATACAGGAATATCCCGTAATAATTGAAAGAGAAAGTAAACAAAGAGAAACTGTCATTTGCACTTGGGACCTTTTCTATTGTTTATCGAGATTTTGGTGAGCAAAAAAAGGTCTCGCTACTTCTAACCGCTCTGTCGGATATTCAATTTCTCTCAGTTTTCCCTAGCAAATAGAAGACTCATGAGGGCTCATCTGTGTTCAGTCTGTGATCGAATCTGTGAAAATCTTTTATTTTTAAAATCTGTGCAAATAACTGGATCTGGCATCTCTGCTCGGGATATCACGCAAAAGAGCTGTCACGATGCCATCTTGGTGAGATCTACACGGAACCGCAAAACAACTTAATTTTAAGTACATTCACCCGTTTTGGGGATTCCGTTCAATTATTCCTAATTTTAGGTAAAGTGGCTCTAGGTAGTTCCCGTAAGGGACGTGAAAAAAATACCTAAAGATGAGTTATATTTACTCTCCAGTTGAGTCGTAATGACTCAATTTCAGGTTGATACGGTTTACTCCATTTTAGCTTATTGAACGAAACCAATAGCGAGGAAAACTGAGTCCTTAAGGTTCCGTTCTAGCTTAACATTAGTTAAGAAAAGCAGACGGAAACAAAGACACAACAAAATATCACATATCATGCACCAGCCGAAGAATCAAAGACACATTTGATTAGTAGGTAAATGGCTTGAAAAGTGTTAGCTAGCGGAATTAGTAGAGTTGCGTTTCATAATATCTAGAGTAGTTCAATTGGCAGCACGATTTCGAACCGGGCAAGGTCGGAGAAGGTTGCGAATTATGAACTATCTTTGAGAATTGGCGTCTTCAGGTTTCGGTTTTTCGTTATTTTTGTTTTACCTGTCATTTTTCAGTTTTCGTTGGGTAATGCATTGAAGCTATACATTGGGAGTGTTATCATGCAAAAGTATGGCTTAGGCATATGTGGCCTAAACTGTGTATTATTCCTAGGTGCGTAAGGACTTTTCTAAAACAATCAGTTTCATAAACCTATTCGTTTTCGTATTTATTGGTAGTACAAATTAGTTCGGTCCGTTTTCAAAACATGGCTCTGGCTGTTATGGACATTGAAACCGGGAGACATTACTGGACATGAAAAAATAAATATTTTATGATAACCCCAAGAAGAAAACCTTTTTTAATCAACCTAGTAGTGTTGTGTGTGATGGAAATAAGAGTGGTTTCCGAATAACTAATCCGTTTATTAATGGTAAGATTAAAAATTTCCTGACAAATCGTGGATTTCATTAGATTTTATAGGTTAGAGTTTTCAGGTGTACTCACGTTTAGTACTTATTCCAATCACTATCTCTGTCTTCCTGTTCTCCTATGTTTTCTGCTTTATCTTTCCTCCGCTACTTCAAACTGTTTCCGATGACTGAACTGTTCTCAGTTTTCGATAGTTTAGCTCGCAAACTGCAATTATTGCTGCAAGCGTAACTTTTCATTAGAAGTTCGATTTTAATTCTAGTACAAATTGAATGTGAATGTGATTTCTTACCCTTTAACTAGTGATAATTTTAGGTATAGGAATCGCTTAGGCTAAGTTTAGATGTATATAGAATATAAGCTTAACAACTTAAAATAAAAAATAGCAACTCAAATCTATGCCACTTTTTGTCTCGCGATTACCTTTTTAACTTAACTGTCGATTAGTGATGTATTTTTTTACTCGATTAATCAAAATAATCGAATAAAAGGCTAAAGTAATCGAGTACTTGTAATCGATTAACGGTAGTTGCACTACCGAGATAATCGATTAATTGCAATCAAATAATCGAGATCTATATCAATTTGTAGATAACGTTTAGTCTTATGCTGCAGACAGAGTGAACGCGAGAAGCTGAGCTAAATGGCATTAGCAAATCAAAAGCGAGATTGATACTAGCAGCAAATCAAACGAGACTCAGCTTTCAATCTAACAGGGTTCCCTTTGATTTGCCGTACATTTTCCGCTTTGATCAGAATCAAGCTTGCCTCAGCTGCTCGCGCTCACTCTGTCTACAGCCTTAGGTTGAGCTCTAGGACAGGACCAGACGACTATGTATTCGTTTACGAAGCCAGCCCACGATTGGTAAAAATTGGCATAAGCAAATACACGATTTTTAAATTCATGTTACCGCAATGTGAAAAAAGTGTTGTCAGGATCACCGGTATTGGTTTGTTTTGTTCTTAATGTTTGAGAAGATGAATTTTTTCAGTTGATTACTGTTTGCCATAATTTGTAAATGAAGTAAATATAAAGTGAAAAGCATTGTTTTGCAAGCGAAGCCATTCGAAGAATACACAACCAAAGTTCTTCAGTTGTAATTGAAATTAAATTGAATATTTATCATCTTTTTTCTGTTCTGATATCATTGGTCGAGAGCCTTTTGTAATTTACATCAGGGATCCACAAAAATAAGAAGATGCATTTCATATTGGAAAAAAGTGGATGAAATCATATACGAATAATGTCCGAGAAACACATGTATTTCGCGCATGGTGATTTGTCGACAATACGATTCAGTTACATGGGTCTTCCTCAGGGCTCATGCTTAAGCCCCCTTTTATACAATTTTTACGTGAACAACATTGATGAATGTATCAATACATCTTGCACGCTAAGACAACTTGCCGACGACAGCGTTGTGTCTATTATAGGACCCAAAGCTGCCGATCTTCAAGGACCATTACAAGATACTCTCGACAACTTGTCATCATGGGCTCTTCAGATGGATATCGAGTTCTCTACGGAGAAAACTGAGTTGGTTGTATTTTCAAGGAAGCGAGAACCAGCACAATTACAGCTTCAACTAAGGGGTGAAACCATAGCTCAGGTCTTCACATTTAAATATCTCGGGGTCTGGTTCGACTCCAAGGGAACCTGGGGATGTCACATTAGGTATCTGAAACAAAAATGCCAGCAGAGAATAAATTTTCTTCGTACAATAACTGGAACTTGGTGGGGAGCTCACCCAGGAGACTTAATAAGGCTATACCAAACAACGATATTGTCCGTTATGGAATATGGATGCTTCTGCTTCCGATCCGCCGCGAACACCCATTTCATTAAACTGGAAAGAATTCAGTATCGTTGTTTGCGTATTGCCTTAGGTTGCATGCAGTCGACTCACACGATGAGTCTCGAAGTGCTCGCGGGCGTCTTACCGTTGAAAAATCGATTCTGGGATCTCTCATATCGATTGCTAATCCGATGCGACATCTTGAATCCGATGGTGATTGAAAACTTCGAAAGGCTTATCGAGCTCAATTTTTTTTTTTTTCATAAATACGTTTATTTCATAGGCAATATACATAAGTTTTTCTTCGCCGTGGCATCCACAATACATAGTAGTTTAAACCTAATACATTTCGAATATCATATTAGTATGTTGGTACTCATTAGTTAATCTAAACACTGTTTTTATCAAGCGAGTTGCTATTTTAAATTACATTAAATAAAATACATTTATTTTGTACATGATCTTATAACTATTTCAGGATTGTTTGTATCAGTTCACCACTTATATTCAATATCCTATAGTTGTCTATTGGTTGAACTCATGGAAGAGAAAACAGTTTAACATAAAATAAAATTTAAATTGGAACTCCAATGGATTTAATGAAATGATAAAGAAGTTTCATGTATGGAAGGTCACGACAAGCAAGAATGTCGCGAACTGGGACATTGGATAGTCTACCTTGGGTACGCAAGGAATTTATTAGTTGAGATCTGACATCACGAAACTCCACGCATGTCCAAACAACATGGTCAATATCGCGGTAACCTTCGCCGCAAGCACAATGATTAGTCTCGGAAAGTCCAATTCGAAGGAGATGTGCATCTAACGTGTAGTGATTGGACATGAGTCTGGACATCACACGAATGAAATCTCTACTCACATCCAGTCCCCTGAACCATGCCTTTGTCGATATTTTAGGAATAATTGAGTGCATCCACCGACCCAGATCATCTTTATCCCAAGAAGCTTGCCAGCTGGCAAGTGTTCTTTGGCGAGACGCGCTATAGAATTCGTTGAAAGCAATCGGTCTCTCATAAATTTCACCCTCAATAGCACCACGTTTGGCTAAAATATCGGCTCTTTCATTGCCTGGAATGGAGCAATGAGCCGGAACCCAAACTATTGTGATTAGATAATTATTATTCAATATGTCGTTCAGACACTGTTTTATTTTACCCAAGAAAAACGGTTCATTTTTGCCAGCAGCGTTTGAGCGAATGGCTTCAATTGCACTCAGACTATCTGTGAAGAGGAAATAATGGTTTGGAGATAATGTGACGATTACATTCAAGCTATAATGAACTGCTGCTAACTCTGCTATATAAACAGATGCAGGTTCTTGAAGCTTGAATGAGGCCGAAACATTATTGTTGAACATACCAAACCCTGTCGCTTCTTCCATTCGCGATCCGTCCGTGTAAAACATTTTCTCAGAGTTGAACTTACTTGAAAATATTTTTGGGATTTCCATAGAGCGTAGGTGGTCCGGGATTCCACGCACTTCGCGCTGCATGGATGTGTCGAAAAATAAAGTTGAGTCAGGTACATTTAGGAGGCTGACACGGATAGGAATATATCTTGAAGGGTTGATTTCCTGTGACATATGGTTAAAATATACTGTCATGAATTTTGTTTGAGAACGAAGCTCGACTAGTCGTTCGAAATTATTAATTACCATGGGATTCAGCACATCACATCTTATTAGCAGGCGTGATGAAAGCTCCCAAAAACGATCTTTTAATGGAAGAACTCCCGCCAGAACTTCAAGACTCATTGTATGTGTTGAATGCATGCAGCCTAAGGCAATTCGCAAACAACGGTACTGAATTCGCTCAAGTTTGATAATATGAGAGTTTGCAGCGGAACGAAAACAAACGCATCCATATTCCATCACTGAAAGTATCGTTGTCTGATACAATTTTATTAGATCTTGCGGATGAGCACCCCACCAAGACCCTGTTATTGTTCGAAGAAAATTTACTCTTTGTTGGCATTTCGTTATCAGATACCTAATGTGTCCTCCCCACGTGCATTTGGAATCAAACCACACCCCGAGGTATTTGAAAGTCAAAACCTGTTCGATTATTCTTCCCATCATATGAAGCTGAAGTTGCGCGGGATCATGCTTTTTTGAAAAGACGACCAGCTCTGTTTTCTCCGCAGAGAATTCGATACCAAGATGAACAGCCCAAACGGACAATTTATCTAAGGTATCTTGCAATGGTTTTTGCAGATCAATAGCTTTGGATCCAGTAACTGAAACCACGCCATCATCTGCCAATTGTCTTAGTGTACATGGGGTTACTAGACAGCTGTCAATGTCATTCACGTAAAAATTATAGAGGAGCGGACTGAGGCATGAGCCTTGCGGGAGACCCATGTAGCTAATTCTGATTGTTGCCAAATCGCCATGTGAAAAATGCATGCGTTTCTCTGACAAAAGGTTGTGCAAATAATTATTTATAACCGCTGGGAGTCCATGTTGGTGGAGCTTGTCTGAAAGAACATCAATGGAAACTGAATCAAATGCTCCTTTAATGTCTAAAAATACAGATGCCATTTGTTGCTTTTGAGCGAAGGCAATTTGGATGTCAGACGAAAGTAATGCGAGGCAATCATTCGTCCCTTTATTTCTACGGAAGCCAAACTGAGTATCTGACAACAAACCGTTCGTCTCGACCCAAGTGTCGAGACGTCGTAGAATAATTTTTTCGAACAATTTTCTGATGCAGGACAACATCGCAATGGGTCTATATGAGTTGTGATTGGAAGCTGGTTTCCCCGGCTTTTGAATGGCGATAACTTTCACTTGTCTCCAGTCAGGTGGAACAATATTTTGCTCAAGAAACTTGTTGAACAATTCCAACAAACGTCTTTTTGCGAGGTCGGGCAGATTCTTCACCAAGTTGAATTTAATTCTGTCCAATCCAGGAGCGTTATTGTTACAAGACATGAGTGCTATGGAAAATTCCATCATTGAAAAGGGGCTATCAATGGAATCATCATTTGAAGAAGACTCCCTAACAATGCTATGCGTAGGAACGGAATCTGGACAAACTTTCCTCGCAAAATCAAATATCCATCGATTCGAGTACTCCTCACTCTCATTTCCTACGTTACGATTCCTCATTCGTCTGGCCGTATTCCAAAGAGTGCTCATTGAGGTTTCTCTTGACAAACCTTCCACAAAATGTCTCCAATAGCTGCATTTCTTAACCCGAAGTATGTTCTTGTACTTGGTTTCTAAAACCAAGAATTTTTCAAAATTCTGAGGAGTTCCTCCTCCTCGTTTTAAAAACGTCTTGAAAGCATTTTGTTTCGCGTGTTTAGCATCTGAGCACTCTTTGTCCCACCAAGGATTTGGAGGTCTTCTGTTAGACGATGGACCAAGAAATCGTTTGGTTTGGGCTTGTTCTGCGGCCTCCAGAATCGAACAAACGAGGAAGTCATATTCTTCAAGTGGGGGAAGCTCTTCCATTGAAGTTAAGACACTTGAAATATTACTTTGGTATTTAATCCAGTCAATATTTTTTGTCAAATCATATGGAATATTAACTGAATTAGCAATGCCTTTGTTACTGCTAATTGAGATGATGATTGGTAAATGATCGCTACCATGTAAATCAGGAAATACTTTCCAGGTGCAATCTAGTCGAATTGAAGTCGAACAAAGAGATAAATCTAATGCACTTGGACGTGCAGGAGGTCTTGGGATCCGTGTCATGCTACCCATATTTAGTACCGTCATGCTAAAATTGTCGCAAATATTATATATTAGAGATGATCTGCTATCATTGTAAACGGAACCCCACATCATTCCGTGCGAATTGAAATCTCCTAAAATCAAACGTGGAGCAGGAAGGGCTTCGACAATTTCATTAAGCTGTCGTTGTCCAACTTGAGCTCTTGGAGGAATATATACCGAAGCAATGCAAATGTCCTTTCCTTTAATGTTTATTTGACAAGCAACAACTTCTATACTAGAAGTCGAAGGAATGTTTAATCTATAAAAGGAATAACATTTCTTAATTCCTAAAAGCACTCCACCATACGGGGAGTCTCTGTCGAGACGTATAATGTTAAAGTCATTAAAATTTAAGGCTATGTTTGATGTAAGCCATGTTTCGCACAAAGCAAATACATCACATTTTTGACTATGCAACAAAACTTTAAATGAATCAAGTTTTGGCATGATGCTTCGACAATTCCACTGCAGGACAGTGATTGAATCATTTGCGGCGGATGATAAATTATCCATCAAATGATACAAAACCTGTAAGAGCTGGCCATTGAGCTGATAACTGTTTCAAAAAAGTTCTAGCTATTGGAAGGAATGCTGTTATGATGGTCTTTAGAGGTTCAGAAATATTGAATGCAGCGAAAATCCATTCTACAATTTCCGAAAATTTCAGTAATCCTGTTGGTGAATGTGAAATGGAGCCCACTGGATTATTGTCTTTTCTTGAGCTAGTTCCTGGATTGGTTTGTGAATTTGACAAACCAGGAGGCACAGTTTTTGGTTTTAAATTTGGCTTTTTAGCTTTAACACGGGGATCTTTTTTTGAAGGTATAATTTTAGGTGTCTTTTTTGGTATTTTGTGGTTTGTTAATCTCCTCTTAACAGACCCTTGAGGAGTGACAAACGAGGTATCTTCACTATTTCCGTCAGAGTCAGATTCCTCTGGCTCCGCAAGATTTGAAAAACCGTTTTCGGTTTCCAAAGGGGAGACATGTATGACCGTTTTGAGCATTTCTGCATATGTGCGCTTAGACCGTGCTTTTAAAGAAAGCTTCATTTTGTCTTTACGCAGCTTAAATGCAGCGCACACTGAAAGATCATCATGAGGGCTTTCCCCACAATAAACACATTTTTCAACATCTTTATCGCAAAGATTATCCTTATGAGGCCCTTGACATTTGATACATTTGGACTTATTACTACAGTAAGTAGCTGTATGTCCGAATTTTTTACAGTTCGTGCAATTCATAACATGCGGTACGAAAAGCCGAACAGGAAGACGAATTTTATCGATATAGACATGGCTAGGCAATGCAGATCCGGCAAATGTTACGCGAAACGAATCTGAGGGACGATAAGACTTTTTTCCATCGACAATAGATGCTGAGTACAATTGTTTGCACTCGAGTATCTTAACTCCCTCAAGCATGGAGTTTTTAAAACGGCCAACTCCATTTTTAAGTAAATCATCTGCTGTCAGACTTGCTTCAGTCACAACACCGTCAATTTCTACCTCCTTCGATGGAATGTAAACTCGATATTCAATAGCAAATAATTTACAGGTTACAATATCGTTTGCCTGTTTCAAGTCGTTAACTACAACTCGAATTTTATCTCTATTAACCTTACAGATTTCTTTAACTTCAGAGAAATGTGATGTCAAATCCTTTGTAATTTGCATCAAGTTTAAAATCTTTTCTTTTTTTCGAAGATAGACTATCCATGGCCCAGTGGTACCCTGTGGATAATGTTTAGCCCTCGGAGTATTTAAACTTTTACTAGTATCCGGAATCGGATTCGGATGATCTTCCATGAGATCATCCATTACATTAAATTTTTTTTGTAAATTAATAATACCAAAATAAAAACTTATGTTTAGTAAAATTTCAGATATAAGAAATAAAAAATAAATTAAATTAAATCTACCTTGTAGCTGATGTCTCTGTTCCTTTATCGTGAAGAACGACGTGAAGCTCTTCCAACGATTTCCAATTGGCAGTCTTTTGCTGTTTCCAATTGGCAGTCTTCTGTCGTTTACTGCTATCTCAGTTGCTCTGCCGTCGTTGTGAACACCACTGCACTTGCTGTACCTGACCCCAGGTACAGTGCTTTTGCTCTTGGTGGCGATCAAATGCGATGCTTGCAGTGTAGCACCTCGCGATATATGCCGTCTCTTTTGATCCTACGCAGCGTACAAATTCTGGTACCTGGTAGATCAGCACTGGGTTGCTTTAGCACCTCTGTGCCTTTGCACCCCTTCGTCTTCGCACCTTTATGCGATGGCACCTCTGTGACTCGTCACTTCTATGCTCTCGCACCTCTGTGTCTCTACACCTCTGTGCGTATGAACGGGATGGCCTTCGTTGCTAGCTTTCCAGTCGGGAGACGCCCCGAATATTGCGTTTGCTATGGGCAGTTTAACTACCTGAAGCTTAGAATTGTCTCGGTAGCAGCCGTTAACTCACGAGCCAGTACAATCGAAACACAACCTCTTCGCTTGAATGGTTTTTACTGAATCATATCGAGCTCAATTCTCAGACCCGTTTCATGTCCTTGTACTTTAATTTCATGGCTCAAAATATCAATCCTTCTTCATATATTCCAAACCGTGCTCATTTCTTGGATACTTCTAATTCTACTGTGTTTTTCGATACATCCATGAAAGAAGAAATTCGTGGAATCCCGGATCACGTACGCCCTCAAGTGGCCCCAAATATTTTTAATAACAAATTCAGAACAGTCAACTGTGAAAAGATGTTTTACACTGACGGATCAAACATCAACAGGTCCACTGGCTTTGGAATCTTCAATCAGAACATCACCGCTTCTTACAAACTCAGTGATCCGGCTTCAGTTTACGTCGCAGAATTAGCTGCTATTCAGTACACCCTCGAGATCATTGAAACCTTGCCCAAAGACCATTACTTCATCGTTACGGACAGTCTAAGCTCAATAGAAGCTCTCCGGGCGATGAAACCAGGAAAGTATCCCCCATATTTCCTGGGGAGAATAAGGGAACATTTAAGAGCTTTATCTGAGCGGTCTTATTTAATATCGTTAGTCTGGGTCCCTTCGCATTGCTCTATTCCGGGCAATGAAAAGGCAGACTCATTGGCTAAAGTGGGCGCATTGGAAGGTGATATTTACGAAAGACCAATCTGCTTCAACGAATTTTTCAGCATTTCTCGTCAGAAGACACTCGAAAGTTGGCAAGCTTCATGGAGCAATGGAGACCTAGGACGTTGGCTATACTCTATAATTCCAAAGGTATCGACGAAGCCTTGGTTTGAGGGGATGAAAGTGGGTCGCGATTTCATTCGTGTGATGTCCCGACTTATGTCTAATCACTCCGAGTTGGGTACGCATCTCTGGCGAATTGGCCTCGCTGAAAATGGTATCTGCGCTTGTGGCAATGGTTACCATGACATCGAGCATATTGTGTGGTCATGTGCCCTGAATCGTTTCGCAAGATTACAGTTAAGAGACTCCCTTTGGGCCCGAGGTAGGCCACCAAATGTGCCGGTGCGAGATGTACTAGCAAGTCGCGATTGCACTTATATGTACTCGATTTACATCTTTCTGAAAAATATTGGTTTATCAATCTAGTTACTGCTTTTCTTTATTTACATCCTTTACAGTTCACCTTTCCCCAAAATGCCATATGGTGACGTACTGATTGGTTTTTGGTAATCACACATCGGAAATTTTGAGCCAAAATGAAACGAAGATTACACGAAGACTTTGAAGTTATTACATTATTATTATCTGTTTTTTGTTGTTGTATATTGTTTGAGTGTGTATGTAACTATTTGTTTTTTCCATACTAACCTGGAGTAACCGCCAGTAATTCGGCTCCCTTTTTCAACACTAACCTTAAATTTTCTATAGTTTAACCATGAATGTATTCCCCACTCTTTAACTCTCCCACCAACCTTGTATGTGTATGTATATATGTTAAATAATAATTGTAATTATATTGTACGAAAAAATACAATACAGACTTTGGCACCTCTGAGCTAAAGCTATGTGCCATATCAACAAAAAAAAAAAAAAAAAAAATATATACGAATAAAACCGACATGCCCTTCATCACACTTCCGAAAAGCGATAATCAATCGATAATTCTGGAATTAGACTGTAGAGCTAGACTCAAAATCTTGGACAGGCTCAGAATTCAGTTGCGAAATTATGGTCCGGAATCCAGATCAAGAATTCAGCACATGAATTTAAATAGCTATGAAACTGAATTGAATCGAACTTCTAGAATTGAATTCTGAATTTGAACTTCAAACCTGAATAAAGGAACTGAATTCAGTTCCAAAATCTAGTTAAATAATCCAAGTTCGGAATATAGTTCCAGCATACATGTCTTGAATTCTGAAAATGGATGTACCAGAATGATGAAGGTGAAATCCTAAATTCTGGACTCAAATTCCGAACATAAATTCAGGAAATATGTTCTCAAATTTAGTCAAAAAATCAGTTCCAGAATCCTGAATTATAATTGAGCTCCAGAGCCATAGTTTAAATTTCTGAACCTGTAATCTGGACCTAAATTCTGAAACTAAATTTTGAAACAAAAATCTAAACCTGAAATTAAGCTCACAATTCAGGCGGAATAGAATCCAGGTTCTGAATTGAGTTTCGAAATTCATCCAATCTAAAATTCGGCTCCCGAATCCAGATTCAGTATTCAGAAGCTGCATGCGATTACTGACAATTTATTGCTGTACAACATGCGGGCCACCCGCTGGGTCTCTGTGACCTGGGGGTGTTTCCCGCGGACCCATTGAAACGTATAATCGTCATCTGGAAGAAACTAATGCCATATTTAATCCACCGACCATTGCCGATCGCCAGCTGCAGACTGAATCTGCAGAATCGACCATTGCGACCGGAATTCGCCACTACCCTAATGATAATACCCTAGTTTTAAGTTAGTTTTAATTTAAAATAAGAAAATGCCCTTGGCATCTAAGAGCTTAAGCAGTGTGCCTTCAAATATGTTACTATTGAATAAAAAAAAATTTATTGCTGCTAGTTGAGAAGACAACCGACTCGACACGACATCCGATAAGCGAATATAAACCCGACCTGAACGTTTAACATTTTCTCAGGTTTTTGCTTGCTTTATGATACACTAATGGTAAAGATTTTTTATTCAACACAGATTTTCATTTGGCAGCTCTGATTCCGCCTAGAATAATATGATCGATTAATTTCATTAATCGATTAGTGCCTAATAGTATTCGATTACACTAATCGACTACTCTTTTATTAATCGAAAAACCTAATAATCGTTTATTACGACAAATCAGACATCACTACTGTCGATTCATCGAGTTTGACATTTTGAAACTGACCGAGAGTTAGTGTCCAAGAATGTAGGAGGATACACTGCAAACGTAGACCGAGCAATGCACAGTGAGATGCGCCGAGGGGTCGTGACAGGTGTAATGATGCCTTTCTCATATTCGAAAAATATCACTAGAAGATTCTGTGAAGAAATTTTTTTTTCAAATTTGAATTACATAAGAAAATTTCTTTTTTTTTTGTTTCGATTATAGAGGTTTTAACCTTGAGGTCATTCACCTCTTCGGGCCAGAAAAACCTTCTGACCCTATGTGCGGGGTTGGGAATCGAACCCAGGTGGGCTGCGTGAAAGGCATCGACTTACCCATCACGCTATACTCGTCCCCCAAATTTTCTTTTGGTATAAACTAACATTAACCTTTTCAATTTGTAAACAATTATGTCAAGTTAATAAGAATTCTTCTTTATTTTGCATCGTCGCACTAAATGATTAAACACACTTTACCGGATAGTTCTGGAACCGGAAGTTGGATTCGGATAAAAGTAAACAGCAACCTATGAGACTATAGGAACTTTTATTTGAGCCTGTTTGTGGAAATCGATCTAATCATCTCTGAGAAAATCGAGTGAGTCTCGTTTTAAACTTTTTGACCATTATTTCCGGTACTTCTGGAAACGAGAACTTGGAACCAGTATAGCCGAAATTGGTTCCTTTAGTAAGTAACTAATATAGCCTACAAATTGAATCAGTTTTAAGCCGAATCTAGAAGAATTTTACCCTTTTTTGCATCGTCGCTCTAAATGACGGTGTGAAATTCGATAGCAACGTATGGGACTACGAGATTTTTTACTTAATGAGAGACATTATTTGACACATACTCACTTTACTTTTATAGAAAAGCATCGTTATCGTGATCTTTTAATAACACTAATAAGTAGGTAAATATTGAGTTAAAGAATTAAAAATTTTCATTTTTTTCACTTGAAAAATATAGATTTTAATGTGGCAACCCTGCACGCTACACGAAAATGAACAAAGCACGCTGCGTACGGAGCAAAGCCGCACGTACCGTCGTGTACTAGTTTTGCATCGTCATTTTGAATGTTTTGACACTCATCGCCCTATAATTTTGGAACCGGGAGTCGGATCTGGATGAAATTGCACAGTATATGTAAAGACAATGAGAGCTTTAGTTTGAATCATGATTCGTGAAAATCGGCTTAACCGTTGCTGAGAAATCGAAGAGAGTTCAGTTTTTGGAGATTTTCTTTACTACTATTGTTTGCTATTGGAAGCGGAAACCGAGGACTAGTAGTCCCAAAGTAGTTTTATATATTCAATAACTAACAAGTTCTACCAACTGGATGAATTCAGTTGTAAGTTTTATAAAAATTGTGCACCTCGTTTCGCTATCGCTTGTGAAAAAATACTCATGAAAATGAAAATTTTCACTAACCGCACTGAAATACCGGAACCGAAAGTCGGATCTGGATAAACTTTTCGGAGACTTTTTAAAACCTTGTACTTGCTTCTTAGTTTGTGAAAATCGGTTAAGAAATTTCCGAGAAAATTGAGTGCACATTTTTTAATATGTTTGCACAGTTCCGGAACCGGAAGTAAGTTTGTGGAAATCGGTCCAGCCATCTCTGAGAAACGTGTGTGACTATTTTCTTTCCGTTTTTGGTGCATATCACTCCGTATTTCCGGAACCGGAAGTCGGATCCAAATGAAATTCAATACCAGGCTATGGGACTGTTAGTCCTTTTATTTGAATCTAAGTTTGTGAAAATCGGTTTAGCCATCTCTGAAAAAAGTGAGTGCAGATTTTTTCCATTTTTTTGGTACATATCATCCTATATCTCCGGAACCGGAAGTCGGATCGGGATGAAATTCAATAGCTGGCTATGAGACCATGGGACCTTTCATTTGAATCTTAGTTTGTGAAAATCGGTTCAGCCGTCACCGAGAAAAGTGAGTGCATATTTTTGTTACATACCAACAAACACACGGACGGGCGGACACACACAGACCTTTGCTCAGTTCGTCGAGCTGAGTCGAATGGTATATGACATTCGGCCTTCAGGGTCTCGGTTAAAAAGTCGGTTTTCACAGTGATTGCATAACCTTTCTATATAAGGAAGGCAAAACCAAATTCTATACCACTCAAACAATCACCCTTAATATGCTTAGGAGTAAAGTTTCTATAGCTATCATTACGACGATGAAATCATGAATTTTAGTCATGATTTCCAAAGAAACCGGAATGATTTTAAACGCGATTATTGAATTATGGTAGCGGTAACTTCTTGTATGACTATTGACAAATCTTTGGTGATTATCATTACAAATTTATATAGACATGTGGGTATTATGAAAAACAATTCCATTTCAATCTATCAGTTGCAAAAATGATATGATTACTGCATCATTCAATTCTTGTTAGATTTGTGGGAAAAAAACAAAACTAAGAAGATGAAAGTGCTGTTACGACCAAGAATTGGTCAAATAAGAATGAGTGTAAATAGTTTCAATGTTTCATTAGAAATTCATATCTTGCCTATATACCAAATTGAGCTCATACAAATACAGAAAAATAATCAGGTCCACGTTCGAGTCCAAAATCTTGTTCAGATTCATGAGGTCAGATCTAGAATTCAGATTCATGTTTGGAATTTAGACCCAGAATCCTGCTTCTCGGGTCAGAATTTAGGTTCAGATCTTAAACTACTGTCAGGAATTCAGACTCAGAATCTAGACCTGGGATCAGAACTTTGGTCCAAAACACACGAAAACCTATGTATTTCTGTCAGGAGTTCGGGTCTATAACCCAGGTTCAATATGCAGGGCTAAAATTCGGATCCCGTAATTCGCTCAAGAAGCCAGGTCCATGTTCTTAAACTAGGTTCAGAACTCAAGTCCAGGATTCAGGTGAAGAGCCAAGGTGCAGGATTTAGTTTCAGGTACAAAAACTCTGTTAGGAGCTGATCCGGGATCAGCATTCTGGCCCAGAACCAAAGCCCAAGTTCAGGTTGAAATTTCAGAATCCAGATGCAGAATTCAGGTAAAAAATGAATAATTTTGATTCAGAATCTGAGTCGAAGTCCCAATTTTAGATTCAGAATTCAGATTCTGCACTCAGATCACAAATTCATGTTCAGAGATTAGGTCAAGTTACTCAATTCAGGTCCAGTTTCTGAGTTTCAATTGTAGTATGGAATCCTGGTCTGGAATTTAGATCTTGGCTTAGAATCCATGTACAGAATACAGATCCAGATTCAGAATCCAAATAAAAAAATCTATATCATTTTCAGAATACAGAATCCAAGCTCAGAACGCAGGTCAAGAACTCAGATCCAGAAACCAGTTCCTTAGCCATGCTTCAAAATTTTGGCCTAGAGTCCAAGTCCAGAGTTCAGGTTCAGAGTCCAAAATCAGGATCAAGTTTGAATTCTGGTTCAAAAAACATGTCTAGATTCAGATACAGAAACCTTGTCGGATATCCAACTACAGCGTCCTGGATCAGAATTCTGGTCTAGGTTTACAAACTCTATCAATAATTTGGGTTCAAGTTTAGAATTGAGGAATCCTGGAGAACTCAGAATCCAATTCAGGCTCACAGTTCAAGTGCACAATAGGTTCTGTCAGAAGTTTAGAAAACAGAATTCTGACACAGAATCTAGGTCCAGAATGAAGGTTGAGGTCTCCGTCAGGAGTTCATATTCACAATTTAACTACAGGTTTAGAATCTAGATCCATGTTCCGAGTATTGAATTCTGCTACAAGTTCAGAATCCATATTCGGATAAATAATCTCTTTCCAGAATCCAGGTTCAGATTCAGTATTCTGATCCAGAAACCTTGTTCGATAGTTCAATATTCTAATCCAATGTTCAGGACAAGAATCCAGATCTACATATCGCTTAGTTATTAATGGGCGAGAGGACTTGGGAGTTTTTCTAATAATCATAGAACCAAATACAAAAAAAATGTAATAAACACAGTCATTCACATCTTTATCACCAAGACATAATTTTTGTCGTAATTTCTCCTGTAGAAAGTCATCGCTTTGGAGTCGCAAATAAACTGTTTGACCTCAAATAAACTGTTTGATTTAAAATGTTTTCATTTTTGTCTCTTATACAAGAAGTAAAACCTAGAACTAGAAATGACTCGAAGTGGGTAAGAATTTCTCAAGTGGGCCACCTTTGAACCTCAGCATTGTGAATTGCAGAGAGATGTTGTTATTTTGATAGTTTACTTAAAAAATAAAATGTCAAACAGATTTGATCTACAAATTTTTTTTGTTGCTGTTATGAAAAACTTTTCATACACTTTTTTTTTAAACTTTATAACTTTCGAACAAATCATTCAATTTTAATAAATCCAACATCATTTTGTTTGCATTAAATTACACTATTAATAAGAATTTAATTTTAAAAAAATGAAAAAAAGTCACTAAATGAAGAGAACACTAATAAACAACATTGCGCTGAAAAAAAAAGGCCCGCTATTTATGTAATAGTTATTAAATATTTTATGACACCGTGTAGTACGACGAACGGTGCGTAAAAGGTTGAATGCCAGGCGCTATGAACATTGATGTGACGCGCAAGGCGTTCGTCAATGTTTGTTTACGGTGTTCGTGCGGCCCGAACACGTTATATCTGGTTAACCTTTTGTTCTCCACTGAGTCTTGTTGTCAGCAACGATGTCAGATCTACCGATTCTGAGATTTTCTATTGGAATATTTCTACGAATATCTATGGAAAGTCATATTTTTGTACGGAAAACTACGGAAACTGGTTGCCTGGCGATCAGAAAAAGGTTGTTTCCTGGTTTGCACTGCAACTATCTGGCATCAATGGTCGTCAGTCTTTAGTCGAAAGCAGTTACCGAACTTTTTTTTTTGTTTCAATTATAGAGGCTTTAACAATAATGTTATTCGCCTCTTCGGGTCAGAAAAACTTTCTGATACTATGTGCGGGGTTGGGAATCGAACCCAGGCAGGCTGCGTGAAAGGCATCGACTTACCCATCACGCTATACCCGTCTTCCGGGTTACCGAACTTGTATCGTATAAGGAATAGTTGTGTATCTGTCGCTTTAACTATTTGATGCATTTTTCGTTACAAAATGCCTAATCCTAAACGATGTTGTAACCCACTTAATAAAAAAAATCATTTGTCTATTCATAAGAATATAAAAGTTGTAAATGAAAACTGGAGTTTCTTATTTTCAAATTTAATCGAAAAATGTGTTTGTGATTCATGCAGAAGATCTATTTCTAAAAACAAATATCAGCCAGCCGAAGTTATGAACATATTAATAAAACCGAATAGTAGCTCGAGCTCAGAAGATGGAGAAATAGATGATTTGTCTACTTTCGAATCAAATGAAAATTTCAAAAGACGACGAGTTGGTATGTCACATATTTTAAAGTTTAGCGAAAAATTCATATAAAAATAGATATTTCAATCAACTTTATTTCCCTTACTTATAACAGTGAATTTTATTTGACTTAATTTGTCATTTCGTTAATTTGATTCTTACTATAGGGTGATTTTTTAAGAGCTTGAGAACTTTTTTAAACAATAAAACGCATAAAATTTGCAAAATCTCATCGGTTCTTTATTTTAAACGTTAGATTGGTACATGACATTTACTTTTTGAAGATAATTTCATTTAAATGTTGACCGCGGCTGCGTCTTAGGTGGTCCATTCGGAAAGTCCAATTTTGGGCAACTTTTTCGAGCATTTCGGCCGGAATAGCCCGAATTTCTTCGGAAATGTTGTCTTCCAAAGCTGGAATAGTTACTGGCTTATTTCTGTAGACTTTAGACTTGACGTAGCCCCACAAAAAATAGTCTAAAGGCGTCAAATCGCATGATCTTGGTGGCCAACTTACCGGTCCATTTCTTGAGATGAATTGTTCTCCGAAGTTTTCCCTCAAAATGGCCATAGAATCGCGAGCTGTGTGGCATGTAGCGCCATCTTGTTGAAACCACATGTCAACCAAGTTCAGTTCTTCCATTTTTGGCAACAAAAAGTTTGTTAGCATCGAACGATAGCGATCGCCATTCACTGTAACGTTGCGTCCAACAGCATCTTTGAAAAAATACGGACCAATGATTCCACCAGCGTACAAACCACACCAAACAGTGCATTTTTCGGGATGCATGGGCAGTTCTTGAACGGCTTCTGGTTGCTCTTCACTCCAAATGCGGCAATTTTGCTTATTTACGTAGCCATTCAACCAGAAATGAGCCTCATCGCTGAACAAAATTTGTCGATAAAAAAGCGGACTTTCCGAATGGACCACCTAAGACGCAGCCGCGGTCAACATTTAAATGAAATTATCTTCAAAAAGTAAATGTCATGTACCAATCTAACGTTTAAAATAAAGAACCGATGAGATTTTGCAAATTTTATGCGTTTTATTGTTTAAAAAAGTTCTCAAGCTATTAAAAAATCACCCTTTATATTCAGAGTTATATGAATAAGATTACATTCATTTTTCAGAAAAAAAAATCATAATCGATGCACAGTTGGTGAACGAAATCAGACTGGCCTTATCTAAGACAAATTCAAGAAATGATAAAATTAGAATTTTGACTACAGTGCCACAAAGCTGGAGTGTTCGGCAAATGTATGAATTATTTAACGTTTCTCGAAGATTGGCTTCAAGAGCTAAGAAAATTCATGAGTCACTTGGTTATGGATCTTGCCCCGGTAGCAAAAAAGGACATGCTTTGTTCAAAAATACTATAGATGCAGTAAAGCAGTTCTATGAATCGGATAAATGCAGTCGAGTTATGCCGGATAAAAAGGATTTCGTCACGGTTTTAATTGACAGCAAACGTGAACAAGTTCAAAAACGATTATTGCTATTCAATGTTAAAGAATTACATCAAAAGTTTAATGCCAAATTTCCTGAACACATAATCAGTTTGTCTGCGTTTACTAAACTTCGTCCACACTGGTGTATCCCAGTTGGAATAAGTGGAACACACAATGTTTGTGTTTGCCAAATACATCAAAATGCAAAACTAAAGTTTATCGGTGTAAATAGGTGTCTAGAAAACTCTGGAGCTACAATTTTCTACAATACTCGTAATGTATTGGAAAAAATGATATGCGACGAAGTAACAGAGGCATGTTATTTATTACAATGCGAAAACTGCCCTGGTGTTATTCCGATTGTTAACATATTGGAAAGATTATTCGAGGATTATGCAATTAATGAAATTCAGTTTGAAAATTGGACGACTGTGGACAGGTGAATTTTTATATAACACTATTTCTTATTATTGATAACAAATTTATGCTTTCAACAACAAAATTTACACCTTTTAGATGCGAAATACAAACTCTGAGTTTGAAGAAAACTGAATTTTAAAAAAATCTTGAAAAGGAATTGCCATTGCTTTTGAAACACGATTTCATTGCAAGAACACAAGCCAATTATCTTGATACTACCAAGCATTCTATTCAAACCGGAGAATTTGTTATTACATTAGATTTTTCAGAAAACTTCAGTTTTGTTATTCAAGACGCTATTCAATCGTTCCATTGGTCGAATGAACAAGCGACGCTTCACCCGTACGTAATTTATTACAAAAAGGATGAAAATATGAAGCATCACAGTTTTGTGATCATTTCGGAATATTGTAAGCACAACGCTGCATCTGTCAATCTGTTTAACACAAAAATGGTGAAGTATTTGCGAAACATTCATGGAGAGAAAAATGTTAAGAAACTGTTATTTTTTCTGATGGAGCTGCTTCGCGGTATAAGAACAAATATAACTTTCTAAACCTTCAATATTTAGAAAAGCATTCAAAAGTTGAAGTTGAATGGAACTTTTTCGCAACTTCTCATGGTAAAAGGGCTTGCGATGGAATCGGTGGTAAAATTACAAGAAGTGCTCGACGTGCAAGTTGGCAACGACCAGTAGATGACCAAATAATTACGCCAAAGGATTTATTTGTTTGGGCCAAATTTTTTTTTTCGAAAATCGATTTTGAATTTTGTTCTAAAGAAGAACACAAAAACGAAGAAAAGGCGTTGACTTTACAGTTTTCAAAAGCAGTTACAGTAAGGAACACGCGTCAGTATCATTTTGTTAAACCAGATAAAACTAGTCATGTAATTTTCAAAGAAATTTCATGTAGCTCAAAGTTTGACAAGCTAAAAATTGAAAAATAAAAACTCGTCAGATAACAGAAAAAACATGTATTAGTCAATGATATTCAAACTTATAGCCTCTCGTAGCGTGTCAAACACTGCGCGCGCTTGTAGCTTCTACACACTGTTCGTGGTACTACACGGTGTCATAAAATGTTTAATAACTATTTAATAAATAGCGGGCCATTCTTTTTTTCAGCGCAAAGTTGTTTATTAGTGTTCTTTTCATTTATGTGAATTTTTTTCATTTTTTCAATTACTTGAGAACGCTACTTTTCTTAAATGTTTAATAAATAAATATTGATTTAACATTGAAAAAAACTTTCGAAAAAATCCAAAAAAAATCTTATTAATAGTGTAATTTAATGCAAACAAAATGGTGTTGGATTTATTAAAATTGAATAATTTGTTCGAAAGTTATAAAGCTTATAAAAAAAATTTGTATGGAAAGTTTAATTGTTCATAACAGCAACAACAAAAATGTAGATCAAAATTGTTTGACATTTTATGTTTTTACGTAAACCGCTATCAAAATAACAACATTTCACTGCAATTCACAATGCTGAGGTTCAAAGGTGGCCCACTTGAGAAATTCTTACCCAAGTGTTACTTTTGAGCGAGCTCTTGAAAAAATCATAGTGTTGTCCACATACGCCTAATGCGGAACTTTTGTCCACTACCCAACGAAAAGACGGTCTGAAGTTATGACTGATAAAATGCAAACAATGAAATCCAAAAACTGGCGTCTTGAACATTCAGAGACTACTGCCAACTGAACTACTGTGAATGTTATGATACACAACGCAGAAGACTTCCGGCTAGAAAAGAACTTGGTATTTGATCTGATCCAATTTCGCACTCAAAAACTTAATTCCTCTCAGTTTTGCAATGACTGAGTGGAAACATATATTGGAGAAGCCAAATAAATGAAGAACTTAACAGAAAAGATGTTTTTTTTTGGAAAAAGATACGATCAGAGACAGGACTCGAACCTGCATTCCGTGCATACGCGCTACCATTTCGCCACCCTAAGCCTTCTGATAGGCACAGTTCTAAAACACGACTAGACATGATTGAACGTACATCGAACATGATCTACATCCTGGCCGTCTTACGACCGATACCATACATCCAAACATCTTCTCTGTTCATCAACCACTAGTCTTCTCGCTCTATGCCTATTTTCGCTCAAGCACTGAGTAGGAGAGTGTATTTATAATCGCTTGTCATCTTCTCTACTGGTGTCAGTCACTGGCTGGACGGCTACCATGTCTAACTGTGTTTTAGAGCTGTGTCTATAACAAGGTTCAGAGTCTATAACAGGTTCGAGACCTGTTTTTGAGCGTATCTTTTGATGATTTTTCTGTTAAGTTCTTCATTCATTTGGCTTCTCCAATATATTTTTCCACTAGCCATTGCAAAACTGAACTTAGTTATGGCGGCTTTACCTCAAACCAACTAAAATTAATAAATCATTCATTCCTCTACCAGTTTATCTCTTACTCACACTGAGCAATGCTATGTGAGGTTTTGTTGTTGTTTTATTTACCTAATGTTTGAACGATAGGGTCTTGAATTAACAAATAATTTCTACCGCGTCGGGAATGGGAAGCAAATTATTTTTTGTATCATTTTTGTCTATTTTATATCTAAATCTCGAGGTAACTGCAAAAATGTTGATTGTCGCTGAGTTTTAATAATTTTTTCTACTGGGTGGGCAGTAGAACGAATAATATTTTCAAAATGGGCATTCGACCAAACAAGTTTGGGAACTACTGATCTAGAACTTTCAGTAATACATTATCCGCTGATCCCGATCAGTGCCGGAGTAGCAACCATGGAACGGATTCTCAAGCTCAGAAGCTCAATTTCTTTCAAACTCGGCTTTTTTCCTCAACCTGGGCAAGCAATGATCCGTACACTAACAACAAACGTATTGAGACTAAGGTCAAACTCAACAGCAAACATCCCAGAAGCGATGACCCGTTTTCGCTGCGAAAGTGGACTATATTTACGTAGCAGTTGAGACAAACAACTGAAAACTACTTGCCCGGGGACAAGCATCCTCCCAGCGCTTACCACGGTCAGTAATGGAAGGCAATGTTTGTTGTTTTCTGTTCTAGCGAGACCAGCTCAAGAAGGAGGTACGTTCATTGCGTCGTCGTCGTCGTCGTCTCATCCGGTTGATAATTTTTGTTTACCGTTGCCTGTTCGACCGTATTTACAGTGAAAATTGATGAGGTGTCAAATGTACTGAAGCGTTCGGTTGCCGGTCGGAAAAAATGCAGTACATTTAAACGGATCACGCTAATTAGAGCGAATGAAAGGAACAAACAAATTGCATTCTTTCATAGACTTATAGCTCGGATACTTTTTTTTCCTTTCGATTGTGTCTTTCAATGCTTTGAACAGTCGCAGTTTTGTTTGGTGGCACTTTCCGATTGTTTACCAATAAGATTAAAACTTTCAGTTCCTATGTTTAGGTTTAAAAGAACTTCCTGGCAATATTTCCTTGAATATGGAATTTTTATCAATCGAAAATTCATGTACTGGACATCAGTTGTAAATTTCGACAGTTCTGCACTAAAATATTTATACGAAGAATTTAGTAGTAGCTACACATGCCGCTCGTTCTTCAATTGGCTTCGTCGTTACGTGCCGGGGATAGCAATTGCAAGTGAGTCACAACATTCCTACCCGGTGATGGTCTGTTTTTATGGTCCGCCACTGCACCGAACCGAAGATAGTCCACCAAAGAATGCAATGCTTTTGGGGCTTCTCGGCGTGAGGGCACGAGAAGAAAAATAGTAAAAGCTTTAAAGTATGTGACCTATGCGTTTAGCTCTTGTCAACAACGTGTGTGTACGATTAGTGACACATGCGGTGCTTGTTGTACCGTTCTGACGAAAGCTTTTTCGATTGCACTCTCAACAATCCAACGTTGGAACTTTTCTTGGACATTTGACTGTGGGGAAAAAATGTCCCGTTAGTCGGACTTGGATAAAATTCAGCAAATCATTTATGGGACTATCAATGGTTTATTTGGTTACAGAGTCTCATGGTCTGCAAACTAGAGAAAATCGATAGCCAATATAAAAAGGTAGTTTATGACCAAAGTATTCCTGAAATTGACGTTTTCATACTGAGCACGATATCTCCGAAACTAGGGCTTTGATCCGAATAAAAATTAGGATATTCTTATGACATCTTAAGAACTTCCATCTCCGAGAAAAGTGAGTGACATTATTTTTGTATGGAACTGTGAGACCTTTCATTTGAATCTAAGTTTGTGAAAATCGGTTCAGTCATCTCCGAGAAAAGTGAGTGACATTATTTTCACATTCTTGTTGCATATCACCTTGTAATTCCGGAACCGGAAGTAGAATCCAAATGAAATTCAGGAACTTTGTATGGAACTGTGAGACCTTTCATTTGAATCTAAGTTTGTGAAAATTGGTTCAGTCATCTCCGAGAAAAGTGAGTGGCATTATTTTCACATTTTTGTTGCATATCACCCTGCAATTCCGCAACCGGAAGTCGAATTCAAATGAAATTCAATAACTTTGTATGGGACTGTGAGACCTTTCATTTGAATCAAAGTTTGTGAAAATCGGTTTTGCCATATCTGAGAAAAGTGAAAACTTCATTTTCCCATTCCTAATGCATTATTTTCACATTTTTGGTGCATATCACCCTGCAATTCCGGAAGTGGAAGTCGGATCTAAATGATATTCAGGAAATTTGTATGGGACTATGAGACCTTTCATTTGAATTTAAGTTTGTGAAAATCGATTTCGTCATCTACGAGAAAAGTTAGTGACATTATTTTCACTTTTTTTTATTAACCCTCCACTCTCCCCCAAACCAAAAGGCTCGCATTTGAGCCCCCTGGTAATGAGCACCAATTTCAGCCATTGGCAACAACAATTATAAAAAAAATATTGAATTACTACTATACTATATCTAAAATGGCTGAAAATATTAAATTTCTTGAAGAATAGAGAGCTATACTAAATATGACAAAAACGAAAGGTGTGCTTCTAGTGGATTATTTGTCTTTTTTAAGAAGCACATATATTAACAAGAATAGTTACAATAGGTGATTCTAACGCGTTGAATTAATAATTACATTTAGCTCAACTTTCTTTGCGTTTCGCCTTCGGCTCGTCAGTGCTTAAAGCAGTTCAAGTAGAACTGCCATCTCCGCCTAGCAGTCCAACTTAAACCGCTAAGCAGACGCAAAGCTTACACAACTTATGTAACACTTATTGGATATTACACAGGGTGCAATATCCTTTTGGCGTCTCGGGCGTAAACGTACATTTAGCTGTTTGTTGACGGTTTACATATAACACGTAGGAATAAAAGACACAAATACATAATTAGTAACTTAGATTAGTAATTGGCGTATACGAGTTCTTAAGTAGTTTTTGATGCTGGATTGGAATGAGTGACGATGTGTAATGTTTTGTATTTCTCTGGGCAGTTTATTATATATTGCTGGACCAATGAATGTAATTCGTTTCTGACCAAAATTTGAAAATGCACGGGATTGCGAAAGATGATTAACTTGCCTTGTGTTGTGAATTCGAGGTGTTGTATTTATTGTTATATTGTGAAAAGTCTCCGGATTATGTATTATGTTGTAGATTACGATTAATGTTTGTTCATTGCACATACCTAGAATAGGTAAGATTTTATGAGGAAGATCTGTATAAAGCTGAACTGTAGGAAATAGAGAGGGTAGATCGAATATTTTTCTGATACAACGATTTTGCAATATTTGCAATCTCTTCAATTTTGACTTGCAGGCTGTACCCCAGACAACAATGAGGTAACTCAAGCGAGGATGAGTATGAGCGAAATAGAGCAGAATAAGTGTTAGAATATTATCTATGAGCTCAGTTATAGCAACGGTTGTGCTACTTCCGCTTCAGAAACCATATTGCATGCTATAGAGTATTCTGTGATTTTCTAGGGAACAACCTATACGATTTATCTGCAATTTTTCGAAGATTTTGTTAAAGACTGAAATTGTCGCTATAGGTCGGTAATTATCGGGTATTGCAGAGTCACCTGATTTTAAAATTGGAACAACTTTAGCAACTTTAAGGCAGTCTGGATAGAATCCTCCTTGTATCATCAAGTTGAATGAGTCAGATAAGATCCGAGAAAAGGATTCGGCATTGTTTTTTATTATTTTTGCTGGAATAAGATCAGGCCAGGACTTTTGTTCATTGATGAGAAGTATAATCTCAGTAACCGACGATGGTTGGAGGAAAATTGAATTTGCAATTGGATCGATGTGTTGCAGTGGACAAGACCCATTTGGGGTTATATACTCTGCTAACTTGGATCCAACTGTAACAAAGTGCTTGTTGAATGCTTCACAGATTAGTTTCTTGTCAGTTAAACAATTTCCGTTGACAATCAAAGATGGAGTTGATTTGGTTTGCTTTTTACCAAGTAATAGGTTTATGTTCTTTCACATTCTTGAGTGCGGTGTGTTGTTCAATAGCCTCTCAAAATAACTCCTTTATGCTCGCTTTATAGCTAAGTCCAGTTTTTTAGAAATATGCTTCAAATTTTTGGTGCATATCACCCTGTAATTCGGAACCGGTGGCAGATCCAAATAAAATTCAGGAACTTTGTATGGGACCGTGAGACCTTTCATTTGAAAAGTTTGTGAAAATCGGTTCAGCCATCTCCGAGAAAAGTGAGTGACAATATTTGTCACACACACATACACACGCACACAGATACACACACACACACACACACACTTACACACACATACACATGATATATGAGAAAGGCAAAAAAAATTTATCTCGGAAATCTCTTGTACTCCCCCCTATGGTGATTTTTCAAGATCGAAAATTTTCAAACCTTACTCGCCGGGTATCTCCCCTTACCCATATCCGATTTAGCTCAAATTTTGCATGGGGAGTTTTTTTCGAGGTGCTTAAACTTTTGAACAATAGCGCTTTGCGTAATTAGTGGTGATCCCAAAATATTGGTACCCTTATATACATTAGAGCGGTAAAAAACTATGTGTTTTGTCGGTTGCGTCACTTATACCATTATATCTCTGGAAACAAAAGGCACAGCCGTTTGGTCTTCGAACTTGATCGATGACCTAACAATAGCTTTCAAACGAGCCTAAGTTTGTTGAAATCGGCTCAGCAATCTCTGAGAAAATTAAGCGCGTTAAAATACAACGCGTTTTGTCGGTTACGTCACTTATACAATCATATCTCCGGAACCAAAAATCACAGCCGTTTGATCTTCGAACTTAATCAATGGCCTAACAAAAGCTTTCAAACGGGCCAAAGCTTGTTAAAATCAAGTCAGCCATCTCCGAGAAAAATGAGCGGTAAAAATACAACGGGTTTTGTCGGTTACGTCATTTATAAGGAGTGTATCGAAAAGTAGTTAGCAATATTGATTATTGAATAAAAACCCCTTCTTAATCCACCTAGTGGTGTGATAATGCCTTTCTCTTCTTTCATAACAGTCTCATGAAAATATATTTCATACTTTTATTAAATAATTTCGGACACTAATTTTGACACCAATTGTTTCAGATTGTTTCAAGTAGTTCACAAAAGCATGCTTCAGTGTTTATGTCACACAGTCAGCATCATTTTTCCAAACTAGTGATTGACATTTGCGTTGCCTATTTGTATGAGAACAGTGATGCTAATCTAAAATTTCGAAATCGAAAAAAAAATTTTGATGCCAAAAGGCTTAGAATTGCATGAAACGTCGAGATTTAGTGTAATCTCGAAAAAAAAAATTTTTTTGAAAAAGTCGACTTTTTGGGACTTTTTCTAAGTCCCAGAAAGTTGATTTTTTCAAAAAATTTTTTTTTTGAGATGACACTAAATTTCGATGTTTCATGCAGTTTTAAGAGTTTCGGCATCAAAAAAATTTTTCGATTTTGGAAATTTCATGTACTCCCCCCTATGGTACTTTTTCAAGATCGAAAATTGTCAAACCTTTACCACCGGGCAGCACCCCTTACGCATGTCCGATTTAGCTCAAATTTAGCATGAAGGCTTTTTTCGAGGTGCTTAAACTTTTGAGCACTAGAGCTTAACAAAAATAGAGGTGATCCCAAAATTTTGGCACCCTTATATATAAGACCGGTAAAAATCAACGTGTTTTGTCGGTTACGTCACTTATACCATCATATCTCCGGAACCAAAAGTCACAGTCATTTGATCTTCGAACTTGATCAATGGTCCGACAGTAGCTTTCAAACGAGCCCAAGTTTGTTAAAATCGGTTCAGCCATCTCTGAGAAAATTGAGCGCGTTCAAATATGTTCTAAAAGTGCACACACACACATACACACACACACACACACACACACACACACACACACACACACACACATACACACAGACATTTTCCGATCTCGTCGAACTGAGTCGAATGGTATATAACACTATGGGTCTCCGAGGCTTCGTTCGAAAGTCGGTTTTTCCAGCAATTCTAATACCTTTCTATATAGAAAGGCAAAAAGTGAAAAAACATATTTTGACATCAGTTTTCGATATATTGTAGAAAAATTACTTTTTTATGCATTTCACAGATTATATTGAAGAAAATCCTAGTTTCTGTAAAACGCTCGCATTTTGGACTTGACATTCTTCATTAAATTCTGCACAGTTACTTTTGTGACTTTCCTGGTGGCAGCTGTCCAGTTTTTTTTGAAATCCTGAATGTTTTGGGACACGGTACCTTCCTTCCGAAAGTGCCGCTTGATAATTGCCCAATACCTTTCAATTGGCCGAAGATCCGGGCAGTTCGGTGGGTTGATGTCCTTTTCCACGAAATGTACATTATTTTTTGACAACCACTGTAGAACGGAGTTGGCGTAGTGGGCTGAAGCCAAATCCAGCCAGAAGAGTGGAAAAGCGTTATGCTTTCTGTACAGTGACAGCATTCTATTCTTCAAACATTCTTCCTCGTACACCTTGGCGTTAATTGTGCCCTTCGTGAAGAAAATCGACGACCGCAAACCACAGGTACAAATTGCTTGCCAGACCAACACCTTCTGCCCAAACTTTTCCATCGCCACCGTGGTGTCAGCGTCGTCCAGGTCCTGTTACACCGATTTCGTATAATATTGCGGTCCGGGTAGCGCTCGAGAGTTTTCTTTGGCGTAGGTTTCGTCGTCGATCAGGATGCATCCGTCTTTATTCTGTAGAATCCGGTTATACAGTTTTCGCGCTCTTGTTTTGGCCTGAACTTGATGTACCAGGGACTTTTTTGGCACTTTCTGTTTCTTGTACGTTTTCAGGGAGTTCCGAACTTTGATCCGTTGAATCATCCCGATGCTGGTGTTGAACTGCTTGGCCAAATCCCGCGTCGACGCCGATGGGTTTTTTCTGATGTTCTCAACCACTTTTAAGTCCCGGCCGGGCTGGCTGGGACCCGTTTGCCTACCGGATCGGGGCAAATCCTTCACGGAAAGGGTCTTATCGAACATCTCGATAATATTTTTGACACTGGTGTGGTGCACTTTAGCCCGTTTTGCAATTTCGTTGTACGTGACACCACTTTCTGAGCACCAAGTGTGCAGAATTTTCTTTCGCGTTTCCGTATCAATTCGACTCATCATTGAAACGATAAACCCTACCGAAACCAATCGATTGCGCAGCTGTTATTGACATGAATTTTATCCGGATTTGACGTCCGGATCCGGGAATATAGGGTAAAGTGTGTTTTATGCCATCACTGAGCAGGGCGAAAAACCGTAAAAAATTCTAAATCGACCTCAAATCTTCTCCAATTGATAGTTTTTATCAGTAGACGATCAAACAAATCCATTTCGGTTATTCTTTCAAGAATCGAAGAAATTTTTTTAAAGAATACCACAGTATTATATATGATAGTATGATTGATATGAGAAAGGCATCATTACACCACTAGGTGGATTAAAACAGGTTTTTTTGTTTCAATTATAGAGGTTTTAACCTCAAGGTCATTCACCTCTTTGGGCCTTTCTGCTCCACTAAGCCCAAAATGTAGTAATGTCAATGTTTATCTCCGTCTTATTTGAGCAAACCGCCTTCGAACGCAAGTAAAGACGTTGTGTTTCACCGGCTGATGCTAGCGCTGATTTCGGATTGCATCAGCCTCGTTACGTTGTTCCCTTGAACGAGTTTTCCGAACCTGGAAAAGCGATGAGAAGATTGCGTTTGCCGGTGTTGTTGTCCCAAACAAGTGAAACGATAACAAGCAAACAAACATTGTGGTATCAATTACCGCATTGTGCAAACAATGTTGCCTCTATAGGGTCTGTTGGTTTCGATTTCCAGTGGTTCCTCGTAAAAGTTCGTATATCTTTGAATACTGAAAATGACTGACCCATTTAGAACCGTAACTTTGGATTTTGCATGGCTCGCACGGAAAGTGCATGTACGTGTCTCGTTTCCAATTGAAACACGGTTGCACTGCCGGGTTAATCAAAATTTTACCGGATTGCACTGAAATATAAATCAATGCCGTGGAAATTATCATCGGATCACAGTCTAAACGTTAATTGATCGACCGGTGGAAAATGCGTCCAGCAGCCTGTATACTACATTCGTAAATAACTAAACGCAAGCAAAATAATTGCTGAAATATTATGCGCCAAATCTAGGTAATTACTTTCCGGTTGCGTTGCGTTGCGTGGTGACGCGAACTGCCAGATGTATGAAACAACGTCGGCCGACGCACGTCGGACGTTCAGAATGTAAAATAATGCATTCTTTTGAATGAGCTCTGAGCAATTAGTTTGAGCGATTCGACCACTGAGTGAACGTCGAACTTCACGTATTGACTGTGCTTTGTCCGATTGGTTCTCCGGTGAACCGGTTTGAGCCCTACCGTTTCGGACCAAGCATGCATATTTTGATTCCCTATCCGCACGTATCACCAATCAGTGAACTAACACGATTAGAGTCGATAATAAATTGTCGCTGTTTCAAAACAATCATTATCATCTAGACATTATTATGGGTCGATTCGAGGTATAATTCCAAGTTTCCGCCAGCAGGTGAACGACTTGCTATCGTTATCGATTGCGTAAGAATAATCGTAATTTGCTAGTATTCGCGGTCTACGAGCGTTCAGAAATTAAATATAACAGGCGCAATTGGGACTACTTGTGGAGTGACACCTCAAGAGAATTCCTGATTTGTTATCGTTTTTACTACATGACCACAGATTTCTTTGTTCGCACAATCTTAAGTCTTTATCAGACCTACCAAAGTAGGAAGTGCTCTTTGGCGACAACGCAAAAAATTATCTTGGAACATGCTTGGCATAATAAAACTCTTCCCTAGCTTGGGATATGGTAATTTTGTTCGCTATTTTTTTTTGATGGCATTGTTACGACCTGGTGTCCAGATAGTTTCAATTTATGGTTAGGTAGGTACGTAATGACAAACGTAATGATTAGACCAAGGGGTGCTAGTAACTAACTATCTATCTATCCTCAACTATCTATATCGATGATACAAGAAATTGCGCGGTTGCCAATCAGTGTTAGAGTGGTCCGTCCAACGAAACCCATCCGTAAAGTAAGTTACTGAATTATTCAACAGATGTTACCGAAAGTCAGTTGCTGAGTTCCCTGTGACGACTGATGCGTACAGATTGATATGTGATCAATTTAGCTTTAGCTGTTAGCAGACCGTTTGCTTATGTCTATGGAAAGTAAAAATCAAAGAGTAGATTGGAGCTCATTAAATAGATTTGCGTGTGTATTTACTTCCATTCTTTGTTTTCAATTTATGATTGAGAGTTGACTGTATCCGGGCAAAAGTTGCAGAAGTGAATATTAATTTTTAGCTAGAGTTGTTAGTAGAGCTCAAAATTACACTTTTTAGTCAACAAAATAATTTAAATTGTACAATTGCACTGTCACGTCACTGCATTTACACCAAGTGTAACAAACGTCACAGTGCAGATACGTATTTCGAATACGACTAGCTTTACTATAGGGTGCCCTTTCCAAAATTTACCCTGTACAAGAATCTAATTGTGAATATCTCTTGTTGAATTTAAGGCAGCTACATAATTTCTTCTCCAAAAACATCGGAAATATGTTCAGCAATTTATGATCAAATTTTCAATAGTATGAAATATTCAAAAATAACTAAAAGTTGAAGATAGAACACATAGAAAAAAAATATTCCGCATTTTTATGTGTCGTGCAAAACCGACACATAGAAATACGGAATATTTTCAGTGAATGAAGCTTACGCCATGTTTTACTAGCGAGTTATACAGGCACTAACTATGCATACTTATAACTTACCTTACCTTGCCTAACAGCTACAACCCTGGGGTATCCTTTGCTGTAACAAGCATACGTCTCCACATGACTCGGTCCATGGCTGCTCGTCGCCAGCCACTCAAGGCACGGATGCTTCTGAGATCACCATCCACTTGATCGCTGCGCTCCTCTTCTTCTTGTATCAGTCGGATTAGATTCAAGAACCATTTTCACTGGGCTGTCGTCCGACATCCTTATGACATGCCCAGCCCATTGTAGACGTCCGATTTTAGCTGTCCGTACGATGGGTGGTTTCCCTAGCAGCTGTTGCATTTCGTGATTCATACGCCGTCTCCACGTTCCATCTTCCACCTGCACTCCGCCATAGATGGTCCTCAGTACCTTTCTTTCAAAAACACTGAGGGCGCGATGGTACTCTGTCAGCATAGTCCAGATCTCGTGGCCATAGAGAACAACCGGTCTAATGAGCGTTTTGTAGATGGTCAATTTCGTGCGTTGGCGTACTTTTCTCGATCGGTTCGCATTTATGGCCAGTCCGATACGCCTAGCTTCAGCTTTCAGTCCGATGTAGGTTTGCGTCATCTTCTCAAGGTTACGTGTCACAATATCAATATCGTCACCGAAGCCAAAAAGTTGTACGGACTTTCGGAAGATCGTGGCACTCGTGTCGATCCTCGCTCTTCGATTCACACCTTCCAAGGCATTATTGAACCAGGTACAAGAGAGTCCTTCACCGACCGAAAGAATATAAGAAATTGAAATTTATTTAAAAAAATATGCAATTTTCACAACCGGTAGTGCAGTAACACCATGCCTGTGGTGTAGTGATGTCAATAATAACAATAATAATAATAATAATAATAATAATAATAATAATAATAATAATAATAATAATAATAATAATAATAATAATAATAATAATAATAATAATAATAATAATAATAATAATAATAATAATAATAATAATAATAATAGTAGTAATAATAATAATAATAATAATAATAATAATAATAATAATAATAATAATAATAATAATAATAATAATAAAAATAATAATAATCATTATTATTATTATAACTATAATTATGTTTTATGCTGCTGATTCATGCTGTTTAGCTTGACATTCATATGCAGAAGTAACAGAAACGCAGGTTTGTTTCATTTGTTAGATTCCGTTTAATAAATTTAATGGAATAGAGCATGGAATAGTATGTATAGGTTTAACTACGTTTAAAACTGTTCCAATTTGTAGGTCATATGTGTTGCTGGCAAACGAACCAACTTCGGCTATTCCGTTCATCTGAATCCGGTTTCGGAAGAATTGGAAATGGTGATTAAAAACTGCAAAAAGGATCTCACTCACTTTCCTTCAAGATGGCAAAATCGATTTTCACAAACTTATAGGTTCAAAGAAAATGTCTTCTTCCGGTCCCGGAACTACAGGGTAAACAGGATTTGTAGAGTTTGTTAGATTAAGTCCGACCAAACTTGCCTGTTTCTATTCAATGAACAGTTGTTTTTGCGAATTCCACAGTAATATTTATGATGTCATAAATAATATGAGAAAGGCATCATTACACCACTAGGTGGATTAAAACAGGCTCTTCTGTGACTCTTCTTTGAATCTTCTATGTCGCTTCAGTAATACTTCTTTGACGCTTCTATGAGTTTTCCTGACTATTCTCTCATTTTTTCATCTTCCATTCAATCATTTTTGAATCTTCTTTGACTTTTCATTAACTCTTATCCAACTCTTCCTTCAGTCTTCTTCGACTCACCTGGGATTCTTCTTTATTTCTTTTTTGACTCCTCGACTCTCCTTTAACTCTTTCTTGACTCTTCGTGGACTCTTCTTTGATTCTTCATTGACTCTTCTTTTACTTTTCTTTGACTCTTCTTTGAGCTTTCTTTGACTCATTTTTGACTCTTCTATTACTCTTCTGTGGTTCTTCTAAGATGCTTTTTTACTTTACTTTTTTGATTTTCCTCTTCTCCCCTCGAATTATCTTTGACTCAACTTTGACTTTTCACTCTTATCCGACTCTTCTTTCAATCTTCTTTGACTCTTCTGTGACTTTTATTTTGACTCATCTGTGATACTTCTTTGATTGATTTTTGACTCTTCCTTTACTCTTCTTTAATTCTTCTGTGACTCTTCTTTGACTCTTCTTTGACTCTTCTTTGATTCTTCTTTGACTTTTCTTTGACTCATCCTTGACTCGTTTTTGACTTTTCTTTGACATTTCTTTGACTTTTCTTTGACTCTTCTTTGATTCGTCTTTGACTCTTCATTAATTCTTCTTTGACTATTCTTTGACACTTCTTTGACTCTTCTTTGACTCTTCTTTAACTCTTCTTTGACTCTTCTTTGACTCTTCTTTGACTATTGTTTGACACTTCTTTGACTCTTCTTTGACTCTTCGTCGACTCTTCTTTGATTCTTCATTGACTCTTCGTTTACTTTTCCTTGAACTTTCTATGAGCTTTCTTTGACTCATTTTTGACTCTTCTAATACTCTACTGTGGCTTACTGTGGCTTATTTTCCTTACTCTTTTCTCTTTTCTCTTCTCCCCTCGAATTATCTTTGATTCAACTTTGACTTTACATTAACTCTTATCCGACTCTTCTTTCAATCTTCTTTAACTCTTCTGTGACTTGTATTTTGACTCATCTGTGATACTTATTGTTTTTTGACTCTTCTTTGGCTCTTCTTTAATTCTTTTTTGACTCTTCTTTGACTCTTCTTTGAATCTTCTTTGACTCTTCTTTGACTCTTCTTTGACTCTTCTTTGACTCTTCTTTGACTCTTCTTTGACTCTTGTTTGACTCTTCTTTGACTCTTCTTTGACTCTTCTTTGACTCTTCTTTGACTCTTCTTTGACTCTTCTTTGACTCTTCTTTGACTCTTCTTTGACTCTTATTTGACTCTTCTTTGACTCTTCTTTGACTCTTCTTTGACTCTTCTTTGACTCTTCTTTGACTCTTCTTTGACTCTTCTTTGACTCTTCGTTGACTCTTCTTTGACTCTTCTTTGACTATTCTTTGACACTTCTTTGACTCTTCTTTGACTCTTATTTGACTCTTCTTTAACTCTTCTTTGACTTATATTTGACTCTTCTTTGACTCTTCTTTGACACTTTTTTGATTTTCCTGATTCTTTTTGTCTTTTCTCTCTGCTCCCCTTGAATCATCTTTGACTCTGCTTTGACTTTTCATTGACTCTCATCCGACTCTTCTTTGACTCATCTGTGACTTTGCTTCAACTCTCCTTGGAGTCTTCTTTTATTCATCTTTGACTCTCCTTTGACTCTTCTGTGGCTCTTCTGACACTTTTATGACGCTTCTTTGACACTTCATCGATTTTTCCTGACTCTTCACTATTTGCTCTCCTCCTCCCATAAGTCATTTTTGACTTTTTAGTGACTCGTATACGACTCTTTTTTCAATCTTCTTTTATTCTTCTTTGACTCTTCTGTGACTCTTTTTTGACTTTTATTTGTCTCTTTTTTGACTTCTTTGACTCTGCTTTGACACGTTATCGCTTTCTCGTGGAATTGTTGATTTGAAGTTTATGCATCATTTTAAAAACATTTACGTTCCGTTCGAAATGATGATTCAAACCTAACTATCAAAACTTGAAACACTGAGCTCTGAATCTGCTCAATAGTTCATAGTTTATAATTAGTACTCATTAATCCTCACTCAATACTCGGTACTCAATACTCAATTCTCAAAACTTTTAACTTAACATTCAGAATTCAGAACTCAAAATTGTAAACTCTAAATTCTTAACATCCAACTGTTTCATTTTCAAATTTTCAACAAAACTTCAAACTCTTAACACTAAACCCAAATCGCTAAGCTCTAAATTTTAATCTCTAGGCTATGAACTTCAACGACCGAACTATTTATCGAACATACTTAGACTCATTGGAAAGCTAATCTTGAGTTGTTAATCACGTTCAAAGGTCAATTGGCTGTCATTTCTGGTTCGGGAGATATAATAGTATATTTCATGTAGCCGACAAACCCACTGTTTTTCTTCGTTCAATTTTCTTGGAGATGGATGAATCGACTTCTATAATTTCAGGCTCGTTTGAGACTAATATTGAGTTGGAAAATTTTTTTGGAAATTTTATTAGATTTAAGCAAGTGAGGCGAGTAATTTAAGTGATAGGAGTGCAGGAAAACATGATCTGGAAATCTAAGTACAATTCTAATCTTCCCAATTCTTTTTTTTAACAAGCTCTTAACTAACCCAAACACGAGTGCACATTTTCCTAGCCACGCGCACCACGTGATTTTCGATTCCTGTCACATCAGTCACAGTGCGGCAGTGCACAGGGATGCTACGTTGTCTTTCCCAACCTACGTACAGACATTATTTTTTTTTCATTTGTGTTTTATGCAGTCGTTACCAACAGATACCACAATTTCACGTGTTCCAGTTTCGTTCGTTCGGAAGTTTGTCTTACGTGCAAATTACGTTCCAAACGATAAATAGCTAATTGGATCCGAAACTGGTTGTGTCGCATTGCACCGGTCGAAGTTGGGAGACGGCACCGAGGGCGGCTGTTGGCACATCCACACACCACATTCGCAGGACAAAGACTTGTAATCAATTCGCTAATCTCATAATAGTTTGATGGCATACTTTGTGTGCACTTATTGGATTGTCATTACTTTTGAAGTGGTTGCTGAATTGAATTGCGGCAACAAAACAAGTTGTTGTCGAGCCTAACGCACTGAATTGGATTTCTATTTTGAACTTAACTGAAGTGCATTTCATGTTGTTGATTGATGGCTATCAAATATGATTTTTTTTAAAAGTTCTCTAAATATAGTTCGTTATCGAAGTCAAGTGCCCTTGATACAACAGTAGAACAGTAGAGAACCGTATGGAAATACAAGAAAGGGTAAAATCAATGACTAGCTTTTCTGACCCTCTGCAATTTGGAAATTGGAGCTGATATCAGATAAATAACTCCAAATAACGGTTTGAGATTTTTAAAACACTTCTCCATGTAATTCCGGAACCGTATTTTGAAATTTGAAAATTTGAAAGCGTTTTACGGGATCCTAAAAAATTTCATTTGAAAATTGTGGAATGGTTTCTTAGAAAAACGAGAGCACTTTCATTCATTTTTTTCGCACATTTTACCCCTCTTACTCCGGAACCGGATGGCGGATCGGAATAAAAATCAAAAGCAGGCCGTTAGACTAGAATTTTACCCCGTTACTACGGAACCGAAAGTTTGATCCGGATAAAACTCAATTGCAGGCTACGGGATACGACTCCTTTTATTTGAAACTATTTTGCTAAAATCGGTCCAGCCATTTTCGAGGAAATGCATTTTGTGACATGCACACAGGCATTTTGTGATCTCGACGAACTGACTCCAACGGTATACACGGTGAACCGGATGTACTGTTTGTGTTTCCCTTAAACCACGTGGGCTTGATAATCCATAATTTGCTAAAACACGTGTGTGAGTGCGTGTTTTACCTATCACAAGCTTCGTGTTCTGGTTACGATTTACAGAGAAAAAACTTGCTTTTATATGTTAGTTTCACACATGCTAATTACTTTAATCCTGGACTGAGGTAGGTGTTAGCTCAATCGAATTTGGATTACTCATTTCGTATCGTGTTCCGCCGGCATCGTTTCATCGACCAGCCCCGTCACCATGCAATGTTTGTATCAAATGGATTCCAACATAACGTAAGATATTACATTCTTTTAGATGTTTTGTGGATGTTTGTATCTAATAGTCTCATATTGGAAATCGAAATGTAGAGGACAATATTCAATCTTTTTATTATTTTTATTTTTAGGAATAGAGAAATGGCCCGTTCTCATCTTTTGTATCCATAGATTGCTTATAAATAAATGATTTGTAAACATAATAAACGTAAATAATACGATCTAATTATTTGAAAACCCACACGCAATGTTCGTAAGCAAAGCAAAGTCTTGGCATTACATTTCTTTTGTGAAATTTGGCCTTCCTGTTTCAACAGACTTCGCAGTCGATCCATAGAGTACAGAATCATTGCATGGCTAGTACTACGATCCTACTGACACTAACAATCCTTCCTGGTCGTGACTCGAACATACGACAACTGGCGTGTAAGACCAGCGTCCTATGAATTGAACCGTTAGCTCATGTGTAATCGATCTTGAGATGAATGAAATTTATAAAGTTTTTATCAAAATATCGATTCATTTAGAAGTAACGTGCACCCGATACAGTTTGAATTTTCAGGACGGTAGTCAATCGATTTTGAAACTAACTGAAAACCCTTAATTGTATCTTGAAACTCGATATCAAGGACATAATAAGTCCATAAGTATAATCCACAAAAATGGAAACGACAACTTATTGATTTAATAGGCGTTCGATTTTAGTAGCCGAAATGCATTGGTAAATTTTTAACGAAATGCTGGTATTTAAATTTTTAGTATTTTTCGCAATCTCTAGGCAGTAGGTTACCGAGAGAAAAATGTGGAGTAATTTCAATTGATGGCCAAGTACATCTAAATGTGTAAGAATTGGGCTCTCCTTTAGCTTCTATAGTATTGAAGAACGAAGAATAATGTGAAAGAAGAAAACTAATTTTTCTTATCGATTTATTAATTTTTAGTTGGTTTGACGTAAAGTCGTCATAACTAAGTTCAATTTTTTGCAATGACTGATTGGAAACATATATTGGAGAATCCAAATGAATGGAAAACTTACAGAAAAGATGATTTTTTGGAAAAAGATACGCTCAGAGACAGGACTCGAACCTGCGTTTTTATGAATTCCGTGCATACGCGCTACCATTTCGCCACCCTAAGCCTTGTGATAGACACAGCTCTAAAACACAACTAGGCATGACAAAACGTACATCTTTTCTTGAAGTTTGTTTCTGCATCAAGTCGCACTCGCTTTGTTTGGCTCCACAAACCTACGTTTGTGAAAATCGGTCAATCTATTTTCTAAAGAAGTGAGTGTGTTCCAATTTTCAGTATATGACCACTACTTCCGGTGCTTCTAGAATCAAAAACTACAAGGATCAGCCCCATGGGGTTGTTCGAGCCATTGATGTGGAACAAGGCAACCAAAGTTTCTAATGATCGACATTTTCAATTAATCGTCACACTTTTGAATCCGCAAATGCACGAGAGTCTGCAAAGATTGATCTTTATTGAGAACAAACACCGAACACGCGAACCTAGAATATAGACTCTGTTTGTCGTGATTTGTATTTGTGTTGTAGCCGACGAAATTACATCAATAGCCCAAATGTATGCAATAATATGTTTGTTCATGCTTGCGATACGGATATCGATATTTAAGCTTCTCTTCGTCTAGCTTGTGTTCAAGTTTTGTATGCAAGCAGTTATTTTTATAGCGTTTCTCTACCATTACTATCATTCTGCGATTTCGGTTGAAGCGATGAACATTTTGTCATTATCAATCGAGTTCATCTTATATAAAGATTGTCCCAGAAAGTATGAACGCAACCAAAAACCGCTGCCATTTCGCAATGGTTCAGAATCTGTCAATTTTTATGGCTGCGTCCTGTTGTTTACACTCTTCTCTAACCACTTTTGCAGTTGTTTATTCATTTTCATTAGTTTGTTTCGAAATGTGTGGACTTTCAGCAGAACAACGTCGAAAAATTGTGTACAAATGGAGCACAGAACGCGGACTGTCACTGAGAAATATAGCAAAAATGGAAGGAGTAAGTGAAAAAGCCGTGCGAAATGCAATCAGGAAGTTCGGTGAGGATAACACCTTTGAGGATAAACCGAAAACGGGTCGAAAAAAAGGTCCTGCTAACCCTCAGTTGGATAAACGTATACTGAAGGCGTTCGAGGTTTCAGTTCGGGATGTGGCCAAAAAAGTGGGCACTTCGAAGTCAAATGTTCTTCGTGCTAAAGAACGTTTGAATCTTCGAACCTATAAGAAGCAGAAACAACCAAAACGTAGTCCGAAACAAGAAGCATCGATCAGGCCGAGGGTTCGAAAGCTGTACAATACGATTCTTGCTGGAAATTTGAACTGCATAATCATGGACGACGAAACCTACGTGAAACTCGATTACAAATCCTTGCCGGGACCACAATATTATACGGTGCGAGAAGGGCAAGTGTTAAACCCGTCCGATACATCGATTGAAGTTGAAAAATTTGGTAAGAAAGCTATGGTCCCCTTCATCACCACTGCTTCAATGAACAGCGAAATATACATCATGGAATGTTAACAAAAACAACTTCTACCCATGATTCGAAGCCATAAGGATCCTGTTGTCTTCTGGTCAGATCTTGCTTCTTGCCACTACTCGAAATCAACGGTAGAATGGTATACTACCAAAAATGTCACTTTCGTCCCAAAAGACATGAATCCGCCAAATTGCCCACAACTTCGACCAATTGAGGAATATTGGACATTAACGAAGGCACATTTTAGGAAACATGTCTCGGCAGCCGAAACCATTCAACAATTCGAAAAAGATTGGAAAAAAGTGTCCAAACTTGTCGCCAAGAAGTCTGCACGGAATTTAATGAGGAACGTTCGCAAGAAGGTGCACCAGCTAGTCTACAATGGCTAAGTAGCCAATGTTGAGAATAATATTCTGTTGTTGTAGTCTAATATTATCAGTATATCGAATAAAATTTGAATATCTAACACTTGTGAATTATTTACAGCGAAATCAAAGTGCGTCCATACTTTCTGGGACAGGCTTTAAATTAGAAACTAATCATATGCACTCAAAATTTACCCTGGGGTAGTTGTCAATTTCTCAGGCGGAACGACATAATATGGAATTTAATCCGATCTTGCATGACGCAAGATCAAAGCATACCAATTAAAGCTTCAAATCGTTTTATGGCACTTTTTGTCTTGATGTCTAGCAACAACCTACCTCTAGCATGCTACGCGTAGGACTGAAACGTTAGCTATAATTTTGCTTATATTTATAGCTTCGCGTGTTACCAACAGTTTCGCTTTTGCATCGATTGACCAATCAGAGCGATGCTTTCCCATTGATATATCCCTTACTCCTTCAAAACCGTCGTCTATGGCAGGGAAATTCAGTATGCCGGAGATTTTTAGCAGACAAAATATGACACTGGTAGCTATTAAGCAAAATTTCAATCATACATAATTGAAAACACGTGTCTTGTACATTCAAATCGAAACTTAGAAATATTTCCAATCGAATGGTGAAATAATAATAATAATAATTGATGCAAAATTGGCTTGAAACAAAAGTTTTCATAGCCTCATGGTCTGCTATTAAATTTCATCCAGATCCAACTTCCTGTTCCGGAATGAATTACAGGGCGCTATATGTACTACATGGAATGAAAAGTCACGTGCCTCTCGCGGAAAAGACGTGAATAGTTGCGAACCGTGTATATTTTTGTTGAGAACAAGCCTCTAGATGGTCCAATACCAAATTTCATGACAATCTATCCACTAGTGCTTGAATAACAGCTGATTATGTCATATGAGTTTCAGCATCCAGTATAAATGCAACGGTGAAATTGAATGATTTGTGGTATGAATTGGTCCACCATCCTCCGTACTCTCTAGACCTGGCCCCCAGCGACTGATAACTATTTCCAAATCGGAAAAGGTTTCTCCAGGAAACGAAATTTTCGTTATTGAATTTTATCGGTATCAGACTACCGTTTGCAGATCTTGTTAGTTGGTGGCAACATAAAGCACATGAAAATTTCCAAAATGGATCTCACTTATATTCCTTAGCGATGGCTGAACCATTTTTTACAAACTTAGGGTTAGATTGAAAGTCTTATGATCTCATAGACTTCGATTCAATTTTCTCCAGATCCGACTTCCGGAATTACAGTCAATAATTTCAAACCGCCTTTTAAATTGATGATGCAAAACACGTAACAAATCCTAGAATCTGGAACCAAAATTGCTTCAATTTAGAGGTCTTGTTATTTTCTGGGCAAACGAACCGCTTTCGGTCGGAAAAAGCGATCCAACTCTAATGGAGTTAATTTTGATTACCCAAGGATGTTCAGATAATTTTAATGCAGTACCATATCGTATTGTGTGAAGTGCACATGACTGATTCCATATTTTTACGTTTCGTCTTCGACACATCAAGGCATTAGCAGTACCTCACCTAACGGTACGTACATCTGTTCTAAAATGACAGACTGTCGTATAATTTAAAACTGTCAGAAATAAAACTCGAGCTTGATGATCTCAACGCGAAGATTTAAAATCTGTTCTATATATTTCTGCAAGTGTCTATTCACTATGACTTTCAAACAAACAAAATAAATGATTTTGGAAACGATATGAATTTTTGACAGGAACTTCTAAAATTTCTGGATCATAGTGAGCTATAATGTTCTTAATGAAACTGTATAATTCAGTGCAAAATATTTGAAGCTTATATTGATAGTTTCTGAAATGTCATTCGAGCTTTGACATCTCGTCTGTCAGTTTTGTTACAGACTCTCACGCAAAAAAATTTGAAACAGTGATCTATACGTGTTTCAAATATTCATTAATTCAAAACAACTTCGTCGAGCAGTTTTAAATCTGTTTCAAAGCGTGTATCCGGGTTTCCATATAAAAACTGCCCCCAAACAGAACAAAAATTGATATACGCTGTTTGAAAGGGTTTATATTGGAGATGATTTTCCCAGAATTTTTACCCCTTTAACTGCCATATTGGTGAAGTTAGGGTGGTGCTTCTGATTTTCATTTTATTTAAATTTTTTTAAAAACTTCTTCAGCAAAAAAAAATTGAAAAAAATCAGGAATTATGGGAAACCCTCCTGATTTTTTTCAGAATTTTTTAAAATGTATTTCATCTGAAAAAAAAAGTTCAAAATTTTCGATTTTTTTAATCGCACTTACAATTTTGGTACCACTCTAGATTTTACATAAAAAATAAATCATTTATGAGTACATTACGCTGTATATTTTCAGATTTTTAAAAAATGTGAACGGGTATAACATCAGACTTTAAAAAGGAAATCATTCGGAAAAGCATGCGTCTCCATCAAATAGTCATCATCCGATGGCCTTAGAACTAAATACCATGCGTTTCCATCTACAATTTGAGTTCAGGGCTTAAGAAAGAATTTTCACAAAGCAGGATCGGTGAGAGGAACATGAATCAGAACTAATGAATTGACAAATATTTAGGTTTTTATATACGGCTTAAAGTTTTTATTCATGAACTGATAAGTTATTTTACATTTATTGTATTCTAATCAAATAATAACTGTATTTAGTAAAAATTAGCAATTAAATTATAGTTCTTTTGCAGAAAAAATATTCCTAGATACCAAGCGCAAAATCAAGGAAAATTCGAAACCAAGGGGTCCTCTTCAGGAAATAGCAAATAAGTGAAAATATTAAGTTCAAAAGAACATGTTGTTTGTGTAGAAAATCGACGATGCGAATTAATACGTTCTTTCTGGGTCTTCGGGACTTGCTGCAGATGCTTCGATTTGATTTCTGTCTGGTTTATAGTATTTCACAGGACTGCTAATAGCTAACCTCGAAACCTCCAGACCAAGATGTTGAAGTTAGAAACGAATTACAACCGTCCGCTGGCACACATGTTCACTAATGCATTCCCTACATCATTGCTTGGTAAATCGACCCAGGCGTGCGGGCGTGTGTAAATAACATAAGGAAGAAAATTCTTTTATCATTATTAATTACGTCAATACTCAAGCCCTGAGCTCAAGTTGTAGATGGAAACGCATAGTATTTAGTTCTAAGGGCATGCGATATATGACTTTAGAACTAAATACCATGCGTCTCCATCGGATGATGACAATTTGATGGAGACGCATGCTTTTCCGAATGATTGTTTTTTTAAGTCTGATATTATACTCGTATAAATGATTTATTTTTGATGTAAAATCTAGAGTGGTGCCAAAATTGTGCAATTAAAAAAAATTCGAAAATTTTGAACATTTTTTTTCATATGAAATACATTTTGAAAAATTCTAAAAAATCAGAAAGGTTTCCCATAATTCCTAAAATATTCCTGATTTTTTTTTCATTTTTTTTATAAAAAGGTTTTTTGAAAAAATTAAAAAAAAATAATAAAATGAAGAACCACCCTAACTCAACCAATATGGCAGTTAGAAGGTTAAAATTTTGGGAAAACCATCTTCGATATAAACCCTTTCAAACAGCGTATATCAATTTTTGTTCTTTTTGGGGGCAGTTTTTATATGAAAACCCGGTTACACCTTTTATGCTCGAAAATAGAACTAGGTTTCAGCGTTGCGCTTTACAAGTTTAGTCGTAGATCTGAAATAGATTAATTCATATGAAAGAAAACAGCGTTGCGAACAACCTTAGCGGAGTATGTTGAGCCTCGAGAAGGAAGTAGTCCGTTGCAATTTGCACAAACTTATCACCCAAGAGGTACCAAAAATCTCTAAACGGCTTAAAATAAAAGGTTTTACTAAACTAAATTCACCAACTATTGCAGTAATAAATTAACTCGATTAAACTAGAAGTACTTAATATCTACAGCCGATTTACGCATGTAATCGTATATGTTATAATAGTTTTTTTTTAAATTTTTTTTTCATTTCTATCATTACAGGTAAGGATAATACTATCTCGAAAAAGGCAAGTCGCTTTCTGTAGATTTATGCTGAATCCATTTCGGGTGAATTTTAAAATATTTCAATTTACATTCGAGTCAAATTAATTGGTATATTCACACACATTAAATTTCGTCCGGCAAATTCCATTTTCTTTTGACGGGTTCCGAACATTCTCATTCTGCCAGTCATTTAGTACCTATCTATGTATACCTTTCATTCGAATCCACCGGGTAATCCTTTACTCCAGTCCCGCTAGTGCTTCAGCACGACTTCAAGTATGAACACACTCACACCCGAGTGGAACCTTATCACGAATGCGGGTGGAACTAAAATTAGACCGGTGCTCTTCCGATATCAGCTCGCCATAGGCTGGTGGATTGTCAATGTGTCACTAATTGACAGTGACAGAACACACACATACACACACGAAACGAAAGACATAAAAAACAACCAACAAAAAAGATACCGGCAGTTACCGTGGACCACCGGGAACGGTTCGGGGTCTGGTGACTGCAACCGACACTCACCGGAGCCAAAAAACAAAGATGTAATTCGAACGCAAGTAAATTTATGAGTATTGCACAGAGAACTCGTAACAAACACAGCAGGACCTGGGTCAAGTGATAATTTCGAACGCATATCGCACCATGAGATGGTACACGCACAAACAAAAAAAAGTCACTGCTACGTCGGTGCCAGGGTGGGTGGCACGAACGGTAACCCAGCAATTAAAAATCATTGCCTCATGCCAAAATCAGAAGCCGTAACATGAAATCGGTCCAGTTTGGTTTGATTGTTTTGGTTGAAAATATGGTATATACTTGGGAAACGTGACATGACTATTGTAATCTGACAGAAAGCGGATGGTGGATGACATGTAGCTCCTTTATGTGGAACGATTTTTGATTTCGGTGGCGCCGAATTTTGCGTAAGGTTCAAAGTAACACATTTAGCTGCTATATGATTTTGTTGCATAAGTTACTGATTTTCTAACTGGTCGATACTTTTAGATAGTACACTCGGTTGAATTAGGAACTCAAAACAAAATTTGTATAAAGATATTATTCTTTTAGATCGGATAGAAGTTAACCCAAGTAGCACACGTTATTACACTTCAATGACAGTAACTTACATGACACAAATTCATGGAACAAGTAGAAGACTTTGCAACGTGCATTCTAACTGCTATGTAACCTGAAAAACGTAAGAGGCGGAGGTTGTGCAACTTACCAAGGGTTGCCAAACAACTTCTCAGTAACGAATATTTGATTTGATTCAGCGCGCACATCAGTCACAATGAAACAAAAAATAGAGGCTCATGTCAAGTTACAATTTGTTGATGTTTTTCCCATTCAACATTTACGACCAAAAATTGGCATCCGTTAATCAGAGTTAAAATATAAAATTCAATCCTTTTTAAACTCACTATATCTACTCAAAATCTAAGTGCTATTCGATATTTATGGTGAAGTTGATCATTGTACTAATTGAAACCGTGCGTGCCTTCGATATTTTGGGTTTCGGAACATCGACATACAAAATATTATTCATATTTTCATACCCGTCATATTAGATTTACAGATAAAATGTCGAAATGTGTTCAGATAGAACTTTTGTGATTAATATTAGTTTTTCATACACCAAAGTTAAAACAGAATAAATTGCAGAAACACAACATGGGTTTATGCCGAAACGGTCTACGGCTAACAGTTTGGGTGAAAAGTTCGTATCGTTTAATAGAAACACACATTTTCTTGCCAAAATTCGTTTTTATTATTCAACATAATTGCCATCAGAGGCGATACAGCGATTATAGCGATCTTCCAACTTTTCGATACCATTTTTGTAGTACGATTTGTCCTTTGCCTCAAAATAGGCCTCAGTTTCAGCGATTACCTCTTCATTGCTTCTAAATTTTTTACCAGCGAGCATTCTCTTGAGGTCTGGGAACAGGAAAAAGTTACTGGGGGCCAAATCTGGAGAATACGGTGGATGAGGGAGCAATTCGAAGCCCAATTCGTTCAATTTCAGCATGGTTTTCATCGACTTGTGACACGGTGCATTGTCTTGATGAAACAAAACTTTTTTCTTCTCCAAAAGAGGCCTTTATTTTTTTGAAATTTTGTCCTTCAAACGCTCTAATAACGCTATATAATAGTCACTGTTGATGATTTTTCCCTTTTCAAGGTAGTCGATGAAAATTATACCATGCGAATCCCAAAATACAGACGCCATAACCTTACCGGCCGATTGTTAAGTCTTTCCACGCTTTGGGTTCGGTTCATCGCGTGCAGTCCACTCAACTGACTGTCGATTGGACTCCGGAGTGAAGTGATGGAGCCATGTTTCGTCCATTGTTATATATTGACGAAAAAAATCGGTTTTATTTCGATATAACAGCTCCAAACACTGCCCAGAATCATCAATTCTTTGTTGTTTTTGATCGATTGTGAGCTCACGCGGCACCCATTTTGCACAAAGCTTTCTCATATCCAAATATTCGTGAATAATATGCCCAACACGTTCCTTTGATATCTTTAGGGTGTCAGCTATCTCGATCAATTTCACTTTACGGTCATTGAAAATCATTTTGTGGATTTTTTTCACGTTTTCATCGGTAACAGCCTCTTTTGGAAGTCCACTGCGTTCATCGTCTTCGGTGCTCATATGACCAGTACGAAATTTTGCAAACCACTTACGAATTGTTGCTTCGCCCGGTGCAGAGTCTGGATGACACTCATCAAGCCATTTTTTGGTATCGGCGGCACTTTTTTTCATCAAAAAGTAGTGTTTCATCAACACACGAAATTCTCTTTTTTCCATTTTTTTCACAATAACAAAAGTAGCTACACTCAAAATGCAATATCTCACAAACTAATAATCAGACAGCTGTCAAATTTATACACGTATGTTTTGAAGGTTGGTACTAACTGAAAATGGTATGGATTTAATTCTAGTGGCGTTCTCTCATAGAAACGATACGAACTTTTCAGCCGATCTGTTACCTTTCTCTTGTCCTTCAGGACGTTTGTTATCTCCACGGATCTTTCCGCTGCCTTGGACAAAATTAACCACGCCATTACATTCGCTAAGTTGGATGGATTGGGCTTTGGTGCTAACATGCTGCGTTGGTTTCGGTCATACCCAAAAAATCTTCGATTAGCAATCAAAATCAATGTTTTCAAAAGTCCAAGGAGTTTATCGTTTCACCTGGATTTCCACAAGGCAGCCTGAGAAGAGTTGGCATCACTGGCAGTGCGATGCGGTGTCCTGGTGCTGCTTACAAAAAAGTATAATTTCAATGTTTTGTTTGTTACGTATAGTTAAAAATTTGGTTGAAACAGTTATTTTGAGTAATAGTGCAGGTGTGACAAGTATGTGTTTAGTAGTGAGAGTGTTATTTATTGAACAATATTGATCCGCGAAACTAAATATGCTCGAAGCGCCGTCTGCATGTCATTGTCGGTGTTGTCGGATTTCTATGGAATGTGTGAAAGTTTACAAGTCGATCGTGTCATTCAGACTGAAGGTCTAGGGTTGATCTGCATGCGGACCCATTCGCGAGTGTTTTTTTTATTCTTTCAGTTGTCACGCGTTGCTGACAGCAGAGGGAGCAGGAGAAAAGGGATACTGGTGAGATCGTTCCTTGGAGATATTTTATATTTTTCTTACTTATTATATTTCTCCTGAGTATCGAAAATCAGGTTTTGTTGAGATCATATTGTTTACCAAAACCTATCCGGATCTCTTTCCCTCCCTACTAACAAATCCAGGGTTGCGATTTTCGCGGATTAAGCGTGGTTTCTGCTAAGATTTTGATGCTATGGCGCGGATTTCGCGATTTTCAAAAAACCATCATTCCACATTTGTGAATCATTTGTTCGAATAAAGCATATTCTTGAAGGTTGTGAGTTTTATAAAATCCTAAAACATTAAAGATGGGCGAACGTTTCACCAATTGGTCGAGCAGCCCGAAGAGATGAATTTTCAACTAAAATTCACTAGAAGACGGTTCTAGCAAATGCTTTCTTCAGTGGACAAACTTCGAATCTATGCTCTTCGATCTCGAGTAATACAAGTTGCTCCTTCAACAGAGCTGTTACCAGGAATTAGAAAAACTTTTCGATATATGCACGGGTAAATATCGATTGCCGGTACCATGATTTTTTGAATCGAAATCTCATTCTTAAAGAAAAATTTGCACGACAGGCTTGCGAAGTGAAGTCTGATAAGAAAAGAAACAAAGAAGTTCTGGGATTCCATCCGTGGTGATAAGAAATTGTTCTAATAGTTTCTTGGTTCCACTATTCACATTTTCAATTGTTCTTTGCGTTCTGGAACTCCACCTGAAATATGTAAGAAATCTTAAGTGAACGTGGAATCCGTGGAATTAATGCTTTGTGCGCTGTATCGAAGCTGTTTGAAATCATAGTTCTGGATTTTATAACACATAGTTGCTCTGACTACATATCTGAGACTCAGCTTGGATTCATGCCAAAGCTTTCTACTTCCCCTGCTGCGTTCGACGAAATCAATCATCATATTTGAATCTCCAAGTTAAGTAGACTGGGATTAAACGAATCATTTTTTACTTGGCTTCGATCATATCTAACTAGTAATGAAATGATAGTGAAAATAGGAGCCTGTACAACCTCACCATGTGCTGTTACCTCTAGAGTTCCTCAAGGAACTCACCTTGGACCGTTCATAATTTTCTTGTATATCAACGATCTACATTTTTCGATCAAGTGTATAAAACTATCGTTCGCCGATGACTTTCATATTTCAAAATCGAATTTCTCGAACGCGCATCGTCTGTTAAGGATCTGGGTGTTCTGCAAACAAAGTTAAATTTCAAATAGCACATAGAGCTTCCGATTGTTACAATTTTACATTCGACGTCGTAATTTTCCTATTTTTTTCTTCAGATTCCCTATGTCAGAACTAATTATGGATATAACGAGCCCATTGCTAGCATGTGCCGTATATTTAACAAATGATTCAGTTCTTTCGACTTTAATTTATCACGTAATGTTATCAAGAAATCGTTTCTTATGTTACTGTCTCATTAGATTGAGTTACTATAGAAGCACCAGATTTAAGGAAATTTAGCATTTGGATGATTTTTAATCTATTGATGCAAAAGATGAGGAGGTTTTATGCCTGCTGGAGAACAAGTTTGGCAAAAACTAATTCCAGTGAGCTTTTCCCTGATCCAAATAAAAGACTAAAATATGAGGGGGAAAAGAAAGACATTCAGAGTAAAATCTGACAACAGAAGAAGGCGCAATTATAATTGAAACTGAAATTAAAAAAGCGTAAATCAGATCATCCTGATGTGGTCTACCTAAAAATTCTTTTTACCAAGAAGGAAATGTTTGCCTAGCAAGAAGATGTTGAAGCAAAAAAATGTTTAACTTCTATAAAAGTCACAATTGTAAGCATTTTAATTTTAACTCTAAAATTTTCCGTACATCAGAGTATTAATTAACTAAGGACATAAAAAAAGACGGAGAATAAAAATGAAAGCGTTTTCATGGGGTTTCTCAAAGTGACGTGTTGTCTGCGGACTTTTTTTATTTATTTAAGATATTTTATTAAGGCCTATTTGCGTACAAGCTTTACGTGGCCGATTTAGCTGAGTTTTTAGATAATTTTTTTTTTGTATTGGATCTCGTTGTTACCCTTTTTCTAGGGGGAGAGGAGCTTCCATTTTCCTCCTGCGAGGATTGAGGGGCAGTTTGTTCGTGGTTCGTCTCGTCATCCATTGCCGTGGTATTGTTTTTGATTTCGTTGCTAGTTGCTGTAGATGCACCTTGTTGTACATTGTTTTCAGTTGCTGGTTGGTTGGATGGTAAGCTGTTAACTGCAGCTGGTGGACTTTGTTCTATAGGGGTTACGTTGGATGGTTTCGTTGAAGGGGATACTTCCCTGTTGTTGGTGACTGTCACAGGTGTACTGGGGTTGCTTGGGGTTGGTGTAAAGGAAGCACCGTTGTTCTTTGGTGTAGTTGTCTCCTTGTCCGGTTTATCACATGGCTTACCGTAGTGAATTGTCCGAACTAAAAGATACACCAGTCTCGAGGCGCTGAAAAAAGTTATTGTCCGCGAGTGGGCCAAAATACCTGCAAGTCACATTCGGCCAAACGAAGCAACTCCTTCGCTCTCTCAAGTCATCAAGTCAAGGCAAAAGGTGGTCATATCGAGCAAAAGTGAATTGATTCTGAATTTTGTATTATTTTTACACATTTTGTACTTTGATTTAAGTAAAAGTAATTTTCCAAACTGAATTTATTGCCTTTTTAATTGGTTACACTTCGAATGCCGGACCCTGTAGAACTGGATATAAACAACATTATTGGTCTTATTGCATTGAAGTAAATGCACACGTTTAATATCAAGATGCATTTGCTCCTAAAGGAAACCTTCAAGTTCTCGTATCGAAGGTCGAATTTTGCACTGTCTGAAGTCAACAATAATTGTATTCTTTCGTACCGGCGGTAGCTTTTGTTCGTTTGGTTCATTCATTTCGAGATCGTTCTATTGTTCACTACACAATACTGTACTTGATTTCTTCTGTCCCGAACGTAAGAGGTTTTGGTTTATCGACTGACTTGGTTGAGATGTACGAGCGAACGTATGCGACGTATGCGGACTTATTTATTGTGTTTATATGACAAACTTATGCAGATTTTTAGATTATATTCAAGTGGATTTTAAAGTTCTGCGGAAAGTAACACCTGTATAAAAATAGTTGTTCAACACTTCACTCGAATATCGTGCCTTTTAGTTTACAACTTCGCGCGTTTTGATTTTGAAATTTTTCGTAACAACCCTGCAAATCTCCTATCCGTGATGCTGATGTGGAGATACAGTGATACCCGCGGTCTCTAAAAACCACAAGTATCGGACTAACATTTCTTCCTCTCCCTCAGTAACACAGCCTTTGGTCGTAGCCAGCGTCGTTATTGATCATTTAATAAAAAGTTAGGAGTGAGTGGGTATGTACAGTCAAAATGATTTCCTTCTCCCAAGCTTCATTTTCTTGGTTCATTGTACATTTCCACTCATTCGGTCAATCACGAAGTGCAACTACGGGCGATCTACTTCAGCTCAGCTCATCTGGGATTCCACAAGGCAGCCATCTTGGACCTCTGACCGTTCCCCTGTACTTCGATGATGCGAAATTTTCTTCTAAGGAATATTCACGATGATGCCGTTTTCTTCAACACAAACTTGAAATTTGTTCGAAGTGGTGTGAGGTAAATCGAATGGCTTTGAACTTTGACAAATGCTCACGTTCATTGGCAAAATGTTTTTATAAGGTACCACTACTGCCTTGGTGAAGCAGTGATATTTTAGACAAGCAATTGTCTTTAAGCAGCATATCAACTTTATTGTAGCACTAAGTCGTACTTATTATGGATGCAACGGTGCTATCATTATTCATTCTACTTCCCGTTGCCGTGTTCGGCTTCTCCTTTCCTTGTTTGGTTCCAGTGTAATCGGAGAAGAAAATGTGTCAGATTCTTTTGCGCAACCCTGTATTGTCGTTCTAACAAATTTTATTATTTTTTATGTTTTTTTTATTTTTAATATATTACGGTGGGTTTAGAATAAATTGGCTCATGTGGCATGTCCCCCTGGTTATGTGGTTATGTGAACCTGAGCTTTTATTGTACTCTCTTTAAGTATTTTCTGTATTTCATTCGTCTTGGACCCGCAAAGTTTACATGCAACCATGTAATCCGTAACAAAACGCAACACTAGCTTCATAACAATCTTTGAAACTCCACCCACTCCGCTAGCCGTTAGTCAAATGTCTAATGTAATCGGCGTAATTTATGGTTTTCGCCTACACTAATCGAATCTTTTGGCTTAAGGTAATAAATTCATAAAATTTAACTGATCACGTTTTTTCCCAACATCACCAATAATAAGCTTGCACCGTAAAATATTTTCCCGCGAGCGTAAACGGGATGCAAATTGCGGGCCTCATGTGTTCAGATACAGCACTTTTTCCTCATCACTAACATATGTTCGATGTTAGACGGTTTTCGAAGCAGTTGTTCGGACCAACCTCAGCAGTGGACAGATCCGTATTTGACCCGATTGCAAAAATTTATTTTTCCTTCTTCTCAATCCTGTCTTTGTTTTTCGTTCAAAACAAGCATAACTTTTCGTTACTTATATTCAATGAGCAAGTTTTACCTGCCATGCTCTGTGACTCAACAACGGGAATACCGTGTGTCTCAGGTGCACTTGATGCAAGGCGCACTGTGTGAATTCATTGTTCCGTAACAATTGCTAACAGTTATCTTTTAGTGCAATGTTCTACGAAGCCATGTTTGTTTTAAATACGGTTCACTGTTTAGGATTTCTGGATTAAATTTCAACCCTTTTTCCTCTGTTTGAACCACTGTGCACTGACCTCCTGGTCAGGTTGGTGTGTGCCTGGCCTACTTAGACAGCGGTCAAGGAACATCTCGAAAGCAATCACCAAGAAAGTGGATTTTCTTGTTGCAATAGAAACATGCTATCCAGTGACGTGTCCCCACAGGCTGAGGTTACACCAGGTGAGGGGTGAGGACTTGTGTGTTTTGGGTGTTGCTATCGTTTTGTTTGTTGTGTGTGGAGTGTGAAATAAAACTCGCTGGGTTGGTGTGGTTATGATTTATTTGCATTGTTTATCAAATGACTTGTTTGCTGGTAACTGAGGTATGCTTGTTTGGCTTGGGTTTCATAGAGTGTGTGCGTATGTGTCATGTCCGTTTCAGAACTTGCCAAAACGGTGAATCAAACATTGTTAGTCTTTTGCTAAAGAAACTTCGAACATTTTGTTGCCTTGTTTTGTTCGGAAGAATATGCTGAAATCCAATCAAATCGAGAACCGAATCGAATTAGAAAATGTTTTCCCATTCAAAGAAACCTTGTTTTCTTCCAATGAAATGCTGGCTAAAAGCTTTTGCACGTTATCTAGTCATAACAGTTATGTGTGAGTGAAAATGAAATTTTCGTTCGAAAATTACGTTTCGATAACTAAATCAATAACCTTTAGTATCAACCTACTTCATAAGTATAAGAACCTACCCATGGTACAGTAGAGCACATGTGGCCATGGCAATGATATTGTGCCAGAGGGTGGCACTGTTTTTCGCTTGCACGAAGAGCCAGTTTTTCAACATCAGCCAACTAACCAACGAACGAACGAACTAACTAACTAACAAACATAAACGAATAAGCTGAAAACGTGCCGCTGCTGCTGGCTTGTGTGGTCGCTGTTCGTTGACCGCGTGCACGGACCGTATGAGTCTTAAGACAAAAATGGACTGAAATATGCAGGCTGAGAGTCAGAAGCTAATCGGATCCGTTCGGTACCGAAACGTCCTTGCCCCTGATCACCGCCGCCGGTCGGTCCACTAACGGTTACCACAAAATGGCTATTTTGGTAGCATACGGTATCGAAAGATACGGTATGATACCGGATATCTAATAAGATGTACGCTTGCTTGGCTACGAAAATGTGAATGTCAGTACCGTAAGAACTAATGGGGCATATGCGATTTGGAACAGATGTCAGATACCCTGCCTGCGGTGCAGTTTTGTAGAATAAAGCGAGGAAATTTTGATTTCGCTTCAGGTGATAATTTGTGTGTGGATGCGTCGTACTCTGTACGGTTTGACTTGAAATTCTATCAGAAATCATGTATAACATTGCTCAGGTTACTGGTCTAATTAGTTTTAGTTACTGTAGAAGCGCTAGTTATAGGTAAAATATGTCATTTCAATGATTGTGATCTGTTCATGCAAAAGATGAACAGGTTTCATGCATTTTGGAGAGCTGAGAATCTGACTGAAACTAACTTCAGTGGGTTTTCCCTGCTCCAACAAAAATTTGAAAAAAAAAACTAGTGGTGTAATAACACCATTTTCATATAACTCATATAAAGACTGTCCCAGAAAGTATGGACGCAACCAAAAACCGCTGCCATTTCGCAATTGTTCATAATCTGTCAATTTTTATGGCTGTGTCCTGTTGCTTACACTCTTCTCTAATCACTTGTGCAGTTGTTTATTCATTTTAATTACTTTGTTTCGAAATGCGTGGACTTTCAGCAGAACAACGTCGAAAAATTGTGCACAAATGGTGCACAGAACGCGGACTGTCACTGAGAAAGATAGCAAAAATGGAACGAGTAAGTGAAAAAGCCGTGCGAAATGCAATCAGGAAGTTCGGTGAGGATAACACCTATGAGGATAAACCGAAAACGGGTCGAAAAAAAGGCCCTGCTAACCCTCAGTTGGATAAACGTATACTGAAGGCGTTCGAGCAAAAGAAGGAGGTTTCAGTTCGGGATGTGGCCAAAAATATGGGCACTTCGAAGTCGAATGTTCTTCGTGCTAAAGAACGTTTGAATCTTCGAACCTATAAGAAGCAGAAACAACCAAAACGTTGTCCGAAACAAGAAGCATCGATCAGGCCGAGGGTTCGAAAGCTGTACAATACGACTCTTGCTGGAAATTTGAACTGCATAATCATGGACGACGAAACCTAAGTGAAACTTGATTACAAATCCTTGCCGGGATCACAATATTATACGGTGCGAGAAGCCCAAGTAGCAATCCGTAACTAGTTCTGATGCGATTAAGTCCAAACTATGTTGCAACAAGAGCACGAATATGTTTTTCATGTTATACTGGTTAAAACAAGGTGACAGCAATGTTTCTTCATAACATAACCAGTTACGAAATAGTTATTTAGGTTTCAAATCACCACATCTTTTTGTCATATTGAATTAATTATAAATTATAAGCTATCGTAACTTAATCCAAACATATCTTTAATCACAACTTTATTTCTAGCTACTAGTTGAAAATAAGTTTATTTGACTCCAATATTGGCAACCCGTAACTAGTTCTGATACCACTTAGCCCAACTATGTTGCAACAAGAACACGAACATGTTTTTTATGTTATGCTGGTTAAAACAAGGTGACGGCAGTGTTTCTTTATAACAAAAACATTGAACTAGCTATCATTTGTAAGTTATCGTTACTTGATTCTAATATATCTTTAATCACAGTTTTGGTTTTAGCTACTAGTTGAAAAAAGGTTGCGAAACCATTATAAATACGTAAGCGTATATGTAAATCGTTACTATGTGAATTGATGTAGTAATAACTTAGATATTATGAGATTATAACATATAATTTCTTCATTGATTCAGAGAGTTATCGGTAGGTTTTCCCAACGTTATGATAACTAAAATGCAAACAAAACAACTTTTTTTTTTTTTTTTTTTTTCATAAATACGTTTATTTCATAGGCAATATACATAAGTTTTTCTTCGCCGTGGCATCCACAATACATAGTAGTTTAAACCTAATACATTTCGAATATCATATTAGTATGTTGGTACTCATTAGTTAATCTAAACACTGTTTTTATCAAGCGAGTTGCTATTTTAAATTACATTAAATAAAATACATTTATTTTGTACATGATCTTATAACTATTTCAGGATTGTTTGTATCAGTTCACCACTTATATTCAATATCCTATAGTTGGCTATTGGTTGAACTCATGGAAAAGAAAACAGTTTAACATAAAATAAAATTTAAATTGGAACTCCAATGGATTTAATGAAATGATAAAGAAGTTTCATGTATGGAAGGTCACGACAAGCAAGAATGTCGCGAACTGGGACATTGGATAGTCTACCTTGGGTACGCAAGGAATTTATTAGTTGAGATCTGACATCACGAAACTCCACGCATGTCCAAACAACATGGTCAATATCGCGGTAACCTTCGCCGCAAGCACAATGATTAGTCTCGGAAAGTCCAATTCGAAGGAGATGTGCATCTAACGTGTAGTGATTGGACATGAGTCTGGACATCACACGAATGAAATCTCTACTCACATCCAGTCCCCTGAACCATGCCTTTGTCGATATTTTAGGAATAATTGAGTGCATCCACCGACCCAGATCATCTTTATCCCAAGAAGCTTGCCAGCTGGCAAGTGTTCTTTGGCGAGACGCGCTATAGAATTCGTTGAAAGCAATCGGTCTCTCATAAATTTCACCCTCAATAGCACCACGTTTGGCTAAAATATCGGCTCTTTCATTGCCTGGAATGGAGCAATGAGCCGGAACCCAAACTATTGTGATTAGATAATTATTATTCAATATGTCGTTCAGACACTGTTTTATTTTACCCAAGAAAAACGGTTCATTTTTGCCAGCAGCGTTTGAGCGAATGGCTTCAATTGCACTCAGACTATCTGTGAAGAGGAAATAATGGTTTGGAGATAATGTGACGATTACATTCAAGCTATAATGAACTGCTGCTAACTCTGCTATATAAACAGATGCAGGTTCTTGAAGCTTGAATGAGGCCGAAACATTATTGTTGAACATACCAAACCCTGTCGCTTCTTCCATTCGCGATCCGTCCGTGTAAAACATTTTCTCAGAGTTAATATGCCTGAACTTACTTGAAAATATTTTTGGGATTTCCATAGAGCGTAGATGGTCCGGGATTCCACGCACTTCGCGCTGCATGGATGTGTCGAAAAATAAAGTTGAGTCAGGTACATTTAGGAGGCTGACACGGATAGGAATATATCTTGAAGGGTTGATTTCCTGTGACATATGGTTAAAATATACTGTCATGAATTTTGTTTGAGATCGAAGCTCGACTAGTCGTTCGAAATTATTAATTACCATGGGATTCAGCACATCACATCTTATTAGCAGGCGTGATGAAAGCTCCCAAAATCGATCTTTTAATGGAAGAACTCCCGCCAGAACTTCAAGACTCATTGTATGTGTCGAATGCATGCAGCCTAAAGCAATTCGCAAACAACGGTACTGAATTCGCTCAAGTTTGATAATATGAGAATTTGCAGCGGAACGAAAACAAACGCATCCATATTCTATCACTGAAAGTATCGTTGTCTGATACAATTTTATTAGATCTTGCGGATGAGCACCCCACCAAGACCCTGTTATTGTTCGAAGAAAATTTACTCTTTGTTGGCATTTCGTTATCAGATACCTAATGTGTCCTCCCCACGTGCATTTGGAATCAAACCACACCCCGAGGTATTTGAAAGTCAAAACCTGTTCGATTATTCTTCCCATCATATGAAGCTGAAGTTGCGCGGGATCATGCTTTTTTGAAAAGACGACCAGCTCTGTTTTCTCCGCAGAGAATTCGATACCAAGATGAACAGCCCAAACGGACAATTTATCTAAGGTATCTTGCAATGGTTTATGCAGATCAATAGCTTTGGGTCCAGTAACTGAAACCACGCCATCATCTGCCAATTGTCTTAGTGTACATGGGGTTACTAGACAGCTGTCAATGTCATTCACGTAAAAATTATAGAGGAGCGGACTGAGGCATGAGCCTTGCGGGAGACCCATGTAGCTAATTCTGGTTGTTGCCAAATCGCCATGTGAAAAATGCATGCGTTTCTCTGACAAAAGGTTGTGCAAATAATTATTTATAACCGCTGGGAGTCCATGTTGGTGGAGCCTGTCTGAAAGAACATCAATGGAAACTGAATCAAATGCTCCTTTAATGTCTAAAAATACAGATGCCATTTGTTGCTTTTGAGCGAAGGCAATTTGGATGTCAGACGAAAGTAATGCAAGGCAATCATTCGTCCCTTTATTTCTACGGAAGCCAAACTGAGTATCTGACAACAAACCGTTCGTCTCGACCCAAGTGTCGAGACGTCGTAGAATAATTTTTTCGAACAATTTTCTGATGCAGGACAACATCGCAATGGGTCTATATGAGTTGTGATTGGAAGCTGGTTTCCCCGGCTTTTGAATGGCGATAACTTTCACTTGTCTCCAGTCAGGTGGAACAATATTTTGCTCAAGAAACTTGTTGAACAATTCCAACAAACGTCTTTTTGCGAGGTCGGGCAGATTCTTCACCAAGTTGAATTTAATTCTGTCCAATCCAGGAGCGTTATTGTTACAAGACATGAGTGCTATGGAAAATTCCATCATTGAAAAGGGGCTATCAATGGAATCATCATTTGAAGAAGACTCCCTAACAATGCTATGCGTAGGAACGGAATCTGGACAAACTTTCCTCGCAAAATCAAATATCCATCGATTCGAGTACTCCTCACTCTCATTTCCTACGTTACGATTCCTCATTCGTCTGGCCGTATTCCAAAGAGTGCTCATTGAGGTTTCTCTTGACAAACCTTCCACAAAATGTCTCCAATAGCTGCATTTCTTAACCCGAAGTATGTTCTTGTACTTGGTTTCTAAAACCAAGAATTTTTCAAAATTCTGAGGAGTTCCTCCTCCTCGTTTTAAAAACGTCTTGAAAGCATTTTGTTTCGCGTGTTTAGCATCTGAGCACTCTTTGTCCCACCAAGGATTTGGAGGTCTTCTGTTAGACGATGGACCAAGAAATCGTTTGGTTTGGGCTTGTTCTGCGGCCTCCAGAATCGAACAAACGAGGAAGTCATATTCTTCAAGTGGGGGAAGCTCTTCCATTGAAGTTAAGACACTTGAAATATTACTTTGGTATTTAATCCAGTCAATATTTTTTGTCAAATCATATGGAATATTAACTGAATTAGCAATGCCTTTGTTACTGCTAATTGAGATGATGATTGGTAAATGATCGCTACCATGTAAATCAGGAAATACTTTCCAGGTGCAATCTAGTCGAATTGAAGTCGAACAAAGAGATAAATCTAATGCACTTGGACGTGCAGGAGGTCTTGGGATCCGTGTCATGCTACCCATATTTAGTACCGTCATGCTAAAATTGTCGCAAATATTATATATTAGAGATGATCTGCTATCATTGTAAACGGAACCCCACATCATTCCGTGCGAATTGAAATCTCCTAAAATCAAACGTGGAGCAGGAAGGGCTTCGACAATTTCATTAAGCTGTCGTTGTCCAACTTGAGCTCTTGGAGGAATATATACCGAAGCAATGCAAATGTCCTTTCCTTTAATGTTTATTTGACAAGCAACAACTTCTATACTAGAAGTCGAAGGAATGTTTAATCTATAAAAGGAATAACATTTCTTAATTCCTAAAAGCACTCCACCATACGGGGAGTCTCTGTCGAGACGTATAATGTTAAAGTCATTAAAATTTAAGGCTATGTTTGATGTAAGCCATGTTTCGCACAAAGCAAATACATCACATTTTTGACTATGCAACAAAACTTTAAATGAATCAAGTTTTGGCATGATGCTTCGACAATTCCACTGCAGGACAGTGATTGAATCATTTGCGGCGGATGATAAATTATCCATCAAATGATACAAAACCTGAAAGAGCTGGCCATTGAGCTGATAACTGTTTCAAAAAAGTTCTAGCTATTGGAAGGAATGCTGTTATGATGGTCTTTAGAACAAAACAACTTTTGTTGGCTTGAATATGGCGAACACAATATGGAGTCTCAAGAAGTGTATGAAACATAAATAAAACCAGGATATTACTTTTTTCAAAACTACTTTTTGGCAAAAATTGTGAAAGGCGGAATAGTCATTTTTGTTCTATGCACTGTCATAAACACGAAGAAAATAATATAGAGATTGAACATCGATTGTGATAATTCTATAATTCTCATGATATATGAATTTAAAATGATGAGAAATCACTCTACTTAAAATAATTTAGAGCATTCTGAACATAGCGTTATTTTGTTGTTTATTTTTTATATCTTTATAAACAGATTTTGATTGAAGGCGCATAAAAAACAGTTAAGTAAAATTGAATTCTGCTCGACAGTTTTAAAATCGTTGTGAAATTTGGACCTTGTATCAAGTTTGTGATTTTGCTTTTTTATTGGTAATAGAAAAGTATTCTGGATACATTCAATGTTTATAATGTCGATGGTGACTAAGTTTCAACTAGTTTACTTGAAAACAAGTTATTTTGAAGTTTTGAAAAGATAAGTTATTTCAGTATGACATTACAACGTATCGACAACTTATTTTTAGCCGACTTAACAACTTGTAGAAACTGCGCTTTTTGAGTCATGCAAGTGGTTAGATGTTAGTAACAATCACTCAAATATCTGGTTGCAAACTAGTCACAAACAAGCTAGCGTAACAAAAATTGTTACTTGGGAGGGCAAGTGTTAAACCAGTCCGAGACATCGATTGAAGTCGAAAAATTTGGTAAGAAAGCTATGGTCTGGCAAGCAATTTGTAGCTGCGGTAAGATTTTGAAACCCTTTTTTTTATATCATTTATTTTTTTTTCGAAACCCTTCATCACTACCAAAATGTCACTTTCGTCCCAAAAGACATGAATCCACCAAATTGCCCACAACTTCGACCAATTGAGGAATTTTGGGCATTAACGAAGGCACATCTTAGGAAACATGTCTCGGCAGCCGAAATTATTCAACAGTTCGAAAAAAAATTAGAAAAAAGTGTCAAAACTTGTCGCCAAGAAGTCTGTACGGAATTTAATGAGGAACGTTCGCAAGAAGGTGCGCCAGCTAGTCTACAATGACTAAGTAGCAAATGTTGAGAATAATATTCTGTTGTTGTAGTCTAATATAATCAGTATATCGAATATAATTTGAATATCTAACACTTGTGAATTATTTACAGCGAAATAAAAGTGCGTTCATACTTTCTGGGACAGTCTTTATTCATAAATATTACTAAGGGATTCTTCAAACAATTGTCGTTTGATTCTTGAATAAGAACAAAAAAGTTTATTTAATCATACGCTAGCATAACCTCTTAGAAAAATTTACATCCTAATAGATGCACATAAAGGGAGCGTCGCGATTTATTTACATTCACAATTCAAAGCATGTAACGATAAGTCATATCATCAACTTCATAGTTAATTTAGCTGAAGCTTACATCAATACAGACACAAAATTTATTTTTACATGTTAGTAGATGTAATACTGTGTCATCAACAAAGAAATTACGGCATGCTTAAATTTACGTCAAGCGAAAATTGCATTTTTTCTTAGAGTGCAATTCATAAAAAGTTTGAGCCAAGTTTATAAGAATTTTTTTTTGTATTTTCGCTCTACATTACGATACACACTTCACACAGTTTATAAGAGAATAAATAAAGAGAGTTCCGTTCTTGATGAGATTTTAACCACTGTTTTCGAGACTTACGGAACTTCCGGAACCGCGAACCGGCATAGTTGAAATCGGCTCGTTTGACCAACAACTAACACAACCTGCAAATTGAAACAATTTTGGTCCCAATTTAGAAGAATGTTTCCTTTTTTGCCTTTCTCATATAGAAAGGCTATGCAATCGCTGTGAAAACCGACTTTACAATCAAGGCCCGGAGGGCCGAGTGTCATATACCATTCGACTCAGCTCGTCGTGTGTGTGTGTGTGTGCGAGTGGGTGGGTGTTTGGGTTGGCGGGTGGGAGGTTGGGTGTGTGTGTATGTGACAAGTGAAGTCACTCAATTTTCTCTGATATGACCTAACCGATTTTCACAAACTTAGATTCAAATGAAAGGTCTTAAGGTCCCATACAAAATTCCTGAGTTTCATGTGGATCCGACTTCCGGTTCCGGAATGACAGGGTGATATGCATAAAAAAGGAAAAAAACGTCACACACGTTTCTCAGAGATGGCGTGACCGATTTTCACAAACTTAAATTCAAATGAAAGATCTTATGGCCTCATACAATTTTCTTGAATTTCATTTGGATCCGACTTCTGGTTCCGGAATTACAAGGAAATATGCGCATTTTTTTTTTTAAAAAAAGGCGCATTCAATTTTCTCGGAAATTTCTTAACCGATTTTCACAAACTAAGAAGCAAATAAAAGGTCTTGAAAAGTCCCCGAAATGTTTATCCAGATCTTGCTTCCGGTTCCGGTATTTCAGTGTGATTAATGAAAATTTGCAATTTCATGAGTATTTTTCCCAAGCGATGGCGAAACGTGGTGCACATTTTTATAAAACTTGCTGTTAAATTCATCTCCCAAGTAGCAAACATTGTTCTAGTACTGAATTTATTAACTCTTCTCGCAACGATTATGCGATTGAAAAAGCGCACTTTTCATGTATGATGTACAACAAGCTTCTTGTTTCATATGTTTCACAACAGTAATATTTGCGAAGAGGAAACCGGAATTTAAACTGCTCAAATGATCTTGTCGTACAGTCAGTTGAAAAACCGGATGTGGAACTTAATCCATTTAGATTTTTGAGTAGGTTTCACAAGCAGTAATTTGAATGAATTTTATAACCCTTACAAAAACGTGTTGATCAATTGTCTAACATATCTTACAAAAATAACCGATATGGAGCATTTGTGAAACATGCCAATTATAACAAATTTTAATTGTCACTTGGGCTAGTTGGCAGTTCATGTTAGTTAGTGAATATATAAAACTACTTGTGGACTACTAGTCCTCAGTTTCCGCTTCCGAAAGCACCTGGGGTGTAATATAAGATATAAGAATCAGGTTCGAAACTGACTCGATTCTCTGTTCAGTGATGTTGAAACTAGGTTTGAAACAAACGGTTGGACAGCAGTTAGGGTGGGAAGGTAAAAAAAGTGCGTCATTTATTCCACTATATCTCCAGAACCGGAAGCGACACTTACTAGATCTTCGAGCTTAATTAAGGGAGGGGTAGGGTCTAAACGATTAACAAAATCATCATTGTTGCGATTTTTTTTTCAGACTTGTCGTTCAACAAAATAAATTCAAATAATTTGTCTGATAAAAAGCATCATTCGAACAACATTTTGTAATTTTTTCGTGGAAAATTATTGAGAAATAAGTCGGTGAAGAGGTATTTTTGATAACGCTTTTAAAAAATCATGATTTGCGGTGTCCACTGTATCTGAGCGCAGATGAATCAAAAGTGAACAAATCAAAGCAACATAGTTCGAGTAGAAGTTTTTCTAGACCCCAACGTTTCTGTTTGATTTTTTAATTTTTTTTTAAATTTTTGGTGGTTATTCATAATGAAAACTACGATTTTCACGAAAAAATCCACCATTTTGTAGCTGTAAAACCTTTCCAAAATAACAAACAAGGAAAAGGAAATCGTTGGGGTCTGGTTTTTTATATGTAGAAAGTGTGTGCAAAATTTTAAAACAAAATTTTGCAGTAGTTTTTGAATGACGATGGACACGGACTTTCAAAATCTGCTTTCGAGAAAAACGCGTTTAAAGTTTTTTGTCTATAAAATCAATGGAAACAATTTATTACTCAAGGGAGCCCGTAGGGTCTAACATTTTCAAAAAATTGTATTTTGTCTTTTATTATTTGTTATAATGAAACTTTTCAAGAATGTTTTGTCAAGTTTTTACGTCAATCGAATCAGAAATCTTGGGCCTGTGAGCCGAGCTCTTACTTCTTCGCAGTATGAGATAAGCAAATGTAAAGGCTCATAACTTGCTGAGTTTTGTTCCGATGGGCTTGAAAATTTCACAGAATATTTTTGAAATGTTTTACTATAAGAAAATACATAGAAAAAAATAAATGATTTTTCGAACCACCCCTTAATAGTAGCTTTAAATTGAGTGGAAAAGAAATCTTTGATTTGATTTATAATACTAAATGTCTCTCGGGCTCCGATCAAAAGTCGGTTTTGACATAGGACTACGTAGTTGTTTTCTATGTAGGGGTGCGAATAAGGGTGTCAAAATCGGTCCAGTCTTCTCTGAGATTCGAGGAAGTGGTCAAAAATTTGATTGAGCGTATGTCGTTCGTACAGAAGAACCGAGATAACGATATTCCCGAAATCATATTCTAAAATAATTAATCCTTCTAATAAAATCAAATTTGTTCAAATTTCACATATTTGTGCGTTTTATTCAAACAAATAGTGGAGAGGATTCAATTTTAAAATATCAAAAACATTTTGAAAGATTGCTAGTGATCGGACTTGCCTCGTGATCGAACCTGCCTGTAGCTCACACAGTCCGAGGTGGACAAGCCTCTTCTTATGGTGAAACTATGAGTGAGTTTGTCTCGACAACAACATTTTTCAAGTCAATTGGGGTTTCAATTGTTAGTTGGTACCCTTAAATCAAGTCGCAAACTCCTCTTCATAGAGGTCCCAGTTTGTAGATTTGGTAGAATGTTCGAGCTCATCGGAGACGAGCCAATTCACCAAATCATGCGAAATTCTATCAGAGCAAAAAGTTACGTCCAAAACCTCCTCTCTTCCAGATCTCGCAAAAATTGGACGATTATCTGTGCAGGTTTATACTGTGATGTGATGTGATGTGAAGTGAAGCCACCATCAGTTCAATGACTTGCCAGTGGATGCGGGTAGACTTACAGTAGCCCCGATATGACTCATCCATTCACCTTCTTACTATAGCTGTTACCGAAAAGCGAACAAAAAGGGTTGGGCGGATATGTAAGTAGAGTCACTTACTCGTATTCCGCGAGAATAAAAGATGCTCTTCCAACTATAATATCCAGTGCATGGATGAAGCATATCGCTATACATGCTTAAACCCGCCTGATGGTTTGTTTGAGAAGGGCGCGTCAGACTCATTTCAAACCTTCAGAAGGAAACAAGTTTCCTTCAAGTGACTTGGGCTGGCTATCCACAATCCCTCGTCCAGTCATCAATCCGTCCGATGCCCTGGTGCTCCCTCCTTTTCACGCCTCCGTGCAAAATGTTTTATATTGATAAATACAATGAAACATAGTGTAATGAAATTAATATAATATAAAATGATATAATAGATTACAAAATAATATAATATAACAGAATATAATATAATATATTTAAATTTAATATAATACAATGTCATACAATATAATATAGTATATTATAAAACAATATATATAGTCCGCTCCTCTATAATTTTTACGTAAATGACATTGACAGCTGTGTAGTAACCCCATGTACACTAAGACAATTGGCAGATGATGGCGTGGTTTCAGTTACTGGACCCAAAGCTATTGATCTGCATAAACCATTGCAAGATACCTTAGATAACTTGTCCGATTGGGCTGTTCATCTTGGTATCGAATTCTCTGCGGAGAAAACAGAGTTAGTCGTCTTTTCAAGAAAGCATGATCCCGCGCAGCTTCAGCTCCATATGATGGGAAGAATGATCCAACAGGTTTTAACTTTTAAATACCTCGGGGTGTGGTTCGATTCCAAATGCACGTGGGGAGGACACATTAGGTTTCTGATAACAAAATGCCAACAAAGAGTAAATTTTCTTCGAACAATAACAGGATCTTGGTGGGGTTCTCATCCGGAAGATCTAATAAAATTGTATCAAACAACGATACTTTCAGTGATGGAATATGGATGCGTTTGTTTTCGTTCCGCTGCAAACTCTCATATTATCAAACTGGAGCGAATTCAGTATCGTTGTTTGCGAATTGCTTTAGGGTGCATGCACTTGACACATACAATGAGTCTTGAAGTTCTGGCGGGAGTTCTTCCATTAAAAGATCGATTTTGGGAGCTTTCATCACGGCTGCTAATAAGATGTGAGGTGCTGAATCCCATGGTATTTAATAATTTCGAACGACTAGTCGAGCTTCGATCTCAAACAAAATTCATGACAGTATATTTTAACCATATGTCACAGGAAATCAACCCTTCAAGATATATTCCTATCCGTGTCAGCCTCCTAAATGTCCCTGACTCAACTTTATTTTTCGATACATCCATGCAGCGCGAAGTGCGTGGAATCCCGGATCATCTACGTTCGACGGAAATCCCAAAAATATTTTCAAGTAAGTTCAGGCATATTGACTCTGAGAAAATGTTTTACACGGACGGATCGCGAATTGAAGAAGCGACAGGGTTTGGTATGTTCAACAATAATGTTTCGGCCTCATTTAGGCTTCAAGAACCTGCATCTGTTTATATAGCAGAGCTAGCAGCAGTTCATTATAGTTTGAGTGTAATCGTCACATTAATTCCAAACCATTATTTCCTCTTCACAGATAGTCTGAGTGCAATTGAAGGCATTCGCTCAAACATGACTGGCAAGACTGAACCGTTTTTCCTGGGCAAAATAAAACAGTGCCTGAACGACATATTGAACAATAATTATCTAATCACTATAGTCTGGGTCCCGGCTCATTGCTCCATTCCTGGCAATGAAAGAGCCGATATTTTAGCCAAACGTGGTGCTATTGAGGGTGAAATTTATGAGAGACCAATTGCTTTCAACGAATTCTATAGCTCGTCTCGCCAAAGAACACTTGCCAGCTGGCAAGCTTCTTGGGATAAAGATGATCTGGGTCGGTGGATGCACTCAATTATTCCGAAAATATCGACAAAGGCATGGTTCAGGGGACTGGATGTGAGTAGAGATTTCATTCGTGTGATGTCCAGACTCATGTCCAATCACTACACGTTAGATGCACATCTCCTTCGAATTGGGCTCTCCGAGACTAATCATTGTGCTTGTGGCGAAGGTTATCGAGATATTGATCATGTCGTTTGGACATGCGTGGAGTATCGTGATGTCAGATCTCAACTAATAAATTCTTTGCGTACCCAAGGTAGACTATCCAATATCCCAGTTCGAGACATTCTTGCTTGTCGTGACCTTTCATACATGAAACTTATTTATCATTTCATAAAGAAAACTGGAGTTTCAATTCAATAAAGGCCCCTTTCAAGACTTAGTTCTGATCCCAGCTGCGTCCATGAGTTCAACCAATAGCTAAATTAGAATAAAAATAATGTAATGATACAAACAAACTCGAAACAGTTTATGAAACTATTAACAAAATGTCTGAAAATAACAGCTTATTTGATAATTTATAGAAGTTAATCGTTTGGTTCAAATAATATTTCCGAGTAGATTTCATAATTAATGACGAGTTACCTAAGATGATATTTAAGTAATAAGAGAATATGTTTTAATAAATGCAAAACGTTGTGACTATGTTAGAATTAAATTAGGATAAGAATATTATGTAAAAGTGATGCTACGGCGAAGAAAAACTTATGTAAACTGCCTTAAGAAATAAACGAATTTATGAAAAAAAAATAAAACAATATATAAAATAACAGTTAATATAGAGTGTCAGTTATGCTCTTCTATCTTCGCAATACTGCAGGAAGTAGAATACTTCTCTTCTAATAACAATAATAATATCCACATATATAAAAATAATATATGTTATTATTATTGATGACAAATTAATAATAAAAACAATAAATATAATAATGAAAATAATAATAAAAAACAATATAATATAGTACAATGAAATATATACTAAATAATAGAATGAATAAAATGATATGTTGCGATATGCTATGATATTCTATTACTTGAATTTATATGTCATTTCTCATCCTCTCATTCTGCCATCAACGCATTCCATCGACCAATTGTCACCACAGACACACGTGTAGGCATGAAACAGGAACCAGTGAGGACCAAGCTCTCCTTGTGACGACCTTGATATTTAGTTAGAATATTACTTTAAAAATGATAACTTATAAGGAAATCAAATTTATATTTTGCGCACTGGTACGTAGTACTACTCATAATAAACCCTATAATATAATATTATATATTACAACATAATGCAATACAATATAACATAATATAATAGAATACAATATAATATAATATAATATAATATAATATAATATAACATAATAAAATATAATTTAATATAATACAATATAATTTGATATAATGCAATGCAGAATAATACAATACAACATAGTATATAATAACATAAAATAATGTAAGACGATAATATATGAAATAAAAATAATAATAATAATAATTATACTAATAATAATAATAATAATAATACATGATGTAATAAACAATAGAATTATATGTTGTAATATACTATGATAAACACTGCACTTTAGGATGGGCTTCAACCTACATGCCATTTCGCACCCTCTCATTCTGCTACTAACGCAGAAGGCGATAGCACCCAGTCGACGCCGTTCTATTGACCAAATGTCATCATAGACGCTCGGGGAGGCATGAGATAGGGACTTGTGAGGACTTAGTTATCTCACCATTTGACGACCATTATCTGTGCAGGTTTATACTACTCACAAATTCCGTCAGATCAGAACCTCTCGACTTAATATCTGGGCAGCACAGATGATATGGTGATATGGTGAGCATTGACGTCACTCTCGATTATATGCGGTAAACCACATTTGCTGCAGTATGATAATTCAACTTTTTCGAACTCATCACTCAGTAAAGGTTGGCTATGCGGTAAATATGACGAACAATAGACATATTGACTGTCTAGGCTATCAACAGTCAAACCAACTGTGACAGCACAAATATCCCGAGTTGTGAGCTCCGATATGAGAGATACATCGAGAACACTGTTTGCAAATATGCATGCACGACGCATTTCACGTAGATTAGTCACACCGTTCTTGTTGAAGGCAACGAAGACTGCGTTCAATAAATTTTCAACGTAGAAATTTCCCTTTCAGAAATATGGTTCTTGAACCATTAGCTTGACCTTCTTGCAGAAGTCTGGATAGACTCATAGTTTCTGGACGTTTATACTGGATATTTGTTTGTGTGGCCTTTTTACTGAATATTTGTTTGTGTGGCCTTTTACGACATCGAACAGGAAACCAGTGGATCAATTCTTGGTTAAACCTAATTCCACCGTCAGTTCGTGCTCGCATCTCATCCGACACAATCGAAAATTTCTTATGGTCGAGAAACAAAGACAATACAGTGCAGTGAACAATAGAGTGTACGAAATGGGCAAATAAGATTTAACAAAGCCTTAAACTTGGCCTACAAGACCCAATTCAATTTGTATTGATTTCAAGTGCTGCAAAGTTAGACCAGCAGCAACCGAAACGTTAATGATGTAAGTGAGATTTAATTAAACAAGGTGTCTAACTGTGTACATTATGTTCAAATGTTAAGGAGATGCAATTGCATTTGCTTCGGTTAATAACGGGGTGCACAGTGTTGATCATGACAATGTCAAATATAAAATCCCTGTTTACATGGTTGATAATGCCATAGAAGTACGCGTGCATGACCTTCCCCCGCAGACCAGCAGCGATCAGTTCGTTCGGGAAAGTATGTCGCAGTACGGTGAAGTTCTTTCCACCGAAAGGAAAGTATGGCGAGTGGTACGTATGCAACTACGTAAAGCAATTCCATCTTACATCATTTGTGATCAAGACGGGATACATCCGTGTAAAACAATGATTACGTACGAAAATCAACTGGATACATGTCACTTTTGTGAACAACCTGCACACTACGGCAAACCTTGCACTGAAACTGCGAAAAGGATATCTTCGAACAAAAACAAGGACAACCGCTCAACAACGGAAACTAGTGAGCGCAGTACTGCTGTTTGACCATTAAACCAACCAGCAACTGCAATTAATGTACAACAAGGCGCGTCTACAGCAACTAACAACGAACCCAAGACTGCGAATTACAAGGAAAACGAAGAAAAAACGGAAACCAACTACGATACCACCGATGCGGCATTGGATGACGAGACGAGTCATGAACAAAGTGTCCCTCAATCATCGCAAGATAAAAATGGAAGTTCCTCTCCCCCTAGGAAAAGGGTGACAACGAGATCCAATGGTAAAAAAATTATTTTATCTAATAAAAACATGGCTCAATCGGCCACGTAAATCGCGAATTGGCCTGAATGAAATAAAATTTTTATAATTCCACTGGGTGCCACACGATTTCCTTGTTTCCGGGACTGGTGGACCGTAGTGTTATTCTTAGCCTTTGGAGAACTGCTACCGACAGTACATGACTGTCTAGGCTGCTCAGAAAATGAAGTTGACGTTGATGGTCAACTTCCATGGGTGGCCGAGCAGCCGACTAAGTTCATCAACGAAAATCCATCAAGATCGATCAGTTTTACTGAAGCAATAATTTAACCCGATCAATAACTTAACAATCATCACTGAAAGCAATGGCTCGATCAAGGCAAAAGGGCGAATAATTTTCCCGGAGTTCCTAAATCTTATAACTCACTGATAAAAAAAATATTTATTTCATTCCTTAAAAATAGACACGTAATTTTGTAAACAACGACTTGTTCTGTTTTGTTTGCGTCGCCATCGAATAACTCTGCTACAAGTTCAAATTTACCAAGAAAGCGAAAAGGTCGTTGAATGCACCAAGGTTAATTCATACACTGACTGAGAGCTGTTTTCACTTCGCGAGCACGAATCCACCACAAAACGGAGCGGCTTTCGTTGGTGTAGGTGTGGCGGTCCGTCTTGGTTATTAAGTATTTCTCATCAAGTGAGGCGTCAAGCCGCAGATTGAGTTAGTAACCGCAATAGGAAATTCATTGCTGTGGGTTTAAACGTTCGGAACCAGAAAGAAGTAAAAGCAAGTTATGGAAAAACTAGTAAACATTTGTGGTTGAAGACAAAGCAATCACAATTCGGAGAATTTTTGACGGATGCACCTGAAAACCGAACATAGCTGGCCATCCGGAAGTAAGAATCGAAGCCTGATCAATTGCGCAACGTCTGCTGAATTCGGATAGCAAATTTGCATTCGTCTGCGCTGTCAACCGACAACGCTTTCCGATCAACGAGCAGCCACCCACTCTCGCAGATTGTTATGCAGGTCGTCGATAAGTTGCGCGAAGTTTCTGCATATTTGAATACGCTCCTTTGAGCAGGAAGCGGTTTTGTATGATATTTTTTTCTATCAGTTCACCTTGACATGAGTCAATGACAGGTGTACTGCTCACGAGGCTTTGGCATTTTACGGAAACTGAAAGAAACGCAAAAGCAAAAAATACCCGCCAGGAGTAAGTGCGATTTTTGCTAAATTTGGAACTGCCAATTATGCGCTTTTCTAATGCAATTAGCAAGCTTATATGTTTATCGTAATATTGTTTTGTCGAAGGAAAAGGTCATGTCTTTGGTGGAATTCAGACCAGAAATGAAATTCTACTTTGTTTAAATTTACTACCTGCAATGTGAAGCACAAAACCCGGCATCACAGTTAGGAAAGATTAATCACCTTCGAGTGTGGTCAGAAAACATCAGCGACCCTCAAACCATTTTTTTAAACTAACATGTACTGAGCGATTATGGTGTTTGTAGGAAAAAATAAATAAACACGCATGAAGCTTGTCCTCCGGGGCCCTCTAAATAGCACACAAATCACGATAGGTGAAATCGCTTCCTTTCCGAGAGCATAAATAATCGTAACCAACTGCCGGCGAACCAGAAGCAGACGCAAATAAGAAATCCAACATCGAATATAGCTACAATACCGCGGACTGCTTCCAAGGTCTTCGATTTTCACCTCCGCATACTTCATACGGCGGGCGTCTCTGGCCGAGCTGGCCCTCGTTACAAGACGAGTTAATTTTAACAACCGACAGCAACGCCTGCCTGACTCGACTCGATGTTTTGGCTCTTTGACATAGCAAAACAAAAACATGAGTACCATACTTTCGAAAGCGAACCCGGTGCCGGACAGAACTCTAATCGCTGGTTGGCCGGAAGTTTTCGACTTCAACGATCGATTTCCATGACCCGGGAACGATATTTGGGACACCATAAAAAACAAGTGTTTATACAAACTCTGAACAACCTGGAGTTGCTATTCGACAGTTATTTTACGCACATTTTCCGACCTTACTGCGAGAGACTAATTCCAGTTTAGTTTAGGTTTATTTTTGGTTGGTAGAGTTGATTGAGCTTCGAGAGTAGACATGTTTTGAGGTAAGTTGTTCGTAAAACTGGCGTATGTTATTTAGAGATTTGGCTAAAAACCTTTTTTGTAGCAGTTCGGCTGAAAAGTTCGTATCGTTTATTAGAAACACACATTTTTTCGCCAAAATTCGTTTTTATTATTCAACATAATTGCCATCAGAGGCGATACAGCGATTATAGCGATCTTCCAATTTTTCGATACCATTTTTGTAGTACGATTTGTCCTTTACCTCAAAATAGGCCTCAGTTTCAGCGATTACCTCTTCATTGCTTCTAAATTTTTTACCAGCGAGCATTCTCTTGAGGTCTGAGAACAGGAAAAAGTCACTGGGGGCCAAATCTGGAGAATACGGTGTATGAGGGAGCAATTCGAAGCCCAATTCGTTCAATTTCAACATGGTTTTCATCGACTTGTGACACGGTGCATTGTCTTGATGAAACAAAACTATTTTCTTCTTCAAATGAGGCCGTTTTTTTAAATTTCGTCCTTCAAACGCTCTAATAACGCTATATAATAGTCACTGTTGATAGTTTTTCCCTTTTCAAGGTAGTCGATGAAAATTATACCATGCGAATCCCAAAATACAGACGCCATAACCTTACCGGCCGATTGTTGAGTCTTTCTACGCTTTGGGTTCGGTTCATCGCGTGCAGTCCACTCAGCTGACTGTCGATTGGACTGAAGTGAAGTGATGGAGCCATGTTTCGTCCATTGTTATATATCGACGAAAAAAATCGGATTTCTTTCGATATAACAGCTCCAAACACTGCTCAGAATCATCAATTCGTTGTTGTTTTTGATCGATTGTGAGCTCACGCGGCACCCATTTTGCACAAAGCTTTCTCATAACCAAATATTCGTGAATAATATGTCCAACACGTTCCTTTGATATCTTTAGAGTGTCAGCTTTCTCGATCAACTTCACTTTACGGTCATTGAAAATCATTTTGTGGATTTTTTTCACGTTTTCATTAGTAACAGCCTCTTTTGGACGTCCACTGCGTTCATCGTCTTCGGTGCTCATATGACCAGTACGAAATTTTGCAAACCACTTACGAATTGTTGCTTCGCCCATTGCAGAGTCTGGATAACACTCATCAAGCCATTTTTTGGTATCGGTGGCACTTTTTTTCATCAAAAAGTAGTGTTTCATCAACACACGAAATTCCTTTTTTTTCCATTTTTTTCACAATAACAAAAGTAGCTTCACTCAAAATGCAATATCTCACAAACTAATAATCAGACAGCTGTCAAATTTATACACGTATCTTTTGAAGGTTGGTACTAACTGAAAATGGTATGGATTTAATTCTAGTGGCGCCCTCTCATACAAACGATACGAACTTTTCAGCCGATCTGTTACTATGGGTACATAACCGTTTCGCAAATAGTGTTAACTTTACGTCTGCTTAGCGGTTCGAATTGAACTGTTGAACACTCCTAATACCAAGCCTAAAAAAGTTACGCGGAGCACCAAGCCTCAAGAAAAAGTTGGAACGGTAACTTTGAGCTATCATAGCTCAGTTGTTACTTGACCAATTTCGATAAATTTTACACCCTCGAATTTTGTGAAGTTTGTAGATTATTTTAAGTATATCATTATAGACGATCGTTTGGGAAATACTAATGAAAATCTGATTTTTCCCGTTCCAAGTTTTTTTTCAAGCTCAAAATGTGCCCTATCTGCATTCATGCGGCACCTGCATCGCGAATCGGATATTGAGAACTTCAACTTTACCGAGTCATAACTTTGTTGTTAATCAACCGATCTTCAAAATTTGTTTACCATTGGAAAGACACTATTTTCAGAAATAAAATGCACTGAAAAAAAAACGAAAAATAGGGTTGTCCACCCAAAGTTATAATGAAAACTGTAGATAGATGACCTAAGAAAAGATGAGACTTTTTACAATGATCGTAAATATCTCGAAATTCAAAGCGATGACCTATATATTTTTTTACATCATTCGATTGCTAGTGATACCAGCTACAATTTTCGCTAAAACAACCATTCCTGCACAATCAAAAGAAAATATTAAAAAATCGATGAATTTATGAATATATATGAATTTTTCATTTTTTTTTTCACATGTTTGTATATAACTCAAAAATTAAAACGATGACATGTACATTTTTTTGATTCAGAATGTTGTAATCATTACCAGGAACAATGTATTGATGAACAAAATTATATATCCGTTCAAAGAATCTCAAGAAATTTGGTATAAATACAGAGAATTTCTATTATTGGGAAAATTTTGCCAAACAAAATCAAATCAAAACTTTTAAATTTTATGACATATATTTTTTTTATTATGTTACCGTTTAGAATAGCGGCTACTCTTAGCCCCCGAGTATGCTCTGGTTGCGGATCCAGAATGGATGTCGCCTAAACCCCAACGCCTGGTATGGACGTTCCGGGGTGGGCACTCAAGGCCTCTTTTAGTCCTCGGGTCCCAGGGTCGTTAAAAGTTGCGGGGGGGGGTTTCGGATCTAGATTGTCGGTTCCGGTGACTAAGCACAATTACAATTTTATTGCTACTTACTACTCTACGAACTGATCTCGTCTGAGGGGTGGTGGCCGTAACGGAGGTGATTTTGTCTGGCGGAGACCGATTATCCGGGCCATCCATGAGCGCCAGACAATGTCAGGTGGCTAATACTGCTGCCAGGTGGTGACTAATGTGACTGTCAAATATTCTTCCGATGCCGTTGCCAATAGTCGAGCGGGCTCGCAAGCCACGTGGTCGTCCTTGGTAATTAGCGGGAAGGAGCGATCCTTGACCAAATTGCCGATGGACCCGCGACGACAGCCTGCTTTCTCCTATTACGATTAGCCGTGACGGCCGGTAGCCGATCAGGGCGAGACAGGCACAAATTGACTGGTCCTTTACTTTTAGCTGGAGTCCAAGAAGGTACTCCGCGACCAGGGCTTTCCCAGCCGATTTCACCGTACACTCTTCGCTTCTCACACGTCTAGGATCTTTTTTGTCCTGAACCGTTCGCTTCCACGGCTGAAATCTCAATCCCCGATCATGGTACAGACTCTTCCTGACAATCACTCAGTTCCATTTTCTCCTTGTTCCTCCTTCATCCGTTCACCCCATTGCAGCCAACCGCCCACACTACCACCTGTTGAGATTCGTGTTCACTGTCGACCATCTGAGTTATACTCACCCCACCATGGGGGTGTTCACCAATCTATCAGAATCCCTATACTAACTTATAATCACTGAACCAAAAATCCAAATATGAGTGTACATGGTGTATCGAAAAACATTTGTAACCTAAATGGTTACAATTATTTTAGTTAAAAATTTATTATGAACAAAATTTTCACAAAAAAGTGAAATTTTAAAAATTTTAAAAATTTTGGTAAATAACCTAAAACTCTAAAAATAGTCATAGTTTTGTATTGGACAAAAGATCTAAACAATTTTTATGCACAACCCAAACGCAATTGATAACTACTAAAATTTTGATTTTGTTTGAGGTTTGCCGTAGAATCTCAAAAATAGGTAGAAGATCGGAAATTTTAAAATTTCCGAGTTATATTGCATTGCACAGTGGTTCGGATCCACAATTTAGGGGGACAAAAACATTTGTGGCTTAACCTTATACTTTAGAGCTATGATGTCTTCAAAACAAATGATCAGTGAAAGATAAGCCATATTTTGATGTACATGGTATTAGGGTGGCTCTTATTATAAAGGTGATCCAAATATTATTTTGGGGATGCATTGAGATAGAGGACTGTATCCTTCGGCAAAATTGTAGGTAAACTTATATCGAACAGCTTTGCTGAAAACACCATTGTGGTATCTCCAACGGCTTTAGTGTTACAGCTATTTTTAAAGAGCAAATTAGGGTGTTCCTGAAAAATCTGATTTTTTTCTGTAGCATTTTTAGTTTTCACTTTTCGTATTAGGCATTTTTGAACATTGTTAAACCCCATTTTTTGATGACTGTCAGGTTCAGGTAGCGTTTTTTGAACCGAAGTTATGAGCAAAACTAGTTCAAAAATGGGTGATTTTTAAACTGCTGTATCTAATTATAAGATAAACGAAAAAAAATCCGTTTTTTGCATTTGACAGAAAATACTCTTCAGATAGATTCACCCACTATAAAAAATATTTTAAAGCGAAAATACCTTTGTCTCGCTTATTTTCCGTTTCGGATCACTGTGCATTGATAGCACGAAAAAATATCATCGTTGTTGACCCTTGAGGTTAGCTTTGGACTTTTTACAACAAGTTGACGTTCTGCTTAAAGAGAAAAAACACTATGATCTCAAGGTCCTAATTTCGCTTCAATTGAATAAAACAAATAGGTTTATATACGTTCAATTCCCCAGACAAAACAAAAAGATCGAATGATTTTTCTTTCTCAAGGACTCAATTATATTCGACAAATTGCCCCAGTGCGAAGCGATCTCTTCATCGAAAAGATAAAAAGAGTGCAAGGTTTTTCCCTAGTATTCTTCATGGCGAACGCTTGCACTGAAGGGATCCTGTACCTTTATATTTTTTCTTCGCCTAGCACACAAGGTTTCCATGTGAATCGCTGATTACCTGCGACAATCAGCTGGTCACATGTCAATTTTGTCAGATAGCTGTTTACTTTGGTAAGTCATGCAACAAAAGACATCTATTATGGAGGACAACGTTACGTATTCTTCACCGGTTTCAATCGATCCCTGTACTTCTGAGACAAATCTGTACTCAAATAAAACAATATCATTAATGAAACCATCATTTGCAGAGAATGTAAAACAAAGTACACCTGCGGCCGCTAACTGTGAATTCAACGTCTGGACAAATAACAGACCGTATGAATCCACCAAAAACGGCGTCATCGCACCAATGGACGAGGGTGTGAATAGTGAATGATTGCCATACCTCTTCATTCGCTGGATATCAGTAAGAGCGCTTTTCCTAAAAAAAAAATAGAGCTAGATCCAGTTTTAAATCAAATAAACGTTTCTTTACGTGTAAAGTAGCCGACGGCAAATGAGTTTAAATAATTTGGTTATTAAAAAAAATCTGGTTTTGATCCACCTAGTAGTGTAAATATGCCTTTCTCATATTACTCATATTTTTTTAAATATAATTACGACATTCTTTGCCAAACTTTTCATTCAATTTTGAATGAAATCAAGACAGTTATTTTGGGTATAAAATAGTATAACCTTTTCAATTTGCAAGTAGTTTTGAGCCAAATGTTGAAAATTTCTTTCCGATCGTCCATAGCCGGAAGTCGGATTCGTATAAAATTCACGAGTTTTGTATATAACCGTAATACCTTTCACTTAAATCTAAGATTATGAAAATCGGGTCGGCAAACTCCGAGAACGTGAGATTATCAAGATAATTGCCAGCAAGATCTACAAACTAGAGAAAATTCATGTATAATTTTGCAAGGAATTGCAGTTACCCTTACCCTTAAAACCAAAATTTTTCACTAATCACCTTGTTATCATTGAACTGAAAGTCATATCAAGACGAAGCTCAGAAATTTTCTCTGGCATTTTCAGAGTTTTCATTTGGATTTAGGTTTAGGAAAATCGGTTTACATTCAGATATTCGGGCCCTCCAGGCTTCGGATGGTTCACGAATCGATTTGCACCTTTCTACGTGAAAAAGGCAGACATTTTTTTGGTCATTTTTTTATTATTGGTTAAAGTAAAGCGTATTTAAGTAAGAGAGTCAAATCGGGTGTCAAATCTTCACTATTCTCTGCGACATTACCTAATGAAATTATCCTATTTTTAAGTTATTGGTTAATGAAAATTAGAATGAACGCTCGGCATCTTGGAGCTTAAGCAGTGTGCCTTAAAAATTATATTATTGAATAAAAAAATTGTTTTTTATAAGAAGAAATTTCAAAAATCACCGAAATCGCAACGTGCGGCCGAGTGTTGTCGAGATGGAAAATTACTCGTGTCTGGTTTCATATGAACGGCTTAAGGCAAAAATCGGATAAGTGAAACTTAGTTTGGAAAACCCGTTTAAGTATTGTTAAAGGCAAAAATCGAATAAACACTTGAGAGCAAAACCCGGACATGGATTTTGCAATGCAAGTATCGATTAAAAACATCTTTTCCCCAAGAACCGGACAAAATAACTTTGAATCTAAAAACCGGACAAATATTTAACCGGTTCTTCCAAAACAAATGCCGCTGTGGGAACGCATCATAGATCAAGTTGCCCTTAACAAACAAGCAAACCATGCTTCGTCCACAGCGACAGTCGGTAAAAACTTTGAATGCAAAAACCGGATAAATACATTTGTTCTGTAAGAACCGGTTATGTTTTTGTCCGGTTTTCTCATTCAAAGTAATTTTATCCGGTTCTTGCAGCAAAGATGTTTTTAAACGATTCTTGAATTGCAAAAAACATGTCCGGTTTTTGCTCTCAATGATTTTTATCCGATTTTTGCATTTAAAAATACTTAAACGGGTTTTCCAAACTAAGTTTCACTTATCCGATTTTTGCTTTCAGCCATTCATATTAGAGGTGTTTTTTTTCTTAAATCCCCGTTTCACTGTTTTTTCACTGTTTGGATCCTTGACGAATTGATAAATTGTGACGTTTTACCTACTTTTGTTTCGGAAGACTCGCCAATTCTACATCTTCAAAAAAATTTGCCATTCTCTTCAACATCGATATCACCGATTATGAACCGTTTCCTTATGTTTCCAGTAGTAAATCACAAATCTCAGTCGCAAGTTTAAGAATAGTTGAAGAATAGACAAAAAAAATAAGCTGGAAAACATTGCTTCGATGTCATTCAGTAATAGCCGTTCAACCGAGAAGGTTGTGTATAGAAGCGTACAGTTTAATAACGCTGGTTAGTTTACACGCGTTAAATACGACAACGGTTGAACTACAGGTAGAGACCTGTTGGCAGCAGCCGTTAAAACGTAAAATCGTGCTGCATAAGAGAGCCCTAGTGCTGGGCCAAGCTGGTGAAGGAAACAACAAAGGGCGTTTCCCAAGCTCTACCCAGGCCACAATATACAGCCACAAGTGCTGAGCAGGAGAGTGCAAAGGCACATTGAAGAAGAAGAGTGCAAAGGCACACAGAAGCAGGAGAGTGCAAAGGCACACCGGTGCGAAGGCACTTCGGTGCAGAAGCATATCGGTGCGGAGCACAAGGAAAAAGGAGACAAGACAACTCGGTCTTTCCACTGCCATACAACACGCAGGTATACACCGGTGACCTGCGCTGGTTACAGCTGGTGAAGACAAAAGAGAATCGGAAATCGTGTGGTGCTGGATGTCAGGTAGCAGTAGCATCACATCATATTCTATCGCTACAGTGAGCTTCAGCATTGTATCAACGTCCAGATACATCCAACAAGAACATCTAGAGCAACGAGGATCTACACGGCAGTGCAACGGAGATAGACAACAATTTCAAGGTAGAAGTTTTTTCTTTTCCTTTTGATTGAGTACTGTGTAGTGTTGGTTTCAAATTTTATTTTAAAGTTTAGTTAAAAATTTTAATGTAATGGATGAATCCATGGACGTAAATCCTAGCATGAATCCGATACCCCCACGAACGAAAAAATATCAGGAGAGCTCTTCTGGGCCTTGGATAGTCTTTTTTAGACGTATATCAAAGCCATTAAACATTTTTCAAATTAATAAAGGTTTGACATCACGATACTCTTCAATCAAAGAGATCATAAAAGTAAATAACGATAAAATTCGTGTTGTGGTAAATAATTTGAAACACGCGAATGATATTGTCTCTTCGGAACATTTCATTAAAGAGTATAAAGTTTACATACCCTCCAAAGATGTCGAAATTGACGGTGTAGTTACCGAAGCGAGTCTTTCGGTAGATGATTTACTCAAGCATGGTGTTGGTCGTTTCAAGAACTCTATGCTTGAGGGTGTGAAAATACTGGAGTGCAAACAACTGTACTCAGTAGTTTATGAAGAGGGAAAAAAAGTTTATCGCCCATCAGACTCGTTTCGAGTGACATTTGCCGGATCTGTGTTGCCGTCCCATGTCTATGTCGATAAAATTCGCCTCCCTGTTCGGCTTTTTGTTCCAAATGTAATGAATTGTACGAACTGCAAAAAATTCGGACACACAGCTACTTACTGTAGCAATAAACCAAAATGTATTAAGTGTGAAGGACCTCATAAAGATAATGATTGCAACAAGGAAATTGAAAAATGTATTTATTGTGGGGAAAGTCCTCATGAGGATATTTCAGTATGCACTGCATTTAAAGTGCACAAAGACAAAATTAAGCTTTCTTTAAAAGCACGGTCTAAGCGCACATATGCAGAAATGCTTAAAACGGTCATTGATGTCCCCCCTTTGGAAACCGAAAACGGGTTTTCAAATCTAGAGGAAACAGAGGACTCTGACTCTGACGAAAATAGTGAAGGTAATTCGTTTATCACTACCCAAGGGTCAGTTAAGAGAAAGAAGTCTTCTTCCAAATTACCAAAAAAGACACCTAAAGTTTCATCTTCAAAAAAAGATCCCCGTGTTAAACAAAAAAAGTCAAAACCAAAGACTGTGCCTCCTGGTTTGTCAAATTCACAAACCAATCCAGGATCTAGCACAGAAAAAGGTAATAATCCTGTGGGCTCCATTTCACAGCCACCAACAGGATTACTGAAGTTTTCGGAAATTGTTGAATGGATTTTCTCAGCATTCAATATATCTGAACCCTTAAAGACCCTCATAATGGCATTCCTTCCAATAGCTAGAAATTTTTTGAAGCAGTTATCAGCTCAATGGCCAATTGTCTCAGGTTTTGTATCTTTTGATGGATAATTTATCACCCGCCGCAAATGATACAATCACTGTCCTGCAGTGGAATTGTCGAAGCATCATGCCAAAACTTGATTCATTTAAAATTTTATTGCATAGTCAAAAATGTGATGTATTTGCTTTATGCGAAACATGGCTTACTTCAAACATAGCTTTAAATTTTAATGATTTTAACATTATACGTCTCGATAGAGACTCTCCGTATGGTGGAGTGCTTTTAGGAATTAAGAAATGTTATTCCTTTTATAGATTAAACATTCCTTCGACTTCTAGTATAGAAGTTGTTGCTTGTCAAATAAACATTAAAGGAAAGGACATTTGCATTGCTTCGGTATATATTCCTCCAAGAGCTCAAGTTGGACAACGACAGCTTAATGAAATTGTCGAAGCCCTTCCTGCTCCACGATTGATTCTGGGGGATTTAAATTCGCACGGAATTATGTGGGGTTCCGTTTACAATGATAGCAGATCATCTTTAATACAAAACATTTGTGACAATTTTAGCATGACGGTATTAAATATGGGTAGCATGACACGGATCCCAAGACCTCCGGCACGCCCAAGTGCATTAGATCTATCTCTTTGCTCAACATCAATTCGACTAGATTGCACCTGGAAAATATTGCCTGATTTACACGGTAGCGATCATTTACCAATCATCATCTCAATTAGCTGTAACAAATGTATTGCTAATTCAGCTAGTATTCCATATGATTTGACAAAAAATATCGACTGGATTAAATACCAAAGTAGAATCTCTAGTATTTTGAATTCAATGGAAGAGCTCCCTCCACTTGAAGAATATGACTTCCTCGTTTGTTCGATTCTGGAGGCCGCAGAACAATCCCAAACTAAACGCTTTCCTGGGCCAACGACTAACAGAAGGCCTCCCAACCACTGGTGGGACAAAGAGTGCTCAGAGGCTAAACTCGCAAAACAAAATGCTTGCAAGACGTTTCTAAAACGGGGAGGAGGAACTCCTCAGAATTTTGAAAAACTTATGGTTTTAGAAACCAAGTACAAGAGCATACTTCGAGCCAAAAAATGTAGCTATTGGAGACATTTTGTCGAAGGTTTGTCAAGAGAAACCTCAATGAGCACTCTTTGGAATACGGCCAGACGAATGAGGAATCGTAACGTGGGCAATGAGAGTAATGAATACTCGAACCGATGGATATTTGACTTTGCTAGGAAAGTTTGCCCAGATTCTGTTCCTACGCAGAGCATTATACGGGAATCTCCTCCAAATAATGGTTTTATTAATAACCCATTTTCAATGATGGAATTTTCTATAGCACTCTTGTCTTGTAACAATAACGCCCCTGGGTTGGACAGAATTAAATTCAACTTGGTGAAGAATCTGCCCGACCTCGCAAAAAGACGTTTGTTGGAATTGTTCAACAAGTTTCTTGAGCAAAATATTGTTCCACCTGACTGGAGACAAGTGAAAGTTATCGCCATTCAAAAGCCGGGGAAACCAGCTTCCAATCACAACTCATATAGACCCATTGCGATGTTGTCCTGCATCAGAAAATTGTTCGAAAAAATTATTCTACGACGTCTCGACACTTGGGTCGAGACGAACGGTTTGTTGTCAGATACTCAGTTTGGCTTCCGTAGAAATAAAGGGACGAATGATTGCCTTGCATTACTTTCGTCTGACATCCAAATTGCCTTCGCTCAAAAGCAACAAATGGCATCTGTATTTTTAGACATTAAAGGAGCATTTGATTCAGTTTCCATTGATGTTCTTTCAGACAAGCTCCACCAACATGGACTTCCAGCGGTTATAAATAATTATTTGCACAACCTTTTGTCAGAGAAGTGCATGTATTTTTCACATGGCGATTTGGCAACATTCAGAATTAGCTACATGGGTCTCCCGCAAGGCTCATGCCTCAGTCCGCTCCTCTATAATTTTTACGTGAATGACATTGACAGCTGTCTAGTAACCCCATGTACACTAAGACAATTGGCAGATGATGGCGTGGTTTCAGTTACTGGGCCCAAAGCTATTGATCTGCATAAACCATTGCAAGATACCTTAGGTAACTTGTCCGTTTGGGCTGTTCATCTTGGTATCGAATTCTCTGCGGAGAAAACAGAGTTAGTCGTCTTTTCAAGAAAGCATGATCCCGCGCAGCTTCAGCTCCATATGATGGGAAGAATGATCCAACAGGTTTTAACTTTTAAATACCTCGGGGTGTGGTTCGATTCCAAATGCACGTGGGGAGGACACATTAGGTTTCTGATAACGAAATGCCAACAAAGAGTAAATTTTCTTCGAACAATAACAGGATCTTGGTGGGGTTCTCATCCGGAAGATCTAATAAAATTGTATCAAACAACGATACTTTCAGTGATGGAATATGGATGCGTTTGTTTTCGTTCCGCTGCAAACTCTCATATTATCAAATTTGAGCGAATTCAGTACCGTTGTTTGCGAATTGCCTTAGGCTGCATGCATTCGACACATACAATGAGTCTTGAAGTTCTGGCGGGAGTTCTTCCATTAAAAGATCGATTTTGGGAGCTTTCATCACGCCTGCTAATAAGATGTGAGGTGCTGAATCCCATGGTAATTAATAATTTCGAACGACTAGTCGAGCTTCGATCTCAAACAAAATTTATGACAGTATATTTTAACCATATGTCACAGGAAATCAACCCTTCAAGATATATTCCTATCCGTGTCAGCATCCTAAGTGCCCCTGACTCAACTTTATTTTTCGATACATCCATGCAGCGTGAAGTGCGTGGAATCCCGGATCATCTACGCTCGACGGAAATCCCAAAAATATTTTCAAGTAAGTTCAGGCATATTGACTCTGAGAAAATGTTTTATACGGACGGATCGCGAATTGAAGAAGCGACAGGGTTTGGTATGTTCAACAATAATGTTTCGCCCTCCTTTAGGCTTCAAGAACCTGCATCTGTTTATATAGCAGAGCTAGCAGCAGTTCATTATAGTTTGAGTGTAATCGTCACATTATCTCCAAACCATTATTTCCTCTTAACAGATAGTCTGAGTGCAATTGAAGCCATTCGCTCAAACGCTGCTGGCAAAAATGAACCGTTTTTCCTGGGCAAAATAAAACAGTGCCTGAACGACATATTGAACAATAATTATCTAATCACTATAGTCTGGGTCCCGGCTCATTGCTCCATTCCTGGCAATGAAAGAGCCGATATTTTAGCCAAACGTGGTGCTATTGAGGGTGAAATTTATGAGCGACCGATTGCTTTCAACGAATTCTATAGCTCGTCTCGTCAAAGAACACTTGCCAGCTGGCAAGCATCTTGGGATAGAGATGATCTGGGTTGGTGGATGCACTCAATTATTCCGAAAATATCGACAAAGGCATGGTTCAAGGGACTGGATGTGAGTAGGGATTTCATTCGTGTGATGTCCAGACTCATGTCCAATCACTACACGTTAGATGCACATCTCCTTCGAATTGGGCTCTCCGAGACTAATCATTGTGCTTGCGGAGAAGGTTATCGGGATATTGATCATGTCGTTTGGACATGCGTGGAGTATCGTGATGCCAGATCTCAACTAATAAATTCTTTGCGTACCCAAGGTAGACTATCCAATATCCCAGTTCGAGACATTCTTGCTTGTCGTGACCTTTCATACATGAAACTTATTTATCATTTCATAAAGAAAATTGGAGTTTCAATTTAATAAAGGCCCCTTTTAAGACTTAGTTCTGATCCCAGCTGCGTCCATGAGTTCAACCAATAGCTAAATTAGAATAAAAATTATGTAATGATACAAACAAACTCGAAACAGTTTATGAAATTATCAACAAAATGTCTGAAAATAACAGCTTATTTTATAATTTATAGAAGTTAATCGTTTGGTTCAAATAATATTTCCGAGTAGATTTCATAATTAATGACGAGTTACCTAAGATGATATTTAAGCTATAAGAGAATATGTTTTAATAAATTCAAAACGTTGTGACTATGTTAGAATTAAATTAGGATAAGAATATTATGTAAAAGTGATGCTACGGCGAAGAAAAACTTATGTAAACTGCCTTAAGAAATAAACGTATTTATGGAAAAAAAAATTGCTTCGATGTGATCCAAGTTTTCCAACTCAGCCTTTCAACAGATATCTCAAGATTTCTAAAGTCAGAACGTCTGCATCCGCACTCAAGTGATCTCAAATTCAATTATGCATGACCTTGGTTGATTGTTCATAAGCAGAAGTACGATAAGTGGTCACTTATCGAATATGAAGCAATCAATCATGGTATCAAGTGATATGCAAGTCATTTACACCCGCTATTAACGACAAATTCCAACCATGTTTAACGATTTCGAAAAACGCGTTCCCCCACTCCAGACCAAATGGAATATCGTTTACCAACAAGCGTCGGTGTCTAAAATTAGATCAATCCTGTCGAGAATTGATATCTGTAGAATTTAGTCATCAAATGGAAAACACTTGCGTTCGTACCGTGCCCCGCCGTCGCCTCTCCGGCCCTCTACGGGGACTGGCTAATGACCGATGAAGACACTCGGATTGCCTAAAGCTAGGGGAAGATCACCACCCGGAGCGACTTTAGATTCATTATAAACGAACAGTATCATGTGTTTTGTACTTCATCATTAGTCAATTTCGTTTTCGACTCTTTGATGCATAACAGTTCAGATTTAAGTATTTCATCCGTCTAACAGTTCAAATTTAATTACTATGATGCACTTGTAGTTTAATTCGGGCCGATATGTACGGACAAGTAGAAGCTGAAACGTGAATTTGATTGACTCGGGATTTGAACTGCCGTTCCTTAACTCTCATAAAGGCCGTGGCACTGACAGAGCCGGTATCAGTTGTGTGGTGTTTTCGTTTGGATTGGAAGCTGCTGTTTCGATCTTAACCACTATCAAGTGTAACACATAAGTATATAGCATATTGGCGTTAGACAAAACAAAGGAAACATTTTATGCACTCATTCCTACCAACTAAACTAACTGGTAATTTTCTCATACACATATTTTGATAGCGTCAAACAGATGCTAGCTTGGCTTGTGGCCTTTTTACTCCAACTGCCCCTACATCCTCGCTCTGTCAGTTAAAATATTGGACCAACTGCCGAGAATGTGCGGCGCATTCCCAATCCGTCTTTGTTTGCTCATCGCACTGCAAACGAACTCATTTACGCGTATTTACATGTGCATGTCGCGGACACCGGCGACCCCCGTGAAGCCGTTCTGGAAGTTGATTGTGTCTTCGTGTCGAATCACATTAAATTTTTAATCACTTTTTTTCGATAGCTATACTTTGAAAAGGAAATCTGTATCTGTGATGTTACTGCTATGTTCTGGATAGACACTCTTATAGTAGCATAAAATTTTAAACCGTTTCTCATTAACTCCAAGCATGAGATATTCTGCGTGAAATGGTACAAAGTTTCATTAGAAGACCACAAGTTGTAGTTAATTTTCATGTACACCGCTGTTATACCTACCATGGCAAATCATGAACCCGCTGTGAAGTTTGGTATTGATAATTATAGCACCTCGACCGCCGATTAGTTTCACACTCATATAAAAACAGTGTGTGATGCAATTAAATACAAAAACCTGCTTCGCATGCTAGCTGCATTGTTTTGACGCTGACGGCTATCAGCGATAAATCTCATTAGATTTGGTTCAAGCTTTGATGTTTGTTTTGAAGCATTTGCTGTGCGATAAATTTGCTTACCTTGGGTACACATTCATCTCTATTTGTTTGTTTTAGTGAGAACTTGTTTTGCAAGATTACTTCGGATTTTTGTCCGAATAATTTGAACTACATAAAATTTGTACTCAATCTTCATAATTCGTTGATTTTTTTTCGTATGGAAATAGTCTAACAACGATACGGCGAGGAAAAAGGAAAAACACAGGCATACGAGTGGTATAAACGCTTCAAAGGTGGTCGTACAAGCTTGGATCATGATAAGATCCCTGACCGCCCAACAACATCTGTTACTTAAGAAAACATTGAATCGGCGAAGCAAATCGTGTTGCAAAATCGTTCTGTACCGATTAGAGAGATTGCTGTGTTATTGGGCATCTCTTATGGATCAGCCGAACACATTTTAACTGATGTTTTGAGTTTGAAACGCGTCGCTTCTCGGCTGGTGCCAAAAAAGCTGAATTTCATTCAAAAACAGCGTCGAATTGATGTGGCCAAAGAGATGATTTCCAACGCAGATAGTGACCCCACATTCATCGAATGCATCATAACTGGTGATGAGGTGTGGATCTATGAATATGACGTCGAAACCGCACAACAATCGACCGAATGACGCTTCGAAGGCGAGCCGTTGTTCTAAATTTTCATCCATTATAAAAATCGCCACACGAAAATTTTTCAACTTCTTTGTATAGACGCCAAACAAAAACTAATCGTACGATATGCGTCAAAATTTGACAGAATGTGTATAAAAGTGTTGCCAACGTTGAGAGAATAAAAGTTTACCATTCTACTCAGTTCGTCAAATACGCAAAATCTCTCTCTCTCTCTCTCTCTCTCTCTGCGTGTGTGTGTGTGTGTGTGTGTGTGTATGTACAAGGTGAGATGAAAAAACTGCAACCAACTTCAGACTGCTGTCATTTCTAAACCGCTCGTCCCACAGCTGTCAGATTTATTCTAGTGACAGCTCATTATATTATTTACAAGCGCACAAAAGCATTTTGGTGGGAATTTTTCTGAAAAAAAGTTATTTGTGATGGAATTCAAGTGTGATAGTGTGATTGCTTTGCATTTGGCTGGAAAACCACAAGTGGCTATCGTTAGAGCCCTCCAGCATTTAAAAGTGAATAAATCTTTTGTGTCTCGTACCATCGCTCGTTACCGTGATACTGGTAGCGTAGCCCGACGTCAAGGAAGTGGACGAAAAAAAACAGCAACATCGGCAGAAATGGTTCGAAAAGTGAAGAAGCGAATTGAACGAAATCCGCGTCGCAGTGGCCGAAAAATGGCTCGTGAGCTGAACATATCGCAATATGCCATTCGGCAAATATTGGAAAATGAGCTTGGACTAAAGCCATTGAAGTTCCAAAAAGTGCAAGATCTTACTGATGCGCAAAAAAAAGTTAGACTCGAAAAAGCTAAAGAGTTGCTTCGCTTGGCCGAAAGTGGTGAACTGCCGAATTTGGTTTTCTCCGATGAGAAACCATTCGTTATCCAGCAGTTTGTAAACAAACAAAATGATCGTGTTTACTTGCCAGAGAGGTCAGCTGAAAATTTGCAACTTCGGTTGGCCACCAGAACTCAAAAGCCGGCCATGGTGATGGTGTGGGCCGCCATAACAGCCGATGGTCGCTCGCCGCTCGTATTCATCGACCGTGGGGTCAAAATAAATGCGCAAATCTATCGCGAAAATATTTTGGAGGGAGTTCTGAAGCCCTGGGCACGCAAACATTTCGGCCGCAGACCTTGGACATTCCAACAGGACTCAGCACCATCGCACTCAGCACGCGCCACCCAAGAATGGTTAAGAAATGAGGTTCCTCGCTTCATTTCCACCGCACAATGGCCACCAAAATCTCCGGATGCCAATCCGTTGGACTATTGTGCCTGGGGTATTTTGGAAAGCAAGGTTGGCACTAAAAAATACCAAAGTGTCGATCATCTCAAGCAAGCGCTTCGCCGAGAATGGGACAAAATACCGCAGAGCCACTTTCGGGCAGCGTGTGATGGTTTCATTGGCCGTTTGAAGGCCATAGTTCGTGCCAAAGGTGGCCAATTCGAACAAATCTAAACCGATTCTCAAATTTGATGTTATTTCCGACATTTTTTGCTTTCATTCAATAAAATTTAAAAAAAAATGAAAAAATTATGGCGTTTTACTTTGTTGCAGTTTTTTCATCTCACCTTGTATGTATGTATGTATGTATGTATGTATGTAACAATTTTTTTGCACTTACTTTTCTCGGAGATGGCGGAACCGATTTTCACGAACTTAGTTTTAAATAAAAGGTCTTATAACCCCACACAAAGTTCTTGAATTTTATGCGAATCCGACTTCCGGTTCCGGAATTATAGGGTGATATGTGCAAAAAAAATGAAAAAAGTGCACTTACTTTTCTCAGAGACGGCTTAGCCGATTCTTACAAACTTAGATTCAAATGAAAGGTACAATTGATTTGTACAAAGTTCCTTTATTTTATTCAGATCCGACTTCCGGTTCCGGAGTTACAGGGTGATTAGCGAAAAAAAATATTATTTAAAAATACTTTTTCACTTTTCTCAGAGACGGCGCGACCGGTTTCAACAAACTTAGATTCAAATGAAAGGTATCATAGTCCCATACAAAACTTCCAAATTTAATGCGAATCCGATTTCCGGTTCCGGAATTATATGATGAAGTGTGTTAAAAATTGAATACCGTCACTTGACGCGGCGAAACAAAACACGTAACAAAATTTCTTTACTTGCCTAGAAACTATTCCAATCGGTAGCCATTGTCAATAGAGAACCAAACAACCCGATTCCGGACATGCTGGTTTTCGTTTTCTGATTCCGGAAGTAGAATAAAATAATAAAAAGTGAAATAATTTCTAAAGTTGTCTCAAAACTTTTCCAATCGGGAGTCATTGTCAGTAGATGGCCAAACATTAATTCGGCTTTCCTTGTTCTTGGGTTTTTGATGTACGACTGAAGATTGTAGCCATAGACTCAAAATCCCAGTCACTTTTCTCGAACAAACTTCGATTATACCGGTTCCAAGGTTCCGGTTTCGGAAGCACCTTTTTTCGTTTCCTTAGAAATGGCCTAACCGACCTGAGTACTGTTTCACTACATAGGTTATACTAGTTTTGTTTTTCAAGAATCAAAGAAAATTATTTTAAAGAATACCACATATTTATATATGAGAATATGTGCGATATGAGAAAGGATTAAAACAGGTTTTTCAATTTTCTTTAAGTACTTTGCTTCTGAACTTATATGAAGTTACGAAATATTCGAAAGCAACAAATTCAAAACGATCGTAACTAATCTGCAACTTATTATCAACAAACCATCCACTGGCTTCGATTTATTTTCAAGCTTATTTGGGAGAGGTGCTTCATTAACTTCATATGAACTTAGCGAATAATAGAAAATATTGAGCAGCAAATTGAAAATTACTGTACATAATTAGTAACTAATCATGTGGTGGTTTTTCGATATACGAGGTCGGTTTTCCTTCATTTTCGCATTCTAACACGTATCCTCAGATGGTGTTCGTTTTGATTCCGAAGTGAAGTAATAGAACCATGTTTCATCCATTGTCACATATTGACACAAACAAATTGATTCATAACTTTCAAACATGGCCCAACACTGCTCTAAATCACCAATATGTTGTTTTTGATCGACTGAGAGTAAATGCGGCACCCACTTTGAAAAGAGTTTTCTAATGGCCAAATGTTCATACATAATTGTGAATACAGTGCCTTCGGATATCTTTACGGACTCAACAATCTCACACAATTTCCACCTCAATTGGACAATCAGAACGTTCACCACTATCGGTGTATGTATAACACATTAAAATTCAGCAAACCAATTACAAATGGCTCTTTTAGGTGGCGCAAAGGCCGGATAAAACTTTTGAAACTAAGAACAGCAAATGGTTTTGATACCAAAAGTAGTTTCACTCTAATGGCTGTCACTTTTTTCTGACTAATCTAAATGTGGTTAAATTTCATACATAGTCCTATGAAAGTTGGTTCATAGGCGTCATATGGATTTGACAATGCTAACAATGCTAACGCCACCTGTTACACGACTTGTTGAGTGATGTGTTAAATTTAAACAATTCTTTCAATGTGAGTACATATTGAGACCATTTTTAGCATAGTTTCAGAGTTTACAAGTTCTTTGTACCGTCACGTTAGATGACAGTTTGAAAACTTCGGCACTCGTCGCCATATGTTGCCGGAACCGGAAGTCGAATCCAAATAAAGTTTTCTAGTAATCGATGAGACAATTTTTGAACTTGTGATAATCGGTTTAACTGTTCCGAAAAATCGAAAAAAACTCAATTTGTTTTGTAGGTTTCGACCACCATTTCCGGTACTTCTGGAACCGGAAACTGGGAGCCGGCACATTATTCGCATGGTCACTCAAATGGTGGTTGGAAATTTAAAATATTCACCTTGTAATTCCGGAACCGGAAGTCGGATCCACAATAAATTCAGAGCAATCTATGGGATTATACCTTATGATCAAAAAAGAACCGGAATTTTTTTAAAAAACGCAAAATTTCAATTTTTAATAAATTTCTATATTATCGCCTTCAAAGTACTCTCCTCCTGCGGCAATACATGCATGCCAACGCTTGATCCAATTTTGCATACAAGTTTTATAGGCCGCCGAATGTATGGCCTTTAGTTTACGCAGCGAATTCTCTTTTATGGTCTCTATGGTCTCAAAACGCGTTCCCCGCAATGGCAATTTGAGTCTGAGGAAGAGGAAAAAGTCACACGGGCCATATCTGGAAAGTACCAGCCGAGAAGCGACGCGTTTCAAACCCAAAACATCAGTAAAAATGTGTTCGGCTGATCCATAAGAGATGCCCAACAACACAGCAATCTCTCTAATCGGTACAGAACGATTTTGCAACACGATTTGCTTCGCCGATTCAATTTTTTCTTCAGTAACAGATGTTGTTGGGCGGCCAGGGATTTCATCATGATCCAAGCTTGTACGACCACCTTTGAAGCGTTTATACCACTCGTATGCCTGTGTTTTCCTAGAGACGATTCACCAAAGGCTTTTTCTAACATTTTCAACGTTTCGGAACACTTAAATCTATTTGCAACACAAAATTTGATGCACGCACGTTGTTCTAAATTTTCATCCATTATAAAAATCGCCACACGAAAATTTTTCAACTTCTTTGTATAGACGCCAAACAAAAACAATATGCATCAAAATTTGACAGAATGTGTATAAAAGTGTTGCCAACGTTGAGAGAATAAAAGTTTACCGATTGGACAAGCGCTAGAATTTTAAAATGAAAATTCCGGTTCTTTTTTTATCATAAGATATGATCCTTCATTTGAATCTACATTTGTGAAAATCAGTCGAACTGTCTCCGAAATATCTTTGTAAGGTGCACTTTGGAGTGTTTAATCACTTTCGGAAACAGAAGCTGAAACCGATAAGACGAAATTAGTTGGTTTGGCCATCACTAATAAGATTTAGAAATTAAAATATTTTTTAAATCTGTTTTGAAGAATAGTTTGGTTACTTTAAAAAAAAGGCTCTCGCAATTGTCTTTTTTATCTCACCCTTCAGATACTCCGGAACTGGAAGTCGAATGTAAATCAAATTCAGGATTTTGCTTTGGGCTTTGAATCCATCCTTTTGAAACTAAGTGAGTGAAAATCGGTTCAGCCATCTGTTCATGCACGCTACCCGAGTAGAGCGCGAGATCAAATAGACAAATCGTTTTGAAGTCGTGATGTTCGTTTTTTTTGCGATTACTCAGTTTGCTATTGTTTTGATCGTTTTAACAGTTAGAAAATCGAAGTCGAAAACATCACATCGCATTAAGAAATATTTCTGATTTCATGGTAAGCACACATATATCTTAATACGATGTTAATTTTTAATAAAAACTTGATTTCAGTTGGGTGGTTTTACCAAACAACAAAACTAAAATGGAAATACATAATCTGTTATATGGGTACTGGTATAGTGTGATTTGTTTATTTGTTTATTTGTTTATTTGTTTATTTGTTTATTTGTTTATTTGTTTATTTGTTTATTTTATAGTTCATCTGACAATGTATGTCTTAATGAATAAAAAATTTTAATGTAAAAGTAAAACTTAAAGTACATTATTACGGTAGACAACACGAAAACGGTCAAGTAATCTAAGATAAAAAACATTAGACGACACGTTGAAATTAAAATATTCGGCAAATTCATTGAATCGTAGGCAAACGGATCTGAATGGTTCATTTTTACCATATAGTGTGTTACGAGTTTCCAATAACAGAAAAGGTCGTTGTCGAAGAGGCCTCTCAGGAGTATACAAATTTAGTCGCTCGAGTAAAGCAGGGCAGTCTACACTACCCAAAAGCAGTTTCGCAGCAAATGATGCTTGAGCATATGCTCTTCTCAATTCCAAAGGTTCAAGATTTAGTAAACGGCAACGGTCCTCGTATGACGGTAGCTGCGTTGGATCAGACCAAGGTAAAAACCGCAATGCGTATCTCACGAATTTTCGTTGAATTGCCTCAATCCTGGTAATCCAATTAGAGTGGAACGGGCACCATACAATCGCATTAGATTCGAGCAATGACCGAACCAGCGAGCAATATAGAAATCTCAAACATAACGGATCACGGAACTCGGACGAAATCTTAAAGATGAAGCCCAGTTGTCGGTTTGCTTTACGAATGATGTTGTCATAGTGTAACTTGAAAGTAACTTCACGATCCAGAATCACGCCAAGATCTTTAATGTGCTCTGTTCGGGTATGGGTTAGTCAATGCCTTCCACGCAGCCCACCTAGGTTCGATCCCCAACCCCCCACACATAGGGTCAGACAGCTTTGCTGACCCGAAGAGGCAAATGACCTCAAGGTTAAAACCTCATTAATTGAAACAAAAAAATAATCTGTTATCGATTTGCTTCGAGTAGACATAACTGAAAACAAATACGTCACTAGCATAAGCTAAAAATAGATCGATAGGCCACATTTAGGCGATTTAAATGCAACGAAAAAAAAACTTCTGTTACCGCGCACGCACGGGTTTCGAACCTACACGAACTGATACACTGTGAGGGTAATCTGCTGACTTACACTGCGAATGCGGTAGTAGACTGTGAGAATTGTTTTGTGGCATTTGGATCCGGATGAAATACTAGAACTTTCAATGGGTTATTTTCGTTACATTTACACACAGAAACATTTTGCGAACTCGACGATGTAAGTTGAATGGTATATAACAAAGTTGAACTTTTTTGTTTTTGCAGTGATTGCAAAACTTTTGCATACTAACAGGCAGATATACAGCTACATAAAAGGAAGACAAATTTTTATTGGCTTGTCGTGTATTGTAATACAAACAAAAAATCAAAGTTGCTTCGAAAGTTTCGACAAGTCAAACAATTTTTACTTTAAAAGTTAAAAAGGTCTTTTCTAGAACAGCAAAATAACAACATTGTTTGATCTATATGATTAAAATTTGCGAACGGAAATCAATTTGAGAATACAATATGTTCGTTCCTGTTTTGATGTTTGACGGGTATTTGGCGCACATATTTATATATTATTTCATTGATTTCTGGAACTGGAAGAAGGATCCGGTTAATAATTCAGGAACTTTGTATGGTACCACAAGACCATTTTGCTTTTATCTATAGAAACTAATGGAATCGCTGGAATAAACGACTTTTAAACGAAGGCTCGGATACCTATAATGTTAAATAACATTCGACTCAGTTCGACGAGATCGGAAAATGTCTGCGTGTGCATGATTTCAAAGATTTTTAACTACTCCATTTTAACCGAGATGGCTGAACTGACTCAAGCTTCGGCTCTTTTGAAAGCTTCCTTTGGACCATTGATCAACTTCGGAGATCATCTGGTTGTCTCTTCTGATTCCGGAGATATATTGGTATAAGTGACGTAACCGACTACCTTTTTAACACTGTTTTTTTAGAGATAGCTAAGCTAAATTTAACAAGCATAGGCTCATTTGAAAGCTACTGTTGAATTGTGGATCAAGTTCGAAGATCAAATGGCTGTTGCTTGTGGTTCCGGAGATATAATGGTATAAGTGACGTCACTGAAAATCGCACTTTTATCTTCTCCGCTCAAATGTTTCGAATTTTTAATGTGGAACACATTTTTGTTTTCTATATAGAGGTGCAAACTAGAAACTCAAGAAAAATACACGTATAAATGTGGTCAGGTTTTGAATAATTACAGCTCAGTCAATTTTGTATAAATTATTAATATTATGTCACCATTTGATTGGAAATATTTCTACGTATTGATTTGAATGTTCATAGCCATGTATTTTTAATTGTATATCATTGAAATGTTGATTAATAGTTAGCAGTGTCCTATTTTGTCTGCAAAAAATCTCCGGCATACCGGATTTCCCTGCCATAGTCGACGGTTTTGAAGGAGAAAGCGATATATCAAAGGGAAAGCAGTGCTCTGATTGGTCAATCGATACAAAAGCGAAGCTGTTGGAAGCAAGCGAAGTTATAAATATAAGCAAAATTATAGCTAACGTTTCAGTCCTACACGTAGCTTGCTAGAGGTAGGTTGTTGCTAGACAGCAAAACAAAATGTGCCATAAAACGATTTGAAGCTTTAATTGCTATGCTCTGATCTTGTGTCATGAAAGATTGGATGAAATCCCATGTTATGTCGTTTCGCCTGAAAAATTGACAACTACCCCAGGGTAAATTTTGAGTGCATAAGATTAATTTCTTATTTATATGAGATGAACTCGATTGATAATGAGAAAAAGTTTATCGCTTAAACCGAAATCGCAGAAGAAATGATGATGATGATGGTCCCACCTCATACCCCTACGAAGGTGTGAGCTGAACGAGTTATCTAAGTGATAATATTATTACATGCTTTAACCAGTAATGAAAAATTGAAACGAGCTGGTTAACTTCTAAATAATCCCAGCATAACTCAAGAAAATCATAATTGGTCTCAAACAATAACATCTCTTAATTCAGCATTATTCCATTTCTAGATTGTCTTTGACTGCTTTACGCGCGCGGGCTCAAACTTTTGTAGACAACTCATTTACTTTTTATCTATATCAACTCTAAAATACTAATAACAAAAAAAATCCATCATCATCATACAGATCATAATAACTTCTAACATCTACAAAAAATAGTGATAAGTCGAAATACATTCTTCTTCATTTTACATAATTTTAAAGAAATCAAATTATAATATATATTTTAAAATCGGTTCATAAGACAGATTTTACATGTGAAATACATAATTGTTTGAACTCATTTAGAGTTGTAACACGTTTAATTTGTCTGGGCATCGAATTGAAAAAATTTATTCCTTTGTACAGTAGCGAATTCTGTGATCTGCCTAATAGAAAGTTTGGTGTTCTTACATCTGATGCATTTCTGGTATTATATCTATGTAAATCACTTCCTCTCTCAACTCGATCACACAAATATCGAGGCAGCATACCATTTATTAATTTAAAAATTAACACCATTGTCAAGTAATAAATTCTTTGTTTGACCGAAAGCCATTGTAATGCACACAGCAGAAAAGTAGAGGAAGTGTATCTATTACATTTAAGTATCAATCGCATGACTTTATTTTGCAGTCGCTGTAATTGCATGATTTGTGTACTATTAGCAAGAAACAGAATGGATGGACAGAAGTCAATGTGTGGTGAAATGATTGATTTATACAGAAGAATTTTACTACTGATCGTTAAATCATTTTTCAAACGACACAATACTCCGTACTTTTTGGCAATCTTCCTGATTACGTTATTAATGTGAGATTTGAATGTTAACTTTTCATCAATTACGACTCCAAGGTACTTCATCTCTCTAACGCGTTCAATAATCTCACCATCAATTTCAACGTTAGCATCATGTCTAGTGCTCGCAGAAGAAATAACCATGTATTTCGTCTTTGCGACATTCAATTTCAATTGCTTGAATTTTAACCAACGTGCTAGATAATGTAGGTCTTCGTTTAAGTGTGCAACAGCTTCATTATAATCCTTAGATGCAATAAACAGAACCGTGTCGTCAGCAAATAAATTGATATCACAAAACCGTAAAACTCTTTTCATATCATTAATATACATAATAAATAAAATTGGTCCTAGGACACTGCCTTGAGGCACTCCAAGTGAATTATCTAGAGAACTGGACACAAAATCGTTAAATACAGTCTTTTGTTTTCTATCATATAAATAGCTTTCACACCATTTGTATGCTACTCCTCCAATGCCAAAGCGTTGTAGAGTTTGTAACAATAAAGGTCTTGAGATTGTTTCAAAAGCGCGCTTTAGATCCAAGAACACTGCAAGAATAGTCTCTTTAACTTCGATTCTCTCTTTCCATTTTGCTAATACCAGATTCAAAGCGGTTTTGCAAGAGTGTCCCTCTCGGTATCCAGATTGTTCCGGCATTAGCAAATTATTACCGTTCAAATAGTTCATCAACTGGTCCTTAACTACATGTTCCAAAATTTTCTCCTGCGTGTGCAACATGTTGATGGGACGGTACTCTTCGGCTTTATCCGTTCCAGCAACTTTGGGAATAGGAACCACTAATGATTCTTTCCAAACTTTCGGTACGTGCCCAGTTTGTATCGATTCATTTATCAAGTTCAGAAGATCGTGTCCGATAACATGAAAGCAATCTTGTATCACCTTGGCGTTGACATTATCGATACCTGTCGATCTTTCCAAATTAAAACAAATATCTCTTAACTGTCCAAAAGTGATTGGGTGAAACCCTTCAAATCTGCAATTGTTATTTATCGACTGTGTTATTTAACTAGGTTCACTGACCTGATCAATACTCTGATTGATCAGTTGAACACTGTTTATGAAATAACTGTTCAATTTTTCAACTATGGTTTGCTCACACCGTTCTTCTATCCCATTAAAACTCATGCTTTTCGAAGAACTATGTGTTGGCTTAATCATTTGTTTAAGGACTTTCCACAACTCCTTGCTATTTCGTTGATGTTGATCGATCTTCCTCTGGAAATATTCACATCTAGTCTTTTTCAAGGCTCGTGAGTATATATTCCGAGCATTCGTGTATCCACGCCAGTGAATTTCGTTGTTAGTTCTGCAAAACGTTTTATACTTTTTATCCCTCTTTCGCTTCAACCGTTAGAGGTCTAAAGAGTACCACCGGCTCGAGCTAGTCAAGCTAACGTATTTCTCAGATACCAGAATGGTAGTAATGGTAGAGAAACGCTATAAAAATAACTACTTGTACACAAAACTTGAACACAAGCTTGGCGAAAAGAAGCTTAAATATCGATATCTGTATAGCAAGCATGTACAAACATATAATTGCCTACATTTGGGCTATTGAAGTAATTTCGTCGGCTAAAAAACAAATACAAATCATGACAAATATAGTCTATATTCTGGGTTCGCGTGTTCGGTGTTGGTTCATAATAAAGACTAAGGGGCTGTTCATAAAAGACGTCACGCTTTTTTGACGATTTTTGACTCTCCATCCCCCCTTTGTCACAAATTGTCACAGAAGCAAAGACCACCAACCCTCCCCCCCCTCCTATGTCACATGTCACGAATTCAAAATAAATAAAATTCATCTCAATACATTCTCAATATGTATGGCAAACCATACAAATAGGAGGGAAAAATCGATTTATTACATGCTGTCGTTAGATTAAAAAATATCCCTAAAACTACAAAATCATCGGAATTATTTTATTAATATCAGTTATATAAATTAACAAAAGTATTTGGTTGGAATTGATGATACATTTGAATCATTTGTTTCATTCCTCCTAGGGGTACACAGATATATTATTGGTTTAGGTAAAGAATAATATTTTCTTCGTGTAGAGCATACAGGGCTGAGAAAATAAAGACCAAAACCTCATCAAAACGAGATCACTGCCGGAGAATCTTTTCATTATCAGTTGTTCAGTGAAATTTAAATCACATCGATCAATATCGGTACTACTTCCGTCACACAATGGGTAGTGATTTTGAGCTAAAATGATTCTTGATGTATGTATGTTCAATCATTGGATGAATCGATAAGCTTTGATGTTGGTGGAGGAAAATCACATATGATCAAGATAAGACATGACAAGATCTACGTCTGAAATCGTTGATCTCCCGCCCTTTTTCAAATGGAGTACAATTGAATAAACTGCATCAGAATCAGATAAGAGAAATTCTTATGATATACTATTATCAATGCTAGAAAATCAAATTACTGAAAAAATTGTCAGTGCATAACTTAAGTTAAACCGTTTGAAGGCATCTTTTTCTTTTTTACTCATATTAGGCAAAATTTATTAATTTCGTTAATTTACTCGCTCCTCCGTGCACTTTTGGTGATCACAACAGAAATGATTTCCTGCATCACTCATTTCCGAATTTACAAGAAGCTTTTACATCAACAAATACACGTTTTCCTATAGAATGTAAACGTTTATTGTGGAGACTTTTTCAGGAAATAGGGCAAAGCAGTAATATAATTAGGTATTTCAAAAATGCGCTCATTGAAAATATTGGACGTCACAGTCCAAAAACCTCCCCCCCCCTGTCAATAAAGGTTACGTTTTATGAAACACCCCCCTCCCCCTTGTGGCGTGACGTCTTTTATGAACAGCCCCTAAGCAGACTCTGCATTTGCGGATTCAAAAGTGTGACGATTAATTGAAAATGTCGATCATTAGAAATTTTGGTTGCCTTGTTCCACATCAATGGCTCGAACAACCCCATGGGGCTGATCCTTGTAGTTTTTCTAAAATAACCCCAATTCCATATGCTTAGGATTGTTTGCGATATACTACTGAGTCATTTATCAAGTTGGAAGATCGAAAGGTTGTGGCTTCCTGTTCCGGAATTTTAATGGTATAAGTGACGTAACCGACTAACCGCACATTTTGCATCTGCTCAATTTTCTCGACGATGACTGAACGAATTTTGATAAACTTAGGCTTACTAAAAAGCTACAATATCAAACAATGTCAAGTTTGGAAGAGTTATTGCAAACATTTCCGGTTCGGCAGATGTAATGTTACATGTGACGTAACCGACAAATTTCAGTGCTTTCTTAATGCTTCAAAATTTCTCAGAGATTTCGAACGACTTAGACTCATTTGAGAGCTACTATTAAATTATTCGATAGACTCACAATACCAATGGGGAGACAGAGATTGATGAAGTGAGAAGGGAAAGGTATTTTCACACCACTACGTGGATAAAGAAGGGGTATTTTTTTTCAACTATATATTTAATAAGGCACATTCTATACAGCAGAGACCCGCGTGGTCTACGACTTAAAGAGGCACATTAGCTCAAATCCAAGATGCCGTTGGTATTCTCAAGAGCTTTCATTTGAAACTAAGTTTATTCAATTCGCCATCTCAGGTATAAGCGGGTTCACAAAAATGTTACATACACACATACACACACGCACGTATGCTAACGATTCGTACTTAGCTAATGCGAAACCGGGCTTTGACTAAAAGCTTTCCTATAGGGCGAACCTCTGCCGTTTTGGGAGGGTTTATGTTCTTGTGCACTACACTATGGTCTTTTTTTGCAATGGTAAGATGCTAAATCGTACTAATAATGAACATTACAATTGCGTAGCTTGAAACAATGAGACTGACTCCTGATCATAAATTTCCTGGTTGATGTATGTGTCACTCTTTGTGACACCGCAACAGATGGTTCGCTATCTCACGAGATTTGGTTTTATAAATTTCGACTGCTTAATGTGATTGAGATTCTTCTAGCACCTTTCCTATTCCAGTTTTCGTAAATTATTTTTTCCAGGAAGCTTATAAAAAGTTAGAGTTGGTCTTACAAGTCAGTTGTCGTATGTTCGAGACCCGACCTGGAAGGATTCTTAGTGTCAGTAGGATCCATAGTACTAGCCATGCAATGATTCTGTACGCTAAGAATCGGCTGCGAAGTCTGTTGAAACAGAAAGGCCGAATTCCATAAAAGGAATGTAATGCCAAGACATTGCTTATAAAAAGTTAGAAGTGTACCACGCAATTAAACTTTGTAAGCATCTTGTTGTACAGCTCCCGCGATCAGGCTCTTACCGACTTGTTATATTTGTTTCACACTCTACTCACATCTTTAATGCATTCACAGATTTAATACAATTTTGGCTAATTTTAGAACGTAACATTTTTAATATTATTGATTTAATATCGTAATAAAACTGGTGTTCCTGTTCGAATATTAATTAGTTTTTTACCACGGCCAATGCTTGCGATTTCTAATGTTTTCTTTCCATTACTGTTTTAATTTCTTTCTCGCAGATCACTCGCCTTGTGTTCTCCACGGTAACGCATCACAGCCGACGTTCGTTGTTACATCACCCACGAGCCACGCGTCACCAAGCGAGCCGGGTGAAACTGTCACTCGTTTCGGAAGCCCCATTCATCGACCGTCGGTTTGTGTCACAGCAACGTGCGGCGTGCAACCGTAAACAACCGTGCAACTGACCACCACCACCCAACCAAGTGCCCTCGGAAGAACAGCAGGTCACACATCGCGCACTGAAGCATACTGGCGGCTAACGGCAGTATATTGGCAGCTGCCATCGAACGCAGTTTGGTCGTAGAATTCCGCAGAGCTTCGTAGCGACTGGTCGCGGAATTGACGAGATAAATTGTGTGACCGCGTCTGATTTCGGAAACATTACAATTTTTTCCGGAACGATAGAAGTGAAAAGTTTCGCGCGACTTTTTAAATAGGTGTTTGCTGATATCGATTTTAATTAATCAGTTTCAAGAATTCTGTTTGTTTTTATCAGCACCGAACATCGTGGTCGGGTGTTTCGTTTGCTACTGCAATCGCCAGGTACTGGTAAGGAGCAAGCAGGGGCAGTGTGAGCAACGGGAAAACGAAATCGTAAATATTCGAGAGCGGCCAGAGCCAGAAGCGCTTATCAACGCCAACGCTTCGGACTAGTGGCTGTTATCGCGACCCTTGGCAACCCGACGGGACGAAACTGTCCAGTGATGATTGCAAAAGTGCCAATTGAATGTAAATGTGTTTTGATTTAACAAAGGGAAGAGCTTATCGAGAAGCTATCAAGTGTCGCTCGTGTGTTTCAGCTTAGAACACCATGTTTCTGTCGTGTTGAAAAAAAACGAGTTCTAACCTAACGTCGCCTAGGTACTAGGGAGTAGTGCTTTAGAAGTGAATTTGTAGTGTAGTTTCTGGTGAACGAATCCTCCGAATCTTGTCTCAAAATGTCTGCTCTGAGCCATCAGGTGAATATGAACAACTTCATATCGCTGCTGGTCGGTGCCTCCCTCGTGGCAGCCAACTCTTCCCCAAGTCACCACGATCTGACTTCCTTTTCCCAACCGACGGAATTCTCTAACGGAGTGTCTTCCTTCGCGCTGCCGGCAGAAGATCGGATGGCATTCGATAGTTACACGCTGGCCTTTCTGAACTACAGCTACACGGACCACAACGGGGTGGACAACACCGAGGGTGATCTGGTGGGCAAGTACGGCGAAGGGCGCATCCTGAACCGTACCGGTCTGCTTGTTCACGTTACTAAGTCGGATAATGTGGATGACCACACCGGATGCGCCAAGGACTGGAACGGCACCAAGGGGGAACCGTTGCCACCGCTAGGGGTCCAGTGGATTGCACTGATCAAGCGCGGCAACTGCAACTTCGAGGAGAAGGTGAAGCACGCCTACACTCACGGGGCGACCGGTGTTATCATCTACAACGATAAGGACGATCCGCGGCTGGATAAGATGAAGATTAACGATAAAGAACGTAAGTACCATGGTATCGGGTCGAATGTTTGGTGGTATCCAAATGATAACAGGATAAATTGAAATCGCTGACCAGTACAGCACTTTTTTTTGCGACAATCATAGTCAAACAGTTTTGCGTGAGTTCAGTTTATCTTTTAGGGAATTTCCAAAACGGGAAAGACAAAAACAAGTAACTGAAAGATTATTGTTAAGTAACAAAACCGCATCTATTTACCAGTTTCGACATGAATATCTTACTTTTCCAAGGGCACCTTTTCCAAATTTATCATGCGGAAAGTGATAAATTTTGGATCGAAGATAAATCTTGCAGTGATACAACAGAACGATTCGGCACTCAGCACGCCGAGCAAATATGTCAATAACTTCATCAATAAAACCGCTTCGACGTTGCAACTGAGACAGCAATTTGGTTTCAACTGCCATAAGCATCAGGCATTGAAGCCTGTCCTGAAGGTGTGCATACAAGTTCTCACAGAACCAAACGTGACAGGGAGAACAACAAATCTCAGAGCTGAGTTGAATAATTTACTCTTTTCTTGAATCTGTGCCGAAGATCATGTGCACAGAAATAACACTAACACAGCGACAAGAGATACGTGAAATTTTTAAGTTTTATGTATAAGGAGTGTATCGAAAATAAGCTATCCACATACATTTGTGTTGTACGCATGTATTTGTGATAGTTTTTTTTTTGCTCAGATCACAGCATGGTGTGCGTTTGGCTGTCAGCTTTCGTTTGTTTACTTGTTTGTGCGGTTGAAACTCTGCGTTTTCAAAATGTCGCGTATTGAAAAGGAAGTGAAAATTAATGTTCTGGACACATGGCTAAGTGAGAAGGGTGTTACTATGCGAAAATTGGCGGAGCGGTTTGGAAATCATCATGCCAGTGTTAAAACCATTATGAATAAGTTTGGGGAACACTATTCTTTGGATGAGCTACCAGGAAGAGGCAAAAAACCCGGTTCTTCCAACCTGAAACTGAACCAGAAAGTGGTATCTCTAATCATGAAGAACAAATCAATGTCAATACGTGAGTTGGCCAACAAAAGCAGGAATGAGTGTTGAAATGATCCAGCGCATCAAGAGGCGAAATTACCTGAAGACCTACGGGAAGCAGAAAATCTCGAAACAAAGTGTAAAACAGAAAAAGAGAGCAGCACCAAGGGCCCGGAAATTGTATTCGCGTCTTTTGCAGTGGCCGGATGCATGCGTTTTGATAGACGATGAGACTTATGTAAAGGAGAACTCAAAAACCCTTCCAGGTCCACAATACTTTACTGTAGTCATTGGGGAGGATATGAGCGATGCGGACAGGTCGATTCGAGTGGAGAAATTCGGTCGAAAGGTACAGGTATGGCAAGCAATATGCTCCTGTGGTTTGAAGTCAACAATTGTTTACACTACCGGAATCCCTCGTACATTAAAGGATCAATTTTTAGTTTGAATAAAATATCGTTTTTTATCATAATTTGAAAGAAAAATTTGTGGATAGCTTATTTTCGATACACTCCTTATGAGATGAGTGTAATTACACACATTTTTTATTGCACATGGCAGAGTGCTTGAGTTCAGAGCGCCACGTGATACAATATGAAAAGATTCGCAGTGGACAAAATCGCACATTAACGTATTTCATATTGAAAACTTAAAAAATACTTGAATCGGGTCGAGATACAGTTGATTCCTTCAATTTGATTGGTTGTGCAGAGCACGAGGTTCACATGAGGACGGGACGCCACTGAAATCTTATAACTACATCATTTTTTCATACCGTCGGAAATTTGCTTAGTAATTCAGTACTACGAAATAATCACAAATAATTCAAACTAAAATGTTCTAATAATTTTAGGCATCAAAGGTCTCGGTCGGACCAGGTTAAAAATCAGGATCTCGAATTCAATTCAAGATTCCAACTCTAGAATTCACTTCTAATTTCCGAATTCATTTCTCGAATCCAGATCCAAAATTTAGTTCGATTCTGCTTTAGGATTGAGAATCGAAATTCATTTCCAAAATTCCCGGAGCTGTTTCTGATCTCTAGAAATGAGTCCAGGAACTGGATTCTGGAACATAATTGTTAAACTAAAACTAAATTGTGGATCTTTATTCTGGATCTGCAATCTGAACCTGAATTCTTCACCAGAATTCTGAAACTAAAACTCTAGTTCAGACACGAAATTCTGATCCTAAATTCAGTTCCAGAACTCGATTCTAAAATTTAGTTTCTAAATCTAGTTCTGCAATCCGGAACCACAATTTAGTTCCTGTTCTAAAACTCTGGAACTAAACTACAGTTTTTTTCTGGTCTGAGTCCGAATTTTAGTTTTAAGATTCTCGTCGAGAACCAGCTTTAAGAATTCAGATTCCTGAACTGTGGAACCTTTATTCTGGGTCTGCAATCTGAACCTGAGTTCTTCACCGGAATTTTGAGACTGAAGCTTGCTTCATTTAGAATTGGAACAAACTTTTGCTCATATTGTAGCGCTCCTGGTGGACGGATTTGGCGCCCACGTGTCGAGGATTTTGTCAGCTTCACGTATGATTTTTGACATTCCGCAAATCGACTGTACTTTGTAAACAATCAACATGGAAGCCGAAAGAAGGGAGAAAATTGTGCACATTTATTTGGAAAATCCATTGTGGTCTGCATCTAGGCTAGCTGAAATTGCCAGAAATACCGTATGGCGCGTTATCAAACGGTATAAGGAAACATTGACGACGATTCGGAAGCCTCAAGTCAATCGTCGGAGTGGAACTGTCGACCGGAAACTGCGTGGTAAGATTTTTAAGACGATTAAGAGGAATCCTAATCTGTCGGACCGTGATTTGGCCAGAAAATTCGGTGCTGCCCATAGTACCGTGAGGAGAACTCGACTCCGGGAAGAAAACAAGTCGTATCGAGCTAGCAAACAGCCAAATCGGACCATAAAACAAAATTCGTGCTCGGAAACTATATGACCAGGTGCTGACCAAGTTCGACGGGTGTCTTCTGATGGACGATGAAACCTATGTCAAGGCTGACTTCGGGAAAATCCCACGTTAAAAATTTTACTTGGCAACGGTTCGAGAGAATGTTCCAACCAAATTTAAATTGGTTTTTGCCGACAAATTTGCAAGAAAATTTATGATTTGGCAGGGCATTTGAAGCTGTGGCAAAAAAACGAAAGTTTTCGTTGCAAATAAGACAATGACATCGGAACTATACCAAAAAGAGTGTCTCCAAAAACGAATTTTGCCGTACATTCGATCCTACGACCATCCCGTAATGTTTTGGCCAGATTTGGCAAGCTGTCTTTACAGCAAAGTCGTTCAAGAATGGTATGCAGAGAAAGGGGTCCAGTTTGTTCCGAAAAACCTTAACCCACCCAACTGCCCCTAGTTCCGCCCTATTGAGAAATACTGGGCAATAATGAAGAGGAGACTCAAGGCAAAGGGAAAGGTTGTTAAAGACATCAATCAGATAACGACCTGGTGGAATAAGTTAGCTAAAACGATGGACGAAGAAGGTGTGCGCCGCCTAATGAGCCGTGTTACAGGAATATTTCGAAATCGTGACAAATAATTTTATCCGTATTTTTTTCTTAAAAGTTTGAAGAAAACGCTACATTTATATCAAAAAGGATCTTGAATTCAATAATAAATAACTGAAATACAGGCAATTGTCTTTGTTCCAATTCTATCTGAAGCAAGCTTTAAAACTCTAGTTCAGACACGAACCGAAGGTTTGAATTCATTTCCAATATTCTGATCCTAAATTCAATTCCAGAATTCGATTCTAAAATTTTAGAATCTAGTTCTGCAAACCGGAACCACAATTTAGTTCCTGTTCTAAAATTATGGAACTAAACTACAGTTTTTTCTTTGCTGGTCTGAGTCCGAAGTTTAGTTTCAAAACTTTGATCGAGAATCAGCTTGAAGAATTCAGATTTCAGAACTCTAGGAACTGTATCTGAACTCTGGAACTGAATCCCGGAATTGGATTCTGGATGTTAAACTAAAATTAAATTGTGGACCTTTATTCTGGGTCTGCAATCTGAACCTGAATTCTTCACCGGAATTCTGAAATTAAAACTCTAGTTCAGACACGAAACGAAGTTCCGAATTCAGTTCCAGAATTTGATTCTAAAATTTAGTTCCTAAATCTAGTTCTACAGTTTTTTGCTGGTCTGAGTCCGAAGTTTAGTTTCAAAACTCTGGTCGAGAATCAGCTTTAAGAATTCTAACTTGTAATTCAGTTCCAAAATGAAGATCTGATTAATTAAAGTCAGTTCTTCTATGACTGAGCGGAGAAACAGTTTGAGAAATTAAATGAATTCACTTGCACAGAATTCAGGTCCCAAGATTAACATTCACTGTTTTTGACAGATTACGCGTGAATCGTGTCTTGTGTCATTTGCAAACTTGTTCAGTTTGGTCTATAATTTAATCATGGTCTATAATTTAATCATGAATGGGACCACACTTCATTTTTTTTCGACATTCATTTTCACTATTTTGATTTCAGTTCAACGGTTGTCTTGGAGACAGATATCTCACAGAAGTAACCGTTTTCAAGATAATTACATGCCTTTTTAACAAGTGGTAAAAATATGTGGTTCAATAGAGTCAATTTTAGTCAGTTGATCAGCTCCAAACTTTCGATGATTCAAATCAAAGATAATATTCAACTTCTCCCATGAACACTTTATTCAATTTGAATAGCATATCCAAATACACAAACCTTTCTCTTAAAGACTGTCCCAGAAAGTATGGACGCACTTTGATTTCGCTGTAAATAATTCACAAATGTTAGATATTCAAATTTTATTCAATATACTGATAATATCACACTAAAACAACAGAATATTATTCTCAACATTTACTACTTAGCCATTGTAGACTAGCTGGCGCACCTTTTTGCGAACGTTCCTCATTAAAATCCGTACAGACTTCTTGGCGACAAGTTTTGACACTTTTTTCCAATCTTTTTCGAACTGTTGAATGGTTTCGGCTGCCGAGACATGTTTCCTAAGATGTGCCTTCGTTAATGCCCAAAATTCCTCAATTGGTCGAAGTTGTGGGCAATTTGGTGGATTCATGTCTTTCGGGACGAAAGTGACATTTTTGGTAGTATACCATTCTACCGTTGATTTCGAGTAGTGGCAAGATGCAAGATCTGGCCAGAAGACAACAGGATTCTTGTGGCTTCGAATCATGGGTAGAAGTCTTTTTTGTAAACATTCATTGATGTATATTTCGCTGTTCATTGAAGCAGTGGTGATGAAGGGTTTCGAAGTCTTACCGCAGCTACAAATTGCTTACCAGACCAAAGTTTTCTTACCAAATTTTTCGACTTCATTCGGACTGGTTTAACACTTGCCCTTCTCGCACCGTATAATGTTGTGGTCCCGGCAAGGATTTGTAATCGAGTTTTACGTAGGTTTCGTCGTCCATGATTATGCAGTTCAAATTTCCAGCAAGAGTCGTATTGTACAGCTTCCGAACCCTCGGCCTGATCGATGCTTTTTGTTTCGGACTACGTTTTGGTTGTTTCTGCTTCTCATAGGTTCGAAGATTCAAACGTTCTTTAGCACGAAGAACATTTGACTTCGAAGTGCCCACTTTTTTGGCCACATCCCGAACTGAAACCTCCTTCTTTTGCTCGAACGCCTTCAGTATACGTTTTCCAACTGAGGGTTAGCAGGACCTTTTTTTCGACCCGTTTTCGGTTTATCCTCAAAGGTGTTATCCTCACCGAACTTACTGATTGCATTTTGCACGGCTTTTTCACTTACTCCTTCCATTTTTGCTATCTTTCTCAGTGACAGTCCGCGTTCTGTGCACCATTTGTACATAATTTTTCGACGTGGTTCTGCTGAAAGTCCGCACATTTCGAAACATACTAATGAAAACGAATAAACAACTGCACAAGTGGTTAGAGAAGAGTGTAAACAACAGGACGCAGCTATAAAAATTGACAGATTCTGAACCATTGCGAAATGGCAGCGGTTTTTGGTTGCGTCCATACTTTCTGGGACAGTCTTTAAAACTATTCATAACGTCTTGTACAACGTTGTTTTGCCTGGGAATCCGTTTTTACCTTCATATTTTTCTCCGCTTGAGATGTTCCCCCGCCTCATGACCTTCTTCATGATGGTTCAGTACTACTTGATTGGCCGTAGTTCCGGTGCATTCGAGGGATTAAAGTCCATCGGCACGATGTTGACTTCATTAGTCTGGTACCACTCCAAAAAATCTGGCGAGCAATTCAGCAACGTAGCCAAATCCAGCCAGAAAAGTTTAGGGTCATTAAAAGTGTAAGTAGACACTTTTGGAGGCATCCCTTTGTAGAGATGGTCGGGTTTCAAGTATTTGTACCCGAAACCCGATATGTTTGTAGTGTTTGGGTGCCGATTTTTTCGGGCACGGGTCGGGTTCGGGTTTACCCGGGCATACCCGATCATCTCAAATGCATACGTGCCTATTGATCGTACCAGTTGTCACAAATGGAGTGCTCCGTTTTCCACATGACCAAATTGATTGCCAAATCATGTATTTTTTGGCACACTTTGACATTTTCACCTTTCCAATGTCTTCTGGGAAATCAAACTTGTGATGCCGGAAGTCTTTCGTCACGTACGTCTCATCATCCCTAATGAGACAATGCGGGTTTGCCAGCATTTGTGTATAGAGCTTCCGTGCTCGTGATATTCTCAGCGTATTGTCCGATTCAGTGCCTTATGAGCTTTGTACGTGTTTAGTCTTTGGAATATTTTTCTCATCATGCACGGAAGATTTCCTTCAAATGCAGTTTTTGCGCCACACTCCTGAAAGCCCGGTATAATTGCATGCTGTATAATTCTCAGCTTTCTGCCGATGGGACTATGAGAGAGATCCGAAGAGAGACGTGTGCGCAGAATTATTTTACGCCGCTACTGTTCTTCGCAACGATTGCAAAACTACTAACACATGGATCAATAAGTCCCGAGACTAAAGCTGAGATGGCGCTCGTAGTAAACCAGTAACCACGTCTTTCTAGAGTACTAACCTTTGCTTGAAACGGGTCAGAATTTTAAGTCGATCCGACCAGAAACAGCTGAGTTATCAAGGTTGGAGTAAAGTCGTTTTGTAGTTTGTTCAAAAAATGAAAAAAACCGAGTTTCGTGTTTTGATAAAACATTGTTTTTTAATGGGTAAAAACACCGTGCAAGCAAACAATGGATTGAAAAATGTTATCAGAACTTTTGTTCATCAAAAGCAACGATTTGTCGATGGTTCGCCGAGTTTAAACGTGGTCGTACCGACACACATGACGCGGAACGCTCGGGTAGACCTGTGGAAGCCGTTACACCGGAAAATGTGAGTGAAGTGACAAAAATTATAATGAAAGATCGTAAAGTGAAGCTCCGCGAGATTACTGAGATGACACAGATATCATATGGAAGTGTATTTACTATCCTTCATGAAAAATTGAGCATGAAAAAGGTTTTTTCCAAGTGGGTGCCGCGATTGAGACAATGCACCCTGCCACAAGTCGATGAAAACAATGGCGAAATTGAACGAATTGGGCTTTGATCTGCTTCCCCACCCCCATACTCGCCAGATTTAGCCCCCAGTGACTACTGGCTCTTAGCTGATCTTAAAAAAATGCTCCAGGGAAAAAGATTTGGCTCAAATGAGGAGGTCATCACTGAAACTGAAGCTTATTTTGAAGCGATAGATAATTTTTTTTATAAACATGGTATTGAAAAATTGGATAAACGTTGGAACCATTGTATCACCCTAAAAGGTGATTATGTTGATGAATAAAAAAAAAATGTTGTTTCCATTGTTAGTCTCGGGACTTATTGATCCATGTGTTACTGTTACTTATATATTGGACTTTGTTTGACAAAAATGATTTTCCATACTGAAAATTTGTACAAAGTTTCTTCTAAATCGGAGAAATGCGATTCTGAATTGGCACCATTCCTGCTTATTCTTTACTGGATTGGCTCCCATGGAACAAATAACTTGTGTTTTATCGAAAATTCTGAACAAGAACTGAATATAGAAAGCAGTGCTGCCAATTTTGCTCTTATTAATTACATTCAGGAATAAATTTTCAATTTTTAACTGTTTATTTCGGCCTATGATTGAAATCAAACATTTAACTCTTTTCCTTGAACCGCAACAAAGGACGAATCTAATTTGATTCTAAAGAAGCCGACAAAGTACGGACTACTTGTCGTTGGACTTCTTTTGTTACTATTGGAGTACAGGAGTATTGAAATAATTGAGATAAAATCAACAAAGCGCACAAATCATGTCACAACCCATTTTTTCGAAAAGCAGTTCCAATTAGCAGCTGAGACAATGTTTTGACCGAATGTAGCAAGCAAATGTTCGGGCGTTTAGGCGCCCGAAAAGTATCCGATTTGTGCACATGCCGAGACCTTTGGTACGCAATTTACACCGTTGCTTGAGCGATTGTTGATGGTTTCACTCTGTTTCTTCGTCTGCCTGCCTGCCTGCCTGCCTGCCTGCCTGTCTACCTGCCAGGCTCGCATCAGAATTAACGTGAACAATCCAATCGGTGCACGTTTTATTAGTCACGTAAAGAACAGAAGCTAGCTTTGTTCAAATGTCATACCGTTTTGATTTGTGCCAAAACGCGGTTCCTATTCCGCTTCCAAATTCGATCCGATCGTCGAGTGCTGGTGCTAAATGGACACTTCGGTTGTCGCTGTCCACTATTAATTTATCTTACGGTCACGATCGTTCGATTTTTGAACGAGACAAACGAGTGGAGCACCGGTTTTTTGAAGCATCAATCACCTTTCCGCTCTCCGGCGCTGCGTCATGCTGACTTCGCTCTGATTGATTTACCAGCACGTCGACCGTTTTCTAACGAGGCTGGCTGGGTTAGTAAGTCGGATTGTTTAAACAACAATGTTTTTTTTTGCACTTGTTGGTAGACTTTCCGATAGTAATTGATCAAAAGAGTTTCAAGTTTCGATGGGATTGGTTTATGATTCATCAATGGTTGGTAGGATAGCGGCTTGATTTGTTGTTACGAGAAGAGTCAATATATTTTTTCTGTCATAAATTCGGTTGTTTTCGATAGGAAATGTTTGATTCGATTTGAACAATGGTATTTTTTAACACTAGATATAAGGAAATTAGAGCATAGTTGGTACTTATTCGTTTGAACTCGAATAAACTGAACTTGGTTCACAATAGTCTGGTATTAGCGATCCAATAAATCTGACCTCTGAACCTCCTTTTTTACAAGAATGGAGAATAGGTCATAGACGATAGCCTATGACAAGCGGTTCGTTCAATTATTAAGCTAAAATTGCTACAACCATTCATGTATGACTTTATATTTCACATACAAAGCGGCGGGTTGAGAGTCACGTCAGCTTATCTGAGTTCAATTTCCAACCAGAGCGACAGTTGGCCACTGGGATAATTCAAAACGGTGCTCCTAATGGTCGGTTCTTGTCGTATCTTAAAAGTTAATTGTCTGATTTGCTCTTCTATTTCAGTAGTAAAACATTTTATTACAATTCATGAAGATTTAAAACGGTTATGACAGATAGAAGCTAATAGAATGGAAATGTTAGATGGCCTTCCCAAATGTTTCCGTTTCAAACTGGACACTTGAACAAAACCAATAAATGATTTCGCAGAATACAATAGAGAACTTATCTTGAGGTACCCAGAATACTATCTACGGTAAATGGTTTAATTTGTCATAGCTGTAACCGCCGTTATTTGTCTGGGATTTTCTTATATTCGTGGGACAATCATACTCGGAACGGCAGCCAAGATATGTACCCATCAGAATAAGTTCGTTTTTGCTGCTGACTTTGCTAGAAAATTTTTGATTCGGCAAGCGATTTACAGCTGCGAAAAAAATAATAAAATGGTAAAATGAATAAATGGTAAACATATTCATGCAGTACCAGGTGTATCAGGTCATTTTGAGGGGTTTCTTGATTGAAAATACATGTTGATTGTAAGTAATATTAGGTTTACAAGTTTGCTTCCGCCGTTTTTTTCCCAAAATTCAAAGCTTTATTGCGAAAAAGTGCTTACAGATGTATTATTCAAAGTATTGTCTGTCGCCATCGACAACTTTCTCCCATCTTTCCGGGAATTTTCGGATCCCGGCTCGAAAAAAGGAGTCCTTTTTTGACGCTATCCATGAAGCAATCCATTTTTACAACTCTTCGAAGGTTTGAAAATGTTGATCTGCCAGGCCGTGTGCCATCGAACGGAATAGGTGGAAGTCAGAAGGGGCGACATCTGGGGAATACGGCGGGTGGGGCAAGACTTCCCATTTCAGCGTTTCCGAGTACTTTTTGACCACTTTTGCATTGTCGTGTTGGAGGATGATTTTACCATGTCGCTCTTGATACTGTGGCCGCTTTTCTTTTAGCGCGCGACTAAGGCGCATCAGTTGCGTTCGGTAGCGATCTCCTGTGATGGTTTCACCCGGTTTTAAGAGCTCGTAGTAAATTGTTATTCATCTTTGAAGGTTTTTTCTCTTCCACCATCATGTTTGTCTTCGACATCGAAATCACCATTTCTAAAACGTTGAAACCACTCCCGACACGTTTTTTTACTCAGAGCAACATCACCGTAAGTTTCTGAGAGCATTCGATGTGCTTCAGTTGCATGTTTTTCGAATTGTAACAGAAAAGTAAAACTTCCCGCAAATGGCGAGAATTGAGCACATAAACAGACATTTTCGAGCGTGAATAATACGAAAACAAGAACAACTGTCACTGAAACGGCGATGGCAATTCGTTAGGCACTGTACACACTCACTTTAAAGGCATTATCATCTTTGTATTTTAACCAGACTTAGCCGGTACAGCCACCTGTCGGAAAACGGCGGAAGCAAAGTTGTACACCTGATAGATTTAAGTTACACAATACAAAGTAGTTGTCTTTGAACGCTAGGCATTTTGTTCATATTTCCTCCAACTTACGAATATCACGTCGGAAGAACTTTAATCTTTTGAAGTAATCCAGTTGTAAAGTCGTTTTACGATATCTTCATAACTAGTGAAGTGCTGCTCAGCAAGTGCGTGAGACATCAAGTCTAGGGAGTATGGCGGATGGGGTTGCGAATCCTAGCTCAAAAATGATGTTCTTGATCGCTTTCGCTGTATGTGCGGGGGGGTTGTTGTGCTGCAATAATGCCTTTGAAAGCGAAAATCGCTCAACGTTTTTCACCGTCTGTCATTAAGATCACGAGGAACTCATTTTCCACCTTTCTGAATCTCCCATGACAAGTAGGTGTTCAGAAATGGCTTAGCAACTAACGTTTAACCTCTCCGTCATTTGATCCAAAAACGAAATTCAGGAACTTTGTATGAGATAATACGACCGTTCATTTGAATCTAAGTTTGTAAAAAACGGTTCTGCCATCTCTGGGTAAAGTGTGTGACATTATTTTAACATTTTTGGAACATATCACCCTGTAATCCCGGAACCGGGAGTCGGATCCCAATTAAATTCAGAAATTTTGTATGGGATCATAAGACCTTTCATTTGAATCTAAGTGAAAAGATAGAGATAACTTGTGTAAAAATGTTGTAATTGATGTTTTTTCACCTTTTTTATATTTGCTTTTTTTTATAAATATAAAAAATAGGTAGAAAATTAGGTCATACTTTAGAAAAATTTTCTGAGGGCCGAGTGTCTTAGTCCAATCGATTCAGTATGTGTGTTTTTTTTACAAACAGGTCGAAATCTCAGAGATGACTGGACCGATTTTGATCAAACTAGTCGCAAATGAAAGGTCTCCTCGTCAGCCTGAACGCTATTGTATGTTTTTGAGATCGAATGTTTGACTTTTTGAGTTATACGAAATTTGATATCAAAATTTTCAGTTTTTTAACAATATCTGTAACAATTGATCTTTAGAACAGAATTTGTTTTTAGATTCCGCACGGTAATAGCTATCGGTTCATTTTTAAAGTAGATATCGATATTTTTGTGCAGTCGACTTTTCACCCAATTCCAGTGCACAGTGGTCCCAATTACTGCAAAACGTTTTCTCTTTGCGCTTCTAAAGTTGATTTGGGAGCCTAAATGCCTTCAGAAGAATTTTCGATTGAAATCGTCCCTTTTTCTTTTATGTAATCAAATTTATCATTAATCCACCTAGTAGTGAGATTAAAGTTATAATTTACCTACATTGGGTGATAGAGATTTTATTTCTTCGGAGAAATTGTGGACCATATTATTACAAGAAAACATGCCGTACACTTCCTAAGTAGCAAATGTAACTTATTGAACTTTCAAGATGTTTTACAATTGATTTAGAAATGTTATTTATGTTAGATATGTTTAGAAATATATATTAAAATTGGTTGTGCAACTTATCACTGTTAAGTTTCACAATACTACCGAAAAAATCACTGTAGAACAACTTTAAGTACATCTAAAACAATTGTGCAGTAAATCACCAACTTGTTAATGTTTCACTAGAAGCTTTACAAAAAATTTCACATCGTCATGTAAAACGGGAGTAACTATGACAATTGTCCAACTTATCAAAAACTTTCCAAACGGCTGTCATAATTGTACCGGACACAATATACGTCAAAATTGCTATAAATCTCTTGTGGAAGAAAAATTAGTGAAATGATTGATGCTCTCCGCAAGGCAAAAAATGCTAAGCCGACTTGATAACCTTGCTGTAAAAAATATATTTCTGCAGAGTCCGCATTGTTTTGGCTGCCTCATAAATTTTTAGATCAGTGTGCGCAGTTTTCTTCAGTTTTAACAAAACATTGATATGAAATTCAAAACTTGCAAAAAAGTTGTGCAAGATGTTTGAATTGAACGCAAAACTTGCAGACATGAGATTATTATCATAAAAGTTTCAGGAATACAGCGTTATATACGCAATGAAAACCAAAATTCAATCAGATAATTTGTATTCGGTTTTCTTCTCGCGAAAAAAATAAGCAGACCTGACATCACTTTTCAAAGATATTGAACGAAAAGTTAATTTCAACATAGTTACTCCCATAGTTATATATTACCGCTTGTGCAACTTGTTTTTGCAACTCCAGCACACGGACTTGCCAAAATAATACCTACAGTGCGTATCACAAAAGTCGGCCCCTCTAAGATAAATGACTATACTGTATTGTTGTTTAATTCAACTAGAAGATTAAATCTGATAAAAAACAAAACGTAGAGAATTTCTTTCCGAAATATTAACATGTTAATGTTTCCTGTTATTTAGATAATATATGTCATTACGTTGGGTGAACTATTTTCTATTCAAGTCATTGTTACAACCGATACCATATTGGAAAATATTCAAGAAAAATTCATTTCGAGATTTTTCAGGTTTAATTACACATTAGTTTGATCAAAATCGTCTGAGAATTTTGAAGAACGTTTGAATACACGTATTTTAAACACCATTCCGAAGATTCTCATTAAAAATAATAGACTGTTATTTTCACAGAAATTTGTGTACAATCAACAAAACACGATAATTCTAAGGCACTAGAAAATTTCGGGCGTACGAATACATGTTTCACCATAAAAATGCAGTTCGTTGTCGATTTTTCATTTACAAAAACACAAAAGAATAATTCTACAACACGTAGCATTATCATTTTTCATGTGCAGATTATTTTACAAGATCCATGTTTGTGTTGAGAGAAGTTGTATTGAAAATCAAATGTGAAACTTATTTATTAGAAATTATGTTTTTTAAACGTCATTATATTTCTTGTTTACATTATGCAGTAGTTTTCACAATTGCACAATCGTTGTGAATAAATGTTCGTAATAACGGATGAACTTGAAAGTATGTTGCACAACACAGAAAAATTGCGCTTTTTCCATAACACGATAGTTACTAGAATAGTGATATAAACTAACTTGATAAATTGCCCAATCAGTAGAAATATACAGGACAGCAATTTAACATGCTACTTGGGTTGAATTCTTAAAATGGATTGGTGTTGAGATATGAAGCATTGTTTATCGGAGGCCCCAAAATGTATACTTTTTTTGTAACATTGGACTCTACTATATTAATTTAACCTCACTACACCTTCACAACAGTCACTAAACTTTCACAGAAGTATTACCTACGTTATAATACATATACGCATTCCGGAATGCTTTGTATATTCTTCTTCAGTGTATCGGTTGAGCGAACATTGTCGTGTTGCCAAATTACTCAGTCGTATCTATCCGTGTATTGTGGTCGTTTTTTTTGCAATGCTCGGTTCAAACGCATCAATTGTCGTCGATAAATCTCTCCGGTGCTCTTTTCACTCGAATGCAGCAGCTCATAGCTCACCATACCCAGATACAGATGTGTAACTACGACATATACAGAGCATAAACTTTAGGCCATAAATATTCAGAACGGCCGTCGATGATGATGATGATGATGACTGGTGTATCCATACGTTGTCAGATATTTTGGATTATCGTAATGGACTTTTCATCACCATCACCAATTCGATGAAGAAAACTATTATTTCTTTTGTGCCGTTGGAGCCGTTGTTGGCATATAAAGAAGCAGCATTCGACGTCCTTCAATTCATACGGCATCCAATTGCCTACCTTTCGTATCATTCCCATTGCTTATTCTTGCGTTTGCGACGGGTCTTGCTCGAGTAATTCCTCCAATTCTTCATCTTTACATTTTGGTGGCGCTCCGTCTCGCTACTTCGTCTTCCAAATCGAAATACAATGACTTTCGAGGGCTGTTTTCTTTATATTGAAGTAATGTTGTTGTATTGTTGTTTACGCTTCAACTGAGTGACGCATACTGATTCTGAAGTTGTATGTCAATAGCATTCCAACGCATATTTAGAAAGGTAAATTACTGAAAAAAATCATGTTACGCCATGTGTTAGAACACGGCACACACTTATTTATAAAATTATTAGCTCAGGATGTTATAGCTTAATCATCGCATAGCGGTTGCGGAGCTAAGTAGCCATTCCAGGTTCATTTTTGAATTGGTTCCAATCATATCTAGCAGGTTACGAACTATGTTACCCTACCACTCACTGTTACTTCTGGAATCCCTCAAGGAAATGAACTAGGACCATTTATAGTTTTACTCTATCTTGACGAGTTAAATTTTTGGATCACCTGTATGAAACTGTCATTCATAGTCAAATTCACTACTAAAAGTGAGTCCAATTGGATAATTGAACAAATCAGAGTAATATCAACATAATGAAAGTACGATTTATTTTGAAATGAAGAATGCTGCATGTTACTTCAAAAGAACATTTTGCAACCTGATCAATTCCTGATCAATAATGAAACCGGTGCTCCAGTACTAACTCTAATGCTTGGCTATTGATGGAGGTTTGGAGGATTCCGGTTCCAGTCCATAACCAGTGGCGTCTCGTCCTCATGTGCATCTCGTGCACTGCACAACCGGTCAAAGTCAAGGAATTGACTGCATTATTTTTTCAGATTCTCTATTTATTCGATAAAAGCAGGTTGAATGTTCCCAATAGAAACCAATAAGCGACTTTGTCCAAAGTACAATATGTACAAATTTACTTCAACTTAAAATTTCAAATATCTCTTGTATTGGTGTCTTTTTCGTGCACATGAGTTACTGCATAGATTCAAGAAGAGAACGAATTACTCAGCTCAGCTCTAAGATTTGTTGTTCTCTCTGTCACGTTTGGCTCTGCGAGAATTTGTATGATCACCTTCACGAGAGGTTTATGCTTATGGCAGTTGAAAACAAATTGATGTCTCAGTTGCAACTTCTAAGCGGTGTTATTGATGAAGTTATTGAGAGATTTGTTCGACGTGCAGAGGACCGAATTATTATACTGTATCATGATACGCAACTAGTTTAATGAAAAAAATCCCATCCAAAAGTGTATCGTTATTTCATTATATTGAAATAGCGAATATCCATTCCTCAATCTTTAGTTTTCACTTACTACGAACTGTTATATCTGATATCATACCACATAATCAGTGCACCACCCGTAAATTTTGCCACGAGACGCCACTGTTTGAGAAACAGGAGAATTTTGAACAGGTGGCAAAATGACAGAATATCAAACCGGTCCCATTCAAATTGAGCAAACCCAAGTGGAAAACGGTCCTATTATTCGATTTCCGCTAGGTGATAAGGGACTTAATGGCTTTGTAATCGACAAATTCGACACATGTCTTCGGCGGTCACGATGTCAACAAAAAAAAACACGAGCTCTCATGTGAACATTTGTTGTAGCACAACGCAATGATGAAATGACTATCCGAATAGGCACTTTTATTCATTTATCGTCGATTCAAAACGAAATAATTTCACCTGTTCTGAACGAGTTACGTGTCACTGGAGATGTATATTATCAGGTATTCGAGCGTCATCAATTTTATAGCTTTATATTGCTGATGGTTTATTTTATTTAAAAATATGTTTAATTGTATTCTCAAAATGATTAACTCAGTATCAAACAGGATTAACTTGGATTAGAGCAGTAGGATTTTCTCAATGCGAAGAAAGATCGGTGTCTCGTGTTATTTTCGGAATTCCCGCTGACGGTTCTTGACAATCACTCAGTCGAATAACCTAAGGTAGAATGGCAGCCAATTTCGCAGCTTGTTTTGGTTCTCAATAAATTATAATCAGCACTAAAGTCAAGACAAATAATAATAATCGATCATCGGAAGCATATTTGAATGTTTCCATCATACACGAACGAACGAACACTTTTTCCTTGAGTCTATTATACATTCGAATAGAATAATAAAAAAAATTTGTCCATGTTCAACTCATAATTCGACCAAGGCTGATAAAATCGTGACATCACTGATTAAAACCCTTGGCTGGAAGTGCTAATTTTGTACTTGATAAAGGAACTGTAACGAAACGTGATAATTCGAATAATTAACACTGATTTGTTACTGTTTTTGACGCAACTCCAATGTTCCCATGTTAATTTTGTCAGCTGAGTGGTGATGATGATTTTTTGTCGACTAACTGTAGTATGTCCGTAATTTAAACCAAATATAAAAGTGATGTTTCGAGAAAAACGATTGAAATCATTAATATACTCATGCAAAACGAAAGCATAAGCATACACCCCTGGATCGGGAAAACAATCAATAATTGTGCGCCTTTCACTAAGACTGACCAAACAAATTGTTTTATGGAAAATTTCAAAACTATGTTTGGCTGCACTCGTCAATTTGCAAATAATTCCACTGGCATTTACTATCACGATCGGCTTTGAAATCCGATGCAGCAAATCGTTGGTTTCTTCATCAGACGAGAGTGCAAAAAAGCATCAATTCACCTAATTGCACGATTGAGATTGATAATGACCGCAATAGTGCCGCTCATTTTTTCAGAGGGTTACCGGCACTCTCTCAAGATATGTGCAAGATTGGCGGCGTTGATTCGAGGTCACGTTTATTTTCTTTCTCTCTTCGACATTTATTGACACCCCGCGTAGCCCGCTTCACGGTATCGGTGCAGATATGTGAAAAATGCGTGAACCAGAAATCAAAAAAAAGTTGAGAGTCGAGCGATGACCGGTGCGTAGTTAGTGTGTTAATTGTTTCCCATTCAGCGCAGTGTGAATTTTCATTTGGTTCTACGGCAGAAAAGAAAGTTAATGGAAAATATGATTCCACAGCTTATGAATTGGCTTGTTTGATTGTACGGTGATTAGATTGCTGATTTTGGATCAATAATTGGAACATAATAGAGATCCGAAAAAGTTTTCCTATTGTTTTTTTCACTGATTATCATGTCTTACGTTTTGATTAATAACAGAATAACAGAATAACAGAATAACAGAATAACAGAATAACAGAATAACAGAATAACAGAATAACAGAATAACAGAATAACAGAATAACAGAATAACAGAATAACAGAATAACAGAATAACAGAATAACAGAATAACAGAATAACAGAATAACAGAATAACAGAATAACAGAATAACAGAATAACAGAATAACAGAATAACAGAATAACAGAATAACAGAATAACAGAATAACAGAATAACAGAATAACAGAATAACAGAATAACAGAATAACAGAATAACAGAATAACAGAATAACAGAATAACAGAATAACAGAATAACAGAATAACAGAATAACAGAATAACAGAATAACAGAATAACAGAATAACAGAATAACAGAATAACAGAATAACAGAATAACAGAATAACAGAATAACAGAATAACAGAATAACAGAATAACAGAATAACAGAATAACAGAATAACAGAATAACAGAATAACAGAATAACAGAATAACAAAATAACAAAATAACAGAATAACAGAATAACAGAATAATAGAATTACTATCGTTCTACGAGATTAGTGTGGATCCCAAAATATTGGCACTCTACTATAGATAATCATAAAAGCTAATACAATAATTGCAGAACAATAGAACAGCTGAATAGTAGTATATCTAAGTAATAATAATAGAATACAGAAAATTTGATACAAAAAAAAAACCGGTATTAATCAACCTAGTGATGTAATGATACCTTTCTCATATAAATCATTTTTTCCTATATATTACAGCAGAAACTCAAAAAGGCGGGTGGGTAATGTCAGAGACATAACTGGATGTCGTGAATACGAAAACAACTGACATGTTCCTTAACACTTCCGAATATCAATTAGTTGATCAATTGTATGAATTATGCAAGCATTTTCCTTTTCCACATTTTTCGCAAAAACAAAAAAGGTTTCACTTGATCTTGATTACTGTGAATTTCACACAGCGAAAAGTGCTCAAATCTAACCAAACTGTTCTAGATTTGCACTAAACTGAGGATATTTCCCTTCGATTTGCGAACAACAAATCCTAATAGTTCTTTAGAAAATTTTTAGAGCCATTAGAACGGCTGATTTTGTGTAATGCTCTCCACCGTTGCTTTTTCACCAATGCAAATGACTGGCACCTGTGACGTAATCGCTCTTGTCGGAAGCGAAACTAGCTTTGCAAACGACACAAAATAGATCTGCTCGCAGTGGCGATAGAATCCAATCTGATCCAATTTTTGTTGAGAGGTTTGTTTTTACCTGATTTCGTTTGTAGCTTTTTCACTAACGGGCGGTCATAACGGCTATAGAAATAGAGCATAACATATAGAATTTTAGTTTCGATTATTTCATTTCGGATTTGCATTTCATTGAAAGAAACTATCCGGATGCTGTACGGGATTCATTCCTGCCTTTCAGAAGGACTGTGGAACTCACTACGATATTAAACACTGTTCGGAACATTTTCTCGAACGATTTGTTGTACAGCAGCAGATATTTTGTTCTCTTCCACAGAACGCGTTCTGATTGGCTGGTGTTGACATGGGTCAAATGAGACAAGTTTTTCAATAGTGTACTATTGAAATACTTCAATGCTTTTTCTATACACGCTTAAGTTGAAAAATTTCGATTCTATTGGTAGTTAGACTATATAAATCCTTTCACAGATCACTGAGCTATGAACTTTAAAAATACGAGAAAGGCAAACGCGCCTTATGAGTTATCCTCTTTGATACTCGTTTATACCAAACAAAAGTTTAATTTTGAATTATTTAAGATTATGTCACACAACTGGATATTTTATCATAAAATTGTGATCATATTTCCGATGGCATGTAGCAAAAATTCTGTTGATTCGTTAGATACAACAAGAGATATTCACAATCAAAAACTTATCACTCTCTCAGAGGGTAAATTTTGAAAAGGCACCCCATAGTAAAGTAAGTCGTATTTAAAACAAATAAAAAATAGTGGAATTTAAAAAATTGATCCGAATAAAAATTGGAATATTCTTATGGCTTCTTAAGACCTTTCCTTTGAATCTAAGTTTGTGAAAATCGGCTTAGCCATTTCCAAGAAAAGAGCATTACATTATTTTCACATTGCTGGTGCATATCACTCTGTAATTGCGGAACCGGTAGTCGATTCTAAATGAAACTCTGTAGCCTTAAGAGCTAATAAATAAAGCCATCTCCGAGAAAAGTGAGTGACACTATTTGTCACACACAAAAATTTACTCATTTCGTTGAGCTGAATCAGGAATCAGAACAAATTGGCTCAAATGGCACGTTCCCCTTGATATTTGGAGATTTGTGCCTTGCCATCAATTTGTTTTTAGCATCATTTTCCCGATATATAAGAGGGAAGGATTGAAAGGAAATGGTAAGGGTTGGACTAGGAGGATGGGAAAAATTGACGACACAAAAACACATAAAAGCAGAAGTAAATTCTGCACCCCTAAGGGATGCCGAACAATCTGCTGAGGATCACATTTAGTGGAAGCAGAAGTAAATTCTGAACCTCTACGAGGTCCCGAACAGTCCGCTGTTAATAAAACCTCCAACCCCCGAGAGGATTTGAAGATCTTACAAAAGCGACACCATTCTGCACTCCCGGAAGAATGCAGAACGATTCGCAGTATGTACGAGCAGAAGTAAATTCGGCACCCCCTAAAAGATGCCAAACAATCTGCTAAACCCTATTTAAGGTAAATACAGAAGGGATTCATTCACTCCAGGAAGAACGATGAACCCTTCTGATTATAGCTCCTTACCACATTGGGTAAGAAACGAGAGAATATCCTTCAATTTTAGCTCCGCATACACAGACTCAACCATGTATGGAGAACCAAAAACCCGGATACGTAGCTGCGTCAATGCGGGACAGTTACATATCAGATGATATGAAGTACCATAATCGCATTCACACAAATCACACGAATAATACTTAGCACGTTGAATAGTAGCCATGTGATAATTGAGTTTGCAATGTCCAGTCAGAGCTCTGACCAGAATACTGCAATGATGCTTGGAGAAATGCAGTAGACACTTTGACATTTTCAGATTTAAATCTGGTAGAAATGCTTTTGTCTGAGCGCAAGTTTGCAAGCTGCGCCAGTAGCTGGCATGTTTGGATACAGCCCAAGAACGAATCTTGTGCTTTATCCAACTAGTTGAAAGTGGTAAAGCTGGTTCAGGACCAACGAAATCATTCGTTGCACCAGCTCTAGCCAACTCATCAGCCCATTCATTTCCAGTAATACCAGAATGGCCGGGTACCCATAAGAAGTAAACAGCATTTGAAATGCTGAGGTCTTCAATTTGAGTTCGACATGCGATCACTAGATTCGACCGTGAGTCATTCGAACTGAGTGCTTTTAAGGCTGCCTGACTGTCGGAACAAAAATAAATTCGCTTACCACAGATCCTCTGCTGAAGTGCCGATTGTACTCCACACAGAATCGCGTAGATTTCTGCTTGAAACACAGTACAGTATCTACCAAGTGCATGAGACTGCTCCAGCCTCATTTCACGACAGTAGACACCAGCACCAGCACGACCATTCAACAGAGAACCGTCCGTATAACAAACTATGTGTTCATCAAGTTGTCGTTCCAGACAACCAGACAACCATTCCTCACGAAAAGGATAGCTCACATTGAATGTTTTGAAAGGAAAACTGCATGTGAGAGTTAGGTCACTAGGAGCGAGTAAATACTCATCCCACGTAACCATTTGAGACCACAAGCGAGTGTGGCTGGTAGCATAATCTAATGGGTTACTGTTCCAAAGCCCTGTAACCTTAAGACGATATGCACAAGATAATGCTTCTTGTTTTAGGAACACATGTAGTGGTTTAATGCACAGTAGCGCCTCTAGAGCAGCAGTAGGAGTTGTCGTGAATGCTCCTGTCATCGCCATTAGGACCATCCTTTGGAGATGATTTAGCTTTGACTGAACTGTCGCGACTTCTCCTTTCTGCCACCATACAAGACATCCATATGCTAAAATTGGTCTAACAATAGTTGTGTAGATCCAATGAATATATCTGGGTTTGAGTCCCCATGATTTTCCAAAAGCTCGTCTACATTGGCCGAAAGCCATGCAAGCTCTTTTAATTCTGAAGTCAATGTGAGCAGACCAATTCAGTTTTGAGTCAAGAATAACCCCGACGTATTTAACTTGTTCGACCACAGTGACCTCTGAACCAAAGAACTGCAACGGACGAGCTCCTGTGATTATCCTACGATGAGTGAAAAGCACCATTGATGTTTTGCCCGGATTTACAGATAATCCAACCTGACAACACCATTGTTCAACAGATCGCAGGGCTTGCTGCATTAAATCAAAGAGAGTGTTAATGCTTATACCGGTCATCAATATATGATAATCGTCGGCAAAACCATAAGTCGGAAATCCAAGGTTATTAAGTTTCCTTAACAAACCATCAGCGACAAGGTTCCATAAAAGTGGGGATAGTACACCACCTTGAGGACACCCACAGACACTTAGCTTTCTAATCTCTGCTTGCCGAAGCGATGAACAAAGAAGTCGATTGCTAAGCATTGCGTGTATCCAATTTGTGATACTTGAAGGTATGCCATGACCACGGGCTGCTTCCAGAATTGAATTGAAAGACACGTTATTAAAGGCACCTTCAATATCTAGGAAAACTCCCAAGCAAGATTGCTTTTGTGAGAAAGCTTTTTCAATGTTGTACACAACATCATGTAACAGGGTTGTAGTGGACTTTCCACGCTGGTAAGCATGTTGCATTCCATGTAGCGGATGCAGGCCCAAACTAACATTTCTGATATAGTGATCGACTATGCGTTCCACTGTTTTAAGAAGAAATGAGCTTAGACTGATAGGCCTGAAACTCTTCGCTTCCTCATAAGTGTCGCGACCGCCTTTGGGAATAAATTTGACAATTATTTCCTGCCAGGCTCTTGGAATATATCCTGTCGCAAGACTAAAAGTAAGTATTTTCTTCAAAACATGTTTGAAATGTTCATACCCTTTCTGCAGTAACACTGGGAAAACTCCATCCTTTCCAGGAGACTTGTACGAAGCAAAACTCTCAACTGCCCATTGGACCGATTCAATCGTCACAACGCTTCGAGCAAGGGCCCAAGAATCGTAACTACCTGAAAAAGTCTCGGGAAGAGCTGTCGGTGATGGATCCATACATCCTGGAAAGTGAGTGTTAAAAAGATAGTGAAGTACATCACCTTCATCAGACAAGTGTTCACCATCTGAAGTTCTTAAGAAACTGACATTAAAGTCCTTAGACTTCGAAAGTAACTTATTTAATCTGCTAGCCTCGTTGAGACTAGAGACATTTGTGCAGAGGCTTTTCCAACCACTTCGCTCATACGATCGAAGAGCATTTTTGTAAGCCCTTCGAGCCAACACGAATGCCTCCGACCCATTTCTGCGACGGTGGTTCCAAGCTCTTCTGCATAGTTTCCTTAGTCTAGCAAGTTCAGCATTCCACCAAGGAGTTCCTCTAGTAGCTCGCACAATCCGAAGTGGACAAGCCTCTTCATATGCTGCAACTATGAGTGAGTTTGTCTCGTCGACAACATTTTCCAAATCAATTGGGGTTTCAATTGTTGGTTGGTACCCGTAAAATCTAGTCGCCAAGCCCTCTTCATAGAGGTCCCAGTTTGTAGATTTGGGATTACGATATGTGATAATATCAAATTTAACGTTTCAATGATCAAAGAATATGTACTTATGATCAGACAACGAAGGTTCGAGCTCATCGGAGACGAGCCAATTCACCAACTCATGCGCAATTCTATCAGAGCAGAGAGTTACGTCCAAAACCTCCTCTCTGCCAGATCTCGCAAAAGTTGGACGGTTTCCTGCATTGACTATGTGCAGGTTTGTACTGCTCACAAATTCCATCATATCAGAGCCTCTCGAATTAATATCTGTGCTGCCCCAAATGATATGGTGAGCATTTATGTCACTGCCGATTATAAGCGGTAAATCACTTTTGCAGCAGTATGATACAACCTTTTTGAAGTCATCGCTTGGCGAAGGTTGGTTATACGGCAAATATGCCGAACAATAGACATATTTCCTGTCTATGCCATCAGTAGTCATACCAACTGTGACAGCACAAATATCCCGAGTTGTGAGCTCCGATATGAGAGAGACATCGAGAGCACTATTTGCAAGTATGCATGCTCGAGGCATTTCACGTGGATTAGTCATTCCGGTCTTGTTAAAGGCAACAAAGACTGGGTTTAACAATTTTCCAACGTAGAAGTTTCCCTTTTGGAAATATGGTTCTTGAACCAAAGCTAAAGAAGCTTTACCTTCTTGCAGAAGTCTGGATAGATTCATAGTTGCTGTACGTTTATGCTGGAGATTGATTTGTGCTACTCTAACCATTATCAATTAAAGTAACGAACACTCCACCTCCAGCACTTACCGTACAACAACTACAAGAAACCAAATATATTGGCTTATAATCGCCTATAGCGAACCATGTAAGGATTTTTTTAAATGTTTTAATCATTTAAATCCCACGAGTTGCGAAGAAAGAAGTCGTCCACTGTGCCAGAGCTTCGCTTAACACAGTAAGGGAAAATCCCAAGATATTCCGTTCACGACTGCATTGTTTAACCTCCTGCAGCCATTCAACCATCGGCACGGAAATACACCTTGACTTAGGAGTTCCTATTTTTGTGGCCTTTTACGACATGGAACAGGAAACCAGTGGATCAATTCTTGGTAAAAAATAATTCCGCCGGATGCCACACGGCTTACCTGTTTGGTGGACTTATACCACCGGTACAGGTGGACCGTAGCGTTATTCTTAGCCAGTTGGGAAACCGCTACCGACACTACACGGCTATCTAGGCTGCTCAGAGAGGGAAATTGACATTGATGGTCAACTTCCATGGATGGCCGAGCAGCCGACTAATTTGTCACACACAAAAATTTACTCATTTCGTTGAGCTGAGTCGTATGGTGTACGAAGCTCGGCCCTCCGGGCCTCGGTTCAAGAGTCGGAAAGACAAAACAGTGCGCGAAAACGTAAAGAAGTAAAGAAGTAAAGAAGTAAAGAAGTAAAGAAGTAAAGAAGTAAAGAAGTAAAGAAGTAAAGAAGTAAAGAAGTAAAGAAGTAAAGAAGTAAAGAAGTAAAGAAGTAAAAAAGTAAAAAAGTAAAGAAGTAAAGAAGTAAAGAAGTAAAGAAGTAAAGAAGTAAAGAAGTAAAGAAGTAAAGAAGTAAAGAAGTAAAGAAGTAAAGAAGTAAAGAAGTAAAGAAGTAAAGAAGTAAAGAAGTAAAGAAGTAAAGAAGTAAAGAAGTAAAGAAGTAAAGAAGTAAAGAAGTAAAGAAGTAAAGAAGTAAAGAAGTAAAGAAGTAAAGAAGTAAAGAAGTAAAGAAGTAAAGAAGTAAAGAAGTAAAGAAGTAAAGAAGTAAAGAAGTAAAGAAGTAAAGAAGTAAAGAAGTAAAGAAGTAAAGAAGTAAAGAAGTAAAGAAGTAAAGAAGTAAAGAAGTAAAGAAGTAAAGAAGTAAAGAAGTAAAGAAGTAAAGAAGTAAAGAAGTAAAGAAGTAAAGAAGTAAAGAAGTAAAGAAGTAAAGAAGTAAAGAAGTAAAGAAGTAACGAAGTAAAGAAGTAAAGAAGTAAAGAAGTAAAGAAGTAAAGAAGTAAAGAAGTAAAGAAGTAAAGAAGTAAAGAAGTAACGAAGTAAAGAAGTAAAGAAGTAAAGAAGTAAAGAAGTAAAGAAGTAAAGAAGTAAAGAAGTAAAGAAGTAAAGAAGTGAAGAAGTAAAAAAGTGAAGAAGTAAAGAAGTAAAGAAGTAAAGAAGTAAAGAAGTAAAGAAGTAAAGAAGTAAAGAAGTAAAGAAGTAAAGAAGTAAAGAAGTAAAGAAGTAAAGAAGTAAAGAAGTAAAGAAGTAAAGAAGTAAAGAAGTAAAGAAGTAAAGAAGTAAAGAAGTAAAGAAGTAAAGAAGTAAAGAAGTAAAGAAGTAAAGAAGTAAAGAAGTAAAGAAGTAAAGAAGTAAAGAAGTAAAGAAGTAAAGAAGTAAAGAAGTAAAGAAGTAAAGAAGTAAAGAAGTAAAGAAGTAAAGAAGTAAAGAAGTAAAGAAGTAAAGAAGTAAAGAAGTAAAGAAGTAAAGAAGTAAAGAAGTAAAGAAGTAAAGAAGTAAAGAAGTAAAGAAGTAAAGAAGTAAAGAAGTAAAGAAGTAAAGAAGTAAAGAAGTAAAGAAGTAAAGAAGTAAAGAAGTAAAGAAGTAAAGAAGTAAAGAAGTAAAGAAGTAAAGAAGTAAAGAAGTAAAGAAGTAAAGAAGTAAAGAAGTAAAGAAGTAAAGAAGTAAAGAAGTAAAGAAGTAAAAAAGTAAAGAAGTAAAGAAGTAAAGAAGTAAAGAAGTAAAGAAGTAAAGAAGTAAAGAAGTAAAAAAGTAAAGAAGTAAAGAAGTAAAGAAGTAAAGAAGTAAAGAAGTAAAGAAGTAAAGAAGTAAAGAAGTAAAGAAGTAAAGAAGTAAAGAAGTAAAGAAGTAAAGAAGTAAAGAAGTAAAGAAGTAAAGAAGTAAAGAAGTAAAGAAGTAAAGAAGTAAAGAAGTAAAGAAGTAAAGAAGTAAAGAAGTAAAGAAGTAAAGAAGTAAAGAAGTAAAGAAGTAAAGAAGTAAAGAAGTAAAGAAGTAAAGAAGTAAAGAAGTAAAGAAGTAAAGAAGTAAAGAAGTAAAGAAGTAAAGAAGTAAAGAAGTAACGAAGTAAAGAAGTAAAGGAGTAAAGAAGTAAAGAAGTAACGAAGTAAAGAAGTAAAGAAGTAAAGAAGTAAAGAAGTAAATAAGTAAATAAGTAAAGAAGTAAATAAGTAAAGAAGTAAAGAAGTAAAGAAGTGAAGAAGTAAAAAAGTGAAGAAGTAAAGAAGTAAAGAAGTAAAGAAGTAAAGAAGTAAAGAAGTAAAGAAGTAAAGAAGTAAAGAAGTAAAGAAGTAAAGAAGTAAAGAAGTAAAGAAGTAAAGAAGTAAAGAAGTAAAGAAGTAAAGAAGTAAAGAAGTAAAGAAGTAAAGAAGTAAAGAAGTAAAGAAGTAAAGAAGTAAAGAAGTAAAGAAGTAAAGAAGTAAAGAAGTAAAGAAGTAAAGAAGTAAAGAAGTAAAGAAGTAAAGAAGTAAAGAAGTAAAGAAGTAAAGAAGTAAAGAAGTAAAAAAGTAAAGAAGTAAAGAAGTAAAGAAGTGAAGAAGTAAAGAAGTAAAGAAGTAAAGAAGTAAAGAAGTAAAGAAGTAAAGAAGTAAAGAAGTAAAGAAGTAAAGAAGTAAAGAAGTAAAGAAGTAAAGAAGTAAAGAAGTAAAGAAGTAAAAAAGTAAAGAAGTAAAAAAGTAAAGAAGTAAAGAAGTAAAGAAGTAAAGAAGTAAAGAAGTAAAGAAGTAAAGAAGTAAAGAAGTAAAGAAGTAAAAAAGTAAAGAAGTAAAGAAGTAAAGAAGTAAAGAAGTAAAGAAGTAAAGAAGTAAAGAAGTAAAAAAGTAAAGAAGTAAAGAAGTAAAGAAGTAAAGAAGTAAAGAAGTAAAGAAGTAAAGAAGTAAAGAAGTAAAGAAGTAAAGAAGTAAAGAAGTAAAGAAGTAAAGAAATAAAGAAGTAAAGAAGTAAAGAAGTAAAGAAGTAAAGAAGTAAAGAAGTAAAAAAGTAAAGAAGTAAAGAAGTAAAGAAGTAAAGAAGTAAAGAAGTAAAGAAGTAAAAAAATAAAAAAGAAAATAAGTAAAGAATAAAAAAAGTAAATAACTAAAGAAGTGTAGAAGTAAAGAAATAATTAAATAACGAGGTAAATAATTATAAGTAGCGTAAAATGCATGAACAAAGCTCAAGATAATGGTCTTTGCATGAATCATTTAGATGTATCAATAGTGTCTTGACATATGACGATAACTTTATTCGAGATGAATGCAAATCTATTACAATTTGCATACGATTCTGAAAAATGAGATTCCGGAGGCAGACATCGTAAACATGATTACCGGACACTTGACGTGTATAATTTATAGAACGGAAAATTATATTGATCAAAATATGATTTGTGCGCTTCTTCAATTGGCTGTCGGCTCTACTTCACAGAACGTAAAGCGGTCAGATTCAATAATATCGCCATCAGAACCGGCTTTATAATTGATGACCCATTCATTGTCCCTTGACTAAGGTTCATCGCAAATAATACTCCGGTGATTACGCTTCACTTACTTGCGTGACAAATGATTGGCCCCAATGGTAGTTCAACCAAACAGTCGGCTGCATTCAGCCAACAACGAACCGTTCTGTCATTGTTCATAGTGACATGTTAGTTTTTATTCTTGTTTTGGAACTAAAACTTTTCAAATACTCACCGATGAGAAGATAGAAAAATCAATTGCTACTGCCATGCTTCATGTTGAGTCCGTCCAGCTACCGCCTTAACCGGTTTCGAAAAAGATCTAGTTTCGTTCAGAGACCGAGCCTCCTCCCCTAGCGATCGACGACTCCGTCTGCCCGAGACACCATTTTACTCACATACGTATGTGAGTGCGTCAACATTCGCCCCGGACCTTGAACTTCCAGCGATCGAGTCGAAGCCGGACAAACGGCTACTAATTGTCGGTGGTCATTTCCTTATAGTCTATAAATAACTAGGGTGACGATCGTATGTTAATGCTATTGCTATAAAATAGTTCATAGTAAGTACTTAGTTCATCTCGCATGTTGAGAGGCGTTGGAAACAAACGTTGACTATTCATTTTGTTAGAAGAGCAACTTATTAGTTAATGGGAAGCGTACATAAGTAGCCAGTTGAGAACTAGTGGAACCCAACAGTAGTCTTATTGTTTACACACTTGAACTTCGTATGAGGCATTTCATCTGTTCTCTCATTTGCCATCAACTGGTGCATTGAATATTAGTTATGGTTGCATCACCACAACGCAAGCGCAATCAGAACTAAATGTTTTTTTATATGTAACTGCGTAAGACTAACTACTAGGGACTGCTTTTATGAATTGATACGTATCAATAGAACTATGCAGTTTTTCCTAATCTCTCTGAAGTAAATATACTGCGTTCTGTGATTTGCAATGTTTGTTCTGACTCCGGGATGCTAACTTGGATTACTATGGTTACGTAACTGAGATAACAAAGGCTGATTCGCTTCAAACTTGATTTTCCTTACACCTGGTAGATTGAGTGCATGATAAATTAGAATCTAAAGCTCTCGATCAGATGGCCAATGATTGGCTCTGCCATCTCTGTTCAATGCATTGGCTCAAATGATACGATGTTAATTCGTTTCCAATTTTCACGTCGCTATAATGGAAATATTGCACATTTTATCATCATTTCTTCTGTAATTTTTCTTTTTGAAACCAGAGCGAAAGCATTGGCCTCGAATTCGAATAAACCTGACATGCTTTTTCCACGCTTCCGAATATCGAGAATTGCACGTACTAGTTGATTGATTGTGTGAATTTTGCAAACTTTCAATAATTCACTTGCATAAGTGTAACGGTACAAATATAAGGCGGAATACACGACAGAAAAAATTACAGGTTTGGGTAAGGGATAAGCCTGGCTAAATAAAAAATATAAATTGAAAAATCCATATCAAATCGCTTTTAGCGTTCTAGGATTTCTAAACTTAAGTTAGGAATTAATATTACATTTATTTCAATAACTTACTCGTCAAACTAGTCTCGAAAATACAAATTGTATAGCGATTTGAAAGACTGTTTATTAACCGAAAGCCGTCATCGTCAACTACACTCTAAATTATAATTCCTTCAAAAATTCATAAGAAATACTGATATGATATGCACTTCACAAACTAGATATTTTTAGTGACTATCTCACAAGCCAGTTGTAATTTCATATACAAAAGATTTTGTTTTAATATTAATCAGTTTTTTTTAATAAAATGATGCATAAGTGGAATGTTAAGAACAAACAAAGAATGAATAAATTCGCTGTATGCAAAAATATCAATTATAAGAACAGTTTGGTTATAAATGAATATCTAAATTTACCGTTTTAAACAACATGCACAATGGTATCTCCCTTATATTAGTCAAATAAAAATTCTCATGGTTTATAACAAAAAGGTTTATAACAAAAAGGCGGGTGGGTAATGTCAGAGACATAACTGGATGTCGTGAATACGAAAACAACTGACATGTTCCTTAACACTTCCGAATATCAATTAGTTGATCAATTGTATGAATTATGCAAGCATTCCTCTTTTTCACATTTTTCGCAAAAACAAAGAAGGTTTCACTTGATCTCGATTACTGTGAATTTCACACAGCGAAAAGTGCAAAAATCTAATCAAACAGTTCTAGATTTGCACTAAACTGAGAATTTATACCTTCGATTTGCGAAGAAGAAATCCTAATTTTTTTTAGAAAACTTTTAGAGCCATTAGAATGGCTGATTTTGTGTGATGCTCCCGAACCCTTGTCCTTTTTTCGTTGTTTTTTACCAATGCAAACGACTAGCAGCTGAGACGTAATCGCTCTTGTCGGAAGCGAAACTATCTTTCAAACGACACAAAATTTATCTGCTCGCAGTGGTGATAGAATCCAAACTGATCCAATTTTTGTTAAGAGGTTTCGTTTTTCGTGATTTCGTTTGTAGCTTTTTCACTAATGGGCGGTCCTAACGGCTATAAAACTGAAATAAACTATCAGGATACTGTACGGGATTTATTCCTGCCTTTCAGAAGGATCAAATTGTGAAACTCGCTACGATATTAGGCACTATTCAGAACATTTTTCTCGAACGATTTGTTGTACAGCAGCAGATATTTTGTTCTCTTCCTTAGAACGCGTTCTGATTGGCTGGTGTTGACATGGATCAAATGAGACAGATTTTTCAATGGTGTACTATTGAAATACTTCAATGCTATTGCTATACACGTTTAAGTTGAAAAATTTCGATTATATTGGTAGTTAGATTATATAAATCTTTTAACAGATCACTGAGCTATGAGCTTCAACAATACGAGAAAGGCAAACGCGCCTTATGAATTATCCTCTTTGATACTCGTTTATACCAAACATTCCAGAAAGGTTTAATTTTGAATTATTTGAGATTATGTCACACAACTGAAAGTTTTATCATAAAATTGTGATCATATTTCCGATGGCATGTAGCAAAAAATATGTTGATTCGTTAGATACAACAAGAGATATTCACGATCAAAAACTTATCCCTCTCTCAGAGGATAAATTTTGAAAAGACACCCCATAGTAAAGTAAGTCATATTCACGACACGCTTTGTGCTATGATTGGTTCATTTCATGCGGTTGAAAATTTACGAGCCTTATTTTGGCACTGAATTTCACCTTAATGGCCCTTCATACCAAACATTTTAGAAAACTTCAATTTGAGTTATTATTGGCTCTCGCATACTACTGAAAATCTCGATTCGGTTTACAACCCCGTATTTAAAAAACTTTACAGATCTAAAGAGGCTTTTGATTGGAGTCCGGAGACTCCGAGTGTTACCAAACCACTCGACTCAGCTCGACGAGATCGGAAAACATCGGATTGAATGAGTGTTCATTTATTTGAATCCACAGACATCATTAAGTCCAAATTATTATTTCTAAGTATATTATAAAAATGACACGTATAGTATCTAATTATAAAAATTAGTACGTATGGGTATAGCTCGTGACAACTCTCTTCGAATTTGCAATGTGTCAATTCCAATTAACATCACTCGACTTCCATAACCCAGGAGCTGTCGTGAATTGTTCCAAGGTGACCGGCGCAGTGCAAAACGAATAAATCTGCGTTGTATAGATTCGATTCGATTGACACCATTGAGGTAATAAGGGTGCCATACTACTGAGTAATATTGAAGAAAAGGACGAGCCAGCGAACAGCAAACAGTTTTCAGGCAGTAAATAACATTTAAAATTTTGATTATCCTTATTACAAATTCCAGTCATCTATTTTCCGGATTACGTTGTAAATTTTAAGATCATCAGCAAATGAAAACCAAATCGACCCCTTCACATCGTTAAAGTCTAGCACAAATATCAGTGGTCCTAGATGATTGCCTTGTGGGATACCTGATGAAGCGCAAAACTCATCGTATATACAATCACCGATTCTGACGGCAAGACGTCGATCGTTTAGATCTGTTTGATAACCAAAGGACATTTGCATTTGCAACAAAATTCGTAAACTATAAGAAACTTGAACGTTTCGGCATGAATTTATGTTGAGTCTGGATCTCATAATGTTTACAATGGTTGATCATATCAATCAGTATTGGATTGGCACTGAGAAATGCAAACCCACGGGAGTTGTCTGACCAATGATCGAATTCTGAAGCCTTTTGATAATGAGCTTCGGTTCCGGCGATATACTTGAGTACATCTGTTATTGTGCGTATACTTGATTTTTAACAATTTTCAAAATTTGCAACAACATTAAAACGGCTTCAGTTGTGGGACGACATTGCAAATGTTAGAAGAGTGTTTCGGCGACGATACTCTGAAGAGAATAGTCGTCAGTTATCAGTGACACGAACGTTTCAGAAGTGGCCGTGAGTCTGTAATTGATGATGGAAGAAGCGTTAGGCTATCACTCGCAGTATTCATTGATTCATTGATTCAGTATTATTTGGGCGTTATGAAACATTTGCGTGAAGCAATTCGCCCAAAGAGAACAGATTTGTGGGCAAACAACTCGTGCATCTTGTACCACGATAACGCACCGTCACACAATGCAATCGTTACCCGTGAACATTTAGCTAAAAACGGAACGAATACCATTCAGTAACCACCGAGTTCACCTGATTTGGCTCCCTGCGACATTTGCCCATTCAGTCGACTCAAGAAACCGCTCCGTGAAACGCGTTTGAGAAGCCTAGATGAAATTATGGAAAAAATCGCAGTTGGTCCTGATGGCCATACCGAAAACTGAATATAAAAAATGTTTCGAGGATGGGATCAAGCGCTGGCATAAGTTAGCTGCAGTCGATGGGGAGTACTTTGAATGTTGATTAAATGGTAAAAATAGGAGACTTTACGTCCTTATCATTCACTGTTACCTCTGAAGTTCCTCAAGGAAGTCATCTTGGACCATTTACAGTTTTCACTTTATCTCATCGATCTAAATTTTTCGATCAGCTATATGAAACTATCGTTCGTCGGAGGCTACAAACTATTTCATACCATCAAATCCGCAGCTGACTCGGAATTCTTATAAGAGTGGTTGCATAATTTGACTGTTTCGTGTAATATCAGCAGAATGGTTTTAAACGTGATCAAGTTCGACTATAATATTCACCAAATTGCTCTGGAACACTCATCGTCTGTGAAGGACCTTCTAAGTAAAATTTTTAGGAGCGCATAGAGTTTACTATTTCCAGAGCCTCTAAGCTACTAGGATTCATTTTGCTTGTTGTATATATGCAGAGATGTCTATCTCCTCTGTTTGACGAAGAGCAAGCAAAATTTCTCCCCTCGCACTGACAACTTCAACGAGAGCTTCTTCTCTTTCACATTTATACACCACTGTTGTGTAAAGTGTGCACGCATCATGAGTGCGTTTGTTCATTTCCTTTTACCTCTTCCACTGAATCGCACCAAAGTGCTAGAGCATTAGCTAATAAATTCTCTGAGGTGGATGCAGATACTTTCACAGAGGTGTACACGCCGGTGAGTACTCTGCTGTATAGTTTTCGTAGATGAAGCGTGGACACGCAAAATCAGCAAAATAAAACAATTTATCGTAAAATTTTCGGTTTTCCTTGCAAATTTTTCATAGCAAGGCCAGATCTACTCTCTATTAATTGAAGTTCACAGAAGTGTTCGCTCACCATCACGCGCCAGTGGTCACTTGGGTGTATTTAGACGAGAGCGCGTGAGAGCATGTGCATGCGAAGAGAATGTGTTTCACTCGCGCCAGCTGCTTTAACCACAAGCACACACTCAAATGCTGTCTATTCGACACTGAGAAGAAGTGCGCTTTCCTCTTTGTACGGTGCTTCGTTTTTTGCATCCTCGGTGTGGCAAAAATCTGACTCTAGCGTGTATCACTCTGGTGAAATGCCATCTCTGTATATGTATATGTATGTATGGATGTGTGAAGTCACCATCAGTTCAAGGTATTACTAGTGTATGCGGGTAGACTTACAGTAGATCCGAATTTGATAATCAGCAAGAACATCCGGCCATATAATAAAGAATTTCGCTGTACCAGCTTAAACCCGTCTGATGGTTTGTTTGTTAGAAGGGTGCGTCTGACTCATTGCAGATCTTCAGGGAGAAACACAAAGCTTCCCCCACGTTACTCAGGTTGGCAATCCACTCCATCATCCAGTCATTCACATGTAAGATACCCTGATGCACTCCCTACCCCTCCCCGTTGTCGATATAATTGAGCATAATATAATATAATATAATATAATATAATATAATATAATATAATATAATATAATATAATATAACATAATACAATATAACAGAATAAAATATACTTTAATACGATGAAATATAATATCAAATAATATAATATAATAGAATAAAATATAATATAATATAACCTAACATAAAATAATATATGATGATAATATATGAAATAATAATATATGATACAATATAACAGTTAATGTTGCAGTGTAAGTTTTTCGTCGCAGTACTGCAGGAAATATAACATTTCTCTTTTAATGATAATAATAACAGTTACAATAATAATATAAAATATAATGTAATATAATTCAATGTATAATAAATAATGTAATAAACAACAGAATTATATGATGCAATATACTATGATAAACATAGTGTGCTTATGACTTGAGCCATTTCGCACCCTCTCATTCTGCTACTAACGCAGAAGGCGATAGCATCCAGTCGACGTCGTTCTTTTGACCAAATGTCATCACAGACACACGGGGAGGCATGAGATAGAAACTTGTGAGGGCTCAGTTATTTCACCATTTGACGACCTAGGATGCATTTTCCTTGCTACTAAAAAATTCGATGATGTACATTTCTAGAAAGTACTGAATTACTCCTTAGTCCGTTCTACGCTGGAATATTCCGTTGATATCTGGTCTCCTTATCACCAAAAAGATCCGACGCATTGCAGTAAACTAAGTAAGTAAGTCTACTTTTGTGGCAGATCTACTTTAATTACGAATCGATTGCTTCGAGATTTTACCGCTTTTACAATTGGATGTTCATCGCCGTAATCTTCGGAACTATTTTTTCTATGTGCTCCCTAGACTAGAACTAACTATGGGTACAACGTGCCTTTTGCTAGCATGTGCCGCATATTCCTCAACTGTTCCAGTACATTCGATTTTAATGTGTCACGAAATGTTCAAATTAAAATGTATCATTTGGTTGACTGTAATCTGCTGATGTAAAAAATGAGGAGGTTTTATACCTGTTGGAGAGCAAGTCAACATGACATAACCTAACTCCACCGGGCTTTTTCGTACTCCAAAACAAAATAACCAAAAATTAAATAATTTTTGACACCGGTTCGGATCAAAAAGTATCCGTTACAATATTCATAATAATTTGCTTTATGAGCTTGAAACTATTTTCGAACGTCTGATTTTCTAAAATGAAGATTTTAGTAAACACAATAACAGTTGAACCGATGACTAACGCTGCGAACCGGTGTTTACCATCACATCCAAACATGAAGTGTAGCAGTTTTTTGTATTCCATACTCGTATGTAGTCCGATATCTGGGATGGAAAAGTTGGGATTCCATTTGAAGCAATTGATTACATTTTTCTTCGTATTTGTACCTTGATCCGTACCTTTATACGGTCTCTCTAGTTGTCGTCAAATGTTCTCCGAACAGTTTCATAATGTTGGTGACAGTTGGTAAGGTCACATTAAAAAATCTCACCAACTTGACGTGCGAGTAGTTCGAATTTTTCCGATGCACGAGCAAAATTTTTAAGCTGTTCGCTGTGCTTCGATGTCAATTTCAATTTAAATAAATGTGACAAGTTGAATTTGACCAATGTTTTATCGTAACACTCTTTGTTCAGGTAAATTAGTCATAGTATTTATTTATTTACTAACTTAATAGCCTTTCGGTTGCGCATGATTGTGAGTGTTTCTTGCCTTCTGGCAACGGCTGAAATTGTTTCTATTATTCTGACATTACACATTTCGTGTGCTATTCGTAGAAAAATTTCTGATGAACAATCAATTATTTATGCAATCGAAACGTTCTACCGGCCCAGACGTACAATTGATTGAATGTTGTTTCCATCATAACTGCCATTCAGCTGACTCAACCTCAAACCTAAACGGTTTCAGTATTAAAATATCTCCCACGCATAGCATAGTACTTACTGTGCTCGATCATCGATCGGTTGTGTAAGCACTTTATAAAACAGCATTCTTCCAACGATATCTGACAGCTAGCCCGGTAGCTCACGTGTGACCCTCGAAATAAAGGCTACCACTACCCTTAACGCTAAATCATCTAATCGAAACCGGACATCGGCGTCCGGCCTCACCCTTCTCCCGTAGTATGCGACTGAGGGGAAAAGGGGGGGGGGGGGTGTTTTGTGCTGTCGCTGATCGGTTAGAATATGTATGGAAACTATGCATTTCACGCACGGGCAAACGCGCCCATCCAAGATTAATCCGTCGGTTCACGGCCCTTGGAGCTGAACGCAGGAAAGTAGGAAAGCAGAGGTAGATTACAAATTGTTTTTAAATAAATATTGTATAAACTGATTCCGGTTTGTGCGGCAGGCAAATAGCTGGGCCTTATCTCATCATTACTCGACTGCTTGTGTGAAATCTAGTTTACATAGAAAAAGTCGTTACTCCAATAGTTTATTCTAGCTTAGTTCGGGGCGAGCGCAGGGTTGAAGGCTTTTAATTACATGGCTGACTGAAAGGAAACGAGCAAACAATGGCAGGAATTTTCCCAGGGTCTGCTGGGCCACTTGAACGACGCTTATCATTCGTGAATATCGCACCCCGAGCGTCATCCTCGTTGGCGGAAACAAAATCTACTATCTGGAGCTATTCCCAGCCGATCGATGACATCTATTCGTAGTTTTACCGGAATCAAGAAACCTTGTACGTTTCGTTATCCTTGGTTTTCGTACTAAACATTTACTGTAATTTATTACAGCTAATGTCAATATCTAGTTACACTGCAAATACCAACTATGTAGTTGTGATATATATTCTGAATCACACCAAAGGCACCATATTAGGAACCTAAATAGAAGGGAATAAAATTTCATCGACATTCTTTACGTTTCTTCTTCGAGTCGTCAATGCCGAGCAGTTCAAATTTAACTGCCTAGTGCAATCTTCACAGGTTAAATTTGAACCGCTAAGCTGACTTGAACTTAACGTGCGAAGCACTTTTTTAAACTACATCGAAGTGTAATGTCTTTCCAGACGTCGCGAAGGGAACCATTAGGAGGCCTAACTGAAAGAAAACACCCAGTAAAGCCGCCCATTCGTTTCCATGGGGACGTCAGGAAAGAAATTGCGAAGCCTACAATTAGGCGAAATTGTTTCTATGTTAGAGCTCCGTTGAAACAATTGTATTCCACGAATTGATGCGTAAAATGGAAATTTTTAAGACCGACAGTACAAATCAGCTGAAGCTAACCAGTTGCTGGACAAAATCTAACTTGCGAAACATAGTTCTGTTAGTTTTGAAGCTTCGACTACAGGGTCCGGCACTCGAAGTGTAACCAACTTCAGACCGCTCGCGCAGCTGACGCACGGGCATCAGCTCTCTAGAAATTTGCTAAATGACAGTTCGGAGTTGTATTGTTTACATGCGCAAGAAAGCATTTAGCCAAAAGTGAACACGAAAAAAAAATCTTGACTTGAGAGAGCGAAGGAGTTGCTTCGTTTGGCCGAAAGCGGTCAATTTCCGAACATTGTATTTTCTGACGAGAAAATTTTTCCAATTGAGCAATTCGTAAACTCTCAAAACGATAGGGTTTACTTGACCGACCGTTCATACGAGAATTTGAGCCATCGATTGGCCACCAGGAGGCAGCACCCGCAACAGATAATGGTTTGGGCCGCTGTAACCGCAGACGGGCGCTCTGCAATCGTTTTCATCGAGCCTGGCGTCAAGGTAAATGCGACATATTTTCGGGAAAGTATTCTGGAGGTTGCTTTGAAGCCGTGGGCAGACAAACATTTCGGTGGCAGACCATGGACGTTTCAGCAGGACTCGGCACCGTCTCACAAAGCTCGATTGAACCAAGAATGGCTGAAAAACAACGTTCCGAACTTCATCACGTCCACACAACGGCTCTCGAATTCACCAGATGCGAATCCAATGGATTATTCTCTTTGGGCCATTTTGGAGAGCAAAGTCCGAACTAAAAGATACACCAGTCTCGAGGCGCTGAAAAAAGTTATTGTCCGCGAGTGGGCCTAAATACCTGCAAGTCACATTCGGCAACTTGCGATTCGTTTTTTGACCGTCTCAAGGCCATAGTCAAGGCAAAAGGTGGTCATATCGAGCAAAAGTGAATTGATTCTGAATTTTGTATTATTTTTACACATTTTGTACTTTGAATTAAGTAAAAGTAATTTTCCAAACTGAATTTATGGCCTTTTTAATTGGTTACACTTCGAGTGCCGGACCCTGTAATTAACATTCGATGAGCTAAGACCTAATCCAATCCAAACACAATTTAGCACAGACACGAAGTGCGACTCACGGAGCGTTTTACTTGCATTTATAAGCCATGGGAATGTTCGGAAGGGAGCTACCACGTTTGGCATAAAGTCGTTTGGCATAATATTGTTGCTTTTTTCTTTTTGACGACTTTGTCAATATTTCTTTTTTTCTTTTTATGCGATATTCACCTAACCAGAGACCATTTTTGTAGAAACAGAAAATGAAAATTATAGAATGATAGTACTCAAGAGAGAGCAAGGATGTGAATATATAGAACGGAAAATGAGAGACGTGACAGAGGGTCATTTAGGCAAGCAGAAATCTTTTAGTAACTTAACTTTTACCTTCTACCAGAGGAGTCGGGCTTAGGCATCTGAACAATGCGAATCGCCCAAGTCTCTGGTATGTCGGAAAGTAGTGATAAAGGTCTTTAACCATTTACTATCCGAACCGGCAAAAGAAAAGTTACTAGAAGTTGTCACTTTTTACTTACGACGGCCTTATCACACACAATGAGTTCTTCACTGCATGGAAGTTTTTTCTTTATCTCTATACGGCTAGTTGAACATCGGAATGGAAGGTTTGTTCGAACTATTGCTTATGTGCCCAGAGTCACAGCGTGTTGGATGTTTTGTCCAGGTTGTAAGCGGCGTTCAGCAGCGCTCCACTCACCGCTACCTGATGGAAACCCATCATATTAACTTTTTTACTTTTTTCTTTTTGACGACTAAGTCAATATTTTTTTTTCTTTTTATGCGATATGGCTTCCACAAAACATAGTACCTAATACATTTCGAATATCCTATTAGTATGTTGGTATTCATTAGTTAATCTAAAAACTGTTTTATTAAGCGATTTGCAATTATAAATTACATAAGATATGGTACGACTTGAATGTGTACAGTGGAATGAAATGTAATATTGTAAAATTGAATAAAATAATATAGACTGAACATGTGAGCAAACCACTGATAGCTGTCAAACGATGTTCATCCAGTTTATTTTGTGAGGATGTGTCGATTACAAAATAAATTTATTTCAGTTTAAGCGGTATTCAGTTTTCTATTCGGAAGGTACCCAAAAATTTAATTCGCTCTGCGATTTCTCAAAAAATGTCTACCCTGATTTTACAACAGTTTGAATCAAATGGAAACTATACAGTTCCTGAGGTGGATTTAACTGATTTTGGCTACACCGATTTTAGAATTCCGGTTCCAGTATCGAATCGTTTCTCAAAAAAGGCCAAATCGAATTTCAAAAACAAAAATTTAAATTAAAGGATTCATGGTTCCATACAAAATCAATGAATTTTATCCGATTCTGGAATTACAGGGTGATGAGTTTTCAAAATTCAAACCGATATAGAGAATGACAACTCAAAAAAGCTTCAAAGTTGGACACAAAACTATTGCAATTTATTCGTCATATTAATGTATGGCCATACGAATCGTTTTCGGTTATGCTGGTTCCTCAATATCGGTTTTGGTAGTACGGTGGTAGTCGGTGGTACCTTATTTCGACATCTTATGGAATGTTCAATTGATTATTACACGTTTAGATTTAAATTCGTATGGAAGGTAGCGACAATCAAGAATGTCTCGAACTGGAACATTGGATAGTCTACCTTGGGTATGCAAAGAATTTATTAGTTGAGATCTGACATCGCGATACTCCACGCATGTCCAAACGACATGATCAATATCCCGATAACCTCAACCACAAGCACAATGATGAGTCTCGGAAAGTGCAATTCGAAGGAGATGTGCATCTAACGTGTAGTGATTGGACATGAGTCTGGACATCACACGAATGAAGTCCCTACTCACATCCAGTCCCCTGAACCATGCCTTTGTCGATATTTTTGGAATAATTGAGTGCATCTACCGACCCAGATCATCTTTATCCCAAGAAGCTTGCCACCTGGCAAGTGTTCTTTGGCGAGATGCGCGATAGAATTCGTTGGAAGCAATCGGTCGCTCAAAATATCACCCTCAATAGCACCACACTTGGCTAAAATATCGGCTCTTTCATTGCCAGGAATCAGTTTTTATTGTTATAAAATAATAACTTTTGTTTACAACATACGTATCAAATTTTAAAGCAGCTTCTAAATCTAGATGTTAAAAATCCAACATCCGTATGGTTGATGACGCAAAAACAAGGAGGAAATCATCAAGATTGATATCAACATTGTTCCGATATGTTGATCTGGCTAGTTGGTGATCAAAGTCATTTACGAATAGATTAGTATGATAAGCTTAAAAATGCCCAGATGAATCAGGGTGATATTTTCGTAATTTTCTTTAAGGGCACTGCGTGTCCTCGCGTGCTTCTACAAAAAGCCTTGTATGTATGTATGTATGTATACATCTAGGCATATGTGTATTTATGTATGTATGGGTATGTATATACGAGGTCTGTTCAAAAAGTTCCCGGATTTTTTTATTTGTGCGCGTCTGGAGAGTCCGGTGGTCATTTTTTTTTATTGTGTTGGTACATATGTCCCTAATGTATGGTGAAATTTTCAGCTGTATTCATTGTTTACATTCTGTCTTGTAGCGGCTGGTGTAGACGTGTTTTTTTTAGCTCGGCGATTTTTGTTAGTTTAAACAATGGAAGAATTTAAGAGTCAAAGAATTTGTATTAAATTTTGCGTGAAAAATGAAATAAAGTGTAACCAAGTGTGCGAAATGTTACAGAGAGCCTACGGTGAGTCTGCTAAAAACAAGTGTTTATAAGCGTTTCCAAGATGGCCGCGAAGACGTTGAAGATGACGAACGCTCCGGTCGACCCAGAACGTCAATAATCGATGAAAATGTGGGAAAAGTGAAAAAAATGATTATGGATGATCGCCGAATCACTATTAGAGAAGTTGCTGATGAAGTTGGCATATCAGTTGGATCATGCCATCATATTTTTTCAAATGTTTTGGGCATGAAACGAGTGGCAGCAAAATTCGTTCTAAAACTGCTGAATTTTGATCAAAAAACAAGGCAAAAAACAAAACTTTAATCATGCCCCAACCTCCTTATTCACCAGATATCGCTCCGTGTGATTTTTTCCTGTTCCCAAAGTTGAAGAGACCCATGAAAGGACAGCGTTTTTCATCGATTGAAGAGATAAAGGCAGAATCGCTGAGAGTGCTACAGGGCATTACAAAAAGTGACTATCAGGGGTGTTTCGAAGACTGGAAAAAACGCTGGCATAAGTGTATTATATCTAGGGGGGATTACTTTGAAGGGGACCATATAGATGTAGACGAATAAATAAATATTTTTTTAGAAAAATGAGAATTCCGGGTACTTTTTGAACAGACCTTGTATGTTGGTATGTTTAATATACGTATTTTAAGACTAAACCAACAAATACACGATAATGTCGGAAACTGCAACTAAATTCACAAGACACAAACATGAACGCACTTAACAATAATTTTATAAAATCTGTTTGAATCAGTACAAAAAAAAAACAGTGACCAAGTAGGCACCATAGCCTAGGAACGTAGGAAGTAAATCATATCAAGTGTCCAGTGTAGAACTGAACCAAGGGACTGCTGCCACTGTGACTAGTTACAAAAAAAAACTTTTTTTAATCCACTTAGTGGTGTAATGATGCCTTTCTCATATTACTTATATTTTCAAAAATATCACTAGAAGATTTGACAAAAAAATTTCCATTCTTAATAAAATAAACTTTCTTTTCGTACGACCTAACATAACCTTTTCAATTTGTAAACAGTTATGTCAAGTTATTTTTCTTTATTTTGCATCGTCTCACTAAACGTTTAAACACACTTTGCTCTATAGATCTGGAACCGGAAGTCAGACCCGGATGAAATTAAACAGCAACCTATGAGACTGTAGGAACTTTAATTTGAGCCCAAGTTTGTGGAAATCGACCAAATATTTTTTCAAGTGATTGCATAAGCTTTTTATACGAGAAAGGCAATAAGTGTACTTTTATAGATAAACATCGTTATCATGATTTTGTGATAATACTAACAAGTTAGGTACAAATTGAATAAAAGACATACCAATTTAAATATTTTGCACCTGAAAAATATATATTGAAGTGTGGCAACCCTACACGCTATACGAAATTGAACAAAGCACGTTGCGAACGGAGCAAAGCCGCACGTACCGATGCGTACCAGTTTTGCATAATTTTGAATGACGATTTGAATGTTTTGACACTCATCGTTCTATAATTTCGGAACCGGAAGTAGGATCTGGATCAACTTTGCGGGCACTTTTTGAAGAATTTTAAGACTTTTCATTTGCTCCTTAGTTTGAGAAAAAAAATTAATAAATTTTCACATATTTCTTTGTAATTCCGGAACCGGAAGTCGGATTCAAATGAAACTTAGGAAAAATATTTGAGGCCATTCATTTGAACCTAAGTTTGTGAAAATCGGTTCAGCCATCTCTGAGAAACGTGTGTGACTATTTTTTTTCCTTTTTTTGGTGCATATCACTCTGTAATTCCGGAACCGGAAGTCGTATCGGGATAAACTTCAATAGCAATCTATGGGACTATAAGACCTTTCATTTGAATCTGAGTTTGTGATTCAGCCATCTCTGAGAAAATTGAGTGACATTACTTGTCACATACATACACACATACACACCCATACACACAGACATTTTGTGATCTTGACGAACTGAGTCGAATGGTATATAGCCGTTAGAAACTCGGGTTTCACAGTGATTTGCATAACCTTTCTATATGAGAAAGGCAAAAAAACGTAACAAAATGAGATGCAACAATTAATTCATTGATGTTAAACAGTTATTAGAATTATAATTTTTACGTTTCGTCTTTGACTCATCAGTGCAGAGCAGTTCAAATTGAACTGCTTAATGCTAAACTCGGCAGTTCAATTTGAACCGCTAAGCAGACGTAGAGTTTCTGCTACTTACAGAACACTTTTTGTTTTGCAACGAAGTGCAATGTCTTTTCTGACGTGCCGAACGAAAACGTGTTTTCGACTATTTCTGGCCGATGCAGGTTTAGTTTGGTCAAAGACGAAACGTAAAAATTATAAAATCGGTTATGTGCCCTAGCACAAAATTTGGCTAACCCCTAAATGAGTTATTAGACTATTTTTTGATTCCTTCAATGAAATAAAGCTTGCTTCAGATAGAATTGGAACAAAGACAATTGCCTGTATTTCAGTTATTTATTATTGAATTCAAGATCTTTTTTATACAAATTTAGCGTTTTCTTCATACTTTTAAGAAAAAATACGGATAAAATTATTCGTCACGGTTTCGAAGGAATTCTCGAATTTTTCCTGTAACACGGCTCATTAGGCGGCGCACATCTTCTTCATCCATCGTTTTAGCTATCTTATTCCACTAGGTCGTCATCTGATTGATGTCTTTGACAATCTTTCCCTTTGCCTTGAGTCTCAATAGGGCGAAACTGGGGGCAGTTGGGTGGGTTAAGGTTTTTCGGAACAAACTGGACCCCTTTCTCTGCAGCACCGAATTTTCTGGTTAAATCACGGTCCGACAGATTAGGATTCCTCTTAATCGTCTTTAAAATCTTACCACGCAGTTTCCGGTCGACAGTTCCACTCCGCGTTTGGCTTGAGGCTTCCGAATCGTCGTCAATTTCAGCTGTTTAGCTAACCTAGATGCAGACAACAATGTATTTTCCAAATAACTGTGCACAAATTTTTCCCTTCTTTCGGCTTCCATGTTGATTGTTATCACGAATATCACAATGAAATATCATTTTCAGTACTTTATTCAAGTTCGACTTCCGTTTCTATAATGACAAGGTGATAGGTTCTTGAAATTTCAAACTATCATAAAAAAATCGTCGATATCTTTTAGGTAGAGCTGAAAACTGTTACAATTTGTAGAAGACGATAAACAAGTGATAAACGATGCTGCAAAAGTATGCTTTTGTGAACTACCGGAATCAATCTGAATGAATTCAAAATTCGTGTCAAAAATTATCTAACTGAATAAATACTTTTTAATGAGCCTGTTACCCAAAATGTCTGTATGTGTATATGTGTGTATGTAACACATGGATCAATAAGTCCCGAGACTAAAGCAGAGATGGCGCTCGTAATAAACCAGTAACCACGTCTTTCTAGAGTACTAACCTTTGCTTGAAACGGGTCAAAATTTTAAGTCGATCCGACCAGAAACTGCTGAGTTAACAAGAGGAAGGTATTATTTCACCACCATGTGGATTAAGAAGAAGTTTTTGATGTAGGGATGATATTCGATTAAACTAAATAATTACTAACGATTTTAGGAAAGATTCCCGTTTTCTATACAACCTTTTCCAATGGATCCGATAAAGCGGAAAGTTTAGTTCAAAATATTAGTAATAAATTAGTTGCAGGTAATTTCGATGCCAATGCAATTCTCTAAACGTCCTTGTTCAAAATACAGATGAAATACTGAAAGAATTGGTCAGATTGGACCAACTTGAGAACGGTCAGTAACGGGCTCTTACTTTTGTCAGACACACGTCGTTGCATTGCGGCGCTATTAATGCAATGGTTCAAGTCGAAGTTTTTTCAATCGCATAACTACATAACATTCTTCTTGCTCTATACAAGATAATCGTAAAATTGTCCATTAATCGTTTTGGGTCTGCCTCAGTACAGTCAGAACACCGCATATTTTTTTCCCGACTTCAATTCCTCAGCGAATTCTAGAACAGGTTCAACGTAATTGCGGTGCCATGGTGTTACACCAGCGGAACCTTTGAATGCTTGCGTGCCAACTGACGAAGAGCCTTCAATGCAATGTCTGTGTCGATTTTCCGTCCCTGTGGTGGACGGTAGTTTGCAAACGGAAAACTTGGAATCTAGGTGAATTCTCCTGGCGAGTTCAGGATCATGGTCAGATGAAATTGCAGTTTGCTTGAACAGAAATTATCACTGATGCAATTCAGACATTATCGGGTTCCTAATAACTGCACTACATAACGAGTAAAAAATTGTCACGTAAACCTTTTAACGAACATAAACAAGCCGCCGATATTTAACTCTGCCATATGCAAATTACTGCGCGTAAACGTCAAGCAGCTGAGGCTTCTCGGTTGTGAATAGAGCCGGGCAGTGCCGGTGAGTCGAGGTCATCTGCAATCAGAAGCGATGCAAATTAGTAGTAGACTGCCGGAGAGGGACGACCGTCGACTGCTGCCGCTGAAAGGCGCCACACGAGACCGGTGCGGCAGCAGCACCAACTCACCGCAACCGCCGACGAAAGCGGAAGATACTGACACAGTCGAGTGTGAGTGTGAGTCGTTTTCCATTATTCATACACCGATTCTAATAGTGCAAACTTGCCTTTCAATGACGATTTTTGTTTTCGCGCATTAGCACCGCTGTTTATGACATTTGCTACAGCCAAACCATGCCGTTTATGCGTGAAATGCATCGGGTCTGAAATATCACATCCTGTATCGGAAATCATCCGATGAGGCACGGAACGGAGCGTCCTAAACAAAGCGAGCTTGTGATGGCCGGGGTGTGTTGATACGAAAATGATATGCCGGCTGTTGTGACTCAATTAGCCATTTATTTTAGCTAATGTCAACAGCAAATGAGTGTGTGGCTCAAATTCGGACCATAACTGATATGAATTTTTGCTGATATCACAAGGAGGGATGTCTAAAATGTGCTGTTCAGCGATTAGTGATGTGTCTCGTATGTATACGGGTGAGTTGATTGATTAGATAAAACGTTTGAAATCAACAAACAACAACTCGACTATCTTAATTGTTTGACAAATAATCGATCCTAACACAGTAACTCAATAAATGATCCTGAATTGTAGACTTAATTTTATGAAAAATCGATTTTACAAACGTTCGGCACGTTTTCTTGATTCATACAAAAAAATTTTCTGTAATTTAGTTCGAATCGTTTTCAGATCAGCCTAAAATAAATATACTACTTCACAAAGAAATCACAGTTTGCTTCCGAATTTGTGGTTGTTTATCTGGGCGCTGTATAGGAAAAAAATCAAAATTTCGAAAATCGCGATTCTCACTGAAACTGATTTTACATGGCAAAAAATCAGTTGGTAAAAGTTCGCTACCGAACATTCTACTCGATGATATTTGAGAAAAAAGTTCGCACATTCGATATAGCTAATATGATTCTAGAACAGATGATTTTTGGGAAATGAATTTTCATAGCCGTTGTATCTCAACCCTTTGTAGAGTAAGGAGTGTATCGAAAATAAGCTATCCACATACATTTGTGTTGTACGGCTGTATTTGTGATAGTTTTTTTGCTTAGATCACAGCATGCTGTGCGTTTGGCTGTCAGCTTTCGTTTGTTTGCTTGTTTGTGCTGTTGAAATTCTGCGTAACTGGACCAGAAAGGGGTGTCTCTAATCTTGAAGAACAAATCAATGTCAATACGTGATTTGGCCAAAACAGCAGGAGCGAGTGTCGGAATGATCCACGCTTTCAATAATTCAGGACACATACCTTTCAATTTCAACAAATATTTTAGTTGAAATAACTGGTGTTGTAATTGAAACAAAATTCTGTTAGTTGGAAAATAAATCGGTTTTATTTGTTTTAGACATTGCAAATAGTTGAATCAACTGGAACAATGTTATTGATTTGCGAAAATAATCAAAATATACTTACTGATACACGTCATGGTCTATTTAAAATAAGTTCGGTATGTTGAGATTCATGAAATAAATATCGTTGTTAAAATATAAACAGTATTTTATGTTGACATGTAATATCATTAGGGCTGAGAAAACCACCGATCACTGCTGATTTCAAGTGATCTTAACCAAGGAATAAATTATCATTACGAAATCAGAACTGATCTGATCTCTAAGTGATTTTGATTTTTGTATGATCATGATCATGTCAAGTTGAGATCAGTAAAGATCAAAATTCTAAAAAAATACTTCTGATTCGATCGGAAATGATTGATGTAGAAAAACGTTTTTAATCAGCAAAAGCGCCCGGAGGGGCGAGTAAATTAGCGAAATTATTAAATTTACCTAAAATGACTATTGAAAGATGATGCCTTCAAACGGTTGAACTAAAGTTATGCACTGATACTTTTAGTCAATTTATATGAGCTTGGGTGCATCAACCGCTGGGAATTAGAATTTTGCGACGGCAATTCAAACGCACCATTCAATCGCAGCGCATTCTGTGTGTTTGAAACCCTTCGCTCTTGTTACTTTTATAAATTAAAGCTAATGCATGAACATCATCATCGGTATCAAACAGCTGGAAGTAAAACAGTCTGCTGGAAGCAAATCAATGATCAAATTTGAAGCATAAAATTTTTGCGCATACCTGAAGGATTACGAGATGATCATTCATTAACATTTTCTAATTTGTCACCAAATCTTTTTCATCTTAAACAAGGTTAACTTTATCACAACACCGCTGTTGGATAAACACTTGTTATCATAAATTTCTCAAATCGAATGAACACAATTTCACCAAACGCTTTAACCATCGATGTTGTTTTCATTGACATTTTGAAGCGATGCGAACAGATTGCAACTAAAAAAGTTGTTGATTTTGCATTACGATTATTGTTTTGCTTTCAACTGTCTTCGGCATTTGACAGCATTCAAAACAACATATTTTTAAACTACTTGAATATATGCAAATCAAAAACCATATTGGTTGAATCAAAAAGAAATAAGTTGAATCAACTATCGCAAAAATCAAAAACTGCGTTATCGCAATTTTCTGATCGAAGGGTTCTCCGTGCAGCGTATCAAGAGGCGAAATCACCTGAAGACCTACAAGAAGCAGAAAATCTCGAAACAAAGTGTAGAACAGAAGAAGCGAGCAGCAACAAATGCCCAGAAATTGTATTCGCGTCTTTCGCAGTGTCCGGATGCACGCGTTTTGATGGACTTATGTAAATGAGGACTCAAAAACCCTTCCAGGTCCACAATACTTTACTGTCGTCGTTGGGGTGGATGTGAGCGATGCGGACAAGTCGATTCAAGTGGAGGAATTCGGTCGAAAGGTACTGGTATGGCAAGCAATATGTTCCTGTGGTTTGAGGTCAACCATTTTTTACACTACCGGAACTATAAATGCAGAAATCTATTGATCTGAGTGTCTCCAGAAGAGATTGGTGCCTTTATATAAGAAGCATAGTACACCTCCACTGTTTTGGCCTGATTTAGCATCGGCTCACTATGCCAAAACCACTCTGAATTGGCTTGCGGAAAAGAGTATAAATTTCGTTGAGAGAAATATCAATCCACCAAATTGCACTCAGCTTCGACCCATCGAACGTTACTGGGCAATCGTGAAGAGGGTATTCAAGAAGACTGGTAAGATAGGAACATGCAGGTGTTCAAAAAAATTTGGCCTCAAGCGTCCAAACAATAGGATGCAACAATTTTCCGGAACTTGATGAAGAGCGTTTGATCAAAAGTACGAAAATTCGTGAAGGAATAACTTAAATTTCATCCGGTTTTCATTATGCTCAAGTTTAACCTCGTACAATAAAGGATCAAGTTTTTAGTTTGAATAAAATATCGTTTTTTACTATAATTTGAAAAAAAATTTAAAAAAATTGTGGATAGCAGGGTGGCAAATGACCGGGAAAATCGGGAAAACTTTTAGTGAAAAACCGGGACAAATATTACTAACTCACCTATGCGTAACAGTTGTTAGAATAATGATTTTTTTCAACAATTGAAAAGTAGGAGACAATACCCAATTTTGCGTTTGAGCGAAATGTTCAGTACAAGTGTTGAAATAACTTATTGTCCATTTAAATATGTCAAATATACCAATACCCCATGTCTCGTTCAACGATTTTTAGAGGCTTGCAGGCAGATTCAAATCAAACAGGAAGCGTCAGAGTTTTTTTTAGTTGTTATCAATAACAGCATGATGAATGCACATTTTGAAAAATAAGGCTAATTTGGATGCTTCTGTTGGTTTTTTGTTAAATTTTTAAATAAGTATTCAACACATCTGCAAAATTTATGGCAAAATCTCAAGGTAACATAGGGAAAATTTTTAACAAAATTATTGAACATTTTTAAGAGCCTTCATGTTTTTAAGTTAGCTAATGATTGCCCTTGTATCGTCATAATTTGTCTCGATAATGTCATCTTGAGACAAAACTTGTGTTATGCTTATATTTTTATGTTAGATGTCAAAAGGACACGCAAAATTGGAAGACCTTGATCTTATTCACCGATTACAGGAAGTATTTGAGTTCCTTTTTTGAGAGTCTGGATTCTATACTGGTTTCTGAGGACCAGTATAGAATCTTGGAAAGATTTCGAAAATTGATTGATTTGTTCAGTGAATCTATATTTAATTTTCTTTTAAAGGTCCTCAACTATTCCATAGTATAATCACAAGAACGTTGATATTGATGTAGATGAAGGTGAATTGAATTTATTTGAGCTTTTGGGCCTTCAATAAAGTAATGATTTAAATTATGCACGGCTATATCTATATTTCCCAAAACAATTTTAGGGTTTACATTCAATAGTGTTCTAGTTGATTACAGGGTCCGGCACTCGAAGTGTAACCAATTAAAAAGGCCATAAATTCAGTTTGGAAAATTACTTTTACTTAATTCAAAGTACAAAATGTGTAAAAATAATACAAAATTCAGAATCAATTCACTTTTGCTCGATATGACCACCTTTTGCCTTGACTTGATGACTTCAGAGAGCGAAGGAGTTGCTTCGTTTGGCCGAATGTGACTTGCAGGTATTTAGGCCCACTCGCGGACAATAACTTTTTTCAGCGCCTCGAGACTGGTGTATCTTTTAGTTCGGACTTTGCTCTCCAAAATGGCCCAAAGAGAATAATCCATTGGATTCGCATCTGGTGAATTCGAGAGCCATTGTGTGGACGTGATGAAGTTCGGAACGTTGTTTTTCAGCCATTCTTGGTTCACTCGAGCTTTGTGAGACGGTGCCGAGTCCTGCTGAAACGTCCATGGTCTGCCACCGAAATGTTTGTCTACCCACGGCTTCAAAGCAACCTCCAGAATACTTTCCCGAAAATATGTCGCATTTACCTTGATGCCAGGCTCGATGAAAACGATTGGAGAGCGCCCATCTGCGGTTACAGCGGCCCAAACCATTATCTGTTGCGGGTGCTGCCTCCTGGTGGCCAATCGATGACTCAAATTCTCGTATGAACGGTCGGTCAAGTAAACCCTATCGTTTTGAGAGTTTACGAATTGCTCAATTGGAAAAATTTTCTCGTCAGGAAATACAATGTTCAGAAATTGACCGCTTTCGGCAAAACGAAGCAACTCCTTCGCTCTCTCAAGTCATCAAGTCAAGGCAAAAGGTGGTCATATCGAGCAAAAGTGAATTGATTCTCAATTTTGTATTATTTTTACACATTTTGTACTTTGAATTAAGTAAAAGTAATTTTCCAAACTGAATTTATGGCCTTTTTAATTGGTTACACTTCGAGTGCCGGACCCTGTAGTTCTAAACTGGTAGAATATATAATTAATTGAACTAATCATTGCTTAATTTGAAACCCTGAATGTTATTGATTGATCTGCTAGAATCAGATCAATTGTAGAAAGATTTCTCATGAAGATAAATGAGTTGAGCTATTGGAAATAATACTGGTTTAAAACCAGCGGAGAGTTTATCATGAAGAAAACGTACTTCCTGATTATTTTTCTGATCCTCTACGAGCATCTAGAATCCTATTAGAAAAAAAACAGATCGATATATTGTGCATTTTACCAGTTATCATTTGATTCATTTGCCCATCAACGCATTGAAATCGTAAACATTGTTTATTGACTGACAGATACATTAGAAAAAATTGGTGTTTTAAAAGAGCAAGTCGTGGCAGCCGAACGGTTTTCCGAAATCTTCTAATCTAATGATTTAAATTCAATTCTATTACTTAAAAATTTCAAATTTTTGATTTGACAGAACTTTGTTAATAATTGGTTTTAAGGTTTTCATCACAATCACAGCATGATAATTCATCTGAGGGTATCGTTCATTGAACAGATGTGCTTTTTTTTTCATAAATACATTTATTTCTTAAGGCAGTTTACATAAGTTTTTCTTCGCCGTAGCATCACATTTACATAATATTCTTATCCTAATTTAATTCTAACATAGTCACAACGTTTTGCATTTATTAAAATATATTCTCTTATTACTTAAATATCATCTTAGGTAACTCGTCATTAATTATGAAATCTACTCGGAAATATTATTTGAACCAAACGATTAACTTCTATAAATTATAAAATAAGCTGTTATTTTCAGACATTTTGTTAATAATTTTATAAACTGTTTCGAGTTTGTTTGTATCATTACATTATTTTTATTCTAATTTAGCTATTGGTTAAACTCATGGACGCAGCTGGGATCAGAACTAAGTCTTGAAAGGGGCCTTTATTAAATTAAAACTCCAGTTTTCTTTATGAAATGATAAATAAGTTACATGTATGAAAGGTCACGACAAGCAAGAATGTCTCGAACTGGGATATTGGATAGTCTACCTTGGGTACGCAAAGAATTTATTAGTTGAGATCTGACATCACGATACTCCACGCATGTCCAAACGACATGATCAATATCTCGATAACCTTCGCCACAAGCACAATGATTAGTCTCGGAGAGCCCAATTCGAAGGAGATGTGCATCTAACGTGTAGTGATTGGACATGAGTCTGGACATCACACGAATGAAATCTCTACTCACATCCAGTCCCCTGAACCATGCCTTTGTCGATATTTTCGGAATAATTGAGTGCATCCACCGACCCAGATCATCTTTATCCCAAGAAGCTTGCCAGCTGTCAAGTGTTCTTTGGCGAGACGAGCTATAGAATTCGTTGAAAGCAATTGGTCTCTCATAAATTTCACCCTCAATAGCACCACGTTTGGCTAAAATATCGGCTCTTTCATTGCCAGGAATGGAGCAATGAGCCGGGACCCAGACTATAGTGATTAGATAATTATTGTTCAATATGTCGTTCAGGCACTGTTTTATTTTGCCCAGGAAAAACGGTTCAGTCTTGCCAGTCATGTTTGAGCGAATGGCTTCAATTGCACTCAGACAAACAGATGTGCTTATAAGCGACATAATTTAAACAGTATATGTCTATATAACAAATTATTGTACCATGGCCGAAGCCCTGGCGATGACGATATTATGTTAGATTCGCTGTGCCATCATCAGTGTTGGTGATTGCCGATAATTTGGCAGAAAGCGGCTCAATATTTCTCTACATTGTATACAACATTTTCAATCTGGTAGAAGCTGCTACAAGAACTCGCTGTCACTCAATGCATGAACCGTGAGAGAATTTTTCTACATTTCTTCGCTCCACTTCATACTCTGATTATTTCACAACCCTTAACAAAATATATTCAGTCCGGCAATGACCGGCGCTGTGAAAAATTTACCAAGAGAGAATCGCAAGTTGATAATCATCGCAGATAATTCGACTTGATAATTCTCATACTAGGTTAAAATATACAATATTTCAAAACCCTGGTCTGGAGCATTCACAGCTATTTTCATAGATACAACTTATACAAAGGTTATATGCACATAGTTAGAATAAGCGGCAATAGTAAAATGATTCTATCGCAATTATCCACTGCCCGTATAGAATCGGATAAGAATAAGAACCGCCCGTTTGTTGCTTCAGAGAGAATCCCCACAGCAGCGTGCTAACCAGTGATGCTCAGACAGGCCATCGAGAGAAATTCGCTCTCGCACTGGTGTCCATTCTATGTAGAATGAGCCGTGACGGTGTTTTGTTGCTGAGATGATATCCGTCTCTCTTTGATGGCACTGATTGAATCGTGTGAAGAGTTGGTAGAGAGCGTTCTTTGATACGATAAAAGCCTTTTTTGGCCATCATGCCTGTTACTTGCGTCTCGCGGTAACAAGAAAGACCGTAGATGATTTCCAAATTCGTAGCGACGTTTATTCGTTCAAAGTTTAGCCGCTTTAAATTCCTGCATAATTACAATAACATTAGTAATAAGGCATGTTTAGGTTAGGTTTTACAATTGGTTTCTTACGTTTTAGTGCATATACTTGTCTTTCGTTTACTTCAACTCAAATCAGTTTCTGTGTCTTGCCTGCTCAATCAAGCTTCGTATGATCCAGCCGTACTATTACTCTGTACTATCATTCCATACTAATGGTCCGTACTACTAGGTTAAGCTCACATGCAATAGGATCTAATTCAAATATATGTACATATTCAGTTGTGAACCAGTTCAGTAATAACGTTATACTACCTCAGGAAACAATTCAATATAGTTCACGAAATATGAGATCATCAAGGGTTTTCCATGCAGACTAATCCGAAATAAACCTTACACCGACACGTTTTTCGCACTTACTCAAATTTTTTCTTCTTACTTATCGTACCAATATTGTTATTCTGAGTTTAGATTTGAAGTATGACATTTCAATTCATCCATCCGCAGTGTTCCCATCTATGTGCTTTTTATCGACACCGAGGAGTTTCGGTGACAATGCCGTTTATAATTTTCCTGCCGTACTGAGATTTACACTTTTACTTCCGGAAGGAGCGAAGAAAGCTCTGTGCAAAATGATTTGAAGTTGCAAGCATAGATTGTTGTTGTTTTTTCCGAATGGCAAGCGTCTGTTTTTGAGTTTGTTGTTCCTTATTGATTTATTTTCAATCATATGTATACCGAAAAAATAATAAATACAGTCATGTGCACTCGGTAGAAATCGGTTACGTGTAACCAAAGCCCCTGAATGACTTGAAAAAGGTTTTATGATTTTCTTATATGTACAAGTTATAATGAATATTTTTTATTTATACATCGAAATGCCTAATTGAATCCTCAATTAGCGGGCCTATTACAATGATCCTTTTTGGACATGGTATATCAGCAACTGAAATGAAGGTACCATTACCCTACTTTTATCTCTACTATTGATCGATCTTAGTTCTGAGCTGAAACGGTGGCCTTTATTATCGTTCTTGCATATACTCCCTCTTACACTTCACTCACAGATCATTTCACCCATCAGGTCTCACATGAAAACGACACAACCTCACAAAATGAACTGGATGAACATCGTTTGACAGCTATCAGTGGTTTGCTAATTTGTTCAGTCTGTATTATTTTATTCTATTCTACAATATTCTATCTCATTCCACAGTATTCCATGGTACACAACCACCAATAAACGTAAAAGATGGACTAAATTTACCGTTCGTTTGCTGTCATCGTGTGAAACCCAATTCGGATACGTTCACTTCACTCAATTTCCACTTCATACTGGTAATAAGTGCCGGTGGTACATAAAACAGAGCTCAGTAAGCCCTACCGGCCTCTCCAAAGCCCGGATTATTGGAGCGTAATGCAATCAACATTTTATTCAAGTCGTTCCATATTTCATTCATTAAAATGAATAATTAAGCTAAAGCTGTAACATATATCTATATTAGATTCTAACTCTAAATTATTGTATCTGACGATGTTTGCAATACCGCCAAGCCCACCAACCACGGGAGGGACATAAAAGATGGAGCACCCTGTATTCAAAATAGAATGGCATTTCCAGAAACTATATATTGGAGAAGCCAAGTGAAAGAAAAACTAACAGAAAAGATGAATTTTTGGAAAAAGATACGCTCAGAGACAGGACTCGAACCTGCGTTCTTATGCATTCCGTGCATACGCGCTACCATTTCGCCACTCTGATCTTGTTTTAGCCACTGCAAAACTCGAAACAGACACAGTAGCAACGTACATCGAACATGGTCTACATCCTGGCCGTCTCACCCGACCGATATCTCACATCCAAACATCTTCTCTGTTCATCAAACACTAGTCCTCTCGCTTTATACCTATTTCTCCGATCAAGCATTTATGCACGGAATGCATAAGAACGCAGGTTCGAGTCCTGTCTCTGAGCGTATCTTTTTCCAAAAATTCATCTTTTCTGTTAGTTTTTCTTTCACTTGGCTTCTCCAATATATATTTCCGCTCAGTCATTGCAAAAACTGAACATAGTCATGGCGGCTTTACGTCAAACTAAAAATTAATAAATCGTTAAAAACAATTGCGGTTTGATTTTCCGTAACAATCTGCTTCTGGTAGGAAAGGGCAGACAATCAATACAACCTTCATAGGGGTCTGTCGCTGACGATGTCCAGCCAGCGACTGGCACCATTAAGAAGGTGACAAGCGATTATAAATACACTCTCCTACTCAATGCTTGATCGGAGAAATAGGTATAAAGCGAGAGGACTAGTGTTTGATGAACAGAGAAGATGTTTGGATGTGAGATATCGGTCGGGTGAGACGGCCAGGATGTAGACCATGTTCGATGTACGTTGCTACTGTGTCTGTTTCGAGTTTTGCAGTGGCTAAAACAAGATCAGAGTGGCGAAATGGTAGCGCGTATGCACGGAATGCATAAGAACGCAGGTTCGAGTCCTGTCTCTGAGCGTATCTTTTTCCAAAAATTCATCTTTTCTGTTAGTTTTTCTTTCACTTGGCTTCTCCAATATATATTTCCGCTCAGTCATTGCAAAAACTGAACATAGTCATGGCGGCTTTACGTCAAACTAAAAATTAATAAATCGTTAAATTTCCAGAAAGTTTCACATGATGAAAAAAGATGCAAGTCAAAGAGTTTATGTGGCTTATGAATGTCTCCTTAGAATAATACTGTATGGTTAATGACGGCTCACTAATCAATGAGTCATTTTGTCTGAAGCACGATATTTCGCCAAGGTTTGTGTGGATATTAAAATCAAATACCGGAATAATTATCGTTATTTTCCATTCCTTTGTTTTCTCTACTGTAAAGGTGAGTTGTGTTTGTACCAGCGCGTACTCTAGAGAAACTGTTTTGTGATTTATTGGTTCATAATTTTCGGCAAGTTTTTCTACTGGAAGGATGAAAAACAATTAGCTTTCATTCGGTTTAAACATTCTTTCTTTAAATTCACATTTTTTCGCGACACCAGCTAGGAATGTAAATTTCTACGCAGCGAGAAATCGTTTTGCTTCGAAAATGTGAAATCGCGTCGCCATTTGTTGTGTTTTGTTTCGGTTCAAAAACAGTTTCAATCGAACGATCAACTCGCATCTATATAAATAAAAGGTTCACCTCACCACGCGTCGGGTTCCTTCAGCCGAGTCGTAATAATTTGTTGTCCCCGTCGACTACTTCGGCAGGCAGAGTTTATCCGGTTGAAGAAAATTCTATTCAACGCTCGAGAGACCAGTTTGACCGTGGCGTGGCAGCGGGGAACGTGTTTGAGCACGAAAACACATCATCGGTCAATGGCCATAAAACAGGCAGCAAAACGGTACAGAGGAATTACTGGGAAGGATCGCTTCGTTCGTGCCGTCGAGGAGCTCATTGATAGATACTATCTTTTGGTCGCGGTGGGACCGCTGTCATTTAATAGTGGTATTAGTTTATTTTGCAATTTTTGCTATTTTTGCCGATGACGATGAAAATGGAATAGTTCTTGTACATGATTAGACTGCAATGAATGTTGAACAGTTTCAAAAAACAAGCACTGAAAAATTGTCAATAGCGTATATTTTGCCTCCAGATATCCAAAAAAGTACACCAGCAAGTCTATCTTGATTTGGGTGGCGGTTGTATTGTCTAAACAAATAAAGTACAAACCATGTGAGTCACTAGACGCATAATGATTTTTTTTGCAGTACCGGAGAACCAAAAAAAAAACATACGGCCGGCGCCAATCTGCCGACACCTCATTCCGTCAGACTGTCAGTTATTCAGTTGCACAAACTGTTTTTTCCGCCCTTCCTGGCAGAGTGCTGAGAATTTTTAAAACAACAATCAGCCTTCCATTAGAGACAAGAAACGGCCTATACCCAGCGCGACAAAGCGATAAGGGCCTTCACCTCGGAAAACCAGATTCCATTGTTTGATGAAATTGTTTTGAAGGTTCCATTGGCAATTCGTGACTATTACAGGAATTGTTTCAATGCAAAAATGCTAAACTGGAGCAACTCGAATGCATTTTTTTCTAGGTTAAAACCACATTTGGCAAGGAACCAAATTTCAACCCGGTGTGGGACGCTTGACCTAATTTTCCATCCATGGACTGCCAATGACGTAACAATTGTTGCCTGGATTGTTCCATGGGTTCCCGTTCCAGGTGCATGAAAGTGGTAGCCAAACTGTAAAGTTTGGAAAAATGATTTATTGATGCTAGTATATTGTTAGATCAGTGCTAGCGGCACGAACGAATTCACGAATTCAATCTCGCTGCCCAATTGTCGGTCGACGCTACATCTTTGGGCACCACTCGTCACCGCCAATCTGGTTCGCATGACTTCACGATTTCTTTGTACCGACTGGCTTCAGTCCATTCTGAATTGTGTCACGATTTCTTGTCCTCCGCCCAACCAGTTTCGCGAGTCTCGCGCGTACTCAAAGGCCTCCGTTTACAACCGAAAGCCCAGCAATTTACTGCCTTATTAGATATGCTTTTTTCAGTACGATGACGATCGAATCGATCGATTGTCATCGAAACAGTGCCAGGGCTTGAGACCGTCGGGAATCTAGATCATTGGTTCCGATAATGATCGTTGGTAATGTGCTTTCGTTGTCGAACGATGTTACATCACGATGAGCCCAGCTGAAAATGTTACGTCTTCGATTGTGCTGCAAAACAGACTCTATTTAGGTGTTGTTTTTGTTCCCAAGTCAAGTTTTTACATTAAAAGACAACAGTTCTACAGTTAGATGCTTCGTTATCTGAATTATCAGTCGTATCTCTGTGCGTCATTGCAGATTTACCTTACCATAGACTGACAGTCGTGAGTAACCAATGACTGGAATACACTTCCCAAACATATTTGATTAGGATTCATTTTTTGGTGGTTTTCGATTTAGATTAAAAAACCGTTTGATTTTGGCATGGCATGGTACAAAGGCGTTACCTGTGAAGTACTAGTAGGTTTTCAAGAAAATGCGTTGATTTGTTTCATGAAAACAAACTTGGGAAGTGCACGACATGTTTACTTCCAATCAATACATCTATTTAAGGGGGCTAGGTGAAGGTTGTAAGTTATTAATCAATAGTTATAATGATAGAAATCATATGCCTTACAGCTATCATCCTAAGCGCCTAAATTTCTGTAAGTAAGAGCAAATTTAGCAACTGCAAGATTCATATAGGTGGTCTATAATAAAACTGAAACTGAAACAAATGTATCCCCAGCAAGATGTTTTAGTTTTATTTATTCGAAAAGTTCTACTGTCAAATTTAAAACTGGTATACGCTGCCGATCTATTTTTTCTATATTCGAAACACAGATGAAACGCTGCTGGGGCTGTCAGTTTATTTTGTTATAAATTCTAGATTCAAATTTTAAAACTGACATAAATTATGCATCTAGATCTAGAACACTCCGTGCCCTAATGTGATTACCTGCTATTAAAGAGTGTTACGGTCAAAAATTGATTAAATTCGCAGAGCAGCGCGTCAAAACGGTGCTCGCTTATCGTGAATATCCGTACTACGCGCACATCAAGTTGATGAATTTTTTTGTGTTCCATTTACAGGGTTGTTACAGTTGTTGTTATGGGGATTTCGCGGATTTAGAGCGGTTTCTGCTCAGATTTTGATGCGATGGCGCGGATTTCGCGCGAATTTCAAGAAACATCATTTCACATTTGTTAATCATTTGTTCGAAAAAAGCTTTTATGAAATGTTTTATAAAGCTCAAAAAAATTAGGGAATCGGTAAATTTTTACTTTGAGAAAACCCATATTTACTAGAAGGCGGTTCTAGCAAATGTTTTCTTCAGTGGACAAAATGTCGATTTTATACTCTCCAATCTCGAGTTGTACATATCGCTATTTAAGCATAGCTGTTACCAGAAATTACAAAAACATTTCGATATATGTGATTGCGTTTCCCCATTCTAATGCGGAAATCGAAAGAAGATTTTCGCTGAAAAGTTCGTATCGTTTTCTATGAGAGGGCGCCACTAGAATTAAATCCATACCATTTTCAGTTAGTACCAACCTTCAAAAGATACGTGTATAAATTTGACAGCTGTCTGATTATTAGTTTTTGAGATATTGCATTTTGAGTGAAGCTACTTTTGCTATTGTGAAAAAAATTGAAAAACAGGAATTTCGTGTGTTGATGAAACACTACTTTTTGATGAAAAAAAGTGCCGCCGATACCAAAAAATGGCTTGATGAGTGTTATCCAGACTCTGCACCGGGCGAAGCAACAATTCGTAAGTGGTTTGCAAAATTTTGTACTGGTCATATGAGCACCGAAGACGATGAACGCAGTGGACGTCCAAAAGAGGCTGTTACCGATGAAAACGTGAATAAAATCCACAAAATGCTTTTCAATGACCGTAAAGTGAAGTTGATCGAGATAGCTGACACCCTAAAGATATCAAAGGAACGTGTTGGACATATTATTCACGAATATTTGGATATGAGAAAGCTTTGTGCAAAATGGGTGCCGCGTGAGCTCACAATCGATCAAAAACAACAACGAAAAACCATGCTGAAATTGAACGAATTGGGCTTCGAATTGCTCCCTCATCCACCGTATTCTCCAGATTTGGCCCCCAGTGACTTTTTCCTGTTCTCAGACCTCAAGGGAATGCTCGCTAGTAAAAAATTTAGAAGCAATGAAGAGGTAATCGCTAAAATTGAGGCCTATTTTGAGGCAAAGGACAAATCGTACTACAAAAATGGTATCGAAAAGTTGGAAGATCGCTATAACCGTTATATCGCCTCTGATGGCAATTATGTTGAATAATAAAAACGAATTTTGGCAAAAAAATGTATGTTTCTATTAAACGATACGAACTTTTCAGCCGAATTGTTAGAATAAAAGAGGTGTGCCAGTTGACTACCTACTGTTTACGACCAACGTATGAACCGGCGAATTGCTTACCTAAATTCTACCTGTTTCACATATAAATAGCTATGCATCGTAGAACAGATATCAGTTTATAACAAATCTCTTTCGAATCAGTTACAATACTACAATATAGTTTTCCCAAAGTGTTGTAAACCTTTTCCTGGTTTTGTGTATTCCGGAAATTTTTTCCAATTAACAGAAACCATAATTGAAACCATAATTAGAAGCTCAAAAGTGCAAGGTTAAATTGAATACCACGTTAAGCATTTGTGATCGCTGTCGTAGGCGAGCTTATAAGGAAAGTCATACGTCGGAAACAGAAGGGCAGTCAACAACGGAACCACAACCATCCACATCGCCATACGATTTAGAGGAAGTACCTTCAGCAGCTTCAGTCAACTCAGCATCTCCTGAAGCATCAGTCGCGGCGGAGTATTCAAGAGCACACAACATTGAACTCTTCAACAAGGGCATCGCAGGAATCAACGTGTCTCCGATATCAACGAAGAAACCCCGGAATGTTAATTGTTTTCAAATATTCGGGTTCCCGGCGGATGAAGAAGATCCAGAATTACTCAAAACGAAAGCAGCAGAGTTGGATGAAGTGATTACTAAAATGATAGAGCTGTTTACTAAGCCTGATTGCACTAGGAATGAAAAAGTGCGTTTGTTGCCAGTCCTGCCAAACTCGTGGGCAAGAGCATCAACGGATGAAAAAAAAAACAAGAAACAAACGGGACGCAGCAGGAACGAAACGATAGAAAACGAGGTGCTTCAATATTTCAACAGCGATGACGTCAGCAGAGTAATGCCGGGATCAAGAGATTGCGTCACAGTCAAAATAAATGGTAAGTGTGAACGCAAACAAAAACGATTGCTTTATTCATCATTGAAAGAAATTTATTTGGGTTATAAGGAGGATTTTCCAGATCGAAATATTGGATTTAGTACATTTGCAGCATTAAGATCAATTGTTATTTAAAAAAGCTATTATGTGACTCATCAAAAAGATCCTGCTACCTCCGTGAATGCAAAAGTTGTCCAGCGACACAAGATCTGGAGAGAAGCGTTTCAGACAATTTCGAGGAACGTGATTTGACTGAGATAAGATTTGAACAATGGGTTTCTACTGACAGATGTTTCTAGAGAAATTTGTCAAATTTGCAGCATATTTTTGCGAAAAATTAGAAAAACCTGTGACTCATGATTTTATTAAAAATCAGTGTTGGCGCTAGCCGGGACCCTACGTTGTGTTTAATTAAATCCTCACTAGGATATTTCAGCGAAGCGACGGCAGCTATTTGTCGGTCGACCTTACTTGCATTCGCACTGCAGTACACCGGTAGCGAACAGCAATGCAACTAACGGGTTCTGCAAACAGCCACAGCGGTCACCAAAGCAGCCAAAGGAGCAGAAGACGAACAGCCACAAACAAACAGCTGCACTGATAAAACTCACAACTGGATGAACCTTGGCGGACTCTTGCCAATAAAAAAACTACACTATTTTAACGTTTGAGTCACTTTATTCACTGACTATTGCTAGTGTATTTCACTTCTGCTGTTCGATACACTTCGGACTTTATGATAGATCAAAAACGGTCCGATTCTAATGCAGGTTTATTTGAGATTGACTGGTCTGATGATTGTGAACAGAGCGAGAAGATAAAATGAAAAACTGAGTTGCCAGAAGGGCCTGAGAAACTGACATAATTCTATGAACGGTAGCACCAACTATCTGCAGAAGGCAGTGTTGGTAAAAAGTGTCGCCAGTAAAACTAGTGCGACGCAACAATCAGCAATCTGATTTTCTTAAAAAGGCAAAATCTAATTTAAAGACAGAAGAAATTGTAACTATTGGCGATTCTTCAGAAAATTTTTCATTTGTGCTTCAAGATGCTGTTCAAAGCCACTATTGGAGCAATGATTAAGCAACCATTCATCCGTTTGAAATAAGTTATAAAGAATTAGAAGAGCTTAAACACGATACCATCGCGGTTCAAGTGTTTTCACACTTAATATCATTTTTGAAAGACAACATTCAAATTAAAAAAAGCTGATACCAGGCACACAGAAATACCATTCTTGCGTTCCGATTTCAGAAACCATAATCGTCTCAAGACTGTATTCGAATGACGATGCACATAGTACTCATACAATTTTCAAAAACTTAAAACCTTAAATATAATTAAGAATTATTCATGTACATGTAATAATTGTAGATATAGCAAGCAAATAAACAATTCATGGAACTATGAAAAATGGTGTTATAATGAAATATCCAAGTATCTCAAGAACAGCTAATTTTGGATGGGATAGCCATCAATCTGTAGGTTTTCATAAGAGCTTTAAAATAAAAATTTTCAAAAAAAATCGAAACCCTGATTTTTTTAACTTAATTTATTTGGTTCATTTTGAAATTATTGAGGAAAAAATCAATATTTTTTCAGTGTATATTTTTTTAGAGTACTGTATTGATTCCCTACAATTTCTTCTTGGACGCCATTTTCGTACGATGAACGGTTTCCGAATTACAACGAGAAGAACTTGAACATTTGCATGTACCCGTAAACTGTTTTAGCTGCAACTTCTTCATTTTCAAAAGGCATTTTTGATGGGATAGCCATCAATCTATAGGTTTTAATAACAGCTTTAAAAAAAATATCAAAAAAAATTAAAACCCTGATTTTTTTCATTTAACTGTTTCGGATTATTTTGTAATTATTGAGAAAAAAATCAAAACTTTTTTTCAGTATATATTTTTAGAGCGCCCAATCGATTCCCTACAACTTCTTCCTGAACGACATTTTTGTACAATTAACGGTTTCCGAGTTACAACGATTTGAAAAAGGTAATTTTTGTGAAATGCAAAAATGCATACGCCCTTTTTAAAAATCAGTCGTGAGTCGGATTGACCTCTCCATTGGTTCAACACTTATGGTTTGCCATACTGAAGCCATATGCAAAGTTTCATCCAAATCGGAGAAGGTCGAGTCTGATGATCTGCTAAGCATTTCTGGAATTGCTCAGAAGTATCTGTGCTAAATTTGATAGAAATCCGTTCAGTAATTCCGAAGTTATGGCGTTACAAACACACATCCATTTATATATATATATATATATATATATATATATATATATATATATATATATATATATATATATATATATATATATATATATATATATATATATATATATATATATATATATATATATATATATATATATATATATATATATATATATATATATATATATATATATATATATATATATATATATATATAATACAGATTTTCATCATAGCGTATTGTTGTATATTCTTCACTTACGTTTCGATTCTTTTCGAATGATCATTAGGACTTGCGGGATGTTTATTTTTCCCTACTCTTCAATTTTTATTTGCTTACTAACACGCGTAATTTTCACACTGAAGCAAAATATTTGCTTAGTTTTGTATAAATAATAGACAAACAAACGTTAGTTGGAAATGGAAATGAATCTTGAAAACCTAAAGAAACGGAGTGGCAAGCAATAATCGTACCTGTCTCAAATGATCATCGTGAGTTTCGCTCTCGTTGTTCGCACCTCGCCACAAGGTATTAACAGGATGATTACCCTACCCATTCCCCGTAGTCCGCTTGAAACTCGTCTTTACCGTAAACAAACCGTTCCCCTTGTGCTTGGCTGATTGAAGTTGCAAAACAAACTGTCGCTGTTTCACCTTGGCAGTCGTCGTTACCGTTGTTTTTCACCTGCTTCTGAGTAGTTTGCATAAATTTGAATAAATGTTGTAAGTTTGGTTTGGTCTAGTCTAGCGGACCGTCGCTGATCTGTGTGTAACTGTTGTAACCGTCAGACCTTCGTTAAGGCGTCGAAATCTGGTTTTGAAGTGTTTACCTTGCAAACCATAACGAACGATGACTAAAGCTGCTGGGTTTCATTCGGCTGTGAAGTTCTAGGCCACGGTCCACTCGGTGTAAACTCGCTGCGTTTGTTGCGCTGAAACACGTCACACATTCGCACATTAGCAGTGCTCACTAGAATGGTTAGTATTATTATAATAAGCAATACGGCCCCCCTTCCCCACTCACCGGAAATGGAAACGCTGAACCTAATACGGAACAATGCAGGATAGTTTTCCATTCTAATTAGTACATTTCCAAATTCATTCTATTCTATTCCAAAGCGATGTGAAAACTATTAAAAACCACATCGGACGGAATCTTCGATTGGATAGGCAATATTGCGTTTCGTATATGATTGATGAGACATTAGTAAACCGGCTTTTTATCCGCACTCGACCGGGCACTTGCTCATTCGTTACCGTAAACAATACACGCGTTCGTGTGTACACACAGGCTTGCCCGATTCATTGGAATGCAGAAAGTCACCCCTGGGGCACTTGTCACGTTTCAGTGAAGCGACCCGTCGTGTTAAGGATAATAATATTTTGCGATGTTTTACTTGAATAATTATTTCATTGCTTACATTGTTTGTGCCAATTGACATAATTCTATTTTTCGTTTTTTTCTGTCTCGTGCTAATTTCAGGTAACATAACTGCCGTTTTCACGACCAAAGCTAAAGGTCACGAACTGATAGATGTTATGGAACGGCAGAACTACGAGGTGACGATGCGAATCATTGAAGGCAGCCGTCACTACCGATCGTTGGCCAACATCAACAGGTTTGTTTTGATCGATTTTTAGTAGCAAATATTTTTTCTCTTGAGAATACAGTGGAGTATCCTACGACGCGGTTAACCAGGAACGCGAAAGAAGAATCCGATAAAAAAGAATCCCAGAGTGAATGCGTTTTCAACGTTTATTTGTCTTCTGTTAAAAGTTAAACTAGACAGTCTTCAACAAATTTGTTGTAGTTGTTTAGACTTGCAGTTTGGCATACAATTAGTTGGGAACTACTTCACCAGGGGCGTTCCGAAAAGAGCATGAAATAACGGGTGTTTTTTAGGAGGTGTGTTTTTTTTCAATTGGTTAGTTGTTTTGACAGTGTAAAGTGACGTCTCTACTCAGTATTGTTTGGCAAATCATTATGAATAGGTTAACTCCAGAACAACGCTTCCAAATCGTGGAAGTTTATTTTCAAAATCAGTGTTCAATTAAAAATGTTTATAGAGCAACTCGCGAATTTGATGGTGCAGATAATCGTCCATCTGAGACCACCATAAAGAACGTAATTACCAAAATTGCCGTATTAGGAGCAAAGATAATCCACGTGCCGTTCAAGAATTACCGATGCATCCCGATAAAATGTACTGTTTGGTGCGGTTTATGGACTGGTGGAATCATCGGTCCTTATTTCTTTAAAAATGAGGAAGCACGACCAAGATCAATGATTTTTTGTTGCCAAATCTTCTAGGTGACGGCATCCGGTTAGTAGATATTCTCGAGAGTTGCCGCAAAATGAATGCTTTCAAAACAGATTTCATGAGAAGATATCGAAAAAAGAATCCGTTTCAAAATCCAATATTTCAATATCCAATCTTCAATTTTCAATCGATTGTACGGGAAAACCTGTTTTAATCCACCTAGCGGTGTAATGATGCCTTTCTCTTATATAATATTGTGGTATTCTATTTAAAAAATTTCTCTTCGATTTTTGAAAGAAACCAAGAGATTGTTTGTGAATTAACTAGTATAACATACAGAATGAAACAGTGCTTTGCTCGCGTAGGTCATCCTTAAGAAAACGAAGTGGGTTCACTATTATGTGCACCTCCGGCACCGGAACCCGAGAACCGAACATGACGTACAAACTCGACTAGTTTTTACTCAAATTTGAAGATTTTTTGCCATCGTACTCTAAAAGACGATTTGAATTTTTGTTGTATTTGAAAATATGCAGTAATATTTGGTACCTTTCATTTTACCCTAAGATCGGAAATAATGGTTTTGAGTCCAGTTTACAACGTTTTCTACGATTTTTGTTTCACCGGTTTAAGTGACGGTTTACAATATTTAACACACTTTACCCTATAAATCTGGAACCGGAAGTCGGATCCGGATGAAATTCAGGAATTCCGTATGGGACCGGAAGACCTTTCATTTGAATCTAAGTTTGTGGAAATCGGTCAAACCATCGCTGAGAATAGTGAGTGAGATCCATTTTGGTATATATGACCACTGTTTCCGATATTTCCGGAACCGGATACCGGGTAGCCGGAATCGGTTTGTTTAGTTACCTACTGATAATGACTATCGATTTGTGTAGTTTTGAGACCAGTTTAGAAATTATTTTACGTTTTTGCCTTTCTCATATAGAACGGTTATGCAATCACTTGAAAAACCGACTAGTGAAAATGTCATATACCATTCGACTCAGTTCGTCGAGCTGAGCAATGTCTATGTGTGTGTGTGTGTGTGTGTATGTGTGTGTGTGTGTATGTGTCAAATAATCTCACTAGGTTTTCTCGGAGATGGCTGAACCGATTTTGACAAACTTAGATTCAAATGAAAGGTCTCGTGGTCCCATACGGAATTCCTGAATTTCATCCGGATACGACTTTCGGTTCCGGAGTTATAGGGTAAAGTGTGTTCAATATTGAACACCGTCACTTAAACCGGCGAAACAAAAAACGTAAAATATTTCCTAAACTGGTCTCAAAACTACACAAATCGATAGTCACGATCAGTAGGCAACTAAAGAAACCGATTCCGGCTATCCTGGTTCCCGGTATCCGGTTCCGGAAGTACCGGAAATAGTGGTCATATATACCAAAATGGATCTCACTCACTTTTCTCAGCGATGGTTTGACCGATTTCCACAAACTTAGATTCAAATGAAAGGTCTTCCGGTCCCATACAGAATTCCTGAATTTCATCCGGATCCGACTTCCGGTTCCGGAGTTATAGGGTAAAGTGTGTTAAAATATTGTACACCGTCACTTAAAACGGCGAAACAAAAAACGTAAAAAAATTTCTAAACTGGTCTCAAAACTACACAAATGGTTCCCAGTATCCGGTTCCGGAAGTACAAATAGAATACCACAATATTCTCTGTACATGAGAAAGGGATCATTACACCACTAGGTGGATTAAAACAGGTTTTCCATTTTTTTTCACAATAACAAAAGTAGCTTCACTCAAAATGCAATATCTCACAAACTAATAATCAGACAGCTGTCAAATTTATACACGTATCATTTGAAGGTTGGTACTAACTGAAAATGGTATGGATTTAATTCTAGTGGCGCCCTCTCATAGAAACGATACGAACTTTTCAGCCGATCTGTTAGTATCTCCAGAAGAGATTGCTGCCTTTATATAAGAAACACAGCACCGGATTTAGCGTCGGCTCACTATGTCAAAACCACTCTCAATTGGCTTGCGGAAAAGGGTATAAATTTCGTTGAGAAAAATATCAATCCACCAAATTGCCCTCAGTTTCGACCCATCGAACGTTACTGGCAATCGTGAAGAGGATCTTCAAGAAGCAGCTGGAAACATACAGGTGTTCAAAAAAAATTTGGGCTCAAGCGTCAAAAAAATGCGATGCAACACTCGTCCGGAACTTGATGAAGACCGTTCGATCAAAAGTTCGAAATTTCGTGAAGTAATAACTTAAATTTCATCCGGTTTTTATTATGCTCAAGTTTAACCTCGTACAATTAAGGATCAATTTTTAGTTTGAATAAAATATCGTTTTTATCATAATTTGAAAGAAAAATTTGTGGATAGCTTATTTTCGATACACTCCTTAGAAACACTACTATCACCTTGTTTTAACCAGTGTAACAGAAAAAACATGTTGTCACCAGAACGTTTCGTGCGGCCAGTGTAGGTTTTTCCATTCGGTTCTACAGACTTTTTTCTATAAGATAAGCTAGATTTAGTAAACTTCCAATAAGTTTTACCATAATTTAACCCTAGGCTTTGGATGATTTACAGGGCGCGTACCCCCCTTTGGCGGATGGGGGTGGGAGTCAATTTATACTTCGTATTGACAAAGTCGGACCAGATAGCGACCATACCGAGATCGATCGATCGTTCACTTATAAAAGTAAAAAGATGAGAATTATTATGTTATCTGGATCGATCTCGGAGTGGACAGGACTAATACTGCTTGAAATTGACAATAGATCATTAGGTCAGGAATCAGGAATCAGAACAAATTGGCTCAAATGGCACGTTCCCCTTGATATTTGGAGATTTGTGCCTTGCCATCAATTTGTTTTTAGCATCATTTTCCCGATATATAAGAGGGAAGGATTGAAAGGAAATGGTAAGGGTTGGACTAGGAGGATGGGAAAAATTGACGACACAAAAACACATAAAAGCAGAAGTAAATTCTGCACCCCTAAGGGATGCTGAACAATCTGCTGAGGATCACATTTAGTGGAAGCAGAAGGAAATTCTGAACCTCTACGAGGTCCCGAACAGTCTGCTGTTAATAAAACCTCCAACCCCCGAGAGGATTTAGAGATCTTACAAAAGCGACACCATTCTGCACTCCCGCAAGAATGCAGAACGACTCGCAGTATGTACGAGCAGAAGTAAATGCGGTACCCCCCAGAGGATGCCAAACAATCTGCCAAACCCTATTTAAGGTGAATACAGAAGGGATTCATTCACTCCAGGAAGAACGATGAACCCTTCTGACTATAGCTCCTTACCACATTGGGTGAGAAACGAGAGAATATCCTTCAATTTTAGCTCCGCATACACAGACTCAACCATGTATGGAGAACCAAAAACCCGGATACGTAGCTGCGTCAATGCGGGACAGTTACATATCAGATGATATGAAGTACCATAATCGCATTCACACAAATCACACGAATAATACTCAGCACATTGAATAGTAGCCATGTGATAATTGAGTTTGCAATGTCCAGTCAGAGCTCTGACCAGAATACTTTAATGATACTTGGAGAAATGCAGTAGACACTTTGACATTTTCAGATTTAAATCTGGTAGAAATGCTTTTGTCTGAGCGCAAGTTTGCAAGCTGCGCCAGTAGCTGTCATGTTTGGATGCAGCCCAAGAACGTATCTTGTGCTTTATCCAACTAGTTGAAAGTGGTAAAGCTGGTTCTGGACCAACGAAATCATTCGTTGCACCAGCTCTAGCCAACTCATCAGCCCATTCATTTCCAGTAATACCAGAATGGCCGGGTATCCATAAGAAGTAAACAGCATTTGAAATGCTGAGGTCTTCAATTTGAGTTCGACATGCGATCACTAGATTCGACCGTGAGTCATTCGAATTGAGTGCTTTTAAGGCTGCCTGACTGTCGGAACAAAAATAAATACGTTTACCACAGATCCTCTGCTGAAGTGCCGATTGTACTCCACACAGAATTGCGTAGATTTCTGCTTGGAACACAGTACAGTATCTACCAAGTGAATGAGACTGCTCCAGCCTATTTCACGACAGTAGATACCAGCACCAGCACGACCATTCAACAGAGAACCGTCCGTATAACTAACTATGTGTTCATCAAGTTGTCGTTCCAGACAACCAGACAATCATTCCTAACGAAGAGGATAGCTCACATTGAATGTTTTAAAAGGAAAACTGCATGTGAGAGTTAGGTCACTAGGAGCGAGTAAATACTCATCCCACGGAACCATTTGAGACCACAAGCGAGTGTGACTGGTAGCATATTCTAATGGGTTACTGTTCCAAAGCCCTGTAACCCTAAGACGGTATGCACAAGATAATGCTTCTTGTTTTAGGAACACATGTAGTGGTTTAATGCACAGTAGCGCCTCTAGAGCAGCAGTAGGAGTTGTCGTGAATGCTCCTGTCATCGCCATTAGGACCATCCTTTGGAGATGATTTAGCTTTGACTGAACTGTCGCGACTTCTCCTTTCTGCCACCATACAAGACATCCATATGCTAAAATTGGTCTAACGATAGTTGTGTAGATCCAATGAATATATCTGGGTTTGAGTCCCCATGATTTTCCAAAAGCTCGTCTGCATTGGCCGAAAGCCATGCAAGCTCTTTTAATCCTGAAATCAATGTGAGCAGACCAATTCAGTTTTGAGTCAAGAATAACCCCGACGTATTTAACTTGATCGACCACAGTGACCCCTGAACCAAAGAACTGCAACGGACGAGCTCCTGTAATTATCCTAAGATGAGTGAAAAGCACCATTGATGTTTTGCCCGGATTTACAGATAATCCAAACCTGACAACACCATTGTTCAACAGATCGCAGGGCTTGCTGCATTAAATCAAAGAGAGTGTTAATGCTTATACCGGTCATCAATATATGATAATCGTCGGCAAAACCATAAGTCGGAAATCCAAGGTTATTAAGTTTCCTTAACAAACTATCAGCGACTAGGTTCCATAAAAGTGGGGATAGTACACCACCTTGAGGACACCCACAGACACTCAGCTTTCTAATCTCTGGCCTGCCGAAGCGATGATCAAAGAAGTTGATTGCTAAGCATTGCGTGTATCCAGTAAGGGAAAAACCCAAGATATTCCGTTCACGACTGCAATGTTTAACCTCCTGCAGCCATTCAGCCATCGGTACGGAAATACACCTTGACTTAGGAGTTCCTATTTTTGTGGCCTTTTACGACATGGAACAGGAAACCAGTGGATCAATTCTTGGTAAAAAATAATTCCGCCGGATGCCACACGGCTTACCTGTTTGGTGGACTTATACCACCGGTACAGGTGGACCGTAGCGTTATTCTTAGCAGTTGGGAAACCGCTACCGACACTACACGGCTATCTAGGCTGCTCAGAGAGGGAAGTTAACATTGATGGTCAACTTCCATGGATGGCCGAGCAGCCGGTTAAAACTAATACTGCTTGAAATTGACAATAGATCATTAGGTGGTTTTGAGCATTCTTATGCCTGGAATTGGTCACCAATTTGAATTATCTTGATCTAGTTGGGATGAATATTATTATATAAAAGTCGTCCTGAACTGGTGAATTTAATTTAAAAAGGAGGACTATTGTTATCAGGAATAGGAGTAAATTGATATCTTATGAACCGTTTAGGAACTTTCAAACATATCCGATCCAGCTCGGTATCGGTAATGTTTACAAATTGCAATGACGGCGAAACTGATTAATCAGGTGTAAATACACTCTCAAATCGGAAAAGGTTTGAATGTACTTAGATTTCTCTAACTTGGACACAGATGTCACCTTCTAACTAAGAGTGTGAGATGTGTGTTTCTGGAAGAGAACGGTTCACGTGGACCATTTCATGCAATCACACCTAGTATTTCTTCTCGAAATACATGTTGTTCTTGTTTCCTGGATGCGTTCTCAACACTAGAAGGCCCAAAACTTAGTTTAGACCTAAATTGCTCAAAAGCAGTCAAAATGATTGAAAGAGAGAAAGTCAATAATAAAAACTGTGACAGAATAAATAAAAGCTAGTGCAGTGTGCCTTAGTGCATTAAAGTAATAATCGTAAGTGCCGCTTCAGACATAAAGGACTATATAGGAAAGCAGGGCCAAGACCGAAGCGGATACAATGCGAAATTTTGCAAAGTTTCATCGACGAGGACATTTTAGACACAGAAGCAGTTGGTAGGATGACAAAATACCAATACGATACAGACGCACGACTAAATGATTGACTGGTTACAGGGTAAAGCACACACTTCCTGCTCAAGTGACAAATTCTCTGGCGAACTTGCAATAGAAGATATTCGTATCTTTCGTTGCAAATTTCAAGCCGTAAAGGAATCTGTCGCTTGGGTTACATTTTGAACGATTTCCTCCTTCGTTACTAGTGTTCATTTGGGCACCATAGCCTAGTTCGTCCGGTATGGAAAGTGCGGATCGTTGTAACCACCCCCCTCGGCCAGAGCAGCCCATAAAGGGAAAAAAATTTAACAATGATTTAAGACCGATTTTCAATAAAGTACCATAAAATGGCGGAAATGGGGTAAAATAGTCATCAAAACGTTTCATGCGGTCAATGTAGGTTCCTCCATTCGATTCTACAGACATTTTTACATAAGATAAGCTAGATTTAGTAAACTTCCAAAAAGTTTTACCATGCGATTTAAGACCGATTTACAATAAAATACCATAAAATGGCGGAAATGAGGTAAAATAGTCATAAAAACGTTTCATGCGGCCAGTGTGGATTCTTCTAATCGATTCTCCAGACTTGTTTACATGAAAGTAGGCTATAGGAATACCGCACTCGACTTCTTTTCAAGTTACAGAGCGAATGTTATAGGAAACCCCAAAACTGCTGTACATTTGGGGTAAAACGATCAGGATTGCGATTCGTGCGGACATTGTAAAGCATTCCATTGAATTCTTTCGACATTTTTACATAAGAAACGCTTTAGTTTGTTGACCTATCTCAATTAGTTCATGAGTTACAGAATTCTTTACGGGTTTTCATAGATTTTTTCCCACTGTGCATCGTGTTGCATCGTGATGGATGACGAAATTTACGTCAAGTTTGAATTCCGTCAACCTCCTGGGCAAGTAAATTTTCTATCCAAATTTATATCCGATCTTTCGAAGGATGTTTGAAAGAACAAATGATCGAAATTTGCAAAAAAAAAGTACCAGATCGGGCAGGTGATTTGCGAATGTGGTGATAACTTACAGAACAATCAACAGTGCGATTTTAACGGAGGCGTCCCCGGTAACCAATAAGCACATACTAATGCCGCATTATGACAGCAAATAATCGCTAATTGGCATTTCAATCGCACTTGAGACTAAATTCAGGCCGACTTTGGCAAAATATACGGCTATTCATATATAATGCTTATTTATGACTGGCGTGCATTCTGAAAGCTGAATTATAGTTGATTCACAACAGATGGGCTTTCAGATTTCAGATATAGAGCTATGAGAATTTTTGGTGCTCATAAAAGGCCATTTTAATGCCATTTTTTGTGCTTACTGGTTACCTGGGGTGGCTTAAAAAGCGGAAGAATTAACTCTGGTTTGGTTTGATCTAGCATCCTGTCAATTCCTCTCAAAATGTGTTGGAGTCAACGGAGTCAATTTCGAGTCAAAAGATATGAACCCGGCTTGCAAAGCTTCGTCTTTCTAGTGTGGCAAAATTTCTCAATAGGACGATGTTCCGGTGAATTTTTTATTCTACGTATTGAAAAATACTACGCAATTAGAAAGATGAAGCTTTGCAAGCATCCCGAAACAATTAAAAAAGAGCTGGAGTCTAAGAAAATTTGTGTTAAAACATTGCTGGGAAACTCAATTGAACAAAATTGATCGGTGGAGTAAAAAGAAAGACGCGGGCCTGTTGGGATGGAAGACCAATTGTATAAATAATGACTCACTAGTAGTTTTTCATCCTCTAGAAATTTCAAACACGAATACTCTCTTTATTGCCGAAATCCGACTACAAGGAATACCGGCAAGAAGGAATCCCCGCCCGAGGATACTCTACTGTACATATATGAAATCCAATACTGCGAGATCAACCACCTTCTATTCTATAACAAAGAAACAGTTTACCAAACTTTTCCTAATATCTCTATCTCTCCCGTTTCGTTTTTCTCCAACTCAGAACATCGGTGCTGTTTGTGTCCATCTCGTTCATAGTGCTGATGATCATCTCGCTGGTGTGGCTGGTGTTTTACTACGTGCAACGGTTTCGGTATTTGCAAACCAAAGATAAACAATCGGTAAGAGCCAACGGCGTAAACAGCGGTTTGTGTGTCTGCGGTAAATACGATACTATAGTCACTCCGGTCGCAAGATTTAATTACTGCTCAATGACCTGCGGGCGCGCGGTGTGACGGGTTGCGTTGTGCACCAAACTTGACTATGAGCTCCACCGACGGCTGCCGGTTGATTGATTGATTTTGTCATCAGCTCCCGGTTTCATTTCTGACGTAAAATTTATCGAGCAGTTGTGAACACCGCCCAGACATTAGCCGGTTTATTGTCGCGTAGTATTCGAATATCGATTGTAGCGTTTCATATTATTTTGCATTTATTTCTTATCTTATTTTTTTATTCTGTTTCGATTCTCCTCCAAACAGAAGCGGCTTTGCAACGTGGCCAAGCGAATCATTGCCAAAATCCCTACCAAAAGCATTAAGTCGGATGACAAGGTAAGTTCAAAACAGGCATCCAAAGTAGACCGGATAATTGAGTCAGTAGTTATCTTTCGGTAACGAAGAGAAAAGCTAACAGAAGCAAAACCATATGGCCACCATGCAATCATCTAACTGGATGTATGGAGCTGTGCTGAATGCGCAGAGGTTTTTGACCTCGTTTTTTTCCTATTCTTTCTGATAATTTGGAATTTTGCAATAGCTAGCACTAGGCAAGCCAACCAAACATTAAACTACACTGAAAAAAAAGAAAGAGAGAGAAAGAGCCGGATTTTGCAGATCCATTGAATTTTAAACCCATTTGTTGAAGTATATTCAAAGAGTAAAAACTCCTGAACGACCTGTTTGAATCCACCTAGTGCTGTAATGGTGCTGTTCTCACTATCATTTCCGGAACCAGAATCGGGAGACTGTCGCAGTTGCAGTAAGTTTTCAGGGCCATTCAATAGCCAGGTATACAGGTTCAAATAGTTTTACAATCTGCTTTGAAAATTTCGCACTTTTCTGTGTTGTCAACTATATGGAGGTTAGACAGTTTTTATCTTTCATTCTCGTGGAAGTCGGATCGGCTTCATTTAATATAATCAAAGTTATCATTAATCCACATCAGAGTTACAAATTGTCACTCATGTCGAATGACCTTGACAGACTGTATAAAATCATCGTCAACTGTAATCGGTACGGTCAAAGTGTCTGTCAAATGAGATACTCGATAGTTCTATGACCAAGTAGAAGTATACTCAGTCAAAGACAGACGACTTTTTTGTTTTCTCTCTCATTCTTCTATTCCTTGTTGAAGTAGAAAAATTCCATGAGAGTACAAACATAAACATAAATTGATAAAGTTCATTGTTTTTTTTTCCAAAAAGTCATCGGACTTCGGAGTTTATTGGTGTAAATGAATGGTGGTGTGAAAAATGGGTGGCCAACATATTTCCTGATGAAAACAAAACAATATGTAAAAGCGATTCACACGTAGCATCAGTTGACTATCGCCGACATGGAACGGTTACGGAACAACAACATTAATTCTGTATAAAATGTTGAAAACGACTTATGTAATATTGAGAGATTCTCTTTGTTTACTTTCTCTTTCGATTATTGCGAAATATTCCTGCCCTTTTTAGTAATTTCTCCAGAGCAGATTAAAAGATGATAGCTTTAGTTATTATTATCGGTAAATAATTGGAGAGAAGGATTGCTAAGAGTGCCGTAATAATCAAAAGAGAAAGTAAACAAAGAGAATCTCTCATTGTTACGTACGTCGTTTTGAACATTTTATACGGAAATGTTCACGGAACATTTTAACGTCGGGTACGTGAGCAATATTCGGTTAAAAAAATTAATATAATAATCTTGAGGTCAGAATACTCAATAAGCTACGAGCTGAACGGATCTTCGGCTCTTGAATAGCGAGTTCTAAACGAGAAAAAATGTTTGCACCAAATTTCGTTATTTCTAACATGCCTGCATCTATCCTTCTTTAACGGATTGAATTAGACATCATCAGTAAGAAATCCTACCTCTCACGGCGCAAGAAAAACGTGTCACAAAATTAACCATCAGTTCAATCTAAATGAGCTGATGAGCTGATACATCGAATCGATTCATTTTGGTGAGCTGATCGGAGCTGCTCACCAATATGAGCTGTTTCGCACACCTCTAGTGTAATATCAAGAGAATTTAAGTTATGACAGATCGGCTCTCAGACACTCAATATATGATGACTGGTAGAGCCTGGTTGGCAGCAGTCCAGTGACATAAGCTTTTCATTCGTCATGTAAAGTTGCTAGTTGTTAGTGACATTTAGCAGCTCTGATCCACATACAAGTGAGTTAAAAAAAATATTTTGCATACAATACGGGATAGAGAATTCACGCCTTCAGAAAAGTTTTAGATCATGTTTAAACAAGATAACATGTCGAAGACATGAACACTTTAAAATGGTTCATTGGTGTCGAGATATGAAACATTGTTTATTGGAGACTCCCAAAATCTAGTTTTTTCCATAATAATTTTTTTCAATGAATTTTCAGAATTTTCGAATGTTTTGCAATTTTATTTTAATTATTAAAATACGTATTTTTGTCAAAAATTGCATATTTTTAAGTTTACAAACTAAAAAGTTTTTGGAACAATTTAATTACAAAATACTACATATTCAAGTATAAATATCTCGAAAATGTGGAAAATGTGGGACCAAATTCAACCAAATTTGAAAATATGATCAAAACACTATTAGAAAAATTAGTAGTCACAACTTAAATTTGCTTAAATTTATTTGAAAACACACTTTTAAAGAAAGCATGTTCTAACATTCCCGTAGCATAGCTTCCTCAGGAGAGTTTGTTTGGCCACCGACTTCTTGGCATCAACTTCTCCCACATAAAGACTGTTCCAGGAAGTATGGACGCACTCTGATTTCGCTGTAAATAATTCACAAGTGTTAGATATTCAAATTTTATTCGATATACTGATAATATTAGACTACAACAACAGAATATTATTCTCAACATTTGCTACTTAGCCATTGGAGACTAGCTGGCGCACCTTCTTGCGAACGTTCCTCATTAGATTCCGTACAGACTTCTTGGTGACAAGTTTTGACACTTTTTTCCAATCTTTTTCGAACTGTTGAATGGTTTCGGCTGCTGAGACATGTTTCCTAAGATGTGCCTTCGTTAATGCCCAAAATTCCTCAATTGATCGAAGTTGTGGGCAATTTGGTGGATTCATGTCTTATGGGACGAAAGTGACATTTTTGGTAGTATACCATTGTACCGTTGATTTCGAGTAGTGGCAAGAGCAAGATCTGGCCGGAAGACAACAGGATCCTAGTGGTTTCGAATCATAGGTAGAAGTCGTTTTTGTTCCTTGATGTATATTTCGCTGTTCATTGAAGCAGTGGTGATGAAGGGTTTCGAAATCTTACCGGAGCTACAAATTGCTTGCCAGACCATAGCTTTCTTACCAAAATTTTCGACTTCAATCGATGTCTCGGACTGGTTTAGCACTTGCCCTTCTCGCACCGTATAATATTATGGTCCCGCCAAGGATTTGTAATCGAGTTTCACGTAGGTTTCGTCGTCCATGATTATGCAGTTCAAATTTCCAGCAAGAACCGTATTGTAAAGCTTCTTGTTTCGGACAACGTTTTGGTTGTTTCTGCTTCTTATAGGTTCGAAGATTTAAACGAAGAACATTTGACTTCGAAGTGCCCACTTTTTTGGCCACATCCCGAACTGAAACCTTCTTCTTTTGCTCGAACGCCTTCAGTATACGTTTATCCAACTAAGGGTTAGCAGGACCTTTTTTTCGATCCGTTTTCGGTTTATCCTCAAAGGTGTTATCCTCACCATACTTCCTGATTGTATTTCGCACGGGTTTTTCACTTACTCCTTCCATTTTCGCTATCTTTCTCGGTGACAGTCCACGTTCTGTGCACCATTTGTACAAAATTTTTCGACGTTGTTCTGCTGAAAGTCCACGCATTTCGAAACAAACGAATGAAAACGAATAAACAACTGCACAAGTGGTTAGAAAAGAGTGTATATAACGGGACGCAGCCATAAAAATTGACAGATTCTGAACCATTGCGAAATGGCAGCGGTTTTTGGTAGCGTCCATACTTTCTGGGACAGTCTTTATTCTTCACGCTACGTTTGTCCCGGACCACTCCCAGGACTTCATCAACCAGGAACCCAATGACTAAGCGGTTTGCCTTCCGGTCAGCTTCTTCGAACTTGATCTTCTCTGTTTCTACAGACGGAACATCGGTGTACCAGGCATCCAGCACGTCCACTGAATCCAGAAACAACTTGACGCGGAAACTCCAATGTTCGAAACTTGATCCACCGGAATTTTGTGGAATTCCGTGAATCTGCGGGTTGCCCATAACTTACAGAGTGCAGTAAGCAAAGAATGGAGGGAAACAATTAAAAGTAGTTTATTTCAAGAATGAACTGATTCTGATCAGTGGTTAGATTTGTAATGATGAAAAGTTTTTCGTTTTTAACAGCTACGATGTTTATAGCTGTTACTGTTGGCGATAGTTCGGGTCGAAGTAACGTAGCATCTACAGCTACAGTTTTAAATTTCACACTGCTGCTTCTTTCACGATCAGGCTTGTAACGGCCGGTAAGTTATAACGGTGATATAATAAAATATTTGCGTTTCCGAAATAAACTCTGACAGATGCGAAAATTTTTCTTGTTTGACATTTTTAGTGTGGCCTACTCTTTATCTTGTTTCTATGATTTCATAATTGAGATGGTGATTGAGAAAGTCATATTTGAAATTCCACACTAATCATTTTGGAAGTTCTTTCCACTCCACAATTCGTTGAATGGTGCCGTAATACAAATGACAAATAGTTTGACATCCGAGTTTGATACAGCTTCATATCGGTTCTGTGTGTTGATGTTTGATTATTGAAAATACGTGATCATTTTATAGATATTCAAGACAAGGCCCTTTTTTTCACTTGGATTGAGCAAGTTTCAAGGGCACCTGTTTGAAACTTCCATTAAGAAATTCTAAATTCCAATGCATCAAATTCAGCGCCAATTTTTCATTAGTTTTTTAATACCGAAAGATCCTTAACAATGATGGATTTATGAATTCATTCGACCAGACTCGTACTCAACAAACTAACAGAATTATATTTGTTTTAGGAAATTGACAATGATTGTTGCGCCATTTGTATCGAGCCCTACAAGGTCACGGATGTGATACGCGTTCTTCCCTGCAAGTGAGTACTGCTGTCCGCTACGCTACAGCCTTGGAGCATGTTAAAGCTAATGTTGAATTTGATTTTCTTTCAGACACGAATTCCACAAGATCTGTATCGATCCGTGGCTGCTGGAGCATCGGACCTGCCCGATGTGCAAGATGGACATCCTCAAGCATTACGGTTTTGTGGTGGGTTCCTCACACGGTTCCTCATCGTCCTCGTCCTCGTCTGTCCAGAACAATCCCATCATTGCTGACTACTTCAGCGTAGCACCTCCGCCACCCCCTTCCAACAGTTCTACCATTACGGGGTCGTCTGCCGCCGCTGCTCGGACTGCCACTCAGCTCGGCAGTGATGGGAATGGCGGCAGTACTCGAACCGGTCCAAACAATAGCACTAGTGGCAGTAGTAGTGGTAGTAGTAGCAGTAGCAATAGTAGTTCTAGCGAGCCAGATCAGATCGTAACGATTATAATCAACATAAATAGTAGTGATAGCGGGGCTCCTCTTCCTGCCTCGACTCTTGCCGGGCCGATCAGAGGAGGTCCAAGCGATGGTAACGGCAGTAACAGCGGTATTGGTAGCAATGAACCGAGCGAGAATCGTATGCTCAATGACAGTCGACAGGTCACCGAAGTTTGATCTCCTGTGGGAGATTTGTATTTTTTGCGAATATGAGTGTGGAATGCACTCCGTCATTTGGGTAATTCAGTACTAAAGCTAGTCTAAGTGAATTTGAATATGAATTGAATCGAATGGAGTTTGTTTGAATTTTCCATTTGTTTTTTCAAAATTTCTAATTTAGGCATACAATGTGTTATATTGGTTGAAATAAGGTGCGTAAATTTAGAGAAAAGTTTTTAGTTTAGCAAATACAAACACAAACTAATGTATATAAACATGTTGGATTGATGAAATAACGCCACAAACTTTGCAATAAAATGCTGTGATTGTTGCCAACATTCAATCAAACTAGAATCAACCAAACCAGTGCCATTTACACTAAGCCGGAAAGCTCAAATGAAATGCAAATATTTATCAATCGACTAGATTTTTCGCACAGCCGCATTAAATGAATAACCAGCGATTGTTCAATTGTTCCGTTCGGGCAGATGAAACTTAAAAGTATTTAGTCTTACAGGTGAATATTGATAGAGTGAACAAACACTACTACTTAGGTGAGGAGAGGAAACAAATATTAACGTAAGATTCTGTGATACAAAACGAGACATAAATACCTAAATGTTAGGTCATATAATTGCTCATACAGCTGCTATTACTACTACTACTACTATTACTACTACAACTACTATTGTTGTTATCTGTAGAAATTCGCTGATTGTCGGCAGCAGGTCAACCTGTCGCAAATTTAATTTTAATTTGAAATAACCACGCTATCACAGTAGGCCAGCGATTTACAAATCTTTTTTTTTACATATTAGAATCCGTTGATTGCTTAGTAAGCGCATAGTTTTGTTTGTCTTAGCTTATTCGACTTATTATGTTCAGTCGAATCCCGCCCGTAGACGTACGCCTGTTTCCGATTCTCGATCTAGCAAACCGGTAACGGAAGAAAAGGGTGCGAAGCGAGTGAGTGAGAATGACGTAGTAAGCGAATCCACGAGAGTGAGAAAAAAGAAAAGTTCTGCGCGCCAAGTCAATTCATATCAGCTGGCAACGTAGGCCAATCATTCTTCAGCTAGTTTACAGCTCTTAGCGAGTGCAATAGTCGTAATCTTTCGTTTTATTTCATTATTTAAAAAAAGATAATAAACATTATCGTTTTTATATTCTAACTTGCATTGTATCTGTTATTTCTATTCTTTACTTCCTACTGTTTTAATATTTTGTTTCTGCGGACTAATCATTCGAATCGAACCGTTTCAAAAAGCTAGGTAGGACGGTCAGGAGCTTTTGCATGCAATTCCATGTTATTTTTGTCGCGCGACATCTGCTCTGTTGTTGCATCGAGATCGGGTTTCGGTCTTAGCTTGCTGTTTCCCAAACATGTAGGGTTTGTGCATTCGCTTCACGAAGCCTAGCATCAAAAATCAGCCGCATGATGTTGCTACCGTTGCCGAAAGTTTCAAGTTGAAAGTTGCAAGTGAAATCAGGACGATGTTGAAGATACTCGGGGAAACAACAAACAAATTAGAGTGATTCAGTTCTGTTTCTCAGTTAGTAGTGTAAGTTTTAATTTTGGTTTTTGGCTTTTACATTGTTTTTAATTTAATTGATGTGCTTCACTAATCTCTGATTCTGCATTTGCTACGGGTCTGCTAACTAACCGAGTTGTGTAGTGATTTCGCTGTCGAAAAGTGTTAACTATTTTTCCTAATTCCATGATACCATCACTATCACTGCCTTTTTTTCCCTCACACCAATTATAACTGGCTATATTCCCATTGGTAAATAATACTGTAACCTACTATAAAGCATTGATAAAATTAGTTATTTTGAGCATCGGGATTTTTTTTAAATATTGTGTTTTTTCATTGTAATAAAAAGTCAAGAACAAAATATGTGTAAAGAGGAATTACAATTACCTAGAACAAAAACGTTTAATCTGTACTCCATTGACTTGCACGGCTCAGTACATTGTTAAATAACCACAATTTTATATTCGATCAATTCAGGGTAACGTTTCTGATCAGCTATGTTTTAGTGATCGTCAAGATATTTGTTGATGGTTCGTTGATAAATCTTTTTAGTGTACTCATATTTTGATATCAAATTTCAAACAGTCATTTAACTGTTATCATCTTAATAGTTTAGTTTGAACTCTCAGAAAAAAAACGAAACGATTTTTTTCCCATAGCGGTTTACATCAGATAAGTGTAACTGTTTTTCGTTTTTGAATAATGATTTATGATTCCAAAACCTAAAAGAAGCTTCGAGTGGAAGCGAAAGTAGCCAGCAGCTTAGCCGCCTTTGGCAACGTAGGGGGAATTGCATCTTTAGTCATCTCATTAGTCGAGTCAGCATATTATTTTGCTTACGTCCTACTATCAACGGATCTCGTTGTAATCGGTTTTTGTATATTTACTTCTGTTATAAGAAGCAACATCACTGGAAATATAAAGAGAAGAATGTGCAATATTTCTATTATCGTGACGCGATAGTTCGATGCGATTGCACCTATTTTTACCATATTTTTTGAGTCAATGCATTTAACAGAGATGATATATCGTACTCTCATTATTGTTTACCTATATGAGATGGATGGTGAAGCTAACATGGTCAAGGGAGCCGATACCCTACTAATTGAGGGTTGGTGTCGTTCTAAAGGTCGTAATATCACACGAAAAGATGCATAAATCGTATACAGTATTAAGTCAAGCTGATGTAATCTACTCAATACGTTGTTTGGATGTAATAGCGTGTGATTTATTTGCAATATTTCCCGAAACAGAAAATTATTGCGTTTGATGTTCAGCTCGTCTAAATTTTTTTTTCTCACATCAATTGATAATCACATTGAGATTTGCCTTTTAGTGCCAATCGCCACTTGCTTCAGAATACAATTAGAAATCATATTGAGTTCCGTCTCAAATTTCGGTCGATTTAGTTTACTACAATTTTGTTTTTTCACTCAGATTGACGAAAAACTGCTCGTAAAACTGAAAATTATGGAGGCTTTGACTCGATTGCTCGTTTCTGAGGGCTCGATCAACCCAATTGATAGTGACATTATGAATGTCATAGAATATTCACTCACTTTTTGAATGTGTTAGCGTGAAAGTCAGGCAACCTGTCTCATTTTATTACACTCTAACTAGAGGAATAGACGATGCTGATTTTGGTAGGCCTTTTTGCTGGTTTCCAGTAAATTTCAACAGTTTAAGTTGGAATTCTAACAATAATGGATCATTTACTAGTTCTAAATAAGCGAAAAACTGAAGAAGGAAAAGAACGAAGAAAACGAATTAACAATTCAGTTTGCTTTCTCTTACTGAATTCTGACAGATTTCTGAACCATTCGGTTGGAGGCGATATTCATTCGGAATGCACTGGAATTCGCTTGTGAGGAATTCTGGCTGCCGACAGAAACCTATTTGGAGTTCGGCAGCTGTCAAATTTGGTGATATAAAATGGAAAAACGGAAAAAAATATTTACACACTTTTTTCAGAGATGGCTAAACAGATTTTCACAAACTACGATTCAAATAAAAGGTATTACCTTCCCATAGCCTACTATTGAATTTCATTTGGATCCGACTTCCGGTTCCGGAGTTATATGGTAGGGGAAGATGTTCGGTTGCCGGCACCCATTGTCATTTTCAAAATGTCTACCGATTTCGGTTACCGGCATCCCAAGGTGTTCGGTTACCGGCACTTAATTTTTTTCGACAAATCACGAAAAATTGTCAGTGATGTGCAGGGATGCCAATTCTACAAATTTGACTGTGAATTGTCAAATTTCCTAGTTAACATGTAAACCTTTTTTCGTTTAAAAACTTTTGACAGACTTTTGAAACTTCGATTGTTTGCAGACTTTGGCAGCAATTACAGACTTTTAAAAATTTGTGCGATCTATTCGTTTTTGCTAGCTAAACTTATTGTATTACCTGACATCTCGGGTGATATGCAACACGTGGACAACTTGACGGCTTCAATAAATCCGTCATATAAGTAAAAGCTTTGGTTCTCTGGTTCTGTTAGCCACGACGACTTCAAACAAATCGTCTTAGTCAAGGAAAATGAACTTTAATGCACTGATTAATGCCATTAAACGTTGCTTAGTGGATAAGAAGCCAATAAATTCGACTGCAACAACGTGTTCAAACCTGCGAAGCCGGTGGAAGACCGGCCAAATCAACACCAAAGGCGCCACCATATAAATCATTGGCCAAGAAAGCCAAGGCGAAGTCACCATCAGACAATGAAGACTTTTGTCCAAATGCCTCCGAAAAGAATAAATTTCGTTTTTTCTTTGAATAATGGCAGTTTTTACTTATATTTTTTCCATTTTAAGCGAAATTTTTTTGGGGTGCTGGTAACCAAATACCTTTTCTGAAATGGCCAAAACTTATCACTTTACTAATTTTATAATAAAGTTTTTTCAATCGATTGAATCAACTTAGTTTCTTGTTCAGTTGTTAGCTTAGCTTAGAACTTTAGCTTTCCATTGATGTATAGATGTCTGCATAATGTGCACTTAGTCAAAGGTTATAAGCTTAAAAGAAAAGGATACCGGTAACCGAACACTCTCCCTTAATATGTGAAAATTGGTTGTATGGTAATAATCCAGTGGAATCGTTACCCTCTTCGTTGGTCCAAACAACATCCAATTAATCGTTCAACGTGAGGGCAACACGGGACCTACACAAATCTGTATTAAATTAGGGAAATCTGTATCAAATCTGCACTCTGATTTAAATCAGCGAACGCAACAATCTATACAATACAGATAAATCTGTACAAATGGCAGCTCTGGCTCTGCATATTGTTTTCAAAAGGGCTAATGCCTAAATAGTAACAATTACATTATGTGTGTATATTTTTAATGTTTACCAAATTAACTGCAAAGTAAAATTTTAAATTACTAAACTAATTAATTATTCAAATGCTACAAAGCAAAGAATTGTGATTTATGAAATGGGATCACGTGCTGAAGCCAGTCCATTGAAAAGTAAGTTAAAAGTAGAGTGGAAAATATTCACAAAACTTTTCACGTAACTAAGATATGATTTTTTTTTTTTGAGTGCAGCGCAGACAAACCTTAACTTTCCTAGCGAAATGCATTGCGCAACATAACTCGGCCAATGAAAATACGGCATTGAAAAATACTGCGTTGTTTCCCGGATTGACCTTGTATCTCCTTCGAATCCTGTGGGGAGCACAGGAAACTCTCTTTGGACTCTTTCTAGCCAGAAAGTCGGAACGTTGCACCTAATTATTTTAAATTGTGGTTCCGCTCTGCTTGACACCTGAACAGGTTTGTTTTGTTCGATTCTAACATTCAGTTGTTCAATTTACATCAATCAAAAATCTGTTAAAATCTATAATATTTTGTTCTTGACTACTTGTTGACCGATGTCATCGGTATGATCTGCGCTGTTTTGCTGTTAACATGGCGCGAAGTAGAATTTTGGACTGATTGATTACTGTTTCTTCCATAGTTCACCGGAAGCCAGGAGAGTATTCTTCAGCTGGACCTGGATATGGAAGAAGGTGACCTAGTTGACGATCGCAGCAGCACCGACGGGGGCTACCAACGTCGGCACAGTGTCAGTCCGTTGCCACAGATTAGAGCCAGCACCGAGAATCAAGTAAGGACCAACATGTTTGCGTCGTTGTGAACCATTTCTTCAACTTCTACTCCCACGCATTTCAGCTATCCCGCAGCTCCTCGGAGTCCGACTTGGATCGCGAGCACCGTCGAGCTAGAGGTTCCACCAATTTACAGCATTCCAACCGGCATTCCATCGGCAGAGACAGTATGGATGGGGATATTGCAGAAAGTAGCTGCGCTGCGGCTTCGGTGAGAGAATCGGACAACGACAACGACATCTGTGTAGGATGTTTGGCTGCGGCACTAAACAAAAAGCAACGAAATTTCGATGGTACACTGACGCAGGATGATGCCGAAAGTGATGTAAGCATGGTTGAGATGATCACCATCGTGAGAAACGTTCTAATATCGTTGATTGTGTTTTAGACCTATCCTTCCGAACCGCACGGATCATCAAGTCTTCCCAGCACGTTGAAAAAGTATAAAGGTAATCATTCGACTGGTTCCTGTCGTGGTATGAATCCTCCCGATCACTACCATCAGCATCCACCGCAACACCAGCAGCAGACCTCGTCTACCCAGTCGAAACTTCCCTTCCGTTTTTATAAAACCGATGGCGCCCAGGGTCGCAAGCTGCGCACCCCGCTCAAGAATCTTATGTGCCAGTCGAAATCGGCACCATGTGATGATGGTTCGCTGACCGACATTCATTTGGGATCGGATGAGCGAACCTGTTCTCAGGTTCCGATGGCTACGAGCGGTGTTCAAACGAAATCGGCACGCCGTTGCTCACTGTCGCGAACTTCCTCCTGTGGGTCGGATAGCAGAAAATTTGCTCACTACCAGGAACCGGACCACTCGGACCAGTACCCGGATGACGATGGTTCGGATGAAACCGAACCGAACAGCGAAAATGATCTGATCGTTAAGAGTAGGGATGACGTCGAAGGAGATATTAAGAAAAAGTGATAACCGTGATATTAGGATACTGATAGGGTAGAGGAACGATCGTTTTTCTTCCAATGTTTCTAGTACTTCTCTTGATAAGATGCAAATTACTGATAGCGTTTCGCAGTTTCGTAGCATTTTTCTGTAGGGTAGAAATCAAACTGACAGTTAAACAGTCCATGCGTGATATGAATGTACTTTTCTAGACTAGCGCTGCTTCGGCGATGAAAAGAGAAACCAGTCTGGTTGTATCGGTTTCGAGATTTACGGAACTTTCATGCGGGATAACTTTTCAAGGTTGTAATCTAATCGAAATGCATTATTTTATTTTAGAAATAGGAAGTAAGTTAACAGAGTTGTTCTGTAATTTGTCTTACTTGTTCAAATAGGAATTATTTCTTTTGAAATTTAAGTCTAATTTAATCGCCTTATGTTAGAACTGAACAATACAAACACGACGCAGTCATACTATTCCAAGTTCTGAATATTGTTCAGCTCACGGTCGAACAATCAACCGGATCCATCGAAACATCGATAAGTATTTTCGATAGATTCGTTGCGATTGTCTGTTTCGAATTTCTGATTTGCGTTCCCAGTACTAATTAGTCTTTTGATTGTGCTAGTTTCACGTATTTTACGTGATGAATTCACACCTATGATGCCAAACAATGTAAGGTGAAAGGAGTATTTTCCGACTCTGTGTGCATTAAATGGCAACAATGGACTACGACTGCAATGATTAAATATTGAACGTAATTGGAATAAATAAATGGTGCTTTTAATAACTTATGATTTGATTTGTTTTTTATTATTTTGTTCTGCGTATTAAATTATGATTTATTTGTTATTTAACTGCAATCAACAGATACGATCAAAATCAAACACAAACCAATAGCAACATTGTCTCAAAGTCGAACTGAGTAAGGAAAGGGTCAGGGTACAAGCGAGAAATCTGCTCAGCTTTGATTTGCTATAAGTACATTTCGGTAGTAACACGTGATTAGGGCATATCGTACGATAGGCCCTTGTGAATGTTACAAAATATAATGCTCATTGCTCGGCTCTACAACCTTCATTTACACAATAATCGATATAATCTCGTAGATAGAAGGCCAATCTGCGAAAATTTTGCGCAATATGCTTGAATTCCACGTTTAAAACTTGAGTAATGAGCATTATTTTTCGTAACTTTCAAAAGGGCCTATCGCACGATATGCCCTAATCACATGTTAGTACCGATTTTCCGCTTTGGACAGCGCCGAGCTCGGCTCAGCTTCCGGCTTCCACTCTATCTGCAGCCTTAGGCTGCAGACAGAGTGGAGGCCGGAAACTGAGCCGAGCTGGTAACTGACATTAGTAGACACAAGCACAAGCGATAAATCTGCTCAGCTTTTACTCTGACAGGGTCCCTCTGTTTTGCTGTAAGTACGTTTCCCGCTTTGGTCAGCACCAAGCTCGGCTCAGTAGGGATGGTACTCGGAAGGCAAAGTATCGATTCTGAAATTTTGGGTATCGATACAAGGTATCAAAAGGAAATAAAGTATCGATACCTGTAAGTATCAATTGATACTTGAGCAGCAATCATTTCAAAATAAAATAAAATTGTCGACTGTGACGTTATTTTATGATGTACATAAAGGTGTTTCCACACAGCAAAACAAGAATTGTGACAATCTCAATGTGATTATCAATTAAGGTGAAAAAAAAAAAATAAAACGTGCTGAACATCAAATGCAATAATTTTCTGTTTTCAAGAAATATTGCATAATAATCACACGTTATTACATCGAAACAACGTATTGAGTAGATTACATCAGCTTGGCTGAATATTTAGACGATTCTGATAGGAAATAATGCATCTTTTCGTGTAATATTATAATCTTTAGAACGACATCAACACATTTGTGATATTACATCAAAATTACTGCATGACTTATGTACAGAGATTATGATATAATCTAACAACAATGTTGGTTTCATTCTAAAGGTTGTAATATTACACGAAAAGATACATAATTTCCTATTAGAATCATATACAGTTTTCAGTTAAGGTGATGTAATGTATCCAATACGTTGTTTCGATGTAATAACGTGTGATTTATGTGTGATATTTCTTGTAAACAGAAAATTATTGCATTTGATGTTCAGTACACAGAAAGAAATTATGAATTTTACAGGTGACATAATTCTACAAACGATACAATTCATAACTACTTAACTTCTCAAATGACGCAATATTCCATTCGTATAGAAATTTACTGGCTCCGAGTGTAATTCGCACTCGGCTAGCAAGTGCGACTGTATGAATTTATATGCACGATTTACCAGCCAGGCAGATATGCGCCTCTGTGGCTCAGTCGACTAACTGGTGTGCATTGTGATCTTATGTTTTTCGGTTCAAGTCGTGTTGTTGCTGTCGCTCTTTTGATTTTGATTCCATTCTTTTTGAAGCCATGTAATTTTTAAATCACACAATTTAACATGTTCTTGAATATAAATTTGTGTGAAATATGACGCTCCATTTATGTGCATCTGATAAGATGTAAAATCTCAAGAATTTTTCGTACTGTGTACGTCTATTTTTTTTTCATATCAATTGATGATCACATCGAGATTGTTAAAATTCTTTTTTTGCTGTGCATAAATTTATCGTGCCGCCAGTATACGCATATTCCTTGCCACATATAGTGCACTTCGCCTTTCGCGACTTTTGGTCCAAGTCAAAGACTTCCCGCACGCCACTTTGTGTTGAAATCACATTTCACTTATTTTCTCAACAATTTTCATGTCATAACTATTATGTCGATACACGAATACTACACTAAATGCCAATTCCTATTGCTATTATTCCATCGCCTTTATGTGCGTGTGTTTTACACATTGCACTCTCTTTTAACACACCTGTGGGACGAAGTGAACGAATTTCAACGACGGCTAGTCCACGTCATACCAATACATGCGCGAGCTTGGCACCAAAGAAATATGAATGTTCCACTGGGTACGGGTACAGCGTGATGGCTTTCACGCAGCCCACCTGGGTTCGATTCCCAACCCCGCGCATACGGTTACAAAGTTTTTCTGGTCCAAAGAGACGAATCACCTTAAGGTTAAAGTCTCTATACGTGAAATAAAAAAATACCCGATTTGTGGAAATAAGTGTCGATACGTCAAAGTATCGACTCGGTATCGGACATCCCTACGGCTCAGCTTCTCGTGCTCACTTTCTCTCTCGCAAAGTACTCAGAATTTTCTTCGCACTAACACGATACAAGTTGTATTGTATGTTTTGCTGGATTAATCAAAATAATCGAATAAAAGGCTAAAGTAATCGAGTATTTGTAATCGATTAGCGGCAGTGTCACTAATCGAGATAATCGATTAATAGCAATCAATTATTCGAGATCTATATCAATTTGTAGATAACGTTTAGTCTTAGGCTGCAGACAGAGTGAACGCGAGAAGCTGAGCTGAATGGCATTAGCAAACCACAAGCGGGATTGATGAAAGCAAATCAAGCGAAACATCAACCCAGCTTTCACTCTGACAGGGCTCCCTTTGAGTTGCCGTAAGTACATTTTCCGCTTTGATCAGAATCAAGCTTACCTCAGCTGCTCGCGCTCACTCTGTCTACAGCGTAAGGTTGAGCTGTAGAACAGGACCAGACGACTATGTATTCGCTTATGAAGCCAGCCACGATTGATTAAAATTGGCATACGCAAATACACGATTTTGAAATTCATGTTACCGCAGTGTGAAAAAATGTGTTGTCAGGATCACCGGCATTGGTTTGTTTTGTTCTTAATGTAAGAGAAGATGATTTTTTTCAGTTGATTACTGGTTGCCATAATCTGTAAAGTAAAGTTTTGCAAACGAAGCAGTTCGAAAAATGATATTAGATTGAAAACTTATCATCTTTTTCTGTTCTGGTATCATTAGTCGAGAGCCTTCTGAAATTTACATCAGGGATCCACAAAAATAAGAAGATGCATTTCGTATTGGAAAAAGCGGATGGAATCATATACGAATAAAACTGACATGCTCTTTATCACATTTCCAAAAAGCGATAATGGAATTGGACTCTAGAACTCGACTCAAAATCTGGGACAGGCTCAGAATTCAGTTGCAAAACTCTGGTCCGGAATCCAGATCAAGAATACAGTACATGATTTTAGTTCTAGAGTTATGGAACTGAGCTGAACCGAAGTTCTAGAATTGAATTCTGAATTTGAGCTCCGAACCTGAATAAAGGAACTGAATTCAGTTCCAAAATCTAGTTCCAAAATCCAAGTTCGCAGTATCTATAGTTACAGCATACATGTCTTGAATTCTGAATATGAATTCTGAAAATGGATGTACCAGAATGATGAAGGTGAAATCCTAAATCAGAATTCTGGACTCAAATTCCGAACATAAATTAAGGAAATATATTTAGTTCTAGTGTTGGTGATTGTCGAAAATTTGACAGAAGGTGCTATATTGCTATCTATATTGTATACAATATTTTCAATCCGGTAGAAGATGCTACAAGAACTCGAGTCTCTCAATGCATAAACCGCGAGAGAATTTTTCTACATTTCTTCGCTCCACTTCATACTCTGAGTATTTCACGGCCCTAAAAAAAATTTACAGTCTGATAATGATCGTTGCTGTGTGGAATTTCCCAAGAGAGAATCGCAATTTGACAATTATCTCTGAAAATCGAATCGATGATTCAACTTGATGATTCTCATACTAGGTTGCAATATTTCAAAACCCTTGTGTGGAGCATTCACAGACATATTCATAGACACAACTTATACAAAGGTTATATGCACATATTTAGAATAAGCGGCAATAGTAAAATTATCAACTGCCTGTATAGAATCGGATCGCGAAACGAAAATAAGCGACCGTTCAGGATCCCCACAGCAGCGTGCTAACCTTTGATTCTCAGAAATGTCATCGAGAGAAATTCGTTCCCGCACTGGTGTCTATTCTATGTTAAATGAACCATGCCGGTTTTTTGTTGTTGCGATGATATCCGTCTCTCTTTGATGGCACTGATTCAATCGTGTGAAGAGTTGCTGGTGAGCGTTCTTTGATACGATAAAAGCCATCCTTGTTTAGTTCCCAAATTTAGTAAAAAAAAGTACGAGTGTGTAATGTCACTGGATGTCGTGAATACGAAAATTGACACGATTCTTTATGCTTTCGAATACTAATTGATAGTTGATCGATTGTGTGAATTGTGGGAAATGTGCTTCCATCCAACGCACAAGGAGAAATGATCGATTTTCCCTTACGGATCCCCTTTTATAACGTTCAGTTGAAGATATGCCAAGCGAAAGTAAACAGATTCCCGCGTTGTTTTAAAATTTTTAGAAAACCTAATTTTTGAGTTGTTTGTGGTGATCTCACACTGTTTAAAATATTATCCTAAATTTCTGATCATAGTTTTGATGAAATAGTGAAAGAATTATGTTGCTGCCATTAATACAAGTCGAGATATTCACGATTAAGTTCTGCCCATTCTTCCATATGGCTAATTTTGAAAAGGCACCCCATAGTAAAGTAAGTCGTATTCACGACAAAATCAGTTCCAGAATCCGAAATCGTAATTGAGTTCCAGAGTCATAGTTTAAATTTCTGAATCTGTAATCAGGATCTAAATTCTGAAACTGAATTTTGAAATAAAACTCTAAACCTGAAATTGAGCTTAAAATTCAAGTGGACTAGACTTAAGGTTGAGAAGACAACCTGCTCGACACGACATCCGATAAGCGAATGAAAATCCGACCTGAACGTTTCACATTTTCTCAGGTGTTTGCTTGCTTTATGATACACAAATGGTAAAAAAATTTTATTCAACACAGATTTTCATTTGGCAGCTCTGATTCTGCCTAGAATAATTTGATCGATTAATTACATTAATCGATTAGTGCCTAATAGCATTCGATTACACTAATCGACTACTCTTTTATTAATCGAAAACTAGATACAACATGCTCACCAGTTGACGGTTTCACCGGAAGTGATACAGTTACATATGTTACAATTTATTCCTTTCGAATTTAACTAAACATCAGCACGTGCAAAAGCGGATAAGAAGAAAACGAATTGACAATTCATTTTTTTTCTCACTCAACTCCGACAGATTTGCTGATCAATCGGTTGAAGACGAAATTCATTCGGAATCGGTTGTTACACGGGAGTCCGCATTGATTCGGATTTCATATTGGTATTTGATTCGCAATTCAATTAAATTTTCGAACATTACTCGATCGACTTGCGTACGTATTACTAATGTTCGGTTTAGAATTGTTTTAGTTTGTTTATACAAGTGTGACGGTTTCGTTTACTAAGAAATGAATAATATAAATAATATAGAACGTGTAAGTAGTGTTGACAGTTTTGATGGTTAGTGTTCGAAATTTCCCGAACGAGAGTCGATCGAATCATACAAGTCGAACGGAATAAAGAATGCAAAATTCGAACTCGAACGAAAGTGTAGATTCGTTCGTATCACAAATCCGTCGGATTGCAGAATCGAGGTGATTGTTAGGGCAAGTGACAGTTTCCGTAGACATACTTGTAGTGTGTTTCAACCAATTAGTAACCCGCGACTTTCATAAGTCGATAGCTGGAGAGGATTGCTTCACGGCATTCAGTTAGAAACAGAGCGAACAAATTTGAGATGTATCAACTCGATTTTAGAAGCCCCGCTCAGATAGTAGGTGTCTCAAACTACCAAGCAAGTGTTGAACAAACAAGCAATTTTAAGCAGAAATTTTTCATGCTGTATTCCGATCGAACTTTCTTTTTTCCGTAGGGAAACTCGCTCATTCCAAATGCAATATGAAATCATACATGTGATCCACGATGTAGAATTTACAATGATGGCGAGATTGGGTGGTTTTGGCTGTGTTTGTGATTTTCTTACGAAATTAAGTATGGCCCGGGATCGAAGAAAGTAAACATCGGAACAAAACATGGCTCTATTTCATAGTCAAAACTAGAGTGTGTTTTATGTAGTTTAATTGTTCAAGCTATCAAATATTTCCGTCTTTATAAATATGAAATAAAACTTTGTTCTCGGTTATAGCAACTGGACGTGATTCGACGGATGATCCTGAAATGCTCGATGTTAACACTTTTCTTCCCCATATTTTCTTGTTTTTCAAAAAAAATGTGACAACCGCACTCATACATAGAAAAATCTCGCCACCGCACAGTGGTTCAAAAGCGCAATTTCACGCTCTTAATTAATAACTCATAGGAACGTGGTTTTTTAGGTACAGTATCTTCAGCAAAGTTGTTCAGAATGATAGACGCCATCTTTTGGTAAGTTTTATTTATGTGATTAATCCCCCTAAAAGTGAGATAAAAATATTATTTTAGTTCAGAGAAAACATAGGGGCTAAGTTACTTCGACAAAGTTGTTCAGAAGGTTATTTCAAACAAATTTGCTGAAGGTACTATTACCGTAACTTGAGTGTAATTCATGATATAATGTATTTTCTGAAAAGGGTGCCCTAAAACCAGTTTTTGTATGAAAACACATATATTATCAATTTATATGAGTTTTTCATGTTCAACAAAGTTTTTCATCATTAAAAACTACATAACTTTCTCAAACATACTATGCTGGTATCATTTCAGTTTAATGAAATAGAGCCATTTTTCATGGTTTTTATTACAAAATTTCAACTTGTCTATCATCAAAAGGCGCAGAAAGGTGCAGATGAGACTACTTACATATTAAACTACTTGACAAGAGCTTTCATACCGTGGTTGAATTACTCGTCTGCGATCGTCTGCAGGCGAGATATGTTCTTTTCAAATATCCTTGTCCTTGACATTTCCAATGATAAGGTGCACTTCATGTCATATCAGACTTCAGTATATATTCATTACTATGGTACTTGCAACAAAATATGATTTTTTTTGCACATCGAAGTCTATAAATAGAATAGTTTGGTAACTGTTTTGTCACGGTTTAAAAAAAAAGCAATCATTAAATCGAATTAAGTTATGTCATTTTCTGGTAGAGAAAAGTATGATCAAAACTCAGTTTTAGTTATTTGTATATATTTTATGATCGCTGACAATGTTCTTAACCAGCTAAAAGACTCTTAGCATCATCCGACAGATTCTTCTTGGACTGTTTTGGCCATTCACGAATATTTGTAACCAATGGATCTGATGAAACTAATAACCAATTCATGGGATCCCGATTCGAAAGTGATCTGTTTTGCTCGCGTGTATAATACTCTCGAAATATGTATGAAAGAAACTTCTTAATCATTGTGAACAGTACAATATAGCAAGCGTTTATCGATCTCCACTTCAATTGATGAATGGAGGACATTTGTCCGCAGAAATTTTCTATAGAAAAACATACCAAAAAATGACATAACGTAATTCGAAATGATGATTGCCTTTTTTCAAAGCCGTGGCTTCTTATCTCACTTTCAGAAAACGTCTGGTATGATTACTAAACTTTTCTATTTGTAGACTTCGATGTCCATAAAAATCATTTATTGTGAGAGTTACCATGGTAACGAATATATACTGAAGTCTGATCTGATATGCAATGAACCTTATCATTGGAAATGTCAAGGACAAGGATATTTGAAAAGAACATATCTCGCCTGCAGACGATCGCAGACGAGTAATTCAACCACGGTATGAAAGCTCTTGTCAAGTAGTTTAATATGTAAGTAGTCTCATCTGCACCTTTCTGCGCCTTTTGATGATAGACAAGTTGAAATTTTGTAATAAAAACCATGAAAAATGGCTCTATTTCATTAAACTGAAATGATAGCAGCATAGTATGTTTGAGAAAGTTATGTAGTTTTTAATGATGAAAAACTTTGTTGAACATGAAAAACTCATATAAATTGATAATATATGTGTTTTCATACAAAAACTGGTTTTAGGGCACCCTTTTCAGAAAATACATTATATCATGAATTACACTCAAGTTACGGTAATAGTACCTTCAGCAAATTTGTTTGAAATAACCTTCTGAACAACTTTGTCGAAGTAACTTCGCCCCTATGTTTTCTCTGAACTAAAATAATATTTTTATCTCACTTTTAGGGGGATTAATCACATAAATAAAACTTACCAAAAGATGGCGTCTATCATTCTGAACAACTTTGCTGAAGATACTGTACCTAAAAAACCACGTTCCTATGAGTTATTAATTAAGAGCGTGAAATTGCGCTTTTGAACCACTGTGCTCCGGTTTACCATCGTGCATGTGATCGATGTAATCCAATTTAATCGAAATGCAGAATAGAGTAGAACATATGTAAATTGCTTCGCCATCCACATTGCGAATTCCAAGCAACGGGAAGCAGTGAAGCCAGATTGTCACAATGTTAATACCGAAGAATTGACTTGACGGGAAAAGTATAGAAAAATCCGAAACATTAGTTCTTTGTAGTTTTTTCATTTCTCTATAAAAATAAATCTATCTTTTGATCGGATTTCCGGAGACCCCTGTTGTTATGTAGCATTTGATTCTACTCGACGTGATCGGAAAACCTTTCAAAGATTTTTTTCTGTGATTATTTTCTCGGATGACCCAATCAAATTCAACCAGCTAAGGATTAGGGAAACCACTTTTTGGCTGTGAATTAAATTCGACGATCACTTCCGATTCTGAAGATATAATGTTATAAGTTGCGTAACTCTGCTGATCTAGTAGTATAAACTTGTTGTTTAGATTAGATAGTTATCCGAATAGTTAGGTGGATTTCCCTCTTTTGGTACAACACGGACTCCGTTCGCTTTAAACCATTTCAAAATAACTTTTGCGTAGTGACAAGATGCCAATTCATCCCAAAATAGCAAGGGAGCATCAAGGCTGTTTAGAAATGGTAACAATCGCTTCTTTAGACATTCTTCACGGTATATTTTCCTATTTACTATTCAGATAGTTATGAAGCTTTGGTTTGTTCGACCACAGCTGCATATTGCATATTGCTCACCAAACATTTTTTGGTAATCTTTGCTCCTTTCTTCGTCCGGAAATGCTCCTCTATGCCGTTCCGTTGCATGGAATTATAAAAATACATTCCGGAAAGCTGCTTGAAGTCTTCCAGCGTAGTCATAGTCAGTATCAATGATATACTAGGTAGCGTAAAAAAAAAGGCGGGTGAGTAATGTCAGAGACATAACTGGATGTCGTGAATACGAAAAAACTGACACGCTCCCATCACTTTTCCGAATATCAGTTAGTTGATTGATTGTATGAATTGTGCAAGCTTTCCTCTTTTTCACTAATAGAATTTGAAGCGATACATCTACATTAAAGTACAGATTAGTTACATTAAACAGCTACTATTCTACAACTATATATTCCAAAGTTGAAACAGATCCTTTTTAATTTGCTTATATAGGAAGCTAGGTACAACAAATTTGTAGTTTATTTTTATTGAAGCTATGAAGTTCGAAGATATCTGATTCTTCTCGAAATTCCAGTACGAGACAATTGCAATGGCCTGGTCTGAATTGTATCTACGATCTTCGGTATGCAAGAGTGATTCTAATAATAATAATAATGATAATAATAATAATAATAATGATAATACAGATTAATCTGCATATATGGCAACCCTGTTTCGCAAGGCATATTTTCACACGACCCCATACTAGTATAAAGATGTGTTCAACATTCGCTTTCGCATTGCCGTTCGTAATTGAATGTGTTAGTAATGGTACAAATCTGCTTTTTTACCTGTTTTCGGAGCCATCGTTCTGACGGTGTCTCGTACGTACAGAGTAGCTGCTTTAACTTAAATGACGCTATTTCTCACATCACATTTCCTTTTATACGTGCTAGTGGTAGCACGGTAGGACTTCCCCTTTGTTGGAATTCCTTTCCTATACGCAGAACGGGAAACAGTGAAACGATATAAAAGAGAGAGTTAGCAGAGCGGCAGCCAGTACTGAATTGGTCGTCGAGCTGTTAACTGAGTACTGTGGAATTTTTACGCAGAAACACGCACACAGGAGGAACAGTTAAGGCAAGGCAAAGTCCCGCTTAAACCGTGCTGGTCTGAAGTGCCCAGTTGGCGGCAGAATCCATCGTTTGCCTCGGAAGGGGAACTACGCCGAGCGTGTCAGTGCTGGTGCATCGGTCTATCTGGCGGCAGTGATGGAGTACTTGGTTGCCGAAGTGTTGGAATTGGCCGGTAACGCTGCCCATGACAACGAAAACGAAAATCATCCCTCGCCATCTGCAGCTGGCCATCCGTTGAAAACCCCGTCCTTTTCAGGATGACCACATCACTGTGATAAAGAAATATTTAGAATTGCTTTAAGTTTAGCCAGTTCTGATACGCCTGGAAAGTAGAATGCGCAAATCAAGTGGAAACATTTGTTCTAACAATTTTTGTTTTCGGCCGCATACTAAAGTAATCGCGACAAAAATACATATTGATCTGTGGCAACTCTGTTTCGCACGGCATATTTGTATACTAGTATAAAGATGTGTTCAAAATCATCACTTTCCCTTTCGCATTGCCGTTCGTAATTGAATGTGTTAGTGACGGTGCAAATTATTTTAAATCCCATCTTGATGAATCGTTTGGTAGGAAATATTGAGATCTGAGATGGTTCTCGTGTGTGTCTTGTTTCGGCAATGGGCCTTGCTGGACTTTTTGGCTGCCTTTTTCGGTGTCATTGTGCTGACGGTGTCTCGTGCATTCATATCGGGAAACAATGAGACGACAGGTCCTCGATGTTGCTGTCGTGTGTCTTGTTTCGGGAAGAGTTGCTCAGCAAATGGTAGGAAAATTTTTTTTTTTTTTTGCATAAATATCTGTTTATTAATCTTATTTTTGTGTATTACATCAACATTTTACAGTACAAGTGTTTTGACCCTTTGGCCTTTCATCTTTGTTGTTCATACGATTCGTTATTAATATTAGGTGTTTTAGTTACTCTTGTTTTACATACTAATGTTTAATCATAATATTTATTTTAATTATTTATAAAATGTCTACCTACTTATAACTATCCCTAACCTAATACGTACAAATTTTGAATTATTTGTATTTCAGAGATTGAGCACCTCTCTTCAAATTTCGTGCAGAATTGTTCGAATTTTTGTTCTAGTATATCCAGGGAGGCCATCTCATGTACTTCACTAGTCCTTGTCCAAGGGGGTAGATTTAGAATCATCTTTAAGATCTTACTTTGAATGCGTTGAAGCCTAAGTTTGTGTGTTCGTGCACAACCCCGCCAAACAGGGACTGCGTATTCAATTGCGGGGTAGATGATTTGTTTATAGACAGCCATCTGATTCTTCAGGCATAGTTTAGATGTTCTACAAATCAGCGGATACAGAGACCTAATGAGTATGCTGCATTTTTGAACGATTTTGTCAACATGTGACCTGAATATCAGATGTCTGTCAAAGGTGAGTCCTAGATAGATAACTTCATCGGACCATTGAATGACCTCATCACCGAATCGTATTCTGCATTCGTCTGATGGAACAAGTTTTGGAGATCTTGAATGTGGAAACAAGATGACCTGAGTTTTTGCTGCATTGATCACAATTTTCCAGCTTGTAAAATATTCCGTTAAAGCGTCCAGACCTGTCTGTAGTTTATTTTTCAGAGCATTAATGACACGACCTTTGTAAAGAATGGCAGTATCATCAGCAAATTGTGACAGAACACCACCACCTGGAAGAGGTGGGATGTCTGATGTGAAAATGTTGTATAGAATGGGACCTAGGATACTTCCCTGGGGTACACCAGCAGGAATAGTAAATCTTTCTGAAAGTGCATTATTCAGAGAAACCTGGAATGCTCTATCTGCAAGATAATTTTTGATAATTTTAATAAGATACATGGGAAAATTATACCGATGCAGTTTGAACACCAGTCCATCGTGCCACACATTATCGAATGCCTTTTCAATATCCAATATTGCCATGGCAGTCGTTTTGGACACTGATTTGTTTTGCTGGATGACGTTGTTAACCCTTGTGAGCTGGTGGATGGTGGATCTTCCTTTCCGGAACCCAAACTGTTCTTCCAGAAATATATCCTGTTCATCTGCAAAAGCAAGAATTCGCCTTTGTATTGACTTTTCAAACAGCTTGGATAGGGCAGAGAGTAAGCTGATGGGCCGATAGCTCTTGGAAAAGGAAGGATCTTTCCCCGGTTTCAAAACTGGGATAACTTTAGCTAACTTCCACATTGAAGGGAAGTAACCAAGCTCCCAGCACCTGTTAAAAAGTTTAGCTAAGAAGACAAATGAGCGAATACTCAAATGTTTCAGCTCAATGTTGAATGTGTTGTCGAAACCGGGGGCCTTCATATTTTTGGATTTTTTCACAAAAGCCATCAGCTCATTCGCAGTGACTCTACTTTCCTCAGGAACTAAGCTGTCTGATTGGTCAACCTCAGCTACGCTATCAGCAACGGCTCTTTCATATGGACTAACAATGTTGAGTCCTAAATTGTGAGAACACACAAACTGCTGGCCTAGCGCATTTGCCTTCTCTACTGGTGTGATTAAAGGTATTCCTTCAGCTGCGTCCTGGGGTGACATCAGAGGAGGAATAGGCTTCGGTTTTTTCTTAAGCACCTTCGTTAAGGACCAGAAGGGCTTTGAATGTGGGAGAATTTCTCGAAGCTTTTGCTGGAAGTTCCTGTTGCGAAGCTCAGATATCCTTTTCTGGATTATCCTAGTTAAGTTGTTATAAGTAGTCTTCCTATCTAGGATGCCAGTTCGTTGATACTGCCTCCGGTAGATATTCCGAAGTCGGATGAGTTTCTTGGTGACACTGTCGATTTGAAGAGAGGAACTCGGCATATGTTGTACTGGAACCGTCCTATCACGAGCGACTGTGATTGAATGCTGGAAGGAAGATAGGGCTGCATCGATTTCCATCGGGGAATCAAGTGGTAAATCGATATTAATAAGTTGGTCGGCGATATGTTGAAATTGGACCCAATCGGTGCGATAATAGTTCCTCCGAGGTTGAATAGGCACTGTTTCTGGTGAAGATCCCAACGTCAATATTACTGGAAAGTGGTCAGAAGAGAGCTCGTTGAAGACAACCGGAGAGCTGTCTATAGCGATGTTGCTGATGAATATATCCAAAATGGAATGAACTCCCGATCTGGAAAGTCGCGTTGGTTGATCCGGAGCGAAGATGTTGTATTGTCCAGCTTCGTAATCTTCGGCAAGTACGAATCCGTTTCGATTCTGTCTTCTGTTTCCCCACAGCTCATGCCGTGCGTTCAGGTCCCCAGCAATGATGAATTTGTTCTGTCGTCGAGTGAGCATAGCCAGATCTCGCTTCAATGATGCACACGTACCATCTCGAAGATTGGTTTGTTTGGGGCAGTACGCTGCAATGATGATGATGGGTCCCATCGTCGTTGTAATCTCAATTCCGATGGCTTCTATGAGTTGCAATTTAAAGGCTGACAGAAGCCTGTGCTGAATGGATCGTTTAATGGCAATGGCAACTCCCCCTCCTCTGGTAGTTGCCCTGTCGAGCCTGTGAATCCTGTAATTGGAAATAAGAATAGAAATTTCAGGTTTAAGATGAGTTTCAGTTAAAATAGCAATATCGGCATTCTTCTCTTGAAGAAAGTCGGACAATTCAGCAGTTTTGCTCCTGAGTGAGCAAGCATTCCAATTTACTATAACCAACTCATTATATTGCATATTCGATGATGAATTTGCCTAAGGCGTTGATTTGATCTAACCGCCTTCTGCAGTTTCGTAGTTTTGTTGTCATTGTTTCAAAAATGACGATCAGTTGTTCAGCAGAGAATAAGTCACCAGAGTCATCCTTTGCTTGTGGTTGATTATTGCCCCATCCAGGAGGGATTTTTGAGGAAGATTCTTTTTGTGATCCAGCGGCTGAATCTTTTGGATTGCTGCGAGGGAGTGGCGGCAAATTCGGAATATCCCTCTTCGGTGGGAGCCGTGGGAAATTAATTTCATCCTTCTGTGGAACATTATTGCGCGTTGAATGTTTACGGGACGCCTGTTGTCGAATTTTTGTGAACTCAGCACGTTTGGGACACGATTTGCTAGTAGATGGATGGTCGCCATCACAGTTCACACATTTTACAGCGATGTCATCTAGAAGGCAATCGTTGGTATTGTGTGGTTCGGCACATTTCCCGCACCGACTTTTCATGTGGCAATTCCTCGCTCCATGGCCGTAGTTCAAACAGTTCGTGCACTGTGTGACATCCCGATGTACCGGTTTATACTTTTGCCATTCGATGATTATGTGAAATAACGATTTAATCGTTTTCAGTTGACTCATGGTGATGGAGCCCTTCTCCAGATGCACCAAGTAGAGTTGATCTCGATACTTTTTGTCCGTATTATGTCGCTTCATTTTAAACACCATCAAAGGCTTTAGTCCAGCCTCCGACAGTGCCTGCTTTAGTTCGGCTTCCATCATGTCGGGTAGTCCTCGAAGTACAACCTTCATAGGTTTATTGGCGGCAATATCGTGTGTGAAGTATTCCGCTTTTGTCTGCTTCAGATAACATTCCACTCCTTTGTAGTGGTTCAAAGCCGGAACAGTTATTTTGTAGCCTTCAGTACATAAACGGATTGTTGCCTGTAGTCCTTTGCTGATCAGTGTGTTGAAATCCGAGCGTAGAGTTGGTGGGAAGCCCTTTAGGTAGAAAGGCGGCATTTTTTCCTTCTTCTGCAGTTCCTCTTCGACATCAACTGGCAGATCAGCATATTGGTTTTTACTCAGCAAACGGTCGTTTACCTGTACATCACTTGGCTTCAGACGCTTAGCATCCTTTGGATCCTTCTCGGATCTATGGCGGTTTTTACCCATAGCTTGGGTAGGTAGACAACTGCGAATAAAAAATAAAACAAAATCGAAATTAGTCGTAGTAGGTTATTCGTCTATCCACATCGAGTGTTAGATGACGAATTCATGGTAGGAAAAATGAACCATTCAACTTTTATATGGGTGCTCTTGTATAGATACAGACATCTCGCGTTCTGATTGGCTGGTGCTGTCATGGGTTAAATCAAACAGGTTTTTCAATAGTGTACTATTGAAAAACTTCAATATTGTTGTAATACACGTTCAAGTTGAAGATTTTCGATTCTATTGGTAGTTAGATTATATAAATCCTTCTACAGATCACTGAGCTATGAGCTTTCAAAATACGAGAAAGGCAAACGCGCCTTATGAATTATCTTCTTTGATACTCGTTTATACCAAACATTTCAGAAAAGTTTAATTGTGAACTATTTAAGAATATGTCACACAACTGAAAGTTTTATCATAAAATTGTGATCATATTTCCGATGGCATGTAGCAAGAATTATGTTGATTCGTTAGATATAACAGGAGATATTCACGATCAAAAACTTATCACTCTCTCAGAGGGTAAATTTTGAAAAGGCGCCCCATAGTAAAGTAAGTCGTATTCACGACAAAAGTTATAAATAAAATAAGCTCATCAATAAAAAATCAATAGTAAATATCTCGAAAATATACTTCTCGGTGGCATCGCCATCTTCTGCAAATTTTTCTAATTCTAACGACATATCATATCATTCGTATTAAAGTTGTGAAAGAGAGAACTTAAACATAACCTTTGAAGCTCCATGTCGTTGATATCAAATGTTCCAAAGCTGCCATACGAAAAATAAGTATGCTTTCGAATTTGGAACTAAGAAGTCGCTGCACAACTTTCTCCGATAAAGGATTTTGCAGATGCTCGAAAGGAAAACGTTACCCAACAACCGAGAACATTCCCATGGAAGTTACATAAATCTCAACGAATTACTACCTGCTGTCATGTTTTTTTTTTTCAATCACATCATCGAGAAAAGAATCTTCCTTAAAATACATTTGTTTCGAATAAATTAGCAGAAAATTCATGTCACAAGAAAGTACTTATTAAAAATACTCTTCTCGTATAGCTTAAATGATAGAAAAATTATCTAGAACATAGGCCATATAATAGAAAATACGCCCATTCCAATGTCGGAAAGAAACTAGTGATCAAATTTTTATCTTGTTACGATGAGAGCAAACTTATGATAATAATGTATATGAATAAAGATTGACTACAATTCAGTTTGATAATTTCGATAGTTGATTCTGGCCTCTGACGTAACACAAATCGTATTGGTATATTTGAGTACTTCAAAAAAGTCAAGTGGCGATTGCAAATGTAAATTCACCTTTTGTTAACAAAATAGCTTTGCAATGCAAAAATAAATAAACATGAAGTCAACAAAATTAACTGTTCAACGCCAAGTTTGAAGATTGTTCAAAGCATCTCAACCTATTGAAATATAGTTACTATTTTACTGTCAGAAGAACGTCAATCGGTAAACAGAAATTGTTTTTTAGGATGAAATTTTTGTATGTATTTGTATTTGAATTTGAATTATTACATTATTAAGAGAAATTCTACCTAGTCTTTGTCCTTTCTTTGTGACGTCTGCTGCTCTTATTATTCATTCCCAGTAAAATCGCCTAAAAATTTGATTCGGAGTTCAGTATGATTTCCAAATGGGTTCCAAATCAACAACAACCGATTCCAACTCGGATCGGTTCGGAATCGGTTGTTGCTTCTGATTTGTAACCAATTGAAAATTCATCTTGAATTCGATTTTTCCTCACATTCATTCAGAGTCTCTTGGAATTTTTTATTTCCGTTTTCGATTCCCCACTGTTTTTTCTTGTCTCACTGAAACCGATTGGTTATGCAAACGAATCTAAGCTCAATTGTTAAAACCAAGGTCCATGAAAAATCGAATGTTTTACATCAAAGTAAGGAGTGTAACGACAACTGTTAGGCAGAAGTAAAGGGTGATTATTTGCTGGTATCTTCTTGGCAACACTGTTTTTGACGCGTGAATCGTGTTTTGTGTCATTGTCAAACTAGTTTGTATTTATAATTTAATCACGAATCGTCGTTTGGTCTATGATTTAATGATGAATAGGTGCTAGCAAAGTTGGAGGAAGATCCACTTTTTTAATGTGGAACACATTTTTGTTTTCTATAAAGCAAAGTCTTGGCATTACATTCCTTTGGTGGAATTTGGCCTTTCTGTTTCAACAGACTTCGAAGCCGATTCTTAGTGTACAGAGTCATTGCATGGCTAGTACTATGGATCCTACTGACACTAAGAATCCTTCCAGGTCGGGGCTCGAACATACGACAACTGGCTTGTAAGACCAGCGTCCTATGCATTGAACCGCAAACCCGGGACAAATAGGGGTGCAAATTAGAAACTCAAGAAAAATGCACGTAGAAATGTGGTCAGGTTTTGAACAATTGTAGCTCAGTCAATTTTGTATCAATTATTAATATTATGTCATCATTTGATTGAAAATATTTCTACGTATTGATTTGAATGTTCATAGCCATGTATTTTAAATTGTATATCATTGAAATGTTGATTATTAGCTAGTAGTGTCCTATTTTGTTGCAAAAAAATCTCCGGCATACCGGATTTCCCTGCCATAGTCGACGGTTTTGAAGGAGTAAGCGATATATCAAAGGGAAAGCATCGCTCTGATTGGTCAATCGATGCTAAAGCGAAGCTGTTGAAAGCAGAGCTAATAAAAGTCATTTTCATTGACTAAAAATAGACGAAAATGACAAGAAATTACCATCACTCTCAGCTTCGCTTGTCAACTATGAGAACGAAATCCATGTCCAGTCAATGACATAAGCGGGACAGTAGTTTCAAAGTTGTGTTTTTTCTTTCATTTGCCCTTTCAGATATTTGCAGTTTTCAGTGAAAATCCCATAGTATGTCAATATTCAACCGAAGCTGTGAGAATTGAAAATGACAGAAAAAGGTTTTACAATAACTTTTACCTGTTGGTGCTCGAATATGTAGTAGTTTTGGTTTCCAAAGATGTTTTGGGATGTAATTACTTCGATTTGTCATATTTTAGTCACTTTTTATAGCAAAGCGTCACAGATTTTCAATACATCGATAAAAGAATGAGAATTTTAATTATGCTGATGCTCCCAGAAGACGTTAGTTTGGTTCCGTCTTGTCATCAGTGATGCCACTTTTCCCTGAGGTCAAATCCGTAGAATTGGCTTAAAGTCTACTTATGCTCATATATACTCCATTGAGACGAACTTTCCGTGCGAAACTCTTTCAAATCATCCTTCCTAATAGAGACAACACAATTCACTAAAGGCGTCTACATGTTTAGAATGAAAATTAGTAAATACCAAATATAAAAAACAAATCAAAAGGTACGAAAAATTAACAGTTTAAAATTCTAAGCGATAAAGACAGACTTCCAAAAATGAGTAGTCGGTGACGATAGATGTTTGATAATCGGACATAAGGAAAAAAAATCGCTCACAGAGATGTGACATTATTTAATTATTTTTCTTTGTTATCTAGAGAAATAATAAAAAATGAATAGTCAATAATTTATTGAAGAAATTATGTTAAATCCGTAGATTTTGAGTGGTCTACCCGTAGATGCGTAGAAAAGATAGAAATCCGTAGATCTACGGATAAATCCGTAGGGTTGGCATCGCTGCTTGTCATAGAGGAAAGAGTGACGTTGGAAATTATACTCTCTCATTTTTTCGATGAGAAACGAAAATGCTTCGTCTCTCTTAGTTTGTTCTGGTGTTGGTCATTTACGAATGAGACAGTAAAACATTGAAAATGAGCTGTTGGAATGGTTTCTTTCATTGAGAATGCGTGACAATTTTAAGCTCTGGTTGGAAGCACGCGAATCTATAAATATAAGAAAAATTATAGCTAAAGTTTCAGTCCTACGTGTAGCATGCTAGATTTAGGTTGTTGCTAGACTCCAAGACAAAAAGTGCCATAAAACGATTTGAAGCTTTACTTGGTATGCTTTGATCTTGTGTCATGCAAGTTCTGATGAAATTCCATGTTTTGTCGTTTCGCCTGAGAAATTGACAACTACCCCAGGGTAAATTTTGAGTGCATAAGATTAATTTCCAATTTATATAAGATGAACTCGATTGATAATGAGAAAAAGTTTATCGCTTCAACCGAAATCGCAGAATGGTAATAATGGTAGAGAAACACTATAAAAATAACTGCTTGCATACAAAATTTGAACACAAGCTTGGCGAAGAGAAGCTTAAATATCGATATCCGTATCGCAAGCGTGTACAAACATATAATTGCATACATTTGGGATATTGATGTAATTTCGTCTGCTACAAAACAAATACAAATCACGACGAATAGAGTCTATATTCTGAGTTCGCGTGGTTCGTGTTGGTTCCTAATAAAGATCAATCTAAGCAGACTCACGTGCATTAGCGGATTCAAAAGTGTGACGATTAATTGAAAATGTCGATCATTAGAAATTTTGGTTGCCTTGTTCCAAATCAATGGCTCGAACAACCCCATGAGACTGATCCTTGTAGTTTTATTGAAAAATTATGTTCAGCGACGTAGTTCATTTCTTGTTGAATGGATACGTCAACAAGCAAAATTGCCGCATCTGGAGTGAAGACAATTTAAAGGCATTAGCAAAATTTTAAGTTTTTACTGAAGAATAGTCATTTTAGCACTAGAGTATTTACGATTTTACGACTTAAGAGTAGTGAATATGCTGATAAAATTTGGCAAATAAGAGTATAGCAACAATTGTTCGTAGTCTGTAAGTCATACGTATTTATCTTTCGTTTTCCGATATAAGTAGTACTTCTACTGTTTTGACGTGGAACAGGTTTTAAACTCTTACAGCTCAGTATAGTTTGTATCAATTATTGATATTATTCCATTATTTGATTGGAAATATTTCTAAGATTCGATTCGAATGTATCAAGCCACGTATTCTCAATTATAAATGATTGAAATTTTGATTAGTAGCGAGCAGTGTCCTATTTTGTCTGCTAAAATTCTCCGGTATATCGGATTTCCCTGCCATAGACGACGGTTTTGAAGGGGTAAGCGATATATAAAAGGTAAAGCATCGCTCTGATTGGTCAATCGATGCAAAAGCGAAGCTGTTGGAAGCACGCGAATCTATAAATAGAAGCAAAAATATAGCTAATGTTTCAGTCTTACGCGTAGCATGCTAGAGGTAGGTTGTTGCTATCCAGCAAGACAAAAAGTGCCATAAAACGATTTGAAGCTTTAATTGGTATGCTCTTATCTTGTGTCATGCAAGCTCGGATGAAATTCCATGTTATGTCGTTTCGCCTGATTTATATAATATAATCTAATTTATATAAGATGAACTCGATTGATAATGAGAAATAGTTTATAGCTTCAACTGAAATCGCAGAATGGTAGAGAAACTTAACGCTATAAAAATCACTTAAATATCAAAATCCGTATCGCAAGTGTGTACAAAGATGTAATTGCATACATTTGGGATATTGGTGTAATTTCGTCGGCTATAAAACAAACAATGTTCGGTGTTGGTTCTAATCAATAGAGATGGTCGGGTATAGAAATTCTTATACCCGAATCCGTACCCGAGTGATCAGCAAAAAAATTTACCCGTACCCGATAAAAAATAAAAAAAATTACCCGTACCCGATTAAAAATTAACTGTACCCGTACCCTACCCGAATGAGTATCAGGCTCTAGTTTTTTTTAAAGATATTTTATTCAGGCTTATTTGCGTACAAGCTTTACGTGGCCGGCTTCCATTTTCCTCCTGCGTTGATTGAGGGGCAGATTGTTTGTGGTTCGTCTCGTCATCCATTGCCGTGGTATTGTTGTTGATTTCGTTGCTAGTTGCTGTAGATGCGCCTTGTTGTACATTGTTTGCAGTTGCTGGTTGGTTGGATGGTAAGCTGTTAACTGCAGCTGGTGTACTTTGTTCTATAGGGGTTACGTTGTATGGTTTCGTTGAAGGGGATACTTCCCTGTTGTTGGTGACTGTCACAGGTATACTGGGGTTGCTTGGGGTTGATGTGAAGGAAGCACCGTTGTCCTTTGGTATAGTTGTCTCCTTGTCCGGTTTATCACATGGCTTACCGTAGTAAACAGCTTTTTGGCAATATTGACATGTGGCCATCTGATTGTCATAGGTAACAAGTGATTTGCACGGGATTCTTGTATCCTGACCGAATGTCACATAAGAAGGTATAGGCCTCCTCAAGCGCATGCGTAACAAACGTACGCTATTTAGAATACCGGGGAAAAAATTCTTCCACTTTTCTTTTTCGATAGAGAGAATCTCTTCGTATTGGGACATAGTTTTGCGAATATAAGGATCGATGACGCTTGAGGGAAGATCATGCACACGCACTTCTATAGCACTATCTTCCATATATACCTGAATGTACTTGATATTTTCATGCTCCACATAGTGCACATTATTATTGTCTTCAGCGAATTGAATTGCATCCAACTCTTTATAGAACTGGATATAAACAACATTATTTGTCTTATTGCATTGAAGTAAATGCACACGTTTAATGTCAAGATGCATTTGCTCCTTAAGCAAACCTTCAAGTTCTCGTATCGAAGGTCGAATTTTGCACTGTCTGAAGTCAACAATAATTGTATTCTTTCGTACCGGCGGTAGCTTTTGTTCGTTTGGTTCACTCATTTTCGAGGTCTATTGAGCACTACACAATACTGTACTTGGTTTCTTCTGTCCCCAACGTAAGCGGTTTTGTTTTATCGACTGACTTGGATGAGATGTAAACCCGAACTGATCAGGCTCTAGTTGGTAAGTAAAATACATTAAAATGCTTGTTTACATTTAAACATATAAATACACTGTGAAGCATGAATAGATTTCCAATGTCTTTGGTGCTTTATACTCATTTATAAATATCAACAAAAGGGAGTAATATCTAAACAAATTTTTCGAGAAGCATATTTACCCAAAATGCCGTAATACCAGTTGTATTCAATTTTGGGTAGGTATGGTTTTTAGGAAACAGTGATTTTTACAGCCATTAAACTTCTGTGCCACCTCCGGTGGAACCCTCAACGGTGAAAAATCACGCATTGAGATTTTCACTTGTAGTCCAGTGAAAAGAAACGAAAATTAACTGGCAATATAGCCCAACTTGCTGTGCCATCAATCGGTGTCATTTCAAGGGAGATGACAACAATCTAGAAGTGAAGAATAAGAAGAACTTCTATGCAGATTTTCTGAAATAAATGTTCATGTTTTATGGTTAGAATCCTAATGATTTATATGAAAATTTTGAAAATCTCCAACCAATATTTAAAATAACAGTTTTCTGGTATCTAAATGTGATATGAGTACTACACTACATTATGTATATAAATCGAATAATTTTTACTGGATTGTGCATTAAACAGCTTTAAAATGGCAGTCCATTAAAACCTTCGTGAAAAGTAGGGTCTGACCGTAACTCCTTATACCGTTTTCGTTTATTGATCAGAGCAGCCCGAAAGCTGACTCAGAGTCGCCCAAACAACGTTTGATATGTTTGTTTTAGCAACCGTTGGTCGCTCTAGATCGGACTCCAATCGCATAGTTTCGCTCTGAAAATTTTCTCGGGTCGCATCACGCATCCATGCAAGTTTGTTTATTTTTTCTTTTTTTCATGAGTTGTTGTTGAGGGCGCGTACCACGTGTTCGTTTTACTCGGAGTCAGAGTCGCCCGCGTCTAGGTATTAGAGCTAAGGCAGTGTGTCTTATTAATGTCGTTTTCGCTTGATGCTAAACCTAACCCAGTTTACACTCTAACTGCTGACAAACCGTTTGCTTGAAGCCAGTTTTGAACCTAGGTTCAACGTTGTTGAACTGACAATCGAGTCAGTTTCGAATCTGGTTTTTAAATCAGGTTTGCTGCAACCCTCGTTGCTAAGTGAGAAATCAACACAGTTTCATGAAAAGTGTTTGTTTGATGAAACTACCCTGGGTCAGTTTCAGTTTTCTCAAGCGAAAACGACATAAATATGTTATAAAAAAGTAGGGTGGAAAATATTCACATAACTTTTCACGTAACTATGATAGATAGTTTTTTTTTAATGAAGAAAAGAAATGTTTTTTCTGGAAAAATATGCCAATTGTCAAGTCTGGTCCTAGGCGTGAATGTCAAAATCCCTTGAATCAAATTGTTTATTTTTCGGAAGAACTGTTTTGCAATAAAAAATTCTCGTCAACGTGTTAACATATTTATGTGAAGTACAAATGGTCGGGTAATCGATCAGTAAAAAAAATTCACCCGTACCCGACCCGTACCCGAATGAACAGTAAATTTTTTTTACCCGACCCGACCCGTACCCGATTGAAAATAAAAATTTTTACCCGTACCCGACCAAAAACCCGTCGGTCTCTACTAATCAAGATCAATCTAGACTGACTCTCGTGCAATTGCGAATTCAAAAGTGTGACGATTGATTGAACTGTTTGATTGTAGATCATTAGAAATTTTTGTTGCCTTGTTCCACATCAATGGCTCGAACAACCCTATGGGGCTGATCTTTGTAGTTTTTTCGCGATGCAATTAGTAAGATGTCCAGTCTGTTCTTGTATCGATTAACATAGCCGAAGAATAGGTAGGTTGTTATTAATGTATTTAGCCTTGGCAATACTACTGACCATTACCATCTTCAGAACATTCTGTCGTTCGAGCGCTATTTGTTTGGGAAAAATTGGTAAAAATTTGTTTAACCTTGAAAAGGGTCAATAAGACAGTCTGGATCAATTTTGGAAAAACAAAGTATGCTAAGGGACCTTTTGGAACAAAGTCTACATGTTCAAATCAGAGAGGGAGCGGCCAAAATGTGATCGAGTTTGCGCGAAATTTGTCATATTTGAAGAGAAGAGTTTTCATAACATAATTATTATTTTATGTTTCGGGACTGGTTTGAACCCCTAAACCCCTCCCCCCTCCGCCCCACACCTTTGCATACGCGGCTGGTTTGACTAATATACCATGTACTCAGTAAAAACTGAGAAACTGAAAATATAGCTCAAGTTCAAGTTCGAGTTGAACGGCATTGTTGAATCGAAGATGAAACGTAAATATTGTTTTTCTCACTTTTTCGTACATAACACGTAAAACAGTACCGGGAAAATATGAATTAAACTCGTCAGCACGTGTGTGGCCCTTCGTGAAAGCAATGCAATGTGTGGTCCCCGAAAACTCCTCTGTACCTGAAGTCTTGTCTAGAAAATCTACTTGTCAAAACTGTTTCTAATCGATTTCGGCAGCCAAAAGGAAGCATAAAACAAAAAAAAAAAAACGAATGAACACTAGACAAGTGTGTTTTTGTCTTTTGTTTTAAATAGCTTGTTGCGATAATTTAGGTACCTGTCGCCAGAGCAGAACACGCTGTTTTCGGTTGTCCTCGGGCAGGTCACTCACAGCATGCAGATGCCAGTTAAAGGTTCCGCAATCTGCACACGCTCCGTTCTCCGTTTCGGACGGAATCCTCCATCGGTGCGCGTCTCATCAACACATCTTTTTGGGTGATGCAATCTGAGAGGACCTAAAGCCAAGGTAGAACAGAGGACGAAAGTAAGCCACTAATCCTAACATGTTTATTTGTTGACATATGAGTTTATTTATGTTCCGTTTGCTGGTGTTGTGTGTTTAGGGTGGGTTTCTTGGGTGACTTGTTCTCTTTCTGTACGCCCGACGAGCCACGTCGGTTCGAGCTGACTACTTATGCATCTTGGCGTGGGGCAGGCTAATCTGGCTGCATGAATCGAAAAAAAAGGTTCAATCCTGGGATTATGGGTGTTAATCATTAACTTTGCTGTCCGTCATCAATTGCCTGTTTTTCGCACGTCACCTTCGAGGTGGGCCCGATAATGCACAGAAAATAATCATGCATCCAGGATTCCGATTTTGTGGCGCACCCCGGGGGCGCAGAGAAACGAACCACACGGAACAATCGGATCACAAGAACGAAGCATTCGGAAAAGGTATTAATTTTTTTTTTCAATTAACACTGTGCCATCTCCTGGTTCAATGAATAATAATTGGATGATCTATCTGTCCAATTTTGGCACGAAAGAGCCATGTCTGCTGGGCAAAAAATAAATAGAAACATTCGACTCTTAGCTAATCCCATGGTGACAGTCAAACAGAATGGATCTTAGTGTAGGTTGACTTTTGAATTATCGCTTGATGTTTTCCTTTCCAGAAAAAAGTCAACGAGTCATGAACAACACTTCTCTCTTATTCGTGTTTTTGCCTTTATCTATAGAAAGGTATTAGAATTGCTGGAAAAACCGACTTTCGAACGGAGCATCGGAGATCCATAGTGTTACATACCATTCGACTCAGTTCGACGAGATCGGAAAATGTATGTGTGTGAGAGAGAGAGTGTGTGTGTGTGCACTTTTCGAAGATATTTATACGTGCTTAATTTTCTCAGAGATGGCTGAACCGATTTTAACAAACTTAGGCTCGTTTAAAAGCTACTGTCGGGCCATTGATCAAGTTCGAAGATTAAATGACTGTGACTTTTGGTTCCGGAGATATGATGGTATAACAGACGTAACTGACAAAACGCATTGTTTTTTTTTACCGCTCAATTTTCTCAGAGATGGCTGAACCGATTTCAACAAGCTTAGGATCGTTTGAAAGCTACTACTAGGCCATTGATCAAGTTCGAAGATCAAATGACTGCGACTTTGGGTTCTGAAGATATGATGGTATAAGTGGCGTAACCGACAAAACGCGTTGATTTTTACGATTACGAAAGTCGATTTAAAAAAAAAAATTTTTCTAGATGACACTAAGTCTTGACGTTTATGCAATTCTAAGACCTTTGGCATCAAATTTTTTTCTCGATTTCGAAAATTTCATGTAGCCCTTAAGGTATTCGCCTCTTCGGGCTAGAAACTGCGGGTTGAGAATCGAACCCAGGCGGGTTGCATGAAAGGCATCGACTTGCTCATCTTGCTATATTCATCCCCAATATGGAAAAATGTTCCATTGAACGAAGCTCGAAATTATCGTGAGATGACATGCGTTACGTTAAGTTATAGCAGCTAAAAAGCATTGTATACGATAATTTTTGTGAATTGAGGGTTACAAATCATATGAGTTAACATTCATAATGTTGAAAACTGTTATAAGGGTTGGATTGTTGCAAAAAAACGGGTTACGATGCGTTACTTTTGAGGAAGTTATAGGTGTTACGAAAGTTACATACGTCGCTTTTTTGTACGTTATAGGCTTTACGAAGCGTTGCATCCGTTACTTTTTTGTAAGTTATAAACGTTACAAAGCGTTACATGCGTTACGAAGCGTTATCAACGTTACTGTTTTGTAAGATAAAAAATTGAAAAGCATTGAATATGCTATATTTTTGTGAGTTGTAGGCGTTACGAAGCGTTACATGCGTTACTCATTTGGACGTGACAAGCGTTACACGCGTTACTTTTTATTTGTCTTAGACATTGGGAAGCGTTACATGTATTATTTTTTGGTAAATTATAGGCTTTACGAAGCGTTACATGCTTTACTTTTTTGTGAGCTATGACGTTACGAAGCGTTACAATCGCTACAAGTTACAATCGTTACAAGTTACAAACGTTACAAAGCATTGCATGCGTTACTTTTTTGTGAGTTATATGCGTTACGAAGCGTTACATGCGTTACGAAACGTGACATGTGTTACTCTGTATACATTTTTAGTGTTACGAAGCTTAACATTCGTTACTTTGAATATGTTGTAGGCGCGTTACATACGTCACTGCCGATAAAGCACGCAGCGGCAGGTCCTACGAAGTAGAACAGAGTCACAACCACATAAAATAAATGATGAAACCGGGGTAAAATAAATGCCAATAATAGTAATACATAAAATTGGTAATAGATTGTAATATTCCCGCACATATTAATTTAAGGCTAGAAACACGAACGCAAGCGCACTTCGAGTACATGTTTGACTGAATCCATTATTATACGCCAGAGAAGAGAATGATTATACGTCGATAGACTTAAGTCAGCACGAGTGTTTCCAAGCGGCACGAGTGTCTCTAAGAGCGTTTCAATGGGACGGAAAGATCACAATGACGGTTTTCTGGGATCATCATAGTAGATTTTTGGAGGACTACCTTAAATCATAAAAAGCCAGTCAAAGCGTGCATTAATAAAGCGATTGAAGACCGAAATCGCTGTGAAATGGCCTTACATGAAGCACATGAACATCGCTACCATAATTAAAATCAATGGTTTTGATTTGGATTCGTCGTACTATTATCTGTGCTCAAACGTTAATTTATCTCTGAGAAATTTTTGTGAGTTTCGTTTTGTAGTTTCATGCCACTACTTCCGGAACCTGAATCCGAAACCATTATAGCCAAAGTAAGTTTGTATGACCATCGCGAAACGAAATCATGGGTACGGGCCAGCGGCGGGTGGAATTGATTGGCAATCCATTTACAAATTTTATTATCAAAACCCAACATCTCAATGGTAGAAATTAACATTATTAAGTTTGTAATAAGAATTAAAATATCAAAAGTCATGACAAAGTTTTCATGAGAAAATAACAACAAAATATAAAATTCTGTCAGTGTAATATCAAAGCAAGAACAAAATATGTATAGAAGACGAATTTTTCAGTTATTTGATATTCTAGCTTTCAGAATAGAATAATATCATAAGCATCTATAATATCTATCGAATCTCATAAAACTCCGGACAGCCGACTGTTGGGAATTTCTATATCAACTTATACATTTACTTCATTATGTTCTGTTTTTTTTAATTGTCGTAATACTAGCAAGATATCACTCGATTATCATCAATCGAACAACAACGCCTTACGCGATACGAAGTAATATCGATGTCTACTCATTGCCCAAAATAATAAAAAACTAAATGGATCCTCTTCGCAGTCTAAACTATATTTACATACGTTCTAGTTAAGCAAGGTCGCAAAAAAATATCTGAACGATCATAACTTCACGTGCGCGTCCTAAACTTAGCGTTTAACCGAGAAAAATCGAAACGTTTTCCGAATAATAGACGGAGTTAAGTTTAGCCCGATTTTTAGTAAGGAGAAATATAATAAGCCGTAATCAACGCGAGATGACACAACACTACTGAAAAGAAAAATAAAATAAACACTCGTGGATCAATTTTAGATTTTCAGCTTGAATCTCACAATTGACTTGTAAATAGTCATATATTCCATATAAATCTGTTAAACAAATCGGATAACACCGACAATGATATGCAGATGACGCTTAGATCGGTTGACGTAAATTCGGCGGTAAATTCGCATCGCTTGACGTCGTTTAATGGATGGTAAATTCACAGTTTCCGTCTGATACTAAACAAAAATTGTTCAATTTTTGATTTCTTCGAAGAAAATATCAAAAATCGCTATGACAACAAAGAAACATCAAGACAAGATTGGCACAATGACGCTGCCTTGAAATGTAGAGGCGCTACTTGTTTAGAGATAATTCAGCAAGAGTTGTCAAATGGGTAGGAAAAATTTTAATTACTTCACCTTTCTAACGATTTCGTATAAAAACGGACAAATTCATTTAAAAAATCATAGTAGAAGTGGAAGAAAAAGTTTTTACTCTGATGTGGTAACGTTGATCTTAATTTATTGGGCGAAAACTAACGTTTATTTAAAGATGAGCATTATACTTATAGAAATAACAAATTAAATATCTAAATGAATGTTATTCGATCGCTAAACATTCTATTATTCGAAAAATCATTATTGCACTTTCTGTTTTAAAAAAAGGCTGGTCCGAAAAAACCTTCCCCAATTTTACACATTTCTGAGGATTTTACATATTTCATTGTAGTTTACACTAAAAAAAAAATAGTAGTAATCATTTTGAAATCGATTTTCTTATACTCCGAGTTTGTTTTCATTGCTGATATCTATTAGTACTATTGAATAAAGAAAAAAGAATTTTCCGCGTTGTTTTCAAATTTTAAGAAAACTTAATTTTTGAGTTGTTTGTGGTTATCGCACACTGTTCAAAATATTATCCTGAATTCCTGTTCATATTTTTGACGAAATGGTGAAAGAATTATGTTGCTACCATTAATACAAGTCGAGATATTCACGATTAAGTTCTGCCCATTCTTCCATATGGCTAATTTTGAAAAGGCGCCCCATAGTAAAGTAAGTCGTATTCACGACAAAAAATCGTTATAAATCATTACTGCCGATATGAAAATTTTCGGAAGAATCCTCCTTTCTCATATATGTCGGTCTCAGTAAACGTAAATTTACACGATTTTTTCTAGGCGTACTTGATAAAACTAATCGATTTAGAGAAAAGTCCGAATCGATTTGTTCCTTGATTTTTTAATCGAGTTATCGGTAACGGGCATCTTTCGAACGTTTGAAATCTGACGTTTCTTCACGAAACCATCTGATGGTGATGCTTGACACTTACCAGTAGACTCAATATTTTTCATTATCGAAAGTACAACTACCGAATGACAGTTATAAATATAAAATAAAAAAAGCATAGTATCCCTCTTTTTACCTATTTTTATATATATAAAAAATAGGTATAGAATTCGCTCAAACTTTAGAAAATTTTTCCGAGGCCCGGAGGGCCGAATGACATATACCAATCGATTCAGCTCGACGAACTGAGCAAATGTCTGTGTGTGTGTGTGTGTATGTGTGTGTTTCTGTATGTGTGTTGTCAACTAAGAGGTCGAGATCTCAGAGATGGCTGAACCGATTTTGATCAAACTAGTCGCAAATGAAAGGTCTCCCCGTCACCCAAAACGCTATTGAATGGTTTTGAGATCGGATGTTTACTTTTTGAGTTATACAAAGTTTTATGTCAAAATTTTCAGTTTTTTGACAGTATCTGTCACAATTGACCTTGAAAACAGAATATGTTTTCAGACTTAGATTCCGCACGGTAATAGCTATCAAACAAGCCATAGATTGTTAAAATCCGTCCATTTTTAACGGAGATATCGAAATTTTTGTGTAAGCGACTTTTCCCCCTATTCCAGCAGTAGGAGTTTTGAGCGCTGTATGACAAAGAAATGCTTGGGAGCAACGGAAAACACGATTTTTTATACTGTTACATACAATTGTTTCTAAGTACCAAAAGGATTGTGTACAGCATCCTGTTTCATGACATTTAGCCTCGGACCGATTTTGGCACGGCTCGTTTTTGGCAACATAGTCGTTCGAATATGACATATATAAACCAGATGATGGCAGAATTTTTTTTAATTATTTTGTTTTAAACTACTTACAGCAATAAATGCTGGAACAACGTAACATCCATATACCATTCGAATCAGTTCGTCGAGATCAGCAAATGCGTGTGTGACAAATAATTTCACTTAATTTTCTCGGAAAATTTCTTTTCTACAAATTCAGATTCATACGAAAAGTCGTATGCTCCCAAACAAAGTTCCTGCATTATGTTTGGTTCCGACCTCTGGTTCTGGAACTACAGGATGATATGTGAAACGAAATCAAAATTGTGTAACTCATTCTTCTCGTAGATGGCTGAACCGATCTAAGATTCAAATGAAATCTAAGAATCATCTAAGATTCAAATAGTTCAAGGTTCTATAAAACATCTTGCTTTTCAGTCAGATCCAACTTCCGGTTTCGGGGATAGTACAAAAATGTCTACTCCACATAAATTATTCAGGTTTATCGGATTAGCAGATTTGGATAGTCGATAAAAAAATTAACTTTTTTCAGTTTTAGTGGTATTCAGTTGTCGATCAGAATGCACCTAAAAATTTAATTCGTGCTATGATCTCTCAAAGATGTCTTAACTGATTTGCAAATATTTTGAAACAAATGTAAACTGTACAGCTACTCAGGTGAATTTATCTGACTTCGGCCATACCGCTTTTAGAATTCCGGTTCCAGTATAAAAAGCCTAATCAAATTTCAGAAACAAAAATTCAAATTAAAACAAACTTATATACAAAAATTAATAAATTTTATCCAATTATGGCTTCCGATTCTCGAATTACATGATGATGAATTTTTAAAATTCAAACCGATATAGGAGATGACAATCCCGAAAAGCTTCAAAGTTGAACTCAAAACTGTTGTAATTTATTTGGCATATGGCCATACGAATCGGTTTGGGTTATGCTGGTTCCTGAATACCGGCTCTGGAAGTACCTTAAATTACCGTAAACTCTAGAGTGGAACTTACATATCATGGCATGTTTAATCGATTATCACACTTCTAGATTCAAATTCGATCCGATTTGCAGTTTCGACATTACAGAGTAATGAGTGATTAAAATCTCAAATTGTCGCTTAAAACGACGGTCATTAAAATAATGTCATGAAAACTTAAACACTGAAGAATATTCATGCAAAAAACACATGCGGATTGATAAAAATAGGTATCATCTCACTGCTAGGTGGATTAAACACGTTTTTGTAATAACAAGAACAGACCCAAAAGTTTGAGATATTCGATGGCTCTTTCAATACATGCAAAAGTTTTATCTTTTGAGACACAATTTATTTATCTTCGGCAAAGAAAGATTTTGAATTAAAACGTGCTTAATCAACCTAGCAGTGAGATGATACCTTGTTTTCATCATCCGCATGTGTTTTTTGCATGAATATTCTTCGGTGTTTTAGTTCTCATGACATTATTTTAATGACCGTCGTTTCAAGCGGCAATTTAAAGTTCTATTCACTCATTACCCTGTAATATCGAAACTGCAAATCGGTTCTAATTTGAATCTAAGTTCCACTTTAGAGTTTACTGTTATTTACGGTACTACCAGAACCGGTATTCAGGAACCAGCATAACCGAAAACGATTCTTATGGCCATATGGGACTATAAATCCTTTAATTTGAGTTTTTGTTTTTGAAATTCGATTTGGCATTTTTTTGATAAAACGATTGAGCTTTGAGAAACGATTCGATACTGGAACCGGAATTCTACAATTGGTGTAGCCGCAGTCAGTTAAATCCACCACAGGAGCTGTATAGTTTACATATGATTCAAACTGTTTGAAAATCAGTGTAGACATCTTTGAGAAATCGTGGTGCGAATTAAATTTTTGGGTACCTTCCGGATCGCAAACTGAATACCGCTAAAACTAAAGTAAGTTTATTTGGTTATCGACTATCCAAATCTGCAAACCCGATAAACTTGATTTATTTATGTGAAATAAACATTTTTCTACTAATCACCCTGTATCCCCTAAACCGGAAGTTGGATCTGACTCAAAAGCAAAATGGTTCATAGGATCTTAAAAATTTTTCATTTCAATCTTAGATGATTCTTAGATTTCATTTGAATATTAGATCGGTTCAGCCATCTACGAGAAGAATGAGTTACATAATTTTGAATTCGTATCGTAGTTCCGGTACTAGAAGTCGGATCCAAACATTATTCAGGAACCTTGTTTGGAAGCATACGACTTTTCATATGAATCTGAGTTTGTAGAAAACGGTTGGTCTCCGAAAAAATTGAGTGAAATTATTTATCACACATGCATTTGCTGATTTTGACGAACTGATTCGAATGGTATATGTGTGTTATGTTCTTCCAACATTTATTTCTGTAAGTAGTTTAAATCAATTTAATTGTGGAATTGCTTTCAACTCGAAAAAGCTGCCATCATCTGGTTTACATATGTCACATTCGAACAAATATGTTGCCAAATATTCATGAAAAAGTATAATGTACACAGCATCTTTGGTCATTAGAAACAAAATCGCGTTCCACGTTGGACCCAGACATTACTTTGTCATTCAGCGCTCAAAACTCTTACTACTGGAATAAGGCGTAATGTCGCTTACACAAAAATATCGATATCTCCGATAAAAATGGACGGGTTTTGACAATCTATGGCTTGTTAGATAGCTATTACCGTGTGGAATCTAAGTTCTAAAATAAAATTCTGTTTTCAAGGTCAATTGTGACCGATATTGTCAAAAAACACTATTGACAGACATTGAAAATTTTGACATAAAACATCGTATAACTCAAAAAGTAAACATCCGATCTCAAAACCATTCAATAGCGTTCAGGGTGACGGGGAGACCTTTTATTTGCGATTTTTTTTTTATATATTAAAAATATGTATAGAATTCGCTCAATCTTTAGAAAAATCTGCCTCCCAAAATTTTTTTTTTCATCAAACTATTTTTTTTCGATAAAGAACTCGAAAACATTCGACACGCATTTTTTTTAATTCAATATGGTACGTGGAATTTTCGAGATATGATTTTTTGAAATTTCGCGTTTTCAAAAAAGAGCCTTTTTTCAACAGCCTATACTGTAAAATCCAATAAAGATACAAAAATTCGTCCAAGACATGAGATGTGCGTCTTCTCCTTAGCTTTTAAATAAGCGATTCCAGAAAACAACCTTTAAAGTTGATATAATGAAAAAAGTTAATAATTAATAAACAAATAAAATAATTTCAAACTTGGGCCTACTTGTTTTTCTTTTTTTGTTGTTGAAAAATGAAACCCTAGGGCTTAACTCAATATTGGCAAAGTTTCAGAGTGGAAAGGTCAATACTTTCGGAGCAGTGAATTTTTGAATTACGACCCGCACGCGCGGAGCGTACCGCAGCGCAATTCGCTCGGATACGGGCTTAAAAGGCTATCCGCATTATGCCGATCCGACCGATCCGAGCTCTCCGGCGTTGACTTTTTTTGCTTCGGCTATAGCTGAGCGGCACATGCATTCTTTCATTGCTAGAAAACAAACTTCATATTTTTAAAATGTGAAAAAACATTGGAAGAGTGACGAAAATTTAATAATTTGCGATTTTGCGGAAATTTACGCCTTCGTTATTCAAAACGCCATAACTGGTTTTCATTGGGACAACGACCAAGCGACATATTCCCCATTGTTTTCTATTATAAAATGAACAGTAAAATAGATCATAAAACATTAGTAATTATTTCTGATTGCAAGAAACATGACGCAATAGCTGTGTATGTTTTTCTCAAAGCTCTTAATCAATATTTTTCACAATACTATCCACATATACGCAAGTGCATCTATTTTTCTGACGGCGCTCCTCAGCAATTCAAAAATGTAAAACACTTTGCGAATATTTTTCATCACGAGCATGATTTTCATCGTTTTGCACAGTGGAATTTTCACGCGACAGCTCATGGGAAAGGGTCATGAGACGGTGCTGGTGGAACTATCAAAAGAATGGCACAACGCGCAAGTTTACAAATGATCATTGATTGTCAAATTTCGACCGCGAATGAATTGTACGAGTGAACTAGGAAAGCATCTTCTCTACCCAATATTTCAGTCATATACAAATGTTCGGAAGGTTATGTAAAAGCAGAGAAATTTCTTAAAAATCGTTTTGAAAATTGTAAAATAATTTCTGGAACACAATCGTTTCACTATGTTGAGCCGCACGAAGACAAGGAATTAAAAATTAAAGTTTTCTCTTTCCAGAACACGTTTGAAGTATTGAGTTTTTGTAAACCCAAAAAAACCAAATCATAGAAAAATGGCAACTGTGCAAAAACTTTAAGTCACCATAATTTTATTACTCACCTAAATCCTTTGTCCCAATTTTACTCGTTTTCTGCCTGAAACGTTGCTAACAATAAACTGACAAAGTTAGGATTCGATCTGTGGCGCGACATGTGTCGACAAGTTAAGCCCGTATCCGAGCCAGTCGCGCTGCGGTACGCTCCGCGCGTGCTGGTCGTAACTGAAAAATTTACTGCTCCAAAAATATTGATCTTTCCACTCTGAAACTTTGCCAAGATTGAGTTAAACCCCTAAGGTTTCCTTTTTCAACAAAAAAAAAAAGAAAAAAAATTGGCCCAAGCTTGAATTTTTTTATTTGTTTATTAATTTTAACGTTTTTCATTTCTTTAACTTTAAAGGTTGTTTTATGGAATCGCTTATTTGAAAGCTAAGGAAAAGACGCACATTTCATGTTTTGGGCGAATTTTTGTATCTTTATTAGATTTTACAGTATATGCTGTTTGAAAAAAGGCACTTTTTCGAAAACGCGAAATTTCAAAAAATCATATCTCGAAAATTTTACGTACCATATTTAAATAAAAAATACGTGTCGAATATTTTCGAGTTCTTTAACGAAAAAAAATAGTTAGATGAAAAAAAAATTTTTGGGTGGCTGATTTTGCGTAGAATGCCCTATATATAAAAAGATAAAACATGTGTTCCAATACGTTTGGATGGTTAGGCCAGCCGGCACAGTTGTTAAACTCAATTATATGAACAGTATGATTTCTTGATTCCGATAAGGAATAGTCTGTCAACAAAGAGCTTTCATCCATTTAACCAAGTGTGCAGTTACAGTTATTTGTGACTGAAATCCAATGGGAAATTATCACCTACCATAAATTGCCTTGATTAACGACCACATTTCGTTAAAACTCACACAAACCAGGGGGAAACTTCCTCCGGTTCTTGTACAAACAAAACAACGAATTTGCATGACTCGTTATAACCCGTCACGCAACGAACATCCAAATCAAACAAAGATGGCTGAACTCAACCAATTGCCAAACCATCTCCTGCCGCACTGCCATATTGTGATTCCGACGACGAAGCACTCCATAAATCTCTTCTCCCATATTTCCCATCAACATCAACCGCGTGGCAGGCTGCAAAGGGCTGCGAACAAGACCCATAATAATCCCTAATCACTTCTACCATCGGGCAACGGTAGGAAGCGCATTGACACCGATTTAGATCCCGCCGGAGAGTAGCCGTGACTTCACAGGAGCCAACTGCCGAAAAATCAACGGAACATCGGAACGAATCGGCACATGCAGCCGCTGCCATCGCCGTCATTCCCGCTGCAGTAGTTTCCTCCCCGAAAACCTAAATTTCGATCGCACACACACAGTTTCTACCACCACCATAAATATAAAACATATCTATGAAAAAAAAAAAGACAAACATCATTTATGAAATATTGATGACGCACTAATGCGGCGTAGAGGACACGGTTTTTCACCGGCACAACGGCGGTGGCATTCCGACCGTGTGAGCACGGGGTAAAAAGCAATGCGACAAAGGGACACCCCAGTCTATCATCCTCGCCTTTGGATTACGCTGAACCGATAGCACACTGACTGACTGACTGGCTGGTTGGTTAGCTGACTTGAGCAGTCTCCGAAGCCTATCCCAATAATACTATTTATTATCCTGCTGCTGGTTGGTAGGTTGACTGGCTTGTTGGTAGCCGGTCCCCGGTCCAGAGCAGCATAATCATCAGCCAGCCAGTTTCAGGACATACAAAGTTTCCCAGCTGCACGCTGAAAATTTGCACGCTTCACGGTGAATTTATTCAAACAAATCAAGGATTCTCGTTTTCTCATCGTCGGTGTGTATGCCCGGTGAGTCCTCTTGCTTCGGGAACCGATCCCTTTTGACAGTGGCTTTCTAGTCTTCTGGTGGGGTCGTTTTCGGAAAAAAAAGAATCGGAAATATTTTAAATGGTTCTTTATTCAGGTGATAGTTTTTTTTTCCATTGTTTGTTGTGAGCTGCCAATATATCTAACTTACTGTCAGCTACTTCGGAGCCATCTTGACTTGTGTTTTAAAAACTCAGTCAGTTCAAGATTGAATAACAGAAACTGACTAACATCAAAAGACCGAACATTAGTTGGTTTATATTGGCAGTCAAAACTAGCAGCAAAATTATTATAATGATCTAGGGAAAAATAATAAGGATTTTGTTGTCCTTACTGACAACACAACTGCTTCCGAGATATGAATAACAACACCTTTTGTTTCAGCTATTTAGATTTTAATTTCCTGCAGAATCCCAATAGTTAGGAAAAGATGTTTGTAACAATTTTTTTAGCTTACGTTTAGTTTTGTTCTTCTCATTTACAATGGTTCGTTCAACTCTTGTTCACACGCAGGTGTCCAGGCTATATACGTTAGAATAGCTTAGGTTTGGCATTAAGTAATTCAAAGTTTAGTTTGTAATGTAAATAAAAATTCAATAGAATAAGAGTACCTAAGTTTTAAAGTTCACTTTCAATTTTTATATTTCTTTACCTTCTAGTTAACCAGAAACCGAATCTTACCTACAATAATACTGAAATAATTCAGCTAGACGGTAAAGCACCAACTCGAAAAGATCCTATCAGCCGAATAAGAATCACCAAGGGAGTTTTCGGGAAAGTAGAAGCGCTCTTGTTAAGGGGTGGGTAGGGTCTAACACACGGGTTGGCGGTTCAATACATACGGCGCTGGTCTTACAAGCCAGTTGTCATATGCTCGAGCCCCGACCTGGAAGGATTCATAGTGTCAGTAGGATCGTAGTACTAGCCATGCAATGATTCTGTACGCTAAGAATCGGCTGCGAAACAAAAAGGCCAAATTCCACAAAAAGAATGTAATGCCATGACTTTGCTTTTAGGGTATAACACTTTTGAAAAATCTTGCTTTTTCGTTATATTTTCTTATAGTATAACATTTCAAAAATATTACAGCGTCAACCTCATCTTCTAAACTGCCTTGTAAAGGCCTACGGGTGTCCTCTGCGGGGATCAACAAAATTACAACACGGAGAAGTGCTTCATAAAAACCGAAGCGAAATGCTCCTGGTCTGGCAAACTTAAGATCAGACCAAGAATTTCCATCAATTCCTGGCGCATCAACAACCCCTAATACCCCCAAAATTCAATCAAGTGCTGAAATTCTCTGATATTGTGGACTAGATTTTCAGAACCTTCAATATTACTGATCCTCTTAAAAGTATGATGATGACATTTATGCCAACAGTTAGAACATTTTTGAAGCAGTTGACGGCAACATGGCCCCTCCTTTCAGTGATTGTATCCTTCGATGGCTAACTCATCGAACGGGGTCGAGGATTCAATCACTGTCTTACAGCGGAATTGCAGAAGTATTATCCCGAAAATTGAATCCTTCAAAATTTTAATAAATAGTGTGAAATGTGACACGTTTGCATTATGTGAAACCTGGTTGACTTCAAATATTTCCCTCAACTTCCACGATTTTAACATTATTCGCTTGGATCGAGATAACCCCTACGGAAGAGTACTTTTGAGCTTGAGCTTGAGCGACCACCCCTGGTTGCTACTCCGTTACTGATCGGGATTAGCTGAAATTGTACAGGGAGTTTCTAGATGATCCGACCTGGGACTGGTAAATCATCCTTCAATGTACATCTTCTGGTAATCCCAGAATTCATTGATCAGTACCGGCACCGGCCAGGCCCGAACGTAGATCGACTAAGGAATGAGAAGGGATTTTTTTCCATAAATACGTTTATTTCTTAAGGCAGTTTACATAAGTTTTTCTTCGTCGTAGCATCACTTTTACATAAAATTCTTATCCTAATTTAATTCTAACATAGTCACAACGATTTGAATTTATTAAAACATATTCCTCTTATTACTTAAATATCATCTTAGGTAACTCGCCATTAATTATGAAATCTACTCGGAAATATTATTTGAACCAAACGATTAACTTCTATGAATTATAAAACAAGCTGTTATTTTCAGACATTTTGTTGATAAATTCATAAACTATTTCGTGTTTGTTTGTATCATTACATAATTTCTATTCTAATTTAGCTATTGGTTGAACTCATGGACGCAGCTGGAATCAGAACTAAGTCTTGAAAAGGGCCTTTATTAAATTGAAACTACAATTTTCTTTATGAAATGATAAATAAGTTTCATGTATGGAAGGTCACGACAAGCAAGAATGTCTCGAACTGGGACATTGCATAGTCTACCTTGGGTACGCAAAGAATTTATTAGTTGAGATCTGACATCACGATACTCCACGCATGACCAAACGACTTGTTGTTACTAGAGGCCGTATATACTACTGCGCACTCCACAAGTGTCACGGAAGAAGGATAACAGTTCGGCTGAAAAGTTCGTATCGTTTCTATGAGAGGGCGCCACTAGAATTAAATCCATACCATTTTCAGTTAGTACCAACCTTCAAAAGATACGTGTATAAATTTGACAGCTGTCTGATTATTAGTTTGTGAGATATTGCAATTTGAGTGTAGCTACTTTTGTTATTGTGAAAAAAAAATGGAAAAAAAGAAATTTCGTGTGTTGATGAAACACTACTTTTTGATGAAAAAAAGTGCCGCCGATACCAAAAAATGGCTTAATGAGTGTTATCCAGACTCTGCACCGGGCGTAGCAACAATTCGTAAGTGGTTTGCAAAATTTCGTACTGGTCATATGAGCACCGAGGACGATGAACGCAGTGGACGTCCAAAAGAAGATGTTACCGATGAAAACGTGAAAAAATCCACAAAATGATTTTCAATGACCGTAAAGTGAAGTTGATCGAGATAGCTCACACCCTAAAGATACCAAAGGAGCGTGTTGGACATATTATTCACGAATATTTGGATATGAGAAAGCTTTGTGCAAAATGGGTGCCGCGTGAGCTCACAATCGTTTTTTTTTTGTTTTAAACAAACTTATAAAACCGATACACTGAAGAAGGATGTAAATAACATTCCGAAATACGCGTATCTGTATTGTAACGATTGTTATGCTTCATTAAAGTATAGTGACTTTGTGAAAGTGTAATAACGTGACAGTGAAATAGTGGAATTAAATGGTACATAAATAGTGCAACTGTTGACCAAATAAAGGTCAAAAGATTTCACGCGTGTCATGATTCTGTATTACTTCCGCTTTATTATTCTAAATATTTATTAAAATGATCAATTTGATATAGTGGTTGATCTGGGTAGCCGGCTACCGAGAAAAATATTAATTTATTGTTTGAAATATTAATATCAAGTGTTTTTTTTTTACTATGTATTCAATATACCGATACATGTTATCTCTGTTATTAGCTTTGTAATATCAATGGATTTGCGCAATAGTTGATTTTATCATTCAATTTATAATCCTGAAAGACAATCCAAGACATGGTAGTAGAAAACATTCCAAATAAATCTTTTCTCCGAAGCTAGACGGAAATTGCTTGGTTGAATGAAGAGATAATTCAGTAAAATAGAGTAATCAGAAGTGAAACATTGAAAATATCTGATAACAGAAAGGAAAAAGAAACTCCTGCAATTGTCGCCTTTTACGACATGGAAGCAGGAACCCAGTGAATCTATTCTTGGTTCATTTTTTCCACCGGATTCCACACGGCATCTAGGCTGCTACTGTCCGGAGAGAGCTAATAGGTACTATCAATCTCCTAGTGGACCCCAGCCCCTACCTACGGAGGAATACTTTTGGGGATCAAAAAGTGCTATTCTTTCTATCGAATTAACCTCCCCTCGATATCAGGTATTGAAGTGGTCGCATGTCATATCACAATGAAAGGCAAGGACCTTTGCATTGCTTCCATTCACATTCCCCCAAGAGTCTCGGTTGGGTTCCAATGGCTCAGCGATATCATGCAACTCCTTCCTGCGCCGACGTTAGTTTTAGGAGACTTCAACTCTCACGGTACGGGATGGGGTTGTTTTCATGATGACAACAGATTAACCGCGATCTATGATATTTGCGATAGCTTCAATATGACTATTCTGGACATGGGAGAAATGACACGAATTCCTCCACCAATAGCAAGATCAAGTGCGCTGGATTTATCACTTGGCTCGTTACGTCTAGATTGCAAGTGGGAGGCAATCCCTGATTCCCATGGTAGCGATCATCTACCTATCGTAATTTCAGTCGCCAGGGGATTGAGACCATTGGAGACAATCAATGTTTCGTATGACCTCACACGAAATATTGATTGGAAATGCTACGCAATCTTGATATCTGAGAAAGTAGAAACAACACAAGAACTTCCTCCGGAGGAAGAGTAAACTTGATAACTATCGGAATTATACGGCGCTAGACAAGCAAATGAAACACTTAGTTAAAGCAAAGAAACTAAGTTACTGGCGACGGATTGTTGAAGGATTAACAAAAGAAACATCGATGAGCACTCTTTGGAACACAGCTCGATGAATGCATAACCAAAACACGACGAACGAAAGCGAGGAATATTCTAAATATCTAATAATATAATATTCTAAATATGCCCCGTTTCTGTTCCGGAGCAGAAGATCTCCCTCGTCGCGATATCGAATATAAACAGAACACCGTTTTCGATGGTAGAGCTCTCACTTGCGCTTCTGTCGTGTAACAATAAAGCCCCGGGACTAGACAGAATTAAATTCAACTTGTTGAAAAATCTGCCTGACCTCGCCAAAAGGCGCTTGTTGAATTTATTCAACTAGTTCCTCGAGAGTAATATTGTAACACATAATTGGAGACAAGTGAGAGTTATCGCCATTCAAAAATCTGGGAAACCAGCCTCCGATCACAATTCTTACCGGCCGATTGCTATGATTTCCTGTATCCGGAAGTTGTTTGATAAAATGATTCCCTTTCGTTTTGACAATTGGGTCGAGACGAATGGCTTGCTTTCAGATACACAATTTGGTTTCCGCAAGGGCAAAGGAACGAACGATTGTCATGCGTAAAGAACAAATGTCATTAGTTTTCTTAGACATCAAGGAGGCTTTTGACTCGGTTTCTATAAATATCTTATGTGAGAAGCTGCATCAGCATGGTCTTTCACCGATTTCAAATAACTTTTTGTATGTAATCTATTGTCTGAGAAACACATGTGTTTCGTGCATGGTGATTTGTCGACAATACGATTCAGTTACATGGATCTTTCTCAGAGCTCAAGTTTAAGCCCCCTTTTATACAATTTTTACGTAAAAGATATCGATGAATATATCAACACATCTTGCAAGCTAAGACAACTTGCCGACGACAGCGTTGTGTCCATTATAGGACCCATAGCTGCCGATCTCCAAGGACCATTACAAGATACTCTCGACAACCTGTCATCATGAGCTCCTCAAATGGGTATCGAGTACTCTACGGAGAAAACTAAGCTGGTTGTATTTTCAAGGAAGCGAGAACCAGCACAACTACAGCTTCAACTAGGAGGTGGAACCATTGCTCGGGGTCTGGTTCGATTCCAAAGGCACCTGGGGATGTCACATTAGGTATCTGAAACAAAAATGCCAGCAGAGAATTAATTTTCTTCGCACAATAACCTAGTGGGGTGCTTACCCAGGAGATCTGATCAGGCTGGACCAAACAACGATATTGTCAGTAATGGAATATGAATGCTTCTGCTTCCGATCCACGGCGAACACCCGTTTCATCAAGCTGGGAAGAATTCAGTATCTTTTTTTGCGTATTGCCTTACGATGAGTCTCGAAGTTATGACGGGCGTCTTACCGCTGAAAAATCGATTCTGGGATCTCTTATATCGATTGCTAATTCGATGCGATATCTTGAATCCGTTGGTGATTGAAAACTTCGAAAGGCTTGTCGAGCACAATTCTCAGACCCGTTTTATGTCCTTGTATTTTGATTACATGGCTCAGAATATTAATCCTTCTTCGTTTGTTCTCAACCGTGCTCATTTCTTGGATACTTCTTATTCTACTGTGTTTTTCGGCACATCCATGAGAGAAGAGATTCGTGGAATTCCGTATCACATATGCCCTCAATTGAGCCCTAATATTTTTTATAATAAGTTTAGAGCAATCGATTGTGAAAAGATGTTTTACACTGACGGATCAAATCTCAAGACCAATTTGCTTCAACGAATTTTTCAGTATCTCTCGTCGAAGGACGCTCGAAAGTTGACAAACTTCATGGAGTAATAGGGAGCTGAGACGATGGTTACACTCCATTATAACAGTTCGGCTGAAAAGTTCGTAGCGTTTAATAGAAACACACATTTTTTGCCAAAATTCGTTTTTATTATTCAACATAAATGCCATCAGAGGCGATACAGCGATTATAGCGATCTTCCAACTTTTCGATACCATTTTTGTAGTACGATTTGTCCTTTGCCTCAAAATAGGCCAAAATAGGCGTGCAGTCCACTCAGCTGACTGTCGATTGGACTCCGGAGTGAAGTGATGGAGCCATGTTTCGTCCATTGTTATATATCGACGAAAAAAATCGGTTTTATTTCGATATAACAGCTCCAAACACTGCTCAGAATCATCAATTCGTTGTTGTTTTTGATCGATTGTGAGCTCACGCGGCACCCATTTTGCACAAAGCTTTCTCATATCCAAATATTCGTGAATAATATGTCCAACACGCTCCTTTGGTATCTTTAGGGTGTGAGCTATCTCGATCAACTTCACTTTACGGTCATTGAAAATCATTTTGTGGATTTTTTCACGTTTTCATCGGTAACATCTTCTTTTGGACGTCCACTGCGTTCATCGTCCTCGGTGCTCATATGACCAGTACGAAATTTTGCAAACCACTTACGAATTGTTGCTACGCCCGGTGCAGAGTATGGATAACACTCATCAAGCCATTTTTTGGTATCGGCGGCACTTTTTACCTTTTTATATATATATATAAAAAATAGGTATAGAATTCGCTCAAACTTTCGAAAAATTTTCCGAGGTCCGGAGGGCCGAATGTCATATACCAATCGATTCAGCTCGACGAACTGAGCAAATGTCTGTGTGTGTGTATGTGTGTGTATGTGTGTGTATGTGTGTGTCTGTATGTGTGTTGTCAACTAAGAGGTCGAGATCTCAGAGATGGCTGGACCGATTTTGATCAAACTAGTCGCAAATGAAAGATCTCCCCGTCACCCAAAACGCTATTGAATGGTTTTGAGATAGGATGTTTACTTTTGGAGTTATACGGAGTTTTATGTCAAAATTTTCAGTTTTTTGACAGTATCTGTCACAATTGACCTTGAAAACAGAATATGTTTTTAGACTTAGATTTCGCACGGTAATAGCTATCCAACAAGCCATAGTTTGTTAAAATCCGTCCATTTTTAACGGAGATATCAATATTTTTGTGTAAACGACTTTTCCCCTTATTCCAGCAGTAGAAGTTTTGAGCGCTGTATGACAAAGAAATGCTTGGGAGCAACGGAAAACACGATTTTTTATACTGTTACATACAATTGTTTCTAAGTGCCCAAAAGACTGTGTACAGCATCCTTTTTCATGACAATTTGCCTTGGACCGATTTTAGCACGGTTCGTTTTTGACACCATAATCGTTCGAATATGGCATTTATAAACCAGATGATATCAGCATTTTCGAGTTGAAAGTAATTCCATAATTATATTGATTTAAACTACTTACAGCAATAAAAGCTGGAAGAACATAACACCCATATACCATACGACTCAGTTCGTCGAGATCAGCAAATGCGTGTGTGACAAATAATTTCACTCAATTTTTTCGGAGATACCGGAGATACTAAACCGTTTTCTACAAACTCAGATTCATATGAAAACTAGTATACTTCCAAATTTGGATCCGACTTCTGATTTCGGAACCACAGGATGACATGTGAAACGAAATTAAAATAATGCAATTCATTTTTCTCGTAGATGGCTGAACCGATCTAAGATTCAAATGAAATCTAAGAATCATCTATGATTCAAATGAGAGGTCTTAAAATCCTATAAAAATTAGTCAGATCCGATTTCTGGTTTAGGAGATACAGGGTGATTAGTATAAAAATGTCCATTTCACATAAATTAATCAGGTTTATTGGGTTTGCAAATTTGGATAGCCGATTACCAAATAAATTTATTTCAGTTTAAGCGGTATTCTTTTTTGGATTCGGAATGTACCCCCAAATTTTAATTCGCACTACAATTTCTCAAAGATGTCTACACACTTCACAGGTGAATTTATCTGATTTCGGCTGCACCGATCTTAGAACTCCGGATCCAGTTTCGAATCGTTTCTCAAAGTTTAATCATTTTTTCAAAAAGACCAAATCGAACTTCAAAAACAAAAATTCGAATTTAAGGACTTAAGGTCCCATACAAAATTCGTGAATTTTATCCGATTCTGGAATTACAGATGATGAATTTTTAAAATTCAAACCGATATAGAAGATGTAAATTGTTTGGCGTATTAATTTATGGCCATTCGAATCATTTTGGGTTATGCTAGTTCCTGAATACCAGCTCTGGAAGTACCATAAATAATGACGAAAAACTCTAAAGTGGAACTTACTTCGACATCTCATGGAATGTTCAATCGATTGTCACACGCTAAGATTGAAATTCGATATGTTTTGCAGTTTCGGCATTACAGGGTAATGAGTGATTAAAATCTCAATTTGCCGTTTGAAACGACGATAATTAAAATAATGTCATGAGAACTAAAACACCTAAGAATATGCAAAAAAACACATGCGGATTGATAAAAAAAAGGTATCATCTCACTGCTAGGTGGATTGATCACTTTTTTTCATCAAAAAGTAGTGTTTCATCAACACACGAAATTCCTTTTTCTCCAGTTTTTTCACAATAACAAAAGTAGCTTTACTCAAAATGCAATATCTCACAAACTAATAATCAGACAGCTGTCAAATTTATACACGTATCTTTTGAAGGTTAGTACTCACTGAAAATGGTATGGATTTAATTCTAGTGGTGCCCTCTCATAGAAACGATACGAACTTTTCATCCGATCTGTTATATCTCGACATCTTGAATGCACACCTCCGGCGTATTGGCCTCGTGGAGTCTCTGCACTTGCGGTAAGGGTTATCACGACATTGAACATATTGTCTGGGCATGTATCGAGTATTGTGGCGCCAGATTGCAGCTAATGGACTCCCTTCGGGCCCGAGGTATATCACCCGGGGTTCCAGTACGAGACGTGTTGGCTCATCGAGACCTTCCCTATATGTCACTCTTGTACCAGTTCATGAAAATCAATAACTTACAAATCTACTCTGTGTTCTCTCAGAAACCTTTATCCCATTCCACGTGGATGTTCAAGCCAATCAAATAAAAGCAATCGAGTCCTTGCTTTGTTGTAAAATGAACTAGTATTCCTCAGAAAGTCTTCTTCTATCCCTCGAAAATATTTAAATACAAAAATCCATAAATCTCATATACACCAGATATACATTCGCTCATAAGGAATGTATCGAAAATAAGCTATCCACATACATTTGCGTTGTACGCATGTATTTGTGATGGTTTTTAATGCTCAGATCACAGCATGCTGTGCGTTTGGCTGTCAGCTTTCGTTTGTTCATTTGTTTGTGCGGTTAAAATTCTGCATTTTCAAAATGTCGCGTATTGAAAAGAAAGTAAAAATTAAGGTTCTGGACACATGGCTTAGTGAGAAGGGTATTACTGTACGAAAATTTGCAAAGCGGTTTGGAATCCATCATGCCAGTGTTCAAAACATCATTAACAAGTTTGTGGAACATCATTCTTTGGATGAGCTACCAGGAAAAGGCAGAAAACCCGGTTCTTCCAACCCAAAACTGGACCAGAAAGAGGTATCTCTAATCATGAAGAACAAATAAATGTCAATACGTGATTTGGGCAAAAAAGTAGGAACGAGTGTCGGAATGATCGAGTGTATCTAGAGGCGAAATCACCTGAAGACCTACAAGAAGCAGAATATCTACAAACAAAGTGAAGAACACAAAAAGCGAGCAGCAACAAGGGCTCGAAAATTGTATTCGCGTCTTTTGCAGTGTCCGGATGCATGCGTTTTGATGGACGATGAGACTTATGTAAAGGAGGACTCAAAAACCCTTCCAGGTCCACAATACTTTACTATCGTTGTTGGGGAGGATGTGAGCGATGCGGACAGGTCGATTCAAGTGGAGAAATTCGGTCGAAAGGTACTGGTATGGCAAGCAATATGTTCCTGTGGTTTGAAGTCAACAATTTTTTACACTACCGGAACTATAAATGCAGAAATCTATGGATCTGAGTGTCTCCAGAAGAGATTGCTGCCTTTATATAACAAGCATAGTACACCTCCACTGTTTTGGCCGGATTTAGCGTTGGCTCACTGTGCCAAAACCACTCTTAATTGACTTGCGGAAAAGGGTATAAATTTCGTTGAAAAAAATATCAATCCACTAAATTGCCCTTAGCTTCGACCCATCGAACGTTACTGGGCAATCGTGAATAGGGTTTTCAAGAAGACTGATAAGGCAACTGGGAACATGCACGAGTTAACAAAAATTTGGGCTCAAGCGTCCAAAAAATGCGATGCAACACTTGTCCGGAACTTGTTGAAGAGCGTTTGATCAAAAGTTCGAAAATTCGTGAAGGGATAATTTAAATTTCATCCGGTTTTCATTATGCTCAAGTTTAACCTCGTACAAGAAAGGATCAATTTTTAGTTTGAAAAAAATATCGTTTTGTATCATAATTTTAAGGAAAAATTTGTGGATAGCTTATTTTCGATATATTCTTTAGCGGATACAAAATATATCGTCAAGGTTTTGATGTAAATAAAAAGTACTTTTATACTTGAGTAGTTTGATCTGCAAGTTTTTGCAACCTTCTGAAATAATTAAGTACGAAATATGACCACTTTTTATGTAGGACTATCCATAACTATTTCCAAAATTGTCATAGAGCTTTGAAGTTTTCTACAATTTTACGTATTTTTACAAAACCGAACACTTTGTTGAACAAATCATTTCTCTAGAATCAATGCGAAAACAGTTTTTTTTTTCAAAACCTTTTAGTAATATGAGTTGACGGATATAGTTAGCGAAATGTTTTGTTCAGCAAAGTTATCAGAAATTGCAATGGCTACAATATTGTCGAAGACGAAAACTCTCTATTTGCCTCCAGTAAAAAGTTATTTTTTTTATTTGTTTTTACACGCGTGCTGGAACATGGTCGTTCATTCGCATAAGACCGCATCAATAACCCCTACAACTTTTCAGAAGACACCAACAAGGAAAAGTTTATGGTAAGGCCGCCAAAAAATTCTAGGCTTGCATTTGCAATTTTGGACCACTGTGCAGCGGTTCAAGTTGAGTTGTTGTAGAATACTAGTTTGTTCAAACCGAACAGCATTGCACTGGCAGTTCGAAGCCGAAACGCGAAGAATGATTATCTTTTTGAGTTGTCTATCTTCATCACGGTAAAAGAAGCCCATCGTTTTCAGGTACAAGAGTACCTGAAATCGATGGCTCTCAACGAGCCTAATCAAGCGCATCAACGCAGGGTGTAGTTACATTTTAGAAACGCTCATAATTTCCCATCAATTTCATAATGCGGGACGCGCACCAGCAGCATCGAGCCACCATACATCACTAATTAAACGATTCGAGAGCTGAGGTCCGTTGAAAATTTAAATCCACAACCCCATAATTCAAAATCAGAATGGGAACATGGCACCGGCAGTACCGCGTGGATAACAACTTTCGAAGGCGCGTACCACTTGTATTCGGACAGTCCTGATTTTTGCCTCTCAGTAATCGACACCAGCTTTCGACTTGGCTGGCTGCGAGACAAGCCGAACCTAACCTAACCCAACTCAACCCAACCCGTTCCAGAGCTGGCTCTAATTGAATTAGGCATGCGATGAGCTGTGTTTCTTCAGATTAGGCCTGAATGTTTTTTCCTGATTTTTTTCCAGCTGGCACTTGTTGCCATTAAATACACACTACCACTGCCACTGTGGACGGGTGTCAGATAGCATATAATTCAATATTGGCATTTTGTTCGGTTTCGGTTGAACTCTTGGATTTCCGAGTGAAACAGACTGTGAACTCCCTCGAAGTTATGGCTCTGGCAAACAGGTCGCCCTGGTGGGAAGAACCGTAAATTGATTCGTTTGCCACCGCTTTGTGGGTTTCGTCTCTATTCGAATCGATGTCGATGTCGGATAATCGAATTGATCTTGCCTTTACAGTTATTCGCAATGGCACCTGTTGGCGCATTGTGGTTTCATTCATAATAGCATAATGTTATTGGGCATCGTGTTTACTAATAACAGATTTTAGAATAATTCATGATTTATAGCTGACATACATCCACATCATACATTTCATCAAGTATTCTCTAGACTGGCAAATATGGGGATAATGGAAAGAGTGTAAATATTTCCTAGATGGACCGAATATGTTAAAGTGCCAAAGTGTTTGTAGCCTGAAACTTGGCCAACAAGGCCAAATTCAATTTGTATAGATTTCAAGCGTTGCAAAGTTAGACCAGCAGCAAATGAAATTGAAATCTTACTTAAAGAACGAATGCATCTAGACGCTAATAATGTAACTGAGATTCAATTCAACAAGGCGTCTAACTGTGTGTACATTATGTTTAAACGTGAAAGCGATGCAATTGCATTCGCTTCGGTTAACAACGAGGTGCACAGCGTTGAGTGTGACAACATTAAATACAAAATTCCTGTGCACATGGTGGACAATGCCATACAAGTACGCGTGCATGACCTTCCCCCGCAGTCCAGCGATGAGTATGTTCGGGAAACTATGTCGCAGTACGGTGAAGTTCTTTCCATCGAAAGGGAAGTATGGCGGAATTTTTTTCCGGGTATCCGGAATGGCGTGCGAGTGGTACGTATGCAACTACGTAAAGCAATTCCATCTTACATCATTTTTAATCAAGACGGGAAACATCCGTGTAAATCGCTGATTACGTATGAAAATCAACTGGTTACATGTCAGTTTTGTGAACAACCTGCACACTACGGCAAACCTTGCACTGAAACTGCGAAAACAAACAAAACAAACAAAAACAAGGACAACCGCTCAACAACGGAAACTAGTGAGTGCAGTGCTCCTATTTCAAAATCACCTTCACCATCTAACGAAACAGCAACTGCAACCAATGTACAACAAGGCGCTTCTACAGTAACTAGCAACGAGATCAAGACTGCGAATAACAAGGAAAACGAAAAGAAGACGGAAATCAACAATGCCACCGATGGACGACGTCAATGGACGACGAGACGAGCCACGAACAAAGTGCCCCTCAATCCTCGCAGGAGGGAAATGGAACCTCCTCTCCCCCTAGAAAAAGGGTGACAACGAGATCGAATACAAAGAATTTTTTATTTAAAAAATCGGCTCAATCGGCCACGTAAAGCTTGTACGCAAATAGGCCTGAATAAAGATGTCTTTTAAATAAAAAAAAAATGTATAAAACTCTTGGTACGAAGATGAAACATGAAATAAAGCTTGGTAAACTTAGTTCGTATCTGTTTTCATCACGACGGAACTATATTTTCCATAATGTATGGAGCTAATATACTTTATTAATGACTCGTAGCTACGATGCATTCATGTTCACTAAATTTATAATGTTTTCGCCAATTAACAAACAAACATGTATTAAGGATTACTGAAAAAACCTGTTTTAATACACCTAGTGGTGTAATGATGCCTTTCTCATGTATATAATATTGTGGTATTCTATTCAAAATTTTTCTCTTCGATTTTTGAAAGAAACCAAGAGATTGTTTGTGCATAACATACAGAATAAAACAATGCTTTGATTGCGTAGGTCAACCTTCAGAAAACGAAGTGGGTTCACTATTATATGCACTTCCGGCACCGGAACCCGAGAACCGGTATAATCAAAGTCAGTTCGTACGGCCACCAACTAACATAACATACAAACTCTACTAGTACGCACTCTAAATTACGATTTAAATGTTTGTTGCATCCGAAAATATGCAGTAATTATTTGTAGGACCATAATACCTTTAAATTGACCCTAAGATTGAGAATAACGGTTATGGGTCCAATGTAGAAATTTTTTTACGGTTTTTATTTCGCCGGTTTAAGTGACGGTGTACAATATTGAACACACTTTACCCTATAACTCCGGAACCGGAAGTCGGATCTTTATAAAATTCAGGAATTCCATATGGGACCGGAAAACCTTTCATTTGAATCTAAGTTTGTGGAAATCGGTCAAACCATCGCTGAGAAAAGTGAGTGAGATCCACTTGGTATATATGACCACTATTTCCGGTACTTCCGGAGCCGGATACCGGGAACCAGGACAGCCGGAATCGGTTTGTTCAGTTGCCTACTGATAATGACTATCGATTTGTGTAGTTTTGAGACAAGCTTAGAAATTTTTTTACGTTTTTGCCATTCTCATATAGAAAGGATATGCAATCACTGTGAAAACCGACTTTTGAACCGAGGCCCGGAGGGCCGAGTGTCATATACCATTCGACTCAGTTCGTCGTGTACGCAAAATGTCTGTGTATGTGTATGTGTGTGTGTGTATGTGCGTATGTGTGTATGTAACGTTTTTGCACTAACTTTTCTCGGAGATGACTGAACCGATTTTGACCAACTTAGATTCAAATGAAAGGTCTTGTGGTCCCATACAAAAATCCTGCATATTATTCGGATCCGACTTCCGGTTCCGGAGTTATGGGGTAAAATGTGCAAAAAAAATGAAAATATGTGTTCTAACTTTTCTCATAGATGGCGAGACTGATTTTCTCAAACTTAGATTCAAATGAATGGTCCTGTGGTCCCATACGTAATTCCTGAATTTCATGCGGATCCGACTTCCGGATCCGGAAATATAGGGTAAAGTGTGTTAAAAATTTTATACCATCGCTGAAAAGAGCGAAAACCGTAAAAAGTTTTCTAAATCGACCTCAAATCTATTTCAATTGATAGTTTTTATCAGTAGACGGTCAAACAAATCTATTTCGGTTATTCTTATCGAAGAAAAATAATTTTGAAGAATACCACAGTATTATATATGATAGTATGATTGATATGAGAAAGGCATCATTACACCACTAGGTGGATTAAAAAAGGTTTTTGTTTCGTCGGTTTAAGTGACGGTGTACAATATTGAACACACTTTACTCTATAATTCCGGAACCAGAAGTCGGATCTGGATGAAATTCAGGAATTCCGTATGGGACTACGAGACCTTTCATTTGAATCTAAGTTTGTCAAAATCGGTTCAGCCATCTCCGAGAAAACCTTGTGAGATTATTTGACACACACACAGACATTGCTCAGCTCGATGAACTGAGTCGAATGGTATATGGCACTTGGTCCTCCGGGTCGGTTTTTCAAGTGATTGCATAACCTTTCTATATGAGAAAGGCAAAAAACGTGGTTCTATTAGAAATAAATATAAAGCTTATTTTCTAATGGCAGATTTTATTTTTACGTCTGTCGTATTGGTATAAAATTAATAGGGAATTTTGAATGTAGTCGAATAAAGTTAATTAGGTCAAATCTTAATATTTATTGTAAGTGAATAGTGGTAAACAGTAACAGGAGCTCACAATGAGATGCACACTAATATGTACCGCGCACTATTATCCACCTTTCCCCTAATATGAAGAGAATTCTGTATAAAATGTTCATTTCGACCTAAGTAACAATGAGAGATTCTCTTTGTTTACTTTCTCTTTCGATTATTGCGAAATATTCCTGCTTATTTCGGTAATTTCTACAGTGCAGATACGAAGATGATAGCTTTAGTTATTATTAACGGTAAATAATTGGAGAGAAGGATTGCTAAGAGTAGCGTAATAATCGAAAGAGAAAGTAAACAAAGAGAATCTCTCATTGTTACTTAGGTCGAAATGAACATTTTATACAGAATTTAAGTTCTGACAGATCGGTTCTCAGGCACTCACTAGTTGATAGTGACATATAGCTCAGGAATCAGAACAAATTGGCTCAAATGGCACGTTACCCTTGATATTTGGAGATTTGTGACATATAGCTGCTCTGTGTCTGATTGATTGTAACACGACGATCTTAGATAATCAGTTCAAGTACAGCAAAAGAACTGATTTTGTACGACCTTCACGAAATTCGTCGGCGAACGAACTACGACCACGATTGAATTCATTTTATCAGCGATATACAATGATAGTTGTCGATATACAATGATAGTCATGTCGCTGAACCTAGCTCTTTGTATGGTGATGAAGCCATCACCATACAAGAACTAGGTTCAGCGACACACTCTTGTTGAGAAAATCCACGTCGAAAGTTGAGAAAAATAATCTAATGAAATCATTCTCTTGAAATGTCCATTTTTAGCACACTGCCAACAACACAAATAGTGCTCGTACATCAAAACGTTATGAGTACGTTTATGTTAAAAAATTTCAAACTTTATTTTGGTGTTGTCAGATTTTAGCTATTGGCATTAGTGTGGCCAGTTCCCGAAATATAAGTAGCGGTCTACGTATACAACGCACTGTTAATCTTCGATCTCTAGTTCGTTCCATATAATTCAACCAAATTTCGATTAATATGGTTTAAACTGTATCCACCAAAGGTGACTATTATTTCAAATTATTATTCGGAATCACATGCAATGAGACTGTCGATTTATAATCAGCCAAAGACAGCTGTTAAGTCAAGCTCATTCCCGACATGATCCCTCCGACTGATGATAAACTATCGAGCCCAACACAAATTACTTCCTCTATTGCACAATCCAACAAACAGTTTCATGTGGAACAAATCGTTTCCCAGTCAGAATGACGGCAAACTATTAACAAACCGATAAAGTTTTTTTTTCTCTCCTTCGGTTGTATTCCTCGAATATCCGATGCAATCCCGTTCCTGTTTGTCGCCGTCAGCTGCAGTCGCTAAGCGGAAGAAAGCTTCGTCGATGGTCGCACTCACTGCTGTGCCATTGTTTTTCCTCATCGATTTCTATGTCGATGGAAAATGATGGGCGCTTTTATATTAGCTATCGAGTGCCTCGGCAACCGGCGATGGCGGAACGTAGCACGTAGGGTGCAGCGAAGAAAGAATTCGATTCAGCATGAACTACCCGGCATTGCATAGCGTCCTCGCCGCAGCATCTACCCATCGGCTTACGGAATGATTGAAAGTATTTTCCTAAGCGTGGCTAATTTTCTCATTATGGTCGGCTTTAAATAGTGTTTGTGCTCTAGTTTTACGTAAGTTCGTGGCTGGATTGGTTCTCGTTTCAGTTGCGGAGAACAGAAGGACATTTTGTGTTCAACTTCAATCGCGGTAAACTTTCCGCTGCATTAAAGGGATAGTTAAATGGTTTCACATTGTTCCAAGATCCAAGGAGCTAGCAAACTTTTACAACTGCCGGTTAGCCCTAATTGGTTTTCTGCCGGAGTATGTTTTGGGTATGTGTATTTTAATGGAAAAAAAAGAAAAAAACCTGGTTTCAATTTCGAGAAAAATGAAAATTACAGAGTGAAAAATATCGATAAAGAAGTGAGAAATAACTGTGAAGAACGAACATTTAGAAATGTTCAGTTAAAAATGAAAAATGAGGAGTGTAAAGAGTAAAGAGTAAAGAGTAAAGAGTAAAGAGTAAAGAGTAAAGAGTAAAGAGTAAAGAGTAAAGAGTAAAGAGTAAAGAGTAAAGAGTAAAGAGTAAAGAGTAAAGAGTAAAGAGTAAAGAGTAAAGAGTAAAGAGTAAAGAGTAAAGAGTAAAGAGTAAAGAGTAAAGAGTAAAGAGTAAAGAGTAAAGAGTAAAGAGTAAAGAGTAAAGAGTAAAGAGTAAAGAGTAAAGAGTAAAGAGTAAAGAGTAAAGAGTAAAGAGTAAAGAGTAAAGAGTAAAGAGTAAAGAGTAAAGAGTAAAGAGTAAAGAGTAAAGAGTAAAGAGTAAAGAGTAAAGAGTAAAGAGTAAAGAGTAAAGAGTAAAGAGTAAAGAGTAAAGAGTAAAGAGTAAAGAGTAAAGAGTAAAGAGTAAAGAGTAAAGAGTAAAGAGTAAAGAGTAAAGAGTAAAGAGTAAAGAGTAAAGAGTAAAGAGTAAAGAGTAAAGAGTAAAGAGTAAAGAGTAAAGAGTAAAGAGTAAAGAGTAAAGAGTAAAGAGTAAAGAGTAAAGAGTAAAGAGTAAAGAGTAAAGAGTAAAGAGTAAAGAGTAAAGAGTAAAGAGTAAAGAGTAAAGAGTAAAGAGTAAAGAGTAAAGAGTAAAGAGTAAAGAGTAAAGAGTAAAGAGTAAAGAGTAAAGAGTAAAGAGTAAAGAGTAAAGAGTAAAGAGTAAAGAGTAAAGAGTAAAGAGTAAAGAGTAAAGAGTAAAGAGTAAAGAGTAAAGAGTAAAGAGTAAAGAGTAAAGAGTAAAGAGTAAAGAGTAAAGAGTAAAGAGTAAAGAGTAAAGAGTAAAGAGTAAAGAGTAAAGAGTAAAGAGTAAAGAGTAAAGAGTAAAGAGTAAAGAGTAAAGAGTAAAGAGTAAAGAGTAAAGAGTAAAGAGTAAAGAGTAAAGAGTAAAGAGTAAAGAGTAAAGAGTAAAGAGTAAAGAGTAAAGAGTAAAGAGTAAAGAGTAAAGAGTAAAGAGTAAAGAGTAAAGAGTAAAGAGTAAAGAGTAAAGAGTAAAGAGTAAAGAGTAAAGAGTAAAGAGTAAAGAGTAAAGAGTAAAGAGTAAAGAGTAAAGAGTAAAGAGTAAAGAGTAAAGAGTAAAGAGTAAAGAGTAAAGAGTAAAGAGTAAAGAGTAAAGAGTAAAGAGTAAAGAGTAAAGAGTAAAGAGTAAAGAGTAAAGAGTAAAGAGTAAAGAGTAAAGAGTAAAGAGTAAAGAGTAAAGAGTAAAGAGTAAAGAGTAAAGAGTAAAGAGTAAAGAGTAAAGAGTAAAGAGTAAAGAGTAAAGAGTGAAGAGTAAAGAGTAAAGAGTAAAGAGTAAAGAGTAAAGAGTAAAGAGTAAAGAGTAAAGAGTAAAGAGTAAAGAGTAAAGAGTAAAGAGTAAAGAGTAAAGAGTAAAGAGTAAAGAGTAAAGAGTAAAGAGTAAAGAGTAAAGAGTAAAGAGTAAAGAGTAAAGAGTAAAGAGTAAAGAGTAAAGAGTGAAGAGTAAAGAGTAAAGAGTAAAGAGTAAAGAGTAAAGAGTAAAGAGTAAAGAGTAAAGAGTAAAGAGTAAAGAGTAAAGAGTAAAGAGTAAAGAGTAAAGAGTAAAGAGTAAAGAGTAAAGAGTAAAGAGTAAAGTGTAAAGAGTAAAGAGTAAAGAGTAAAGAGTAAAGAGTAAAGAGTAAAGAGTAAAGAGTAAAGAGTAAAGAGTAAAGAGTAAAGAGTAAAGAGTAAAGAGTAAAGAGTAAAGAGTAAAGAGTAAAGAGTAAAGAGTAAAGAGTAAAGAGTAAAGAGTAAAGAGTAAAGAGTAAAGAGTAAAGAGTAAAGAGTAAAGAGTAAAGAGTAAAGAGTAAAGAGTAAAGAGTAAAGAGTAAAGAGTAAAGAGTAAAGAGTAAAGAGTAAAGAGTAAAGAGTAAAGAGTAAAGAGTAAAGAGTAAAGAGTAAAGAGTAAAGAGTAAAGAGTAAAGAGTAAAGAGTAAAGAGTAAAGAGTAAAGAGTAAAGAGTAAAGAGTAAAGAGTAAAGAGTAAAGAGTAAAGAGTAAAGAGTAAAGAGTAAAGAGTAAAGAGTAAAGAGTAAAGAGTAAAAAGTAAAGAGTAAAGAGTAAAGAGTAAAGAGTAAAGAGTAAAGAGTAAAGAGTAAAGAGTAAAGAGTAAAGAGTAAAGAGTAAAGAGTAAAGAGTAAAGAGTAAAGAGTAAAGAGTAAAGAGTAAAGAGTAAAGAGTAAAGAGTAAAGAGTAAAGAGTAAAGAGTAAAGAGTAAAGAGTAAAGAGTAAAGAGTAAAGAGTAAAGAGTAAAGAGTAAAGAGTAAAGAGTAAAGAGTAAAGAGTAAAGAGTAAAGAGTAAAGAGTAAAGAGTAAAGAGTAAAGAGTAAAGAGTAAAGAGTAAAGAGTAAAGAGTAAAGAGTAAAGAGTAAAGAGTAAAGAGTAAAGAGGAAAGAGTAAAGAGTAAAGAGTAAAGAGTAAAGAGTAAAGAGTAAAGAGTAAAGAGTAAAGAGTAAAGAGTAAAGAGTAAAGAGTAAAGAGTAAAGAGTAAAGAGTAAATAAATGAGTTAATAGAAGATAGTATGTCTCTATATAGGCACAGTTTTCAATGAAAACAGAATTCAGAAAATTTCTGTTTAAGTGTTCCTGTTTCAAACCTGTTTTTTTTTCCGAAAATAGGATTCTGTAACTAAAACTGCTCTGTTGAAATTCATTAGTCAACTTGGATGGAAGACAATGTTTCATCTACCAAAATTGATTTATTATTAATTCATAGAGTATATTTTGTATTTAAGATTTGCGTGCGGGTTTTGCACTCAAAATAATCCAGTTTTCCCGAATTTTTCAAATAAATTCTGTCGATTTTAAAATGATGAGAAAAAATATGATTGCAAATAATAAAAATTGAGCTACAATTATTAAAATAATTCTCTTTTTCAATGATTTTTTATAAAAAAACTGTACAGATTCTAAGCATAGTTCTGAACGTAAGGTTGATGATCAGAGAAGAAACCGATTGATGAGCCATGCAGTTCAAAATTGCGGATGATTACGGCACAGCACATGCCAAAGCGCTAAAACACATAGCTGTCAGCAAGGCATATTAGTACGCCTGATTTAAGTCCCACATGCTCACACAATTTTCCGTTGCGTGAAAGCATTCCCGTAGACGGTGTTCTCCCACCATCGGCCAACGTCGACAGCGTTCGGTAGGATCGCGATTTTACCGCAAACTCGAATAACGTGCACTGGCGAGTGTGCAGAAATAATTAATTCGGTATGATGAAAAGTGGCAATTTTTCGCACGAAAACCATAATCAGTTTAGGTGATGCACCCCATTTCAGGTGCAGCCATGTACGGACGTGCTCCCGGGTGGTATGGTTCTGGGAAATTTCGCTCTGCGAAGATTCCTCTCACTTTTCAAGCAAAGTAATAGTTTGCCGACAAAAATTAGAGAAAATCATGCAAAAAAAAAGAATAGCTATCAAGACTTGCTAAGCTTCTGTATCATGTATAAAATTGTCTAATGTTTCTTTCCTCGCTTCTAGGTAACGACTCGTATCAAATAAACCATTTCATTCGATTTACACCTAATGTTTTCTCTTGTTAGACTTGAACGAACGCACATTTGGTTCGCAATGGCAGACACAATGGTTGATAAAATGTGAATCAAATGTGCGTTACTTACCGGTGCTAAATTTCCCTTTGGCAGTTTGTTCCCCCTCGTACCATCAGGGATTCACAACTCGTTTCAGCCCGATCAACAGAATCAACTGCCGAACCCCCGGGGGAAAAGATGTAGAACAAACTGGGCATGGAAATTGGACAAGTCACACAAATCTTCCAATCTTGAGCCGAAGGAAATTGATTCCTTTGGTTGCCGGTTTATCGTCGCCTCGGTGCGGAACTGATAGCTGAGCTCTGGAAAATAGAGCTCTAATAGAGCTGTGATGATGGAAATGTCCTTGAAGGGATAATGCACCTGAACCGGATTGACGGTAGGCAGGTATGTAATTGGGAAGTGGAACTGTGAAATGTGAATATAATTTATTTGGAAAGGCTTTCATGGAGATCCGATTTATTTGGATTCAAATTTTTTAAGCTCACTTATGTCAATCGAAGTGGTCGTGATTGGCGGAAAGCATGTTAATTGTATTCACACAATTGTGCGGTAGTTAGAAAACTGTAGGGACTTAAGTCTGATGAAAATCTGTAGTCAGCAGTTGCCTACTATTTCCAGCGTTGCCAAAATCGATGTATAATGTATAAACTGGAAGGTTTTTGCAATGACTGAGTGGAAACATATATTGGAGAAGCCAAAAGAATAAGAAACCCACAGAAAAGATGATTTCTTGGAAAAAGATACGCTCAGAGACAAGGCTCGAACCTGCGTTCGCTCCCTAAGCCTTCCCCAATAAATGTTTCCACTCAGTCATAGCAAAAACTGAACTTAGTTATGGTGACTTTACATCAAACCAACTAAAAAAGAATAAATAGTTTAAAATGGAAGTTTTGCAAAAAGATCATGTATACTTTAGTGTGAAAAGAGTGTAAAGATCCAGCTGAACACAACGTTGCAAGGCCATACTCTTATGTCCTTTCCAAACAGGAATCAGTTAGATGTTTTGTAGAACATAATAATATTGTTAGTGTTGAACATGAAAAAATTTCTATCGAAATTTATTGTTCATGGCAGAGTGTTTTTAGAAGGACCGCACAAAACGCTATCATGTTTATTTTATTTCAAGTTAAATTATTCTACTGGATAGGATTCTAGTTTTACTATATAACATAAAATCGAGGTACCCGCAGGAGACTATATGAAATGTAGACGAATCGATTTCACATAGTTCCAACGATCAAACAAAACTCGTTGAGCCGTTTTATCCAATTTTCCCCTAATAAAAATATTCAGCTGGACTTCATTTTCTAGTACTGGGATAGATCTAATACGTCCTTTCCTCATACTGAAAGGTCGTATTTGATTCATATTACGAATAAAATTCCAGCAACCCAGGTATGTACAGAAATAATGGATAAAATACCCACTCGGAATCCTAAAGAAGTTTTCCAATTTACCGGGAAAAATATGAGCGCGTTACTGTCGAGCCGCATCGTGCCAATTTTTGAAGGCATATATGTAACGAAAAGTAATACAATGCCTAGAGAACAGTTGAGAGAATCATAAAACTGTTTATTAAAATCTATAACATTTAGGCTGTGAACCATTTCGCGAAACTTTTGGTTAAAAACGCTCGAGAGCATGATTATTTTTGACAATTCGATAATTATTTTCCGGAACTGGAAAAAATCTTGCAGAACAGTTCCTATTTCTGAGCTTCAGAACAGTTCCTATTTCTGAGCAAAATAGACACAAATCACTTTCCATCCGTCAAACTTTGAATTGGGCGAAATTGTACTCTGTACTGTACTCTTCAGAGTAGTTTTTTGTGCTTTATCTGTTTTGTCGTGAATATGACTTACTTTACTATGGGGCGCCTTTTCAAAATTTACTCTCTGAGAGAATGATAAGTTTTTGATCGCGAATATCTCTTATTGTATCTAACGTATCAACATAATTTTTGCTACATGCCATCGGAAATATGATCATCAATTTATGATAACATTTTCAGTTGTATGAGATGATCTCAAATAATTCAAAATTAAATCAATTCTAGCCTGCGCAGTTAACTGAGCAGGAAGTAAAGCAAATTCCGGTTGTTTCAGGTCCAGAGCTCAGTTCCAGTTCCAATATCACTCTTCAAAGAAGATCGTTTGCTTCATCCTGCTGTTGGTCATTTGCATTGGAGCAAAATACAACACCAAGGGGACAACGATGGGAAACATTATGCAAAATCAGCCCTTCTAATGGCTACAAATGTTATCTAAAGTACTTCAAAGATTGCACCTTTGCAAATCGAAGATACAGATCTGTAATTTAGGTCAAATCCAGAACAACTTGAAGAGCCTTGTGAACTTTTCGCAGTGTGAAATTCGCACACAAACGAGTGCGAATAAAACCAGCATTTGACTGCTTGTCGTTCGAGAAAAAACGCTCCGAATAGTGTTAAATATCGCACATAATTCCACAATTATGTATGCTGCTATTGTGGTAGAAATTATTTGTAATCAATAAGTCAATCATTAGTTTAAATACTCCGTCACAATTCTGGAAGCGAAGCAGTTAAAGTTATGAAATTCACACTATCAACTAATACAAACAATTATCATCTTTATTCGTATTCACGTCCTCCAGTTATGACTGTGACATTACTCACCCGCTTTTTTATTTCAGTTTTGTTAATGATAAAGAATAAAAAATAAATTAATTTTTTTTTTGAACACCAAACGTCATATGTTTAACATTATTAACAAAACGGTTTTAGGACTTTCAATTTTGACATTTTCACATTGTGTTATATTATAACATTACTAGTGCACAAATCAAGCAACCAACATTTGCATTATTACAGCTAAATATTTCGTCTTTTGTGGTTTTATATCAGCTTTGCACTAGCATATAGACTGATAAACTTTTTAGAGCTGAGCTGAAGTAGATCGCCCGTAGTTGCACTTCGTGTTTGACCGAATGAGTGGAAATGTACAATGAAAACAAGAAAATGAAGCTTGAGCAGAGATGGCATTTCACCAGAGAGATACACGCTAGAGTCAGATTTTTGCCACACCGAGAATGAAAAAAACGAAGCACCGCACAAAGCGGAAAGCTCACTTCTTCTCAGTGTCGAATAGACTGCATTTAAGTGTGTGCTTGTGGTTAAAGCAGCTGGCGCGAGTGAAACACATTCTCTTCGCATGAATCGCTCACACGCGCTCTCGTCTAAATACACCCAAGTGATCACTGGCGCGTGATGTTGAGCGAACACTTCTGTGAACTTCAATTAATAGAGAGTAGATCTGGCCTTGCTATGAAAAATTTGCAAGGAAAACCGAAAATTTTACGATAAATTGTTTTATTTTGCTGATTTTGCGTGTCCACGCTTCATCTACGCAAACCATACAGCAGAGTGCTCACCGGCGTGTACACCTCTGTGAAAGTATCTGCATCCACCTCAGAGAATATATTAGCTAATGCTCTAGCACTTTGGTGCGATTCAGTGGAGGAGGTAAAAGGAAATAAACAAACGCACTCATGATGCGTGTACACTTTACACAACAGTGGTGTATAAATGTGAAAGAGAAGAGCTCTCGTTAAAGTTGTCAGTGCGAGGGTAGAAATTTTGCTTGCTCTTCGTCACACAGAGGAGATAGACATCTTTGAGCTTGAGAGAAGCAAATCATTTTCACTGTACATATCCACTCACTCCTAACTTTTTATTTGGGGGCCGGCATTTCAAGAATATTCTGTGAAATTTGCAAGCCTATCGGAACAAAACTCAGCAAATTATGAGCCTTTATCTTTGCTTATCGCCTTCTGCGAAAAAGTAAGAGCTCAGCATACAGGCCCAAGATTTCTGCTTCGATTGACTTAAAAACTTGACAAAACATTCTTGAAACATTCATTATAACAAACTATAAAAGAAAATATTATACCCTACGGACTCCCTTGAGTAATTAATTGTTTGCATCGATTTTATAGACTCAACTTTTATTGTTATTTCTGAGAGTATATTGAGGATAGATCTCATTCCTCAAGCTAACTCAAAAATGGCGCAAGTCGATATGGGACTGATATGTGAGTATGGGCAGTACAGTGGACACCGCAAATCATGATTTTTAAAAAGCGTCCTCAAAAATACCTTTTCACCGACATTTTTCTCAATATTTTTCCACGAAAAAATTACAAAATGGTGTTCGAATTATGCTTTTTATCATGCAAAAAATTGTTGAAAATCGCAAAAATGATGATTGAATGATCAATAACGACGCTGGCTACGACCAAAGGCTGTGCTACTGAGGGAAAGAAAGGAATGTTAGTCCGATACTCGTTGTTTCTAGAGACCACGGGTATCTCCACGAGCATCACGGGATAGGAGATTTGTTAGTAGGGAGGGAAAGCGATCCGGATATGTTTTGGTAAACAGTATGAGCTCAAAAAACCTGATTTTCGATACTCAGGAGAAATATAATAAGTAAGAAAAATATAAAATATCTCCAAGGAACGATCTCACCAGTATCCCTTTTCTTACACTCGCTCTGCTGTCAACAACGCGAGATGAAACACGACTACTGAAAGAATAAAATAAAAACACTCACAAATGGGTCCTCTGCGGAACAAACCCTAGAGCCTTAGTCTGAATGACACGATCGACTTGTAAACTTTCACACATACCATAGAAATCCAACAACACCGACAATGACATACAAACGGCGCTTCGATCGGTTAACAGGTTAACAACGTTGAATTTTGGGGCGGTAAATTCTCAGTTTCCGCCGCTTGAGCATCTTTGGATTCGCGGATCAACATTATTCAATGAATAGCACTCTCACTACTGAACACACACTGGCCACACCTGCACTATTACTAAAAATAACTGTTTCAACCAAATTTTTAACTATACGTATCAAACAACAAATTGAAATTATACTTTTTCGAGGGCAGCACCAGGACACCGCATCGCACTCCCAGTGATGCCAACTCTCCTCCATGTAGACTGATAAGCTTTTCAGATAAGATTTTTAGACAAAAAAAATCGATCAGAAGCTCACTGCTGAAAAGTTTAGTACTGATTTTTTGACAGCGCGATTCTCACTGAAACTGATTTTGCATGGCGAAAAATCAGTTGTGAAAAGTTTACTAGCGATCATTCTTCTCGATGATATTTATAAGAAAAGTTTGCACATTGAATATATCGGATATGATTCTTGAACAGAAGATTTTTGTGAAATGAATTTTCTTAGTTATATCTCAACTCTTTGCAGAATACAAGATGAAAAAATTCACCGATGAAAAAAAAACTGAATCTTTCTGAAAAAGTTAAGTGGTTGAATGGGTGGTTGATAAGTGATAAGTGAATCAAAAGTGATGATGTATTTGAAATTTATTCGGCACTACATTATCAATAAAAGCAGCAAGTGCTGTGATTAATAATAGTTTAATTAAAAATAAAAACATCAATCAAACAATCATAAAGCATGTAGCATGTAGCTGATTGAAAATATTTGCCATATTATTTAGCTTGAATAACGTACGCTGAAGTAACAGGAGCGCAGACTACCGCTATGCCAATTCAATCGCGCCATTTAAACATTGCGCCTACTGTGTGCTTACAATGCTGTGCTCCTGTTACTTCTATAAATCAAATTCATGCTAGTCAGCTGGAATGATAACAGCCTTTCGTCGCTATAATCACTAATTGGAACGTGACAAAAATAGGTTTGTTTATATTAACCACCCCACGTGCATCGTAAATATTGCAGTCATTATTTTTCAGTTGCGCCTCAGTTGCGAATTTATTCAGTAGAGATTTGTGGGAAAATCTCAAAACGTTTCGAGCAAGGAAAGGCCAAGATCTTTGAATTTGAAACATTGATAGATTTTTTTTAGCAAATCTAATTTTGAAGTTTTTGATCAAATAATTTCGTCTCTCAAAAGTCGATTCGAAATTCTGCGCGATTTTTCATACTACTGGAAAGATTTGCAGCTAGTCAGTCAGCAGATATCGTTGAAACTGGGAAATTTTATGTGAACGATTTTGACAAGGAAAGGTCACTCAAGAAATTTGACAAGGAAAGGTCACTGGATAAAAGGACTGGTTCCAGAATTTGTGCGTTTCGTTCATCTACTTCTTACAGTACCAGGATTATCTTGTTCGAATGAACGAAGTTTTTCGGTTCTTCGCAGGTTAAAATCGTACTCAGGATCAACAATGTTGCAAGATCGACTCAACAACGTGGCTATTTTACATGTCTATCGGGTCATAATCGACAAAGTCAATTTAGAAAAAACTTCCCAACTTCCCTGCGCAGCTCTGTGTTTGCATTGGGCAAACGATTTCATGTATATATCAGTGGAAATAAGCAACTTTTTTGATTTATAGTCAGTGTTACCTTTTCATATCACATAATTATCACATATTTATAATTTATTACAATAAATTTTGAAACGAATGATTTTTGATACCATAAATTTCGGTTTTACTTAGAAATGAAAAATATCTTCATCGTTATTAGGATCGTTCTAATGCTAATATGTGTTCATTAAAGTTCAAATGGCACTTACTGATATGATGGTATAAGTGACGTGAACGTCAAAACTGATAACCGCTCAATTTTCTCGGATATGGATTATTCGATATTAATATTTTTATGCTCGTCAGTCGCATCGAAATTCCATGCTTCGTAATTTATTTGAAAGTTATTCGGTAATACCGTCGTGGTGGAGTAATATCATGAAAAACAGTTAATAATATTAACATAAATGCTGCAATGAATAATAATTATAATGATAAGAAGATCAGATCCATCACAAAGCATGCTATGAATCTGATTATTTTTACCCTATTTAGCTTGCATATCCTACACAGAAGTAACAGAAGTGCGGGATTTTGCTACGCCAATTCAGACGTTGCGTCAAATGCTGCGCTCCTGTTACTTCTATAAATCAAATTCATGTCAAATAGCGTTTTATTGGGTTTAATCTAAATAGTGCATGAACATTATCATCAGCATTAACCAGCTGGAAGTAAAACAAAGTCTTTTGCCTCTATAATCACAATTTGGTGTGGTACTTTTTTTTACTAATTTTGCAATTTTCCCAATTTGCGCACCCTCGTGCATATAAATTGACAACAATCATTGATGTACATGCTCCTCTAATATTCCCTATCACCCATAACTAAACTTCGCAAAAAAAGTCTCATTGACACTCGTTATCCTTAGTTAAAAATTCCTGTAGAATTACTATTGTCACTAATTTTCACACCTCTCAACAATTTTAGACGTCAATCAATCGGCACTCATGTCTGATCTTGCTCATATGTGATTTTCTTCCACAATGTTCGAAGCTGCGAGCGTACGAAGCGTTGTACAATCATTTCTTTGAAAAGTCGTCGAAAAGTTGATCCAGACCAGAGTTTCGGTTCCGGTATTAAAGCGCGATAAGTGAAAAATTTTCATTTACAAGAGTATTTTTGCACAAACGATGGTGAAACGAGGTGCAAATTTTTATAAAACATATTGGTAAATTCATCTAGTTGGCAGACATTGTTAGTTAGTGGATATATAAATCTACTTTGAGATTACTAGTCTCCGGTTTCCGCTTCCGAAAGGACCGGTAATATAGAAGACAAGCTCCAAAAATTGAACTCATTTCGATTTATGAACAACGGTTAACCCGATTTCCATAAAACATGATTCAAATTGAAGCAAAAAGTGTCAAAACTTCCAAACTGGTGTACAAAACGATGCAAAACCGGTAAGCATCGGTTTGTGCTGGTACGGAAGAAGAAAACACCACCGCCTAGCACACAGCGCGCTTTGTTTAACGGTGTATGGCGTGCAGGGTTGCCACATTTAAATCTATAAAAAATGACATAACTGTTTACAAATTGAAAAGGTTATGGTAGTTTATACCCGAAGAAAGTAATTGATTTTATTCAAGTCTGAACAAAAGTTTTTCGACAAAATCTTCTAGTGATGTTTTTGAAACTATAAGTAATATGACCAAGGCATCATTACAGCATTAGGTGGATTAAAAAAGATCGGACCAAAAATGATCTGCCGGGCCTGCTTCGAAGTAAAGTAAGCAATACTGAGAAATTGATGATCTATATTCGGCTCTCGATTTTCCGGAACTGCAGTAATTGAGAAAAATGTTTTTTTATAAGTCATAATGTAAAAAGTTATTTACAGCTGATGAATAAATTCTTCCTCCTTGCAGGTCCTGTAGGGGTCAACCACTTTTCCAAAAAAAGGCGTGTAAATAATCAGCGGTTAACTGAAATTTTGGCCAATGAAAACCATAAGGAAACTCTTCGCACCCAATTGATTGCGATTGAATTTGTAAGCAAATTAAAATACAACACTAACAATCGCTCGTAAAAGTATCCCAGTGCGTTTCGTTTTTTTTCTCTTTTTTCAGGAACAGCATGACTTGAGCAGACCGAGTTCAGTGGGTGGCAAACCGCCGCATCGACTTCTGGTCTTACTGCCAACCGACCGACAGAACGACCGCCACTGATGCAATTTCTCAAAAGTTCGCAAGAACAAAAGAACCTCGTCAGTAGTTGAGCAGTAGTGCCGTTTGAATGTTTGCTTATCCCATCCTCTCATGCGAGCGGTACCATAATGCAATGAAAGGAAGCAAACATCGCATTGTCACATTCATGTCCTGTTGAGTTTCACATACAGACATTCGGAACCTGTCGTCACATTAGTTGTTATTGACTGGAAACTATTCGTCAAACTCGAAAAGATGTGTACTTGCTCCTTCCTATGTATTTTTTTTCCTGGTTGCTCTCATTCCAGGACTTCGCACCAAGGATTACGAGTAGACCACACCGAGGCGACCTAACAAGGATGAAGCAATATTTCGCAACTTCTGGTTGCTTGCAGAAGATTCCTTCGGACGACAACGGGTTGCTCCTTTGATGAAGGCACTAACTAAGGCTGTCAGGCAACACATGAAAGTTGTCGTCCTCGTTCCGGAAGAACGAAGTGGGAAGCTGCGGGAAGCGAGATAATTAATGGCTCTTCGATACCCGCACATATATCTTCGAATTGGGAGTGTGTTCGCTGTACGTATTCATTTCGGACGCAAAACAGATCGACAAGTCGGCAGCTACCGGAGTTTGTCGGCCTCTTCAAGACAACCCTGCCGCCACCACCACCGCCGCCACCGCCACCGCTGGACCGTTTTATCTCGATCATGCTGACATGTTCCTTTCTGGACGCTTCGGGTGATCCTGGTCCTTGTTTGTCGGTCCGGGAAACCGAGAGAGCATGAGTTGGAATTCATTTATTTGATTGGATTGTGTTATCGGAATATTATAATAGGCGGAGGCGAAGGAAGGGTGTTGAGAAACAAAATGATCTAGGTGTGTGTTGCTGTTGCTGTTATCGGCGCCGGTACGGCATAAAAAAACAGTTTAGAGCAATTCGTTTTGTGGCTAAACAGAAGTAAGAAAAATGAGAAAGCTTCGTTACTACCCACAGGCAAGGACATTAAGCCGAAACCGGTAATTTGATTTGATCGTAATGAATATGCGAATCCGCCCGCCCAGCCCGGCTAGGTAACACTTAAATCAATCATCATTTACATCCCATTCAGTTGGCATGGGGATTCGATTCGTGCGGTAGAGCGGCAACATTTTGCGAATCACGTCATGGATGACTTCCCGGTCGGAGTGGACCGGCAGAGAGGGTAATTGATTTTTGTACAGTTAAACCGTTTAATTTGGAAACGGAAAACCTAAATACGTTCAGCCGATGGGAGAATGGTTGCCAGGATGTTTTCAAACTGTTTGTTGGGATCCTCTCGAGTTCAAAATTCTAGGAAATACGCTTACCATGCTAGGCTGCGAAACATAGTACAGTGACATAATGAAGACTAAAAGAGGCTTATGAGAGTGATATTTTTATTAAGGATCGTCAGTGCATAGCAATTCAATTTAAAGTAAATATTGCATTAATGTAGAATTATGGTTGAACTCGGTTCCTGCCTTGCCCAGGCTTATTCTATTTTTATTGTCTTTTCAAACCATAGGTTTAATATTGCTAATCCATGATTGCTTTGTAAGGATGACAATCATATTAACAAAATTCATTCGTTTTCTATACCAATAAACAATCTTTCTGTAACGGTTGAACTGACTATATTGTTCCACATACCTTCCATAGCAGTTACCGATCGTAAGTTCTTCTACGATGGTTCCGAGTAACAGTTTTCCGCTTACAGAAACATTTGAGGACTCTGCATACCAAGGGTTCCGGAAGTTTTTTTTTGCAAGTGACTTCATGTTCAAAATGAAATGAAACATAAGACCTCGATAGTCAAATTCGTTTTAGTTGTAAGCATAAATACGTCTTATTTTAATATGGGGTCCCGTTCCAAAATTCGCACTGTGAAAAAATGAAAATAAACTTAATGCACCAATACATTTGTTTCAAAAAATTGATTCTGAATTTTCATATATTCAACGAATTATATATATAATTCTTTGTTTTTTTTTTATATTTTACTTTCTGTTAGCTCCGCCTTTATGGATGTAAATGGGTTATGTCGCGAATATTAAACAAAGCGTAGCCTCGTTATTACATTTTATTTTTGTGGAATTTGACCTTCTGTTTCAACAGACTTCGCAGCCGATTCATAGCGTACAGAATCATTGCATGGCTGGTGCTACGATCCTACTGACACTAAGAATCCTTTCCAGCCGGGGCTCGAACGTACGGCAACTGGCTTGTAAGACCACTAACACCGCTAACTCGGGTGCGAATATTAGCATCTGTTAAGCGCTAGCACCAGTACGAAATCTTTAGTTTATCGGAAGCGTTGTTTTGTTATTTTGTTGAGGATTGCACAGCTGACTTGAGACTTCGCGTAATTCCATTCAATTTAGTAATTCCATTCAACTGCTAGTGCTAGGATTAATCGGAGACGAAACACTTCCTCTTATTACTCGTGATGAGTAGGAATTATACTTCTTTTAAATGTTTCGTGTTTAACTTGTCAGTTTAACTTAAACCAGTAGTACAGGTTTAAAAGAAAGCGTGCTCGATTTTTTGAAACCTGAAAGATATTCATTTTAAACCAACACTACAATTATTGATTAAACAAATTGTGTAATCGCTACCATACACACCTTCTGAGCATTTTTGGACCCATATTCTTCGAGTAGTTGATGGACGGACGCAGTTAAATTTCTCGAAGTGGTGTTTGCACCAGTTAGGAACTCATAATTCTCAACACCTGTTCGAACGTGTTCGCATCTGGAGAGATACTGAAAGCCAGTTCGTTGTCGTGTTTTCAAGAAGTCTCAGAAATTCTAACTCACTTTTACTAGGAAAATGATAAACAGCTCAAACGACAACATTATGTCGATCTGTCTGTGCTCTGAATGATCGATATAATGTTACATTTCTTGCATCACACAAAGTTTCAAACTTTCCGATTGATTATTCTCAATGTTTTGAGTAACTAGGGTTTTGCCTTTCTCTATAGGAAGGAAATATAATTTCTGGAAAATCGGCTTTCGAACGGAGCCTCGAGGTCGCATAGAGTAATTCCAGGAATGAGTAGACGAAAAAGTGACAAAATCCGAATCGACCATCTCCAATTTGGATGAAACTTTGCACATGGTTTCAGTATGCCAAACCATAAGTTTTGAACCGATGGAGAGGTCAATCCGACTCACGACTGATTTTTAAAAATGGCGTATGTATTTTTGCATTTCACAAAAATTGCCTCTTTCAAATCGTTGTAACTCGGAAACCGTTAATTGTACAAAAATGGCGTCCAGGAAGAAGTTGCAGGGAATCGATTGGGCACTCTAAAAAAATATACACTGAAAAATTTTTAGATTTTTTTTCTCAATAATTACAAAATAATCCGGAAGAGTTAAACAAAAAAAAAACAGGGTTTTAAATTTTTCTGATAATTTTTATTTTAAAACTGTTATTAAAACCTGCAGATATACGAGGTCAGTTCAAAAAGTTCCCGGAATTTTTTAATTGCGCGCGTCTGGAGAGTCCGGTGATCAAAAATTTTTTTTATTGTGTTGGTACATATGTCCCTAATGTATGGTGAAATTTTCAGCTGTATTCATTGTTTACATTCTGTCTTGTAGCGGCTGGTGTAGACGTGTTTTGTTGAGCTCGGCGATTTTTGGTAGTTTAAACAATGGAAGAATTGAAGAGTCAAAGAATTTGTAATAATTTTTGCGTGAAAAATGAAATAAAGTGTAACCAAGTGTGCGAAATGTTACAAAGAGCCTACGGTGAGTCTGCTATGAAAAAAAACAAGTGTTTACGAGTGGTATAAGCGTTTCCAAGATGGCCGCGAAGACGTTGAAGACGACGAACGCTCCGGTCGACCCAGCACGTCAATAATCGATGAAAATGTGGGAAAAGTGGAAAAAATGATTATGGATGATTGCCGAATCACTATTAGAGAAGTTGCTGATGAAGTTGGCATATCAGTTGGCTCATGCCATCATATTTTTTCAAATGTTTTGGGCATGAAACGAGTGGCAGCAAAATTCGTTCCAAAACTGCTGAATTTTGATCAAAAAAACAAACGCATTACCATCGCTCAGGAGCTGTTAAACGACGTCAACGACGATCCAAATTTACTTGAAAGGGTCAGATATCGCTCCGTGTGATTTTTTCCTGTTCCCAAAGTTGAAGAGACCCATGAAAGGACAGCGTTTTTCATCGATTGAAGAGATAAAGGCAGAATCGCTGAGAGTGCTACAGAGCATTACAAAAAGTGACTATCAGGGGTGTTTCGAAGACTGGAAAAAACGCTGGCATAAGTGTATTATATCTAGGGGGGATTACTTTGAAGGGGAGCATATAGATGTAGACGAATAAATAAATATTTTTTTAGAAAAATGAGAATTCCGGGTACTTTTTGAACAGACCTCGTATGGCTATACCATGCGTGTCTTTTTAAAAATGAAGAAGTTACAGCTAAAACAGTTTACGGGTGCATGCAAATGATCAAATTCTTCTCGTTGTAATTCGGAAACCGTTAATCGTACAAAAATGACGCCCAGGAAGAAGTTCTACAAACCATTCAATTCATAACTCAAGTTCGCTTTCACATATCATTAAAGTCAGCAGAGATGTCTATCTCCTCTGTGTGACGAAGAGCAAGCAAAATTTCTCCCCTCGCACTGACAACTTCAACGAGAGCTCTTCTCTTTCACATTTATACACCACTGTTGTGTAAAGTGTACACGCATCATGAGTGCGTTTGTTTATTTCCTTTTACCTCCTCCACTGAATCGCACCAAAGTGCTAGAGCATTAGCTAATAAATTCTCTGAGGTGGATGCAGATACTTTCACAGAGGTGTACACGCCGGTGAGCACTCTGCTGTATGGTTTGCGTAGATGAAGCGTGGACACGCAAAATCAGCAAAATAAAACAATTTATCGTAAAATTTTCGGTTTTCCTTGCAAATTTATCATAGCAAGGCCAGATCTACTCTCTATTAATTGAAGTTCACAGAAGTGTTCGCTCAACATCACGCGCCAGTGGTCACTTGGGTGTATTTAGACGAGAGCGCGTGTGAGCGATTCATGCGAAGAGAATGTGTTTCACTCGCGCCAGCTGCTTTAACCACAAGCACACACTTAAATGCAGTCTATTCGACACTGAGAAGAAGTGAGCTTTCCGCTTCGTGCGGTGCTTCGTTTTTTTCATCCTCGGTGTGGCAAAAATCTGACTCTAGCGTGTATCTCTCTGGTGAAATGCCATCTCTGCAAGTCAGTCGATAAAACAAAACCCCTTACGTTCGGGACGAAAGAAACCTCGAAAATGAGTGAACCAAACGAACAAGAGCTACCGCCGACACGAAAGAATACAATTGTTGTTGACTTCAGGCAGTGCAAAATTCGACCTTCGATACGAGAACTTGAAGGTTTGCTTAAGGAACAAATGCATCTTGACATTAAACGTGTGCATTTACTTCAATGCAATAAGACAAATAATGTTGTTTATATCCAGTTCTTTAAAGAGTTGGATGCAATTCAATTCGCTGAAGACAATAATAATGTGCACTATGTGGAGCATGAAAATATCAAGTACAACATTCCAGTATATATGGAAGATAGTGCTATAGAAGTGCGTGTGCATGATCTTCCCTCAAGCGTCATCGATCCTTATATTCGCAAAACTATGTCCCAATACGGAGAGATTCTCTCTATCGAAAAAAAAGTGGAACTTTTCCCCGGTATTCTTAATGGCGTACGTTTGTTACGCATGCGCTTGAAGAGGCCTATACCTTCTTATGTAACTTTCGGTCAGGATACAAGAATCTCGTGCAAATCACTTGCTACCTATGACAATCAGATGGCCACATGTCAATATTGCCAAAAAGCTGTTCACTACGGTAAGCCATGTGATAAACTGGACAAGGAGACAACCATACCAAAGGACAACGGTGCTTCCTTCACACCAACCCCAAGCAACCCCAGTAAACCTGTGACAGTCACCAACAACAGGGAAGTATCCGCTTCAACGAAACCATCCAACGTATCCCCTATAAAACAAAGTACACCAGCTGCAGTTAAGGTAGCGCTTCGCCGTGGTCATGTCGAAGTGAGACAACCCACTGCTTCCCCTTTGCTTTGTCGCCGAAATTTTACCCTAAATTGCAAATTTCTCCAATACTAACCCGATTCACGAAAAATCAAAAACATACGATTGTAGGTAAATGATTTTACTATGCATTTGGCGAAAAATATCAGTTAGCAAGCTTTTCTTTCGCGAGATTTCGTGCGATTTTTTTTTGAAAATTTTGTTTTCTTTTTTCCTTTTCTCGCTATAAACAACTCGCATATGTAGGGGATGTGCTTCGTTTTCAACAAAGCGGCAAAGCTAGTAGCGATGAAAATCATTACTGATTTCTGGTTCTACTGAAACATGAATAGAAATTATTTTACAAAGCAGTAACACTAACATAACTCGCACGAAATCTTTCGATAAACACGTTTTTCAGGCACAATTAATACGAATCGATAGAAAAAATAATTATCTAGAATCGTATGTTCTTGGAATTTCCGTTTTCTTCCCCCTTTTCTCACAGTTTTTCGTAAAGTGCGTGAAACCACGGGATAGGCAGCGAACTCCCGTGACCACGGCGAAGCGCTACCTTAACAGCTTACCATCCAACCAACCAGCAACTGCAAACAATGTACAATAAGGCGCACCTACAGCAACTAGCAACGAAATCAACAACAATACCACGGCAATGGATGACGAGAAGAACCACGACCAAGCTGCCCCTCAATCCTCACTGGAGGGAAATGGAAGCTCCTCTCCCCCTAGAAAAAGGGGATCCAATATAAAAAAAATTTCAGCTAAAAACTCAGCTCAATCGTCCACGTAAAGCTTGTACGCAAATAGGCCTGAATAAAAAATATCTTTTATAAAAAAAAATTCATAACTACTTAACTTCTCAAATGACGCAATATTCCATTCGTACAGAAATTTACTGGCTCCCAGTGTAATTTGCACTCGGTTAGCAAGTGAGATTGTATGAATTTATATGCACGATTTACCAGCTAAGCATATATGTGCTTCTGTGGCTCAGTCGACTAACTGGTGTGCTTTGTGATCTAATGTTTTTCGGTTCAAGTCGCGTTGTTGCTGTTGATCTTTTGATTTTTATTCCATTCGTTTTAAAACCATGTCATTTTCAAATCACACAATTTTACATGTTCTTGAAAATAAATTCGTGTGAAATATGACGCTCCATTTATGTGCATCTGAAAAGATGTAAAATCACAAGAATTTTTCGAACTGTGTGTATAATATGATCACTGAGATGTGTTAATATCGTTACCAAAACTCACAACAGCAATTGCTTAAGCCGTAACGACGGTGTTGAAGGAGTAAGCAATATGTCAAAGGAAAAGCATCGCTCTGATTGGTCAGTCGATGCAAAAGCGAAGCTGTTGGAAGCACTCGAATCTATAAATAGAAGCGAAATTATAGCTAACGTTTCATTCCTACGCGTAGCATGCTAGAGGTAGGTTGTTGCTAGACAGCAAGACTAAAAGTTCCATAAAACGATTTGAAGCTTTAATTGGTATGCTCTGATCTTGTGTCATGCATGCTCGGATGAAATTCCATGTTATGTAGTTTTGCTTGCGAAGTTGACAACTACCCCAGGGTAAATTTTGAGTGCTTAAGATCAATTTTTAATTTATATTAGATGAATTCGATTGATAATGAGAAAAAGTTTATCACTTCGACCGAAATCGCAGAATGGTAAAGAAACTAAAAGTTCACATAAATTTTTCCGCATTTTTTTATTGCTTGCGCGCTGCTGTTTCGTATTGAGGTGGTGTGAGAAATGTACGGTGGGCACGGTGGCATTATATCGTGAGCAAAAATTACATATAAAATAATGACGCGAATTTATGCAGCATTGGGTTTTGTGTTGAAATGAAAACGAGTTGAATACGAGGTCTGTTCAAAAAGTACCCGGAATTCTCATTTTTCTAAAAAAATATTTATTTATTCGTCTACATCTATATGGTCCCCTTCAAAGTAATCCCCCTTAGATATAATACACTTATGCCAGCGTTTTTTCCAGTCTTCGAAACACCCCTGATAGTCACTTTTTGTAATGCTCTGTAGCACTCTCAGCGATTCTGCCTTTATCTCTTCAATCGAAGAAAAACGCTGTCCTTTCATGGGTCTCTTCAACTTTGGGAACAGGAAAAAATCACACGGAGCGATATCTGGTGAATAAGGAGGTTGGTGCATGATTAAAGTCTTGTTTTGCGTTTGTTTTTTTGATCAAAATTCAGCAGTTTTGGAACGAATTTTGCTGCCACTCGTTTCATGCCCAAAACATTTGAAAAAATATGATGGCATGAGCCAACTGATATGCCAACTTCATCAGCAACTTCTCTAATAGTGATTCGGCGATCATCCATAATCATTTTTTCCACTTTTCCCACATTTTCATCGATTATTGACGTGCTGGGTCGACCGGAGCGTTCGTCGTCTTCAACGTCTTCGCGGCCATCTTGGAAACGCTTATACCACTCATAAACACTTGTTTTTTTTCATAGCAGACTCACCGTAGGCTCTTTGTAACATTTCGCACACTTGGTTACACTTTATTTCATTTTTCACGCAAAATTTAATACAAATTCTTTGACTCTTCAATTCTTCCATTGTTCAAACTAACAAAAATTGCCGAGCTCAAAAAAACACGTCTACACCAGCCGCTACAAGACAGAATGTAAACAATGAATACAGCTGAAAATTTCACCATACATTAGGGACATATGTACCAACACAATAAAAAAAATGTTTGACCACCGGACTCTCCAGACGCGCGCAATTAAAAAATTCCGGGAACTTTTTGAACAGACCTCGTACAATAAAATGAGTATTGTAAGAAATCGTTTATTTTCTAAGTAACTGTCATTTATAATGCTAATAATGTCCAACTCTGTTGAGTTCAATGCATTGATGTTGCTGAAGCAATAATGCTGTGTAATATCGTATAACAGGTATTATTTTAGATTGCAGCAATTTTTATAGCAAAACTATAACTTCATCATTGACAAGCTACTGAATGAAATGAATACAAGCCAAGTATTATCGTTCATTAACCTGTGATACAAACAATGTGATAAAAATTGAGAGTCAGCTTCGAGCCAGTCAGCGTGGAAAACTTATTGGAATTCATTGGTTTTTTCAATTATTATGAATACAATGAATCAACGCTTGATTTTCCTTTCAAAATCGATTGAATAATAAGGAACTACGAAATAACTTTATATTCAATTTCGTGCCCCAAATATGTGCTTGAGAAAAGATTCACTAAATAATTTTAACTGCATGGTAAGATGAACTATTAGTTATATTTGGAATGTATTCCAATAATGTAATCTAGGAAATTATTAAACTATTGATGATTTCTGGCACCAGAGGCCATCTTCGGTTCGTTATCGTTGAAATAGACATTTCTAGACTTATCAAGCTATAATTCCGAAAGTCGCTTCCGAAAAAAAAGTGAATGGTAGTTTATAGTACTATAAAGTTTGTTCATTTCAATCTAAGTTTTCAAAACCCCAGCTAGTGATCTCCGAGAAAATGTAGTGAACTTATCATTGCACGCACATGAGTCGACCTTTTTGGCTTGGTTTGAAATTTCTTCGGCTGTGTATGTGAATATCAATTTTTTGCATCAAACCCAGTTGATAACAATAAAAAACACATAAGTGATTGTAAATGAATCAAATTTCAGCATTGTTTTATTGTATTAGATTATAAACAACTCGAATAGATATAGCGGATAAAATTTTGCGCGCATTTTATGACGCTACATTTCACCTTAATATCAAAATCCGTATCGCAAGTATGTACAAAGATATAATTGCATACGTTTGGGATATTGGTGTAATTTTGACGGCTATAAAACAAATACAAATCAAGACAAACAATGTTCGGTGTTGGTTTCTAATCAAGATCAATCTAAGCAGACTCTCGTGCAATTGCGGATTCAAATGTGTGACGATTGATTGAACTGTTTGATTGTAGAACATTAGAAATTTTGGTTGTCTTGTTCCACATCAATGGCTCGAACAACCCCATGGGGCTGATCTTTGTAGTTTTTCTAATATTGTACATATGTTAGACGAACAAATAAATAACTATTTTGAAACCAAGCTCTAGCAATGTTCTATTTTATTTATAAAGAGAATGAACATATCTATGAAAAGTGGGTCAATTTGTGAATCAATTTAAGAATAATTTAAAAGCAAAACGTTTCCATCCTCAGTCACAACGCAAAAAAAAAACCATAATGTGAACAGAAAACTTTGAATCACGTGGTAATCCTACTTTCTTTGTAACCCCTTGGCACCCGAAACCTTATTCCTGATCCGCAAAGTTTAAGAGTGTGAAAAATGTAATTGAATACGATTCACCAGCTTTCGCATGCAGGACTTCCCTCGCTTTATCTACGTTGTCCTGCTCCATCAGGAACAACTTCAGCTTCCATCTCGTGAGTTTTGGAAGTTGGATTCCGGTAGTATCATGCAAATGAAACTACACTGATTGTGTTGGATACCGCTTACCCCGCCGCTGACAGTTTTTTTTCCAGTTTTCCGTGCATCGAACGTTGAACGTTGTTGAATTGCACGAAAGCGTGAACAAATTATAGCAATTCCGGCGGCTTGGTTGCGTATCCCGTCCCGTCCTGGTGCGTCCCAACCCAACCAATCAGCAGACAAAGTGTTGCCAGCAATGCGGCGCGCTTACATATAATCAAATTAGGTGGCCGACGATCCCTAGCCTTTTATTTATGCAATGAAGCCGCTGCACCAGGGCCGGTTCCGTTGCTCAAATGAAGACGAGAGGCTGACGGGACGGGAAGTGAGTTTGCTTCGCGGTAGCAGCCGGTCCTGGCGATCGCTGGGGAATCGAAGAAACAATCAGAGATGATATATCAACATAATTATTCAACAGGAAGACTTTGATACACGATTCCGATGAACGCATCTTTTGATTATTGAGTGTCTTGATATGAGTGGAAATTGAATTTTTGTAAAAGTCAATTGCATATAAAAATACTCAATAAATATACACAAGTTCGCACAATTATTTAATTTTTTGTCGTACAATGTTACCGATAGCACACACTAAAAATGTCAACTTTTGTCTGTGCCAAAAAAAGCGAAGAGTAAACATACAATTATTAATGAGAAAAAACAATGCGATTCCAAGTAATAGCGATTGACCTTTTCGGGTTAGCAATTTGTAACCGAATGTACTCGTGGTTAAAATTTCTCAGTCTTCTTACCCAGAAATCAAGGGACCATTTTGCGCCGCTTTCCGTTTCGTGTTGCGGCATAGAGGAAATATTTTCCGCATCAATGCTTCTTCCGTCTTCCCACACGAACGACGGAGAGGTCGCATTGCGGACGCGTGTTTCGAGCAGAACCGATTATTATGAGAAATGTTGCACGATCCAGTTTCTGGGCACGTATTGACATTTTCGACGAAGATTGATGATTTCAATGACTGCCTGAAAATAGATAAAGCCGACTAGTACAACTCCTTATCGGCGGGTGAGTTGTTCTTTAGTGTATTCGAACTTGTGAAAAATTAAGCCTGTTAAGAAAAATGTATTGTTTCTAGAACCTCCTTAAAGTTATTAACATTTCTTCAACAAAACGCCAAATCTTTTCTCTTTCAGCATCTTCTCCCGTCGTCATTAGCCAATCAACGGCACCACTCATGTGTTCGAACTGATAAATTCTCCGTGTCGAATGAACTTTTTTTGGGCAAAGCAAACGATCACACTGCCGTCGAAGGACCAAACAAACCCATCGGAGCCTTATTGAGCAACGTAAATTAACTGTGGCCAACGATTGTCCCTTTTGTGCCGAGAGAAAATAGTACAGAATGGCAAAATCTTATCCTGCAACAATGCGAAAGAAAGCCATCGGCCCTTGAAATGGCTCTAGCATCCATGGCAATCGTGAAGACTGCCGGCACACAGGGACGAGATGCAATTGCTTATTATCTCGTTGCAGCTCCGGTATTGTCTTGCACATATCCATATGGGAATCACGTATGCATTCGCCTGAACGCTACCGTATCTATATGTAGATGCACATAGCGGAAAGCCATCCGAACATTGGTTGGTAGGATTATAGAGGGTAGCTTTCGAAGAGAAGATTTGTTTGTCAGAGAAACAATTAAATTTTAAGTGGAATTACGGTAGATCAGCTGGATGCTGCTCTTTCTACATCGTGAAGCTCTTTTCAGTTGAAATGCTCATTCTTTTTTAAACGGGTTTTGTCATTTTTTCTATAGAATGTGCAATAATTGAAGCATACCGTCTATGCAATGGTTAATAGAGATGCAATGAGACAAATTGGAAAATTAGTTTTTTGTTCGAAAACTATTCTTGTTGCACGCCAACTGCTGTTTATTGTTTGACAAAGCTATTATTATTATTATTAATACTCAAATCCAAAAATGAGAGACAAATAGAACACTTTCAATGCCACAGTCTACTTTCATTTCCAATCTGCGTATTGTCAACACAAAAATTATAATTTTCAGAGAATTCCCAAAAACCAAGTAAGCACCGAAATCGTATCTTACTCTGAAAAAATAAAGGAGGCAACGAATCATGGAACAAGCAAGGGCTGGACGATCGAAGGGGCAGGTTGGCCGAGTGGCTTTTCTGAAATTATGCGACATCTATACTGCTTTACCTTTTTTTTCATAAATATAAAAACCTGTTTTCATCCACCTAATGGTGTAATGATGCCTCTCTCATATCAATCATACTGTCATATATAATACTGTGGTATTCTTCCAAATAATTTTCTTCGATTCTTAAAAGAATAGCCGAAATCGGTTTGTTTGATCGTCTACTGATAAAAAACTATCAATTGGAGAAGATTTAGAATTATTTCACGGTTTTTCGCCATTTTCAGTGATGGCATAAAATTTGTAACTCACTTTACCATATATTCCCGAATCCAGAAGTCGGATCCGGATAAAATTCAGAAACTACGGACTGCAGGACTTTTCATTTGAACCTAAGTTTGTGAAAATCGGTCGCGCCATATATGAGAAAAGTTAGAACACATATTTTCTTTTTTTCGCACATTTTACCTCATAACTCTAGAACCAGAAGTCGGATTCAAATCATATTCAGAAATTTTGTATGGGACAACAAGACCTTTCATTTGAATTTAAGTTTGTGAAAATCAGCCATCTCCGAAAAAAGTTAGTGCACACACATACATACACACACGGGCATTTTTCGTACTCGACGAACTGAGTCGAATGGTATATGACACTCGGCCCTCCGTGTCTCGGTTCAAAAGTCGGTTTTCACAGTGATTGCATAACCTTTCTATATGAGAAAGGCAAAAATAGGTTTAGAATTCGAATAAACTTTAGTGTCATATACTAATCGATTCCGCACGGTAATAGCTATCGAACAAGCCATAGATTGTTAAAATCCGTCGATTTTCAACGGAGATATCGATATTTTTGTGTAGGCGACTTTTTGCTGTACACTAAGGTCTCTTTTAATGCGGTTTTTTATGCGACTTTTTTATGCGAATTTTCAGAGTTATGCGGTTTTTTATGCGAATTTTCAGAGTTATGCGGTTTTTTATGTGGTACGCAAACTCACATAAAAAAAGACTTCAGTGTATTCCAGTAGTAGGAGTTTTACGCGCTTGATGATGAAGCGATGTTTCGGAGCAACGTGAAGCACGATTTTCATTACTGCTTTATGCAATTGTTTCTTAGCACCTAAAAAACTATGTACAGCACCCTTTTTCATGACGTTTCGATTTTAGCACGGTTCGTGTTTGGCAACATAATCGTTCGAATATCACATATGTATCAGAAAGATGGTAGTATTTCGAAATTCGAAACAATTAAATATTTATGTTGATTTATACTACTTGCACTAATAATTGCTGGAAGAACACAACTTCTTACACCCTTATACCATTCGAAGAAATTCGTCGAGATAAACAAATTTGTGTGTGGAAAATAATTTTATTATTTTTCTCGGATTAACTGACTTCTACAAACTTAGACTAATATGATTAGTATTATGCTTTCATAGAAGGTTTATGAATTTCATTTGGATCCGACTTCTGGTTCCGGAATTACAGGATGATATATGTAATGGAATTAAAATAATGTCACTCATTTTGCTCGTAGATGGCTGAACGGATGCACAGTGGGGAAAATGGACCAAAAACGCGACGATTTTTTTGGAGGCATGATACAGCTGACCACAAAGCACTTTTTTGGTGTAAAACGGTCAGTAAAATCGATTCCATGTATTTAGAAGGACCGCACGAGACGCTATCATGTTCATTTTACCCCAAGTTCCCTTTTTATACTGAATTGTATTCAAACTTAACTATATAACATGAAACCGAAGAACTTGCAGAAGAGCGAATAGAGTGTTTCCGATGTAAAAAAGTCTAACAAATCGATTGCATATAGTTTTAATGATAGCAGAAAACTCGTTGCACCGTTTTACCCAATTTCTTTTCTAGGTATAATATTCAGTTGAAATATGATCTACAATCCATACATTTGTAATCTTATTTTAAGGTCTTTCTTTCGGGCTTTCGGTATGCGAAAGAAAGTTTAACCAGAAATATAACTTTTGATATAAATTGGGGTAAAACGGGTTAAACAGGCTAGTACTGTCATTCCCATTGTGTTTAATAGGATCACAGATGTTTTGCACGTAATATGAACCATCATTGGTAGGTCATATTGGATCTGCTTCGGGGTTGTTAATCTGAATTCAACATAAAATTATATTTGTGGGGAAATTGGGGTAAAACGATGCAGCACGAAGCATGCGATCATGAAAACTATCTGTAAATTATTATTTGAGATTATATGCGAAACATAGAACTGTCTTGTTTAACCAAAATTGGTCCAAACACCGATCAGTAGAACTTTTTTTTTTCTGTAAATTCATGGAAGAAGATTACTGGGGGTAGAACAGAATACAGTTGTTTGCGGTCAATCTTATTAAAAACAATCCACTTATCTAACTTTTGAGCATGTCAGGAATACCTTCCGATTGGTTGAATTGAATTTTTTCCTGAGTTTCACAGTTAGTTTTCAAAGTAAAGACAGATAAAAGAGGAATTGGAGCGAAACGGGTATAATAGTGAATTTTGTGGATCTTCTAACTATCATAAATCGATTCTACAGAAAAAATTACATGAGAAATACTAACTTTAAAAATATTTGCTTACGTTTTTATAAAATTATTGAGCAAAGTTGCGTTTTTGATCGTTTTTTCCCCACTCTGCGATGATTCAAATGAAAGGTCTTAAGGTCCCATTAAAATTGCTGATTTTAGATACAGGGTTCACAGATTTTGAGCGTCGATGACCAAATAAACTTATTTCAATTTTACCGGTATTCGGTTTTAGATTTAGATTGATTTAGAATTGCATTACGAACTTCGGCAACACCGATTTCGGAATTCCGTTTTTCGAAAGTATCGGGAATGGAGAAGCTGAAAGAAGGCCAAAACGAATTTAATAAACAACAGTTAAAATTAAAATAAACTTATGGTCCCCAAACAAAATTGGTAAATTTTATTCAATTCCGACTTCCAAATTCGAAATTGCAGGGTGATGAGATTTCAAAATTCAAACCGTCATAGATGATGAAGATACCCAAAAAAACCTGTTTTAATCCATCTAGTGGTGTAATGATGCCTTTCTCATATCAATCATACTATCATACTATGGTATTCCTCAAAATAATTTTCTTCGATTCTTAAAAGAATAATCTAAATCGGTTTGTTTGACCGTCTACTGATAAAAACTATCAATTGGAGAAGACTTGAGGTCGATTTAGTAAATTTTTCATGGTTTTTCGCCCTTTTCAGTGATGGTATAAAATTTTTCACACTCTTTACCCTATACTTCCGGATCCGGAAGTCGGATCCGAATGAAACTCAGGAGTTACGTATGGGACCAAAGGATGCTCTTTCATTTGAACCTGAGTTTGTTAAAATCGGTCAAGCTGTCTATGAGAAAGTTAGAAAACATATTTTCATTTTTTTGCACATTTTACCCCATAACTCCGAAAACCGGAAGTCGAATCCAAATAATATTCAGGAATTTTGTATGGGAACACAAAACCTTTCATTTGAATCTAAGTTTGTGAAAATCGGTTCAATCATCTCCGAGAAAAGTAAGTGCACTTATTTTCACAATTTTTTGCACATTTAACCCCATAATTCCGGAACCGGAAGTCGGATCCGAATAATATTCAGGAATTTTGTATGTGACCACAAGGCGTTTGATTTGAATCTAAGTTTGTAAAAATCGGTTCAGCCATCTTCGAGAAAAGTTAGTGCAAAAAAACGTCACATACACACATACACACACACAGAGACATTTTGCGTACTCGACGAATTGAGTCGAATGGTATATGACACTCGGTCCTCCGGGCCTCGGTTCAAAAGTCGGTTTTCACAGTGATTGCATAACCTTTCTATATGAGAAAGGCAAAATCTTCAAAGTTGGGCTCAAAACTATTTCAATTTATTCGTCATACTAATTCATGAACATACGAACTATTTTTGGTTATGCTGGACTCTGAACACCATTTCTAGAAGTACCATGAATAATGACCAAAACTTTAAGGAGGAACTCACTTCCACATCTCATGGAATGTCTAATCGAATGTCTCACGTTTGAGAGGAATAATTTTAAGGTTTCAAACAATTTCTATCTTCGATTTGTCTTGCAGTTCCAAAATTTTAATTACAATTCATTTGAAACGACATTCATTAAAATAATTTCATGAGAACTAATCACAATGAAGAATATTCACGCGAAAAGCACATGCTGACTGATAGAAAAAGATATTATCACACTGCTAGGTGGATTAAGCACGTTTCTGGTGGAGTGTTATGTCAACCATGTATTGTCGTAATTTCAGTTGTTCTTGTGTTGTGGTTTGAACGTTTGTCGGCGCTGATGAGTAAGTTTTTGTTTTTGCAAAGAAATGCGTGTAACGCAGCTTAATTTATATCCTATTCCCGAAAACGTAGTACCACTGGAAAGGGTATTAGAAACTTAATAAAATGGCATATTTGTTCCCAGTATAACCTTACTTTTATTTTTGTTAATCGTGATTGTTCTCAAAAACATTCAGGTTGGCCGAGTTTTGTGCGGGTTAGTTGACCAAGTCGTAATTTGAGCTTATAAATACTGTCCCAGAAAGTATGGACGCACTTTGATTTCGCTGTAAATAATTCACAAGTGTTAGATATTCAAATTTTATTCGATATACTGATAATATTAGACTACAACAACAGAATATTATTCTCAACATTTGCTACTTAGCCATTGGAGACTAGCTGGCGCACCTTCTTGCGAACGTTCCTCATTAAATTCCGTACAGACTTCTTGGCGACAAGTTTTGACACTTTTTTCCAATCTTTTTCGAACTGTTGAATGGTTTCGGCTGCCGAGACATGTTTCCTAAGATGTGCCTTTGTTAATGTCCAATATTCCTCAATTGGTCGAAGTTGTGGGCAATTTGGTGGATTCATGTCTTTTGGGACGAAAGTGACATTTTTGGTAGTATACCATTCTACCGTTGATTTCGAGTAGTGGCAAGAGCAAGATCTGGCCAGAAGACAACAGGATCCTACTGGCCCTTTCGACGAAATGACCCTTTCGGCGAAACGACTTTCGGTATCATTTTCGGCGAAATGGCATTCGGCGAAACGACTTTCGGCTTTTCCAAATGAAACCAAACGTAAGTGCGTACGCTGGTGGAGGAAAAGGTAGAAACGGAGCTGAAATAGTTCACTAATGCTGCCGAAATTAAGTCTAAAATAATTAAGACTGAAAATTACAGATTGGGATTTTTCACGTTCCTACATAATAACAGTTCGGCTGAAAAGTTCGTATCGTTTAATAGAAACACACATTTTTTTGCCAAAATTCGTTTTTATTATTCAACATAATTGCCATCAGAGGCCATACAGCGATTATAGCGATCTTCCAACTTTTCGATACCATTTTTGTAGTACGATTTGTCCTTTGCCTCAAAATAGGCCTCAGTTTCAGCGATTACCTCTTCATTGCTTCTAAATTTTTTACCAGCGAGCATTCTCTTGAGGTCTGAGAACAGGAAAAAGTCACTGAGGCCAAATCTGGAGAATACGGTGGATGAGAGAGCAATTCGAAGCCCAATTCGTTCAATTTCAGCATGGTTTTCATCGACTTGTGACACGGTGCATTGTCTTGATGAAACAAAACGTTTTGCCTTTCTCTATAGAAAGGTATTAGAATTGCTGGAAAAACCGACTTTCGAACGGAGCCTCGGAGACCCATAGTGTTATATACCATTCGACTCAGTTCGTCGAGATCGGAAAATGTCTGTGTGTGTGTATGTATGTGTGTGTGTATGTGTGTGCACTTTTCGAAGATATTTGAACGCGCTCATTTTTCTCAGAGATGGCTGAACCGATTTGAACAAACTTGGGCTCGTTTGAAAGCTACTGTCGGGCCATTGATCAAGTTCGAGGATCAAATGGCTGTGACTTTTGGTTCCGGAGATATGATTGTATAAGTGACGTAACCGACAAAAAGCGTTGTATTTGAACGCGCTCAAATTTCTCAGAGATGGCTGAGCCGATTTTAACAAACTCGGGCTCGTTTGAAAGCTACTGTTGGACCATTGATCAAGCTCGAAGATCAAATGGCTGTGAGTTTTGGTTCCGAAGATATGACTGTATAAGTGACGTAACCGACAAAAAGCGTTGTATTTGAACGCGCTCAATTTTCTCAGAGATGGCTGATCCGATTTTAACAAACTTGGGCTCGTTTGAAAGCTACTGTCGGGCCGTTGATCAGGTTCGAAGATCAAATGGTTGTGACTTTTGGTTCCAGATATATGATGGTATAAGTGACGTAACCGACAAAACACGTTGCTTTTTACCGCTCTTATATATATATATATATATATATATATATATATATATATATATATATATATATATATATATATATATATATATATATATATATATATATATATATATATATATATATATATATATATATATATATATATATATATATATATATATATATATATATATATATATATATATATATATATATATATATATATATATATGGGTGCCAAAATTTTGGGATCAACTCTATTTTCGTAAAGTTCTAGAGCTCAAAAGTTGAGCACCTCGAAAAAAGCCTTCATGCAAAATTTGACCTAAATCGGACATGCTTAAGGGGTGCTGCCCGGTGGTAAAGGTTTGACAATTTTCGATCTTGAAAAAGCACCATAGGGGGGAGTACATGAAATTTCCAAAATCGAAAATTTTTTTTGATGCCAAAACTCTTAAAACTGCATAAAACATCGAAATTTAGTGTCATCTCAAAAAAAAATTTTTTGAAAAAATCAACTTTCTGGGACTTTCATATTTTTTCTAAGTCCCAAAAAGTCGATTTTTTCAAAAAAAAAATTTTTCGAGATGACACTAAATCTCGACGTTTCATGCAATTCTAAGCCTTTTGGCATCAAAATTTTTTTTTCGATTTCGAAAATTTCATGTACTCCCCTATGGTGATTTTTGAAGATATATGAAAATTCCACTAAGTGGACTAAGAAGGCTTTTTTTTAGATTAGCATCACTGATTACAAATAGGCAACGCAAATGTCAAGCACTAGTTTGGAAAAATGATGCTGACTGTGTGACATAAACACTGAAGCATGCTTTCGTGAACTACTCGAAACAATCTGAATCAATTGGTGTCAAAGTTAATATCCAAAATTATTTAATAAGAGTATGAAACATATTTTCATGCGACTGTTATGAAAGAAGAGAAAGGCATTATCACACCACTAGGTGGATTAAGATGGGTTTTCTTCTTCAAATGAGGCCGTTTTTTTGAAATTTCGTCCTTCAAACGCTCTAATAACGCTATATAATAGACACTGTTGGTGGTTTTTCCCTTTTCAAGGTAGTCGATGAAAATTATACCATGCGAATCCCAAAATACAGACGCCATAACCTTACCGGCCGATTGTTGAGTCTTTCCACGCTTTGGGTTCGGTTCATCGCGTGCAGTCCACTCAGCTGACTGTCGATTGGACTCCGGAGTGAAGTGATGGAGCCATGTTTCGTCCATTGTTATATATCGACGAAAAAATCGGTTTTATTTCGATATAACAGCTCCAAACACTGCTCAGAATCATCAATTCGTTGTTGTTTTTGATCGATTGTGAGCTCACGCGGCACCCATTTTGCACAAAGCTTTCTCATATCCAAATATTCGTGAATAATATGTCCAACGCGTTCCTTTGATATCTTTAGGGTGACAGCTATCTCGATCAACTTCACTTTACGGTCATTGAAAATCATTTTGTGGATTTTTTTCACGTTTTCATCGGTAACAGCCTCTTTTGGACGTCCACTGCGTTCATCGTCTTCGGTGCTCATATGACCAGTACGAAATTTTGCAAACCACTTAAGAATTGTTGCTTCGCCCGGTGCAGAGTCTGGATAACACTCATCAAGCCATTTTTTGGTATCGGCGGCAGTTTTTTTCATCAAAAAGTAGTGTTTCATCAACACACGAAATTCCTTTTTTTCCATTTTTTTCACAATAACAAAAGTAGCTTCACTCAAACTGCAATATCTCACAAACCAATAATCAGACAGCTGTCAAATTTATACACGTATCTTTTGAAGGTTGGTACTAACTGAAAATGGTATGGATTTAATTCTAGTAGTGGATTTAATTCAGCCAACCTACCACGGCCTTCGAGTTGGCTGGCCGTTTTTTTCTCCGCATTTGATTGTTAATAACTGCATCTCTAATTTTTATTCATCAACGAAAAAAAAAATCAAATATTTGCCCAAAAGGCAGAAAAAACCGTTTACCAAAGTCTAACCAGAAAGGGTACAAAAATTCCGAAAGCAAAACTCGGCCAACCAATCCCGGTCTCCTGTTTTTATCCACCTAGTGGCGTAATGATGCCTTTCTAATATCAACCTCATTCTTATATAGGATACTGTTAAATATAACTCTTTGTCTTTTGAAAGAAAGCGAAACTTTTCTTTGGACCTCAACTAGCATAACCTATAAATTGAAACAGTGCTCAGATAGGTTGAACAATCTTTCAATGAAAAAGATTACCAGCCTGAAATAGGGAACGACGATTAGTAGCAAAACTTTTGCTCATTTTGACAGAAAATGGAAATGTTTTACCGAATTTTCAACAGCCTACTGTTCCTTTGTCGGTTCGATAATGGCATTGGTTACATAGCGTTCGGTACTCAATTTTCCGTCAATTTGTAAAAATCTACCAATCGTTAAGTAAACGTTGAAAACTCCAACGAATGATTCGGAAAATTTAATATTTATTTTGATTATTTATTTGATCGAGCCTTTAACATCTTCTAACTTCTCGCTTGTGGCATTTAAACCGGAACTATGTTCGAACTATTGACATAGGACTACAGAACTAAGGAGTGTATCGATAAGTAGTTAGCAACATTCAAACAGTTATTACTCTGAAATGGCTTAATTTTTTGCAGCGTATTTTGCGGTGACATGTTTGTTAACATGTCAATAACAGTTGCGCAATCGATTGGTTTCGGTACGGTTTATCGTTTCAATGATGAGTCGAATTGATCCGAAAACGCGAAAGAAAATTCTGCACACTTGGTGCTCAGAAAGTGGTGTCACGTACAACGAAATTGCAAAACGGGTGAAAGTGCACCACACCAGTGTCAAAAATACTATCGAGAAGTTCGGTAAGACCCTTTCCATGAAAGATTTGCCCCGATCCTGTAGGAAAACGGGTCCCAGCCAGCCCTGAAAACGTACAAAAAACAGAAAGTGCCGAAAAAGTCCCTGGTACAGCAAGATCAGGCCAAAACAAGCGCGAAAACTGTATAACCGGATTCTACAGAATAAAGACGGATGCATCCTGATCGACAACGAAACATACGCCAAGGAAGACTCTCAAGCGCTGCCCGGACCGTAATATTATACGAAATCGGTGTACCAGGACCTGGACGACGCTGACACCACGGGGGCGATGGAAAAGTTTGGGCAGAAGGTGTTGGTCTGGCAAGCAATTTGTACCTGTGGTTTGCGGTCGTCGATTTTCTTCACGAAGGGCGCAATTAACGCCAAGGTGTACGAGGAAGAATGTTTGAAGAAGAGAATGCTGCCACTGTACAGAAAGCATAAGGCTTTTCCTCTCTTCTGGCCGGATTTGGCTTCAGCCCACTACGCCAACTTCGTTCTACAGTGGTTGTCAAAAAATAATGTAAAATTCGTGGAAAAGGACATCAACCCACCGAACTGCCCGGATCTTTGGCCAATTGAAAGGTATTGAGCAATTGTCAAGCGGCACTTTCGGAAGGAAGGTACAGTGTCCCAAAACATGCAGGAGTTCAAAAAAACTGGACAGCTGCCACCAGGAAAGTCACAAATATTTCTGTGCAGAATTCAATGAAAAATGTCGAGTCCAATGGCGAGCGTTTCACAGAAACTAGGATTTTCTTCAATATAATCAGTGAAATGCATAAAAATGTAATTTTTCTACAATATATCAAAAACTGATGTCAAAATATGCTTTTTTTCGCTTTTTTATTCAATAATCAATGTTGCTAACTACTTTTCGATACACTCCTTACTGTCAAAATCACTGTAAAATATTATTTTGAACATTTAAGCAGAAATAAAAATGACTGCTTCTCGTGCGAGGTGAACGGCGTATAAAATGAATCCGAGGGATGCCTCCTTGCCGATGAGCACATTACACATCTCTATGGCATTAACGAACCGAAAATAGTTGCAAGTCGGTTCAACACAAATTCTGGTTGCATGGAGGGGCCTTGAAATTGTCGTTTCTGTTAGAAGAATGATCCGGGGGAATGGTTTGGAAAACAGTTTATTATTGAAGTTCATTATTCGTTCGTTATTGAATTTTCGACCACTCATTATTTAAAGCATTCAGTTTTATCTACTCGGCTCGATGCGCAGAGCTATTTCTCAGTAGAGGATGTAATGATATTTAGAATCTTCTTAAAAATGGTCCAATTGTAGATATTCAAAATATTATTACTGTTGCTCAGTATTATTCATTGTATTTGGAATGTGCATTTCTATCTAGAACGCAAAGACGTAGTCTTAGACAGATATACTGACAGAAAATCTGAACGAAATACCTAATAAATGTAGCTTAATCAGTGTTCTATTGAACCTTCAGAAAAAAATCATTATTTCTAACTGATTTTGATATCTGACAGTTAATTGTCATTGGGTTGGATTTTGCTTGGAGTGCAAACGCCAAAAAATAAACAAAACTGACTAGGAAAGAACACACAGGCTATGTTTTAACACGAAAATTGTTTTGTTCCAACGAAAGATTAATTGCTTTGAAAAATACATTCAAAGCGGTGTCTTTCTTCATTTTCAGGCTATGAAGAAAACCATTGCAACTTACGGAAATTATTTCAGCACTGCTATAAAACAAATTGAAGATGAATTTGCTGACAGATTTCAGTAACTCAAAGTTAACAAAACCACTGTAACATTTCAAGTAAATCCTGTGAACACAAACTAGTTTTAGTAAAAAATAGATTTAGTTATCTTAAAGAAAATCAATTGCATATTTGTTGTACATACACACAGACCTTTTGCGATCTGGATGAACTGATTTTAATTAGATATTATACTTGGTTCTCCGGATCTAGGTTCCGAAGTCGGTTTTTACAGTGCATACATTCTTTCTTTATAAGTAGTGAAAAAAGAACGTAGGAAGAAAGAAAGAACGAAAGAACGAAAGAACGAAAGAACGAAAGAACGAAAGAACGAAAGAACGAAAGAACGAAAGAACGAAAGAACGAAAGAACGAAAGAACGAAAGAACGAAAGAACGAAAGAACGAAAGAACGAAAGAACGAAAGAACGAAAGAACGAAAGAACGAAAGAACGAAAGAACGAAAGAACGAAAGAACGAAAGAACGAAAGAACGAAAGAACGAAAGAACGAAAGAACGAAAGAACGAAAGAACGAAAGAACGAAAGAACGAAAGAACGAAAGAACGAAAGAACGAAAGAACGAAAGAACGAAAGAACGAAAGAACGAAAGAACGAAAGAACAAAAGAACGAAAGAACGAAAGAACGAAAGAACGAAAGAACGAAAGAACGAAAGAACGAAAGAACGAAAGAACGAAAGAACGAAAGAACGAAAGAACGAAAGAACGAAAGAACGAAAGAACGAAAGAACGAAAGAACGAAAGAACGAAAGAACGAAAGAACGAAAGAACGAAAGAACGAAAGAACGAAAGAACGAAAGAACGAAAGAACGAAAGAACGAAAGAACGAAAGAACGAAAGAACGAAAGAACGAAAGAACGAAAGAACGAAAGAACGAAAGAACGAAAGAACGAAAGAAAGAAAGAACGAAAGAACGAAAGAACGAAAGAACGAAAGAACGAAAGAACGAAAGAACGAAAGAACGGAAGAAGGGAAGAAGGTAAAAAGGATGATATATAACAAAATAAATTGTTCTGGCAAACTCAGTATTAATTCCAAAACTATATTCAACAAATCAAGTATGGAGCAATAGTATGTGGTTCAGAAGTAAGGTTAAAAGTTAAAGTAAATTTATTTTTGCATTGTATTTTCTCAATATCAATCCTAGGTTATGTTCATTGTGAAGGAAGAGATATGATTATAAGTCTTGTCAAAACGGTGACCTAAGTCACGATTAAATTATTGAAACCTCTTAGAACACATTTCTTTTCGAGAATCGGTCTCATCCACAATCGTGCAATTTGAATGTGTAATTAAATCGAACCTGATGATCCATTCGATCTAATGAATCAGTTCAAATATTTCTGAGCAAATCCGTCTACAACAAGAAATATCGAAACCGTTTGAACAAGCATCAAACAGACAACGTGATTGGTCTTTCATTGTCATTTGACGTGGGTTACCGGAAGGCGTTTCCCAGCTGAAGTAGATCCCATTAGGACGATTCAATGCACCACAAAGGCAACCATATTAACGCACATACCGGTGCAGTCCCGGAGTTCCAAGACCCAAAGGAGCCGACTTGGTGGAAAAGAAGAAAAAAAAAACCCATACGAGAGCGATGCTCAAAACATGATTGTTGCGATTCGGTGGAAAGTGAACTCGAAAATAAAACAGAAACAACGGAAAAGTATCGAAAAAGAGCATGAAAAGAAGTGTCATTCTTCGGCTCTGGGAAAACGAAATGAGACATATCACATTTGCAATTGTTCGGTAGTGTTTAGCTGTCACGCCAACTTAGGGCAAACTCATTTCGTTTGACTGGCGGTATTTTACCTACAGCGACGATTTCGTTCTTAGTTTTCTACGTGTGTTTCTGGGTTCGCTGGGAGGCGCGATGGCGAGAAATTTAATTTCCTGGTGGTTACACAGAATTAGTCTGGGTGCGCTGGATACCGTCCAGCTCCATCTGGTGAACCTATCGTGTCAAATCCGTGGAAGATGTATGAAAGCTTGCTTTTTTATTTTCAAAATGTTCATTTAATGAACTAGTTACAGATATCAATGAACCTTACAGAAGAAGAGCAATCGATAGTGGTTTGCAATGGAAAATCGGATCCAACTGTGCAATGTGTCGGTTGATCTCAACTGTAAGGATAACTGCAGTCCCTGCTGTTTGTCTGCTTTTTGAGACAGCGGCACGAAGCGAAATAGTTAATCAACTATTTCAACAGCACATACAGGGCGAATTGGTTCCAGACGAATATTGATTTAAATCCAAGAAAATTAAGAATTTTTCCCATAGAACATTTGCTTGCTTTTCTTACATAGTGGTGTAGGTGATTGTTTTCCTTACATTTTTCATTCCATCAAACCATTCCAACGAACAATGTCAGGAAAGATGCATTGATCGTAAGACTATCTCATTCATTTTTTCTTAACTCATTTCCATATCACGACCGTATCAATGGTTGAGTGCCTAGAATTGAGTTACAGCTCATTATAACAATTTCAACCGAGTCAATTATCATTCGTTCATCACATCACGAGCAAGCACCACACTGGCGAGCGTTGTTTTTCTTCTTCTTTGTATTCGCCGGATCGCTCTCTTTTGATCCCATTTGTCGCGGAAATTATTTCTGGCCGATTTCCGATTAGTACAGCTAGGATGCTTCGGTTCGTACAAAATAAACAATGCCTTAATCCGATGATTTCTAGCTCGGTTCCGGAGATCCTCTACGGTATGATGCGAACAAGTGGTCAGATTCGATTCGATGGAACGGAACGGAGCCTGTCCATCGCTGCGATAATAATTAATATTCATATAAAGGCATGAGCATGAATGAATTTTTCCCAGGTCCACTTGACTTGAGAAAAATGTTTTTGTTCTCTCTGAACCGTTGCGCTGAATTAACGATTGATGGCGCCATCGTCACCGGGGGGTGCCAAGGGTTGGCCGGACAACGGACGTTTTGTGGTAATCGCGTAGTCGATTATTTGAGAGCAAAAAAAAAAAACTATCGGTTGATTTCTATGTAGTATCTCTAAAAGTTTTATTTTTATTTTCCTCACTTTGAAAAATTGAATAGTTTTAACCTGAGTTGAATTGCTAAAGCGCTGCGAAAATCCTTTCTATTTCGTATGAATTATCGAGGAAACCGTATTTTTATACGAAAATAAGGCTAGCGACAATGTTTTAGGGCGGCTTTAATTCGAACTATTTGAGAAACTAACGCCACAAAATGTGGCGAAATTGGTATCGATTTACTGTTATTTGAATTCAAGTTCAACTCTCAAATGAAAAGGCTGAATTAATTTGTTTTCATTCGCTTTCCTTAAACCGATGCAACGAAAACTTGTTACTTGTACAGCACTACAAAATCAATAATTTAAAGAAAAAACCTTTTTTAATCCACCCACTGGTGTAATGATGCCTTTCTCATATTGCTTATGTTTTCGAAGGCATCACTAGAAGATTCTGTCAAGATTTTTTTTTTCAAACTTGAATAAAATCAAAAACTACCATCACCTTTTCAATTTGAAAATAGTTATGTCAAGTTAATATAGATTTAAGCGTGATAACCCTACATGCTATACAAAATTGTCTTCTTCTTCCGATGCGTACCGATTTTACACCATTTTGTATGACAGTTTAAAAGTTTTGATACTCATTGCCCTATAATTTCGGAACCGGAGATAGGATCTTGATAAAATTGCACAGTATCTTTTAAGACACTAAGAGCTTTAATTTTAGTTATGAATTGTGAAAATCGGTTTAACCGTTGTTGAAAAATCAAAGTGCGTTCCGTTTTTGGAGCTTTTCCTTTCTATTGCCGGTGCGTTCGGATGCGGAAACCGGGCACTAGTATTCCCAAAGTAGATTTATATATCCACCAACTAACAAGATCTGCCAACTAGAAGAATTTACCACTAAATTTTATAAAAATATGCACCTCGTTTCGCCATCGCTTGTGAAAAAATACTCTTGAAATTGAAAATTTTTACTAATCGCACTGTAAAACCGGTACCGGAAGTCGGATCTGAATCAACTTTTAGGGGACCTTTTAAAGAATTTCAATACCTTTTATTTGCATCTTAGTTTGTAAAAATCGGTTAAGAAATTTTTGAGAAAATTGAGTGTGCATTTTCACATTTTTCCTTGTAATTCCGGAACCGGAGGTCGGATCGAGATAAAATTCAATGGCGATCTATAGGACCATAAGACCTTTCGTTTGAATCTAAGTTTGTGAAAATCGGTTTAGCCATCTTCGAGAAAGTGAGTGGCAATATTTGTCACACACACACACACAGACACTACTATTGCTACTTATCAAGTTAGTTTATACTACTATTCTCATAACTGTTGTGTTATGGAAAAAGCGCACTTTGATGAAGAGAATACAGAAAATTATGAATTTTACAGGTGACAAACAATACAATACAATCAATAACAACTTAATTTATTTATTTATTTATTTTATTTAATCAACAGACAAACATAAGTCCTAATGATTGCTTATTGCATGGATTGCCTGTTTTTAAGGGCAACTTGATCTAAGCTGAGTTCCCACAGCGGCAGTTTGTAAAAACTTTGAATGCAAAAATCGGATAAATACATTTGTTTTGAAAGAACCAGTTAAGTTTTTATCCGGTTTTTGCATTCAAAGTTATTTTGTCCGGTTCTTACAGAAAAGATGTTTTTAACGATTCTTGCATTGCAAAATCCATGTCCGGTTTTTGCTCTCAATGTTTATATCCGATTTTTGCATTCGAAAATACTTAAACGGGTTTTCCAAACTAAATTGCATTAATCCGATTTTTGCTTTCAGCCGTTCAAATGATATAGTCTCCAACAGATCGGCTGAAAAGTTCGTATCGTTTCTATGAGAGTGCGCCACTAGAATTAAATCCATACCATTTTCAGTTAGTACCAACCTTCACGTGGACGTCCAAAAGAGGCTGTTACCGATGAAAACGTGAAAAAAATCCACAAAATGATTTTCAATGACCGTAAAGTGAAGTTGATCGAGATAGCTGTCACCCTAAAGATATCAAAGGAACGCGTTGGACATATTATTCACGAATATTTGGATATGAGAAAGCTTTGTGCAAAATGGGTGCCGCGTGAGCTCACAATCGATCAAAAACAACAACGAATTGATGATTCTGAGCAGTGTTTAGAGCTGTTATATCGAAATAAAACGGATTTTTTTCGTCGATATATAACAATGGACGAAACATGGCTCCATCACTTCACTCCGGAGTCCAATCGACAGTCAGCTGAGTGGACTGCACGCGATGAACCGAACCCAAAGCGTGGAAAGACTCAACAATCGGCCGGTAAGGTTATGGCGTCTGTAAAATACATGGATTCGCATGGTATAATTTTCATCGTCTACCTTGAAAAGGGAAAAACCATCAACAGTTACTATTATATAGCGTTATTAGAGCTTTTGAAGGTCTAAATTTATAAAAAACGGCCTCATATGAAGATGAAAAAAGTTTTGTTTCATCAAGACAATGCACCGTGTCACAAGTCGATGAAAACCATGCTGAAATTGAACGAATTGGGCTTCGAATTGCTCCCTCATTCACCGTATTCTCCAGAGTTGGCCCCCAGTGACTTTTTCCTGTTCTCAGACCTCAAGAGAATGCTCGCTGGTAAAAAATTTAGAAGCAATGAAGACTGATGTTTGATGTTACTCATTTCGGGAATTGTTTTTTAGTAGATATATCGAATTTTCTAGTTCAGTTAGTGTTATAACGATACTGATAACGCTCTGATCTAGTTCATATATAGGATAACAGTGGTATTTTGGCCCACTTTAGGATTGATTTTATTTTGGCCCACTTTGAATAAATATCCACCAAATGTTGTAATATCTTTGAAAAACCCTTCCGCAATAGGTAATTTAATGTGTTTACCTTCAAATTTATGTAACATGGGTTACTTCACATCAATTAAATTCGATGAAATCGATAAAGTTTGTTAGGTGGGCCAAAATATATGAAGTGGCCAAAATACCTCTGTTACCCTAGTTGAGGTACGCGAAATAATAATTACCATTGTATAGTAAAGAGTAAAAACACTGCGTACTGATTAAAATCCAACAGTTGTCATCAAACATGGTTGTGATTGTCAATCATCATGTCCTTTTCCAATCTGACATCGTTAATAATTCGATTAGATTCATCTGTTTAGTTATCTATTCTTTCACTTTTGACATTTAATACAATACAATTAATTCCTATACTATTCCCAACATGCTAGCTGTGGTGAATCACATAAAGTAGCAAACAATGCTGTTTAAGCGTAAGAAATTTGCGTTGAATGGTACATTAGCGTTCATAAGCGTAGATTCATCTGCATCACTATAAGGGATATAGCATTCAAGATATGTCGGAGTGGGAATTATGAATGAGAAGTAGAAGTAGATTCCGCATTTGGGAAATCGTAGCAGATTTGATTGCGGAAGCTACTTTCAAAACTGCAACAATACTCGTGAGTACAGTAACCATTGCGAGTAGGATCAATATCGACAATTCCGGTAGAATGCTCTCAATGAAATTGTCATTCCACCTAGGGTTTATTTTTGCCTCAATTCTTAAAACTCAATCATTACCCGTCGAGTAGGCTCCAGTAAGTTCCATCCCCGGGAGTTAGCAATTTCAGCCTAAACCAACGACGCTACTGTCCAATTCTTGCTGTACTTCCAGCTAAACCGGGCCCCGCAAAGTTTGATGAAGCCCAACTGCTGCTCCGCACCAGCAGGAATGCTGTTTCAGGTTCAACATCGGTTAAAACGTACCGTGAAACCAGGCAAATTCATTAATTTCCACTAATGGCAGCTTCTCGCACTGAGCGAGGTTCACTCCCGGTTGAGGTTCTCGGAGCTTACCTCCCCCCTGAGTAAGGGGCTCACACAGGGACAAGGTCAGAACGGTCTCGGAGTCGATAATTTGCCAATCGCCGGGAGGCCGGTTCTCCCTCCGGATACCTAGGAGGCAGAAGCAATTTGGCAACCCCCGGTCGAGAGTGTTGAAATGTGTAACAATTCCGGACGCAGTGTGAGATCATGATCTTCTCCCACTGCTTGTTGCTTCCTTTTTCTCCGGTGGGTCTCCAGGACATCCCATTAGCAACCAAAAAAAGAATAGTAATGAGATATAAGCTGTACCAAGTCGGACGAAGGTTTTCGTCCTTTTTCATTCCAGCGGGAGGAGTTGCATAGTGTTCGAGTAAGAAAGGCAATGTTTGTCCAATGCTACGAACCAAAACCTATCTACTTTATCCTGGAACTGAATTTTAAATGTGCTACGAAGCTCACAAGCAAAAAACTGCATCCAGTGGCGATAACAAGGTTAAATAAACATTTTACAACTCTAGCGAAGTTCATGCATTGGTCAGAGCTGTTGCCTTTTTTTCTCTGTGCCTTTTAGATGTCATAAAGATTGATTTTTGAGCAGTACATTTTGACGAATGCTGTTTCAGAGGAATGATTGGTCATAAATATTTTTACCGAGTTATGCCTGTGACCCAAGCTTACGATGTCACCTCTTGAAATAATTGCTTTTGTGTGAATGATCATGGAAAGAATTATTTCCGATTATATTCGATGATTTCGAAAACGTGTCAAAAGTTAGTTGGAAGTTTTATTACGGCGATGTGCTCCGGTTGTTTTCACCGGCCAATCATCGAACGGCATAACCCACATTGTTCTGTTCAACACACAATCCTGTAAGATGGATTTGTTTTTATATTCGTGCAAAACAAATGGCTTGTTGTACTGAAAACTGGTACAAAATTTAATCCAGAGTATGTATGTGAAGTCTCGTGATTAGCTACCCATTTCAAGAATTACTTTTACCAAATACAAACAAATTGCTTCTTCCTTCTTTCAATTAGGCGAAAAATTCGAGGAGAAGCCAACAATGTCCTGGTAAATTCGAACGTTAATATAAATTGGCATGCGATAAAAAAACATGCAAATTGCATTACATATCAAAATATGGAATACAGAAAAAAGGCTATCAAAACAAAATTTAATGAAACAAGATCAACATTAGGCAATTTAAATCCATCAAAAATACCACCTAGAATATATGTACCACAAACAACTAGAGTACATATTCCTCCACAAAATCATAATCAACCAACAAAATACCATCATCCGCAACAAATTCTTTTTGAACCTCCACAATTCAATCCACAATATTATAATAGGCCCGCTCAACAATTTAATCAACAATATTTCCATAAACCTTTGATCAATCATTCCAAAATCAACAAGCCGCAAAATATACCCAAAATTTTCAAAAATGCAACAAACCCGAACCTATGGAACAAACCTGATTTTACCAAGGCTCCAAAACAATTCAACATTCAAACAGAATCATACGATGAAGAGAACATTAAAAATAGAAGATGAAGTTGAGTTAATTTTTTTAGAGTAACTTCTGCGTTACCTTTTTTTTTTATTTTATGGTAATCGTGATGAACCATTGAAAATATTAGTCGACACTGGATCGAATAAAGATTTTATTCATCCAAAATTTGCAAAAATATCACATTCAGTGATTAATCCTTTTTATGTATCTTCTATTGGCGGAAGTATCAAAATTTACAATTACTCGCAGGCAAAACTTTTTAAACTCTTTTCTAATTATTGTTGAATTTTTCAACATGGAAAAACTTAAAACATTTGATACAAAAATTGGGCATGATACATTGAATGAAATGGAAGCGATTATTGAAACAAAAAATAATTTATTAATTATTAATAACAATTCTATTCCATTATTAGCGTATCAATTACAGGAAGTGAACCAAATTCAAATTAGGGATTTGCATTTGGAAGACACGAAAAGAAAACATTTACGGGAAATATTAACAAATTTTCAATTCAAAACAATTATTCATCTTTCTAAATCTCCTTTTAATTCGACAATTTGGATAGTTACAACAAAATCTGATGCTTCAAATACAAAAAAATTCAGATTGGTTATTGATTTCATAAAATTAAACATAAAAACAATAAGTGATCAATACCCAATTCCCGATACTTCTACAGTTTTGGCAAATTTAGGCGAAAATAAATACTTTACAACATTAGATCTTGCTTCAGGTTTTCATCAAGTTCTTATGTCAGAAAAAGGATATTGCTTTTTTGGGAAATACGAATTCGTTCGTATGCCATTGTTTTGTATATATTGACGACATAATAATAGTAGGAAAAACTTTCGAAGAACATTAAAAAAAATTCAAGTTATGGTTTGATAAATCCTTTTGATAATTACAAAAGATATATTTTTATTGAACATAGATTTTCTATGGAATTTTTAAAAGAAAAATTAAAAGAATATTTTAATCCAAGAGTTTTTTTTATAAATTTTTTTTTATTCAGGCCATTTTGCGTACAAGCTTTACGTGGCCGATTGAGTCATGTTTTTATTAGATAACATAATTTGTTTACCATTGAATCTCGTTGTCACCCTTTTGCTAGGTGGAGAGGAGCTTCCATTTTTATCTTGCGATGATTGAGGGGCAATTTGTTCGAGGCTCGTCTCGTCATCCATTGCCGCATCGGTGGTATCGTTGTTGGTTCCTGTTTTTTCTTTTTTTGTTTGTAATTCGCAGTCTTGGGCTCGTTGTTAGTTGCTGTAGACGCATCTTGTTGTACATTAGGTTCAGTTGCTGGTTGGTTTGATGGTGAAACAGGAGTACTGCGCTCACTAGTTTCCGTTGTTGAGCGGTTGTCCTTGTTTTTGTTTGAAGATGTCCAGTGCAAGGTTTGCCGTAGTGTGCAGGTTGTTCACAAAACTGAAATGTAACCAGTTGAATTTCATACGTAATCAGCGTTTTACACGGATGTATCCCGTCTTGATCACAAATTATGTAAGATGGAATTGCTTTACGGAGTTGCATACGTACCACTCGCACGCCATTCCGGATGCCGGGGAAAAATTCCGTCATACTTCCCTTTCTATGGAAAGGATTTCACCGTACTGCGACATATTGTCTCGAACGAACTTATCGCTGGCCTGCGGTGGAAGGTCATGCACGCGTACTTCTATGGCATTGTCCACCATGTGCACAGGGATTTTGTATTTAATGTTGTCACACTTAACGCTGTGCACCTTGTTGATAACCGAAGCAAATGCAATTGCATTTCTTTCACGTTTGAACATAATATACATACAGTTAGACGCCTTGTTGAATTGAATCTCACTTACATTGTTATCGTCTAGATGCATTCGTTCTTTAAGTAAGATTTCAATTTCATTTGCTGCGGGTCTAACTTTGCAACGCTTGAAATCTATACAAATTGAATTTGGTCTTGTAGGCCAAGTCTCAGGCTTTGTTAAATCGTATTTGACCATTCTGTACACTCTCTTGTTCACTGCACTGTATTGTCTTTGTTTCTGTTGTTTCGACCGTAAACGATTTTCGACTGTGTCGGGTGAGATGCGAGCACGAACTGAAATAAATAAATTAATTAAGTTGTTATTGATTGTATCGTTTGTAGAATGATGTCACCTGTAAAATTCAAAATTTTCTGTATTCTCTTCATGAAAGTGCGCTTTTTCCATAACACAAATTACAGATTCAAATGAAAGGTCTCACGACTCCATATAAAGCTCCTGAATTTCATTTGGATCCGACTTCCGGCTACGGAATTACAGGTTGATATGCACCAAAAATGTGGAAATTATGCATTAAAAATATACCACTCACTTTTCTCGGAGATGGCTAAACCGATTTTCGCCAACTTAGATTCAAATGAATGGTTTTTTGATTCCATAGTCTGCTATTGACTTGCATTTGGATTACGGTACCGGAGTTATAGGGTAATATGTGAAAAAAGCACTCAATTTTTCTCGGAATCGGATTTACAGATTCTCACAAACTAAGACTCAAACGAAAGGTATTAAAGTTATATAAAATTTTTTAGAATATTTCATTCGGATCCGATCTCCGGTTAGCGCGATAAGTAGAAAATCTTCGATTTTAAGAATTTTTTCACAAACGATGGCAAAAACAGATATAAATCCTATAAAACTGATTGACAAAATCTTCTAGTTTGCAGAACTTGTTACTTTGTGGGCAAATAATTTTAATTCGATAGTACTCTTCCTCCCATTTCCGGTTCCGGAAGCACCGAAAGTGGTTGAAGAAAAACTAGAAAAGTTCGATTTCTCATCGATGCTCATTAAGTCTCAAGAATATAAAATAAAACGGAATATAAAATGACGATACATAGCCGGTACGCGCTGGCACGGAAGAAGAAAACACAGCACATCATTACAAACGATGCACACAGCGTGCTTCGTTGAATTTCGTACACGCCATAAAGAAAACGAAAACCAACACCGAAGTTGATTACTTACTCACTTTCCTCAGTGTTAGCGTGACCGGTTTTCACAAACTTAGGTTCAAATCAAATGCCTTATGGTCCCATACAATGCTTTTGAACTCCATCTGGATACAACTTTTGGTTCCGGAATTACAGGGTGATGAATGTTGAAAATTTTCTAAATATCGCCACTTAAAGCGGTGAAGCAAAAAACGTAAAATAATTTTTAAAGTGTGATTGAAACTACTTCAACCATTAGTCATTGCTAGTAAAGGGCCTCTCGATTTCCGATTCCGGACGCACCGAAAATAGTGTTGAAATTCTCACACTACTTTCTCAGAGATGGTTAAGCGTTAAAAATTTTACACCGCCACCTAAAGCGACGAAGTGAAAGGGTCTTTTTAACTAGGTTCAAAACTGTTCCAATGTTTGGGTTATATTTGTTGTTGGTCATACGAATCAACTTCGGCTATTCCGGTCCTCGAAATTAGATTTCGATGTATTGAAAAAAGTGGTCAAAAATTTCAATTTCGATTTTTACAAACTTATAGATTCAAAGAATAAGGTCTTACCATAGATTCGTTGTGGGCAGTGATGCCACTTTTTCCTGAGCTCAAATCCGTAGATTTGACTCCAAATCTACTTATACTTGTACATGCTCCTTTGAGATGAGTTTGCCGTGAACTTATAAGGGGAAAACTCACTAAATGTATCTACAAAGAATGAAAATTAGTGCGGATCAAATACAAATAAATCAATAAATAAATAAACAAAAAGCTAAGTGAAATCAACAGCTAGGAATGCCAAGCGATAAAGACAGGCTTCCTTAAGATGAATAATCAGTGCCGGTAGATGTTTGATAGTTTTTATAATCGGACATACAAAAAAACTGGAAAAATGATGCGACAATATTCAATCATTTGCCGTACATATCTTGGGAAAAAATGCATTTTTTTAAATAATGCAAAAATCTGTAGATTTTTAAAGGTCTATACGTAGATCCGTAGGAAAAACAGAAATCCGTAGATCTACGGATAAATCCGTAGGGTTGGTATCGCTGGTTGTGGGTAATACTTTCGATTTCGAAACTGTAGGGTGTTTTGATTCGTAGATTTTGTTAGAATACGTTCGAACAAACTTTTCTGTTTCTATTCAGTTGTTTTTTAAAACTATACAGTAATATTTATGATAGTATGAGTAATATGAGAAAGGCAACATTGGTAGTATTGCCATGGTTAAAAAAAATATTTATGTTTGAAAAATAATCGATTACTATGGATTCATTAACAAAATGAAAAAAAAAAGAAAGATTAAAAGCCTTTTGAAATAAGTGTCATAATAATTATCAGTGTCTTATATTTGAAGATTATGACAAAAATAAATTAGTACAAAATTTTCATGCCTAAGGATGTTGAAAAAAATAAATTACTTCGCAAAAATCATCGAGTGAATAACCATCCAATCCCACTTTCACCATTCTGTGGGGCACATCAACGGTCGTCCCCTAAAGGAAGGGCACTAAAAATATATGTACTTAAAGCTACACCACAACTAATCGCTTCATTCTGCACCAATTTTGCGATTTGAAATGGAAATAATTTTTAAGAAATGCTCTCTGTCTGGTAGTCGGGCTCGAATGCGCACGCTGTTTTGCGAGTGAAGCAATGGACGTCGCGACGGTGTACCAACATGAAAGGAAGCGACACGTGGAAAATTTTCCGGTTTCGTACCAAGTGCAAGTGATCGTTTTTAGACGATGGCGAAAACTCCGGGTCGTTTAGGACTGTAGCACTGTAGGCAAGAGCAAAACTGGGTGAACCTTTCCGTAGTAGTGAAGGAAAATTGTTTCTGCTTTGGGTGCTGCCACTCTCTGTTGGAAGTTGACCGTCTCACTGACAGGGTGAGAACAGTTGTATTGGTAAATGTTGAAACTTAGGTCAACCAATTTTATAGCGATAAAAACTCAAAAAAAGAAAATCAATTGATCCAACATCTTGACGCGATTCAGTCTCGTAAGCCATCGTGCCCACCAAGGAAACCCGTGGAAAACGAGTCAGCCGAAAAAAAAATAGAAGACCAGTAAATGAGTTTTGCAGCTGAAGTGCAAAATGTGAAGAGTAATTGATTTTTGAAATGGCTTCATGCCGCAAATCGGACTTTAGAGAAATTTTGCGAACCTCAGATTGGTTGGAATAGAAAAGTTGTTGGCTACTGGAAATGTCATTTGGTGCAAAATAGATGTATTGATATAGTTGTGCAGAGCATTTTCACAAAACAACTTTACAATGCCACACCGGCAATCGATTTCAGTTTTATTATGCAATAACAATAGGCTTTTTCCCGAGCACTCCGCCATCATGGGAAAAGTGACGTTTTCCTGCTCCCACAGAACTCCCGAGATTACAATTAATCGCCACCGTTCGAACTATCTCGAACCGGATTTCAGTCGATTTCCAACCAATGATTGGCAAATCAATCAAAGCACCATTATGCCGAAGCTGGCCTCGAGCGTTGGCATTCTCTCACGGCCATTCACAAAATCGGCCCATTGATTGGTGGAGGCTGCCGTTTAGTGGAGGTGAAACGGTTCCAAAAAAAAAAACTCGTACCGTGACCAACTGGGCGTGGAACGTATCGATTTGAGTCGTGGTTTGAAACAGAAAAAAAAAAACAATAACAGAAAAGCAAGCGAAATGTACACATTTGGGAATACACAGCATCCGAACTGCAGCCGGAGCCTCAGCCTACGCTGTGACTGATAGGTGCCATTTCCTAGTTTGAATAATGGTAAGAAAAGAATAATACTTCTTTTTTTTCAATTATCTGAAACGGTTAATATTGGGAGATTGATGTCGGTTTCTTGTTGTTTTCCACAGATGAACTGAAGCGTTTCGATGCCCTGGTCATCAAAAAAAAAACCATCGCAAATCGGCTGGAATGGTGGCAGAGCAAACGATTTTGAATACAAATCGAAAACAGTAGCCGAGTTCCTAATGAAATTGGATTGATGATGCTGCGGTTTTTTGTTAGCTGTTATTTCCATACGAGCTGATTTTTCCAACCCAACGCTTATTAGGATTTGAGCTATAGCGATAGTACTAGAGGAATTGGATCTGTCTGAATGAGTATTTCACTACACAACTTGAGTAAAATTGAATGAAACTGATTTAACTTACTCGTATTTTTTTTATAATGAGTGGTTCCTCGCTGCTTTTGAGCAGCCTAAAGACTGTCCCAGAAAGTATGGACGCAACCAAAAACCATTTCTACGGAAGCCGAACTGAGTATCCGACAACAAACCGTTCGTCTCGACCCAAGTGTCGAGACGTCGAAGAATAATTCTTTCGAACAATTTTCTGATGCAGGACAACATTGCAATGAGTCTATATAAGTTGTGATAGGAAGCTGGTTTCACCGGCCTTTGAATGGCGATAACTTTCACTTGCCTCCAGTCAGGTGGAACAATATTTTGCTCAAGAAACTTGTTGAACAATTCCAACAAACGTCTTTTTGCGAGGTCGGGCAGATTCTTCACCAAGTTGAATTTATTTCTGTCCAACTCAGGAGCGTTATTATTACAAGACAAGAGTGCTATAGAAAATTCCATCATTGAAAAGGGGCTATTAATGGTACCATTGTTTGGAGAAGACTCCCTAATAATGCTATGCGTTGGAACAGAATTTAAACAAACTTTCCTCGCAAAGTCAAATATCCATTGGTTCGAGTATTCCTCTCTCTTATTTCCTACGTTACGATTCCTCATTCGTCTGGCCGTATTCCAAAGAGTGCTCATTGAGGTTTCTCTTGACAAACCTTCGACAAAATGTCTCCAATAGCTACATTTCTTGGCCCGAAGTATGCTCTTGTACTTGGTTTCTAAAGTCAAGAATTTCTCAAAATTCTGAGGAGTTCCTCCGACTCGTTTTAAAAACGTCTTGGAAGCATTTTGTTTCGCGTGTTTAGCATCTGAGCACTCTTTGTCCCACCAAGGGTTTGGAGGCCTTCTGTTAGACGATGGACCAAGAAATCGTTTGGTTTGTTCAGCGGCCTCCAGAATCGAACAAACGAGGAAGTCATATTATTGGGGGAAGCTCTTCCATTGAATTTGAGAAACTTGACTTATTACTTTGGAATTCAATCCAGTCAATATTTTTTGTCAAATCATATGGAATATTAACTGAATTAGCAATGCCTTTGTTACTGCTAATTGAGATGATGATTGGTAAATGATCTCGAGCGTGTAAATCAGGAAATACTTTCCAGATGCAATCTAGTCGAATTGAAGTCGAGCTAAGAGATTAATCTAATGCACTTGGACGTGCAGGAGGTCTTGGAATCCGTGTCATGCTACCCATATTCAATACTGTCATGTTGAAATTGTCGCAAATATTATATATAAAAGATGATCTGCAATCATTGTAAACGGAACCCCACATCATTCCGTGCGAATTGAAATCTCCTAAAATCAAACGTGGATCAGGAAGGGTTATATCTTATTATGTTATAAATATGATTCCAAATCAGAAGCAAACATTCAGATTTTATTAAGATTATGCAAGTCCAGATATTGTATTAAGGGCCGTTATATTTTTGGTAAAACTATACTAGAGAATTGAGAAAAAAAGAGTTCAAACACTTTTGTCGATCATGTTTTTGAATTTCAACCCGAAAAATGCTATGCTTCAATAAAGAGCAGTAACAAACATATTGTCCAATTCTGAACCAAAACCCAAACCTGAAGATGCTTTTGAAAACATTAATTTGATACTTGATTTTGAAAAGACGGCCTAAATTTTAAATTTGAGAACGTTCAAAAGTAATTCCTACTTAAATTGTGTAATGTTTTTATTGAAATATTAATTAATTATTGAAAACAAATATTTTTCTGGATGATTTTTCGCTTTTTCTCTTGCGATCAAAGAAAGATAAGGCAAAAGCTTCAAAACTCGACTAATAAATATTGGAAAAAGTTATGAGTCGAATCAGTTCATTGAATTCTGCAATGTTTCCTCAGATATGTTTTTTACAAGCTTGGAATCAAATGAATGATTGAATTCTTCAACTTTATCGGTGTCCGATTTTTTTCCTGAAAACACAGAGTGATAAGTGTTAAAAATTTCAAAACGTCTTCAAAAGCGATGCAATAAACGAAAAACAAAATCTAAACTGGGCTCAAAACCAAAATCTAAACTCAGCTAAATACTTTTTTCTATTTATAGGTCTTTTTGTTGCAGATTGAAAATAGCGACTTAAGTTTTACCGGACCCCGGATGTACTGGAAATAGGGAAAAAAATTCTTTAAAAAAATCGTATCGATTTTTCTTTAGTTCTTGCTTGGTCCATCGACTATGTTGATCTGATGATTTTTTTCGTAGTTCTAAATAAAAAAAACTTTGTTAATATTACATTGAAAAATGTTCACTGGTGGCGCTGATGTCATGGCCTAAAGCAAACTAAAGTAATATCGAATCACTTTCACAATTTTTGGATCCAAAATCAGTATAATCGAAATGAGTTGGTTAGGTCATCAATAAATAAGATCTACAAATTGCAGATGTCGCATTTTGCTCGTTGTGATCTATATCATTGCATGAACATTTTTACAGTCATGAATCAGACAAAAATGATTTATCGCATCATAATACCTTCGAATTGAAAAGTTCAATTTATCCATATCTGATAAATTTATGATAGTTGCATTTCGTAGTATTTTGATTACTTTCAATCCGAAATCATGAGCTGGGATTCGAAATTTGCAATGCAGAGTTTAAAGCAACCGACCCGCATTGTGAGACTTTCCATTTGAATCATTTTTCTGTGAGTCAATCTATTAAAATTGAAATATCAAATAATACAACCCGAATGAAAGTTTAATTTTGATGGTTTTAGAGCATTACTTACGGGGCTTGTGGTTGCGAATATCGCAAACTAATGTGACTAATAGGTGTGGTTGATCATCAATCATAAAAACTTGCTATTCGAATCGATATTATATATGGGGCATTCCACGCAAAATCAGCCACCCACAATTTGATTTTCATCGAAATATTCGACACGTATTTTTTTATTTCAATATGGTATGTGGAATTTTCGAGATAATATTTTTCAGGTTTCGCGGTTACAAAAAAGAGCCCTTTTTCAACAGCCTATACTGTAAAATCTAATAAAGATACAAAAATTCGCTTTCAAATAAGCGATTCCATAAAACAACTTTAATGAAAAAAGTTAAAAATTAATAAACAAATAAAAAAAATCAAACTTGATCCTAGTTTTTTTTTTAGTTGAAAAAAGAAGCCTTAGGGGTTCAACTCAATCTTGGCAAAGTTTCAGAGTGGAAAGATAAATACTTTCGGAGCAGTGAATTTTTCAATCACGACCCGCACGCGCAGAGCGTACCGCAGCGCAACTCGTCCGGATACGGGCTTAACTTGTCGACACATGTCGCACCACTGATCGAATCCTACCTTTGATAGTTTATTGTTAGCAAAATTTCGATTAAAATCGCGGTGTAGAAATGAATTCAAAAATCAAAAACATTCGTTGGGTAGGGTTTTATTCCTTCTTCCCTTCTTGAGAAATTCGATTTTTTGCACACTTTTTAATTGGCATAGCATTAACTTTACGTCCGCGTAGCGGTTCAATTTGAACTGTTTAAGTTTGCACTAAGCAGTTCAATTTGAACTGCTCTGCACTGAAACTGTCTAAGACGAAACGTAAAGAAAAGGAGAAAAAATATACAATAATAATAAGTTCAATATCAAACATGATAGCACACAACGAAAGTAGAGGAAATATTAGAACAATAACGCATGCGTAATCCAATACAATAAACATTTAAACTAGAGTTGTGTTACAAAGGAGTGGAAATATTGTGCAGAATATGAGTATTAGTATCTATGTAGAACCTAGAATCGTGGCATCCACCATTAATATTATTCCAATGATGTTTCAATTACTGCATTTTTATTGTCATCGCAATCGGTCGTTCGTGGATGTTAGCATCCGTCACCACCTCATACATTAAAATTCGAAGAACGCAACATAGTTTCCTATTTCCGTTTTATAAGTTATTGAAGACATCACGTCAGGGTGCAATTAGAGCTTTGCTACATTGAAATTAAATTTCACCTCTTTATAGGGCACCAGGTTTCGTCAGTCTTAATTTTCGAAATATACAGATTTTAATTTTTAATACTTGGCCTTCCTTTTCCTGCTCCATATGAAGATGGGTTCAAAGATTTTATCATTGATTCGAAACGACACCCATACCCATAGTATAAATATGTGTTCCACATCAATATTGTCATTTTCGCATTGCTTGTGAGCGTTGCCCGTCGTAATTGAATGTGTCCGAAACGGCGCAAACTTTTTTTCAACCTCCATTTTGAAGAATGCAATGCTTTTGATAAGAAATGGAGAAAATTAAAATAATTGTTTCTGAAAACTGAAAAGTACATTGAATGACTTATGGGATCTGTATTTAGGCAAAACTGAGATGGCTCGTACGAAAATTGACTCGGAATTAATTGTGATTGGCAATTGGACTTCAAATAAGATGAAACAATCGATTCCAGGTGGACTTCTCACAAAGAATTTCGACTTAAATTTCGGACAACTTAACTGAACAGTGGTGTTCAAACACAGTGCTCACATGAAACTATGATGACTTCCACTTGTACTTATTGCTGCGTTCAAAATAACTTTTAATTACGTGAATATCAACAAAAAAGTTTTTTCAGACTTTTTTTAGAGTCTCATGAATTGAAGAGCATCAATCGGAAAGGTGAGTGTATTGAATATTTATGAGGTGAAACAGATCTATTTCAAGATTTTATACCGGATGCTATCAAAATTTTCGCATTCGCAACCAAAGATTTTTTTTATCATTTTCAAAATGTCTACCAATTTCGGTTACCGCCACCCCATTTTTTTCGACAAATCGTGATAAATTGTCAGTGATATGCAGGCTGTTGTCGAGACAAACATCTAGCTGCTCATACAGCAGATGCTCCGGCTAAGAAAAAACGTTGAACACCGGCCAAATTAATACCAAAGGCGCCACCATCCTAATGTTCGACCAAGAGAGCCAAGGCGAAGTCACAATCAGACAATGAAGACTTTTGTCCAAAACGCTTCCAAAAAGAATAAATTCTGTTTTTTCTTTGAGTAGCTGCAGTCTTTACTTAAATTTTTCCATTTTTAGCGAATTTTCTTGGGGTGCCGAAAATCTTTTTTAAAATGGCTAAAATTTATCGCTTTACTAAATTGATAACAATTTTTTTTCAATCGAATGAATCAACTTAGTTTCTTAATCAGTTGTTAGCCAGGGACTTTAGCTTTCCATTGATGTATAGATGTCCGAATAATGTTCATAAGTTAGAAGTTATGAGCTAAAAAGAAAAGGATGCCGGTAACCGAACACTCTCCCTTACTCCCAATAAAGTTCCTTTACACCAGCGAGCAACACTTCATTCCAACTGGATTAGTAGGCCTTTAATGTGGGTTTGCTGAGTGTCTGGCTGCGACAGTTCTTCGGCACAATTCTACTCCTCACTGCATTCCAAATTGTCTTACTTCGACAACCATTGCACAAACAATAATGGGAAAAAGTTGAATGTTCATCTTTTATACCGCTTTATACCGTTGTACAGTAGCAGATCTTTTGTTTTCTTCCTCAGAACGCGTTTTGATTGGCTGGTGCTGACATGGGGGTCAAATCAGACAGGTTTTTCAATAGTGTACTATTGAAAATCCTTCAATGCTGTTGCAATACACGTTCATGTTGAAAAATTTCGAATCATTTGATATTTCGATTATATCAATCTTTCACCAGATCACTAAGCTATGAGCTTTCAAAATTATGACTGAAAATGTAACGCAGAAATGTTATGACTCTTACAACATCAAACTGTCGGCTCGGGTACAAGAAATGCAAACACGCGTCATGAGTCTTCTTCTATGATTCTCGTTGATAACAAACATTTCAGAGAACTTCAATTTTGAATTATTTGTGATTATGTCATACAACTGAAAACGTTATCATAAATTGATGATCCGGTTTACATCCTCTTGTTACTGCTGAAGATATGCAAAAAGTCGTTTCCCGATGCCTGTAATCAAACACACCGTTCGACTTTTTCCGTTTGGTACCAAAAGATGCAGATTTGAATAATCGGTCGTTTGTGCCCTTCAAAATTGGACTGGATCCGTCGATGAAAGATCTTGCGCTTGAGCCATCCACTTGGCCTGATGGAATATTGTTTCGTGAGTTTATCGATTATTAAAAAAAAAACCCAAGGACAACGAACAATACAACCAATCTGTAATGTATCACTGGACCCTCTTGTAAACGATTCAACGCATTTTTCTGAAGACGGTGGAGACTGTAGGGTTGGAACCACTCTTGATTATTATTCTGTGCAACTTTCGGATAATGGAGGAAACCCTGGGGTTTCCACAAGAGGCGAGTATTTTGATTGTTTGCATTTTTCCGGACCTGATGCTCCCTTGTTGCAGAATCCTAATGATGGTGATGGACGCCTTTGGGTATCCTACCAAAACGTACGTGGACTTCGTAGTAAAATCGACGAATTCTACTGCATTATGTTTGAGCATCTATAATGTATATCGCTGTGCATAATCGAATTAGTAGTTCAGTCGTCAATGTTAGTATGGTTGCCTAGCTAGAACAAGTGTGTGTTTCGTTGCTTGTTGGGATCGAGCCTAGCTAGAACAAGTGTGTGTTTCGTTGCTTAGCGAGTGCTACTAAGGAGTGTATCGAAAAGTAGTTAGCAACATTGATTATTGATTAATAAAGCGAAAAAAACATATTTTGACATCAGTTTTCGATATGTTGTAGAAAAATTATATTTTTATGCATTTCACTGATTATATTGAAGAAAATCCTAGTTTCTGTGAAACGCTCGCACTTTGGACTTGACATTCTTCATTAAATTCTGCACAGTTACTTTTGTGACTTTCCTGGTGGCAGCTGTCCAGTTTTTTTTGGAACTCATGCATGTTTTGGGACACTGTACTTTCCTTCCGAAAGTGCTTCTATTCTGTGCTTGGGCTTGACAATTGCCCAATACCTTTCAATTGGCCGAAGATCCGGGCAGTTTGAATTGTACATTATTTTTTGACAACCACTGTAGAACGGAGTTTGCGTAGTTTCTACAGAATAAAGACGGATGCATCCTGATCGACGACGAAACCTACGCCAAGGAAGACTCTCGAGCGCTACCCGGACCGCAATATTATACGAAATCGGTGTACAAGGACCTGGACGACGCTAACACCACGGTGGCGATGGAAAAGTTTTAGCAGAAGGTGTTGGTCTGGCAAGCAATTTGTACCTGTGGTTTGCGGTCGTCGATTTTCTTCACGAAGCCACCGGCCGGGCTGGCTGGGACCCGTTTTCCTACCGGATCGGGGCAAATCCTTCATGGAACTTCTCGATAATATTTTTGACACTGGTGTGGTGCATTTTCACCCGTTTTGCAATTTCGTTGTACGTGACACCACTTTCTGAGCACCAAGTGTGCAGAATTTTCTTTCGCGTTTCCGGATCAATTCGACTGATCATTGAAACGATAAACCGTACCGAAACCAATCGATTGCGCAGCTGTTATTGACATGTAAACAAACATGTCACCGCAAAACACGCTGCAAAAAATTAAGCCATTTCAGAGTAATAATTGTTTGAATGTTGCTAACTACTTATCGATACACTTCTTATGTGCTTATGTTTTCGTGATGCGGGTGCATACTGAATCTTATACGTAATTATTTGGAGCGTATTCTTGATTTGAATTTCTGTTCTACGGATTGAGCTGTTGATACTGTGCTTTACGTATCGCCTCTCTTACCGATTGATTTTCACCATCCGCCACTCAAAATTTCCTTTCCTGTTGGCGCATACGTGATGCAGCGGAGACATCACTTCCTAGCAATGGATTCACCGAGTTTTAGGTTATAATAAGATCGACTTCGACGCACTCTCCATTGCTCTAACTGATATTGATTGGAACGTACTTTTCACGGATAAGAATTCCGATGAAATGGCGGACTCGTTTTGCTCCGTATTGGACAATTGGTTGAATGCAAATTTACCATTCCGTCGCCCTAGTGTTTCTCCTGTTTGGAGTACAACTCTTTTACGTAATCTGAAACAAAAAAGGAATGCAGCACAGCGACGACTTCGGGAACACCGTTCTCCTGATAACAAGCAGTTCTTTCATCTGGCTAGCAATGTGTACCGCAGACTGAATTCATCATTGTATAAATCATATGTTTTACGAGTGCACACTGATCTAAAACGAAACCCTAAAAAGTTCTGCAGTTATGTTAACTCGAAGAGGAATACCTCAACTGTTCCAGCAAATGTTATTTAAATGATTGCGTATCGTCGACAAGTGGTGAAAGATGCGAATTGTTCGCGTCCCATTTCTCATCAGTGTTTAATGCAACTACCTTTACCACTTCTGAAATGGAATTGGCTGTTTCGGATGTTTCTGGAAATTTGATTGATTTTGACGTTTTTATTATTACACCTGAAATGGTAACGAGTGCTACTGAGAAACTCAAAAGCTCTTTCTCGCTAATTTGGCTGAACCGCTTAGCATATTATACAACCAATCACTAATTGATTCACGTTTTTTCGCTATTTGGAAGCAATCGTTAATCGTTAATCGTTTACAAAAAAGGAGATAAGCGAAATGTGGCCAACTACAGAGGAATTACTAGCTTATAAGCTGCTTCAAAAAATGTGAACTTGTCGTAAGTGGTGTACTCCTCGAAGCGATTAAATGCAAAAAACAAGATCAGCATGGATTCATGCCCAAGCGTTCAGTGACAACGAATCTTTTAAGTTTCACTTCTACTTGTTTTGAAAATTTGGAACTCGGTACTGATCTGAAAACAGCTTTTGATTCGATCAACCACGACATTCTCATAGCCAAGCTATTCAAGCTTGGGGTATACGGACGATTCACCAATTGGTTGCAATCTTACTTGACGGATAGAACCCTCCGTGTTAAACTCGACTCGACTACGTCTTCGAATGTTACAAATTCATCTGATGTGCCACAAGGTAGCAACCTAGGCCCATTGTTATTCATCCTGTATTTCAACGATGTGATGCTACTACTTCAGCCTGGTTGTTGGATTGCATATGCCGATGATTTGAAACTGTATTTTGCCATTCGTACCACCGAAGATTGCATCCGTCTTCAGTCTACTTTGGACCTCCTTGTCGATTGGTGTCATCGGAATAAGCTAACTGTTAGTGGTTCGAAATGTATAGTTTTGTCGTTTCGCCGTATCAAGAAGAGTATAATATTAATGGGGCGATCCTCCAAAAAGCTGACCTGATCAGTGATTTAGGTGTATTGCTTGATCAAAAACTCACTTTCAATCACCACCGCACGGCCGTTATCGCAAAAACTAATCGACAATTGTGTTTCATATCGAAAATTGCAAAGAATTTCACTGACTCGTACTGCCTGAAAGCATTATACTGTTCACTCGTCCGTCCAATTCTGGAAAACGCATCTGTTGTTTGGCTGGCCTATCAATTGACGTGGAGTTTAAGAATTGAAAATGCACAACGCAAGTTCATCCGATTGGTACTTCGTAATCTACCATGTCGAAACCCCATAAATCTTCCTCCGTATGATGATCAATGTAGATTATTGAGCATGGATACATTAGAACGGCGTCGGCTTATTAATCGAGCTACTTTTGTGGTTAAGTTATTGAATGGTGAAGTTGATAGCTCTGAGCTCCTCTCCATGTTGAATTTTCGGATTCCTCCGAGAGTTCTTCGTAGTAGTACTTTACTTGAGCCACGTTTTCATCGCACTAATTTAGGGTATTTCAAACCAATAACTGCAATTATTCGAACCTTCACGACTGTCGAGGAGTTTCATGAGTTTTCATGAGTTCCACCCGGTTTATTTCACGAATCAAATCACGTATTTAGTTAACTGTTTTAGTGTATAGTCTTAAGTTTTTATTTCATGTAGACAACAGTCAGATGGAGTTAATAATAATACATAAATAAATAATTAAATATTTCCGATGGCATGTAGCAAACATTATGTTGATAAGTTAGATACAGCAAGAGACATTCACGATCAAAAACTTATCACTCTCTCAGAGGGTAAATTTTCGAAAGGCACCCCATAGTAAAATAAGTCGTATTCACTACAAAAAGATATAAAAGGTTCGTCAATGTAGGTTTGGGTGTATGTTTCAATAAAACTGCTTGAAAGACGAAAGGCATTAGGAAGAGGATTTTGTATGTTTTGTTAATGTTCAATTACATTTTAAATAGTGTATAAAACTTTCAATTACATCAGTCGGCTTCACGAGATTACTACTTCAATTCTTTGTTGACTCTCATCGATGTATTATAAAAGAAAACACCAGTTGAACAACTGCTACCATACTTTCATACAATTCAGCCTGTCAGTGACAATAATTTATGTCTTGGCCTTTTGTCGAAACTACCTTCAAAAGTATAGAACAAAAAAAAAAGCGACCATTAAAAACTCTAAACGTCGATAAGTTGCTTTTACTCACACCGATTTATTGCCTTTGTTAGGTTGTCAAGTTGACCAATTGTTCGGTTAGCGAGATTTTCTTTGTGGGCCACCCGAGTTGTTTTGCACTGTCCGAACGGCCGAGGGTGGACATTTTTCTATCATTTTTTGTTGAAAGCGATTTCGAAAGTGCACAGTCGTCCAGCAAAGAAAGTAAATTGGATTTGAATTATTGCCATTATCGATTGGCGTGTGATGGAGAATGATTTGAAATTTGAAGTGATTCTACCAAAGAAATGGCGAATACCGAACGAATGACTGCGTGTTCCTACAGATTAGAACAAATTTTCGATGGAATTTTCAGAGCGAACAATTGGATGTAGTATCATGTAGCAATGGAATTGTGCTGTTGTCGCTCATTAATTTCTATTCACATCAAATGGAATAAAGAATCAGGCAACCCGTCAACAGAAATCAATTCATCATTCCGTCAGATTATGGCTCAGATGACAGCAACATCGTCAATTCGGTATAATCAACTCATTAGATTGCTTCCTGCGTCCCATATTCACATTTTCACTGCTGCAGTCCCCAAAAATATCACTCGATTGATTTTGTTTCAGGGTGAAAAGCTCATCTGTCGCTCCAGTTGAAAGTAATCAGATTGATATGGCACCCGGAAGAAATATTTCTTTATTTAGGGTAGCCTAGTTCCTAGTTTGCAACCGTTTCGAGTTGCCGGAGATCGGAGAAACAATTGACCGAAGTTATCACCCATTCTAAAACAATCATCTTTTCCAATTTGACAGCCGATAGTTTGGTTGAATGAACTCGCAAAGTCAATTATCTCCGATCGTCCGTTCTCCACAAAGCAAAGACCATGTCGAATGTAATAACAAAAGATTTTTTTTTTTGCTTCAAAGATGGAAAACTTGAATGCCATTTCCCTTTCAAATCACGGCACGCAAAAGTGTCCGCATCGGAGAAGGTACGAGAAGTGGCTGCTGCCGGACTATTTACGACTGTCACTCTGAGGGTCAATAAAATTACACATTCCATTTATGCCATTCGGAATTGGTCGTAGCTTTGCAGCACTGCGAATGGCATTGGTGGTGGAAAATAGTGACAATGATACACCAGAGCTGGACCCTTTTAAGGCATCCTACGAGGGGTTTGTCTGCAGATGCCCCTCACTTCTGAGCCGATAATGATAACCGTACGATTCTCCCTCTCCGTCACCCACTCCCATAAATCTTGCTATAAATTTTCATAAAAATGGAACATAAATTCGTCCAACGCTGAAGTCACTGAGCGCAATAACTTTTCGAGTGTATGAATTGGAAAGAAAATTTCAATTCCGACATTGTAAGAAGTCCGTTTCCAGGTTTCCAGAGGAAACGTTTGCTTAAAATTCATTCTTAAAAAAATACACTAAATGTACGTAGAGAGACGACTCTCGCAAAGAACTGAAAGGAACCAGCGAAAGACCCATTCCGAACGAAAGAAAGGAAGCATGTAGAAGATGAACATCTTTTAGGCAAATTTATTGGCCACTTTACAACTTCTGCATAGCAATAAAATCATAAAGTAATAAAAATGCTTAAACATTGCTGCTCGGAATCCCGGTGACAGCATGCCATCGATCTCGGATTGTCACGTCTTCGCCGCGTCGATGAAGGCTACCTACCGAAGCTTATATGTAGGTGAAATATTTCGGGGCTTGCAGGCGATTTCTCCAGAAGTCAGCTCGGTCTCCCGAAGCGGAACTTTGCCGGTTGTCTCGGTTTGACGCTGGCTACCTTTTTTCCGAGGAAAATTAATTTGAATTTTACGTCTCAAGCTGGGATGATGGGAAGGATCAGCCAAAAAAGAAAGGCGATTATTTGCCATTAGAAAGAAAAGTTGTGCCCATCAGCGATGCAATAAGTTCTAAACAGCAATGATTTTTGGTTGAACTATTTTCGTCAGTAGCCTTGCCAGTTTAGAATAGGATGGAAGATAATATTGTGGCAAAAAATTTCGATAGTTTTTGATCAGTGTTGTAGAAAAATCCCTTATTTGATTCTTACAGGATGTTATCAGACAACGAAAAATTGTGGACCACCTAATTTAACAAACCAATTGCTGGATAAAACGTTTGAACCTGTCTGCTTCTTTCCCAACCGTGTAAAATTGATGGTCTCGTGCGCCCAATCCGGACTGCTATCCTGTTCGGAAGTTATCCACACATGTGTGGCCGTAGTTTTTTTTTTAGTTTGCTCTGTTTCAGTTCCACACAAGCGATAGGACCAATTATTATCCTGATTTGTTTTTATAGAATTGACCCGTCTGAATCCGGGGCACCGCCGAGCAGACAGCCGAGCACGCGTTCACTTTCCGGCAGTGGTCGCCACCGGTACGAGCGTATAGTGTGACGAAATGGCACCTGCGGCATCGTTTTATCTCCAGACCAGACCACTGTTGGCTGCTGATGTCGAGCCGAGGTCGCCGGGCTCAACTGTGGAGGAAGACAACATCGTAATTTAGTTGTGGTCTATAAATTCTGATCCTTATCATCCACATAAAGTTATCCTGTAATCGTGCTGACAAGGTTGGGTCGTTGGAGTTGAAGTAATCCGAGGAGTCGGACTTATTGAAATTTCAAGATGTTCTACAGTTGTTTTTGAATTGTTATTTATGTTAGATATGTTCAGAAAGACTTTCAAATATATTATAACCGATTGAGCAACTGTTCAGTTTTACAATACTACCGAAAAAATCACTGTAGAACAACTTTATGTACATATACAACAATTGTGCAGTAAATCACCCACTTGTTAATGTTTCACTAGCAATTATAGAAATTCTGCCAAAAAAAATTTTAACATCGTCAGTAATTATATCAATTGTGCAACTTATCAAATATAATTGTATTAGACACAATATACGTCGAAACCCAAGTAACAATTCGAATGCCTTATGGTTTTGATTATAATTTATAGGAGTTTTGTAATTGATTGTTCAGTCACTACTTGTTTTATAACAACTATAATAAGTGTCGCTTTTGACTAGAAATATCATAGTTTTTAAAGCTTCTATAAAACCTTTTAGCGAGACTAACAACTGGACTAAAAATAAATCAATTTGTACTAGGATAAAACCATGCAAACGCTTTTAATATTGCTTTAAAATTTTTTCTTTAAAACATTATTCTCAGTTAAATTCTATAATAAATCTAGTTTTGTGTGTGTGCGTGTTCATTGAATGACAGTTTCTGTCAGAGTAAATTTGAAGGTTCTAAAGTACATTTATGACACTCTTGTTGTGGGCTATTTGATTCATTGCTTCTTGGATTAAGTGTAATTTGCATTAAAGAAAATTTCATGGCCGCCATTATGATGTTCTTTGCCGTAGCCTTTATTGACATCAAATAAACTTTGAAATGCAAAACCGAGGAAGTATGATGGAGTTTTATAATTCATTTTCAGAACGTATGCACAAGTTTTATCGCCACGAAATAGTTTTATGCAAAAAGGACGATGAATCACAGAAAATAATTGTCATAAATCATGGAGACTGTCACAAAAACCGTATTTATTTCAAGGCGATTAGTTATAATTCTTATTTTTATACATACATTCACGATAAAAATAGAAGCGCATGAAGTTTTTACGTTCGGTAAAAGCCTCAAACTTGTAAATAAAATCCAATAAATTCTTACTGTTTGCATTCAAAGCAGACATGACACACATATAATCAGTTTACTCATAGCGGAATTCATTCCATCCAAATATATTTAATGTTGATCGTAAAGCTGGTTTCAAAATTTTCTTGAATTTGAAGTTTTAACGCAGCTTTATGCTGATTCTTCAGTTTGCTTTATAAACCTTATGAAGAATGGTTCACTTGGCAAGAACATGCTCTTATAGAGGTTTCCAGTAGGCTTTCGTGGAGTATAAAGTTTTAATGAAAGATTTATTATGTAGCATTGCAGATAGCTACAAGTATTTATTAATATTAAAAATGTTACTTGGGAACTGCTATAAAACTCTTGTGGAAGAAAAATTAGCGAAATGATGCTCTCCTCTCCTGCTCTGTTTAGGTCAGCGTGTGCAGTCTTTTTTAGTTTTAGAAAAACAATTATATACAATTCAAAACTTTTGCAAGTTTTGCAAGATTCATGTGTTTGAAATGAACACAAAACTTGCAGGCATGAGAATATTATCATAAAAGTTGCAGAAATACAGCATTACATACCCAATGAAAACAAAAATGAATCCGATAATTTATATTCGGTTTTCATCTCGCTAAAAAAATGAGCAGATCTGACATCGCTTTTTAAAAAATTGATCGAAAAGTTAAGTTCATCATAGTTACTCTCATAGTTATATATTACAGCTTGAGCAACTTGGTTTTGATACTCCAGCACATGGGCTTACCAAAATAATACCTACAGTGCGTATCACGAAAGTCGGGCCCGCTAAGACGAATGACTATTTTGTATTGTTGGCTTCAGCTAGACGATTTAAACTGACGTAGAAAACGTAGAACATTTTATTCCGAAATATTAACATGCTAATGTTTTCTGTTATTTAGATAATATGAGTCAATAAAGACTAACCCAGAAAGTATGGACGCACTTTGATTTCGCTGTAAATAATTCACAAGTGTTAGATATTCAAATTTTATTCGATATACTGATAATATTAGACTACAACAACATAATATTTGCAACTTAACTATTTTAGACTAGCTGGCGCACCTTCTTGCGAACGATCCTCATTAAATTCCGTACAGACTTCTTGGCGACAAGTTTGGACACTTTTTTCCAATCTTTTTTGAACTTTTGAATGGTTTTGGCTGCCGAGACATGTTTCCTAAGATGTGCCTTCGTTAATGCCCAAAATTCATCAATTGGTCGAAGTTGTGGGCAATTTGGTGGATTCATGTCTTTTGCGACGAAAGTGACATTTTTGGTAGTATACCATTCTACCGTTGATTCCGAGTAGTAGCAAGAAGCACGATCTGAGTAGAAGACAACAGGATCCTTGTGGCTTCGAATCATGGGTAGAAGTCGTTTTTGTAAACATTCCTTGATGTATTATTCGCTGTTATTGAAGCAGTGGTGATGAAGGATTTCAAAATTTTACCGCAGTTACAAATTGCTTGCCAGACCATAGATTTCTTACCAAATTTTTCGACTTCAATCGATGTCTCGGACTGGTTTAACACTTGCCCTTCTCGCACCGTATAATATTGTGGTTCAATTCAAATTTCCAGCAAGAATCGTATTGTACAGCTTTCGAACCTTCGGCCTGATCGATGCTTCTTGTTTCGGACTACGTTTTGGTTGTTTCTGCTTCTTATAGGTTCGATGCTTCGTTCTTTAGCACGAAGAACATTTGACTTCGAAGTGCCCACTTTTTTGGCCACATCCCGAACTGAAACCTCCTTCTTATGCTCGAACGCCTTCAGTATTCAACTAAGGGTTAGCTGATTGCATTTCGCACGGCTTTTTCACTTACTCCTTTCAGGTTGCGTCCATACTTTCGGGGATTTGATATTGATATTTTCTCTAAGTCCGAAAAAGTCGATTTTTTCAAGAATTTTTTTTTCGAGATGACACCAAATCTCGACGTCTCATGCAATTCTAAGTCTTTTGACATCAAAATTGTTTTTCGATTTCGGAAATTTTATGTACATGAAATTTCCGTAATCAAAAAAAAATTTGATGCCAAAAGGCTTAGAATTGCATGAAACGTCGAGATTCAGTGTCATCTAAGAAAAAATCACCATAGGGGGGGCTATGGTGATTTTTCAAGATCTATGAAAATTCCACTAAGATTAGCACCACTCTTCTCATATAAATAGGCAGCGTAAATGCCAAGCGCTTGATTGAAAAAACGATACCGAGTATGTGACATAAACACTGAAGCATGTTTTTGTGAACCACTCGAATCAATCTGAATCAATTGTTGTCAACAATGAGCCAAAATTAGTGTCAGAAATTTTTTCATAAAATGATAAAAAATTCATGAGACTGCTTTGAAGAAAGAGAAAGGCATTATCACACCACTAGGTGGATTAAGAAGGGTTTTTTAATTTGAATTTTGTCTTTCAAAATTCTTTGAATTTCTTTCAATGAAGAATAAAGCAATCGTTTTTGTTAGCGATCACACTTACCATTCATTTTGACTGTGACGCAATCTCTTGATCCCGGCATTACTCTACTGACGTCATCGCTGTTCAAATATTGAATCACCTCGTTTTCTATCGTTTCGTTTCTGCTGCGTCCCGTTTGTTTCTTGGCTCTTTTTTCGTCCGTTGATTCTCTTGGGTGGCTATTTTCTCCTTTGACCACGAGTTTGGAGAGACTGACAACAAACGCCAAATATTTTTCTTGAGGATAATTAACATTCCGGGTTTTCTTCTTTGACATCGGAGACACGTTGATTATTGCGATGCCCTTGTTGTAAAGTTCAAAGTAGTGTGCTCTTGAATACTCCGCCGCGACTGATGCTTTAGAAGATGCTGAGTTGATTGAAGCTGCTGAAGGTAATTCCTCTAAATCGTATTGTGATGTGGATGGTTGTGGTTCCGTTGTTGACTGCCCTTCTGTTTCCGGCGTATGACTTTCCTAAGCCCTCCTACGACAGCTATCACAAATGCTTAACGTGGTATTCAACTTAACCTTGCACTTTTGAGCTTCAAATTTTCCAATTATGGTTTCTGTTAATTGGAAACTTTTTCCGGAACACACAAAACCAGGAAAAGGTTTACAACACTTTGGGAAAACCATATTGAAGTATTGTAACTGTTTCGAAAGAGATTTGTTATAAACTGATATCTGTTCTACAATGCATAGCTATTTATATGTGAAACAGGTAGAATTTAGGTAATTCTTTGATTCTACATGTATTTATTCGTTTTGACGTAGTTACGTTATTTCTACTGTTTAAAAATTATCTTTCAACGAGAAATTTCAAATATATCTGAAAATTGTTTTAGCTGTAACTTCTTCATTTTTCAAAAGGCACGGATGGGATAGCCATCAATCTGTAGGTTTTAATAACATTATTATTAATAATTATCAAACAAAATTAAAACCCTGATTTTTTATTTAACTTTTTCGGATAATTTTGTAATTATTGAGAAAAAAATCAAAAATTTTTGTCAGTGTATATTTTTTTTAGTGTGCCCAATCGATTCCCTACAACTTCTTCCTGAACGCCATTTTTGTACAAATAACGGTTTCCGAGTTACAACGGTTTGAAAAAGGCAATTTTTGTGAAATGCAAAAATACACAAGCCCTTTTTAAAAATCAGTCGTGAGTCGGATTGACCTCTCCACCGGTTCAAAACTTATGGTTTGGCATACTGAACCCATGTGCAAAGTTTCATCCAAATCGAAGAAGGTCGAGTCTGATGATCTGCTGAGCATTTCTGGAATTGCTCTTATGGTAAAAAACGGTGCTGCGGTTGATAAAAATCTTAGCTATCAACCGAAAGAATAAAACCTGTTTTAGTCCACCTAGTGGTGTAATGATGCCTTTCTCATATCAATAATACTATCATATATAATACTGTGGTATTCTTCAAAATAATTCTCTGCTATTCTTGAAAGAATAACCGAAATCGGTTTGTTTGACCGTCTACTGATAAAAACTATCAATTGGAGAAGATTTGTGGTCGATTTAGAAATTTTTTTACGGTTTTCCCCCATTTTCAGTAATGGTATACAATTTTTAACCCACTTTACCCTATATGTCCGCATCCAGAAGTCGGATCCTCATGAAATTCAGGAATTACGTATGGGACCACGGGACCTTTCATTTGAATCTAAGTTTGTGAAAATCGGTTGTGCAATCTATGAGAAAAGTTAGAACACATATTTTCTTTTTTTTGCACATTTTACCCATAACTCCCGAACCGGAAGTCGGATCCAAATAATATTCAGGAATGTTTTATGGGACCACAAGACCTTTCATTTGAATCTAAGTTTGTGAAATTCGGTTCAGCCATCTCTGAGAAAAGTTAGTGCAAAAAAAAACTGACTTTTGAACCGAGGCCCGGAGGACCGAGTGTCATATACCATTCGACTCAGCTCGTCGAGTACGCAAAATGTCTGTGTGTGTATGTGCGTACGTGTGTATGTAAAGTTTTTTTGCACTAACTTTTCTCGGAGATGGCTGAACCGATTTTCACAAACTTAGATTCAAATGAAAGGTCTTGTGGTCCCATACAAAATTCCGAAATATTATTTGAATCCGATTTCCGGTTCGGGAATTATGAGGTAAAATGTGCAAAAAATTGTGAAAATAAGTGCACTAACTTTTGTCAGAGATGGCTGAACCGATTTTCCCAAACTTGGGTTCAAAAGAAAGGTCTTGGGATCGCATACAAAATTCCTGAATACTGTTTGGATCCGACTTCCGGTCCTGGAGTTATGGGGTAAAATGTGCAAAAAAATAAAAATATGTTTTCTAGCTTTTCTCATAGATGGCGCGACCGATTTTCATTAACTTAGCTTCAAATGGAAGGTCCTGTGGTTCCATACGTAATTCCTGAATTTCATCTGGATCCGACTTCAGGATCCGAAAACATAGGGTAAAGTGTGTTAAAAATTGTATACCATCACTGAAAAGTACGAAAAATCGTAAAAAGTTTTCTAAATCGACCTCAAATCTTCTCCAATTAATAGTTTTTATCTGTAGACGCTCAAGCAAACCGATTTCGGTTCTTCTTTTTAGGAATCGAAGAAAATTATTTTGAAGAATAGCACAGTATTATACATGATAGTATGATTGATATGAGAAAGGCATCATTACACCACTAGGTGGATTAAAACAGATTGTTAAAGTACTGTTTTCTTATTATTATTCAAAATGCACTGTTTATTGTCTCAAAAAAATATACGAGCGTTAGTTATACATATCAAGCGAGAAAAATAAATCAACAAACCGTAACTTTACTCAAACGCATATTTTTCTGTTTCAATATGACTGCGTGCATTGGATCAAATCAATTACTGAAAGCTTGTTTGATAACTCGCAACTTGGTAAGCAGCACAAGCGTCGCCTCTTACGGTTTTTATGTTACATAGCAATTATAACGCACTTTGCAATGACTTCAACTTGTTCCATAAATTTGTATTGAATATGTTACTGTCATTGGAGTGTGATAACGTGTGCTACTGGGACACTTTTGTGCTATAATTGATTCAAATACAGCTCGATGTTAAGGAAAGTCAAAGAGATTCAATTAAACAAGCTTAACAGTGGAATACACATACAATCATTTTGCAATCACACTAAAGCTATTTTTCATCATTAAATTGTACCACTGAGTCAATCATGAGAGCAACATCTTATATGGAGTATTATGAAACGGTTAAGACAAAACAGATTCCAAAACATACAATACAATCAGCCGAGCACAACAGCGACGACGAGTCAATTAACAAAAACTCGATTTGTGAACCTCAACATGCTTAGTAATGAAAGGACTTCTACATCAAGTAAAAGCGTCACAACGAGATGTAGTTGGAATCAAGGATGGCTTTTATCGTATCAAAGAACGCTCACTGGCAACTCTTCAACGATTGAATCAGTGCCATCAAAGAGAAACGGATATCATCGCAACAACAAAAACCCGACATGACTCATTTAACATAAAATTGACACCAGTGCGAGAGCGACTTTCTCACGATGACATTTCTGAGAATCAAAGGTTAGCACGCTGCTGTGTGGATACTCTCTGAAGCAACAAACGGTCGCTCATTCTCGTTTCGCGATCCAATTCTATACAGGCAGTTGATAATTGCGATAGAATCATTTTACTATTGCCGCTTATTCTAACTATGTGCATATAATTTTTGTATAAGTTGTGTCTATGAAAATGTCTATGCTATGTGAATGTTCTTCACAAGGGTTTCGAAATATTGCAACCTAGTACGAGAATCATCAAGTTGAATCATCGATTCGATTTTCTGCGATAATTGTCAACTTGCGATTCTCTCTTGGGAAATTCCACACAGCAACGATCATTTTCAGACTGTAATTTTTTTTAAGGGCGTGGAATACTCAGAGTATGAAGTGGAGTGAAGAAATGTAGCAAAATTCTCTCACGGTTCATGCATTGAGAGACTCGAGTTCTTGTAGCATCTTCTACCGGATTGAAAATGTTGTATACAATATAGATAGCAATATAGCAGCTTCTGTCAAATTCTCGACAATCACCAACACTGGTTGGAATATATTTGATCAATGTTATTCGCATACGCTGTAATACATTAGATCGCATCGGTTTAGTGTCTAGAAGGATATAGTATTAAAGGGATAACTTGCAATTCCTGGAAGCCATTGTTGCAAAACGCGATAGCAGTTTTTCCACTGTCGTAGAACTAAAATTCAAAAAAGAAATAATATCTTTTTTGGGTCATTTTTCTAATAAATAATTAGATAATAAATAATTTTCTCATAAAGATTTTACTAGCGATAGTGAAGAGAACTCCTTTTTCTTTTTCCAACAATAGTTGTTTTTTTTATCTAAAACTGTAAGTAGAGCCTTAATTCGCTGTGTAATTTAAAAAAAAACTCTTATTGGCTTATTAGCCAGATGAAAATAAAAATGTCACAAGCCAATGGAACTCAAAATGAGTGAATGATTCCGGAGAGACAATGATTCACGATTTATTCAGAAAGCCATGTCGATTGATTTCGGATGTATAAAGTGAAATGTACATTATTTCAGAATTATTCATTTTATTCCACAATAATCTCTCTTTGTACTATAGAAGACATAAATACCACATTCTGCCTAACAACTAACATAAGGAAAAGTTCTCTATCGTAATTTTTTGTTTCGTCTTATCGGCTACATTCCTAACCTAAGTGCTGAAAAAAAAACAGTCTAATAAATTTCCTCTGATTGTGTTTCGTCTCCTGCTGGTACCTGTACTAATAACTAAACTATACCAAATAACTCGTGGACAGGCCACCAAAACCCCGCAGCACCCAAGGTCCAAATATTTACACATTCAACCGGGCGAACAGCGAGCGCGTCCGGTTATAGTAGGCGCGCAAAAGCTCGTAAAAATTAGCTAAGGTACATTTAGGGATGAACACGGTGCTGGGAGGTGTAAGACTACAAGGAAAATAAAAAACGAAATCCGGTACGAAATGCTACAAAGTACCGGCGGGCTACTAAACTTTAGTGGCCTGAAAAAAAAACTCCGCGCTTCGAAGGTGTTATTATCTATCGGTACGTGTGAGTAACTTTATAAATTATGCATTTGTGCGCCCAGCCCCATCCATATTTCATTTTCACGCCTTACGTTCTGCAACACCCTGACGTCCGGGCGAGGAATCGAGGTGGCAGCAGCTGTTAATTATGATTAATTTATTGTTTTAGCTCTCTTGCTTCGATGAGTGCACGTATGTTTCTGTATATGTGTGTGTGTGTGCGTATCGCAGTCGCAGTGTTGGGTGTTTTTTCCTAGGGCAGACGGCTCATATCGAGTCCGCCAAATTGGCCGAAGTAGGGATATCCGGACTTGGCTTCCGCGGCTACAGCCGCTGCAGCAGCCGAACTCGAGTAATGGTGATGATGATGGTGGTTCATGTTGTTCGAGAAGAATGAGCTGGAAGGAGAAAGCAAACGAACGAAAAAAAAAAATTGTATGATTAGTTTTTCTGTGTGGTTGTTTTTAACGCGATAATTACTCCGAAGGAGAAAATAGGTTCTAATGGGGGCGAAGGTGTTAATTGGTTGACACTTACCTATAAGCGTCCCATTCGGCAGCTTTGTTGTGGGCGGAGTGGGAAGAGCGCCACTGCTGGGAATTGCTGCTGTCCATGGCGGCGGCCGCATTCGAGCTGGTCACATTGTTGGATCCGTACGCGGAACCCATTGCGTACGATTGTGCGTGGTTGTTGTCAAACATCGGGAAGTAGTTGTAGTTGCTGGAGGAGTTTTGCACCGGCGACGACGACGATGGGGCCATTTTGCTGTGTCCGGAATGTACGGGGCTGATCGAGGTCGGTGGACTGAGGGATGCTGGTGGGCTCATGGTTGCTGACGTGGGATGAAGCATTGTTTGAGCCAGTGGATTGTAGGCGGTCTGGGAAGCAGCGTGGATCGAGGTTTGGTTGGCCGTTGGGTAGCACGGTTGACCCCAGGATTGCATTGAGGATGCAAATCCGGCCGAATTTGAGGCTGCAATGCCAGGTCCAGAGGCAGCTACGGCAGCGGCTGCTGAAACGGCAGCTTGTTGTTCGAATTGTGACGAGTACTGGGAATTGAATGCCGACAGTTGCGAGGAGTTCATGTGTTTGCGCAGACGAGCGCGCCGATTCGAGAACCAAACTTGAACTCTGGCCTCAGTAAGCCGGGTCTTTTGAGCCAGCTCTTCGCGAGTGTAAACATCCGGGTACTGTGTTCTAGCGAATGCAACTTCCAGTGCTTCCAGCTGCTCACCGTTGAAGGTTGTGCGAGATCGCCTTTGTTTGCGCTTCAGTTCGAATCCTGGTTCGGATGCGGTATCGCTGTCGTCATCGTCGTCGTCACACGACGAACCCCCCAAAATTCCATTGATGGAATGGTTTCCCCTGGGTTCTAGTTCACCGTAACGTCCTCCCTTCAGCAACCGCGTAATCGAACTGATCGAGGGAGCCGAATTTTTATCGCAGATTCCTTCTTTGATTAAATTTTCGCGAATCTCCCAGCTGAAGATACCGGGATTAGCTTTACGCATTTCCTCGATTTTCGTTTCGATTTCCGGCGTCGATACGCGAGGTTTCGATCCTCCGATCACGCCCGGCCGAATCGAGCCGGTTTCCTGGTAGCGATTCAGAATCTTCGAGACGCATCCATGCGAAACCCGCAGCTGCCGGGAGATCACACAGGGTCGCACTCCGCTGGCCGCCAACTCTACGATCTTTAGCCGAGTGTGATTGGGCAGCGGGCGTCCATTGATGAAGACTCCTCCGAGCTGGTTCACGCGTCCCTGGCCTGTAAGTGAGCAAAAGAAAACAGGAAAAAAAATCTCATTAGAGAAACCTGTTCACAGATTTGTAAAGTGACCACCACAATCCGTCCCGGGGTTGGTGCGGGTGGTCCTACGACGAGTGTCGACTTCAAAGCGCAGTTACCGCCTAGGGGCCGAGGATGAGAAATTAGTCCATTTTTTTTCCTTCGGTTTTAGGTGCTGTGTCCCATCCCAAACGGAACCGAGGGTGACCGGGCATGGGCAGGAGAGACGAGTGTCACATTGTTGTGTCATCCACCTCGGGGGCGAAGAATGGGATGAAAGCGAGAACACGGTACAAGATTGGATCTTGTAATAGGCCTTCTAATGGTGTGTTCGCTTTTGTCCGAGCAGGTTCTTCGACTATTCGAGCGGACTCGAGCCGAAAAGCGAGCGATCGGGTGCGATTAGGGAAAAATTAAATTCAATTTGGGATTGTGACAGGACAGCGTGTTGCAATTGATCGTGGGTGATCGATCAATTGTGAGGAAAAGGAAATTAAATCGTCACCTTTACATCGGGATCGGAATCGAATTTTTTTCCTTTTTTGAACCCAAAACTTGTTCGAAAATGAAGGATGTGGTGAGCATTGGGTTGAGAGAAGGATGAAGGTGGTTCAGTTTTGATTAAAATTGCGCGTCTTCGCAAGTGTTTGCGATCTCCGTCGGCAGATGGCTTTTGATCATAATTCAGGAGAAGAATTAACGAAAGAGAGCGGGGTGATATTTATTTTTATTTCACTCCACTGGGTGCACATTCTGAGCTTTCTGGGATCCCTCAGCGGCTCTGTCAGGGGATTACAATCCGACTGACTTTTGACATACATTCACACACCGGCAAAACTGGTTTACGTGGAAAGATTTTTGAACCGGTCATGTGTTGAAATAATAGGAAAATATTTCGGGGACTTGTTTGTCTCAGACGGAATGACAGAGGACGCTATAGCGCCGTACAATGGTCATTGAAGGTCGAGGATCCTGAAGATCCGTCGACCTTGGCCATCGCCCGCTCTTCAATACGCTTCGATTAGGCGTGAATTGCAATTAATTATTTAGCGACTCATTGCCAGGATCCCATCGTTCCATCGGCCGTCGGGTGCCGGCGAATATCTTCCAGATGCAGGGGAACAAAGGCAAAAATTGACCGAAACAAAATACCGAGACGATCATTAGGCTACCGTTTCTGTCTTCCTTCGCCAGTCGGCGGCAACAGTCAAATCGGGGGAAGGATTGGATCACCGGGGGTGTTTGGCTGCCACCCTTTCGAGTGGCTCATTTATCATTCCACTGCCGTTGCCGTCACGGAACTCACGGTGCGGTTCGGTTTCTCTTGCGGATAGTAGCTTAATTAGAATTTAATGGCTTTCAAAAGCTAGGCAAAGAAGGTTTTCGAATGGCGCGGGAATTCAAATTCCGATGTGTTGTTTTTTTTTGCTTTTATCTCGATTCCTATCCTACTCTCCCATGCTGAATGCCGGAGGATCGGAGAAGCTGAAAAAATTCATTTAACACCCCTGGGTTTGGCTAGGGCCAAGATCGCATCAGTAGCTCGGCCGATGTAGAAGCGTGAAAAACAAATTTACCTTTCCACACGCCCCAACCAATGTGCGTTGGTGAGAGTGTGTGTGTGTATGCATCGTCTCAAACAGTCCGAAATCTTTACTTATTAAATGATCTATTCCGTGCCTGTTATTCTCATCTTCGGTTGAACATTCCCACCACCGGATCGTAACGGCCAATAAACAGCGAACACAAGCGTCGTTTGCCGTTTGTCTGGTCGGCTCGTAAAATGTGAAGACGAATTGATCCTTCTTTTGTATAGTCTCTCCTGGCAAGGAAAGTGGATACGTGTGATCCTCACATGATGCTCGTATGATCTTATACTTCTTCGAAAATGACCGATGAACTAAATAAGATTTGGAAGGCTGTCGGTTCAGTTCGAACAAAGGGGATTAGACGGTCGTATTTGGATGGCGATGTGTGTGATCTTCGGTAGGATTTGCACAAAAGGGTACGAATCGAGGTCATCGGTCGAGATTCGGTTCCCGATGTGGCTCAGCGGTTAAAGTTCCGTAACTGCCAGAAGCTTCCAAGCATACCAAGTACCATATGATTCGGTCGATTGGGGGAAGTAGTCATGATGAATGTGAATAACATGTTTACACGTTGTGTATTAAATTCTAATTATAGTGTTGCCGGTCTTTGTGCCCCGTTCTCGCGGAAAGTTTTCCAAGAAGCAAGCAGCAGATCACGGTGCGTTTTGTTTGGTGCTGCTGCTGCTGCTGCCGTGGCCTGCACTCGAACGCCAATCGATCAATCGCGCCCAGGCGCAGATCACGATGTTTGATTTTTACTTGATTCTCCCGTGCACGCCAGGATCGAAGGTGCAACGGCATATAATTAGATGCGAATGCATGCAATCATTATTAGCTCACCGTCGCAGTAATTCAAGCCCGCAGTTCGGTGGAAGCTCGGGCGGTGGAGTTGGCACCACCCGAAATCGACCACCTGTACACCCAGGGAAAGTGACTCATCATCATCGTCATCTGCATCAGTATCAGTTGAAACCAAACAACTTCGTGAAGACGGCAGAAATTGAATTAGTGACCTATAAATCAGACCCGATCAATGGAACCACTCGAAGTGATCATCAAAGGTCCATAAATTTCCTGCGGACGGACGGCGAAGAGCTTCGTAATTCCAAATGGGGCGGCTACGATCGGGAGAAGAAAAAAAAATCGAGCGAACGTGTTGAAAAGATAAATGGTCTTCTTTGTACACATGTTACGGATGATGTCGCTCTGTCGGTTCGTTCGAGTCGCCCAAGCTGGATTCCATCTGGTTGATTTCGGCATTTTGATTAAATTTCGCTCACACTTGGCCTGCCTCCCAGAGTCGGGTGGGAGATCGAACTCGATCAATTGATTAAAATGTACGCTCGAATACGCCGCCGGCGGCGGTGCTTTATCATATAAATTGATCGTTTAGTTTATAAATATATTAAACATCCATATAAATTATTACATTAGGACAATGCGGTACCCGGTTCGAGACCTTCGAGATCGAGAGTGATCCCGGGACGTGCCCGGGCTAAACCTGGCGCGATTTATTCTCTTTGTGGCTCCTTCTCCTTCTCTGCGTTCGCCAAAGATCACGAACCTCGCCGGTCGAACACTTCGGAGAACCCTTCGAGAGGTAATAAAATATTTCCAATACCATTACATTATCATTATGGCATCTCCGCGAAGTCTCTCGGTGTCTCAGCGGTGCGCTTGCCAGGAGATCATCGTGCGGTGTGTTATTGTTGAAAACAGGAATTACTGAAAATAAGATCAAAGGCGGTTTGCCGCCCACTCAAGACGCGATGATACGGTGGGAGGGATCCTCCAAGGCCCCATGACCGGGCATCGCAAACAGCAAATTTTGTAATAAAATATGTGCTCACCCTGCGTGCCCACGTCTGCCCCGCACAGACGACGACGACGACGGCAGGAAGATGAAGTACGTGCCTGAAGTCGCGCCAGCGTGTCTGGGAAGTGCCGCTGAGATGCAGTCGGGAGATTCTCGGGAATGGCTTCCAAGGAGCAACGATGCTCGTTGCGATGGGGAACGTGTTTATAGCAGTGATTCTTAGGAATTTGATGGCCTCCGACAATGTTCCAAAACTGTTGGGCAAAATTTAGATTTTCCTTTCCAAGCGAAACTCAACGAAATTCGCAGTTCCGCATGAAGGCAGCAAAGTTCACGCAAAATTGCTAATCCACTCACCACGTAATAAGCTTATCTTAATCCCCGATCTACAAGAATCTCAACACCCGATAGGATCAGTTCGACCTCAAATGTTGAGCTTCCCGAAAAAAAGGTCAATTTAATCCTCTTCTCAATTCCTTCTGCCACAAAAACTAGCCCATGATCATTTCCCGAGTCCCTAACAATAACCAAACAATAACTTATTTACAATCATTAATCTTGTTAGCCCCGTATGAACAGGGATCCCTGGCAGAATAAAAAAAAGCCCAATCTCCGTCGGCTTCTTCGCTTTGATATACCTTCTGTTACAATTATTTCTCACCCTCCGGAGAGGTTTTCCCCGTGTCCAACGTGTTCAAGTTGGAAGCGAGAAAAAAAAGAAATTATTCATGATCAGGCAACTTTCCTCGCCGTGCCGGGGGACAACGCCTCTTTGAGAGTTGAGAAAGCGATCTCTGCCGCCGCCACCGACGTCAGGAACAGCCGATCTCCGGCTGTTACATCGATCCCCGAGCTCAAAGGATCAATTTTTCTCACCTTCACTGTCTATCGAGAGCCAGCTAGGATCGGTATGATTTATGATCTAACGCGGTTCGACTAATGTTATCCAACATATGGCTCTACATAGCCAACCAACTGTTGTTTCAAGTAACAAAAGAAAAAACACCCCAACCCGAGGAGCGACGGTCAGTGGGGGAAAAAATGATTGAACGATCATGACTGATCGAATATCGGTTCAACCTACCTTGGAACGGGTATCCAGAGAAAATCGGTGACATGTTCAAACCGGCTACTGCCATTGCGTCTGTTGTAGATGGCTCAAAGTTTCAAAAATAAAACACTAACAATCTGTTGACACTTGTCGCTTAACTGAACAGTTCTCAAAAGTTTATTTTTTATTTTTGACACTTTTCCTAGTCTCAACTAGCTGCACGTTTCACCAAAACAGTTCCAACCGATCACCCGAATGATCCGAAAATTTGATCTTCACTTTCGACAATTGCCGCTTCCAACAAAAACAAACACTCTATCGTTTGAACAACTTCTTAAGCTGCAACATAAACAAAACAAAAAAAAACAATCTTAATCTTGTATCCCGGCTGGCTAAGATGTTGCTTCTTGAGGAGTTGGCACCTTACTGACTGGAAAACATCCCAAGACGGCAGGTTCTTTGCTCCGATCGCTCACAGCAGCTCCGATGGTTTATTTTGCCTTTCCTCCGATTCCGCTCACACAATCCTAACACCCATCCTTTTCACTCGTTTCGGCCCTCCGGTAGCTAAATCTCTTCTCTCTGTCTCCTAGCAATGGAATCAACGTCGAGCGCAGCTCAGCCAGCAACGCAACATCGCTGGCCACGCCCACTGACTGGCTATTGTTGCATTCTCTTTCCACACACTGGTGTTCACTGGCGGTCGACTCGACGATCGCGTCCATTACAGACACACACACACATTCGCCTGCATAAGAAGAATCGATGAACTGTGCTGATTGGTTGAATATGCTTTCCGAATATGGGCACACACACACACGGACGCATCCCAGCTCGAAGATCATGAGGAAACTCGCCCAACGGAACGGAGGCAGAGCTGCAACCACAATGATCAATGTTCTGAAGAATAATTCTTATCAGTAGCTGCACCGGCGGCATGCGGTCCTTTGATCTTTACTGTCGCCTGGCTTTCCGGCTCTAAGATCTAGACCGCCGTGATCGATATATTACTCGTTATTATTGTTATTGTTGCCAGGTTGTGCTTAAATACTGCTCATTTTTCAAGGATTTAGTAGAGGGTCGCCTTTATGACCAACCGCAAACAAAATTGTTGGCTTGATGGCTTTCCCGTGCTCGGGGCAGCGAAGGATTCCGAACCCGAGCCCGGTTATTTTTTTTTCAGCGGCTGGCGTTGGTGTGGTCCTGAGCGCGGTGACAAATGGAAAATGCGACCGGGCTATAAAACGAAACCGGGTGAATTGTTTGCTTGCTTGCTTTGCTTTGGTGCAGTTTTCCTGACGGAAAATGCATTGTTTCGAGCGGCATTAAAAAGGGGTCGGCTCAAAGCGATAATTGAATTTCTGTTACGAAGCGAATTGGTGATGGTCGACATGAATGTTATTATCGGTTAGAAAAGTTCTATTAGATTTGCTATTCTGCATTGAACGATATCGAACTGAAAAGTGTATCACGTTAAGTAGATTTTTTGTGAATACGTTTATTATTATGTTTTAAACAACAAGTAGATCGTAGCCATATTGATTGATTTATATGATACAGTTACACTAATCACAGTGACGGCTCTCATCTCTGACCAAGGCATTGATCCTACAGATTAGATCGTAATCGATGCGTGGGAGCCGAAAAGTTCTTTCATTATAATTGAAGAATATCCCATATTTCGAGAAGGAGAGGATTATCAAGAAAAGAAGTGAAAAAAATAGAACTAACAGATCCATTTAAACTATCAAGGCTTTTTTGCTTAGTTTTTTCGTCTTCAACACATCCGCGCATTAGCAGTTTATGTTGACGTAAAGTTAATGTCATCTATATATGTATGGTCGCACTAACAGTTCAACATAAATTGCTACGCGCTGATGAGTCAAAGACGAAACGTTAAATCAAATCAAACCGAATATGAAGACCTAACATAAATTTGGGAGTAGAAAAAATGTCACTCATTTTTCCCGTTGATAGCTGAACCGATGAAAGATAAGCTATATTTTTTCAATCAGATTCGACTTTCAATTCTGGATATACCGGGTGATTAGTGTAAAAATGTCAATTACACAAAAATTAATCGGGTTTATCGGCTTTGCAGATTTTGAAAGTCAATGACCAAATAAACTTATTTCAGTTTTATCGGTATTCAGAAGGTATCCAAAAATTTTATCTGGAACGCACTACGATTTCTCAAAGAAGGTTACACTGATTTTCAAAAAATTCGAATCAAATGAGATGGTTTACAATCCCTTAATTGAATTTAACTGACTTCGGTATCAGGAATAGAGGATCTCAATCGTTTGCTCAAAGAAGTTCAAAACGAATTTCATAAACAAAAAATCTAAGTCTTATGGTCCTATACAAAATTGATGAATTTTATCCGATTTCACAAAACCGTTCCAATTTACTCGTCATATTAATTCATGATAATATCTACGAACTGTTTAAGGTTATGCTGATCCCTGAATACCGGTACTAGAAGTACCGTAAATAATGCCCAAAAACTCTAAAGTGGAACTCACTTCGACATCTCATGAAATGCTGAATCGATTGTCACATTCGATCCGACTAGCAGTTCCGAAATTCCAGGATAATGAGTGATTGAAATTTCAAAATGTCATTTAAAACAACGGTCAATGAAATAATTTTATGAAAACTAAAGCACCGAAGAATATGCATGCAAAAACACATGCGGACTGATAAAAAATTATTTCTTTTCAACAATATTTCAAAACTCTACTTTTTACTGATGAAAGTACAAATATTAAACTTGGCAATAAAAATTATATATATATATATATATATATATATATATATATATATATATATATATATATATATATATATATATATATATATATATACATATATATATATATATATATATATATATATATATATATATATATATATATATATATATATATATATATATATATATATATATATATATATATATATATATATATATATATATATATATATATATATGTATATATTTCAATTATTTTTCTGAAAACAGCTGCTCAAACTCGTTCGATATTTTGGTGAGTTTCATCTTCAAATTTCTTAGAAACCAATTATCGAAAAGTAAAACAGGTTCATATTCGGTATCGAACTGGCTATGGTCCGAACTAGAATGAAAGATTTCCAGAAAAAAAAAACAAAATGGCGGTCGATTTTCGGTTCGGTTTTTTGCACTTGTTCCTGTGAATAACTTTTTTAATAACAATGAATAGTTTTGTTTGTAGTTTCGACCATAGAGCAAGACCTAACGAGTAAAATGCCGTTTGGCGCATGTTGATACGTGCAATAGTTTTGGAGTAATGTGTTCATGAGACTATTTGGCGAAAGGCATTATCACATCACTAGGTGAATTTTGGAAATGGTTTTGTTGAAATTTGTGTTTCTTGCATAGAATGGGGTCAATAAATAATGAAATCACATATATTAGTAGTTATTAAAAATAGCTACCTTATATTAAGAGAATTCCGGTTTATAAGTAGATATTTGACAGCAGTTACAATCTGAGTATTTCCGATACGAGTAAGATTAGAAAATGCCGGAAAACGATCGATGTCACTTACCCGATCCAAGATTAATCGGCATTACCTGAAAACCATTGCAGTATTTTCGGAATGGATTTAATGAGTTGAAATTTCGAAACAATGTTTGAGATAGTTCCAAAAAATAATCTTGGCTATCTTAAATTTTGATTTGATCTCAATATTCGTTGTCCGGCATCAACTTATCAAGCTTTCAAGAAATATCGATAAACCAGAGGTAGTTTCCTGCAATTTTGAAATGTTGTATGAACATATTGTAATTGTTTTGGCGAATTTCGACACACCGTAAGATTCTTGAACAAAAACATTATTTTCCCGCAAAGATTACTGTAAAGCTAATTTACAGGAATCTTCGTTTCGTGGGCGTTCGATTTACCGGTAGGATTTTTATCACCTATAAGCACCAAACATCACATAAAATTGTTTATTGGTGTTTAAAAAAACCTGTAGTAGGTAATGTTAGATACATAACCTCGAAATTAACGAAGAACTGCTGTGATAAGGGGCAGATCACTTTAAACATGCATATTTATTTTGATACATTGTTCTACTAATAAATTATCCATTTGAAGTGAAGTATCATTAGTTCTTTGTAAAATGCTTTGGATTCTCAAAAGAACCGAAGGTTACCATTTCTCCAACTTTCAACATAGCTCACAACTGTTTTCACAAGCAAAATTCCGAACAAATCGGTTGCCTCTCGTTTGGCGAACGGCGCACAAAGTAAATCTGCCATTTGCTTGTGTGCCCTTCCCTACAGCGTTAACGTTTCGCACCGAGTTGTGGTACCCATGAAATTGTATGTATTAGTGACGACACTTATTCTAATTGAAAATCGATTTTATAAAATCAAATTAATGTGTAGGAAGAAATCTAATTAACTCTTAGCTTTATTCTATGTGCAGACACTGAAAATGGTTAGGAACTAAATGATTTGACCGTAATTGTGGATTATAACACTATCATTAATGGCCCTCGATTTGAATATATATTCTCTCTGTTGTGTTCATACCTTGATGAATTTTCCGCACTTGCTTGAAGCGATAGCCGCACTGCGCTCCGTTAGCATAGTTCCGATGAATATAGTAGATCAAAAATTAAAAAAAAAGCGGTTCTAACGGCTACATAAAAAACACCATATAGAATTTTGAGGTTGGTTGCTTCATTCCGGTTTATCCTTTTTCATTTCTGGGTCGATTGAATGTATTTTTCTGTTATTCGTACGCAAACGACCAGCGGCTGAATGATGTGATCGCGGGATCCATTTCAGGCTTTCAGCAGGAGGTATTTTCTACGATATTGAACGCTGTTCGGAACATGTTACTCGAGTGCTGGCTTCATCTGCACTGGTTTGATGTGAATTTCGCACAGCGTAAATGGCACAAAGCTAATCAAATTATTTTGTATTTTATATTTCAATGAAAGAAACTATCAAAATGTTGTACGGGATTGATTTCTGGCATTCAGAAGGGCCAAAGTGTGGAATTCTCTACGATATGAAACACCAAAATATTGGCATCATCACTAGAACCAATTTGTTGAGCAAAATTATTTATCCGTTCAAAGAATCTTAAGAAATTTAGTACAAATATAGAGAATTTCTATTATTGGAAAAATTTGACCAGACAAAATCAAGTTGAAACTTTTAAATTTAAGGCATATTCTTTTATCATTTTTTTTGTAAAAGTACAATTTTGAAGTATTTTTTGGGATCAAGTTAAATGTAGCAGATTCATCAACAAACTAGCGCTCCGATTTGGGCCCGATAATCTATTGTCGATGTGTCTAACTGACCTGTTAGTCACATCAATATCTATTGAAGAATCCAACCAACCACCTAAAATAAATTTGTATGTGAACAGACAATTTCCATCCGAGTATATAGGACAGTTTTAAATCATACGTTTGATGATAACTCATGAACAATCATTTTGTTATCCATATTTGTAAGGTTTTAGTACCTGCAACCGTTCAAACTCATGTAAGTTGAATAAAATCGATCAAAAATTTGCTAAATACATGGGATATTTCAAATAAATCGGTGACCGCGCTGATTCGGTTCTTCAATAGCTTAATGATATACATATAAAATACTTAAGCGAACACGGTGTGCAGCAGACAGCAGAAAATTTCTCCAACACACAACGCAAAAGCGACAATCCAACGAGTGTGTGCATATACTTTACAATACTTTACAATTGGTTATGTAGTTATAATAGTTAATAACATGAAATGTATCATTTGGATATTCTGTAATCTGTTGGTACAAAAGATGAGGAGGCTTTATGCCTACTGGAGACATAGTGATAGATTAATAATAGCTTATCTCCAGTGGGCTTTTCCCTGCTCCAAATAAATAAATAAATATTGGTCATCACGGACTTAACAAATCAATCCAGTCATCACCTCACTGCACAGTGATCTAAAACGGGAAATTAGCGAGACAAAAATATTTTCACTATTAAGTATTATTTTTCTGTAGTTGATGTCTTCACAAAAGTTGTTTTATATTCAGCTGGTGCATTTTTTTATTTAAAAATAATAATATTGAAGAATAGCGAAAATATTTTTGTCTCGCTAATTTCCCGTTTTGGAAAACTGTGCGCTGGACGAGCTGCTTGATTTATTCACAGGCAAGCACCTACTAGGTAAAGAAATGCTATGTAGCATATATTCATACGATTTATTATTTTCAGTTGGTTTGGTGTAAAGCCGCCATAACTAAGTTCAGTTTTTGCAATGACTGGGCGGAAACATATATTGGAGAAACCAAATGAATGAAAAACTAACAGAAAAGATGATTTATTGGAAAAAGATACGCTCAGAGACAAAAAAATTTACGTGACTAGTTTTTACAATGCCTGAGTGGAAACATATATTGGAGAAGCCAACTGAATGAGCAACTCACAGAAAAGATGATTTTTTAGTAAAAGATACGCTCAGAGACAACATGTATGTACTATGTACATGTCATAGCTTTAACTTTTGATTGATATACTAACATGTGAAATATATTAATTTAACGATTTCTTAAGGTTTTTTTTTTGATAATGCAAAAATGGTAGTTTGACAAAAATTGTAGCTGGTATCACTAGTATTCGAATGATGTGTGAAAATATATAATTTCGAGTTATTTACGATTATTGTGAAAAGTTTTACCTTTTCTGAGGTCATGTATCTACAGTTTTCATCATAACTTTGGGTAGGCAACCGTTTACGTTTGTTTGTTTGTTGCATTTTATTTCCTTTCCAATGGTGGACAAATTTCGAAAATTAGTTGAAAAAGCTATGATTCGGTAAAGTTGATGCTCTCTATATTCGCAATGCTGGTGCTGCATGAATGCAAAGCAAAGTCTTAGTATTACATTCCTTTTATGGAATTTGACCTTTCTGTTTCAACAGACTTCGCAGCCGATTTTTAGCGACCAGAATCATTGCATGGCTAGTACTATGATTCTTACGGACACTATGAATCCTTCCAGGTCGGGGCTCGAACATATGACAACTGGCTTGTAAGACCAGCGCCGTATGCATTGAACCGCCAACCCGGGTCATGAATGCAGATAGGGCATATTTTTGAGCTGATTCGATAATAAACTTCGCATGAAAATATACACAAAAAGAAACTGAAAACGCGAGAACGGATGCAGTTTTAATGTAACCAATTTTAGGCCATATAAATGAGAATTCTCGGCACTCCGTGAAGAAAACCAAAATCGAAAAGCTCCAACAAAAGAGCCCGACTTGAAATTGTCAGAACAATGGCGTGATTGACGGATGAAAAATGAACATCTTCGTCGAACGGAAAAAGAATTAGACTAGCAACATTATGGCTATGTCCTATCGATCTGTATAGAGTTTGTTAAGTGAAGCCGTTATGAAGAGTAATAGAAAGTTTTACGAACACTGATGTGGATGAGACTGATGGATTCTACATTTCTAAACCATCACTTGATCCGGGTGGATGAACGAAGTAACATTCAGAATTTGATCCAGAAACTCTCTCACTACTCGTGTCTTCTATTAGTACAATACCGCACCCAGAGCTACCGCATAATCACACTTGTTATTTGTTTGCAATATTATAATCCTTTAACTCCTGAGTCGGCACATTCAATCGCAAGCAGCATGATTCTAGTAGCAACAATACAATTTGCACTTTCATACATATTTCCGAAGAGACGACGCAATCAGACCTTTGACCCATGATCGGCAGTGATCATCATTGTCATCGTTTGTCCACCGATCAACGGATCGGGCTAAGATGAATACGAAAAACGTTGAGCTCTCTCTCTCTCTTTCTCGTTCTCCTTCTCTTTCTGCCTCAGCCCGATCGGCTATTTCCGCTGATTTGATGGAGTAACTCGTCTTCCACGGAACGTCACTGAGGCGTGGAATTACCCAGGTCGTATGTCATATGTCACCTGTGGCCGAGCACATGCATGCTTCGTAACTTTAACCTGCTGACGCGACGGTTGAGAAGAGTTATGACGGCGAAGATGGGGGTGATGAAAGTGCTGCTTTGCGCTGTCGTCCAATAATCTAAAACGACTGGCAATATACTGAAGAATACCTATATTAATATCGTTCTTTTGTGCTAGCTGAACGGGATGCCGCGCTGTCGCGGTGTTAAAATTAAGCGTTCTGAATTGTAAATTCTTAGTTGAATAATCTCAATCAAATTGAAAGCGTTTAGAAATCCAACAGTAACTTGGTAATGATTCCAATATTTGGTTCTTGTGGTACTTTTCGTCTCTTTGCTTCAAAGTTCGACAAAAAAATTTAGAGGCTGAAAAATTTACTTCCCGGTAGATTTCTTGTTCGACTGGTTTGATAACAAATTGTCTAAAAAAATAATAATGTTAGAAACAGTCGAAATGTATGATATCAGCTAAGCTAAAAATAGCTCCTAAACGAAAAAGGAATTGAATACTGTTTTTTTTAACTTTTTAACTTTTTCAACTCTTTTTTAACTTTTATATTTTTATTAATTAGATGGACAACTATTGTTATTGGAGATACACGGCATAAAAATGAAAACTGCATCATTCACGAAATACCACAATATGGAGCATATTTTGCTTGCAGGAATCACTCTAGTGGTGGATTAGCCATATATAACGCAACAATTTCCGGGTAGTTAGCCATCCCGTTTATCGCGGATTCGCTTTTCACGCTCCCGGTGAACCGCGTTATACGAGACCCCACTGTACGCGTACTCAACACTAATGAATATTTTGACGTGACACTTGGCACATATGTCACTGACAGTCGACGAATAAGGTTTCCGCGCGAAATATAATTCAAAAATCTTACTACTTTTTGTCCACAGTAGTATATTTAAGCGCTGCCATACAGCATATTAGATACCGGTGAGATCGTTTCATTATTTTTTCACTCTTGCTTGAATATACAACAGATGGTCAATATTTTTTCATATGGTACCATCGCTAGCTTAGAGCGAATCCTAGATCCGTTACCTACCCATATATCCAATTCCGCGACATCTTAGAAAGAGAATGATGAGTCGTCATCCTTCCGGAAAGCAGGGCAAGCATCAACATTTTCTCTCTTCCATAATTTTTATTCTTCTCTTTGAACGATGGAGATAGGGGCGGGGGGCCGTGTTTGTAAATTACTGCTTTCGATTGGTTGATGATCATCGAGATAGTACGATGGAAATTTGTGGTTTTGAAGCGAAACCAGTTTTCGTTGATTTCTTTGAAAATACGATTTGGTAAAAATTACCAAAATCTATAGATAAATTGACGAAAAACATCCACATTTTCCGGTGCCGTCACATACGGTCATAATTTTTGCAAAAACGAATCAATTCCATTGCGCGCGCTTCAAATCGTAACACCTTCGGCATTTTCCGTCTCACAAATCCAGAAGAAAGAGACGTCTCGCGGCTTTCCCGCGTTTTATCGCAACGGCTTTCACAGCTCAAGCGGAAATCCCGATCCAAAAAACGGAAGGTTCAGTCGGTTGACGGCTACGAATGGAACAGCGTTTTCCGTGCGAGACATTATGACGGCATGAAGAACTTAGCGAACCGACCTTTCGCAGCCCTGACCGCAACCGTCATCATCGTCGCCCCTTGCCCACCGATGGCAGTCTCGGCCAGGAACAAGCCGATGAGATACGACCAATAGGTCAGAATCGTCGTAAACATGGGATGACTGGCTTGGAGTGGTCCCTTTGCAAAGCCGGGCCATCCACCAACGTCGGTTGTCGTGGCGGTCAACCGAAGTCAACTCCAAATGCCTAAAAGCGCCGACAAAGTCGATTATTGTTATTGCTTGTTTGAAGCGTTTTGACGGTGCCTTTCGGTACATGGCCAGGTTCACATGAGGACAGGAGTACATGTGGGGATTCTTGTTTTTTTTCAGCGTGATATTGTTCACTTTGAATTTGAGTGGTTGACGGTTTGAGCAATGGATTTGGAATGAAGATCAACCAACAGTTTTTGTAGAATTACTGATGAACAGGAAAAAATATACAGGGTGATTTTTTAAGAGCTTGAGAACTTTTTTAAACAATAAAACGCATAAAATTTGCAAAATCTCATCGGTTCTTTATTTTAAACGTTAGATTGGTACATGACATTTACTTTTTGAAGATAATTTCATTTAAATGTTGACCGCGGCTGCGTCTTAGGTGGTCCATTCGGAAAATCCGCTTTTTTATCGACAAATTTTGTTCAGCGATGAGGCTCATTTCTGGTTGAATGGCTACGTAAATAAGCAAAATTGCCGCATTTGGAGTGAAGAGCAACCAGAAGCCGTTCAAGAACTGCCCATGCATCCCGAAAAATGCACTGTTTGGTGTGGTTTGTACGCTGGTGGAATCATTGGACCGTATTTTTTCAAAGATGCTGTTGGACGCAACGTTACAGTGAATGGCGATCGCTATCGTTCGATGCTAACAAACTTTTTGTTGCCAAAAATGGAAGAACTGAACTTGGTAGACATGTGGTTTCAACAAGATGGCGCTACATGCCACACAGCTCGCGATTCTATGGCCATTTTGAGGGAAAACTTCGGAGAACAATTCATCTCAAGAAATGGACCGGTAAGTTGGCCACCAAGATCATGCGATTTGACGCCTTTAGACTATTTTTTGTGGGGCTACGTCAAGTCTAAAGTCTACAGAAATAAGCCAGTAACTATTCCAGCTTTGGAAGACAACATTTCCGAAGAAATTCGGGCTATTCCGGCCGAAATGCTCGAAAAAGTTGCCCAAAATTGGACTTTCAGAATGGACCACCTAAGACGCAGCCGCGGTCAACATTTAAATGAAATTATCTTCAAAAAGTAAATGTCATGTACCAATCTAACGTTTAAAATAAAGAACCGATGAGATTTTGCAAATTTTATGCGTTTTATTGTTTAAAAAAGTTCTCAAGCTCTTAAAAAATCACCCTTTAGTTGACTTTGCCAAGTGTTAGGTCGCAATAATAGGCCTTGCTGAGTTAAAACAAACGGTATAGGTAGCAATTTTTATCACTGTTTATTAACTATGCTCAAATGAAACTTAAGCTAAGGATAATTTGAATTTTGGAATATTTGTTCACGGTTTTTGGTCAAGGAGAGAACAAATTTTCATTCACCAGCTGACGTAGAAAACCATTTCCACCTGAGATCCAGATCAATTTTATATGTCGTACCACTTGCCTAATGATTTGTTCTGAAGCCTCGCAACGATCGAAGACCGACTGTCTCGAAACGTGTTAGCTTCAGCGTGGCAATTCTCGTTATAATCCTCATTAACCACCGCCTCTGGTCCCGCCGCGCCAAATGCGCACAATACCTGAACATCAAAAATAACAATTGACTGAAACGTTTGTGTTGTGAGAAAAGTTTGGGTACGGGAAGTGCGATGCCAATCTGGGGAGGTGCTGGTGGGGGTGGTGGTGGTGGTAGATGAATACCTAGATCGACCCGAGTCCGGCCCAAGATTCCTTTGATATTTACCGGCCACCGTCGATGGACGGAGTCGAGCGGTCTGAGCTGTCCGCTTTCCGTTGGGTTGCATTTCTCATTTCGCTCCAACCGAAAGTGGTCGCATCGTTCGGCTGGTCTCCGGTTTGACTACAACACCTTGCGAGGTTAGGAATTCCTCTTCGGAATGTTGTTTCGGTTGCGTGCCATATATTGAGATACAGATGCTGTGTTTCAAGCAGAGATTTAGCATGATTGACATGAGAGGCTCTTCGTCTGTAATTATTAGCCATGTCAAATGCATTGTTAGATTGTTCTAGTATGTTCTAATTTAAAAATGCATTCAATTTTATTCTTTATTTTTGAAAATGTATTCCCCCAAACAAATAGTTTCGTCGAGTGTTCTTATTTCTAGTACGATTGGTAAGTACTAGGGGGCGATGTATTTCCAGAACCGGAAGAGACCGAATCGATTATGATCTCGATTATATCATTCCTTGTGAAATGAAAATGAATTTATAATTAATGTTTGCTTTTGCTGTTTTTTTCATTCTCTTATAGAAAGACTATACCATCACTGTGAATTCCGGCTTTTTTGTGTATAATAAAAATGAGCACTTGATTTTCTCGGAGTTGGCGGGACCAATTCTCACAAATTTACAGGCCTTTGAAAAATACTTACAATAAATCATTTGCTTACAAAACGATTTGAGCTTCAAGTATCTCGCAAATTATAGCATTTCAAAAAATGCGGAAATTCAAAGTTCGTCAAACGGCAAAAGTTTCAACTCAGAATCATTCCACCAGATGTGGTTAGTGTGCTTAAACACATATTTCAATGCTCTCATAAGAAAAAAAAAACTGAGAGATATAGAGCGGTTTCGTTTGTTGGAAAGGTGATAGAGATGTCAGTGTTTACATTATAAAGATCATATTAGTTGAATTAATTTCACAATAGAAAATACCATGTGATATCTCTAAAACCAAATGATATAGGATATCGGAGTAAATAGCATAAACAGTAGTAAACATTTTTCTCACTTGGTGACACAAGTGTGTAATTCTGAGTTGAACATTTCTGTAAATCATGTTGATTTATGAAGGTTTCTTCGAGAAGAAGTTTTAGGGTTGCAAAAATTGTTAGATGATTGAAAATTAAATATCATTCCCAGGCAGAAGATCTAAGGTTCTGCAACATGAAATTAGAACTGTTTACAAAAATGATTTATTCGAACAATTTTCCAACAAGTTGGTTAACGATAGACAAAATGAAAACAGTTTCCTTGGATAAGCTGTCGACATTTGAAATCGAAGGCATTTGATAGAGTGAAAGTATTAATAGAATATAGATTGTTTGTCTTGATTTGTAACCGTCGAAATTACATCAATATCAATATCTCTTCGTCAAGCTTGTGTTCAAGATTTGTATGCAAGCAGTTATTTTTATAGTGTTAAGTTTCTCTACCATTACTACCATTCTGCGTTTTCGGTTGAAGCGATAAACTTTGTCTCATTATTAATCGAGTTCATCTTATATAAATTAGAAATTAATTTCAAGCACTCAAAATTTGCCCTGGGGTAGTAGCAAATTTATCAAGCGAAAACGATCAGAAATTTCATCCGAACTCGCATGACACAAGATCAAAAAAACCAATTAAGGGGGGGTAGGGTGTAAATGATGAAAAAATGATCATTTTGAGAATTTTTTTCAGAACTATCATTCAACAAAATAAATTCAAATTTTTTGAATAATAAGAAGCATCATTCGAACAACATTTTGTATTTTATTCGTGGAAAAATATTGAGAAATAAGTCGACATTTTTGAGGGCGCTTCTTAAAAATCATGATTTACGGTGTCCACTGTATCTCAGCGCAGACTAATCAGAAGTGAACAAATCAAAGCAGCATAGTTAGAGCAGAAGTTTTTCTAGACCCCAACGTTTCCGTTCATTTTTTTTAGTTTTTTTTTTAAATTTTTGGTGGTTGTTTATGTTAAATTCAAAAGTATGATTTTTCACGAAAAAATCGGCCATTTTGTAGCTGTAAAACATTCCCAAATTAACACATAACATAACGAAAAACTTTGGGGTCTGTTTTTTTATATGTAGAAAGTGTGTGCAAAATTTAAAAAAAATTGGTGCAGTAGTTTTTGAATGACGATGGACACGGACTTTCAAAACCTGCTTTTGAGAAAAACGCGTTTAAAGTTTATTGTCTATAAAATCGAAGGAAATTTATTGCTCAAGGGAGCACGTAGGCTCTAACATTCTAAAAAAGCCATATTTTTTCTTTTGTATTTTGTTATAATGAAACATTTCGAGAATGTTTTGTCAAGTTTTTAAGTCAATCGAAGCAGAAATCTTGGGCCTGTGTGCCCAGTTCTTATTTCTTCGCAGTATGAGATCAGCAACGATAAAGGCCCATAATTTGCTGAGTTTTGTTCCGATAGGCTTGAAAAATTTCACATAACATTCTTGAAACTTTTTACTATCAGAACATAGAAAGAAAATAATGAATGATTTTTCAAAACGGTTAGACCTTACCCGCCCCTTAAAGTTTCCAATCGTTTTATAGCACTTTCTGTTTAGCGGTCTAGCAAAAACCTACCTCTGTCATGCTACACGTAGGACTGCAACGTTAGCTATAATTTCGCTTATATTTATAGATTCGCGTGCTCCCAACAGCTTCGGTTTTGCATCGATTGATCAATTGATGATTTACCATTGATATATCGCTCACTTCTTCAAAACCGTCGTATACGTTGGGGAAATCCGGTAAGTCGGAGATTTTCAGCAAACAAAATAAGGACACTGCTACCCGAGTCGAGTGTGAGATGAAAAAGAAAACTCAATTTGATGTGCTGTTCGTATATATGGATTACTTAATTTGCTATCGTTTTGGTCGTTTTAACGGTTAAAAGATCAAAATTGAAAGCAAAAAAAATGCTGTGTGACATCAAACTGGCAACTAGTTTTGCTCTCAGTAAAAGTTCATTGGAAACTTAGTATGATGTAGATATTCTCGAAATGATACGTCACGAGCATAATCTAAAAATAGAACAGCCGAAAAAGGTCCGGGATAGGCGATATTACTTGCAAGCAAGAAAAAAGATTTTATGCAATCTCCATATTAGTCGCAAGCAAGAAAAAAGATTTCATGCAATCTCCACACTACCACGGAGAGAATCCGGTTTCGAACTTAGGTGATTTGTGGAATGCGAACGTTTCGCGATTGCTATGGACTGTAGGTGCTAGCTATCAGCACAGTATGAAAATGTTCCTTGTCCTTCTCATATTCAAAGCTGTAGCATTCAAACATTATAACATTCGAACGGAACGATTTCTGGATGCACTGAAAATAATGGTCTAAAAACTTTGGAATGAACTTCGCGGCGTCGTATGATTACAAATATCGAAACATTTTTTTCAAACTAAACGCAAAAATTGTTACAGGATCGGATACTTAACGTATATAGAAGGAAATGGATGACGTCAAATAAATTTCTCATATCAATTATTCTTCGCGGTTGTGGCTGCGGTCAACTGCAGGATCTCGGCGAAATGATAACACAATGTGATATTAATTGAAAATTTGATGAGTTGATATCATATTAGGATTTCAATCTGATGTTGCTATCATAATCAAATATCAATTTGTTGTCATTTTGATGTTAGACTTTACTCGGGTAGCTATTAATCAACATTTTAATGATATATAATTGAAAATACATGGCTATGAACATTCAAATCAATACGTAGAAATAGATCCACTGGGTTCCTGCTTCCATATCGTAAAAGGCGACAATCGCAGGAGTTTCTTTTTCCTTAGATATTTTCAATGTTTCACTTCTGATTACTCTATTTTACTAAATTATCTCTTCATTCAACCTATCAATTTCCGTCTAGCTTTATTAAGTTTTAAGTTTTATTTGGAATGTTTTCTTCTTCCATGTTATTGACTGTCTTTAGTTAGTGCAAAAAACGTTACATACATACATACGCACATACACACACAGACATTTTGCGTACTCGACGAACTGAGTCGAATAGTATATGACGCTCGGCCCTCCGGGCCTCGGTTCAAAAGTCGTTTTTCACAGTGATTACATAACCTTTCTATATGAGAAAAGCAAAAACACTTGAGTTTAATATTTCAAACAATAAATAAATATGTTTCTCTGTAGCTGGCTGCCCAGACCAACCAATATAACCAATTAATAATTTTAATGAATAATTAAAATAATAAAGTGGAAATAATGAAGAATCAAGGCGCGCGGGAAATGTGTTGACCTTTATTTGGCCATTTAAAATGGTCATTTAGGGGTTATTCTAAGTTTGTGCTTTGGGCACATAATCGTTTTTACTTTTCTTTACGTTTCGTCTTAGACTCGTCAGTGCAGAGCAGTTCAAATTGAACTGCTTAGTGCAAACTTAAACAGTTCAATTTGAACCGTTAAGCAGACGTAAAATTAATACTATTTGCAAAACACTTTTTTAATTGGCACCGAAGTACCATGTCTTTTCTGACGTGCCGAGCAAAAACGGCCAGTATTAGCCGAAAATAATGTTTGCACTAAGCAGTTCAATTCGAACTGCTCTGCACTGACGAGTCTAAGACGAAACGTAAAGAAAAGATTTAAAATGATTTTATAACAACTGTTTAGAATATGTCAATGCAATGAATCAACTATTTTGTCTAAATCCTATTCACTCGTTTATTTTGTAATTTCATTTATAAAAAAATAGGGAAATTTTCATTCTTTACGCGATAGTATTGCAAATTTTATTTCAGTTCACTCGAATAAAAGCTGTGAATCAAGACTTCCCGGGACTTCAATATAGGATATTGTTGAAGCATTCACTCGGGAAGTCAGTGAATTTAGTGGTGCATCCGAGCATCTTGAAACCGGAACATATTGAGCCGCGCGCGAATACTACCATTACTGAAATTTTTACTAACAAATATCCTTCTCCCGTGACACTTGTGGAGTGCGCAGTAGTATATACGGCCTCTAGTATCAAGAAGTGTTGGACTAACATCCTTTCCTTAGACGATCTACATTCGGGCCTGGCCGGCGCCGGTACTGATCAATGAATTCTGGGGTTACCAGAAGATGTACATTGAAGTATAATTTACCAGTCCCAGGTCGGATCATCTAAAAACTCCCTGTACAATTTCAGCTAATCCCAATCAGTAACGGAGTAGCAACCAGGGGTGGTCGCTCAAGCTTAAGCTCAAAATACAAATTATAATTCACATGTTCTTTTGATGTTCCTTCTAACTCACTTCTAATTTGCTTATTTAAGAACAAAAAATGTAAAATCAGTAGCTAATGACGGATCTTATGGAAATGGAGCTTCAAATTTAAATAAGGGCATTAAACTGCAACTCCGGCTGTTTGCCGGAAACGTTTCACGTATGGAAGATAACGAGAAGATACAATATTGCAAATTAGAACATTGGATAGTCTTCGTTGCGTCTCGAGCCGTTTTAGCGCTTGTCTTAAGCTTCCGCTTTATAATTACCCCAAATCTCTCGATGGGCCGGAACAGCGGGCAGTTTGGTTGGAGTTATGTATTTATCGATGAAATCAAAATTATTATCGTGGTACCACTGTAAGACTTTCCGGTTGTAGTGGCAACTCGCCAAATCTAGCCAAAACTTCACGGGATCTTTATAGGTTTTAAAGAAAAGTAGTACGCGGTTTAAGAGGCATTCTTCCTTATACAGCTTCAATTCCATCGTCTTATTCGTCCCGAATACTTTGGTCTTTGCTCCGCAGTTGCATATCCCTGACCAAATCATCAGTTTTTTTGCAAATTTGTTCATAAAAGCAAACTTGAACTTCGCAGGAACATCTCCTCGTGCCGTTGCCATGTAGAACCATGTAGAATTGTTGGTCAGGAATCTGTTCGAAATCCCATTTGATGTAGGTTTCACCGTCGATGAGCTGGCATCTTTGGTACTTCTTCAAAACCTGCTGGTACAATTTCCGACCTCGAATTTTGGAAACTTTGCTTCAACGATTTTCTTGGTTGCTTGAATTCTCCGAACGTTATTCTAAGCAGCAGCGTAAATTTAGTGCGATTTCATTATCTGACAATCTAAGGTTTGCTCTGACGGTTGTCAGCACTTTCTGGTTCAGCTTGCGGTCATATGTCGCACTGCGACGCTTACCTTGAAGAAACTCGATTCAGGCTCTTTGGCTCCTTGAAGGGGGTTTAAGCACATGATATACGGTTGATTTGATGATTTTCAACGTTTGTGCGATTTTTTTTACTGCGGACCACGCTGGATTATCAAAGAGAGAATTTTTTCTCTCCTCTCGGCTTCCGCCTGGAATAACATTTGACTCACTGGACGAAACACCGTGAAATTTATACCACAGAAAGTGGGTACCTCGGTAAACAAACCACTGCAAAAGAATTCTTCCAGCGGTTACTGCTCACGGGCCTGGGTCGTTCATAAACTCTATCTTCAAGAGCAGCACACTTGGTTAAATTATCTACTCTCTCTCTCTCTCTCTCTCTCTCTCTCTCTATCTCTCATTGTCTCATTGCGTTGTTATGTGTTAATAGTTATTGAAGGAAACATTTAGATACTATATTTCTCAGGAAAATCGGTTATGGAATGTAATATCAGGACGTCGTTTCTGTTTGAGCGAACTGCTTCAACTCTACTCAGTCTATCAGGAAGGATAAAATTCAATGCAAATATAACTTTTATTTCGTGTGAAGATAAAACAATTTGTTTCACGTTTTTTATTTTGCTCTGAAATTCATAGTATTAAATTTATCACTCCTTCAAGCGGGTGGAAAATGTTCGTCGTTACACTATAGTTCGGTAATCACACACCGTGTAGACGAAACAAAAATTCAATGTTCCGCTTGAAAATCGTAAACCTTCTGTAAACTAAACTCCCAACGTAAGCGTTATACGCTCATTAGATTGTTTTGTTTTCTGTCTTCTAAATTACCACAAATTGTTGCGAGCTGTAAAATAGAGTTCGGACCAACCGAAAACCTCCCTAATGACCTAGGATCAATCATTGGCAATGGGTTCAATTAATTCAGCAGCTCACCAAAAGTTATCCTCATCATTCCCGAGATTAGCTTCAAACCATGGCCATAGAACTATGAAATGACTAATCGACATCTAATGATCGCTCCAATGCCAACATCGGTGCTCGAGTGCTGAGCCACCGAGAAAAAAAAACAACGCCCATGAATCCCTAGGAACACTTGTTGTAGCAGCCTCGAGTCCAAATCCATTTAATAAAACTCCCATTTAAATTCATTTTTTTTTCTCCTATCCTTCCCTCGCGCTCGCAATGATGTGCTTTGTCTTGCTTCACTATTACGAACTTCCACCTCACCGCAATCGAAATGAAAACCAATGTTCTCCTAAGCATTTATTCTGATTGCCCTCATTTATTTTCCCCGCTCCGGTCTGCCAGTTCCCGCTGTCCTAATGCTGAAAACCAACAGATTCGAAAGGATGTTTTCTGCTGTTGTGCATAAGCTGTACTATGCTACACACTGAACAGCCTTGTCATCTCAGATAAAGAAGGATTTCGGTTTTGCTATTCACGGATATAGCGACAAAGTGGAAGATAATCAACACAAGATCGCACGTTGCTTCATGTATTTCCCTGTTTGTCTTGCAGCGACAGTTCCAGTAAAATAGAAATTTCTCTTCATAGAACTACCGGAATTGTTTATTCATACAATAAAAGTTGCCTTTTTGCATGTGACCTTACGACGTAAGGTCACTAAATCACTATTCCAATTTGCTTCCATGACAGGGGAAATGTTTCACGAAAATGATGAATATGAATAGAGCAAATATCCGAAACGATCTCCATTTCTCCCGGCATATATCAATCCCAGCGGGGAACACCGTTGAGGAGAATCAGATCAAGGTCATCTCCGTCGGCAGACTGTAATTTCCAACATTTAATAATAAATAGATTCAATTAATCACCCCTTTCCGCATCGGCCGTGCTTTGCGTTCAGAATCATTTCTTTCCTAATAAATCCTTTCCGAACAGAATATGCTTGAGCGCGCACCGTTTTCGACTGAACAATGATGATATTCGGAGCCAATCCGGTAATCTTCGCTCATTGACGGGAGCCGAGCGACTTTTGGTGGTGCCGGTCGGTCAGTTAATCGCCAATGCCGCCGCCACCGCCGGAGCTCTCAGCAAGTGGTCCAACCCCTAGGGTGAGTCGCTGATATCTTTCGAGTTGGTTCAGTGCGATTGCAATGGCTAACAATTTTAAAACAATTTGACTACAAAAGATTTGTTAGCAATTGAAAAACTTTTTTTTTAAATAAAATATGGAATTGATTTGACGATTATCTCTCACGATCCATAACTCCTAAGCCACTGCAATCAACGTGCTCATCTTATGAAAAATGTCTCAAATCAATCTTTACTCTCCCGCGAATAATTCGGCGCCTGCTATTTCACTGTTCAATGGCATCAAATGTGGATACGAGCTTCGTTCTCGTCAGCGGAAAGGTTTGAGCCATCAGAGCCAGCATGCAAAACTGATCCAGCAACTACTTTTCACGTTGGGTTCCTTTTCGGTGAGCCAAATCCTGTTCGATTCGGCCATTTATTATTTCTAATTATCGGTTGTTTATTAATAGTAATGCTATTTCCGAAGTCTTGGATTTTGCTTCGACTAGTTTGGCGCCCTTCAGGGATTAAGGAACGGTTCAACCAATGACTAATGGAAACTGGCGGTAAAAGTGTGTGGAGATCGGATGAATCGTTAACGAATGGCGTCTGCAAGATCAGTCCGTCTAGGCTGGTCTGCTATCGTAAACCGAAATCGAGACGCGTTCATTGATAGTACTATTGGTTACGGTTGAGAAATAAACATGAATGAAACAGCGGTTGTTTGCTTTATCTTCGTAACAGATTTTTTATCAATGACCTGGTGAATAAACTGTGCAATGAGGCAAATTACCAAAACCAGCAAAAAGCATGCGAAAAGAATTATAAATGGTACAGAGCCTGACACCCTGGTTTATAACCATCAAAAACTCATAATCGGTCAAATATTTTGAACATAGTCATCGCAGTGATCTAACTAGAAAGTAAAAGCACTCGTCAAAAATTTATCTACACGGATAAAAATCCATTGCCGGTACAATGATAAGGAAATTACGGAAAACATCTCTTCTCATGTGATCATACCAAGGGGAGAGTCGCTTAACACAAACTATATTGTGTCTCCAAAAAAAAAACCCGTGATATACTGTGAGTCTAAGTGTGCCACACTGTTCCCCATGAAACAGCTACTTGTCAAAACTAAGCCCTTTGTGTGCCGTAACTGTGCACCTGTATGAAAACGAAAGTGCCAATATTGATAAATGCGCCAACGCATTGTGTTATTGTGTGATTGGTACATTGTTCTAAGCGTCCTTCCCTTGGATCATACCTATTCCTAATGATATTATGAGCAAACTGATTAAAATCATGAAAATGTTTATGGGATTTGCTCACAAAATCATCAGTAATAAGCAGGCATGTACCAAGAAAAGAAATTCCGGAGAGGAATTTTTATAATATAGAGGAGACCGGGGTTAAATAGTACACTTTTTAGAAAATAATTAAGAACATCCATTATTGGGTTTTTACCCAAGTCATCTTTAAGCGCGTTTACAAAGCCAATCCATGAATCGAAATAATTGCAGGTTTATAAAATATTCAAGCTGTCCAGTTTATTCCCGTGTCTGGTCCGGTATCCCCTGTCTCCCATAATAATTTCTCGAGTTCGCGTTTGGGGGTTTGAAACCACTATCTGTGTACGCGCCTGGTAATAGGCATGGTCTCATGAGAAGTAATGTTTCATGATTTTCATTATTTCTTAATCATGGTACCGGCAATGGATTTGTATCCGTGTATTACGTATTTACAAGTCAGACTAAATGTAAATTGGTACGCCCCTAGCGCATCTCTTCTTCTTCTTCAGCTCAGTTGAGATGAAGCCGATTGATAGCCCAGCAACTTAGGCTATACTGCCAGTTAATTTTCGTTTATAGTCCAACTAACGGATCCCTGCACACTTCAAATCCAAATGACATTTCAGTGAGTATGATTGGAATGCGTGGAATAAGTATTTTTCCATCTTTGAATTTGCCTTTCAGAATTGTGGCCTCGATAACATTTGCTATTATTTTTCAAACTTCAAACTTCTTTTCAGTGCTAGTTCCTGTACTTTCTGCACTTACTTCTGTAATATCTATTATTGCTGTACTTTTCACACCTGCACCTGTTACTGTATTATCTGTACTTGTTCTTATACTATTTGTTCTTGTTCCTGTACTTTCTGTTATTGTTTCCGATTTTTATGAACCGGCTCCTGTATTTTCTTATCCACTACTTTCTGTACTTGGTTTTGTACTTCCCGCACTTTCTATATTTTTTTCCTATATTTTTGGCACTTTCTTTAGCTGTTTTTGTACCTTCTACACTTTTTCCTGTGCATTCTGTACTTGTTCTTTTTATTTCTGTACCTGTAGCTGTCCCGGCGAACCTCGTACCACTCACAAATTATCTTTGGATGGAAATTATTTGTAAAAGTCGTGGTCATGAATGCAGACAATCAGTGAAGCAGAATGGTATAAGTATTTCTCTCACACTGTTGAGTCTTTCATGTTCCGTCAAAATGTGTCATCTGGGAAGTATGTATGTATTTATTGTTGGTATGGCTATGAACCGTTTTGTCTGACATTCTCGAACCATCCCTTTTGCATCTTTTTAAGATATTGCATGGATGCAACCAAGATTTGGGAACTCATCGACATGTTCTACCTCTTCGAAACGATTCACTTCCTTGCTTACAAAATGTTTCGACTTTAGGATGTATCAGGTTACAAAGTAATTTGTACTCACTGTTGCTTATTTAGTTCAAATGTCAAAATGTGAGTAATATTGATTTAGAAAACTGAGTAATTTCTACTCAGTTTCTAAGCAGACAACAAGTTTTACTCACAGTGCTTTGAAAACGTTGTGTAAAAATTTACGTTCACTGATTATAGCATATAGCACATGTCATATAGCAAGTATTTTGTTTATTTCTTCTATCAAAGAATACATCAGAGCATTTCTACAAATGCTGTACAAAATGCCAGTACGTACGAATTCTATACACGCGATAGATATTTTCATGATTAGTGCAAGCGTTTAAAGAAACTTCCACCGCAGAAGACATACAATTGGTTTAATCGTAATTAAACTCAAGTTCTATTCATCTCTATTAGCCTTAAATGTTATATTCTTAATTTGAAGATGTTTTTCCTTTATTTTGACATGTTTCTATAATTACTTTCTATGGGAAAACTGCAAAATGTAAAAAGGGATCTTATAAGAAAATATTTAAAAAAGTTGCATTGTTTTTACTTTACACGCAGTTTTGTTTAAAGCAAAGAATTCCTTAAAATGATATTGAGTAATATTTACTCATTCGAGCTAATTTTCCCATTTGTAGCACTGAGTGAATGTTACTCAGAATTTGACAACTACCATACTTACTCTAAAGTGAGTAAATAAGCTTTACTTACTATAGAGTAGTTTCACTTTTAACGAAAGTGAGTGGAACTGTACTCACTTTAGGATAACATTGAACGAGCGTGCATATTATACGCAAACACCTGGATAATCGGAAGCGGTCCTGTTACAAGCTGGTTAAAGTGCTGGCGATGCCGAAAACAACAGATTGTCGTATGATCAAAATTTACAAGGCCACTCTGAGTTAGGAAATGAATCAGAAGACCTACGAAAAAGTGAAACCATAGTTCGTCAGCTGCGAAACCATAGGTATCGAAGCTACTAAAATTGCGAACATGTTACTCAACTTTGCAATCGACCCAAACTGATCCATTTGTCAGTCTGACGGGTTCTTATATTGGATGGTAGGTTGGATGCTATATTTGTACTCTGTATTATCACCAAATGCTGGCATGCTGAAAAAGTACCATAAAAAAACGTTAAACAGTTCAATACGTAGTATGCAGAAAAATATTGACACACGAACCGCTGTTTTCAATATTTGCTTAAGCTGTTGTGAATGAAAACTTTGTTTTAACAGTTGTTTCCTCTGTTTAAATGTATCCATTCAATCTAAAATACAGCTAAATAAACGATTGGCAAGTCCTAGAAGCAGATTCTTAATCATCGTGAGCCTCCATGCAGGTATATTAAATATTATACCTTAACGAGGATGCATATTCTTATTTTCCTTTCTCATATAGAAAGGTTATACAATCACTATGAATATCATCTTTTGAACCGAGGCCTGATGAGCCGAGAACGGTAAATACATGAAATTTCCGAAATCGAAAAAAAATTTTGAGACCAAAAGGCATAAAATTGCATGCAACGTCGAGATTTAGTGTCATCCAGAAAAAAACATTTTTTTGAAAAAATCGACCTCTGGGGACTTAGAAAAAAAAAATATCAAAATTTTTCTAATACTACGTTCACACTATGAGTTAAAACGAGTTTTAACTCCTTTTTTTATTATCTATTGGAATATGAGTTACAATTAAATTATTAAGATTTAAATTGGGTGTTCAGCCAAAAGTGGTGACTTTTCAGCCCTATTATATATGATTTGGTTATTACATTACATTACATTACATTATTGCTTCCGCAATTCTGAGATTTTTGTGTAAGGAAAATTCTAAACCTACTTGTATTGTGTAATGGGGAAAAGGAACTTATATACAAATTTACTAACTAATACAGAGAGCGAATCGATTCAATTGAAGATTGCAGATTTTTGTCGGAATTTGCTTATAATATTATGTGACATTACATCTAATGGTTCTATATTTGTGAGTCTGTGTAACTCATTTGTACTAAATCAAGGAGGACGCTTTAAAATCATTTTCAGAATTTTATTCTGAATCCTTTGAAGCGTTTTCTTCCTGGTGGAACAACAACTTGACCAAATTGGTACTGCATAAAGCATGGCTGGTCTGAAAATTTGTTTATAAATTAACAATTTGTTTTTTAGACAGAGCTTAGAATTTCTGTTTATAAGAGGATATAAACATTTAATATATTTATTACACTTTGCCTGGATTCCTTCAATGTGATCCTTGAAAGTGAGTTTTTTGTCATACGTTAAACCTAAGTATTTAAGTTGATCAGACCATGTCAATTCCAAGCCATTCAATTTGAGAATGTGATTATTGTTTGGTTTAAGAAAAGAAGCTCTTGGCTTGTGAGGAAAGATAATTAATTGCGTTTTTGCTGCATTTGGTTTAATTTTCCATTTTGACAGTTAATCACTGAAAATATTTAAACTTCTTTGTAGGCGACTGCAGATCACTCTTAGATTTCTACCTGTGGCTAACAGACTTGTGTCGTCACAGAATAGCGATTTCTGACAACCAACGGGTAGATTTGGAAGATCAGAAGTGAAAATATTATACAAGATTGGAGCTACGCTCGAACCCTGCGGAACACCGGCTCGTACGGGTAGCAATTCAGATTTACATTTTGATCAAATAAATAGAAAACTAGAAATCGGACATTTTTGCTATTAAACCTTTGTGCCAAACACTGTCGAATGCTTTTTCTATGTCTAGAAGAGCAACTCCAGTGGACGACCCAGAAGATTTATTTGCTCTTACAAGTTGATGAGTAGTTGAATGTTCATGACGAAATCCAAACTGCTCTAGTGAAAAAATTGAATTCTCATTTATATGAGACATCATTCTCAACAAGATAATTTTTCCAAAAAGTTTACTGATAGAAGAAAGTAAGCTGATTGGTTGATAACTTGATGTTTCTGCTGGGTTTTTATCAGGTTTGAGTATATTTACTTTAGCGTTTTTCCATCTTTTTGGGAAGTAAGCTAATGAAAAACACTTGTTGAAAATTTTAACCAGGAGTCTCAAGGCATCATCGGGAAGATTTTTAATAAGAATATTTAAAATTCCATCATTACCAGGAGCCTTCATGTTTTTAAGTTTCCTAATAATTGATTTAATTTCATCAAAATTCGTCTCAATAATGTCATCTTGTGATAACACTTGGGTTGAAATATGCTCATATTTCAGTGAGACTTCATTTTCAGTAGGACTCACAACGTTCAAATGAAAATTGTGGACACTCTCGAACTGCTGAGCAAGTTTTTGAGCTTTTTCGCCATTTGTAAGAAGTATTTGTTTTCCTTCCTTGAGAGCAGGAATTGGTTTCTGAGGTTTCTTAAGAAGCTTAGAAAGTTTCCAGAAAGGTTTAGAATATGGTTTAATTTGTTCCACTTCTTTAACGAAATTTTCATTTCGCACAAGAGTAAATCTATGTTCAATTTCTTTTTGTAAATCCTTAACTATGTTTTTCATAGCAGGATCACGAGAACGTTGATATTGTCGTCGACGAAAATTCTTCAACCGAATGAGCAGTTGAAGATTGTCATCGATGATAGGAGAATTTAATTTAGTTGGAGCTTTGGGAACTGAAAGATTTCTAGCTTCGATAATATAATGATTCAAATTATCAATTGCTGTGTCGATGTCCGCAGAATTTTCTAAAATAGTTTCATGATCCACATGATTTTCAATGTGAGATCTGTAATCCAACCCATTAGCTCTATGATAGTTGAATATAGAACTAATTGGATTAATTATAGCTTCGTTGGAAAGTCTGAATATTACAGGAAGATGATCTGAGTCAAAGTCAGCATGTGTAATAAGTTCACTACAAAAGTGACTTCTATCCGTTAGAACCAGATCAATTTTAGACGGGTTTTTCACGGAAGAGAAACAAGTCGGATTACTGGGATGAAAAACTGTGAAGTAACCAGCTGAGAGTTGATTATGAAGTATTTTACCATTACTGTTATTTTGCCTACAATTCCACTGGACATGCTTAGCATTTAAGTCCCCTATTACGAAAAATTTCGGTCGATATCTTGTGAGTTTTTGCAAATCGCCTTTAAAGAAATTTAATTGTTCGCCGGTGCATTGGAATGGCAAATATGCTCCAGCGATGAAATAAATTCCATGAATGGTTTCAACTTCGATTCCCAAGCTTTCAATAACTTTAGTATTGAAAGAAGGTAAAATTCGATGTTTGATTTGCCGTTGGACAAAAATGGCAACTCCACCACCCATTCCAGTAAACCTGTCAAATCGATGAACCACATAATGTGGATTACTTTTCAATTTTACATTTGGTTTAAGAAAAGTTTCTGTCACAATGGCAATATGAATTTTGTGAACTTTGAGAAAATTATAAAATTCATCTTCACTCGATTTCAAAGATCGAGCATTCAATTTTAAAATATTCAAACAATTATTAAACATCACTGTTAAATTTTAAATTCATTATAATATTATTTGCAAATTGCCATCCGATTTGAAATGCTTCAAAAAGTGATTAAGTCGAATTCATTCGGATGATCATTTGAAAAAGTTGATCTTGTAGGTAGATCATTTTATTTTCAGTTATATCGCCTAAATCAACTTCATTTAAATAAGCGAAAGGCATTGAAGGAATATTTGTTTGTAAACTGCCATTAGAAGAAGATGATTTGGCCGATCTACTTATTAATAAATTGTTTTCGTTAGAAGATGAACTGCAAGGCGGTCCTGTATTTTTATTATTTACATTAGAAGAATTAAATGGTAGATTTCTACCTGTTATACTAGCATAACTGACATTAGAAGAAGACGATGACGAGGTCGATCCACCTGTCAATAAATTGTTTTCGTTAGAAGACGAATTGGAAGGCGTACTTGTTTTTTGTTTTAAATTCGAAGAAATAAGTGCCTTTGAAGAATTAGGCGTAACGGTTTTTTGATTTTCAGGTATGTTCTTTAAATTTAAGGTCAAACACCGTATATCCATATGACAATTTTTGGTTCCATGACCGAAGCCTTGGCAAAGACGACAATGCGTTAAGTTTGCAATACGATTATGTCGTTTATAATGTTCCCAATGAATTCGATTGTGGGAAATGAAACGTACTTTTTCTAAAGTTTTCAAATTGTTTACATCACTTCGATTGAAGTGTATTAGGTAAAGTTCATGGGAAATTCCAGAGCATGGTTTAGAAGTACCATTCGCTCTTTTTTTCATAAGTATTACTTGGGAAGGGGCAAAACCAAGCAATTCTTTTAGTTCATTTTGTCGTGAATACGACTTACTTTACTATGGGGTGCCTTTTCAAAATTTACCCTCTGAGAGAGTGATAAGTTTTTGATCGTGAATATCTGCTGTTGTATCTAATGAATCAACATAATTTCTGCTACACGCCATCGGAAATATGATCACAATTTTATGATAAAATATTCAGTTGTGTGACATACATAATCTCAAATAATTCAAAATTGAACTTTTCTGAAATGTTTGGTATAAACGAGTATCAGAGAGGATAATTCATAAGGCGCGTTTGCCTTTCTCGTATTTTTAAAGCTCATAGGTCAGTGATCTGTGAAAAGATTTAGATAATCTAACTACCAATAGAATCGAAATTTTTCAACTTAAGCGTGCAAAGAAAAGGCATTGAAGTATTTCAATAGTACACTATTGAAAAACCTGTCTCATTTGACCCATGTAAACACCAGCCAATCAGAACGCGTTCTGAGGAAGAGAACAAAATATCTGCTGCTGTACAACAAATCGTTCGAGAAAATGTTCTGAACAGTGTTTAATATCGAAGTGAGTTCCACAATTTGGTCCTTCTGAAAGGCAGGAATGTATCCCGTACAGCATCCGGATAGTTTCTCTCAATGAAATGCAAATCCGAAATGAAATATCGAAATTAAAATTCTATATGCTGCTATTTTTATAGCCGTTAGGACCGCCCATTAGTGAAAAAGCTACAAATGAAATCAGGTAAAAACAAGCCTCTCAACAAAAATTGGATCAGTTTGGATTCTATCGCCACTGCGAGCAGATGTATTTTGTGTCGTTTGCAAAGCTAGTTTCGCTTCCGACAAGAGCGATTACGTCACAGCTGCCAGTCATTTGCATTGGTGAAAAAGCAACGGTGGAGAGCATTACACGAAATCAGCCGTTCTAATGGCTCTAAAAGTTTTCTAAGGAACTATTAGGATTTGTTGTTCGCAAATCGAAAAGAAATATTCTCAATGTAGCGCAAATCTAGAACAGTTTGGTTAGATTTTTGCACTTTTCGCTCTGTGAAATTCACAGTAATCGAGATCAAGTTCAGCCTTCTTTGTTTTTGCGAAAAATGTGGAAAAGGGGAATGCTTGCATAATTCATACAATTGATCAACTATTTGATATTCGGAAGTGTTAAGGAACATGTCAGTTGTTTTCGTATTCACGACATCCAGTTATGACTCTGACATTACCCACCCGCCTTTTTAATTTCATCAGTACTCTGATCATTTGATAAGCCTTTCAAGACAGCCTTGAAGGGTCTGTCTGATTTTATATCATATTTATGAACTTTCTCGGACAAATATCGAATAAGACGTTCGTAATCTTCCAATCCATCAACCAAGACATTCTCCTCTTCGTCCGATTTGAAATGAGACTTTTACTTCCGGGAGAAAAGTAGAAAGCTCAATCCGAAATACTTTGAAGTCGGAAATCATCACCGTCACTGGAGACATAGATTGTTGTTTCTTCCCAGAACGACAAGCGTCCATTTTGGGAATTTTTGAAGAATTTTCTTCTACGTCGCTACAATCGGATTCAGGAAGAATCTCGTAAATATTGTTAGACGGCATAGGATCAACGGAAGGGAAATCCGTCCGTTGTCTTTTATTTTTACATTCAGATTCTATAAGATCGTGAATGTTATTAGAAAAATGTTGAATAACGGATTGTGATTTATTCCGTATTGAATTATTTTTAGCCTTAGGCTTGTTGCCTTTCCGGTTGGACGCAGGCATTTTTGAAATGAATCAAATTTTGAATTAAATTAACTAGGCTAAATTAGTCTTCGATTAGACTCCTAGTTTGGAAAAGTCTTGATAAAGACTGATTTTGTTGTAGCCTTAATAAAGACTGATTAGTTCGAATAATTGTTATTTGAATAGCTAGCCTTAAAAAAGGTTGATTAATTTCTTAGTCACTCTAATATCACTCTTTGTATAGCCTTGAGAAAAGCTGACTAATTTTTAGTCTTTAAAAAGACTGTTAGTGATTCAGGTAGCCTTGAAAAAGACTGAAGCCTTGAATCAATGAAACTCTAGGTAGCCAGACACAATTTCCAGGAGCCAAGAGCTATACGCGTGCGGTGCGAACGACTGTTCAACACCGACTGAACAGTTCTAATTTCAAGATGCAGAACCTTAGATCTTCCATCTAGGAGATAAGGAATGAATGATTTTGAATCATCTAACAAGTTTTGCAACCCTAAAACACCTTCTCGAGTTTCGAAGAAACCATCATAATAAATCAGCATGATTTTGATTTACAGCAATTTTCGACCCAGAGTTGCACACTAGTGTCACCAAGTGAGAGAAATGTTTACTACAGTTTACTCTATTTAATCTGATTTAAATTCCTCCTTTGAACATTCTTTCCGAAAACACCGATATTCTGGTTTTAGAGATATCACATAAGAAATTTTCTATTGTAAAATTGTAAGCCTGCTGGCGCAAATGATTTATTTGAAACATTTTTCAAAGCCTCCCTGACGGAGTAGTTCTCAGCCAATTGCATTGATGAGTCGAAGACGTAACATTAAAATAAATCAAAAAGAAATGCATTATCACACCACTAGGTGGAATAAGAAGAAGTTTTACCTTGTATGGTTACGAAAAAGATCCGATGTTGTTTTGCATAGCCTTGGCTCAGGCCGGTACTATATCATTTTCGCTTGATTTCAATTCCAATTATTCACTGCCTGTTTCGATTAACCACGAGTAGCTTCAATAGAAGTGAATATATCCATTCTTTGCGTCGAATTTACTGAACCTAACGAATCTGTAGATACTCGGTTACGAATAACGATTACGATAGCCATTTTAATGCAACTTATTTTTCTACACACTAATCCAAATCCGTGTTGATTTCCTTCACATTCCTGTGCCTACAACGTTGCTTCAAATAAAACTAATTACAAGTGATTATTCAAGTCATAGCTCAGATGATAAAGCACCCGCCGGTCAGACCAGTAATTATCCAGAGAAATCTATTTTTGATGAGTAGGCACATTTATTTAACGACTCGTTTACATACTCACGGCCCGTGGTTTACGATCTCATTTTTCACTAGGAAAAAAAGGCCTAAAAACTTCTAATACTAATCACTTCCATTATAAACGCAGGGTAGCTACTGATATCAGACCTTAGAAAGAAATAAAAAAAGAGCATCAACTACGCAGCTACGCCGGAGACCAAAAATTTACGCATTTCACTGCATTTTTCCGGCAGCAGTAGCAGCAACTATGAAAACCACCGATTGGTTTCCTCTCGGGCAGCAGCCTAGCGAACAATCTGTGTACAAATAAATATTGTAAGATAATTTTCCGGTGCGTTAGTCGCGGACCCGAAAAATAAAAAAAAATGAAAACGCACCGGAAAAGAAACGGATTCGGTTTCGGTTTGATTGGGAACTGAAACTACCGCCACCACCCCAAGCTCGATGGCATCCACAACCAATCGGAGCCCATCTCGGAGAAGTGTGGACTCGGGCTCGGAAAATAGACATCCGATCGGCAGAATGAAGGTGAATTGAAAAAAAGCCTTCAATTTTGAACGCTGAAAGCAGGGAAGTGAAATAGTTTCCAGAAATCCCATGGAAACTCATTACCGCGTATGACGTACGGATGCCAGTGAGGAGGAGGAGGAAAGCGGATGGAAATGAAATTTCAAGCAGCTATCACTCGATTGAGAAAAGTTTAATTTTTTTTCGTGCCACTTGTTTCCTCAACCCAACTGATGGTCAGCTGTAACAAAGAAGCCGTCAGTTCGTTTTTCATGGGAGAATATAAATTAGAGCTTCTCTGCATTCCATCGTTGCTCATCTGGGTGGAAAATTTTCGGATTTCCATCTAGTGCACACCACTTTATCATTCTTATTCTGCAACCGACTAGTGTTAGCTGAAGTGCAGATTGATTTTTGTCGGGATATTGTGTGACCGGGAAAGGTCAATTCAGGCGCATTCAATTAGACAGAACTATTGAAAAAGCGTTTGAGCGATTGAAAATGTTTGTCTATATCCAACGTCATTAATTAAACAACGAAATCTCAGCTCTGTTCAAGATCACAATCAACCAATCGATCCGAGCGCAATACGCTGAAAGTGATGCACCAACTTTGAAAAATTGCTGGAACTGATCGGATTCGGCGCTTTGCGACTGAACGGAGGTTGGCGGCCGAGTAGGGGCTTCCTCGGCATCCCAAATTTGACCTTTCGTTAAGCTTCCATCGTGCATCACGACTACGATCGACGACCGTAAATCAGCTTCATTGAGAATACGACAGCAACAACAAAAAAAAATAATGGCAATTTTCATTAACCAAACTTGTAGTTTTTGTTTTCCGGCGGCCGGAGAACTCTTCGGGACCGTCAGGTGCGCGTAAGGGGGATTTCCGACTCAACTGGCGCATGAAGTGACGGTGATGGATGGCGGCTTATTGAACTACGCTTGATTGGATGATCGATTTCTTCCTCCCGGAGTTGAATTTCTATGCTATCGGAGTTGCTTAACGATGGGAATGTTATGTACTGGCGAAGGTGGAATTTGGTAATGGTAGTTACATTACCAAGAGATATCGTGTTTTTCGGATTTCACGCTATATCGTAATCCAAATTGGTAGCGTTCCTTGAACAAAAATCTTTGAAAAATTCTACATCGACTCTTACATTGAAATAAAATATAGATTTTAAAAACTTGAAGCAGATTTACAAAAAAAAATCTTTGATTTGGATGAAATTTCATTCCAATATAGGTAATTATGTTCCCTACCTACCGTCAAAACTTTAAGTTGGGCACTTTTAAGGAAAAAAAATTATTTGAAAAAATTGTTTTGTCCAAACTGAATTCTTTGTCCAAACTGAATTCATAGCTTTCAAAATGTCTTACTCTTCACTATACGGGACCAGGTGTCAATTCAAAGTTTCATCAATAGCCGCGTAACCATTTTCTGTCATAATTTTGAACGCTACTATCTTGATTTGTACCGACCTATGTTTTCACGAACCAATCACAGTATGCCATCATGATGTCATCCGTTTGATTTCTCTCGCACGGCTGACGGTCTCGATCGTTGCCCACACCTCGAAATTCATTCAGTAACAAATCTGCTTCGAATCGTATAATGAGGCTTCGTGACATGGATATGAAAACATCGCTTCGTTCCAGGCAGTAAAAACTTTCGCATAAAGAGGAATCTATAAATATACACACTAAGATTTAATTCCATTGTTCGGTAATATTTTTGAAGACCGATACTTCGGTACATGAGTTTTATTTCAAAATAATTATGCAAATTTTTACCGGACGATCAGTTTTGCGTAAACTTTCATTTCAGAATTTTGCAAGCAGATGTACAATTCATACGTAAATTTGAATAGTCGCCGAGTACGGTAAAAATCATACTGTCCGTATGGTAAAATTATCTTCCATTAACCAAACTTCTTTTAAAACTGAGTGTCGTGAAACTAACTGTCAAACAATTATTAAAATTCTCAGTAAACGTCTTTTTATTAACTAAACGAAAAAAATCTTGACGAGTTGATCGAATGGATTGAGGTACAGGTGCTAAAGTTCCTTAAACACTAGAACCACTAAAAGCTTTTTGTAAACTTATAGACAGAAAATAATGTTGTATCATTTGTCCACTTGCTGCCTACACAAATCGTTCGAGGAAAATTTCTGGTGGACTCGAGGGATTGTGCAGTGTTTTGGAAGGCGCTCATAATTCCGGTCAGTCGGAACGTTTGACCCTTTTTTTTCGTGGAATAAAACCAACAGCCACAACAGGTTGGAATTCGTTTTTGTGAATTTGTGTTGTTTTTTGAAATCCGAAAATCCAGAATTTCAACCAAAGGGAAACAAACAAACAAAAAATTACCGAACAATCAGTTAGATCCGTTCGGTTTACAGTTTACGGTAGTTGTTTGACAGTTCAGCAATTCCCGAACGTACGGTAATCAATTTAATTACCGAACTGATTACTGAACGTTCAGCTGTTGAAGATTCGGTAAAAAATTACCGAATTTAGCAAAATTTTCTAAGTATGTAGGCACCGACACAATTTTCCTCAGTCACAGGGTTGCCAGATATGCATACAAGGTACAATTCAAAAGTTAACCAAGCGTCAAAGTGCGAATTTGCAGTCAAATGTACTGTCACATTTAGCGCAATATCTCAGCTTCTATACGACCAAATATTATGAAAATGTCATACGACAACATTGAAGGATACACATTCAGATAGAAATTTCAGACACTAAGAGCCGTGCTATTTAAAAAGTCCTGTAACTTCTGAATTGTACCTTATTAATCTATATTTTACAGATTCTTTAGATAAATTTGCGACAAAGATATTTGCGATATGTGCAGATTAGAAATTTTTACACAGAAATACAGATTTTTACAGATCTTTGATAGCGTGGATACAAAATTGAATAATGATCGAGTTAAAATATAATGGTACTGTTTTTTCTCGAAGTAAAACCATTACCCTGATCTTGTGTTAATTCTGAAAAGAGGATAAAACTTACATAATAGAAAATATCAAAGGCAGTATACACAGATGTTGCAACTAGTGTATCGTAATTCCTTATGATTTCAATAATTTCTTCTGCTAAAGATGATGGCTTCGATATAACGCAAGGCAGTAAAAAAGAAAGAATGTCAGTTGCATTATACCTAATAAACGAAAGTGAAAATAATCCGAATAAGTTCTCACTTTCAGATTGGATTTGAAAAGGTTTTCATAAAATCATCAAACGCAAAAATAACTTCAAAGGCAAGTAGCATAAATTTGAGGGTAAACAAGTAAGCTTTTTTCCCCTCCAAATTATCAACTTCCAAGGTTTTTCCAACTACAACATCATAAAATTCAGGCCAAGGAAAGTTTTGGTTTCTTTAAATTTGAGTTCCAAAGACTTTTTCATTCAGTTGTGCTTCGATTTGTTATCACTTCCGTATACAGATTTTTGTGATCCCTCGATACAGATCGACAGATTTTTCTTCTAAAAAATGCAGATTTAAATGTTGGGGGTCTTAACACCCCCCCCCCCCTCCCTTCCATGGAACATTTTTAAACAGCAAGTTCAATGAACAATTGAGTACTTTTTATGTAAAAGTGCAAACAACTTGACCTTTCTTTCAAATTTTTGCATCTTCTTCATTTTGTGAAACTCTTCTCCCTTCCTTGAATACCCACCCCTCTTGAACCTCTCCCCCATTTTTTGACCCCTCCATTGAATTCTATCTTGAACTCCCCCACCCCCTCTCCCCCTTTAATGATTCACGTCCCTGACAGGTGGGCAATAATTCGCAAAAAGTGGGCTTCGATACTTGAAAATTCATTTTGGGAAAGGCCATGAATAAAATATATCTATGACAAATTTATATAGACATGTGGGTAATATATCGGAAAACAATTCCATTCCAATCTATCAGTTATAGAAATGATCTTATAAGTGCATCATTCTAGTGAGATTTGTGAGAAAGAGAACGAAAGTAAAAAGATGAAAATTTGAGTGCTATTACGACCAACAATTGGTCAAATAAGAACGAGTGTAAATAGTTTCAATGTTTCATTAAAAATTCATATCATGTCTATATTCCACATTCAATTCATACAAAATACAGAGAATTAATCAGATCCACGTTCAGAAATTAGGTTCAGATCTAAAATTTCTGTCAGGAATTCAGACTCAGAATCTAGGCTTGGGATCGGAACTTATGTTCAAAACACACGAAAACCTATGTATTCCTGTCAGGAGTACAGGTTTATAAGCCAGGTCCAAAATACAGGCCTATAACCAGGATCCCGATTTTCGCTCAAGAAGCCAGGTCCATGTTCTGCAATTGTATTGTATTGCAGATGTATTGTGTGTCGTTTGCAAAGCTAGTTTTGTCTCCGACAAGAGCGATTACGTCACAGCTGCCAGTCGTTTGCATTGGTAAAAAAATCAGCCGTTCAAATGGCTCTAAAAGTTTTCTAAAGAACTATTAGGATTTCTTCTTCGCAAATCGAAGGTAAATATCCTCAGTTTAGTGCAAATCTAGAACAGATTGATTAGATTTGTGCACTTTTCGCTGTGTGAAATTCACAGTAATCGAGATCAAGTGGAGCCTTCTTTGTTTTTGCGAAAAATGTGAAAAAGGGGAATGCTTGCATAATTCATACAATTGATCAACTAATTGATATTCGAAAGTGTTAAGGAACATGTCAGTTGTTTTAGTATTCACGACATCCAGTTATGTCTCTGACATCACCCACCCGCCTTTTTTCTTCTTCCGTACCAGCACGTACCGATGCGTACCGATTTTGTATAATTTTGTATGACAGTTTTAAAGTTTTGATACTTATCGACCTAAAATTTCTTAACCGGAAGTCGGATCTATATGAAATTGCGCAGTATTTTTTAAGACACTGCAAGCTTAAATTTAAATCATGATTTGTGAAAATCGGCCTAATCGTTGCTGGGAAATCGAAGTGAGTTCAGAAGCAGCAACCGGGGACTAGTAGTTCCAAAGTAGATTTATATTTTCACTTACTAACATGGTCTTCCTACTAGATGAATTCACCAGTAAATTATATAAAAAATTGCACTTCGTTTCGCAATCACTGTTGAAAAAATGAAATTTTTTTCACCTATCGCGCTGTAACACCGAAACCAAAAATCGGATCAGGATAAACTTTTCAGGAACTTTTTAAAAAGTGTCAAGAACTTTCATTTGCATCTTAGTTTGTGAAAATAGGATGAGAAATTTCCCAGAAAATTGATTGTTCATTTTCTCATAGATTTGTACATATTACCTTATAATTCCCGAACCGGACGTCGGTTGAAAAAAGAATTCAAAAGCAAGCTATAGGACCATAAGACCTTTCGTTTTAATCTAAGTTTGTGAAAATCGGTCACGCCATCTCTGAGAAAAGTGAATTACAAATTTTTAAATTTTTTTATGCCTATAACCCTGTAATTCCGGAAACGGAAGTCAGATCGGGATAAAATTCAATTGCAATTCATCGGATCATTATACCTTGCATTTGAATCTGAGTTTGTGAAAATCGAGTGACATTATTTGTCGCATACACATACACACACATACATTTGTTTAGTTCGTCGAGCTGAGTCATATGGTATATGATACTCGGGCCTTATTAAAAAAGGCGGTTTTCAGATAAAAGTGATTGTATAGCCTGTATACCCTATGTGCGAGGTTGGGAATCGAACCCAGGTGGGATGCGTGAAAGGCATCGACTTACCCATTACGCTACACCCGTCCCCTAGAGCCGATTCTCACAAACCTTAATTCAACTGAAAGTTACAATTGTCTCATAGAAAGTGCCTGAATTTGATTTCGATTCAGCTTCCGGTTCCGGAACTACAGGGTGATTGATGTGAAAAATCATTTCTCAAATTACTTCCTCACGTTTCTCCGAGATGACGTGACTAGGGATGTAGTAAATTCGATCGATTGATCGAGCAATCGATTTTTAATCCTAATAACCCAGTAAAATTCAATCGATACGCTTAAAACTAATATTCGATTATTGAATTAATCGAGTAATTTGGAAAATTCAATAACAATAATCGAACGTCACTTCAAGCGGTGAAACAAAAAAGGTACAAAATTTTTTAACTAGCCTCGAAATTGCTCCAATTGGTAGTCATTATCAGTAGACGGCCAAACGTTGGCTTTTCTGATTCCCGATTTTTTATGAACGACCGGGTATTGAAGCCATAGACTCAAAAATGGACTCTAATCACTTTTCTCGAACCGACTTCGATTATTCCGGTTCCCGGATTTCAGAAGTACATGCCATATTTAGTGAAACTCACTTCGTTTCTTCAGAGATGGCCTAAGTACTGTTTCACTCTGTAGTTTATACTAGTTAATAGACAAACCTTTTTGTTTTCCAAAATATTTGTTTGTTTTCAAAATATTTTGATGAATACCACACATTAACATATGAGAGAATGATTGATATGAGAAAGGTATCAATACATCACTAGATCGATTAAAACAGCAAAACAAAACAAAAAAAGAAATTTACCGGTGCCAAATGACGTAAAATGACAGAATTTTATTAAATGATTTACAGATGAGTAAATACACCTGCTTCAACACTTAAAAATATATTAGAATGAATTAAATGTGTGTTAGATTTACTGTAAAAATTATATCGGTCGAAGAAGACGTAAATTTACACGATATTTACTAGATGTGAGGTTTTTGTACAAGTAACAGCTTACGAGCTACAACGATTTGGAGAAAGTACATGCAAAAAAGCATTTATCCTGTTTAAGGCCCGATGACAGTGGGTCGCGTATAGAATTTGAATCTACCTCAGTTCCCTTTGCGTTTCTGTGTTTAGAAACCCTGTTGAGTACACACAAAAAAATTGAATTTTACAGGTGACTTAATACCTCATACGATGTAATTCATAAAGACCTAATTTTTCAAATGATGGGAAATCTCATTTGTAATGACTTAATGTTAGATGAGTTTGAATTTTACTGTATGAATTCAAATGCACTTTTTACCAGCTAAGCAGCGATCCAATGATTCTCGGTTCAAGTCGCGACGGTTTGCTCTCAGTATTTTTTTTATTTCAATGAATTTCATGTATGGAATTTTAGACACAATATTAAATGTTCTTCAATATAAATTTACGTGAGCTGCGACGCTCCATTTATGTGCATCTAATAAGATGTAGAATCACAGGGTTTTTTTAAGTGTGTAGATTTCATTCCTCTACTCTCCTCTTCTCTCCTTTTCCCGAATACTACCAGGAAATTAAAGTAAATAAAATGGCGGACGCATTGAAATTGACTGTGTTTCACAGAAAAATGTAAGACTGTATTTTTATCGTGACAATGTATATGTTTTTATGTACTAGTCGTATCTAAACTAGATTATCTAGACTTTGTCACGGTACATTTAAGATATGAGTCTTCAAAGTCGAGATATTCGTTGAACAAGTAGAGGTATGTCATTCCAAGCGTTACAATTTTCAGCAGTTCTTCAGTGAATCATTCTGAAAATTTCACAGAATATTTTCAACTAAATTTCGAAGACACTGTCAGGTGGGCTTTAGCTCATTTTCAGTGGGTAATAAACTCAAAATTGTTAACAGCTGGGCAATGAGTCGCAAATAGTGGGCTTCGATACTTAAAAAATCTTTCTGAGAAAGGCCCTGAGTAAAGTGTATTCATGAAAAATTTATATAGACATGTGGGTAATATATCAATTCCATTCCAATCTATCAGTTGCAAAAATGTTGTGTTTAGTGCATTATTCAACTCTTGTGAGATTTGTAAGAAAGAAAACGAAAGTAAGAAGATGAAAATTTAAATGCTATTACGACCAAGAATAGGTCCAGATTCAGTAATAGCCGTTCAACCGAGAAGGTTGTGTATAGAAGCGTACAGTTTAATAACGCTGGTTAGTTTACACGCGTTAAATACGACAACGGTTGAACTACAGGTAGAGACCTGTTGGCAGCAGCCGTTAAAACGTAAAATCGTGCTGCATAAGAGAGCCCTAGTGCTGGGCCAAGCTGGTGAAGGAAACAACAAAGGGCGTTTCCCAAACTCTACCCAGGCCGCAATATACAGCCACAAGTGCTGAGCAGGAGAGTGCAAAGGCACATCGAAGAGGAAGAGTGCAAAGGCACATAGAAGCAGGAGAGTGCAAAGGCACACCGGTGCGAAGGCACTTCGGTGCAGAAGCATATCGGTGCGGAGCACTAGGAAGAAGGAGACAAGACAACTCGGTCTTTCCACTGCCATACAACACGCAGGTATACACCGGTGACCTGCGCCGGTTACAGCTGGCGAAGACAAAAGTAAATCGGAAATCGAGTGGTGCTGGATGTCAGGTAGCAGTAGCATCACATCCAACAATCAGCATCCAACAAGAACATCTAGAGCAACGAGGATCTACACGGCAGTGCAACGGAGATAGACAACAATTTCAAGGTAGAAGTTTTTTATTTTCCTTTTGATTGAGTACTGTGTAGTGTTGGTTTCATTTTTTATTTTAAAGTTTGATTAAAAACATTTTAATGTGATGGATGAATCCATGGACGTAAATCCTAGCATGAATCCGATACCCCCACGAACGAAAAAATATCAGGAGAGCTCTTCTGGGCCTTGGATAGTCTTTTTTAGACGTATATCAAAGCCATTAAACATTTACCAAATTTCTAAAGGTTTGACATCACGATACTCTTCAATCAAAGAGATCATAAAAGTAAATAACGGTAAAATTCGTGTTGTGGTAAATAATTTGAAACACGCGAATGATATTGTCTCTTCGGAACATTTCATTAAAGAGTATAAAGTTTACATACCCTCCAAAGATGTCGAAATTGACGGTGTTGTTACCGAAGCGAGTCTTTCGGTAGATGATTTACTCAAGCATGGTGTTGGTCGTTTCAAGAACTCTATGCTTGAGGGTGTGAAAATACTGGAGTGCAAACAACTGTACTCAGTAGTTTATGAAGAGGGAAAAAAAGTTTATCGCCCATCAGACTCGTTTCGAGTGACATTTGCCGGGTCTGCGTTGCCGTCCCATGTCTATGTCGATAAAATTCGCCTCCCTGTTCGGCTTTTTGTTCCAAATGTAATGAATTGTACGAACTGCAAAAAATTCGGACACACAGCTACTTACTGTAGCAATAAACCAAAATGTATTAAGTGTGAAGGACCTCATAAAGATAATGATTGCAACAAGGAAATTGAAAAATGTATTTATTGTGGGGAAAGTCCTCATGAGGATATTTCAGTATGCACTGCATTTAAAGTGCACAAAGACAAAATTAGGCTTTCTTTAAAAGCACGGTCTAAGCGCACATATGCAGAAATGCTTAAAACGGTCATTGATGTCCCCCCTTTGGAAACCGAAAACGGGTTTTCAAATCTAGAGGAAACAGAGGACTCTGACTCTGACGAAAATAGTGAAGGTAATTCGTTTATCACTACCCAAGGGTCAGTTAAGAGAAAGAAGTCTTCTTCCAAATTACCAAAAAATACACCTAAAGTTTCATCTTCAAAAAAAGATCCCCGTGTTAAACAAAAAAAGTCAAAACCAAAGACTGTGCCTCCTGGTTTGTCAAATTCACAAACCAATCCAGGATCTAGCACAGAAAAAGGTAATAATCCTGTGGGCTCCATTTCACAGCCACCAACAGGATTACTGAAGTTTTCGGAAATTGTTGAATGGATTTTCTCAGCATTCAATATATCTGAACCCTTAAAGACCCTCATAATGGCATTCCTTCCAATAGCTAGAAATTTTTTGAAGCAGTTATCAGCTCAATGGCCAATTGTCTCAGGTTTTGTATCTTTTGATGGATAATTTATCACCCGCCGCAAATGATACAATCACTGTCCTGCAGTGGAATTGTCGAAGCATCATGCCAAAACTTGATTCATTTAAAATTTTATTGCATAGTCAAAAATGTGATGTATTTGCTTTATGCGAAACATGGCTTACTTCAAACATAGCTTTAAATTTTAATGATTTTAACATTATACGTCTCGATAGAGACTCTCCGTATGGTGGAGTGCTTTTAGGAATTAAGAAATGTTATTCCTTTTATAGATTAAACATTCCTTCGACTTCTAGTATAGAAGTTGTTGCTTGTCAAATAAACATTAAAGGAAAGGACATTTGCATTGCTTCGGTATATATTCCTCCAAGAGCTCAAGTTGGACAACGACAGCTTAATGAAATTGTCGAAGCCCTTCCTGCTCCACGTTTGATTTTAGGAGATTTCAATTCGCACGGAATGATGTGGGGTTCCGTTAACAAAGATAACTGATCATTCTTTATATATAATATTTGCGACAATTTTAGCATGACGGTATTAAATATGGGTGGCATGACACGGATCCCAAGACCTCCTACACGTTCAAGTGCATTAGATTTAGCTCTTTGCTCGACTTCAATTCGACTAGATTGTACCTGGAAAACATTTCCGGTAGCGATCATTTACCAATCATCATCTCAATTAGCAGTAACAAAGGCATTGCTAATTCAGTTAATATTCCATATGATTTGACAAAAAATATTGACTGGATTAAATACCAAAGTAATATTTCAAGTGTCTTAACTGCAATGGAAGAGCTCCCCCCACTTGAAGAATATGACTTCCTCGTTTGTTCGATTCTGGAGGCCGCCGAACAAGCCCAAACCAAACGATTTCTTGGTCCATCGTCTAACAGAAGGCCTCCAAACCCTTGGTGGGACAAAGAGTGTTCAGATGCTAAGCACGCGAAACAAAATGCTTTCAAGACGTTTTTAAAACGAGGAGGAGGAACTCCTCAGAATTTTGAAAATTTCTTGACTTTAGAAACCAAGTACAAGAGCATACTTCGGGCCAAGAAATGTAGCTATTGGAGACATTTTGTCGAAGGTTTGTCAAGAGAAACCTCAATGAGCACTCTTTGGAATACGGCCAGACGAATGAGGAATCGTAACGTGGGCAATGAGAGTGATGAATACTCGAACCGATGGATATTTGACTTTGCTAGGAAAGTTTGCCCAGATTCTGTTCCTACGCAAAGCATTATACGGGAATCTCCTCCAAATAATGGTTTTATTAATAACCCATTTTCAATGATAGAATTTTCTATAGCACTCTTGTCTTGTAACAATAACGCCCCTGGGTTGGACAGAATTAAATTCAACTTGGTGAAGAATCTGCCCGACCTCGCAAAAAGACGTTTGTTGGAATTGTTCAACAAGTTTCTTGAGCAAAATATTGTTCCGCCTGACTGGAGACAAGTGAAAGTTATCGCCATTCAAAAGCCGGGGAAACCAGCTTCCAATCACAACTCATATAGACCCATTGCGATGTTGTCCTGCATCAGAAAATTGTTCGAAAAAATTATTCTACGACGTCTCGACACTTGGGTCGAGACGAACGGTTTGTTGTCAGATACTCAGTTTGGCTTCCGTAGAAATAAAGGGACGAATGATTGCCTTGCATTACTTTCGTCTGACATCCAAATTGCCTTCGCTCAAAAGCAACAAATGGCATCTGTATTTTTAGACATTAAAGGAGCATTTGATTCAGTTTCCATTGATGTTCTTTCAGACAAGCTCCACCAACATGGACTTCCAGCGGTTATAAATAATTATTTGCACAACCTTTTGTCAGAGAAGTGCATGTATTTTTCACATGGCGATTTGGCAACATTCAGAATTAGCTACATGGGTCTCCCGCAAGGCTCATGCCTCAGTCCGCTCCTCTATAATTTTTACGTGAATGACATTGACAGCTGTCTAGTAACCCCATGTACACTAAGGCAATTGGCAGATGATGGCGTGGTTTCAGTTACTGGGCCCAAAGCTATTGATCTGCATAAACCATTGCAAGATACCTTAGATAACTTGTCCGTTTGGGCTGTTCATCTTGGTATCGAATTCTCTGCGGAGAAAACAGAGTTAGTCGTCTTCTCAAGAAAGCATGATCCCGCGCAGCTTCAGCTCCATATGATGGGAAGAATGATCCAACAGGTTTTAACTTTTAAATACCTCGGGGTGTGGTTCGATTCCAAATGCACGTGGGGAGGACACATTAGGTATCTGATAACGAAATGCCAACAAAGAGCAAATTTTCTTCGAACAATAACAGGATCTTGGTGGGGTTCTCATCCGCAAGATCTAATAAAATTGTATCAAACAACGATACTTTCAGTGATGGAATATGGATGCGTTTGTTTTCGTTCCGCTGCAAACTCTCATTTTATCAAACTTGAGCGAATTCAGTACCGTTGTTTGCGAATTGCCTTAGGCTGCATGCACTCGACACATACAATGAGTCTTGAAGTTCTGGCGGGAGTTCTTCCATTAAAAGATCGATTTTGGGAGCTTTCATCACGCCTGCTAATAAGATGTGAGGTGCTGAATCCCATGGTAATTAATAATTTCGAACGACTAGTCGAGCTTCGATCTCAAACAAAATTCATGACAGTATATTTTAACCATATGTCACAGGAAATCAACCCTTCAAGATATATTCCTATCCGTGTCAGCATCCTAAGTGCCCCTGACTCAACTTTATTTTTCGATACATCCATGCAGCGTGAAGTGCGTGGAATCCCGGATCATCTACGCTCGACGGAAATCCCAAAAATATTTTTAAGTAAGTTCAGGCATATTGACTCTGAGAAAATGTTTTACACGGACGGATCGCGAATTGAAGAAGCGACAGGGTTTGGTATGTTCAACAATAATGTTTCGGCCTCATTTAGGCTTCAAGAACCTGCATCTGTTTATATAGCAGAGCTAGCAGCAGTTCATTATAGTTTGAGTGTAATCGTCACATTATCTCCAAACCATTATTTCCTCTTCACAGATAGTCTGAGTGCAATTGAAGCCATTCGCTCAATCGCTGCTGGCAAAAATGAACCGTTTTTCTTGGGTAAAATAAAACAGTGTCTGAACGACATATTGAATAATAATTATCTAATCACTATAGTCTGGATCCCGGCTCATTGCTCCATTCCAGGCAATGAAAGAGCCGATAATTTAGCCAAACGTGGTGCTATTGAGGGTGAAATTTATGAGCGACCGATTGCTTTCAACGAATTCTATAGTTCGTCTCGCCAAAGAACACTTGCCAGCTGGCAAGCATCTTGGGATAGAGATGATCTGGGTCGGTGGATGCACTCAATTATTCCGAAAATATCGACAAAGGCATGGTTCAGGGGACTGGATGTGAGTAGGGATTTCATTCGTGTGATGTCCAGACTCATGTCCAATCACTACACGTTAGATGCACATCTCCTTCGAATTGGGCTCTCCGAGACTAATCATTGTGCTTGCGGAGAAGGTTATCGGGATATTGATCATGTCGTTTGGACATGCGTGGAGTATCGTGATGTCAGATCTCAACTAATAAATTCTTTGCGTACCCAAGGTAAACTATCCAATATCCCAGTTCGAGACATTCTTGCTTGTCGTGACCTTTCATACATGAAACTTATTTATCATTTCATAAAGAAAATTGGAGTTTCAATTTAATAAAGGCCCCTTTTAAGGCTTAGTTCTGATCCCAGCTGCGTTCATGAGTTCAACCAATAGCTAAATTAGAATAAAAATTATGTAATGATACAAACAAACTCGAAACAGTTTATGAAATTATCAACAAAATGTCTGAAAATAACAGCTTATTTTATAATTTATAGAAATTAATCGTTTGGTTCAAATAATATTTCCGAGTAGATTTCATAATTAATGACGAGTTACCTAAGATGATATTTAAGCTATAAGAGAATATGTTTTAATAAATTCAAAACGTTGTGACTATGTTAGAATTAAATTAGGATAAGAATGTTATGTAAAAGTGATGCTACGGCGAAGAAAAACTTATGTAAACTGCCTTAAGAAATAAACGTATTTATGGAAAAAAAAAGAATAGGTCCAATAAAAATGAGTGTAAATAGTTCCAATGTCTCATTAGAAATTCATATCATGTCTATATTCCCAATTCAAATCATACAAAATACAGAAAAAATCAGGTCCACGTACAGAATCCAGATGATCAGAACGATTTTCAGAGTTCGAGTCCAAAATCTTCTTCAGAATCCTGAGGTCAGATCCAAGATTCAGTTTCATGTAAGGAATTCAGACCCACAGTCCTGCTTACCGGTTAAGAAATGAGGTTCAGATTTAACATTTCTTTCAGAAATTCAGACCAAGAATCAGAACTTATGTCCAAAACACACGAAAACCTATGTATTCCTGTCAGGAGTTCAGGTCTACAACTCATGTCCAAAATACAGGCCTATAACCAGGATCCCGATTTTCGCTCAAGAAGCCAGGTTCATGTTCTGAAACTAGGTCCATAATTCAAGTCTAGGATTCAGGTGAAGAGTCAAGGTTCAGGATGTAGTTTCAGGTTCAAAAATTCTGTCAGGAGCTAATCCGGGATCAGAATTCTTGCCACAGAACCCAAGTCCAAGTCCAGGTTGAAAATTAAATTCCAGAATCCAGATGCAGATAAAAAATCTCTGTCAATAATTTTGGTCCGGAATCTGAGTTCAATTTCAGAATTCAGATCCAGACTAAGAACTCGAGGGCGCCATTTTGGATTATAGAACCACCTCAAACATCGTTTCCCGACATCTACTCATCAAATCCGTTTCGAAAATACCCACATTGTAAGGGTTTTAAAGAATAGCAATAAACCGGAAGTCGCCATCTTGATTGTGTTTCACAATTATTTGCCCAGTTTTCAAATATGTATACTGATGAGAGAGTTTTAAAATTGCATTTTCAATGTCATCGTGATCGGTCCTAATAATCCTGTAATTATTGTTTACGTTTCGTCTTCGACTCGCCAATACAAAACGATTCAAACATAACAGCGATTTCTCTATAACAGTTCAACTTGAACCGCCAGGCAGACTCAACATTGTCTATTTCATACGTGCTTAGAAACAGGCACACCCATTTTCCCCAATTAGTTGTGTCGTCGAAATTTGGTCACCCAATTGTTTCGAAGGCAATGATTAACATTTGTCGCAAAAACTAGTTTGTTGAAAAGTTTTTCGTGTGTCTGGATAACAAAGATCGCAATATAGCAACAACAGCAACAACAACTCGAAGTCCGAAGGGTGCGACTTCATTGTGCCTAGCGAACCGGTCGAAGTGAGTGAATAATGATTAAATGATGATAGGAGATCAATCAAAAAACGGCTAAACAACAAAACAACTGCTGGAAGCCTACTCCACCGTCGCCGTCCCCCGTGGAAGCGAGGTTCCAACAAAAAGAAGACATTTTCGATTGATGAAGCCAATATTGCCGAGTTGGTGGAAAGTCATTCTTGTTTATCGGCTTTATTTTTTCTTTTTTTTCTGTACTGGCTAGGGCACGCAATCGTGCCTGAAATTTTCTACCGCGTAATGATGATGATGATGATGATGATATTGGTATTGTGTTCTCAACTTTCCGGCTCGATCCACCATCATGGCGGCTAAATTGCGCGCTACGTGGAGTACGGAGCGGCAAACGAAAATGACCGGAGAGTTTAGGAAGTGTAAGAAATCGATAATTAACTATTTTTCAGGCTACTGGAATGAGCGTATTCATGAAACTATTGTTGCGGCAATCCGTGGCAAGTATTTTTTTTTCACGCTTCCAACCTTCAATATCGAACCAACACGGCCTCGAAAGGTCTCATTTAATGATACCGAACTCAATCTGTTTTCATTCATGAAAATGTTGAGAATGAAAATTTGAACGTGTTTTCAGATGTGGGCCGTCGGCTGAAAGACGAACGACGGAAAGGTATGTGCGTAATAAGATTTCTCCACCGAATTTGTGTCGGTTGAGTCTATCTGCTGGAATTGATTTTCTTATGTGGAATCCACGACCCACGAAAGGTAACCAGATGCGGTCCCTGGTACAGTCACGGAGTGGAATCACAACAAAGTGGCGATTGGATTGACTTTAGAATTTACTAAAATGGATTAAAGACACTGTTTGGTCTTTCAATTACTGGCGACGAAACAGGGCGACAGTACTTCATCCACCCAAATCCCTTCCGCAGTGGCCAAAGAAAGGCCAATAAATAATACCACCTACACAGTTGATTGGACATGACAGATTACACATGTGAGATTTAAAATATCTCCATATTCACAAGAAACCGCATTCAAGTGTCAAATAATGTGTCAATTTATCCTTTTCCTCATATATTTTAATTTTCGTTTCTCACTTCTTCTTGGCCGTGGGTTCCTTCCTTCCTTCAACAAGCAATGTAGCAGATCTTAAATCAACCACCTCTCTGCGGTCAACCAGACTCGACCTGCGACGGGTGGTGACGGGCAGGAGTCTTCACAGGTATTCTCTACCTCTCGGCTGTGGTCTCTCTCTCTCTCTCTCGCTCTGTCCGTTCGCAGGTTCTGACACTGCACCTCTCGTAAACCGATCGCGTCCCGTTGCGTTTTGCGGCTGGCTCCGACTGATTCTGCTCGACCAGAGAATGCTGATTTCGATGAGGTTTTTCATATAAAACCGAAAAGCTTCAGATGCGAATGAACTGGTTCTGGATGAACACAAAAAAAAATTAAGCAGACAAATAAGTGACACAGAAGAATTTAAAACGCGCAGTCAGAGATTCCTCGGAACCCCTGGTCTTATCGGGTAACTTCACCCGCGGGGGAAGCATGCCGAGATTCCGGAAAAATTGCTCCGAAGCAACGAAAGGAACTTTGCTACGGACGGTGCGATCCGAGTCGGGGTTCGGATTTTATTGCTACCAATATATTTTGCCATTAGGAAACTATTCTGTCAAGAATGGTGCGATACTGATCTAGGGATGGATAATTTATGATTTTATGAGCTCGAAAAAAACTTTTTTTTGTCGTGACGTTTGCAGGCCCGGTCATCAGTGAGAGGTTGTATGCATATTTTGCACTTTATGGTGCTAAAATTGTACCTTTCGGACAAATGGTCGACTGATTCGTGGTATGGAGCAGAAGCTTTGACAACCGACGATCAAACGACAATTGATTTTATTGCAGTGCTAAATTGTTACTACGGTCAAAATATAATGGAAGCAATGAAAAGCTTATGAAGTGCTTACACTTCTATAGCTTCGTGGCTATTTCGTGTGTCAACCACAATCAGGATCAAAGCTGCAAAGAGATTTATTCACACTACAACTGTTCGGTTCTAACTGAGCGCTAGAGAAAGCGTATTTCTTAGACCAAAACAAGAAAACCGGATAACATTGAACATTCGCGTAGCTTCGGAAATCCGCGTCAAAAAAGCACGCGTTAAAAAAACGCATAGAAGAACCGGGTAAAAGAAAAAACTTCAGTGTACTAGCTAAACAGCACAAAATTATGAAACTTGCAGGAACACAAATCCACCTATGGCATTATTCATAGGAACGTAGTTCATAGATAATATGGCTGAATTTTACAAGAATGATTTGAATCACAATTCTTTACGTTTCGTCTTCGGCTTGTCAGTGCTGAGCAGTTTTATTTGAGCTGCTTAGGGGGCAAACTTAAACAGTGCAATTTGAACCGCTATGCGGACGGATAGTTTACTCTATTTGCGAAATACTGACATCAAATACAAATTATAATACCCCTTGGTCCCATACAAACAGATCGCAATATTTTGGTTCATTAATCGATCAAATTAGCCTAGTCCATTTTTCTATTCAGTCTTGACATGTGAAAATAACCGAAAATGTTTTAAACTGGCAACTTTATTTGAAATTGCTACGGTAATAGGGTAAGGGCTCCCTATTTCATCTCAGCTCCAATTTCCATCTTATTCCTTCACCTCATAACTTTGAACAATAATCATATCTTTAAACTTATCTGATCAAAACTGTGGAACGTTTTAAAACATTTATTCTAGGTTTTGCCACACTTTCCAATTAAAAAAATAGTTAAAAAACCTTCAACTTTCGCTTTTTTCATTTAAATTAAGTTCACTTTTTGATTGAGGAACCGCTTTCGTCTGAAGTTTTACAATTTATCACGTTTCTGAATATTTACTAATCGATTAGTCTCAAAACATGATCACTATTTCACATAATTACACCACTATTCAATGTTGGATGACTTTATAGCTAGTAATGTTCACTTTCCACTTGTTTATTCAACGATTAAAGACTTCTGGAATTACCTGATAAGCAATAAAAGCGATGAAAAATATGAGATGAAAATTTGCACTTAATTCACTTGATTGCGCTTTGTTTTCATCTCTTTTCGTATCGCAAGGTTGCCAAGTTTTCTCAAATTCAAATCAAATCAAATTCAAATTGGTTTTAAATTTTAATATAAATGTTTATTAGTGTTCATCATCAAACATTTGCACAAAAGATTTCCATTCTAACATGTGATTTGTCCGGTGATTAATAAACTTTTAAAGAAGTACTGTAATCAAATACTAATAGATACTCAGAGAGAAAAGTCTAACGTTTTACTTCTCACTTTTTATTAACCTTTACAAATCTGTGTTAAATTTAGAAAATCTGTAATCTGATTTAACGAACGCGAACGGGCAATTAACAAAAATCTATATAATACAGATAAATCTGTATGAATGGCATCTCTGGTTCTACATTATCTTTCCAGAAGGGCTAATGCCTAAATAGTAACAATTCTTTTTTTTTTGTTTTTTTTAAGTTCCCCAAAATAACTGCAGAGTTAAATTTAAAATTTGAAACGAAAGGTAATAAAAACGATCCAAAAAATTTTAAACGTCGAAATGATTCCAAACTGTTTTTTTTAATATCGTGTGTTGTGTCATAGTTGGCATTAGGCCCTTTTAAGGGAAAATTCTGACATTTTGAACCTGAGAGTGTAATAGTGCAATATTTTGGCTTTGATTGCTGTCGCCATTGCTAATTTATGGGATGAATAAAGGACCAACGATAGGATGAATACAAAACCTTTGAGATGAAATTAGGAGCACAGTAGTGAACATATCAAGTGTTTTAAGCAGATTTTTTAATTATTATTTTAATTTCCAAGGAATGTGAATCAATTCCCAATGTAAAGCAAGGCGAATTGAGCAGAAATACGAAAAAAACGTAGTGGTTTTGATAGCTAAATCAGGTTTTTGAGGTAACGTCCTTACAAATGAGATGAAATAGGGTGCCCTTACCCTATTAGTTTTGTTATTTTATATTTGTTTACATAAATTTTCCAACAGGCATTTTACGCTGCACTTATACTTGCAGATGGGATACACTGGAATTAGTCTAATATAATCTCAACTTTAGTTCAGTTCGATCTCAAATACCACCTAGTTTTGTCTTATAACATATTGGTATAACAACATATGTCGTTAGAGTGCAGAAAGATGTAAAAATAAGAAAATAGCTTTATTCTTGCCCGAAACTAAATAGCAAGTCATTCAGTGAACACTAGCGGACTAAATTAAAAAAAATGTGTATTGGAACAGAGCATTCAGCAAATTTATGGCAGGAATGTTTGGATCTTTGCACAACATTTCTCACCCACTAAAGTTTGATTTTGATTTATTCTGGTACGTTGAAGTAATGACTAGCAGTGCCCAGAAAAATGGTTGAACTTGTATCAGGTCTCCAAAGACCGCAGGTAGAAGGGCTAAATTGATCTAAAATTGAGGCCGCTGATAGAAGGGCTAAATTGAGTCAGTTCGTGTGATACACAGTAAGGAACATTTTTTGACACTGGACAGCTAAACAGATATTAAAAGGCATATCACATCGCCTTTGTGAGTTTCTTATTTAATATACATTACTTTGGAGTTCTTACGAAATTATTATACATAACCGAAATTGTATAGTATTGATTTCGGATTTAAACCATAAAAACCTATGAATGAATTAATCAAATTCCTTAAGTATAATCTCGTTTGTGATATTTATCCTCAATCTTATTTGATTACAGTACTGCAGAGAATATTTTCTAGTTCACAATGATTAAACATTTAGTGTATACGAATACGAAATAAAAAATTTCGAAAAAAAATTTTAAGACCCCATTTTCATTTTATTAGGGTCCATTTTTTCTTAATTATGACTATGACCAGAATGGAACTCACATCGATTTTTCAGCGATAGCTCAAGCTATTTTCATAAACTCGACCGAACGAAATTGAGTTCAGTGTCAACATTAATCAAAAATGTATTTTCTAAAAAAATCAAAAGGTATATGGTTCAGTCCTCTTCTACATAATTTTTCGATCCATTTCGAGCATGATTTGGAATGATAATGTTGAACACTTGCAAAGATCTCAGTTCGAATAGCGATTTTACGTAATATGTTGCATAGCTAGAAAATATCGGCAAATCGTTTAACCATTGCAATTTTTTTTGGAAACAATAGAATCAACTATTTCATTTTGGACATCGAACTGCTTTATACCCAAAGTAGTACAATCTACTTTACATGTAACTGCAAACACCACAAATTTTCTGGTGAAATCACTGTTTATCAAAATGAATAAACAGTATCCATGGTGAACTGATTTTCGACCTTCAGGGTTGCCAGTTTTGTAGAAATTTGATGAAAGTACACTGTCAATCTAACAGTGTACCACGTATTCTGAAACGTGTCTTCGAAAATTAATCGGAGTATTCCGTATTATTATTTGTATTTGCTTGTGTTGCGCCATAGCCATCCTCACGTCCCGATTTGAACTGCTCTGCACTGACGATTCGAAGACGAAACGTAAAGAGTAGTGAAAACAGTTATGTGTTCATAGCACAAAAAACGGCTTTTAGCAAAACTCCTGAATAACCATGATTTGAATATTTTTAAATTTAAATTTTAAATATGTTTTATATCTACTGTAAAAATGAGCCAACTTTGACGCTGTATTATTTGTATATACCGATCCCAAAAGCCGTAAATTCACCCGAGTTTTGTTTTTCGCGCCAACTTAAAACAAATGTTAGCTAGCACCCTCTCAGATTAAATTGCATGAAACGAATGTTCTGAAAAAAAAAAATTGCAAAAATGATGATTTTTTTCATCATTCAGACCCTACCCCTATCCCCTTAACGAAATTAGAGACGACTCCAAATTATTGGCACCCCATTCATACATTTCAAGAAGGGCACTTTCAAAGAAGGAAAACTGATTTATTTCATCCAAACTTAATTTTATTCACTGTCTTTTTATCGAAAACGAAACTAAACTGAAAGTTATAATCATCCAAGAATGCAATTTGTGAGGAAATTTTACCGAATACCTGCTTGCTAGTTATTCGATATGTGCATATAATGTCAAAGTTTTTGTTGGAAAAACTGTTTTGCCCCTTTTAGAATGTATAGAAGACAGGAATAAAAAAATATGGTGTTTTTCATAATTTGACTTAACATTTTCAAGGTAATTGTTTCAGTATTTTTGTTAAATAATTGGACTAATTTTGTAAATATCTTTTTTTTTCTTTTTGAGATATTCTCCTAACCAGAGACCATTTTTTTGTAGAAACAGACAATGAAAATTATAGAATGGTAGTACTCAAGGGAGAGCAAGGATGTGAATATATAGATCGGAAAGGTGAGACGTGACAGAGGGTCATTAAGCAAACAGAAATCTTCTAGAACCGGTTCGGATAGTAAATGGTAAAAGACCTTTATCACTACTTTCCGACATACCAGAGACTTGGGTGATTCGCATTGTTCAGATGCCTAAGCCCAACTCCTCTGGTAGAAGGTAAAAGTTAAGTTACTAGAAGATTTCTGCTTGCTCAATGACCCTCTGTCACGTCTCACCTTTCCGTTCTATATATTCACATCCTTGCTCTCCCTTGAGTACTATAATTCTATAATTTTCATTGTCTGTTTCTACAAAAAAATGGTCTCTGGTTAGGAGAATATCGCAAAAAGAAAAATAAAGAAATATTGACTACTAAACTTAGTTAGTCGTTAAAAAAAGAAAAAAAAAATTTTAAATTTCATTAGCACAACAACTTGCAGAATTTATCCTATATTTACTATATGTTTACTTTTGCTAAACCAGGATAAAAATTGTAAATCAAAATTCAGGAACTGAATTTTCAAGAGCTAAATTCGCAAAAAAGAAACTGGCTAAGAATTCAGTTGCAAAATTCAGGTTCGGAATCCAGATCAAGAATTCAGTTCATGGGTTTAGCTCTATAATTATGATATTGAACGCAATTCAAGAATCATTTTCAATTCTAGACCTAGCTTTAATCACAAACCTGAATAAAAATGATTTGTTTTAGTCTTGCTAAGACGTAGAGCCGTCTTGAGCTAGTTTCAAATTTGATCAGTATCTAACAAGGGAAATGTGTGGGTACAAATGAGTTTATAAAAATCCACGCATAGTATGCCATGACAAATGCAGTGGGGACGATGGCACCAGGTCAATCGAATCATCGACCATTCAATTCATTGCATCACGGACAGCTGCACAGGTAAGAAGTGATTCACTCTGGGTGATTCCGTTTACAAAGGAAATTCCATTATTCACAATGGCGATCCTGCCAGGAGTTATTTCAGTTATTCAAAATCAACGGAATCACCCAGATCGCAAAATATATATAGATATTCGGCAGAAAAGAAATAGCCGACGAGAGATTGCGTAACATTAAATTATTAGAAAAGCGGATCAATATGGTCGCGCATTGGAAGCGGACCAGGAAGGTCGCGCATTGGAAGCGGACCAAGAAGGTTGCGCATTGGAAGCGGACCAAGAAGGTCGCGCATTGGAAGCGGACCAGGAAGGTCGCGCATTGGAAGCGGACCAGGAAGGTCGCGCATTGGAAGCGGACCAGGAAGGTCGCGCATTGGAAGCGGACCAGGAAGGTCACGCATTGGAAGCGGACCAGGAAATAATTGAGTAAGCGGACTGTAAACGTCGCGCACAAGAAAAACTAGCCACGTGGGCGCGCAAAATGAAAAAAAGCCGATTTTAATAATCACGCTATTCAAAGTGAATCTTCAGATTGCGCACATCTGATTAATCATACATGATACCTAAACGAAAAACATAGCGAATGTTGGAATATATTCCCGATCGGTTGGCTGTCGAAGCGATTCAGATGATGAACCGATATTTGACGAATTCGTTGCAATAACGTCGTGCAATTCACGGCACGGACTAAAACACTTTCTACCTTACCATGGAGTCAGTGGCGTACCGAGGAAATTTGGCACCCGGGGAAAAATAAGAGATGATTGAGCAAAAAAAGAGATTTAGTGATCCAACAAAGCATCTCCGAAAAGGTGACTTGGGCAAAAAAAAAGGTTTGCCGCCCCCCTAAAAACGCTACGCCACTGTATGGAGTGTAATTTTGTTCAGTTAGCCCCGGGCTCTGACTAATAACACAGTGAGAATCCGATCGTTGCTGGATCAGTAGATGGTTGATGGCAAACAAACAAGTTCTTATACTAATGTTGCAGATTTTTGAACTGCAGCCACGGTACCTCTGAGAAAAATCGTTATATTTGCATGAGATTAAATTGTTCAACACAAGTGTTTGGATAACACGGGGAATGTATATCAGAAATGTATTATTGTGCACAGTGCCTTTCGGTCCACTGGTACGATCATTCTTTCAAATACAATAAGTATTCCTGTTTATTGATAAGAGGAAAATTCATGGCTTTGTTGCACTTTTTAACAACAATCAATTTATCGAGTAATTGATTTTTAACCTACATAATCGATTAAAACTTAATCGATGAGTTTGAAAATTATACTTCATTATTGAATAATCGAGCAAGTCGAAAAATCCGACATTTCTAGAACAAATAACAAAAACAGAACAGAGCTGCCAATGCTCAATATTTATCTGAATATATGCAAGATTTTTCTGATTTCGATAGACACTAACAAACCGGATCTTTTGCCAGATTTTTTATTCCAAGAGGACCATATTTTATTTTTTTAGCACATGGCATCCAGAAAAAAATAATCCACAATGTAGAATGTACTGGTAACCAGCCAAGCCATTTTTATAGTTTTAACTGACATCGTTGAAAATTCTCGCTGAGCGCTTCTATGCGGCGAATTTCAGGTTAGTGCTGCAGTGACAATATATTTTTTTTAAGAAGAGGGTGGATGTGTGGGTACAAATGAGTTTATAAAAATCCACGCATAGTATGCCATGACAAATGCAGTGGGGACGATGGCACTAGGTCAATCGAATCATCGACCATTCAATTCATTGCATCACGGACAGCTGCACAGGTAAGAAGTGATTCACTCTGGGTGATTCCGTTTACAAAGGAAATTCCATTATTCACAGGAAACAAATTAGTAAAATGACATGCGAATGAAACTATTTGATGAAAATCACGAAAATGTTACCGCAGAGACGAGACTCGAACCCGTAGCTAGCCCCTATCCGATGAAATTGTTTTGCCTATTACACTTTCCTTTTTTTCACGCTTTGCATTACATAGTTGCATTCGCATGTCATTTTTCTAATCTGTTTTCCTTGTTTGATACCGATCAAATTTAAAACAAACTCAAGACGTTTTAACAAGACCAGAGCAAATCATGGAAAGTCAATGGAGGTTTGATTTGTCCTTCAATATAGTGTGTTCGAGATCACAATCGTCATTGCTGCGACCACACATCAGCGGAGATCAACAAATAGATGATGACAGGCAGTAAAAGAGACAGAAAACAAAATCTCAAATCAGCGTCTGACGGTGATGCGGAAGGAAAGATGTACTTGCGATGCGGTGTGTGTTTTTCCTGTCGGGTGGGTTTCCATAGAGATGAGACTATAATTGAATGCTGTAGCGGCCAAGCAAAGCGAAGCATGCTTGGTTCTTCTAGTCAAGTAGGCTGACTCTTCATATGTTTTCATATGCTGGGTAGTTTAACTGACAAAACAATTTCCCTGGATAGGAACTAACTACGGGCTCGAGTCCCGTCTTTACGGTAACATTTTCGTGGTTTTCATTACAGTATTTGCTGACATTTTTTCAATCTGATTGCTTTGTTCGATACTGATTCAATTTAAAACTAGGCCAAGACGGCTCTTAACAAGACTAAAACAAATCATTAATCATAAAGAATTATGTTGTTGCGTTTAGATATACACGATTAGGTTCTATCCATTATTCCACAGACCGAATTTTGAAAAGTCTAGCCCTTGTTAAAAAAAAATGTCTAAATCAATTTTGTTAAAAATAAATTTAAGATTGTAAAGCAAAAAGGTGGATGGGTAATGTCAAAGACATAGCTGAAGGACGTGAATACGAACTAAACTAACAAGCTCTTTTCACACTTCCGAATAACAATATTCGTTCGAATTAATTGATAGTTTGTGTGAATTTTGCAACTATTACTACTTCGCCTTCAGAATTTTAACGGTGCTGCTAAAGACTACTACAGTAAGACTTATTCACGATAAACATAAAAACGCTGAGTAAATGAGAGTAAAGCAACTATGTAATAGTTGTTATTTTTTTCGTAGACTTCTCCAAGTTCTTTAGGGTTATTTGAACGGTTCTAAAATGCACCGATTAGCGAAATTTATCCAATATTTACAACTGTGAAAATTCAAGAAGTTGTACTTAATCATAGTTGCAAAGTTTAGGTTTGGATTTCAGACCAAGTTCAAATCAGTTCATGAATTTAGTTCTAGAACTGAATACTGAGCTTCAACTCAGAGATGAATCAAGACACAGAATTCAGTTTCAAATCCAATTCAATTTAGAGCCAGCATTCTAAATCCTGAAACTGAATTCAGGAAGTAAATTCTATAACTGATTTTGGGAAGTAAATTCTGGAATTGAATTCAGGATCAGAGGTCAGCTAAAAAATTCTGATTAGGAGTTCGGATCTAAAATTTTGTTCCAGAGTCCAGATCGAATTATTATCCTGAATTTTGTTCCGGAATTAAATTTCTGGATATGGATTCCGACCTTTGATTAACACACCACACTCTAATTCCAGAATCTAGAATTAGAATTAGGTTCCAGAAGTTTTAGTTTTAACATTTCAATCTGTATTCTGGAACTACGTTCTGAATCTTAATTCAGAAAGTATATTCTAAACCTAAAATTAAGTTCAGAATTCAGGTAGAGCAGAAACCAGGTTCAGCATTCAGTTTTAGAATATAGTTTCAGAATTGAATCCGGATGTGACTTTACACAACCTGAATGTTTGAGGCTTTATACCACACAGAAGGTCTGTTTTTACTGCTGTTGGTAGAAGGTCCACACCACGTCGTCCACTTCTGTCAAACGTACAAGAAGAAATGATCGATTTTCGACCATGGTTTACGTTGAGTTGAACATCAGGACTGATATGTTCTGACTACCTCAAAACCGTTGTCCCGGGTACGAGAAAGGCATGCTAGCGTGATAAGTCATTGTCATTGTTTCCAAAAGTTCGAGAAAACTAAATTTTTGGGTTATTTATGGTTCTCTCTCACTGCAGAAAATATAATCATAAATTGCTGAACATATTTCTGATGACATGGAGAAAGAATTAGGCTATTGCGGTTAAGTACAACTCGAAATATTCACATAAATGGAGCGTCGAATTTATAACAAATTTATATTCAAGAACATGTTAAGCTGTGTGATTTGAAAATTACATGTCTTGATTTCGAATAAAATAAAAAAAAACAGAAGACCGATAGCAACAGTGCGATTTGAACCTAGAACATTAGATCACAAAGTACATCGGTTAATCGACTGAACCACAAAAACACATGTCAGATTGTTGAATATTTGATACATATAAATCCATACAGCGGCACTTGCTAGCCGAGTGCAAATTACACTCGAAGCGTGAAAAATTCTGTGCAAATGTAATATTGCGCTATTTAAAAAATTAAGTAGTTGTGAGTTGTATCGTTTGTAGAATTATGTCACCCGTAAAGTTAATAATTTCTTTCTGTGTACCCATTCTTAAACAGGTCGAATTTTGAAAAGGCGCCCCGTAGTAAAGTAAGACATATTCACTTCAAAACGGCTGTCCGGAATTCCATGAGTTTCGGAAGAAATTTCGTATTTTAGGTGGAAGCACATAATATTAATACAATACGCGATAAAATTGGAATGCATTCTCGGTAGCCGACTACTCAGAGCAAAAACGTAACATATAATATTATTCGATTAGTGGGATCCCTCCAAGGTAAATTGCGCAGAGCGAATCTAACAAATTTACGCTGGATAGCTTCGATGCGAGCAATGTCGATTTGATAGTGAGGTGCCCAGACAACAGCTGCATATTCTAGCGTCGAACGGATAAGAGCACAATATAATGCCTTAAGACAGTGTTTAGTAGTAAAGCTCTTGGTAACACGAAAGACGAAACCCAAGAGCTTGGAGGCCTTTGAAATCACTTAATCGATGTTACTTTTAAAGTTTAGCTTGGAATCAAGAATGATACCCAAATCTTTCACGAAAGATTCACGTTTCAGTATATTGTGCGAGATGTCGTAGTGAGCGTTTACGAGTAAATGACAAAACGGAACACTTCGAGGTATTCAAAACCATTCTATTCTTCTGACACCAGTTTGTGAATAAGTCTAACTCTGACTGCAAATATATTGTGTCTTCTTGACATTTAACTAAATAAAATAGCTTGAAGAAGGATAGTTTGTGGCATTTCAATATGTTGAAGTTGAGATCATTGAGGTATGGTAAAAATAAAAATGGTCCTAAGTGACTGCCTTGAGGGACTCCAGAGTTGACAGCGAAAGGCACTGTAATGAAGTCTCCGATCTTCACAGACATTTCGCGACCAATTAGATACTGCTGAAATGTCGTTGTAATAAGTAGCAAATATCAGATATCGCCGATGATTCAACGTCATCAAGAAACATCTGATCATCATGCAGGGATCAATACAGTTTACACAATGTGAAATTACGTGCTATTCCCAAGCAAATTGTTTCAGGAACGGAATTCCTGGAATTGTTCACTATTTATAATTTTTTAATACATAATCCTCCAGTCTCCGTTCGGCAATACTGGTTCACGGTTTTCGGTTCCAGAAACATTGGAAATGGTAGTCAAAAGCTTCAAAACGTAGTCCACGTGAACATCGTAGATAGTCTAAGTACTGTCCCTTTGGAACGGGCATAACCAGTTTGTCTTTGACATATCCTAACTGGGCTTAATTCCCCAAGTTCCTCACATAACACAATTTTGCTGCCAAGTACTGAAGTTTAAAATCTTTATAATAAACTTTAAAGAATAACGGGAAAAATAAAAATGTATCTAACACGTGAACTGATGCAACAAGTTACTTCCAACGGCACAAATCGTTTGACATATATTTTGTACAGCATCCAAGAAAGAATAAACGAATTATCAGAATCACTGTAATTTCTGCTTCCTATCCTGATCCGTGATATCGAGATGATACTATTTCGAGCATTTATTTTCTTGTTTTTTTTTTTTTGCTTTTTTTCCACCGACTGAATGCAGCCAAAAGCGGAAGAGTAATCGACTGTAGATGGGCGGCCCAGTCCGCATACCACTTTATTGAATCAACACGTAGGAGGGCATGTTTTGAAACCCATAATTTAGAGAATTGTGCGCTGAAATAATGGGGCGGTACAGTGCTTTACACACATATTTTGGCACTGTGATATGCATGCAATATGCGCTTAAATTTCGGTTTCATCTTCCAATCCTTTTCCTCCCGGTTGGTCTCTGGACTTTGGGCAAAGCTGAAGCGGATCGGCCGGCCGATCCATGCATGTAGGATACTGTGTCGTTCTCCCCCTGATTGTTGTAAAGGAAATGCCGACAAGCGAAGCGACTTACCTGCTGCGGCAGGGTTTTGGTGAGACGTCGAGATGATTAAAATTAAGACATATTGAGCTACATGTTTCTGTCAGATTTGTACCTTAATTTGGACGATTTCGGAAATTAATAACTGAGCCGTTGCTCTGTAGCGCTTCTTTATTCTCGCATTTCTGACAGCGAGGCAAAGAGTTTGCCGCCCAAGATGACTCACACGAAAGTGGGACACCACCCGGAGCGAAGTAAGTTTGAGTAGACTATCCGAAAGGCCACTTGGAACTACGTGGGTTCCATAATAACTTTCCATGTTGTGTCATACGAAATTTGTTACTTTGGCTAGAAATCAAAGTTGTTGTTCACGAGAACCGACTGTTAAATAGATCCTGCAAAATTTGAACTCATAAATCATTGGCTCCAAATTCAGAACCACAGTGAAAATCATTTCTGGGATGCCACGCGACTACTATCTTTCGCCGTACCTTCTCCAGAGAACGGAGAAAGTCCCAGCCTCACTCTCTTAATAAAATAATAACTGCCAATAATAGATAGAGTCCGGATGCATCATCTCCGAAAGGCACGCAACCGCAGCTTTATTCCTTTATTACGATTTTATAAACGTTCAATTTAGAGTTGAATCCTGCTACCATCATCACTTGATCACTTTACGGGGTGCCATAAAGCCAGGAAGGCACAGAGAACCTTATTTTCCTCTGACGAGAATTTTGGGCCAAAATTTTACAACTTTCCAAACCGATCATTCGTTTTTGTCTTCTTCTCTCTCTCTGTCCATTCGGAAGCCCTACTGTGTGGGGGCTGAAACTGACTTCAAATATTACAGTTCTAGCTCAAGGATTTAGCCAGGGAAGACAAAAGTATTAACGGAAATAATGCGTTTATTGGCCCATCAATCGGGACCGGTCATAAACACAGAAAGGTCACCAAGATGAACCCTGCTCTGATCTGGCCTCCTAGAATCGGCCTGACAGCAGCTCTGCGTGATGCGAAAGTTTAATCTTGTTAAAATTTCCTGGATTAGCAGACGGTGAACCGAAGCAGAGCGCTTGTTGGTTTTAAATTTGATCTCATTGTACCAGGCGAAACTGTTTATCATAAACATTCACATCTTCGTATATGACCGATTTTTAAATATTGTAGCTCAGAAAATTTTCTATTAGTTTTTAAAAAACATTTCAATCAACTTACATACACAGTTCGAAAAACTCTTGAGATTTTACATATTTTAAGATGCACATAAATGGAGCTTCGTATTTCATACGAATTTATATTCAAGAACATGTGAAATTTTTGTGATTTGAAAATTACATGTCTTGAATTCGAATGAAATAAAAAACAAAGGATCGATCAATGAATATTGATAAATATAAATCCATACAGCAGCACTTGGTAGTCGAGTGCAAATTACACTCGGAGCATGTAAAATTCTGTGCGAGTGAAATATTGCGTCATTTGAATAATTAAGTAGTTGTGAATTGTATCGTTTGTAGAATTCTGTCACCCGTAAAGTTCATAATTTTTGTCTGTGTAGCCTTTAACTTTTATGAGGTCGCACCAAAAAATAAAAACAAAGTGGAAACAGACTGATGTAAAAAAGAAGATATAAAAATTCACGAAACAATTACTACAAAGACATTCTGACAATTGAACTACTGTGAAGTCGAAGCAGTACTCAGAGAGCAAGCAAATTGAACAGCACTCCCGCTCATATCGACGTCAACATTTCATAAGGTCACATAAACCAACGAAAATTTCTTTTTTGTTTACTTTCTCTTTTGTTACTATCTTCTTAATTTTCACGTGTACTTACAAAATTTAATAATTTTAGTTGGTTTGACGTAAAGCCGCCATAACTAAGTTCAGTTCGTGCAATGACTGAGCGGAAACGTATATTGGAGAAGCCAAATGAATGAAAAACTAACAGAAAAGATGATTTATTGGAAAAAGATACACTCAGAGATAGGACTCGAACCTGCGTTTTTATGCATTCCGTGCATCCGCGCTACGATTTATTCAGAGTGGCGGAATGGTAGCGCGTATGCACGGAATGCATAAGAACGCAAGTTCGAGTCCTGTCTCTGAGCGTATCTTTTTCCAATAAATCATCTTTTCTGTTAGTTTTTCATTCATTTGGCTTCTCCAATATACGTTTTCGCTCAGTCATTGCACAAAGTGAATATTCCCATGTTTCTAACAGTACCAAATATGTAGCGAACGTTTGTATAATAACGCAGATATAGTCGAATGAGAAAGTAAACAAAGAGTTTTTAGGCCCTTTTGAAAGTTTCTTTGATATATGAATTTTCTCATAACAGTCACTAAACGGACATTATGCCCTACCTTCGATTCAACGGTATACTTCGAGTTGAAATATTGTTTTAAAGATTTATTATGGTTATTAAAACAAAATGTAGCGTTGGGAGGATCAAATGTGTTGGTTCCAATTGTAATTAATTGATTTCTGATGCGAAGAATATCTTCTTTATCTGCTTCTCTTCTTTATCGACATCGACATATTGAATGATTGTTGTGGGGCGTAATGTCTCTTGCTGGGAAGCATATTATACGGTTACTGGGGTATTATGCCTACGGCAAGCGAAAAAACTGAGAATGTGGTCGTTTTGTAAAATGTGTTTGTATCAATCAATTCTCATCATTTCTAGCGGAATCATTGAAAATTATGTTCCTCAGGTGTATTGCAAAGAAATACCTGCATCCTCGAGGAAAATGTATCAATACATTTAGAAATATCTCAATGTTTTCTTAAGGGCGGCATATTATAACTCTTTACCCTAACCATTTTCTTAGATAACCAAAGCTTTCTCGAATATATGTAGATTTCCAAATTATGATTATAAAGAGATCGCACGGCGTGTATCAAAGTATTATATCTGCCAGTGAGAACGCAGGGTCTCGGGTTGTTAAAATCGGTTTCGACATCTCTGAGAAAATTGAGCGAGAAAAAAACGCATTTTGTCGATTACGTTACATACACGGTTATGTCTCCGGACCTAGAAATGGTTGCTATTTGACCTTCAAACGATGCGATCGTTAATTTAATGCGATCCTTAATTCAAATCTAAATTTGTGGAAACCAGTCGAACTGTCTCCGATTAATCCAAGTTTGTTCCTTTTTGAAATATAATCACTATTTCTGGTACTTCCGAAAGTAAAATTCTGTATTTGACTTAGTTTAGTTTCTTGTCACACGAACCGTTTCCCGGAAATACCGGAAAAAGTGGTAGAAAACTCAAAAAAAAACGGAATTTGTTTCATTTGGTCAGAAATTGAAGAAACTCCAAATATACATATGAATATACCGATTCTCTCAAATTCAGTTTCAAATCATTGTTTTCATAGTCTCATAACTCGATGTTGAAATTCATTTGGATCCGGATTTCCTATTATCTACCGCTGCAAAAAAATGAAATGAATATTCTACATTTGGCTAGAAAAGGATATTGAATGATAGTTTGTGCACAAACAAACATTTCTGCTGGGGAACGGGTGTAGCATATTGGATAAGTCGATGTCTTTCACGCAGCCCGCCTGGGTTCGATTCCCAACTCTTGAAGAGCCCCTTAGTCATATTTCTTCAAATGATAAAAGTATGAGAAAGGCATCATTAGATAGATCAAAACCGGTTTTTATATAGAAAAACCTGTTTTAATCCACCTAGTGGTGTATATTACAGCAGAAATTCCCCGAAATACCACAATTTAAAAAAGTTTAGAAAATAGTTTTGAAGATTTCTGTTGCATAATACAGCTACATTCATATACTACATTTATATTTAAGTTAGTGCAAAAACTATTCTATCATATTTGAGAAAGTGAAGTGAGCTACATTTTAGAGTAACAGAGGTATTTTGGCCCACTTTAGGATTTTGGCCCACTTCGTTAAAATATCCATCAAATGTTGTAATATCTTTGAAAAACCCTTCTGAAATAGGTAATTTGATGTGATTAGCTTCTAATTGATGCAACATGCACACTTAAATTTTTTAGCTGAGTATCGGCAAAAAAATGCCGAGATTCGCACAGCCGAGTAATCAGCAATCATCTCGGCAAAAATAAAATTACTGAGCGTCTCGGCTCCCTAAAATTTGACAAACGTCAAATATTGCCGAAATCGTCAGCATAAGATTTACTGTTTGCTCAGTGAAACGTTCACTGAATATTCGGCAAACCAATAAAACGAAAAAATGAAAAAATAAATTACCGAATCATCAGTAATTAAAAATCTAGTCAATTAAATTTGTTTGAAATTTCTCAACATTATAAACACGCCATTCAGGATCAAAAATTCATTTTATTCACACTTAAAGGAGGCTTACAAATTTGTTGCCAGTAGTGCTTAAAGCCTCTACCTGAAAACATGTAGCATAACAAAAAGCGGCGTTTCCAGATGCGACCACCTTGAGTCGAGCTGGAAATATGAAAATAAAAATATATATTGATTTTTGGCTTACAAAAATGTTCAATATTTGATGATGCATATACGGTATTGTTCAAAAAATAAACTTACTTTGATCTATTGAATTATTCCATGCATTGGGTTTTTTTTCGCATATGTTTTGTCTCGAGGACGCTTTGAGCCCCGTGTTGGGTGTTTTCCCTTATAATCGCGAGTGCTCTGATAAATTCGCTTTTTATAAAGCGAAACATGTCACTATATTTATTCAATATTTTTACTTGCAAGTGGTTCCACGCTTCTTCGAAGATTATTCATTTTTTCACTCGAGAATTTCATTAGAAAATAATCGCACAATGCGAAGCAAAAATGTAACGCGGCAATAAATGACAGCTGTCGTGCTGAATCTCGGCAACAGCTAGCGCATATTCCGAAATCTCGGCAAACGTCTCTGCTGATGTCGGCATATCTGTTGTTTACTGATAAATTTAGCAAGCAATTATGCCAAATTTCGGCAAAGTGAAGCATTTTACCGAAATATCAGTGAATGCATTTAACGAAGTTCAGAAACATGCGTATTGATTACTGAGCAATCAGCAAATTTACGTGTTGCTGATCAGTTTCGGCATTTTATTATGCCGAGCTCATGAAATGGTTTTAAGTGTGTGGGTTACTTAACATCGATTAAATCCATAAAGTTTGTTAGGTGCGCCAAAATATATAAAGTGACCAAAATACCTGTTACTATATTACATTTTATTACTATTGTTGGTACTTCCGCAACCAAACTGGCATAGTGACATTCGGGTCATTCAACCATAGGTACACTAATATGACCTACACATTTATTTACGATTCTCTATGCAGATTTGAAAAAAATGTACCGGTAGTCGGACTTGAATAAAATTCAGCAGATCTTTTATGGTAATATTTTTATTTTGCACCTTTCATTTGAATCTAAGTTTGTCGAAATTGGTTCAGTCATTTTCGAGAAAGTGAATGAAATTACTTTCACATATTTGATGCATATCACCCTGCAATTCCGGAGCCAAAAGTCGGATCCAAATGAAATTCAGGAACTTTGTATGGAACCATTGGACGTTTCAATTGAATATAAGTTTGTGAAATTCGGTAATGCCTTCTCCGAGAAAAATGAGTAAAATTATTTTCACAGTTTTTATGCATTATTTTCATATTTTTGTTGCATATCGCCCTATAATTTTGTAACCAGAAATCGTATCAAAATGAAAGCTCGTAACTTTGTATGGGTAAGTAAAGATCTTCATTTGAATATAAATTTGTTAAAATCGGTTTAGCCATCTCCGAGAAAAGTGAGTGACATTTTGTTCACATTTCAATGCCTTATTTCAATATTTTTGGTGCATATCACCCTGTAATTCCGGAAGTGGAAGTTGGATTCAAATGGAATTATGGAATTTTGTATGGAACTATATGACCATTCATTTGAATCGAAGTTTGTAAAAATCGGATTCGGATCAAATCAGAGAAAAGTGAATGACATTATTTTCACAATTTTGGTGCATATCACCCTGTAGTTCCGGAGCTGGAAGTGGGGTCCAAATGAAATTGTGGAACATTGTATGGGGACATGAGACCTTTCATTTGAATCTAAGTTTGTGAAAATCGGTTAAGCTATCTGCGAGAAAAGTGAGTGACAATATTTGTCACTCACGCACACACATACATTTGTTCAGTTCGTCGAGCTGAGTCGAATGATATGTGACATTCGGTCTTCCGAGCCTCTGTTCAAAAGTCGGTTTTGTACCAATCAGAGCGATGATCTCCCATTGACATATCGCTTACTCCTTCAAAACCGTCGTCTATGGCAGGAAAATCCGGTATGCCGGAGATCTTTTTCAGACAAAATATTACACTGTTCGCTACTAATCAAAATTTCAATCATATATAATTGTAAATACGTGGCATGATACATTCAAATCGTAACTTAGAAATATTTTCAATCATATTATGAAACAATATTAATAATTGATACAAAATAGACTGAGCTGTAACCCTGTTTGCCTACCTATATACAAAATAAAGATATGTTCCACATCTAAAATCCTCGAAACGTTGGTCCAGATTCGACTTCCGGTTCCGGTATTACAGCGCGATAAGTGAAAAATTTTCATTTCCATGAGTATTTTTTCACAAGTGCTGGCGAAACCAAGGGCGAATATTTATAAAACTTACTAGTTGGCAGACCTTGTTAGTTAATCGATACATAAATCTACTTTGAGACTGTTAGTCTCCGGTTTCCGGTACCGAAAGCACCGATAATAGTGAAGAAAAGCTACAAAAAAGGACCTCACTTCGATTTCTCAGCAACGGTTAAGCTGATTTTCACAATTCATGATTCAAATTAAAGCTTTCATTGTCTAGAAAGATACCGTACAATTTCATCCAGATCCAGTTTCCGGTTACGAAATTAGATGGCGATGAGTGTCAAACTGTCGTACAAAATTATGCAAAACCGGTACGCATCGGTACGTGCTGGTACGGAAGAAGAAAACACCACCGCCTAGCAGGGTGCGTGCAGGGTTGCCACATTTAAATCTATATTAACTTGACATAACAGACTTATAAAGACCCTGATGAAGAACGCAAAAAGCGTTTTGAAATACCGGTATTTGGTCGTTCACTATTACGTTAGTATCATAAGGAAATCGTTTTGTTTTATAGTGGAATCCAAAGGAACCTGTCATTTCTTTTCTTAAGACGGTTTGACATAACTGCCAAGGAAAGTTTTTGATTTTATTCAAGTTTGAAAGAGAAAATCTTGAGAGAAACTTCTCATCATGTTTTTGAAAATATTGGTAATATGAGAAAGGAATCATCATTAAAAACAAGTTTCTAACAAATACGCCTGCCGATCGACGCACATACACGTACAGACAATTTACTACTTCAACGAACTGATTCGAATGTTATGTGGAAGTCGCTCCTTTTGGTACAAGAAGAAAATACAGATAATTAGTTAATTTACTCAGTACAATTAGTACATGTATCAGGAATTGGCTCAAGTGACACGTTCTCCTAGTTATTTGGAGATTTGTGCTTTGTACATGTACAAGTGCTAGTACATGTAAGAAATAAGTATTTTTGTCAGTTTTTTTCATTTTCGTTAATTTGTCACTATTCTTCTGCACCCAAAACAGGACTGACAGAAGAAAGCGACGAAAGAAGTGGGGGACTATAGTGATCATTCCAGCAGTGATACAGACATACACTAATTATTATATGATTCCAACATATTTTCACACTCCACTTGGTTTTCATGCTCTAATCGAAACGCAGTGCATATGAGCAATCTTAAGATTCCAGATTTCTTTGATTCACGAAATCTACACTGAGCTAAATTCTCATTTTCACATTATATGATATTCTAATATATTTGCACTATTGGTATTTCCAATGATAGTTACATGGCGAACCAATATCATGTCAAAAATATATGATAATCAAGTGAAACAAAAAATATTTTTGAATTATTTTCATAAGATTTTCATATAGCGAATGGATTTTTCAGCCTTAATCAAATCTATTAGAGCGCCTTATAACAACTATTAGATAATTACACAACATGAATGAAGTGTATATTGTATTCAATTCGAAATTATATAGATTAGTTCATGTAGAATGCATGGCTTGTTCTATAACATTTATATATAACGTTTAATGGAGGTCATTCTAGTTACATATACTAGTAATACTATAGATCAAATGATTATTATTCTATTGAATCACTTGATGCGAATATGCTACATTATTCAATACAATGACTTTATTATATGGAGGAATCATAAGCTGCAATAAAATATAATTATATTATTATCAAATCTTTTTTGTCACTGTGTATTTCATATCGTTTCATGCAAAAAAAAACGCTTAAAAATGATTAACACTTCAACACTTACTCTATTTGTGATTTACTGTTATCTTATGAACCATAAAAATTGAGAATAGCAGCTCATCGCTCTGTTCCTTCAGGATCCGAGTACTAGTCAGACAGTAATGAAAAAATGATACATAACAGTTCGGCTGAAAAGTTCGTATCGTTTCTATGAGAGGGCGCCACTAGAATTAAATCCATACCATTTTCAGTTAGTACCAACCTTCAAAAGATACGTGTATAAATTTGACAGCTGTCTGATTATTAGTTTGTGAGATATTGCATTTTGAGTGTAGCTACTTTTGTTATTGTGAAAAAAATGGAAAAAAAGGAATTTCGTGTGTGAAGTGGGAATTTCGGAGTGAAGTGATGGAACCATGTTTCGTCCATTGTTATATATCGACGAAAAAAATCGGTTTTATTTCAATATAACAGCTCCAAACACTGCTCAGAATCATCAATTCGTTGTTGTTTTTGATCGATTGTGAGCTCACGCGGCACCCATTTTGCACAAAGCTTTCACGTTCCTTTGATATCTTTAGGGTGTGAACTATCTCGATCAACTTCACTTTACGGTCATTGAAAATCATTTTGTGGATTTTTTTCACGTTTTCATCGGTAACAGCCTCTTTTGGACGTCCACTGCGTTCATCGTCTTCGGTGCTCATATGACCAGTACGAAATTTTGCAAACCACTTACGAATTGTTGCTTCGCCCGGTGCAGAGTCTGGATATCACTCATCAAGCCATTTTTTGGTATCGGCGGCACTTTTTTTCATCAAAAAGTAGTGTTTCATCAACACACGAAATTCCTTTTTTTCCATTTTTTCACAATAACAAAAGTAGCTACACTCAAAATGCAATATCTCACAAACTAATAATCAGACAGGTGTCAAATTTATACACGTATCTTTTGAAGGTTGGTACTAACTGAAAATGGTATGGATTTAATTCTAGAGGCGCCCTCTCATAGAAACGATACGAACTTTTCAGCCGACCTGTTATCTTATTGTTATTTTCTGATCTGTAATGATATATCCTTGCTGGAGGTTAAAAGAACTGACGCCCCTGCGACTATAAATATTGTAATAATGCAGAAATTCCAAGAAAGGTTAGCAACTCATGAATATCCAGGACACACAACTATAGGTAGTATGATTCGCGACCATGCTTATATGAAAACAAACCCCTAATGTACACGCAGAGAAATTTTTTTTAAATATAACCAAATTTAGGTTTCACGCAACGATTTATTCTGTTAAAATAGTGACAAAAGAAAATCTGGTTTGATATAGAAAATATTGCTGCTTGAAACTACAAAACATGATAATCAATTTTACTCAGTGTTGACAAACAATTTCACAGTGAATTCAATTTGAAAAATTTGTTATGAATGAACGAACTTTAGATAAAGTTAGGAATTGTTGCGCTTTGAATTCACAAAATTTTTAGTTGAAATAAATTACCTTAAATTTAGCTATTTCAATTAACGCTTTTCGTTGTTGAAATTTTACATTTTTGTTTGTTTTTTAAAAATAAAATGATTTCTTTCAAACTAATTTACAGGGTTATATTTTGTACTACTTTTATTTCGATATATATTGGTTCAATAAATTCTAGAAAACAATTTTTTTTTAATTTAGAATTTTTTTAAGACATTTGATCGTTTCGTCATTCCGTTGCTACACGATCGAATTATTCACATACCGCAGTAAAGGCCTGTTTTTTTATTTTTATAGCATCCAAACGATTCGGTGCTCCATCAGTCCGGCCAGAACGAGAACCTGCATCAAATATTTTTTGTAAAGAAAATGTGTTATGTAATATGATGCAAATTTTTAAAATATACTTAATCATCAATACATACACTTGAATTGTTGGAAACCTCCTAGGAAATGAAAGAAGCAAACTAACGCGGGAGACATAAACGCGGTGGTTTATACGCGCGAGAAAAAACATGTTCTGGTTTATATGATATAAAACTAACGCGGTTCATTTAAACAGTAAACTTAGTTGTATTATTACACAAATAATATCATAGATAAATTGAACAAAGTTTTTCCTTGATATGACGGTATAGCTGGATTGAGTCAACGAGGACATTACCGATAACATTAACTCAACTTTGGTTGACATGTAAAAAATTGTTAGTTTATTTCAACAATAAACTCAGCGAGAACAAATATAGTTTTGGTTTGGTTGGACCAAAAATTTGATTCAAATCAAACAGAGATCATTGTTTTTGTTGAAGGGAGAAATTGGTTTGTAACAATCATATTCTAGCTTGAAATGAATATAAATCAAATTTTAAAAGCTACTAACTGTTTTGTTATTTTAAACATGCTCAATTTCTCTGCGTGTAGCTAAGTTCATTTGTTCCCAGTAAAATTTGCTCAATTCTTCAGCTATTATGGTTTTATGTGGAAGGGCACCTTAGGTTATGTTTCTGTGACATACAATCTGTATCTTCATGCGATCCATATGGCAAATCTAATGAATACTAAAATTATATTGGAATAAGTATCATTGACTTTTCGTCTCACATACATATGATATACATGATGTAATGGAACAAGTTCTATCGAGTTTTCATATAAATTATACATGATATTCTTATCAATTCATTATGGTGTCACTGATTTATATTTCATGTACATGTTTATAAAGATTATAAGTTTACATATGACTTTCATGAATTATACGATGCATATAATTCATATGACGAGTCCACTGAATATAAATAAGATTTTTATTTCAGTGTATTTTTTTATTTGCATGTTAAAATTTTACCTCCAATAAAATGAGTAATAACAGTTTAAAAGTACAAAACTTGTAGCATTTTGTCTAAGTAGACATAATGTTGTTTTTTTACATCTCAACGTTTGTATCAATTTTGTTTTCACCTAGGACAAATTGATTGTAATTCCTGATATTTCAACTACTAACCAGGCCAAGATTCTGTCTAGTTTAGTAATAAAAAACGATACAACCTCAGATACAATTTTGTTCTTCCTTGTTGATTGGGTTAGCCAGAACTGATCACGCAATTTCTGATCCAATTCGAACTCAGGGAGGTGTGAAGATAATCGCACAAAACAGGCGACCCTCTCTTTATGAGTGATTCAATTCGCTTTTACGTAAACTTATTTCAATTATACGCAAAATTTTGAAACAACGCTCAATAAACCTGAAAATCAAAAGCATTGAAAGATGACAAACAGCATCTCCGAACCGGTCACTAAATTCGTCCTTCAGGGAGTATCCATTTTCCTTCAGTTGTTTTACTCCGGTAGTCACAACCAAGACATGGAATCTTTGAAGCGTATCAAACGTTGCCAAACAATTGCCGTTGGTAGCAGCAAACGACAGGTGAAAATCCATTGACACACAAACCTTGACGCTTGGAATACTAGCCTAAATTGAGTTGTTTGCCTACCAGCTTCAAAGCCGAACCGTGCAGCAGCAACACCAGCAGCACTGGTGGTCACAAAATGCAACCGAATTTCATACCGGCGACCTTCGGATACCATTGGAAGTAAACTACATTGTCCCTGTTGGAATCGAATCCGTAATGGGTTTAAATGAATTTCACGGATTTGAGCTTCAGTGATTGCAGAATTCGAAGTGAAAAAAAACAACAAATGAAACAAGAGCGAAGGCAGCAAATGTCCAAGTGTGATTTTTATATCGAAGCTGACCTTCCTCTGTACGGCCAACAGTTTCGACTGTTTCCAGCTTCCCCTGCTTAGAACCTGCAATAGCCTGCCAGTCAGAGTGTGGGGAGTATTAGTGCAAAAAGACTCGGCCAAATGAAGGATTTCTGCGAAGACCTTCATCGCCGTCGGGGTAGGAAACGTTTCGGGATTCAGTGAAAATTAAAAACTAATCCGAGCAATTTCTCGGTTCGACCAACCGGCCATAAATGACTTTTGGCTCTCTCGTGGCCTCTGTTTATGAGTTTATTTGTTTATTGTCGCCTGCCGAAGGTCTCTCTTTTCTTGTTTTTTTTTTCCTTACACCCACCACTTGTCCGGTCGGTTGGTACCAGCGTCAACATTGGACTCGAAACTTCTCTAGTTTATAAATATTGTATGTCGACGGAACGGCTAAGCCACGGCTAAGGATGGCAAACAAAAAGATACAGAGAAATGAAGATATTCGAGTTCGACCAAATCCTGCCCTGAAAGAGGTACAACTGCTAGCAGGGAATACCTACACCCGATAAGGAGATTAAAGAGTAAGGACAGAAAATCCGAGAAGATCCATTGAAGGTGAGCAGTGCAGGTAGCGCAAACTCGAAGCATCGGGAATGCGATAGGTGTGAAAGAGACGGTTTCGCTTTTGGTTCAGGAATTGCTAAAACAAACGAATGAAATTGGATTAATAGCATATTTGGGATTTAACGATCAGTGTTGGGGATTTTTCGTCATTTTAGGAAAAAAAAGACCAATTTAAAACAGCGGGCAGTCTATGACACTAGCCGGGGTTTAAGCGATGTATCGAAGGATTGAAATTCGTACAATTGATTATGTTAAACAGGATCCCGAACCACACAAGAAGTCTTCGGGTTTCGATTTTAACTTAGACGTCAATTAAAGCTTCCTAGTACACGACCAGACAAAACCCGTTTCTGTCACAGTGTCGTAGCTCATATAGATGTCACCGAAAACAAAAACACCATCTTCTCCGAACTAGCATTGAACTGAAATCGACTAAAATCAACACTGGTGGCATAAGTCGAAACTCATCCTCATTCTGTGGATTTCCCGCAACCGAGGCAAAAATCAAGCTTCGAGTGCCCCGAGGGAAGTAATCATTCATACGGGGTAAATGAAATAATAACACGTCTTCCAGCGAAATAAAAGGAGAAAATACTGACACTTTCTGACTACTTTTTTCACACCCTTGCGGCAATCTTCTCACACTTTTCATTTCCTCTGCTGTGTTGCTGCTGCTGCTGTGGCATCGCTGCACGCCTTGGGATATTCTCGGGCCGTCCGGCTTCTTTACCCAACCGACCAAACCTCGTCCATCATCGGAAGGCAGATAAAAATCCAATCGATCGATCCAAGTGTTGGTCAATAAATGAGTATTGAAAAGTTTCCACTCAATATGACTATCGGACTGTCTATTCTTTGCTTGTTTCTTGTTTTTTTTATCCGTCTTTAGACGAAAAAAAAACGACCTGAAACCTGAAGTAACTACTGGAATTCTTTCCTTTATAGTGGCTGGTTTGGCTTCCGTGCTACGGCCGTTTGCTGCTGCTGCCGTTTTCAGTTTGATAGTGACGGGTGTCTGTCTGTTCATCCCGAACGACGGCAAGTGCTGAACGATTGAACGATTGATTGCCAATTCCAATCAATCATTTCCGTTTCTGACAGATAGACTCCAGTTGCCTCCCAGGAAAAACTTCAGCCCAATAAGCGGTCAATGCATCATTCGTGACAGCGAAAATTAACACGGAAAGAAAGCTTGGCGTTGCCGATTCTTACTAGGAACTTAAGTAATTAATTCATTTCATATGAAATTTAAATTAATTTTATTCGGATGAGACAATGTTTGATATGTGTAGTTTTTCATAGATGTATAAATCATGTGCTCATTATCGTACTTGTCATCAATGCAATGCCCTGGTTTAGCAAGTTGTTCTTTTAATCCTCAAATTTGAGGAAATCAGTTGCTTCCCATCTACTAGAATAGCTATTTAGTGAATAGTGAATTTAGTTCTCGAATCTAGATTAAAATCCTGATCCGGAATTCGATTATAAAATCAGTTTCAGAATCCAGAATCGAACTCCAGAACTGTGGAGCTGAAACCGAATCCTGAAACTTGATTTTGAGCTTCGATTCTGAAACTGAATACTGGAACTGAATTCTCGAACTCGATTCTAGGCCTGCACTTTGTATCTGAATTTTTCGAAATGAATTCTGGATTTAGATGTGAAATTAAAATCTGTTACTAAAACTGAGGTTCATATCAGAATTTAGTCCACACTTCTATTCTCGAGCCCCGACCTGGAAGGATGCTTAGTGTCAGTAGGATCCATAGCACTAGCCATGCAATGATTCTGTACACTAAGAATCAGCTGCGAAGTCTGTTGAAACAGAAAGGCCAAATTCCACCCAAGGGATGTAATGCCTTGTAATGTTTGCTTTGACTTTGACTTCTATTCTGAATTTGGTAAAATGAAATGCAGACCAAAACCCGGGAAAAGAAATGAAATCAAAAAATTAGTTACATTTTCAGAATGCCGGTCCGGGTTTCATTTCCAAAATCAGTTTCCAAGTCCAGAGTCAGTATCGAGTTCCAGAATTGTGGAGCTGAAACAGAATTCTTAAACGATTTTGAGGTCGGCTTCGGGAACTGAATTATGGTACTGGAATCTGGAACAATACTCTTCAACTTGATTCTGAACCTAGGCTCTGGGACTGAACTTGGATGTGAATTCGGAAACTGAATTTTGGAACTAAAATTGAAGCTCATACCTTCATAGCTCATACATTGGTTTTGTATTGTATTTCTCAACTCGCCCGATCAACAGAGCATAACAGGATTCTATCTAAATTATATATGATCCTAATATTTATATCTCATTATGCTATAAATATGATTCCAAATTAGAAGCAAACATTCAGATTTTATTAAGATTATAGCAAGTCCAGATATTATATTAAGGGTCGTTATAATTCAGGTAAAACTATACTAGAGAATTGAAAAAAAAAGAGTTCAAACACTTTTGTCGATAATTTTTTTGACTTTCAACCCGAAAAATGCTATACTTCAATAAAGAGCAGTAACAAACATTTTTCCCAATTTCACATGCATGAAGATGCTTTTGAAAACAATAATTTGATATTTGATTTCGAAATGACGGCTTAAATTTTAAATTTGAGAACGTTCCTAAGTAATTCCTACTTAAATTGTGTAAAGTTTTTATTCAAATATTACTTTTAAATTGAAAATAAATATTTTTCAAGATGATTTTGCTCTTTTTCTCTTACGGCAAAAGCTTTAAAACTCGACTAAAAAATATTGGAAAAAGTGATATAGCATTCGACTTAGTTCATTGAATTCTGCAATGTTCCCTCAGATATGATTTTCACAAGCTTGGAGTCAAATTAATGCTAAAATTCTTTTATTTTATCGGTGACCGATTTTTGCTTCCGAAAACACAGAGTGATAAGTGTTAAAAATTTCAAAACGTCTTCAAAAGTGACTCTGCAATAAACGAAAAACGAAATCTAAACTGAGCTCAAACCCAAAATCCAAAATCAGCTCAATACTTTTTCGATTTATAGGTCTTTTAGATGCAGATTGAAAATAGCGACTTTAGTTTTACCGGACCCCGGATGTACTGGAAATAGAGAAAAAATTCCTAAAAATATTCTTATCGATTTATTTTTAGTTCTTGCGGTACTTTATACTACATTGATCTGATGATTTTTCACGTTGTTCTATGGCCAAAAGAAAACTAAAGTAATATCGGATCACTTCCACATTTTTTGGATCCAAAATCAGCAAAATCGAAATGAGTTGGTTAGGTCATCAGTTAATAAGATCTACAAATTGCAGAAATCGCATTTTGTCCGTTATCATCTATATCATTGCATGAACATTTTTACATTCATGAATCAGACAAGAACGATTTATCGCACCATAATACCTTCGATTTGAAAAGTTCAATCTATCCATATCTGATAAATTTATAATAGTCTCATTTCGTAGTATCTTGATTACTTCCAATCCGGAATCATGAGCTTGTATTCGAAATTTGCAATGTAGAGTTTAAAGCAACCGGCCCGCATTAGGAGACTTTCCATTTGAATCATTTTTCTGTGAGTCAATCTAGGTAGATATCAAACAATTAAACCGGAATGAAAGTTCAATTTTGATGATTTTTGAACATTACTTGCGGGGCGGATATCGTAAACTAATGTGACTAATAGGCAATTGATTGATCATCAATCATAAAAACTTGCTATTCGAATCGATGTTATATACACTTCTGATTTTTCACTGACTTTGAACGAGCAAACTGATTCGAATTGAAAGTAGGCCCTCTTGGTACAAAGAAGAAAAAACTGAAAAACTATCATTCATTAGTTAATTTCCTCAGATTCTATAAGGTAGTTTTGTTGCACTGAATTTAGTCATTTCCGTTCATTTACAACTATTCTTCAGTACCAAAAAAAAGCTGGCTGGTAGTTCTAAAATATCACCTTTGTCATTCTTATGCAGGTTGGAAGGAAACGACGAAAGAGGTGGAGAGCGATAGATTATGTTTATAGCAATATGGACTTACACTAGTTATTATATGATGCCAATATATCCTTAAAACCTCAGTTCCCAAGTAGCACACGTTATTACACTTCAATGACAGTAACTTATATGACACAAATTCATGGAACAAGTGGAAGACTTTGCAACGTTCATTATAACAGCTATGTAACCTGAAAAGCGTAAGAGGCGGAGCTTGTGCGACTGACCAAGGGTTGCCAAACAACTTCTCAGTAACGATTATTTGATTTGATTTAGCGCGAACATCAGTCACAATGAAACAGAAAATATAAGCTCATGTCAAGTTAGAATTTGTTGATGTTTTTCCCATTCAACATTTACGAAAAAAAATGGGCATCCGATAATCAGAGTTAAAATATAGAATTCAATCCTTTTAAACTCACTATATCTACTCAAAATCTAAGAGCTATTCGATATTTATGGTGAAGTTGATCATTGTACTTATTGAAAACCTGTGTGGTAGAGATAATGTACTTCCCAAAACGAAACAAGTTTACTTCGCACATGTACCGGCAGAAAATTTGCGGATAAGCGCAGATTTGACTATAACCAATATTTTTAAACTGAAGGAATTTTTTTATTGTTCTACTTATCGATTTAATATTATTGTTTGGGATAATGTACGGAAGCTTTCAACCGACACTGTAATTGTATTTCTTTGTTGCATCACAACGAATACGGAAACCGATTTGAAATCATTACTTAACTTTGTATTGTAGTCTTCACTTTTTCATTGTTACATTTTGTTACGGTGACCAGTTAGCGACTAAAAACTGTCAATGCGAGCACGTCGTAAGAGTTAGATTACCGACAAGTTACGTTGGAACTTATTGTAACTTAGTATGATGAGATGTCATTTCGTAACACTATTTTGACTCCATTGTCACCATCATAATACGACTTGTTTCGCCGTGTTTGTCATGCGACCATTATGCAGCATATGTTTTGTTTTATTTTTTTATGAACAAGTTACATGTGCTACTTGGGTTGGTTCTCATGCCCCGATGCAATCGTAGCGTATGTTGGCAACTCAAAACTTCCCGGTTCGGAACCAGTCTCTTTACTGTGAATGATTTTTTTATGTCAAATCAAATCGCCTAAAGGTATGCAATTTCATCTTACTTCGAGAAATCTATTTTTAGATTTGCGCGGTAAAGCCTTTCCCCCCAAAAATAGGTAATAACAGCTGAAAAGTCATACTAAATTTGTAACAAATTTAGATATAATATTGATATTTACATATCAAGGTTTGTAACAATTTTGTTAAGACCTAGGTTAAATTGTGTTTTAATTTTTGTTATTTTAAGTAATAACGAGGCCAAGATTATTACTAATTTAGATAGAAAAAAACGTGCTTAATCCATGCTATCAGTGAGATGATACCTTTTTTTTTATCAATCCGCATGTGTTTTTTTCATGAATATTCTTCGGTTTTCATGACATTATTTTAATTACCGTCGTTTTAAGCTGCAATTTGACATTTTAATCACTCATTACTCTATCTAAAAAGGTTACAATCGATTAAACTTTTCATGATATGTCGAAGTGAGTTCCACTTTAGAATTTACGGTAATTTAAGGTACTTCCAGAGCCGGTATTCAGGAACCAGCATAAACCAAACCGATTCGTATGGCCATATGACGAATAAATTGCAATAGTTTTGAGTCCAACTTTCAAGCTTTTCGGGATTATCATCTTCTATATCGGTTTGAATTTTAAAAATTCATCCTCCTGTAATTCCAGAATCGGAAGTCAGCATTGAATAAAATTAATTAATTTTGTGTGGGACTATAAGTTTACTTTAATTTGAATTTTTTTCTGAAATTCGATTTGGCTTTATTTGAGAAAACGATTGAGCTTTGAGAAACGATTCGATACTGAAGCCGGAATTCGAAAATCGGTGTAGCCGAAGTCAGACAAATTCACCTGATTAGTTTACATTTGTTTCAATATGTTTAAAAATCAGTATAGACATCTTTGAGAAATCGTAGTACGAGTTAAATTGTTGGGTGCCTTCCGAATCGAAAACTGAATACCACTAAAACTGAAATAAGTTTATTTGGTTGTCGACTATTCAAATCAGCAAATCTTAGATGATTCTTAGATATCATTTGAATCTTAGATCGGTTCAGCCATCTACGAGGAAAATAAGTTACACAATTTTAATTTCGTTTCACATATCATCCTGTAGTTCCGGAACCTGAAGTCGGATCCAAACATAATTCAGGAACCTTGTTTAGGAGCATACGAATTTTCATATGAATCTGAGTTTGTAAAAAACGGTTGAGTCATCTTCGAAAATAAGGTAAAAAATTGAGCGAAATTATTTTTCACATACGCATTTGCTGATCTCGACGAACTGATTCAAATGGTATATGGGTGTTTTGTTCTTCCAGCATTTATTGCTGTAAGCAGTTTAAATCAATATAATTATGAAATTGTTCAGAATTCGGAAGTACTGCCATCTTTCCAATATGTCATATTCGAACGATTATGTTGCCAAAAACGAACCGTGCTAAAATTGGTCCGAGGCAAAATGTCATGAAAAATCATGCTGTTCAGTCTTTTTGGTACTTAGAAACAATTGTATGTAACAGTATAAAAATCGTGTTTTACGTTGCTCCCAAGCCTTTCTTTGCCATACAGCGCTCAGAACTTCTACTGCTGGAATATGGGGGAAAGTCGCTTACACAAAAAATTCGATATCTCCGTTAAAAATGGACGGATTTTAACAATCTATGGCTTGTTGGATAGCTATTACCGTGCGGAATCTAAGTCTGAAAACATATTCTGTTTTCAAGGTCAATTGTGACAGATACTGTCAAAAAACTGAAAATTTTGACATAAAACTTCGTATAACTCAAAAAGTAAACATCCGATCTCAAAACCATTCAATAGCGTTCTGTGTGACGGGGAGACCTTTCATTTGCGACTAGTTTGATCAAAATCGGTCCAGCCATCTCTGAGATCTCGACCTCTTAGATGACAACACACACATACACAGACATTTGCTCAGTTCGTCGAGCTGAATCGATTGGTATATGACATTCGGCCCTCCGGGCCTCGGAAAATTTTTCGAAAGTTTGAGCGAATTCTATACCTATTTTTTATATATATGAAAAAAGGTAAAACTGTGGAAAATTGCAAATTTTGCATCAAGCTTAGTGATGAGTGATAAGGAATATTAAAAGAGTTTGTGTACATAATTGATTTTTATCATTTTATATGCATTAGGGTGCTCAAACTGTGGAAAATAATCAATTTGTAATTTTCAGGAATGCGCTTTAAACAGTATTTATCACCAGAGTTGGGAAAAATGTTCGTTTCGTTACGGCACGGTTTACGAAGTTTCAACACATGTTCTCCTTTGATACAAACCGATCTCAGAGATGGCTGGACCGATTTTGATCAAATTAGTCGCAAAAGAAAGGCCTCTCCGTCACCCAGAACGCTATTGAATGGTTTTGAGATCGGATGTTTACTTTTTAAGTTATACGAAGTTGTATGTCAAAATTTTCAGTTTTTTGACAGTATCTGTCCCAATTGATCTTGAAAACAGAATATGTTTTCAGACTTAGATTCCGCACGGTAATTGCTATCCAACAAGCCATAGATTGTTCAAATCCGTCCTTTTTTAACGGAGATATCGAAATTTTTGTGTAAACGACTTTCCCCCTATTCCAGCAGTAGGAGTTTTGAGCGCTGTATGACAAAGAAATGCTTGGGAGCAACGGAAAACACGATTTTTATACTGTTACATACAATTGTTTCTAAGTACCAAAAATACTGTGTACAGCATCCTTTTTCATGACACTTAGCCTCGGACCGATTTTAGCACGGTTCGTTTTTGGCAACATAATCGTTCGAATATGACATATGTAAACCAGATGATATCAGCATTTTCGAGTTGAAACTAATTCCATAGTTATATTGATTTAAACTATTGACAGCAATAAATGTTGGAAGAACATAACATATATATATATATATATATATATATATATATATATATATATATATATATATATATATATATATATATATATATATATATATATATATATATATATATATATATATATATATATATATATATATATATATATATATATATATATATATATATATATATATATATATATATATATATATATATATATATATATATATATATATATATATATATATATATATATATATATATATATATATATATATATATATATATATATATATATATATATATATATATATATATATATATATATATATATATATATATATATATATATATATGTATATATATATACTATTCGAATCAGTTCGTCGAGATCTGCAAATGCGTGTGTGACAAATAATTTCACTCAATTTTCTCGGAAAATTTCTTTTCTACAAATTCAGATTCATACGAAAAGTCGTATACTCCCATCAAAGTTCCTGAATTATGTTTGGTTCCGACCTCTGGTTCCGGAACTACAGGATGATATGTGAAACGAAATCAAAATTGTGTAATTCTCGTAGATGGCTAATACGATCTAAGATTCAAATGAAATCTAAGAATCATCTAAGATTCAAATAAAAAGTTTCAAGATTCTATAAAACATCTTGCTCTTCAGTCAACTTCCGGTTTCGGGAATACAGGGTGATTAGTATAAAAATGTCTATTCCACATAAATTAATCAGGTTTATCGGGTTAGCAGATTTGGATAGTCGATAACCAAATAAACTTATTTCATTTTTGGTTGTATTCAGTTTTCGTTTCGTAAGGCACCCAAAACTTTAATTCGCACTACAATTCCTCAGAGATGTCTATATTGATTTTCAAACATTTTGAAACAAATATAAATTATACAGCTACTCAGGTGAATTTATCTGACTTCGGCCATACCGATTTTAGAATTCCGGTTCCAGTATAAAATCGTTTCTCAAAGCTCAATCGTTTTCTCAGAAAAAGCCTAATCGAATTTCAGAAACAAAAATTCAAATTAAAATAAACTTATATACAAAATTAATTAATTTTATTCAATTATGACTTCCGATTCTCGAATTACATGACGATGAATTTTTAAATTTCAAACCGATATAGAAGATGACAATCCCGAAAAGCTTCAAAGTTAGACTCAAAACTGTTGTAATTTATTCGTCATATGGCCATACGAATCGGTTTGGGTTATGCTGGTTCCTGAATTCCGGCTCTGGAAGTACCTCAAATTACCCTTAACTCTAAAGTGGAACTTACTTCGACATATCATGGCATGTTTAATCGATTATCACACTTTTAGATTCAAATTCGATCCGATATGCAGTTTCGACATTACAGAGTAATGAGTGATTAAAATCTCAAAATGTCGCTTAAAACGACGGTCATTAAAATAATGTCATGAAAACTTAAACACCGAAGAATATTCATGCAAAAAACACATGTGGATTGATAAAAAAAGGTATCATCTCATTGCTAGGTGGATTAATCACGTTTTCAAAGTACAATTGACACGTATTATCCTTAGTTAAAAATTACTGAAGGATTACTGTTTTAACTAATTTTCACGCCCCTCATTGGGATCAACGATTTTAGATGTAGATGTAGATGATTTTGCTCATATGTGATGTTCTTCCACAATTCTCAAAGCTCATCGAATCGTCCAGTAATTTGATCTTACAGGAATCAGTGATAATAGTAGCTCAAACTCCCATCAAAGTTCCTGAATTATGTTTGGTTCCGACCTCTGGTTCCGGAACTACAGGATGATATGTGAAACGAAATCAAAATTGTGTAATTCTCGTAGATGGCTAATACGATCTAAGATTCAAATGAAATCTAAGAATCATCTAAGATTCAAATAAAAAGTTTCAAGATTCTATAAAACATCTTGCTCTTCAGTCAACTTCCGGTTTCGGGAATACAGGGTGATTAGTATAAAAATGTCTATTCCACATAAATTAATCAGGTTTATCGGGTTAGCAGATTTGGATAGTCGATAACCAAATAAACTTATTTCATTTTTGGTTGTATTCAGTTTTCGTTTCGTAAGGCACCCAAAACTTTAATTCGCACTACAATTCCTCAGAGATGTCTATATTGATTTTCAAACATTTTGAAACAAATATAAATTATACAGCTACTCAGGTGAATTTATCTGACTTCGGCCATACCGATTTTAGAATTCCGGTTCCAGTATAAAATCGTTTCTCAAAGCTCAATCGTTTTCTCAGAAAAAGCCTAATCGAATTTCAGAAACAAAAATTCAAATTAAAATAAACTTATATACAAAATTAATTAATTTTATTCAATTATGACTTCCGATTCTCGAATTACATGACGATGAATTTTTAAATTTCAAACCGATATAGAAGATGACAATCCCGAAAAGCTTCAAAGTTAGACTCAAAACTGTTGTAATTTATTCGTCATATGGCCATACGAATCGGTTTGGGTTATGCTGGTTCCTGAATTCCGGCTCTGGAAGTACCTCAAATTACCCTTAACTCTAAAGTGGAACTTACTTCGACATATCATGGCATGTTTAATCGATTATCACACTTTTAGATTCAAATTCGATCCGATATGCAGTTTCGACATTACAGAGTAATGAGTGATTAAAATCTCAAAATGTCGCTTAAAACGACGGTCATTAAAATAATGTCATGAAAACTTAAACACCGAAGAATATTCATGCAAAAAACACATGTGGATTGATAAAAAAAGGTATCATCTCATTGCTAGGTGGATTAATCACGTTTTCAAAGTACAATTGACACGTATTATCCTTAGTTAAAAATTACTGAAGGATTACTGTTTTAACTAATTTTCACGCCCCTCATTGGGATCAACGATTTTAGATGTAGATGTAGATGATTTTGCTCATATGTGATGTTCTTCCACAATTCTCAAAGCTCATCGAATCGTCCAGTAATTTGATCTTACAGGAATCAGTGATAATAGTAGCTCAAACTCACCACCGATCAGTATTGATTTTGTTTGACGTGATTCAAAAATCACTGTACAACTGATCTAAAAAAGATTAGATCTGTAGTGGTCTTTATTGGGAAAGATCACAATCGATCATCATTGTTAGTGATTACGATTTAATGATTGATTTTGCTCTGAGAATGTGTTGATTTTTTGCCAGGACACTTCTCTGTGATTCAAAGTAGTTTGCTGTATTAATGTTTAGTATGCGCTTGTCCCCCTCCACTAGAGAGAGATCTAAAAGATTTTTTGTGTACTGGATATTGATGACGAACCTTTCATTTTAATCTAATTGTATAGAATTGAGATATTTTTATCTGGACGAATTAAGTTCGATAATATATACCTATTAAAATATTTTTCGGGATCAAAATTCATAAAAGTGTGAAAAATTACTTCAGTTATCGATATTTTCAGATTTAAAAAGTAGTTTAATATAATTAAAATCACTAACGTTATTACAATATTGTATTCTAGATCATATTTGAAAGATTTTTATGTACCACGCAAAAAGTTTTAAATAAATAAATGAGCTAGATCGCATCAGGATTTTCAAGAAGTAGATAAAAAACTGTAGAATAATTGAATAGCTACAAATATTTTCCCCGCTTTTGAAAACCTAATTATTAACAATTCTGCCGTACGTCAAGGAAAGTAATTAAACAAGTCTCAGAAAACACAACTGCCAAAAAATGTAGGGTTTAATATTATTACAAAATTATATGAATATTATATTGTGATCGGAGACTTGTCGAAAAGTTATTAGCACAAGTTGCTACACCTGCTCTCATGCGAATGGAGCACTCGAACTCCATGCTTGGCTAAACGCGCTGAGAACGAGCGAAGCGTTGTATGTTACATCCATTTCTGCCGCGGTACTTAAATGCGCGAACGAGTTTTTGAGAGCAGCTAATGCTCTTCGCCTGTGCATGGTTGTCTTCTAAGAATGAGAACAAATTTGTCTCGCAATAAGAAGAGCGTGTATGGATAAGGTCTGCTGCTACTCTGTGTAATATACAGTTCCCATACTAATCGCCATTTTAGTTTTGTTACCAAATTTTTAATTCACGGTTTTCGGTTTTCTGATTCACAATCAGAAATCTTGATTCACGTTTTCCTGCGTAAAATATTATTATTATTAATATCATTTATTTTACCCCGGCTTTAACTTTTTTCCACCTCTGGTTCAAACTGTATGCTGGAGTGGTATGACGCTGTTTCGGAGCACGGACCAAACAGCTCAGAGCTATGTTCAATCCAAACCTATTATTCTGTGATGAAGCGGAGAAACTTGGAAAGACATGGAAGAAAGTGACGAAATCGAAAGAAATGCTTAGAAAACACTGCTACCGAAGGTCCTCCAATCAAAAAGTTTTTTGTTTATTTTTTTAAAAATCAATTCAGAAATATGTAGGGTAACGGCTTCCTATTTCATTAGAGCTCCTAATTCCATCTCATCTCTTCATAGCATAACTTTGAACATGAATCATGTCTTCAAACATACCTGAAGTTGTGAAATGTTGTAAAATGTTTATTGAGGTTTTCGTTACACTTTCGCCTTAAAAAAAGGGTTTACATCCTTCAGTGATAATTTTTTCCATTCAAAAATAAATTCACTTTCCAATTTAGGAAACATCTCAAGTTTTACAGTTCGTCATGTTTCTAAATATTTACTAATTGATTCATCTCAAATGTTGGATGACTTCATATTTAGTAATGTTCACTTTTCACTTGTTTAATCAACGATTGAAAACTTCTAGAATTATCCGCTAAGCAATAAAAATCTTCAAAAATATGAGACATAATTCACTGCGCTTTGTTTTAATCTCATTCCGTATCGCAAGGTTACCAAATTTTCTCATAATGTTATGAACAAAATTATTTTTTTGCTTTAAATTACCATTAACAAGTATTTTGCTGATATCTGTGACATTAGTTTCACTTTATTATTGATATTTATATTTCAATAAAACTGTTTCAGCCATTATGGCAAATCTAGTAGCACTGGCAAGCTTAGGTTCCAATAAAAGCTCATGTGGTTCCACACGTAATTCCTGAATTTCATCCGGATCCGGCAATATAGGGTAAAGTGTGTTAAAAATTTTATACTATCTCTGAAAAGGGCGAAAACCGTAAAAAGTTTTCTAAATCGACCTTAAATCTTCTCCAATTGATAGTTTTTATCAGTAGACGGTCAAAAAAACCGATTTCGGTTATTCCTTTAAGAATTGAAGATAATTATTTTGAAGAATATCACAGTATTATATATGATAGTATGATTGATATGAGAAAGGCATCATTACACCACTAGGTGGATTAAAACAGATTTTTTCGTTTCAGATAATAAGCACAGCTGGTACCAAGGAAGAAGTGGAGCACCTCTACTTTTACATCAGTTTTTGTTGATCGGTGTATCTCCTGAAATATCCTGTGTAATTCAAAATTTTGCCAAAAATTTAAAAAAAAATTATTTTTGAATGGTTTTTAAAAAAATAGAACACGAAAACGGCCATCACACCGATCTTGAAATTTGTCCGAAAAATACATGAGATGTTGATTAAGACGAAATGTCAGCATATTTCACCAAAATTCTAAAAATTTCGCAATAAAAATTTTCGTTTAATTTTTTTAGGAATAGTTTCAATTTTTGAGTGTAATTTAAACCAAGTTTAGACTATCTTAGATACATTTAAAAGCTAGCATAATGAACAGCTCTTTGTTTCCATATAAGGTTTCTAAATTTCATTTGGATCCGAATTCTGGTTCCGGAACTACAAGAATATATATATATGTAATGAAATTAAAATAATGTCACTCCATCTGACATTCAAATAAAAGGTCTTAAGGTCCATAAAGACTGCTTGTTTTTTTAAATCATATCCGACTTCCGGTTCAGGAGATAAGTGTCAAAATTTCAAATAAATTTTTCGGGTTTATCGGGTTCATAGATTTTGAGAGTCGACGACCAAATAAACTTATTTCAGTTCTAGCGGTATTCGGTTTTCGATCCCGGAGGGTATCCAAAAATTGTATGTGGAACGCACTACGATTTCTATAAAATTTTCAAAAATTTCGAATCTAATGAAATGGTTAACAATCCATCCGACGAATTTAACTTACTTCGGGTACACCGAATTACGAATTCCATTGTCGAAAGTATCGAGAATAGAGAAACTAAAAGAAGGCCAAAACGAATTCAATAAACAAAAATTCAAACTAAAATAAACTTATGGTCCCATACAAAATTGGTGAATTTGATCCGATTCTGACCTCCAATTTTGAAATTACAGAGTGATGAGTTTTTAAAACCGTCATAGAAGATGTAGATAGCAAAAAATCTCCAAAGCTGGACTAGAAACTATTTTAATTTATTCGTCATAATTCATGGGCTTAGAAACTATTTTTAGTTATGCTTGTCTCTTAATTCCGTTTCTGGAAGTACCATAAATAATGACAAAAACTTTAAAGAGGAACTCATGGAATGCTTAATCGATTGTCACACGTTAAGATTGAAAGGAATAATTTTAAGGTTTCATACAATTTCTATCTGCTATTTGTCTTGCAGTTCCAAAATTTTATTAATTTAATTATTTAAATAATATCATGAAAACTAAACACAACGAAGAATATTCACGCTAAAACCACATGCTGATTGATAAAAAAATAGAATCATCTCACTGCTAGGTGGATTAACCACGTTTTACCAACATTGTTTTGTTCATATAAAATGCGTGTGTTCTATCTGTATAAATAAGACGCTTTTTCGAATTTTCCAATTCGATGGCGTGACACGCTTAAAAAAAGTTACCCAGAGTTTGAGTACTAGTTACTCATTTTCAAATGATACATGGAAACGTCAAAAATTGAGTTGTTACCATAAATAATAATGAGTAACTCTTACTCTAAATTTTCAGTTTAACGCACAAACTCGTTTTTATATTACTATTCGCAAGATCAGTCTAAAAGTTGTAAGAACCATTTGTAGCAACAGGTTCTATTTTTTGTTAGTGAGATCGCGTATTTCAAGAGTGAGTCGCTTAACACAAAGGGCGTTGTGTCTGTAAAAACCACAATTTTTAGACTGTCCTCTTGGTTGTGCCATCGATGCAGTTATTGTGTCCAGAAGGGATCCGTACTGTGCTTCAGAATGGAAACAAATATGCTCAAGTGTGTCATTTATGAGGAACAAGTGTCGGATTGGTGTCTGAGCAGTACTGACATGTATGTTAAGCTACGATTGACACACTACTCCAAGCGATCGCCACTTGATATGATATCTCGAAGTTAGAAATCAATTGTAAACGGAATAATAAATAAACACAGTATAATTATTTTATGTATTGCGTGTCAATTACTTAATATTTTAATACAATACAATTAAAAAAAGAGCAATTTTACGCAAATTTGGTATATGTGGAATAAAATTTCATTCAGAATTTAACTAATTACTCTATTTTTGGCACATGGGAAAATAAAGCATTACTCAGTAAATGAGTAGATTTTACCCAAAAATCGCTTCCAGTGGAAGAACTCAAATTTGAGTAACTAAGGAGTTACTCTGAATTAGAGTTGTTCCACTTTTTCTATTGATGAGTGGGATCCTACTCATTTTTGAGTAACTATTTTCAAGCGTGTATTATTTTTATTCAATCATGATCGAAAATTTTGTATACGGTAAAATATAACGCCCAAATTTATGCCTAAAAATGACCATCGTAGCAGATGAATGTAAGAAGCGTTACGCCAAAATTCAGCAAAATAAGTACAGTTGGTTCATGATTCGGGAACTTTCAAACATGGTGTATCAACATAACATGCAAAATTATTCTTTTCATCCAATCATGCGCTGTTTTGTTCATTTAGAGAATCAGTGTTCGGCCCGTATAACAATGTTTTTGGTAATTATTTTAGGCAAATGATTTTCCAAGTTCATATGAATGTTTGTAAAACTATTATAATAAACGAATATTTGAACATAACTCACATAGTTTCATATTGCAACAGTTGTTATTCGTAACAACTAAATTGATAAGTTGCACTGATTGTGCAAAATACAGGACAGCAATTTAATGTGCTACTTGGGAAATATTTATTGAATCACTTACGGATAGGCCAGTTCATCGATCCGTAAAGCATTTGATGAATTTATTACTGCCATCATTGGATTACTGCGACGGACGATTGGCTGCGTACATAAAACGAATGATCGACTATTTCAGGACAAAATTTGGTGCCCCTCCGGGCAAAGATTCCAGATCCAACTCTGCCCCCACGGGCAAACCGTTTGCTATAAATTGTGGGGCCCCGTTCGAAAACTGGGAAGCTGCCGAAAAGTTGATTGTATTATGACTGCGATGGCCGACTACTGGTGTTGGCCGTTTTCTTTTTGGAAGCTTCGCGTGATGCTCGAATCAATCGCGCCGGTGAATGAACACTGCGGGGAGGCGGATGCGGCCATTATTCGCGGGTCCATTTACACTCACCGATTACAAGCGGTGATGATGATGATGATGATTATTATTATTATTATTGTTATTATGATAGTGATGATGCTGCTGAAAATGATGTGGATGATCAACAGTGTAATCAATCGAGAGCCTCGCGAACAGATGAGACGTTTCAGGCGAGGAGTTTGTTTCGGGAAGATTCTCTGACTCTGCTACCCGTGTTCAACGTTTATGGTCCTAATAGACATCTCGCTGTACGAGTTCCCTTCGAGCGATTGTAAAATAAGGTTCGTTGTTCGACTGCTTTCCGCGGGTAAATTTTTTGATCTTTCTTCGAGTTTTTCTACACAGGAAAAGTGGACCATCCGAAAAAGTGAGTTATTTGACCGTTGATAATGGAGTTGCCGGAAGGTAGGTTTTCTTATATGTTCGTATTGCTTTTCAATTCATTCAATTCCGTTCTCAACGGAACACTTCCAACAGTGAAACAAATTAGTATTAAGCAACTCACCCGCGGAGGTCTGTCGTCATATTCTGGTGAAGGTTTTTTTCATCTGAACTCACCAGAAATTCTAATCTTGTACGCTCCGAAATGCAAACAATCTTTCGAAGAGCAACACCAAACAAACCTACTGCGAGTGACTAATTGATTAACTAGCAAAGATTAGCAACACCGATTGATACGGGTTGTTGAGGCTCAAAAAATGGCCAAAAAATACGACCACAGCACGTGGAAAATTCGATTATAAGCCCTATCGAAACAGTAGCAAACCCCTTCATGGAAACGGAGAAGTCGCTACTCCGGAGGTGTGCTCTTTCAACCCCTGAAAATCGCCGTGCGAGTGTAAACGATTGAGACCGAACCATGCCCAAGTTGGTCGGTGGTGGCGCAAGTTTTCCACGCAGGTTAAAGATGGCGAATTGGGCGAAGACAATCGATTCAGAACGTGCACTCGGTCAACCCTAAGTGCAGCGAGGAACTGTTCCGGGGATTGCCAATGTGTGTTCTAGTTTTTCTTTCACATCCGATCGAAAACTGTGTTAACAATCGTCGGTTATGTTCCTCGTAATAGCGGCTATTATCAGCCTAACTAATTTAACATTTACGTATTAAATTATGGGCGCAGCGATAGACCAAACTCGTACTTCGACGCACTACACAAGGGCTTGAGATTCTCGGCGTATGCCGAGTTGTGAACGCAATTACCGATACATTTTGTGATTCTAAAATCAAAGGGTGCTAGGGTGCTAGTGGATACTAAGTGAGACCAACCTCGTAACTTGAATTTATGGAAGTCAAATAGTAATTCAATTCTATTGAATTTGTGCCAATGGAATTTGATCAATGCTACAATGTTTGACGTTAACTTAGGTCTCAATGCTATTATGACGTATGCCACTCATTTGCAAACAACGTTGTTATGAAAGCAATTAAACCCCGCTTTGTTACATACGTCATGCCACAACACTTTGGACAATCCTACACTCACCTAAATATTGAGGTCATCACTCGTTACCTAAAAAATGTCGCGCTGTACTTTAGTTTATTTTGGGTAGATTTCGACCCAAAATTAGGCAGTGGCTGGTAAGAGTACACTTCAGTTCGCTTTCACATCTCATCCAAGTCAGTCGATAAAACAAAACCGCTTACGTTCGGGACGGAAGAAACCAAGTACAGTATTGTGTAGTGAACAATAGAACGATCTCGGAATGAGTGAACCAAACGAACAAAAGCTACCGCCGGTACGAAAGAATACAATTTTTGTTGACTTCAGGCAGTGCAAAATTCGACCTTCGATACGATAACTTGAAGGTTTGCTTAAAGAGCAAATGCATATTGATATAAAACGCATTTACTTCAATGCAGTGAGACAAATAATGTTGTTTGTATCCAGTTATATAAAGAGTTGGATGCAATTCAATTCGCAAAAGACAAATGCAATGTGCACTGTGTGGAACACGAAAACATTAAGTACAACATTCTAGTATATATGGAAGATAGTAAATGTACTTTAGAACCCTCAAATTTACTCTGAGTGAAACTGTCATCCACACACACACAAAACTAGATTTATGAAAGAATTTAACTGACAATAATGTTTTAAAGAAAATGTTTGAAAGCAATGTTAAGAGCGTTTGCATGGGTTTTTGGGTCCAGTTGTTTCTGAATTTCTCATGAATTTCTCATGCTTGAATTCAAATGCAGATCTTATAATTTCACAGATTGCCATTAAATTTTGTCTGGTTATGACTTTGTGGAGTGTGAAATGAAATCTTACAGAAAGTGACATCATTAATTCCATCAAAAACTAGTTACCCGGTTCCTGGATTCCTGTTCCGAAAATCAAAAAGTTGGATGTTTCCTAATGAGAGCTTTCACATAGGTTGGATTGAAATGAAAGATCTAAAAGGGACCAACACGAACAGCTGTTTAAACTACAGTTGATTTCATTAAAGGGTTAATAAATTTTTCCCTTTCTTATACAGAAAGGTTCGTCGAGATCTCAAAATGTCTGTGTGTATGTGGGTGTATGTATGTATGTGTGTATGTGACAAATAATGTCACTCAATTTTCTCAGAGATGGCTGAACCGATTTTCACAAGCTTAGATCCAAACGAAAGAACTTAAGGTCCCATACAAAGTTCCTGAGTTTCATTTGGATCCGACTTTCGGTTTCGGAATTACAGGGTAATATGCAAGAAAAAGTAAAAAAATAGTCACACACGTTTCTCACAGATGGCGTGACCGATTTTCACAAAAAATGAAAGGCCTTATAGCCTCATACAATTTTCTTTAATTTCATTTGGATCCGACTTCCGCTTCCGGAATTATAAGGAAATATGAGTAAATTTATTAAAAAATGCGCATTCAATTTATCGGAAATTTTTTAACCAATTTTCATAAACTAAGTAGCAAATAAAAGGTTTCAAAATTCTTTAAAAAGTTTCCGAAAAGTTGATCTGGATCTTCCGGTTCCGGTATTAAAGTGCGATTATTGAAAATTTACAATTTCATGAGTATTTTTTCACAAGCGATAGCGAAACGAGGTGCACTTTTTTATAGAACTTACTGCTAAATTCATTGAGTTGGTTGACCGTGTTTGTTATTCGATATTAAACTACTTTGGGACTACTAGTCTCCGGTTTCCGCTACCGAAAGCACCGATAATAGTAAAGAAAATCTCCAATAACGAAACTCACTTCGATTTCTCAGCAACCGTTTGGTCGATTTTTACGAATCATGATTCAAATTAAAGCTCTCGTTGTCTTCAAATATACTGTGCAATTTCATCCAGATCCGACTTCCGGTTCCGAAGTTATAGGGCGATGAGTGTCAAAACATTCAAATCGTCATTCAAAACGACGATGCAAAACTAGTTCGCGACGATGCGTGCGGCTTTGCTCCGTTCGCAGCGTGCTTTGTTCGATTTCGTATAGCGTGCAGGGTTGATTTTTTTCAGGTGAAAAAAGTAAATTTTTAATTCTTTAATTTAATTTGTATCTACTTGTTAGTGTTATTACAAGATCACGATAACGATGCTTTTCTGTAAAAGTACACTTATGGCCTTTCTCATATAGAAAGTTTCTGCAATAACTTCACAAATTGACTAGTTAAAATTTGCCCAGAGGGCATAGTGTTCTATAATATTTGACACAGCTCATCGAGCTGAGCAATGTATGTGTCTGTGTGTGGGTATGTTTCAAATATTGTCACTCATAAAATAAAAATTTTCGCAGTTCCACAGGTTGCTATTGAATTTCACAACGTCATTTAGAGCGACGATGCAAAAAAGGCGGGTGGGTAATGTCAGAGACATAACTGGATGTCGTGAATACGAAAACAACTGACATGTTCCTTAACACTTCCGAATATCAATTAGTTGATCAATTGTATGAATTATGCAAGCATTCCCCTTTACCACATTTTTCGCAAAAACGAAGAAGGCTTCACTTGATCTAGATTACTGTGAATTTCACACAGCGAAAAGTGCAAAAATCAAATCAAACAGTTCTAGATTTGCACTAAACTGAGGATATTTTCCTTCGATTTGCGAGCAAGAAATCCTAATAGTTCTTTAAAAAACTTTTAGAGCCATTAGAACGGCTGATTTCGAGTAATGCTCTCCACCGTTGCTTTTTCATTTGAAATATACACGTTTAAGTTGAAAAATTTTGTTTCTATTGGTAGTTAGATTATATAAATCCTTCCACAGATCACTGAGCTATGAGCTCTCAAAATACGAGAAAGGCAAACGCGCCTTATGAATTATCCTCTTTGATACTCGCTTATACCAAACATTTCAGAAAAGTTTAATTTTGAACTATTTGAGATTATGTCACACAACTGAAAATATTATCATAAAATTGTGATCATATTTCCGATGGCATGTAGCAAAAATTATGTTGATTCGTTAGATACAACAAGAGATATTCACGATCAAAAACTTATCACTCTCACAGAGGGTAAATTTTGAAAAGGCACCCCATAGTAAATTAAGTCGTATTCACGACAAAAGGGTAAAATTATTCTAGAGTTGGCTTAAAACTGATTCAATTTGTAGGCAATATTAGTTACTTACTGCCTTAGCTTACTGTTTCATACATTTGGGTCTCACTGTAACTTAATTTGCTTTCATCATTTGTATGAACCGTTTCAGACGGCAGTTGTCTAATCGTAAAATTTTTATGTAGTTATTATTCTTTATTATAAACTGCCACGGTGTAAATTTTAAATATTGAGTTGTTCCTGAGATATGGTTGATCAAAGTGGAACAAACTGTCAAACTGATGTTAACGATAAATGAAGAAGAGACTTAAAAAGTGTTTTCTAGGATTGAAGCGAGATAAATTTTGAATGAAACATCGTTGGGAAATTGCAAAAAAATGTAAGCCATTATTTTGAAAATTTGGTGTAGCATAAAAAGAAATATAAAATTGTTTGTTCAACAATCTACTACTCTACAATGCACACGAAAAAAAAATGCCCCGCTTAGAGAAACCATGCATCGGGAACAATACGATATTTTGCACAAAATTTGCATTGCATCAGTCTCTAATGAAAAATGAAGACTACATACAAATTGAAGATTAGGTAACCCATAGTTTTTTTTATTCCACGCTAGAAATGAAGAAACGAAAAACCTCTCTAACAAGAGAAGCTTAAACTGTTTTGAAAACGAAAAATAGATGTACGTAAAAGTTGCGTCGCAATCGATCAAAATTTACAACCCAAAAGATGTAAAAATAAGTCACGAAGTTAACTCCGGTCAGACCATACCGATATCGATTATTTGTAATTATTTGTGGATACCAATTTAACTCTGACCAGGATGTGGCAACCGAACTGAAACATATTATTAAATTCATTTCATAAATCGAGATGCATTCCGATCCGATGGCGTATTTAGTTTTACTGCTGGAACTTGACATTGACGATTAGTTTCAAATTAGCCGCCCAATGTCTGTAATTGGTTACATATCTGAGTATTATCGATAAAAAAAACAACTTCGCTTCAATCGCGATGTTTACTTTCTTCAACTTAGATTTTCGACTTCAATGCGACTGAGATTAAAACAAACTGCTAACTGCTCTCTGTAATCGGCAGCATAAATGTGGTCCTTATTTTCATTACGTAGCTTCCTTGATATTTGAAGATCTATTTTCTACAGTGGCGTACCGAGTAAATTTGTCACCCGGGGCAAAATGAGATTTTGGGTGACAAAAAACCATTCGGAATCCCTCGTTAAACTGTAAGTAGTGTTCTTACATTACTACCAGGATCGGTTGACTCTCGATCGGAGTCCCTGTGTTTTGTAGTACTGTGTTTTGTAGTGTTTTGTAGTACTGTAGTACTATTATGTTGTTCAAACATGAAGAAAGCATACACAATATTGGTCCTTCAAGGCAATAAAAAACCCCAACAGGAACGGCAAGCAAAAAACCTATACAAAAAACAAGAGCGCTTAGGCAGGTTGACGAAATTTCAAGGAAGCTGCACTGTAATGCTGTAATATTGTGTCATCAACTAGTTATAGGGTTAGTGGTCTAGCTTTAACTGTTAGTTTTAATTGTTAGTTTTAAATGTAAATGTATCTGTTGGATCATTGTAATCTGTTGATACAAAAGATGAGGAGGTTTTATGCCTGCTGGAGAGAGAGATTGCTATATTTCATCACCATCGGGCTTTTCCCTGCTACCCAAAATAAATAAATAAATAAATTTAATGGCATAAGTGATGGGACAAAAATCAAAGCAGATTTCAAGCAGCTTCCTTGAGTTTTATACCGCATTACAACTTGACAAGATCCAGGATCATTACATAAAATAGTTGTCGAGATTACCTAAAATGTATATGGTTTGGCATGCTATTGCTAGTTGTGGTTTGTAAAACAATATACTGATTAAATTTTATTTGAAACAACAGTTAAGTTCTAATGATTGTTTCTCTTAACTACAGGTATGCCTAACCAAACGGTTACTACCATTATTCCGGAAGCACATGAGTTCGGTGTTTTTCTGGCTTGATTTGTTATCTTGCCATTACAGTAAAGCAATTCCGGAGTGTCATAGAGAAAAAATAAACAAAAAAACTACAAGGATCAGCCCCATGGGGTTGTTCGAGCCATTGATGTGGAACAAGGCAACCAAAATTTCTAATAATCTACAATCAAACAGTTCAATCAATCGTCACACTTTTGAATCCGCAATTGCACGAGAGTCTGCTTAGATTGATCTTGATTAGGAACCAACACTGAACATTGTTTGTCTCGATTTGTATTTGTTTTAATAGCCGACGAAATTACACCAATATCCCAAATGTATGCAATTACATCTTAGTACATATTTGCGATACGAATTTCAATATTTTAGCTTCTCTTCGCCAAGCTTGTGTTTAAGTTTTGTATGCAAGCAGTTATTTTTATAGCGTTAAGTTTCTCTACCACTCTGCGATTTCGGTTGAAGCGATAAAGTTTTTCTCATCAATCGCGTTCATCTTATATAAATAAGAAATCTTAAGCACTCAAAATTCACTCTGGGTAGTTATCAATTTCTCAGGCGAAACGATATAACATGGAATTTCATCCGAGCTTGCATGACACAAGATCAGAGCATACCAATAAAAGCTACAATTAATACAAAAAATACAATTAAAAGTATGTGGCTTGATACATTCAAATCAAAACTTAGAAATATTTGCACATAATATAATATGAATAATTTATTTAAAATTGACTGAGCTGTAAGTGTTTAAAACCTGACCACATTTCTACGTGTATTTTTATTCGAGTTTCTGATTTGCACCCCTATATAGGAAATAAAGATGTGTTCCACATCAAAAATCTACAACTTCTAATAAAAAGAAAAAAATAAATTTTGCATCTCTCAAATACAATTTCTGAGAACCAAAACGAGCATATTTCCATAAACTAGTGTCACTTTTGTACAATATTGTGTTTATCAGTTATGATGTGGATGCGTGTGCACTCAACTTAAACGATCTTTAAAACATCTAATTATCAACTGGATGAGAATTATAGCTCAGGGAAATCACTTTAAATTTATTACCGACCCTTTCAGTAAATCCTAGATTATTTGCCATGGGCAAACGGTTACTAAAATCAACACGTGTCTTCCGTTTTCCCCATGTAATACGCCAACCTGGGCCTTGATTCCCCTCTGGTATTCTGTTATGGTTCAAGAGCTATTTGCACAGAGACTGTCATCAAAAACGTAAATAGATTCTGTAATCATTTATATCTATCGTCAACGTGACTTAAGGAATTGATATAGATTTCATATGATCTGTGCGAAAAGTGATCATTTTTTTTTTATTATTTATTCCAGTGATCATTTCTCGTTTCTCGTATATGTTTGGAATGAAATAAAATTAAATGGTTGAAACGGATAATTATTCCTCATATTCTTCCTTCGATTTCAAATGTTGGAGTTTTTCCTTATAAGTAAAAAGCTTTCCTGACATACATGCACTAAAACCACGGGCCTGGAAAATTGAATACTTGTCATCCTCAAATTACAGTTCCCTCGTAGAAACCAGCATTTTCCTTCCTCTTTCAGATTCAATTACGATTGTCGGCCCTCCGAAACCACCACTGCCGAATAAATGTCTGTCATGAATGACCGTAAAATGTGCCAACCAACTGCCAACATCCGAGAAGCGTCGTACGACTTTAAAGCATGGTTTTCTTGTGCTGCAGTCTATGGGCGAGACAGCGCAGTAGAATTTTAATTTATGGTGATATAAATACAATTTATGCTGCTTACTTCCCTCGACGCCCAGAATCAGATTTAGTTCAAACTGTTGATTGTGCTATGTTTAAAAGTCGTTCCGACTTATTTTGTTTGGAATCTCGGGGAAATTTGATTACGCCATACTGAAGATTAACTGGAGAATTTATTACAGCTCTGGGCCGTAGCAAACCGCCGGTAGTGATGCGAAGGGGAAACCACTGACGATGGTGACACAGAGAATCTAGCTTCCGCGAGTAAATTTCTCAATTTAAAGTTCTCAATGGAAGCCCCTATTGAGTTATGAGCTGGTGCTATGTGAAAGAATTGATGAATGATTTATTCTTTGTTCGCCTGTATTCGAAACTGTGATCAGAAGGGGATTGCCAAGTTAGTAACTATGATTGAGGAAATTCTCGGTGTTCCGTCTTTCGTCTTTTGTCTTTCGTCTTTCGTCTTTCGTCTTTCGTCTTTCGTCTTTCGTCTTTCGTCTTTCGTCTTTCGTCTTTCGTCTTTCGTCTTTCGTCTTTCGTCTTTCGTCTTTCGTCTTTCGTCTTTCGTCTTTCGTCTTTCGTCTTTCGTCTTTCGTCTTTCGTCTTTCGTCTTTCGTCTTTCGTCTTTCGTCTTTCGTCTTTCGTCTTTCGTCTTTCGTCTTTCGTCTTTCGTCTTTCGTCTTTCGTCTTTCGTCTTTCGTCTTTCGTCTTTCGTCTTTCGTCTTTCGTCTTTCGTCTTTCGTCTTTCGTCTTTCGTCTTTCGTCTTTCGTCTTTCGTCTTTCGTCTTTCGTCTTTCGTCTTTCGTCTTTCGTCTTTCGTCTTTCGTCTTTCGTCTTTCGTCTTTCGTCTTTCGTCTTTCGTCTTTCGTCTTTCGTCTTTCGTCTTTCGTCTTTCGTCTTTCGTCTTTCGTCTTTCGTCTTTCGTCTTTCGTCTTTCGTCTTTCGTTTTTCGTCTTTCGTTTTTCGTCTTTCGTCTTTCGTCTTTCGTCTTTCGTCTTTCGTCTTTCGTCTTTCGTCTTTCGTCTTTCGTCTTTCGTCTTTCGTCTTTCGTCTTTCGTCTTTCGTCTTTCGTCTTTCGTCTTTCGTCTTTCGTCTTTCGTCTTTCGTCTTTCGTCTTTCGTCTTTCGTCTTTCGTCTTTCGTCTTTCGTCTTTCGTCTTTCGTTTTTCGTTTTTCGCCTTTCGTCTTTCGTCTTTCGTCTTTCGTCTTTCGTCTTTCGTCTTTCGTCTTTCGTCTTTCGTCTTTCGTCTTTCGTCTTTCGTCTTTCGTCTTTCGTCTTTCGTCTTTCGTCTTTCGTCTTTCGTCTTTCGTCTTTCGTCTTTCGTCTTTCGTCTTTCGTCTTTCGTCTTTCGTCTTTCGTCTTTCGTCTTTCGTCTTTCGTCTTTCGTCTTTCGTCTTTCGTCTTTCGTCTTTCGTCTTTCGTCTTTCGTCTTTCGTCTTTCGTCTTTCGTCTTTCGTCTTTCGTCTTTCGTCTTTCGTCTTTCGTCTTTCGTCTTTCGTCTTTCGTCTTTCGTCTTTCGTCTTTCGTCTTTCGTCTTTCGTCTTTCGTCTTTCGTCTTTCGTCTTTCGTCTTTCGTCTTTCGTCTTTCGTCTTTCGTCTTTCGTCTTTCGTCTTTCGTCTTTCGTCTTTCGTCTTTCGTCTTTCGTCTTTCATCTTTCGTCTTTCGTCTTTCGTCTTTCGTCTTTCGTCTTTCGTCTTTCGTCTTTCGTCTTTCGTCTTTCGTCTTTCGTCTTTCGTCTTTCGTCTTTCGTCTTTCGTCTTTCGTCTTTCGTCTTTCGTCTTTCGTCTTTCGTCTTTCGTCTTTCGTCTTTCGTCTTTCGTCTTTCGTCTTTCGTCTTTCGTCTTTCGTCTTTCGTCTTTCGTCTTTCGTCTTTCGTCTTTCGTTTTTCGTCATTTTTGTCTCCTTCCATTTTTACAACTCTTTGAATAAAAAACAATTTCAACTGACAATGATGTCACCCTTCCTAAACTTCATTTCCTATCCCAAATCAATGAAACACGCATTCGTAACTAAATTCCAGCTGTGGTATCTATTTCCGGAACTCAAAATCGATAACGCGGCCGAGTGATTGCATTTTCAACCAAACTAGGACATTTTTCCGAACTATATTATTCAATACAAACACCAGTATGCCGGATAGAGTTTTCCATTCCCGAACCAGACAATGTAAATCAATGGACGAAAGAGTCAGTAGCGGCCAAGGCCAAATGTAACGAACGGAAAATAGCAACCCTTCTGCTATGGCGAGTTTCAGAAGCCATCGGGATCTATGGATGGTGGCAGTGGCCATTCCAACGAGTCGACATGTCACCCCACCAAAATCGAGTATGTATTTCCGTACAAGAAGGGAGCGAATCGTTCTTTTCCGTTTTGTCAGAGGCAATGATTCGAAGGGATATTTTGGACGACGGCTTGGTTGCTGCCGTGGAGGGACGACATTGACATTGTGTTGTGTTGGCTTCTTCCAATCATGGATGTATTTTTCGACACAATTGGATTCTAGGGGCGAACACAACAATGGACCAAATCAATATGGCAGAAATTGAGTTTCTTCGCATGATTGAACGGTCGGTTTGTCGGTATCCGTTCACTTCCGTGATCATCTCACGCTTCGGCGAGTAAGTTCGTGGAACGGCGTTTGGATTGTGAGCGACAGATGGTGACCGTGAATCAACTCCAACCGCACATAACGGAAAATCAAACCATAATTTCGAACAGATTGTTTCAAAACGTGTTACAACCAACAAAACCAAGACGACTAATGAAGTCTTCAGTCAAAACGGACCACCAAATTGGAATATTAGATGCATGGATCGAAAAAATCATGTGATTCTACATCTTATAAGATGTAGAATCACATGATATCACATGATATTATTGTGTGATTAGAAAATAATGTCTCGAATTCGAATGAAATAAAAAACAAAAGATCGATAGCAGCAGCACGACTTGAACCGAGATACATTAGATCACAAAACACGTTAATTGATCGACTGAGCCACAGAAGTACATATCTGCTTCATGAATAATTGATACATATAAATCCATACAGAGGCACTTGGTAATCGAGTGCAGATTATACTCGGAACCTGTAAATATTGCATCATTTGACAAGTTAAGTAGTTATGAATTGTATCGTTTGTAGCATTATGCCACCTATAAAATTCATTATTTTTTTCAGTGTGGAATTAAATGCGCAGTTGAAAACTATCGAATTTACAGCTGATATGATATTTCATGGAACTGGTGGAAGTGAAATCAATGATGATTTATTTCACTTCACTTTTAAAAATTTAGCATTCATCAAAATTATTGGAAATGCTAACAATTAACTGAATCTGACACTCGTGACACCCTGTTAGAATATATGTAAGCCAAAGTGTATAGTAGTAATCAAAAACTTTATCATATTGTAGATTTCTGTTATTTAAATGACCATTTAACTATATTACTAATTGTTATTAACTACCTTGCGCCGCATGTTGGTAAAAATTTGCTAAACTCTACTACATTTGGCTCTCTGGCACAGGGTGACAATACAAACTGTTTTCTAAATCGTGGCCTGGCGGGCTCGATTCATTTGGATGAGATGAGAGAATGTAAAGACACATATTACGACTTCAGTTCAACCCTTCCGGTTTATGTAATTGATTATATTAATAGAATCACAGTTTCGGTGAAAATGTTCGCCCTTTAGATATGACATTCTTCATTAAATTCAGTACAGTTACTTTTGTGACTCTCCTGGTGGCTGCAGTCTAGTTTTCCTGAAACGTTTGCATGTTTTTTGGGACACTGTACCCTACTTCCGAAAATGTCACTTGACAATCGCCCACAGTTCGGTGGAGTGTTGTCATTTGTCACGGTCTGTTCAATATTGTTTACCAACCACTGTAGAACCGACTTGTTGTAAAAAGCGGAAGCCAAATCCGGTAAAAAAAGAAGGTGTACAATGGTAAAATTGTATTTTGCAAATATTATTCCTGGTCCTTGGCGTTAATTTTACCCTTCGTGAAAAAATTCACGACCACAAATCTCTTGCCAAACCGACATCATCTGTCAAAACTTTTAACACATGGATCAATAAGTCCCGAGACTGAAGCAGAGATGGCGCTCGTAGTAAACCAGTAACCACGTCTTTCTAGAGTACTAACCTTTGCTTGAAACGGGTCAAAATTTTAAGTCGATCCGACCAGAAACAGCTGAGTTATCGAGGTTGGAGTAAAGTCGTTTTGTAGTTTGTTTAAAAAATGGAAAAAACCGAGTTTCGTGTTTTGATAAAACATTATTTTTTAATGGGTAGAAACACCGTACAAGCGAAACAATGGATTGAAAAATGTTATCCGGACTTTTGGCCATCAAAAGCAACGAGTTTAAACGTGGTCGTACCGACACAAATGACGCGGAACGCTCGGGTAGACCTGTGGAAGCCGTTACACCGGAAAATGTAAGTGAAGTGACAAAAATTATAATGAAAGATCGTAAAGTGAAGCTCCGTGAGATTGCTGAGATGACACAGATATCATATGGAAGTGTATTTACTATCCTTCATGAAAAATTGAGCATGAAAAAGGTTTTTTTCAAGTGGGTGCCGCGATTGCTTTCGATGGAACAAAAACAGCAACGAGTCGATGATTCAGAAAGCAGTTTATCGCTATTTACTCACAACAAAAAAGATTTCTTGTGTCGTTACGTGACCATGGACGAAGCATGGATACATCACTACACTCCAGAATCGAAGCGGCAGTCATCTGAGTGGCGCACAGCTGACGAAAGCCGTCCGAAGCGTCCGAAAACGCAGCAGTCAGCTGGCAAAGTCATGGCGTCAGTTTTTTGGGATACGCATGGCGTGATTTTCATTGACTACCTCGAAAAAGGTAAATCGATCAACAGTGATTATTATATTGACTTACTGGTGCGTTTGAAGGAGGAAATCGCAGAAAAACGACCGCACATGCAGAGAAAAAAATCCTTTTTCATCAAGACAATGTACCCTGCCACAAGTCGGTGAAAACAATGGCGAAATTGAACGAATTGGGATTTGATCTGCTTCCCCACCCCCCATACTCGCCAGATTTAGCCCCCAGTGACTACTGACTCTTTGCTGATCTTAAAAAAATGCTCCAGAGAAAAAGATTTGGCTCAAATGAGGAGGTCATCGCTGAAACTGAAGCTTATTTTGAAGCGAAAGATAATTTTTTTATAAACATGGTATTTAAAAATTGGAAAAACGTTAGAACCATTGTATCACCCTAAAAGGTGATTATGTTTCCATTGTTAGTCTCGGGACTTATTGATCCATGTGTTATATCACCATCGTGGAGTCTGTGCCGTCATGGTTCTGCACATTAAAACTCATTTCACATCAAACAATATTACGAAGATTGTTACTCTCAGTCCCGCTCACCAATTGTGAAAACGAGTTCCATGTTCGATCGGCAACACAAGAGATACTTTTTTTTGGTTCAGTGTATATCAAGTTGATCTACATTCTAATCTTTTGCTCCTCGAATAATCGAAATTTAATAGTGCAAATTGTTATATACTCTGAAATCATCTATCGTGAAAGTGAACTAAAGTGATTTTAATGCGAGTGATATAGTCTATATCTGTCCCACTAACCACGTAGGGCACTTATTTTCTAAAAAAGTAAACCGGTTGCAAACTCAACAAGCCATCTTTTCTGCCACGCACATCGAAGCCGGTAGTTCTTACAAACACTTACATTCTGACGTTTAACTGCTTTCATTACAATGACGAAAAACAAATGCGACGCCGAAGTTTGTTTTGGTTCCTCCAGTTCGCGTAGCAACAAAGTAGTTTGCCGTTTCTGATCGAAAAATGTTCATGTTAAGTGCGCCAATTTGAACAACTCGCTTGTAAAATCGATTCGTGACAACCCAGGAGTTTGCTGGTTGTGTTTCCAGTGTCGACAATCGCCCAGTCTTCACAACTCAACGGATGGAATTGTACACTTGATCCTCCAACGCACCCCCTCAACTCTGAATCCTCCAACGCACCCCCTCAACTCTGAAGTTAGTTGGCGACCGATACAAAACTGCCAAACGATCAGCACTAAAAAAATCGCTAATCGACCTTCATTACTTCTTAGATCACATTATGTTCATCTCAATAATTGCTACAAACGTCTGAACAAATCGCTATATTGCGCGTTTCAACGTCGCATTCAAAAAAATCTTAAACTCAACCCTAAACACTTTTGGAGCTACGTGAACGAACAGAGGAAAGAATCAGGATTACCGACCTCAATGAGACTCGACGGCATTGAAACATCTACCACGCTTGGAATTTGCGATTTATTTCGTAAACATTTTAGTAGTGTTTTCTCTGAAGAACATCTAACTGACCAAGAAATATCTCTTGCGGCGAATAATATCCCTCATCGTTCTCCAATTGGATGTCATCCTATTATCTCAACTGTTACTGTGAGCTCAGCATGTGCCAAGTTAAAACGGTCATCTAGTGCTGGACCCGATGGAATCCCATCTGTGGTAATAAAAAACTGCTCTGGCAGCCTATTAGTTCCACTATCCATTATACTCAACTGCTCCTTACGTTCAGGAACTTTTCCTGAAATATAGAAGAAATCCTAAGTGTTTCCTGTTTATAAAAAAGGAAACAAGTGTACAGTATCCAACTACCGCGGAATAGCAGCTTCGTGCGCCGTATCTAAGCTGTTTGAAATTATAGCACTGGATTTTATAACACATAATTGCTCCAACTACATATCTGAGACTCAACATGGTTTCATGCCGAATCGTTCGACGTCTACAGATTTAGTATCCTATACTTCCTTTATCATACAATCGTTACAATCACGACTACAGCTAGATTCTATCTACACCGATTTCTCCGCTGCGTTCGACAAGATTAATCATCAAATAACAATCTCAACAGTTGCACAATCTCAAAGGTAAATAGACTAGGATTAAACGGGTCATTTCTGATTTGGCTTCACGCATATCTTACTGCTCGCGAAATGATAGTGAAAATAGGAGACTGTACAACCTTACCATTCGCCGTTACCTTTAGAGTTCCTCAAGGAAGTCACCTTGAACCGTTTATATTTTTACTTTATCTCAACGACCTAAATTTTTCGATCAAGTGCATGAAACTATCGTTCGCCGATGACTTCAAATTATTTCATGTCATCAAATCCACAGCTGACGCAGAGTTCCTACAAGATCAGTTGAATAATTTGACTAACTGGTGTAATATCAACAGAATCAACGTCATCTCATTTAGTCGCAAACAGTCTATAGTCAGTTTCGACTATAATATTTCACAAATTGTTCTGGAACGTACATCATCTGTGAAGGACCTTGGTGTCCTCCTGGACTTTAAGTTAAATTTCAAGGAACACATTGAGTTTACTATCTCCAAAGCCTCCAAGCTGCTAGGATTCTTTTTCCGCATTACTAAAGAATTCGATGATGTACATTGCTTGAAAGCATTATATTGTGCCTTAGTTCGCTCTACGCTCGAATACGCCTCGATTGTCTGGTCACCGTACTACCAAAACGATATCCAACGCATTGAAGCAATTCAACGGAAATTTGTTCGATTTGCTCTGCGTCGGCTTCCTTGGAGAAACCCTTGGAACCTCCCAAGTTACCATGCCAGATGCAAACCGATTGACCTCGATTTGTTATCTGTCCGTCGCGACGTTAGCAAGGCTACTTTTGTGGCTGATCTCCTCCAAACAAGAATAGACTGCTCCGAGCTCTTACAGCTTTTACAAATAGATATCCATCGCCGTAATCTTAGAAACTATTCTTTTCTTAGGACCCCCTATGCTAGAACTAATTATGGGTATAACGAGCCTTTTGCCAGCATGTGCCGAATATTCAACCACTGTTCCAATTCATTCGACTTTAATCTATCACGAAACGTTATCAAGAAATTGTTCCTAGGATTACTATCTAATTAGTTTTAGTTAGTTTAGAAATGCTATATTTAAGTGAAATGTATCATTTGGATGATTGTAATCTGTTGATGCTAAAGATGAGGAAGTTTTATGCCTTTTGGAGAGCAAGTTTGACAGAAACTCACTCCACCGGGCTTTTCCCTGCTCCAAATAAACAAATAAACAGTTACTGCAGCCTCCAAATCGCATTATTTCTTTCGTCTCGTTTTTCATTTTCATATTCCATTGCATTTCATTATGACAGTTGCAGTATCAATTCAATTTTTATCCCTTTTCATATTAGTCTCCTTCTTCGTCCATGAGTTCCAGTTAATAGCTATCTGTATTACTTTGAATAAAAGTGATGTACTGATACGAACAAACCTGAAACAGTTATAAGATCATGAACAGAGTATACAAAAATACACTAACCGTTTGAGAAAAACAGTGTTTAACAAATACATACCGAAATACTAATATAATGTTTAAAAAAAAACTAGTAGTAATATGGCGCCCGGGTTGGCGGTTCAATGCTTAGATCACTGGTCTTACAAGCCAGTTGTTGTATGTTCGAACCCCGACGTTCTAACGCTTTTCACAATTGTTTTAATGGGATTTAATACCCGTGATGTTGCCTTTCTCTACAGGAAGGTAATAGAAATGCTGCATAAACCGACTTTTTGATTGGAGCTTCATGGACCCTATGGACTTTTTAAATCCATTTTTTTCCAGTGTAGGATTTTATAAGAATTTTTTCTGTGTTTTTTATTGAAACAACTGACTGATTTTGTGAAAATTACCAATGTAACACTTTTTTGTAGAATTTATAATATTCTTTAAGTGCTTTTTGAAAAAAAAACATTGTTAAAGATGTTTAGCCTTTTTTAAACGACAGTCTGAATAATTTTAGAAAAATAAAGTATGCAAATTGACTTTTTGACACAAAGTGTACAGGTCCATGAATTTTCATTCAAATCAGAGAGAAGAGAAGAGTTTTCATAACATTAGCATAATATTTTTACGTTTCGGAAGGGATTTGAACCCCGAAAACTCCTCTTGAATACGCGCCTGTGAACAGCAATCGAGAGCATTGAGAGTGAAGCAACTTTTCATACGGAAAAGAAAATATTTATTGCGCTTAAAATATTGATTTTTGTTGATAAGAATACACTCGTTGGATAATTTTTTTTATGAAATATTTCCGATGAATGATAAACGTTTCTACAGGAACATTAACCATCATACATCCAGCGAAGTGTTTTCAGTTGTTCGAATTGCTTCCTCATCCACCGTATTCGCCAGATTTGGACCGTAGTGGTCATATCCTGTTTTCAATAGAATTTTTGCTAAAAAAAACAAAATCGAATGAAGTAGTCGTAGTCGAAACGGAGGCATATTTTGAAGAATAATAATAGATAATACACAAATGATATCGAAAAGTTAGAAAACCGTTGCAATCGCTCTTTTGTCTTCAAAAGACAACTGTGTTGAATAATCATTTCCGATTTTGACAAAAAATAAAGGTTATAATATGGTAGACTGGGGACGTTTTAGTTGATCTGTAATAGTCTCAGACTCAACTGTGCATAGCAGTTCCATATTGTACTGCTAATGCCATCTAGTAATTCAACATGATGTAAGCAGATGTATACTCTAACTGAGGAACTATTGAGTCTAAGGAGAAATATTGAAAAAAGCAATAGTTACGTGCGCTTATTATAAACCAGTTACTATCAACGAAAACCCCTAGAAAAAAGAATTACTAATAATACCTCGGCGAATGACCGTAAGGTTAAAACCGAGGGTAAATAAAGCAACATAATAATAATAATTACTAATAATAAAAGCAATGGGTTAATATTCAGCTTGTTTCTTCAAAATGTTCACGAGTTAATGGCTTCGGTAGAAATTTTTCATTGAAATGAAAACCCCTCAACGTTAATTGAATCCCATATTCTAAGCTTCTAATCAACTTGTTCAAATGATTTACTGCACTGGTAGCTCCAGCGAAAACGCAGAACAAACCTATTCGATCATAATCCACTAAATTTGGCTACACAGCATTCGCTACACTTCATAAACCACCACCCGAAAAAAAAAACAACGAGACCATGATTTATGCTACTGATGTCAAAATCGTCAAACACCGTGAGCTATTCACAAACAAAAATAAATATCAAAACTAGCAGCAACATCCGTGACCAACCAGTTAACCAGACCAGTTTATGAACGATTTTTTGGTCTAGCCCAAAATGGCACAACCATTCAGTTTTATGCTAATAAGCCTGCTCAGAAACTACTGAATCGAGCAAATGCTGGGTTCCGCAACAACAAAAACAATAACCAATTGATCGACAGTCGATTAAAGAGCGCAAGGCTAAGCAACTCGCTTTGATTGAATTGAACCCAGCGAAGCTCACCTCAACCGTGAGAAAGTGGGCGGAGCTTAGGCTCACACAAACTGTGAGTCACTCTCGCCCCTTTCCATACGACCGCGAATCTCGGTAGCAGACATCGACACCGCCGAAGCATAGCGCATATCATTCCAATTATTTAGTTGTATGTTCCTGCGGTCTTTCATGCTTCGCTTTTTTTCCTGTCTCTTTTGTTCACCCTTACTTCCTACGGCTGCCGGTTCGGTTCCGGAGGTGATAGTTTTCCCCCTTTTTGCCCTTTCTTTTCCGTTATTTATAATGTTGGATTCCGCTCTTTCCGTTTTTCGGAACATCGGCAGCAACAGAGTGATGATTAGGGTTTCTCGGTCATGTTTAGAACTTTTACACTAGTATGTAGTTGAAAACCAAAGATGATTCGTTCGATGGAGGGAGGATATGGGAAAGAAAATGAAAATGGTATTTAATCGTTTGAAAGTGAGTAGGATTACTTGTACACTTTGGGTAAAGCTATGAAACGCGGTAGTTTCCGAAATGAGATAGCATAAAGTTTTAATCGCATGCATACGAAAAGACATGTAAATTTGATAACTGTAAAATAGTGTCTTTAGATTTGTTACCTTAGTTTGGGTTAAACTTAATTCGCACTGTACTAGGTGGGATAAAAAGTTACCTCCTTCGGAATGTATTCCATTCGAATATTTTTTATTTTACTCTATTTTATATATTCATTCCAGTTATTCCTCTTATTCCAATAATTCTTTGGATCTTTTGAAGTTTGGGAACGGATCATAGTCCGATGGAATCAAATCTGGCGAGTAAGGTGCGGGGCAAAATATCCATTTTGTTTTCGTGCAAAAAAAAAATTTTAAAAATTTAGATAGAATTTTTTAAATGCCAGTTACGTTGCTTATATGTGGGATCAGTACAACCTAAAATTTTATCCAAATATAGCGATGTACATAACATAAAAAACGATTTGCGAAGCCTCCAGAGGATCGAAACACTCACGAAAGTAAGGTCCCCGTAAAACTAATCCACTATGTGGAGATTCCGGTGTAGTATTTTCCCTTAAATATTGATTGAATCAATTGAACCCTTATTTTTATAGCACCCGGATTCTAAATACTGCTGAATGTAATTCCAAGTTACGTATAAGTACTTTAACGACTGGTTATGGGTTATTTTATTGTATTGAACGGCTTTTCTCAGTCTAAAACGTAAGGCAGACGATTTGTTTTTAAATTTGCCGACGTTTCGGCCGTTTTTGATGGCCTTTTTCAAGGGAAAACTACGGAGATGAAGTTTATTCAAAATTTTGTTGTTAGAGACATGTTGTACAATAAAATATTTCATTCTGGGAACTCACTTAGTCGTGTCGTTTTTGTCGGTCTCGTTTATTGCAAGCGGTAAGAAGTATGTTGTAGTCAGTTCTGTCAAAATTCTGGAACGGATTCTTTTATCAGCACAACACTTTTATCTGAACGCATTGCTAACTGGTTTTTGAAGATTGAGGGTATAATTTTGTTGTGGGTACAATTGTAGATAGATGAGCCAACAAATCGGGCATTGTTAGTGTGAGTGGCAGTGGTTAAATTCCGTCGAGTGTTTGCTATTTTAACTGTGTGTAGGATGCCTGCGTACGAAGTGTTTAGGCCATCCACATCGGTACGGTGGTTTACGGAATTGACTGTGTTGGTTATATTATTCCTCCGTAGGTGTTTGAAAATTATGTGTTGTGTTTCGGTATTGTCCGTAGTGAGATAAGTCACACTATTTATAAAATTTTTTGCGACATTTATTTTCATTGATAGTGGGTGGAAGGAATGGTAATTAAGTAGTCCACCGGAAGCTATAGGCTTTGAATACCATTGGGTGGTTAGGGTTTGGTCGGACTTACGAGTTACTATTGTGTCCAGAAACGGTAGTTTGTTGTTGGTTTCTTCTTCCATGGTAAATTGTAGATGTATATTGTATGAGTTAAAACAGTTTAAAGTAGTTTGTATTTGGTCGTGTGGTAGGGCCATAAACAGATCGTCTACATATTTCCGAATTATGGGTATGTCAAACGGTAAATTTCGAATCTCCGTTCTGAGTAGGTTTCCCATTACTATGTCCGCTCTGCCTTACTTTTTATACTGAGAAAAGCCGTTCAATACAATATAATTCCAAAAACAACAAAACACAAAACACTGAGACCATAAACTTACCGGTCATTCACTAAAAAATATTCAAGCGGTGAAGTTGTGTTTCGATTGTGCTGACTCGTGAGTTCACGGCTGCTACTCTAAGGTGCAGGTAGAGAACCTGCTGGTGCTAATTGCAAAGGCAATATTCGGAGTGTTTCCCGACTGGAAAGCTAGCAACGAAGGCCATTACGTTCATACGCACAGAGCTGTAGAGACACAAAGGTGCGAACGCACAGAAGTCACAGTGGTGCCATCGCATGAAGTTGCGAAGACGATGCAGCGCAAAGGCACAGAATTGCTAAGGCAAACCAGTGCTGATCCACCAGATACCAGACTACGGTGCGGTGGATCGAAAAAGACGACATATATCGCGTGGTGCTACACTGCGAATCTATCAAATCTAATCGCCACCAAGAGCAATAGCGCAGCATACGCCAAATTCAGTGGTGACCACGACGGCAGAGTAACAGAGATAGCAGAAAACGATACCAGAAGACAAAATGAAGCTCTCTATAAAATCTCGGTCTAAGCGCACATATCCAGAAATGCTTAAAACAGTAATTGATGTCCAATGCATTGATAATTCAGTTAAAATCCCATATGATTTGATAAAAAATAGTGACTGGATTAAATATCAAAGTAGTATCTCTAATATTTTAAATTCAATGGAAGAGCTACCCGACTTGAAGAATACGACTTCCTCGTTTGTTAGATTTTGGAGGCCGCAGAACAAGCACAAACCAAACGATTTCTTGGTCCATCGTCTAACAGAAGGCCTTCAAACCCTTGGTGGGACAAAGAGTGTTCAGATGCTAAACACGCGAAACAAAATGCTTTCAAGACGTTTTTAAAACGAGGAGGAGGAACTTCTCTGAATTTTGAAAAATTCTTGATTTTAGAAACCAAGTACAAGAGCATACTTCGGGCCAAGAAATGTAGCAATTTGAGACATTTTGTCGAAGGTTTTTCCAAAAAAAAAACCACAATGAGCACTCTTTAGAACACGGCCAGACGAATGGGGAATCGTAACGTAGGAAATGAGAGTGAGGAATACTCGAACCGATGGATATTTGACTTTGCTAGGAAAGTTGGTCCAGATTCTGTTCCTACGGAGAGCATTATTCGAGACGCTACTCCAAATAATGATTTCATAGATAGCTCCTGTTCAATGATGGAATTTTCTATAGCACTCTTGTCTTGTAACAATAACGCTCCTGGGTTGGACAGAAATAAATTCAACTTGGTTAAGAATCTGCCTGACCTCGCAAAAAGACGTTTGTTGGAATTGTTCAACAAGTTTCTTGAGCTAAATATTGTTCCAGCCGACTGGAGGCAAGCGAACGTTATCGCCATTTCAAAAGCCGGGGAAACCAGTTTCCAATCACAACTCATATAGACCCATTGTCATGTTGTCCTGCATCAGAAAATTGTTCACAGAAATTATTCTTCGACGTCTCGACACTTGGGTCGAGACGAACGGCTTGTTTTCAGGTACTCAGTTTGGCTTCCGTAGAAATAAAGGGACGAATGATTGCCTCTCATTGCTTTCGTCTGACATCCAAATTGCCTTCGCTCAGAAATAACAAATGGAATCTGTATTTTTAGACATTAAAGGAAAATTTGATTCAGTTTCCATTGATGTTCTTTCAGACTTCCAGCGGTTTTAAATAATAATTTGCACAGACAAGCGCATGCATTTTCCACATGGCGATTTGGCAATATTCAGAATTAGTTACATGGGTCTCCCGCAAGGCTCATGCCTCCGTCCGTTCCTCTATAATTTTTACGTGAATGACATTGACAGCTGTCTAGTAACCCCATGCACACTAAGACAATTGACAGATAATGGCGTGGTTTCAGTTACTGGGCCCAAATCTGTTAACCGCGAATACCATTGTAAGGTACCTTAGATAACTTGTCCGTTTGGGCTGTTCATCTGGGTATCGAATTCTCTGCGGAGCAAACAGAGCTGGTCGTTTTTCCAAGAAAGCATGATCCCGCGCAGCTTCCGTTTCATAATATTTTTAAGTAAGTTCAGGAAGTTTTTCACGGACGGATCACTAATTGAAGAGGCTACTGGGTTTGGTATATTCAACAATAATGTTTCGGCCTCATTCAGGCTTCAAGAACCTGCATCTGTTTATATAGCAGAGTTAGCAGCAGTTCATTATAGTTTGAGTGTAATCGTCACATTATCTCCAAACCATTATTTTCTCTTATTCACTGATAGTCTGAGTGAAATTGAAGCCATTCGCTCAAACGTCGCTTACAAAACTGGACCGTTTTTCTTGGACAAAATAAAACAATACCTGAAAGTTTGGGTCTTGGCTCATTGCTCCATTCCAGGCAATGAAAGAGCCGATATTTTAGCCAAACGTGGTGCTATTGAGGGTGAAATTTATGAGAAACCGATTGCTTTCAACGAATTCTATAGCGCGTCTCGCCAAAGAACATTTGCCAGCTGGAAAGCTTCTTGGGATAAGATGATCTGAGTCGGTGGATGCACTCAATTATTCCTAAAATATCAACAAAGGCATGGTTTAGGAAACTGGATGTGTGTAGAGATTTCATTCGTGTGATGTCCAGACTCATGTCCAATCACTACTACACGTTAGATGCACATCTCTTTCGAATTGGACTTTCCAAAATTAATCATTGTGCTTGTGGCGAAGGCTATCGCGATATTGATCATGTCGTTTCGACAAGCGTGGAGTATCGTGATGTCAGATCTCAACTAATAAATTCCTTGCGTACCCAAGGTAGACTATCCAATGTCCCGCTTCGAGACATTCTTGCTTGTCGTGACATTTCTTACATGAAACTTGTTTATCATTTCATTATGTCCATTGGAGTTCCAATTGAAATTTTATTTCATGTTAGACCCCTTTCTCTTCCATGAGTTCAACCAATAGCCAGCGGTATTAAATAAATAAAAGTGATGAACTGATACAAACAAACCTGAAATAGTTATAAGATCATGTACAAAATAAATGTATTTTATTTAATGTAATTTATAATAGCAACTCGCTTGATAAAAACGGTGTTTAGATTAACTAATTAATTAGGACATACTAATATGATATTCGAAATGTATTGGGTTTAAATTACTATGTATTGTGGATGCTACGGCTAAGAGCTAACTTATGAAATAAACCTATTTATGAAAACACTATTGTATCAAAAATAAACTCAAGATAAGCTGATCTGCGTTTTTACATGTATCATTCGAATAGGACCCCTCACTGAGCTCGGGTCACTGTCAGTTTCAGTTAAATTATCATTTACATCAAAACAACAAGCGTCTAATCACTACGTGCGTTGTAAGTGTAACAATGTTCGTTGATGTATTAGAAAAATCATGTTACAATATGAACAAAAACAACGAATTTGCATTGGTTTATAATATGCAAAAGTAATAATCAATGAAAGTAACAAAATATGTTGTGCGGACAGTGTCATCCTTGTATTGTTGCCATAGTATTTCGAGACATTTTCTGAAAATTATCGATGCTTTTTAACGAAAGATCAATAAAATTACACTATTACTAAGTTTATTGGTTGACGGTTATTCACATTTTTCACATTCACATTTTCCGATCAGTTAAAAAATCGGCATCAAAATAGAGTAGAATCAATTGTTCTGAAAGAATCTAATTATCAATTTGATCATTTGCAAAAATATCTCAACACTAAAAGTAGACTAATACTATGTTCACACCTGCAGAAAATAACACGTTTTAACGATAGTAATATGAAGTTAAAACCTAACTGTTCACACTTGTATTATGTTATACGCATGACATATTGTTTATTATTAAGTTTGTTTATAATCGAACTGCAAAATGTTTACGTCGCAAATATTAAGCACTTGTTAAAAAGATAAATTACTGTGGAACTTTACTGGGTTCCGGAATTCTCATAGAATAGTCGGTAGTACTTCGGAATAGAAAAATCTACAGTGAAAAAATTAAAGATTGCATTCCCGGTTTCAAGAAGAATGGTTTTTCACAATGCCTCGGAAAAATTGGTAAAAATATTATGTCAATCGCTTCAACTTTCCACTTCTTCACTCAGAAAGTTTTCTTCTACATAATAAAAAGTCGTTTTGGCCATTTTTTGGTTTTAAGTGTTTATATCACGTTAGTTTTCAACGTTTCGAAGGGTATTTGCTTCGAAACTTTGGCCATTTACGTGAAATAAATATATTTAGAAATAAATGGCCAAAAAAGTCATGTCTTTAAACAGAAAAACAAGCATGGTTGTAGAAGTTTCCTGTTCTGTTTTGTCATGGCTACTCTGATGGAAAGCTGTTTCGATAAAAGCTTGTCAATTGACATAGTCGAAAAATGACGGAAAATGCTAGCAGGGTTGTGCTCGACTGATCATTATATCATGTTATTTTGGGAAAACATGTTTTAATGTGACGTTTCTGAATATGGAATAACACCGAAGAAAAACATGTTATTTAGCTTAAAACATGAAATCAGAGTTAAAACTCGTTTTAACTCGTAGTGTGAACGTGGTATTAAAACTTGTTTTAACTCATAGTATAAGTTTCTAATTTGTCACTGTTTAGTGCATCCACCATCGTCTTTATTTTTTTGTTTTATTATGGGTACCTTAGAGTTATTTCATTTTTAATGTAATCGTACTCGGTTGTGTCTAGCATACAATCCTTTATTTTTTTTGGTTGCGCTTACTACTGAAAAGATTTGCGAAAATTTTCAAGCATGTTTAAAATTGTAAACGTGCAACATGACAACAAACCTAGGCACGCTTGCCAGATGACACATGATAGATCCTAATTCGAAAGTTAGTATGTTTGCTGGTACTTGAAATAACTGATATTATTATATGATAATCTACTGCATTTACATGCATCTGTCGATATGATGAAACAAACTATTCTCCCATACTAATTACGGATAACTCTCAAAATATTCTAAAACTCTGTACGATCGAATCAAACTACGAAACGGTATAGCACACTCGCCGAGCTACCTTCAATAAGGCACACCCAGTTGATTAATTCAACAAACCAGAAGGCATCCAAAGAGAACCGAGCGTCCCCTGCGAGAATGTGTGTGAAGTGCAAGCGAGCATGCAGCCCTCGATTGAATCCACGCGATCGATCAAACGAAACTCTCAGCTGTGTGTTCGTCGTCATCGTTGTAGTAGTGGTGGTGGTGGTGGTCTCCGTCGTAGTCTCCGGCCGTCCGGGCTAAATCAAATGGGGTGGTAACCATCGGGCCGGAGATTTGTAATCCAACCAACCCGATAAGACCTCGAGCGCTCGAGCATCGCGCGCGCTTTGCAGGCTGACACACTCTCCGCGGGGATTCTCGTGCTCTTTCGCACCGGCACAGGCTATCGAAAGCGCAAGATCTGGTCCCGCTGCAACGAAAGAGGTGGATTAAAATTATGCTTTTTGTTTTTCTCTCGGCGTAGTTTCGTGGAAAGAGTTTTGGCAAGCGGACCTACACGCGGACGCGCCGTCGCGGTCAGCTACTCGCGAAACCAGAAAAGACGAACGAACGAATTGCAGGGCTAAACTTCCGCAGGGTGCTCCACCGGAACACTAGGATACCTGGCGCAGGTGTACGATCGATTAGGTTTCCGATCATTGGCGCATACGTGGTGTGATCTATCGGAAATTGGAAGCACACACATGAGCCGTCGCTAGTTCCTGTCGGCATTGGTGAATTCAGACACCGATTCACATCGAAGATCATTCAATTCTTGTTTTATTCATACGGAACTGATGGTTACGATGCGTGCGGATTACACTTGATTGTAGTGTTTATGGGTAGTAATTCGGTTGTTTACGTTAATTAAAATAATTCATTCGGAAGAAAAAATAAAACCTTTCATGTCGTGATCGGAGTTGGCCGTTGGAGAAGAGTGTGCAGTGGCTGAAAAACATCGACTGATGGATGCCATTTTTGGTGATCTACGGAAAAGGAGAGATTGCGATAAGTGTTCGAACATTGTGCTAATGCAAGTAGCGAAGAAGATCTTAGATCGTATAGTTAATGCTATAAAAGTAAATAATTGGTGACAGACGGTGGAAGAACGTGAGGATAGCCTAAAGGCAATTGAAGAGCTAATTTCGAATTTACGGAGAAATTACCTTTCAGTGAATGCTGAAGAAAAAGGAGTAATGTGGACCACAAGGTGCTGACCAGTGGCTATCAAATATCAACTGTTGAGAACCTTGTGAGTGGCTTTATTTATTGTGATCAATGATGGACATGTCCGGAACTATGTCCGGGGCTAATGGTCTCAATATGAGACCGTTGTTCAGCGGATACCCGTTTCAAGGTAATATGCAATATTTCTCGTCAGTCGTGTAGATTCCTGTACTAGCTCTATGATTTGGCTAATGTGTAATAGATGAACAGGCATTACTGAGAAAGTAAGTTTTATCAAATATTTGTAGCGGTGGAGATTTTCTATTCCCCTTGTTGGTCAGCAAGCTCAGCTTTGGAACTGGGTAGTCTATATGATACCATTCTAACTTCAATCGAATACTTCAACATAATATCTTTCTTCAGTGCCAATCGCCTCGATCACCTCCAATCACACCAGCTTATTTTCTTTCGCTGAATCTCGGCAAAATAATTGCTGAGATTTGCTGTCTCGGCAATCTCAAATTTGACAAACGTCAGTTATTACCGAAATCGTCAGCAAAAAGTTTACTGTCTGTTCGGCATAACCATTTCCATTTTTTGGCAACATACAGGGTCCGGCACTCGAAGTGTAACCAATTAAAAAGGCCATAAATTCAGTTTGGAAAATTACTTTTACTTAATTGAAAGTACAAAATGTGTAAAAATAATACAAAATTCAGAATCAATTCACTTTTGCTCGATATGACCACCTTTTGCCTTGACTTGATGACTTGAGAGAGCGAAGGAGTTGCTTCGTTTGGCCGAAAGCGGTCAATTTCCGAACATTGCATTTTCTGACGAGAAAATTTTTCCAATTGAGCAATTCGTAAACTCTCAAAACGATAGGGTTTACTTGACCGACCGTTCATACGAGAATTTGAGTCATCGATTGGCCACCAGGAGGTAGCACCCGCAACAGATAATGGTTTGGGCCGCTGTAACCGCAGATGAGCGCTCTCCAATCATTTTCATCGTGCCTGGCGTCAAGGTAAATGCGACATATTATCGAGAAAGTATTCTGGAGGTTGCTTTGAAGCCGTGGGCAGACAAACATTTCGGTGGCAGACCATGGACGTTTCAGCAGGACTCGGCACCGTCTCACAAAGCTCGAGTGAACCAAGAATGGCTGAAAAACAACGTTCCGAACTTCATCACGTCCACACAATGGCTCTCGAATTCACCAGATGCGAATCCAATGGATTATTCTCTTTGGGACATTTTGGAGAGCAAAGTCCGAACTAAAAAATACACCAGTCTCGAGGCGCTGAAAAAAGTTATTGTCCGCGAGTGGGCCAAAATACACCTGCAAGTCACATTCGGCCAAACGAAGCAACTCCTTCGCTCTCTCAAGTCATCAAGTCAAGGCAAAAGGTGGTCATATCGAGCAAAAGTGAATTGATTCTGAATTTTGTATTATTTTTACACATTTTGTACTTTGAATTAAGTAAAAGTAATTTTCAAAACTGAATTTATGGCCTCTTTAATTGGTTACACTTCGAGTGCCGGACCCTGTAATGTTCGGAAAAAGTAACGAAGTGAATTTTTCTAATTACTGACCTTAAGCAGAAGATTTGGCAAATCTCGGCAAAAAGATCTACATAATATTGATTATTGAGCAATCAGTAAAATTGTGTGTTGCCGACCCATCTCGGCATTTTACTTTACCGAGCTCGAGAATTGGGTTTAAGAGTACAGGAAAGTATAGCAGATAACAAAGGGAATAATTTTTATTAGTTGAAAGAACAGCGAATCACGCAAAGACACTAAAAAGACATAAAACTTTAATGATGCGAGAAATATTCGCGAAGTGAGGACCGTTTTGGTATCAAAAACCTGCTACAATTCACCTAGTGGTGTAATGATACCTTTCTCATATTACTTATAACAATTGTGTCAAATTAAGTAGAGTTTTCTCTCTTTGGAAATAGATTCACTCAAAGTGGCCGTTCGGCATTTTAAACAAACTTCACTCTCTAGTCCCGGAAGTCGCCCCCGAATGGGAATCAATAGCTATCTCTTGTGCTACAAGAACTTTCATTCGAGTCTAAAAGCCTGTTCGCACTATACCGAGACAACCGGGACGGGACCATCCGGGACTATCCGGGACGTTTTTTTCCTCATCGGCGATGACTGAGCTGCCGGCGTGTGTATGTATTGGAATCCCGGATCCGGGATAAAATCCATTTGGCGCCGACGGTGCGACGAACTCGGCGAGGAATATTTTTTGATAATATCTATCACAATTGACCTTGGAAACAGAATATGTTTCTAGACTCGGTTTTCGCACGGTAATAGCTATCCAACAAGCCATAGATTGTTAAAATCTGTCAATTTTTAACGGAGATATCGATATTTCTGTGTAAGCGACATTTCGCCTTTTTCCGGTAGTAGGAGTTTTACGCACTTGAAGATAAAGCGATGTTTCGGAGCAAAGTGAACCATGATTTTCAATATTGTTTTATGCAATTGTTTCTTAGCACCTAAAAAACTTTTCACAACACCCTTTTTCATGACGTTTCGATTTAAGCACGGTTCGTTTTTGGCAACATAATTGTTCGAACATGACATATGTATTGGAAAGATTTGATAACAGTATTTTCAAATTCAAAATAAACTCATATTTATATCGATTTTCACTGTTTGCAACAATAATTGCTGGAAGAACACAACTTTTTACACCCTTATACCCTTATACCACTTGAAGAAGTTCGCAGAGATAAGCAAGTTTGTGTGTGAAAAATAATTTCATTATTTTTTCAGGAATGGCTTAACTGATTTCTACAAACTTTGACTCATATGAACAGTCCTATGTTTCCATATAAGGTTTCTGAATTCCATTTGGATCCGACTTCTGGTTCCGGAACTACAAGATGATATATATGTAATGAAATTAAAATAATGTCACTCATTTTGCTCGTTGATGGCTGAACCGATTTCGTCCATCTTACATTCAAATAAAAGGTCTTAAGTCCCATAAAAACTGCTTGGTTTTTAATCAGATTCGACCTCCGGTTCAGGGAATACAGGGTGATTAGCGTAAACATTGCACAAAAATTTATCGGGTTTATCGGGTTCACAGATTTTGAGGGTCAACGACCAAATGAACTTATTTCAGTTTTACCGGTATTCGGTTTTCAATCCCGGAAGGTACCCAAAAGTATTATGATAAACGCACTACGATTCCTTTTAGATGGCTACACTGATTTTCAAAAATTTCGAATCTAAAGAAAAGGTTAACAATTCATTAAGCGAATTTAACTGACTTCGGCTACACCGATTTTCGAAAGTGTCGAAAATAGAGAAGCTAAAAGAAGGGTAAAACGAATTTAATAAACAAAAATTCGAATTAAAATAAACTTATGGTCCTATAGAAATTTGATGAATTTGATTCGATTTCGACTTTCAATTTTGAAATTACGGGGTGATGAGTTTTTTAAATTCAAACCGCCATAGAAGTTGACAATAGTTTTGGTTATGCTGGTCTCTGAATATCGTTTCTGGAAGTACCATAAATATTTTTTTTTTAGCATTAGAGACCGCCCGTGTGTTGCTACTCCGTTATTGATCTGGACCAATTGAGATTGCAAAATGATTTTTTGAAGTAACATGTTTGGGAATAACACATTGTTTCACACTGTGCAAACTGTATTGAACCATGCATGCTGATCAATACCGACGCCGGCCACGTCCGAATGCAGATCTACTTGGGAGGGAAAGGATTGTTAGTTCGATGCATGTTGCTACTAAGAACCGAGGAATCCTCTGCATTCCCACATGCATCACAGGAGAGGATACTTTGTTAGTAAATGTTTTAATAATGTTATCATGGGTTTATTGCTCTGGGTAGCCGGCTACCAAGAATGTTTTAAAGTATTATCGTTTTATGTGTTACTTTGTGCTGGCAATATAATGCACGAAACAGTCAATCTCCGAAATTGACAAAACTCCGGACAGCCGGCTGTCGAGTATGCAGTCACTCGTTTATGCATCTACCTTTCGCGTTTTTTTTAGTCATGCAAAAAAACACATTCGGATTGATAAAAAAGGTATCATCTCACTGCTAGGTGGATTAAGCACGTTTTTATAAATGAAACTACGTGATACAAAATAAACGAGCGAATAGGATTTAGACAAAAAAGTTGATTCATTGCATTGAAATATTCTAAACAGTTATTATAAAATCATTTTAAATCACCAAACAAAGGTCAACAGATTTCACACGCGTCTTGATTCTTTATTATTTCCGCTTTATTATTTTAATTATTTATTGAAATTATTAATTGGTTATATTAGTTGATCCGGGCAGCCGGCTACCGAGAAAAATATTAATTTACTGTTTGAAATATTAATATCAAGTGTTTTTTACTATGTATTCAATATACCGATATATGTTATCTCTGTTATTAACTTTGTAATATAAACGGATTTGCGCAATGGTTGATTTTTATCATTCATTTTATAATCCTGAAAGACAATCAATAACATGGAAGAAGAAATCATTCCTAATAAAACTTTTCTCCGAAGCTAGACGGAAATTGATGGGTTGAATAAAGAGATGATTTAGTAAAATAGAGTAATCAGAAGTACAACATTGAAAATATCTGATAACTGAAAGGAAAAAGAAACTCCTGCAATTGTCGCCTTTTACGACATGGAAGCAGGAACCCAGTGGATCTATTCTTGGTTAATTTTTTTCCGCTGGATTCCACACGGCATCTAGGCTGGTACAGTCCGGAGAGAGCTAATAGGTACTATCAATCTCCTAGTTGACCCCAGCCCCTTGGAAGTACCATAAATAATGAACTAAAACTGGTACATCTCATAAAATGCTTAATCGATTGTCACACGTTTTGATTAAAAGGCATAATTTTAAGATTTCATACAATTTTTATCTTCGATTCGTCTTGCGGTTTCAAAAATTTTATTTACAACTCATTTAAAATGACGGTCATTAAAATAATTTAATGAAAACTGCCAAAATACTTCTATCAATTTCTCTGCTGGTGTCATTATCGGCGTTCACCAGTGAGTCCGAATGCACGAACTCGTCAACCATCTCGATATCATCAATATTCGTGGTGGGAGGCGTAGTGTTTCTTCTCTAGAGCCTCTTCCTCTCATGTATTTTGTTTTTGACGCATTTCTGACCAGTCCGATACGCCTAGCTTCAGCTTTCAGTCCGAGGTAGGTTTCCGTCATCTTCTCAAGGTTACGTGTCACAATGTCAATATCGTCAGCGAAGCCAAGAAGTTGTATGGACTTTCGGAAGATCGTGCCACTCGTGTCGATCCTCGCTCTTCGAATCACACCTTCCAGGGCAATATTGAACAAGATACAAGAAAGTCCATCACCTTGACGTAGCCCTCTCCGAGATTCGAAGGGACTCGAGAGCGTCCCAGATACTCGGACGTAGCACATCACTCTATCCATCGTTGCTTTGACCAATCGCGTCAGTTTATCCGGGAAACCGTATTCGTGCATTATCTGCCAAAGCTGTTCTCGATCGATTGTGTCGTATGCCGCTTTGAAGTCAATGAATTGGTGATGCGTGGGTACGTTGTATTCACGACACTTCTGGAGTACTTGTCTTATCGCGAATATGTGATCCGTAGGGGCGCGGGCTCCAGTAAATCCCGCTTGGTACGGCCCTACGAATTCCTTAGCTATTGGTGATAGACGACGGCAAAAGATTTGGGAGAGTACCTTGTAGGCGGCATTCAGCAATGTGATTGAGCGGTAATTGCAACAATCCAGCTTATCGCCCTTTTTGTAGACGGGACATACCACTCCATCCATCCGTTCCTGCGGTAGAATCTCTTCCTCTCAAATCTTAGAAACCATCCAGTGCAGCGCTCTAGCCAGTGCCTCTCCTCCATGTTTGAGCAGCTCGCCTGGTAACTGGTCATTTCCCGCGGCTTTGTTGTTCCTTAGCTTGCCGATCTCCTCACTTATTTTATTATCGGCTGAGTGTTCACCCAGATTGATTCCTGTGTCGTTCTCTGTATCTTGTGCTTCGCCATTCAGATGCTCGTCATAGTACTGCTTCCACCTGTCGATCACTTTGAATACGATGATAATTAGGAATTTTCAATATAAAGTTTATTAAGTCACAGTGGAACAACTAACAATTATGTTGCCAAAAAATTGCTTCCCTCTTTTCATCGGGTCTCGTCGATGATGATGTAATTGAAGCAATGGACTTTAGTCTTTAACACACACATCCCAACACTATGAAAGCCGCTGGATGCCCGCTTTTTCACATCTTCTGTCCCGTCCAACAAAGTTCCTGCAGTGCTACGACATCGAATTTGCGAGTTTACAACTCATCGTATCGTATTCGATCGTACCTTGGGAAGCCAAGCGATTTACTGTTTCAGCTTCCAATCGTTGTCCTTTATTTGTCGCCTAGGTCGAAGCCGATTATTCCGATTCGTATTTATTACTAGAGAAATTTGTAACTAGAATTTTCCGGGCGGTTCCTGTCTTACCGGAGTCCCATCGTGGGGATTTCTTTGTTGTCTGTCAGCTCACTTAACTGACAACTACGATAGGTATTTATTTCTGTCGACGGTAGGATTATCGCAACCCTTGCTCGCTCTCACCCTCTCATTCTGCTACTACCGCGGAAGGCGGTAGCACCGTCGGTCATCATAAGACACACGGGGAGGCATGAGATAGACAAAATTTAACGTACCAGGATCTGTTCAGCGTTGTACCAGTTGGACAGTAGTAATATCAGCCGTTCCCAGTCGTTTCGAAGTAAGCACGGGGATGCTACCGTCAGGATAAAAGATTTCCTCTTTATTTTCAGAGTTAAACGAGGATGCAGAATCATCAACACCGCAAAGAAATTTTGACAGTCTATAGTCTCTTTTTCTTTTGGCATGTTTCGAGAAAAATAGATAATTTCATCTTAATTTGACATTTGTCGAATTGATTTTAGGCGCATAGACAATCAGCAAAATTAAGGATATTCTGGTCACTAAAAGTCGAGAAAATATAAATTTTTATTAACTTTCTGACAGATTTACTCTGTCGATTCGCTTTTGAATAGTTGAGAATATCAGTCGTTTTGTGACGACTATGCACTGTAATTAAGGAGTGTATCGAAAATAAGCTATCCACAATTTTTCTTTCAAATTAGGATAAAAACCGATATTTTATTCAAACTAAAAATTGATCCTTTATTGTACGAGGTTAAACTTGAGAATAATGAAAACCGGATGAAATTTAAGTTATTCCTTCACGAATTTTCGAACTTTTGATCGAACGCTCTTCATCAAGTTCCGGACATCATCTCATTTTTTGGACGCTTGAGCCTAATTTTTTTAACTCTTTTAAGCTGCCTTATTAGTCTTCTTGAAGACCCTCTTCACGATTGCCCAGTAACGTTCGATGGGTCGAAGCTGAGAGCAATTTGGTGGATTGATATTTTTCTCAACGAAATCTATACCCTTTTCCGCAAGCCAATTGAGAGTGGTTTTTGCATAGTGAGCCGACGCTAAATCCAGCCAAAACAGTGGAGGTGTACTATGCTTCTTATGTAAAGGCAAAAATCTCTTCTAGAGACACTCAGATCGATAGATTTCTGCATTTATAGTTCTGGTAGTGTAAAAAATGGTTGACTTCAAACCACAGGAACATATTGGTTTCCATACCAGTACCTTTCGACCGAATTTCTCCATTTGAATCGACCTGTCCGCATCGTTTACATCCTCCACAACGACGACAATAAAGTATTGTGGACCTGGAAGGGTATTTGAGTCCTCCTTTACAAAAGTCTCATAGTTCATCAAAACGCATGCATCCGGACACTGCAAAAGACGCGAATACAATTTCCGGGCCCTTGTTGCTGCTCGCTTCTTCTGTTCTATACTTTGTTGTGAGATTTTCTGCTTCTTGTAGGTCTTCAGGTGATTTCGCCTCTTGATACGCTGGATCATTCCGACACTCGTTCCTGCTTTTTTGGCCAAATCACGTATTGACATTGATTTGTTCTTCATGATTAGAGATACCACTTTCTGGTCCAGTTTCGGGTTTTCTGATTCTTCCTGATAGTTCATCCAAAGAATAGTGTTCCTCGAACTTATTAATGATGGTTTTAACACTGGCATGATGAATTCCAAACCGCTTCGCTAATTTTCGCATAGCAATATCCTTCTCACTTAGCCATGTGTCCAGAACCTTAATTTTTACTTCCTTTTCAATACGCGACATTTTGAAAACGCAGAATTTCAACCGCACAAACAAGTAAACAAACGAAAGCTGACAACCAAACGCACAGCATGCTGTGATCTGAGAATGAAAAATCATCACAAATACATGCGTACAACGCAAATGTATGTGGATAGCTTATTTTCGATACACTCCTTAATGTTTGTTCTATAGTTAGCGGAAAATATATCATCGATCCACGTGATCTACAGATAAGTATTCACATAAGTTTTTAACGTAATAAGATACGAGAGAAAAGGAATAATAAATAAAGGCGATATTTACACTCCTTTACCTCTCCATTTTAAAATGGCCGGGGAAGGGGGTGATAAGATTCAGGTCGATGACAAAGAGAAACGCAGCACTAGTAAAACGAGGTTAGATCCGTCGAAAAAGAAACAGATTCAGATATAGAGAATATCCGGAGGGAACTGCAGGACCTTATACGGTGTATATGAGAAAAATCTCGACTTCCATAAATGTACTGGTACTGATAGTCTCATCAGAACTATATAAGCATTTCAAATCGATTACAGAAATACGTAAAGTGAATTTGAACAAAATACGAATTTCCTCAACCAAAAGAGAGGAGACAAATGAAATAGTTAAACTACCACGATTCGAAAATGTTTTCCGAGTATATATACCTGCAGATATGGTCGAGATCGACGGGGTAATATACGACAGTGAAGTCACGCCAGAGGACATACTGAAATCAGGAGTAGGAAAATTTAAGAAGATAGGCCTTCCGCAAATACCCATTTTGGATTGCGAAAGACTTCTTATACAGGAAAACATCGAAAGTGAGGTTAGGTTGATGCCATCTAATGCACTACGGGTCACGTTTTCTGGAACAGCATTACTCGAGTATGTATGGTTAGCCACGCACTGATAAAAGTGAGGTTATATTCCCCTAAAGTAATGATGTGCAGTAGATGCCAATTACTAGGTCACACTGACAAATTCTATACAAACAAAATACGATGTAGCATATGTAGTGACAATCACGAAGCCCCAGATTGTACAAATACCAATCAAGTATGTCTCTTGTGCAAAAGAGCGCACGAGACAATGAGGGAATGTGTAATGTATATAGATAAACGCAAGAAAATCAGAGAAAGAGTCTTGAATCGCAGCAAAAACACATATGCGGATATGGTGAAAGCCATTGAAACATCGAACGTGTACTCCGAACTTAGTAATTTGGATAAAAAAGAGGACGAAATAAATGAGCCTCATTGTTCCTAGTAAAAATAAAAACAAGGACACAGCCATGTCTACCTTATGGGTTACTGCCCGTCATTTACGTCACAGTAAACTCCCAACTTCCCTATTACATAAATAAAGACTATCCCAGAAAGTATGGACGCACTTTGATTTCGCTGTAAATAATTCACAAGTGTCAGATATTTAAATTTTATTCGATATACTGATAATATTAGACTACAACAACACTTTCTTGCAAACTTTCTTGCGAACGTTCCTCATTAAAATCCGTACAGACTTCTTGGCGACAAATTTTGACACTTTTTTCCAATCTTCTTCGAACTGTTGAGTGGTTCCGGCAGCCGAGACATGTTTCCTAAGATGTGCCTTCGAATTGGTGGAAGTGGTGGGCAATTTGGTGGATTCATGTCTTTTGGGACGAAAGTGACATTTCTGGTAGTATACCATTCTACCGTTGATTTCGAGTAGTGGCAAGAAGCAAGATCTAACAAGACGACAACAGGATTTTTGTGGCTTCGAATCATGGGTAGAAGTCGTTTTCGTAAACATTCCTTGATGTATATTTCGCTGTTCATTGAAGCAGTGGTGATGAAGGGTTTCGAAATCTTACCGCAGCTACAAATTGCTTGCCAAACCATAGCTTTCTTACCAAATTTTTCGACTTCAATCGATGTCTCGGACTGGTTTAACACTTACCCTTCTCGCACCGTACAATATTGTGGTCCCGGCAAGGATTTGTAATCAAGTTTCCGGTAAGTTTCGTCGTCCATGATTATGCAGTTCAAATTTCCAGCAAGAATCGTATTGTACAGCTTTCGAACCCTCGGCCTGATCGATGCTTCTTGTTTCGGACTACGTTTTGGTTGTTTCTGCTTCTTATAGGATCGAAGATTCGAACGTTCTTTAGCACGAAGAACATTTGACTTCAAAGTGCCCACTTTTTTGACCACATCCCGAACTGAAACCTCCTTCTTTTGCTCGAACGCCTTCAGTATACGTTTATCCAACTGAGGGTTAGCAGGACCTTTTTTTCGGCCCGTTTTCGGTTTATCCTCAAAGGTGTTATCCTCACCGAACTTCCTGATTGCATTTCGCACGGCTTTTTCACTTGCTCCTTCCATTTTTGCTATCTTTCTCAGTGACAGTCCGCGTTCTGTGCACCATTTGTACACAATTTTTCGACGTTGTTCTGCTGAAAGTCCACGCATTTCGAAACAAATCAATGAAAACGAATAAACAACTGCACAAGTGGTTAGGGAAGAGTGTAAACAACAGGATGTAGCCATAAAAATTGACAGATTCTGAACCATTGCGAAATGGCAGCGGTTTTTGGTTGCGTCCATACTTTCTGGGACAGTCTTTATTCTGAGGACTGGGTAGAACGATTTGCAGCAAAAATTTGTCCCAACTATGTTCATAACCACCCACATCTGAACTTTTCGGAAAGTGAAGAGCAGGTTCCCAACGAGTTAGCCTGTCTGTATACTATAGAGGAACTTGAATTTGCCCTTACGTCAACAAAGAACACATCAGCGGGGTTGGACAATCTGAGATTCATCGTACTGACAAAATTGCCTCTGCAATTTAAACAGATGTTATTAGAAATGTTTCATGCTTTTATCATTGAAAATTTTTGCCCGGAAGAATGGAGGCAAATTAAAGTTGTGTGCATTGTAAAGTCTAATAAGGACCCTTCCTCAGAAAACTCCTACCGACCCATAACATACATCGTGTATTCGAAAGTTAATGGAAAAAATGATATTGAACCGATTAGAAATTTGGGCTGAGAGAGAAAAGATCATGGCCAAGAGACAGTATGGATTCAGGCAAGGGAGAGGCACACGAGACTGCCTTGCACTCTTAACCGCAGCAGCGGAACTTTCGCTAAATAAAAAAAAATGGCCACAGTGTCCATTGATATTGCCGGAGCATACGGCTCAGGGGCTGTTCTGTGACGATTTTTGACTCCTCATCCCCCCTTTGTCACAAATTGTCACAGAAGCAAAGACCCCCCACCCTCCTATGTCACATGTCACGAATTCAAAATAAATAAAATTCATCTCAATACATTCTCAATATGTATGACAAACCATACAAATATGAGGGAAAAATCGATTTATTACTGTCATTAGATTAAAAAGTATCCCGGTACTGATCTTCCGTCACACAATGGGTTGTGATTTTGAGCTAAAATGATTCTTGACTTATGTAAGCTCAATCATTGGATGATTCGATAAGCTTTGATGTTAGTGGAGGAAAATACCATATAATCAAGATAAGACATGACATGATCTACGTCTGAAATCGTTGATCTCCCGCCCTTTTTCAAATGGAGTACAATTGAATAAACTGCATCAGAATCAGATTAAAGAAATTCTTATGATATACTATTATCAATGCTAGAAAATCAAATTACTGAAAAAATTGTCAGTGCATAACTTAAGTTAAACCGTTTGAAGGCATCTTTTTCTTTTTTACTCATATTAGGCAAAATTTCTTAATTTCGCTAATTTACTCGCTCCTTCGTGCACTTTTGCTGATCACAATAGAAATAATTTCCTGCATCACTCATTTCCGAATTTACAAGAAGAAGCTTTTACATCAACAAATACACGTTTTCCTATAGAATGTAAACGATCATTGTGGAGATTTTTTCAGGAAATAGGGCAAAGCAGTAATATAATCAGGTATTTCAAAAATGCGCTCATTGTAAATATTGGACGTAACATTCCAACAACCCTTCCCCCTCCCCCTGTCACAAAAGGTCACGTTTTATGAAACACCCCCCTCCCCCTTGCGGCGTGACGTCTTTTATGGACAGCCCCTCAGTACTCATCAAAGAACTGTGTGTAAAAATGCAAAGATTCGGTATTCCGTCATGCCTAGTAGATTTTCTACTAAATCTGCTATAAAAAAAATGTATTTTGATTTGAATAACTCGGTAAAATCGATTCGTATCAGTTTTTTCGGGTTACCCCAAGGTTCAAGCCTTAGCCCTTTCCTGTTCAATCTGTACACCAGTGACGTGGAGAAGTCAGTAGCAAGTAAATGTGTGTTGACTCAATATGCCGATGACTTTGTGATCGAGATAACCGGCCAGGATAGAGAGCTAATGAGAACGAAACTACAATCCTCTTTGGATGGAATAGTACAATGGGGAGAAATAAACGGGTTTAAATTTCCGGCTACAAAAACAGAACTATTAGTATTTTCTAGAAAAAGGACAACCCCTAATATCAATTTGAAAATGTACGGCATGCAAATTAAAATGGTCTTTGGATATAAATATTTAGGTTTATGTTTTTTTTTATTCAATATTGCAATATAATTTTAGGCACACTGCTTAAGCTCTAAGATGCCTAGGTTATTTTCCAATCTTAATTAACGACTAACTTAAAACTAGAATAGTATCATTAGTTTGCCAAAATAGGTTCATAAATCTAATGCATCGGTTCATCATTATAGACCGGATTTTACATTTCGTCAACAAAAGCTATTTAAAATGACTAACCTTTATAATCGCCCATCGCGACAATATTTAAGAAACAAATCGTGGACGGATTATTTATTAATTTCCTACACAAATGAATATATTAGAATTTGCAGCAATTATCTACTAAAAGTAAATTTAGTAATTTATGTGCAGCCACGTGCTTTATTGTTGTTTTCGACCAACAACTCAGTAATTTAAATAAACTATTAGCAAAATCCATCAAATCGACAAAACAAAAACACTCACTGATACAGGCCCTCATTTAGCACGCAATCATTGCAAATAAACCCACAAACATCGGCAATATCTGCTCCATCTGTCGCTGGTTGGACGACCGACTGACCGAGGAAGAGCAAGAAAAGATGTCAAAGAAAGTCTTCTCGGTGATTAGCAGTTTCGATTGGTCGCAATCTTCAGCTGCTTTCACGCCCGTAAATTTTCATTTATCCTGGAAATGCCTCCGCTTAAAGAGACGAAATCCCGTCAATCCATCTATCTGTCTCTTCAACCGAACCATTCGAACGGATCACGACGTTGTTCGGTCATTCCAGAAGCGACGGCAAGCGGGTCCAAAACTAGAGCCGTTCGTTTCGATGCATCAAAAAAAAATGAAAACATCTGGTTCTTGGCGTGAAAAATTTCGATTTTCCGGGGGTTCCATTTCGGTTGGTGTTCGATTTTTGGCTATTAAAATTTTATTCATCGGAATTCAGGTATGGCTAATTTCGAGCATATGGCCATGTCTCGTTGTCCCGTGGACGATCTCTTCGTAGGACAAGCGGGGTAGGTGGATCCACGGCAAAGGACCTCCGAAGGATGGAATTCGACTCGCCTATCGGCTGTTCTTTCTGGTGGTATCGTTCCGTATACCGTTTTCTGATACGCTTAATTTGCCCGCACCGACCGAACCGACGCAGCCAATCCGGAGTCACCGGTCGTCTACGGACGGGAAACGTGCAGCGACGAACCCGGGCAACCTTCCGTGTTTTTCCTTTCGATCCAATGGCAGGAATGTGCGTGTGTGGGCTTCAGAGAACCGCTCCGAACTATGCATTTCGGGTGTGGTGGTGGCACAGGAGAAAAGAGGGGAACGTGTAATGCTAAACATAACAAAAGGCTTTTTGTGTTCTATTAGCCTGGCTCGGGATCTGCTAATTTTCTTAGCCAGCAGGCTGCCTTTGTTTCCGTAGCGCTGCCGTTGAAAAATTGTTCATTTGTTGTATGCATACAAATGTGGCACGAGGTTCATCAGCGTAGGTGATAGGCGTAGAGGTGTTACTATGCTAGTTATGCCAACCGGTTTTGCCATGTATTCCGATGTTTCCGTACCAGAACTGAAACGTTCGAAAATACTTAACGAAGGTTGAAATTATAGTTTGGAAAATTGAGTGATATATATTAGGCAATTTACGATAATTGTGGATGTTGGTAAAAAAAATAGATAATTACAAGCGTTCAATTATATGGTGGGATGCCATACTGTATATTTATTTTTGACGGGAGCATGATTGACTTTTTGAATGATGGGAAGCAGTCAACAGCTTGTATTTGTAACCAGAAGGGATGAACCTATCGAAAGTAAATCTTTCTACGCAAACAGCTGAATCAGGGGTGAAAAAGAGAAATTTTGTTGATTCACAGTGAATAAAAATAGTCAGCATAATCTTTTCATATCACATATTTATTGTAGATATTATAAAGAATTTTGAAACGAATGATTTTTGATAAGATAAATTTTAGTTTTTCTTAAAGTTTAAAAATGTCTTCATCGTTATCAGTATCACTGTCTGATTACCGGAATCAACATTTCAACAAAGTTAGCCCCGTTTTAATGCTACTCTGTGTTAATTAAACAGGTTTGAAGTTCAAATGGCTGTCACTTATGGTTCCAGTGATATAATGGTATAAGTGACGTAAACGTCAAAACTGATTACCGCTCAATTTTCTCGAATATGGATTATCCGATATTAATCATTTCATGTTTCGTGATGTATTTGAAATTTACTCAATGATACCGTCGTGGTGGAGTAATATCATCAATAAAAGCAGCTGATAATATTATCATACATGCATGAATAATGGGAGCGGGTCATTTCGCCGAAAGGGTCATTTTGCTGAAAGGGTTGTCTTTATTTTAAATCAATTCCAATTACGATTTTAAGACGATTTCAGGATTCGTCGAAATGACTCTTTCGGCAAAATGGCTTTCGTCGAAATGGCATTCGGCGAAATGGCCAATTCGGCGAAATGTCATTAAGCGAGATAACCCTTTCGTCGAAATGGCTTTCGGCGAAACGGCTTTTGGCGAAATGGCTTTCGGCGAAATGGCTTTCGGCGAAATGGCTTTCGGCGAAACGGCTTTCGGTGAAATGGCTTTCGGCGAATCCTGAATAATAATTATAATGATAAGAAAAACATGTCCAATCACAAAGCGCTTGAAACTTGAAGCTTCTGTGTATGATAGAAGTAACAGAAGTGCAGGATTTTGCCATGCCATTTCAAACGCACCAACGCACAGTGATGCCTCTCCATACAAAAGTTGGCAAAACCATAAATACGTCGATAAACGTTAGCTGGAGGATTATTTATTGATAATTAGAGGTCTCTGAATATTTTAAATGAATTAACTTGTGTATTTTTATTTGTTTCGTGATTGATTAGGAGCTTTCACTAATGTTTCAAATAATGATTAAACCTGTGAGAAAAAAAACCGCTTTACTAATAATAGTGGATTTTTATTATGTTAAAGTATCTTATTGAACTATGTAAAGTGAAAAATGGCGAAAAAATGACGCTGAGCAAAGATGCATAATGTTGTTTTCGTGGATCAAATTTGGGAATTTTTATATGGACTAAAAGAAAGTCCCGGACAATAGAAAAAGTGCATGGGGTGGGATCAACTGGGCGCTATTTATTATGAGCTATTCAAATTAGGTGATACCATCACTGGTGTCCATATACATATTCCACTTGCTGCGTTTGGACAGAGCTTTGTATGAAAAGCGGACGCAATATGAAGATTTTCATGGTATAGTATTTTTGCTTCACGACAATGCAAGACTCCCTGTTTTGAAAGTTGTAAAAGCTTTTAATTTGTAATCGCTACAATGAAAATTTCTGCCCCAGCCGCCATTTTTTATCAGACATTGTTCCATACGATTGCCATTTGCTCCAATCCATGGCGCATAACTTGTCAGGTCAGTTTCAAAAACTACGACACCACTAAAAATTGGATCGATTTATACGTTTGGAAAAGGAATTTTTGAAACGTGGTATCCGAGTCTTTGTAAAACGGTACTGCAATGATACTCTAACTAAAAAACATGAAACTTAGCAGAAAAAACGCTACTAATTTATTCCAACGCCTGATATATTATAAATAGATTTATATAACGACATTTATATAGGTGTTTTATGTTATGTATGTTATAAATGTTCTGAATTTATTAGCCGTTTATTTAAATGTTACTCGCACCGACTTCGTTTACAAAAGTTTAGCCCTTGCCTTTGTGATTTTTATTGTCGACCCCGCCAACAATTGAAAATAACCTTCAAAGTGCAGAGATGTGCAGGATCGCATAGTGATTTATGAAAAGTAGAGAAAAAATGCTATAAAATCAAATACTAATGAACAGTGGCAGCCCTTTCCTACCTATATAGAACTCTAATCGCAAAATATCATCATTCCGCCATATAATTTGTATGGAAGGATGAAAAGAAAATTTACAATACCCTATCTTTGACAGGATATGTAGAGATTATTTCTTATTCAAAAATTTTCATACTTTAACGCCGCGTCAAATGCTGCGCTCTTGTTACTTCCTAAAATCAAATTCATGTCAAATAGCGTTTTATTAAGTTTAACCTAATTAGTGTATGAACATCATCATCAGCATCAACCAGCAGCTGTAAGTAAAACAAAGTCTTTAGTCGCTATAATCACTATTTGGTGTGGTATATTTTTTAGTAGTTTGGCGTAGCGCAGGCCCGTGCGCAGGAATCATTCAAGGGGGGAGGGAGGTGTGTGTGTGTGTGAGGAGGGGGGGGGGGTTGGTTCAAAAGGTGGGGAAGGCGCTCATTGATATGCGTTATCTCTAGTTAAAAATTCCTGTAGAACCCCTCATCAATCGGCACTCATGTCTGATCTTGCTCATATGCGATTTTCTTCAACTATGCTCAGAGCTGATCGAAAATCAAAGTCCTGGCATTACATTCCTTTCGTGGAATTTAACCTTTCTGTTTCAACAGATTTCAACAGCAGCCGATTCATTGCATACAGAAGCATTGCATGGCTAGTGCTACGATCCTACTGACACTAAGTATCCTTCCAGGTCGAGGCTCGAACATGCGACAACTGGCTTGTGCATTGAACCTCCAACCCGGGCTATCGTCCAGTGATTTGATCTCACAGGAATCAGTGAAATAGTAGCTCAAAATCACTACCGATTATGTGTGACGAAAGATCGATGTGATTCAAAGATCACCGATCAACTGATCTTAAAAGGATTAGATCAGTAGTGATCTTTATTGGGAAAGATCACAAGCGATCATCTTTGCTAGTGATTATGATTTGGTGTTTTTTTTCTTGATTTATCCAGACCTGATTCAAGAATATCTTCGAAGTTAGCAGTTTCACTGATAGATTCTTAGCAGAACTTTCTATCAAATGAGCATAACAATCAAACTAATAATTTTTGAACAAATTCCAGATTTTGTTTATTCATTCGACATAGAAGGTAAATTGAAATGTATGTGTGACACCAGTTTTGAAGATTTATAACCTTTTTGTGTTCATTTATATGCCAGTTTTATTTTTGCCTTTCTCATATAAAAAGGTTATGCAATCACTGTGAAAACCGACTTTTGAACCGAGGCCCGGAGGGCCGAGTGTCATATACCATTCGACTCAGTTCGTCGAGTACGCAAAATGTCTGTGTTGTGTGTGTGTGTGTGTGTGTGTGTGTGTGTGTGTGTGTGTGTGTGTGTGTGTGTGTGTGTGTGTGTGTGTGTGTGTGTGTGTGTGTGTGTGTGTGTGTGTGCGCGCGTGCGTGTGTGTGTGTGTGTGTGTGTGGGTGTGTGTGTGTGTGTGTGTGTGTGTGTGTGTGTGTGTGGGTGTGTGGGTGTGTGTGGTGGGGGGGGGGTGTATGTGGGTGTGTATGTGCGTATGTGTGTATGTAACGTTTTTTTGCACTAACTTTTCTCGGAGATGGCTGAACCGATTTTCACAAACTTAGATTCAAATGAAAGGTCACATACAAAATTCCTAAATATTATTTGGATCCGACTTCCGGTTCGGGAGTTATGGGGTAAAATGTGCAAAAATAAGAAAATATGTGTTCTAACTTTTCTCATAGATGGCGCGACCGATTTTCACCGATTTAGATTCAAATGAAAGGTCCTGTGGTCCCATGCGTAATTCCTGAATTTCATGCGGATCCGACTTCCGGATCCGGAAATATAGGGTAAAGTGTGTTAAAAATTGTATACCATCACTTAAAATGGGGAAAAACTTTAAAAAAAATTCTAAATCGACCTCAAATCTTTTCCAATTGATAGTTTTTATCAGTAGACGGTCAAACAAACCGATTTCGGTTATTCTCTTGAGAATCAAAGAAAATTATTTTGAAGAATACTACAGTATTATATATGATAGTATGAATGATATGAGAAAGGCTTCATTACACCACTAGGTGGATTAAAACAGTTTTTTTTTGTGAAGTCTTTCTGATCCGAAGAGTTGAATAACCATGAGGTTAAAAGCCTCATAATTGTGGAAATGCAGAATCGGAAGTAGAATCTGAATAAAATTAAATTCATAATAACTTTGTTTTGAATCAGAAAAAAAGTCTGCGGCTCAAATGGAATTTTCATTTTAAAATTCTCGCGCTTGTCCAATCGGTAAACTTTTATTCTCTCAACGTTGGCAACACTTTTATACACATTCTGTCAAATTTTGACGCATATCGTACGATTAGTTTTTGTTTGGCGTCTATACAAAGAAGTCATCAGTTAAAATGTGTTCGGCTGATCCATAATAGATGCCCAACAACACAGCAATCTCTCTAATCGGTACAGAATGATTTTGCAACACGATTTGCTTCGCCAATTCAATGTTTTCTTCAGTAACAGATGTTGTTGGGCGGCCAGGGATCTCATCAAGCTTGTACGACCACCTTTGAAGCGTTTATACCACTCGTATGTCTGTGTTTTTCCTAGACACGATTCACCAAAGGCTTTTTCTAACATTTTCAGCGTTTCGGAACACTTAAATCCATTTGCAATACAAAATTTGATGCACGCACGTTGTTCTAAATTTTCATCCATTATAAAAATCGCCACACGAAATTTTTTTAACTTCTTTGTATAGACGCCAAACAAAAACTAATCGTACGATATGCGTCAAAATTTGACAGAATGTGTATAAAAGTGTTGCCAACGTTGAGAGAATAAAAGTTTGCCGATTGGACAAGCGCGGGAATTTTAAAATGAAAATTCCGGTTATTTTTGGTCATAAGGTATTCTAGTTAACATGAATGAAACATTAATTTCCAAAGCTTTTTATCAAAAAATCTCTGCGTGTTTTACTACTTGAAACATATCAGATTTCAAAAAGTGATTGAGCGTTATATGAACGTCTGCTAAGTTCAACTTATCGTTGAATCCCCCTTTAATTAGTTTTGAATACGACCATTAATGGTCATTCACCGGGTGATTAACGTGTAAAAAATTACTCCAACTCTCGATATTATCAAGTTTGAAAAGTTTAAAATAATTAAAATTATTACGTGATTATTTTCTCTTTATTCTAGATCATAATTTGAATTATGACCACACAAACAATTTTTAATAAATTTTAAGGTGGTGTTAAGCAAGATCGCATCAAGATTTTCAAGAAGTAGGTAAACAAGCTTTAGAATGATGGAATAGTTACAGATACTTTTACCCGCTTCTGAAAACCTAATTATTTCCAATATTGTGCCGTACGCCAAGGAAAGTAATTAAACAAATTTCAGAAAACACAACTGCCTAAAAATGTAGGGTTTAATATTCTTATAAAATTGCATAAATGTTATTAAACTTGACCACTCGTACCTCGCTTTTGGCTAAATGCGAGCGAACGAAGCGTTGTACATTCATTTCTGTTCATGATTGTCTTCTGAGAATGAGAACAAATTTGCCTCAGCGCAATAAAAAGAGCGCGTATGCATAAGGTCTGCTTCTACTCTGTGTAATATGCAGTTCCCGATTTTAAAAAAATAATCGTAATTTTAGTTTTGTTACTCAATTTTTCAATTCACGGTGTTCGGTTTTTTGATTCACAATCGAAAATCTTGATTCACAATTTCGTCCCCAAAATGGGGTTATTTCCACCTCTGAGCTGAATATCAACCGCTGTATATTTGCCGAGATAACGAGCCAATTGTTTTGATTACTTTAGTATATTTTAAATATCTAGCTAACATCAACCAACATTTACCCACTTCTTCCGCAGGCCAAGGTCGCGTCAACCAGCTCGGGGGCGTTTTCATCAATGGCCGCCCGCTGCCGAATCACATCCGGCTGAAAATCGTGGAAATGGCGGCCGCCGGCGTGCGGCCATGTGTGATCTCCCGCCAGCTGCGAGTTTCCCATGGTTGCGTGTCGAAGATACTGAACCGCTACCAGGAAACCGGTTCGATTCGTCCCGGCGTAATCGGTGGCTCGAAACCGAAGGTGGCCACACCGGAAGTGGAAACACGCATCGAAGAGATGAAGAAGATGAATCCGGGCATCTTCAGCTGGGAGATCCGGGAGAAGTTAATTAAGGTGAGTGCAGGAAAGTGTGTGAGTGCGTGTGGGTTTCTGGTTTTCGGGTAGTGATTGGATTTAATGCTGCCACGGGTGATACAAATGGGATGGGATTGTTTATAGGAGGAGGAGGTGAAATGAATTTCAATGCCATATCATTGTTGATGAGTGCATTCAGATAGGTAAATAATTTTCAGCATTCTTTTATACATACAAGAAGCTTTCAGGCTTCCAAGTGTCACATGTTACCGAACAGGAATTGTATCTTTAGACATTTATTTCAACTAAGCAATCTTAAAACTCGACTTACAATCTTAGGAAAACAGCTAATGTTGAAAAACCGCAAAAGCGCCTTTCTTCGCTAACCCTGAATCTCCGTGGAAAAACGTAATTTTAGTTAAAAAAAATGTACTAACACATGGACTGAAAGTCCCGGGCCTACCAAAAGAGAACACGATTTGGGGGACGGGTATAGTGTGATGGGTAAGTCCATGCCTTTCACGCAGCCCGCCTGGGTTCGATTCCCAACCCCGCACATAGGGTCAGAAAGTTTTTCTGATCCGAAGAGGCGAATGACCTTAAGGTTAAAACCTCTATAATCGAAAAAAAAAGAACACGATTTTTCGGTTCAAAATTAACTTTGTTCATCAACTTAATCTCCATCAAGAGCAACGCAATCATTCCAGCGCCGCTCTAACATTTCAATACGATTTATCTTTTGCCTCAGAATAGGCCACAGTTTTAGCGTTAACCTCTTCATTCGTGCGAAATTGCTTACCGACGAGCATTTTTTCAGGTCTACAAACAACCAGTAGTCGCTGGGATCCAAATCTGGCGATTGCGGTGGTTGTGGGAGTAATTCGAAGTTCAATTCATTAAGTTATGCCATTGGTTTGATTGACTTGTGACACGGTGCGTTGTCTTGGTGAAGCAAAATGTTTTCTGTGTCATATGCGGTCGTTTCTTTGCACTTTCAGCCTTCAAATGCTCCAATAACATTATATATTGTTGTGCTTTCGTGTGAGGTCCACTCAGATGACGATCGTTTTGATTCCGGAGTGAAGTGATGAATCCATGTTTCATCCATTGTCACATATCGACGAAAAAATTCCGGTTTGCTAGGTACATGGCCAAACACTGCTCAGAATCATCAACACGTTCTCCTGTTTTGTCAACTGTGAGAAAACGCGCCACCCACTTTGAACAGAGTTTTCTCATAGTCAATTTCTCATGCAATATAAGTCCAACACGTTCTTTTTTGATATCTTTACGATGTCAGATAAATTCACGCAACTTCACCTCTCGATACTTCAAAACGATTTTGTGGATTTTTCATGTTTTCTGGTGTTACCGCCTCATTTGGACGATTGGATTTTTCATGTTTTCTAGTGTTACCGCCTCATTTGGACGTCCACTGCGTTCTGCATCATCGGTGTCTCTACGACCACGTTTGAAGTCAGCAAACCAACATTTCATTGTTGTTTCTGATGGAGCAGAGTCTCCATAGCACTTTTCGAGCCATTCCTTTGCTTGTATGGTATTTTTCCCCATCATGAAGTAATGTAGAATTACACACGAATTTGTTTTGACCCATTGTTCTGAGAATAATAAAACTAGCGTCACTCTTAGCACAATAACTCACAAAATATTGAATGAAATATTTTGAAAGCTGTCTTTAAAATGATAGTATTAACTAACTAACAATAAAACTAGCGCCATATTTTGAAAGTATACCTTGTAAAAATATGTAATATATCTATTTCATTTTGAAAATGAAACACAAAAAAAGACTACTTCTAAAAAAAAAAGCATAATCGCCGAACATTGAACAAATTAGTTTTTAATATCATGAATTAATATTAATGTTCATATGTGGATTCAATTATTAGTTGCAACTGATTCCACATATGAACACACGCACTTATTTACATCGCTTAGTCTTGCACTGAAGAAAAATAGCTACTTTGATGAATCGCCGAATTTCGGATGTTTGAAAACAGTTTACTGATGGCGTTTTCGTTTTTAATTTGCACTACACCGGTGCAGTGCTACACTGAGTCATGAATAAACAAACAAAAATGACGAAAACATAAACAGTAACCATTGACTACAACAAACGATTCCATTGCACAGCACTACACCAAACTTTTAATGAGTGCTACACCAGTGCTTTCGGGGCAGAAAAAGTGTAGCACTGGTGTAGTGCAATTGGCAAAAACGAACGGTTTCAGTGCAGCTTTCGCTACACCGGTGTAGTGCAATTTAAACACGAAAACGACATGAGATTCGGGTAAGTTGCATTAATTTGTAAATATCGTTAATATGCTGATTTCGATGAAACGACCAATTGCTGGTAAACACGGTAATTTGCATAACCGAATATTTGTATAACATTTTCAATTGCCGAGAAATCGGAAATAATAAACCGAATATTTTGGAAAAAAAAACTATCGGCTATCTTAGCCAAAATTTCATGTCTAAATATCTCGAGAAAGGCTGCTCCTAGAAGAAAAGTCATTGTATGCAAATTTATTCCTTTTTTTATTCAATAACATATATGTTATTAAGGCACACTGCGTTAAGCTAAAAGATGCCGAGGGAATTTTTTAACTACTTAAAATTAGAGTAAATTAGTATCTTCAATTTCATGATCATATTTTCCAACTAGTCATCGGTAGAGGCTGGTCGGATGGAACTTGTATGCTGTATTGGTGACGTTAGTGCCTGGTGATGTTGGTACGCATCGATGGTGGTCGCATTCTTCGTGTGGATCCGCGGGAAACATCCCCGGGCAACGAGAATCCGGCGGGCCTGTTGATAGTCGACTGGGGCGGCCCTCCGTCGTGGTGAATTTGGCGGAAAAGATGGAGTGAAACAGAGAGAAATAAATGTTGTTGAAAAAAGGGGTAAGAAAGCGAAATTACTTAGGTTAGCGAAAAGTTCTAATTAGTTCACGTCGTGATAGTGAAGAGACGAAAGAAGGGGGAGCAAAAAAAATAGTGCCAGTACAAAGATCTTGTTAGTTCCGAAGAAGATGGTGAAAAATGTTAATTTAAATATCATCAGAGGATAGCAAAACACAGATCAGACTTGTAAGTTGATCATTTTTATGAACTGATACAAGAGTGACATATAGGGAAGGTCTCGATGGGCCAAAACGTCTCGTACTGGAACCTCGGATGATATATCTCGGACCCGAAGGAAGTCTATTAGCTGCGATCTGGCGCCACAATACTCGGTACATGCCCAGACAATATGTTCAATGTCGTGATAACTCTTATCGCAAGTGCAGAGACCTCTCTCCACGAGGCCGATACGCCGGAGGTGTGCATTCAAGATGTCGAGATATCACACGAATGAAATCCCGACCCACATTCATCCCTCTGAACCAAGGTTTCGTCGATACCTTGTGGATAATGGAATGTAACCATCGTCCCAGCTCCCTATTATTCCATGAAGTTTGCCAACTTTCGAGCGTCCTTCGACGAGATATACTGAAAAATTCGTTGAAGCTAATTAGTCTTTCATAAATTTAACCATCTAATGCGCCCGCTTTGGCCAATGAGTCGGCCTTTTCGTTGCCCGGAATGGAACAATGCGAAGGGACACAGACTAACGATATTGAATAAGACCGTTCAGATAAAGTTCGCAAGTGTTCCCGTATTTTCCCCAGGAAATATGGGGGATACTTTCCTGGCTTCATTACCCGGAGAGCTTCTATTGAGCTTAGACTGTCCGTGACAATGAAGTAATGGTCTTTGGGCAAGGTTTCAATGATCTCAAGGGTGTACTGAATAGCAGCTAATTCTGCGACGTAAACTGAAGCCGGATCACTGAGTTTGTAAGAAGCGGTGATGTTTTGATTGAAGATGCCGAAGCCCGTGTACCCGTTGAGATTTGATCCGTCAGTGTAGAACATCTTTTCACAGTCGACTGCTCTAAACTTATTGTAAAAAACATTAGGGGTCACTTGAGGGCGTATGTGATCCGGAATTCCACGGATTAATATTCTGAGCCATGTAATCAAAATACAAGGACATAAAACGGGTTTGAGAATTAAGCTCGACAAGCCTTTCGAAGTTTTCAATCACCATCGGATTCAAGATATCGCAATCGATGTGAGAGATCCCAGAATCGGTTTTTCAACGGTAAGACGCCCACCAGAACTTCGAAACTCATCGTATGAGTCGACTGCATGCAATCTAAGGCAATACGCAAACAACGATACTGAATTCTTTCTAGCTTGATAAAATGGATGCCGCGGATTGGAAGCAGAAACATCCGTATTCCATCACGGACAATATCGTTGTTTGGTACAGCCTGATCAGGTCTCCTAGGTGGGCACCCCACCATGATCCAGTTATTGTACGAAGAAAAATGATTCTCTGTTGGCATTTTTGTTTCAGATACCTAATATGACATCCCCAGGTGCCTTTAGAGTCAAACCAGACTACGAGATATTTAAATGTGAAGACCTGAGCTATGGTTTCACCCCTTAGTTGAAGCTGTAACAGTTCGGCTGAAAAGTACGTATCGTTTAATAGAAACACACATTTTTTTGCCAAAATTCGTTTTTATTATTCAACATAATTGCCATCAGAGACGATACAGCGATTATAGCGATCTTCCAACTTTTCGATACCATTTTTGTGGTACGATTTGTCCTTTGCCTCAAAATAGGCCTCAGTTTCAGCGATTACCTCTTCATTGCTTCTAAATTTTTTACCAGCGAGCATTATCTTGGGGTCTGAGAATAGGAAAAAGTAACTGGGGGCCAAATCTGGAGAATACGGTGGATGAGGGAGCAATTCAACAGCTTCAAACACTGCTCAGAATCATCAATTCGTTGTTGTTTTTGATCGATTGTGAGCTCACGCCTCACCCATTTTGCACAAAGCTTTCTCATATCCAAATATTCGTGAATAATATGTCCAACACGTTCCTTTGATATCTTTAGGGTGTCAGCTATCTCGATCAATTTCACTTTACGGTCATTGAAAATCATTTTGTGGATTTTTTTCACGTTTTTATCGATAACAGCCTCTTTTGGACGTCCACTGCGTTCATCGTCTTCGGTGCTCATATGACCAGTACGAAATTTTGCAAACCACTTACGAATTGTTGCTTCGCCCGGTGCAGAGTCTGGATAACACTCATCAAGCAATTTTTTGGTATCGGCGGCACTTTTTTTCATCAAAAAGTAGTGTTTCATCAACACACGAAATTCCTTTTTCTCCATTTTTTCCACAATAACAAAAGTAGCTTCACTCAAAATTCAATATCTCACAAACTAATAATCAGACAGCTGTCAAATTTATACACGTATCTTTTGAAGGTTGGTACTAACTGAAAATGGTATGGATTTAATTCTAGTGGCGCCCTCTCATAGAAACGATACGAACTTTTCAGCCGATCTGTTAGTTGTGCTGGTTCTCGCTTCCTTGAAAATACAACCAGCTCAGTTTTCTCCGTAGAGAAATCGATACCCATTTGAAGAGCCCATGTCGACAAGTTGTCGAGAGTATCTTGTAACGGTCCTTGGAGATCGGCAGCTTTAGGTCCTATAATAGACACAACATTGTCGTCGACAAGTTGCCTTAGCGTGCAAGGTGTGTTGATACATTCATTGATATCATTCACGTAAAAATTGTATAAAAGGGGGCTTAAACATGAGCCCTCAGGAGACCCATGTGACTGAATCGTATTGTCGACAAATCACCATGCGCGAAATACATGGCAATCGTTCGTTCCTTTACCCCTGCGGAAACCAAATTGTGTATCTGAAAGCAAATTATTAGTTTCGACCCAGTTGTCTAGACGGAAGAGAATCATTTTTTCGAACAACTTCCGGATACAGGAAAGCATAGCTATCGGCCGATACGAATTGTGATCGGAGGCTGGTTTCCCAGGTTTTAGAATGGCGATAACTCTCACTTGTCTCCAGCCGTGTGGAATAATATTACCCTCGAGGAACTTGTTGAATAAATTCAACAAGCGCCTTTTGGCAGAGTCAGGCAGATTTTTCAACAAGTTGAATTTAATTCTGTCTAGCCCCGGGGCTTTATTGTTACACGACAGGAGCGCAAGTGAGAGCTCTACCATCGAAAACGGTGTTTCGTTTGTATTCGATGTCGCGACGCGGGAGATCTTCTGTTTCGGAGCAGAATCGGGGCATACTTTTTTTGCGAAATCGAATATCCAGCTGTTAGAATATTCCTCGCTTTCGTTTGACTTGCTTTTTGCGAGCAGTGTTCCAAAGAGTGCTCATCGATGTTTCTTTTGTTAATCCGTCAACAAACCGTTGTCAGTAACCTAGTTTCTTTGCTTTAACTAAGTTCTTCATTTGCTTGTCTAGTGCTGCGTAATTCCGATAATTATCAGATGTTACATTTTTTCTGAACTTCTTGAATGCTAAAGATTTTTCCGCGTTCAGTGATGAGCACTCTTTGTCCCAGCACGGGTTGGGAGGACGGATGATAGTTTTCGTGTCGGGTACCCGTTTCGTCTGAGCTTAAATCGCAATATCGAGAATCAAACCAGCCAAAAACGTGTACTCTTCCTCCGGGGGAAGTTCTAGTGTTGTTTCTAGTTTCTCAGATATCAAGATTGCGTAGCATTTCCAATCAATATTTCGTGTGAGCTCATGCGAAACATTGATTGTCTTCAGTGGTCTCAATCCCCTGACGACTGAAATTACGATAGGTAGATGATCGCTACGGTGGGGATCAGGGAATTTATTCCTTTTAATCTGTAGAAATAAATTATACTGTCTAAATGACTAATTGTTTATCAGAAACTTAAAGTTTTACAAATATTGATAAATTAAAACAATGCAGCTGTTTATTTTTTCGTTATTTTTCAATTCACAATAACTAAATTGATCCCAAAATATGGGCTAAAAAATCAAGGTTTGAAATATATATATTTTTTTAAATATTAAAGATACGTTATTTTGTTGAATTTCAGTTTTTCGGTTAGTTTTCTAATTTTTGAAAAAGTATTAAACTGTTCTGTTACAGCGTAAATTTTTTTTGAGAGTGTCCTGTCGATTTCCTACAACTTCTTCTGGGGTACCATTTTTGAACAATTAACAGTTCCCACGAGTTACCACGATGTGAAAAAGGTGTATGCAAAAATACATACGCTCTTTTTAGTTTCAGTCTTGAGTCGAATTAGTGCCTGCATCCGAACGAAATAAATGTTTTGTTATACTGAAAACGTATGTTGTCTAATACAATCGATAAACTCCTTTTCGTTTAGTTGTATGTGCCATAAAATGAAATTACGACCAAAATTATGTAGAGATTCAGACCTGTTAAAACGCTTGATTATTGATGACTTGGAAACTAACCTCTCACACAATTTTATTCAGTTTTTCGATGAAGTCTAACGAGAGCTGTATTCGGCACAGTGTAATACAAATGCGGTAGCCGAAACCCTTTTTGCCTTTCTCATATAGAAAGGTTATGCAATCACTGTGAAAACCGACTTTTGAACCGAGGCCCGGAGGGCCGAGTGACATATACCATTCGACTCAGTTCGTCGAGTACGCAAAATGTCTGTGTGTGTGTATGTGTGTGTGTGTGTGTATGTGTGTGTGTATGTGTGTGTGTGTATGTGCGTATGTGTGTATGTAACGATTTTTTGCACTAACTTTTCTCGGAGATGGCTGAACCGATTTTCACAAACTTAGATTCAAATGAAAGGTCTTATGGTCCCATAAAAAATTCCTGAATATTATTTGAATCCGACTTCCGGTTCGGGAGTTATGGGGTAAAATGTGCAAAAAATTGTGAAAATAAGTGCACTAACTTTTCTCAGAGATGGATGAACCGATTTTCACAAACTTGGGTTCAAATGAAAGGTCTTGTAGTCCCATACAAAATTCCTGAATATTGTTTGGATCCGACTTCCGGTTCCGGAGTTAAGGGGTAAAATGTGCAAAAAAATGATAATATGTTTTCTAGCTTTTCTCATAGATGGCGCGACCGATTTTCATAAACTTAGGTTCAAATGAAAGGTCCTGTGTGTTCCTGAATTTCATCTGGATCCGACTTCCGGATCCGAAAATATAGGGTAAAGTGTGTTAAAAATTGTATACCATCATTGAAAAGGACGAAAAACCGTAAAAAGTTTTCTAAATCGCCCTCAAATCTTCTCCACTTAATAGTTTTTTATCAGCAGACGGTCAAACAAACCGATTTCGGTTATTGTTCTTAGGAATCGAAGAAAATTATTTTGAAGAATATAACAGTATTATATATGATAGTATGATTGATATGAGAAAGGCATCATTACACCACTAGGTGGATTAAAACAGGTTTTTTTTTTGCTGGTGCTTTTCAACTTTTGATCCATAACCGGTCAACTGAACAAAAGGTTCGTGGCGGCAACATCAGATCGTTTCGGTAGCGCAGAAAATTAAACCGGTCCAAACAATAAATAAAGTGCCGAATCAAAAACAAAAATAAATAAAAAATGCTTTTGGCGCTAGTTGATAAAAATAGCGCGTTGGATTCCGATTTGAAAACAAAGCATCATTCAAGATTAATAGGACGGAATCGTCATCGATTATTGTCGTTTTTCAAAAAAAAAAACGCTAGTGTAGAGCCGCAGTTAAAAGTGGTTTCATTCATCGTGATTTCTCGCAATAATGGCAGTTCGACAGGCGGCTTAGCCATGATTTTCCCCATTCGATATCAACCGGTGAAATGGTTCCCACTTCACAACCCCGTAGACAGTCGGTTCAGCTTGAGCAGACCGGTTTTGATTCACAAAATGTTACCCCCGGTAACTGCTAGACGTAATCCGGAGGTACGTGCGCTTTGCCTGTTGGTAGGCTGCCGGATATTTGATCGAAAGTGAGAATAATGAGGGAAATTTCGCTTGTACGTAGAATGCATTGTTGCTTCTTCTTTTTTTTTGTTAGTGGAAACCGGGCACTAGGAAAGTGGAAAGTGTGGAAGCAAAGACGATTACCGGGCAGCCATTGAATCGGTCCCGTAGCCATAGTAAGAATAAATTTTATGTAATTACGTCAGAATGACTATCAGCATTTCTGCATGGCTCGGTTCGGTTATGTTCTGTATCAACATGACCGGCTTGGCACCGATGCTGATGCATGATTTTTTTTTTTATTCGGTTGTCGGCTAAATTATTTTTCTGATACTCCCACCGCTGTTACTGCTGGATGCTAGGGCAGTTTGTAATTGAAAGAGTCGCACAATGACGAGGAAATTCATGGTTGCATTAACAAAAACTTCACTGATTTTAAAATAAATTACGAAAGGCTAGAGTTTTTTTTCAACGATATTTTGAAATAATCATATTCACTGTGAGCTATAGCTAAAGAGTAGAAACTTGTTGCACCCTACTCTGGAGAACATTTTTAGCCAAGACCGAATATTACTCGCACGGAAAAAAACCCGTTACTGCTGTCATGATTAGAAAATCATGAAACCAATCATTTTAACTTCTCATGAAACCATGAGTAATAAGTCTTTTTCCATGAAAATAATCATGGTTCGAAAATGCGTTACTTGAGGAATGTATTTCTTTCAAAGCTCGTAACTGAAATTTTCTACCCGGATATCACTTTGAACCCTCTGCCTCAAATGATGTGATAGATTGCTTAATAGATTAATGGCAAAGCAAAAAGCAGACATTGAAAAGTTGAAAACTTTTATTTGATTCTAAAGCATGTCCATTATTTAATCGTGTTATTTTATCCACCGGCTGATAGGAAATTAAACATAACATAACAATAAAGATAATGAACCGAAAATTGACATCACAAGAAACTAAGCACGGTTACGCTTTTCATTTGACAAACATCAATGTTACATTTTGTTTGAATGTATTCTTATATATTTTATATGACCGTTGTAGCTAGAATAATATTCCAAGAGCTAGCGTAAATCAAAAAAGTAAATTCTGCAGTGACTTTGGAACACCATCCAATGAAAATCAGATTTTTTTTGTTCAATCAATTCGATTAATTTGTTACATAGATAGAACAAGGCAAACTGTATTGATTAACCGAAATATTTTGAATAAGACGATTTTGCAAACGATTAAAAAAAAAGGAAAAATCATTTCGCAGTATTTCCAAAAATTCGACGCAGAGTTTGTTTTTATGAGGTTTTAATAACACGTCTTTTTCACGCAGTTCGTTTAAGTGTTTCTGAAACACAAAATCAAAACTGAAACAATGAACGCAAGTAAACACGATATTTTATGCGTCGTCGTTTTTCAAAAACATATTTTAATTATAAATGATTAAGATTAAAAGAAATTCGTCGTGCCTTTCACTGTTTTGCTACTCAAACGTATATCATTTGAGACATTAGTAAAAATCGCATACGTTCATCATACCATTCCATTTGATTCATAATTGAAATCTTCTTATTTTGAAACATAACGCCTGAATTTATGTTGCAAAGATTACCATCGTAGCAGAAACATGCCTGAAGCTATACCCATCAACGTCAAGTGCGTTACGTTTAAATTTCAGCGAAACCAGTCCGAATAGATCATGATTCGAGAAATTTTAATCATGATGTATTATCATAACATGAAAACAGGGCCACCGAGAGGAGGGGGGGCTTTAGCTCATTTGCTCACTAAACGAAGGGGGCGTTTTTTGTGTAAAACACATCTTTTTTGCCTTTCTCTATAGAAAGGTATTAGAATTGCTGGAAAAACCGACTTTCGAACGGAGCCTCGGAGACCCATAGTGTTATATACCATTCGACTCAGTTCGACGAGATCGGAAAATGTCTGTGTGTGTGTGTGCACTTTTCGAAGATATTTTAACGCGCTCAATTTTCTCAGAGATGGCTGAACCGATTTTAACAAACTTGGGCTCGTTTGAAAGCTACTGTCGGGCTATTGATCAAGTTCGAAGACCAAATGGTTGTGACTTTTGGTTCCACATATATGATGGTATAAGTGACGTAACCGACAAAACACATTGATTTTTACTGCTCTTATATATAAGGGTGCCAAAATTTTGGGATCATTTCTATTTTCGTTAAGCTCTAGTGCTCAAAAGTCTAAGCACCTCGAAAAGAGCCTTCATGCAAAATTTGAGCTAAATCGGACATACGTAAGGGGTGCTGCCCGGTGGTAAAAGTTAGACAATTTTCGATCTTGAAAAAGCACCATAGGGGGCATGAAGTTTCCAAAATCGAAATTTTTTTTTGATGCCGAAACTCTTAAAACTGCATGAAACATCGAAATTTAGTGTCATCTCAAAAAAAAAGTCCCAAAAAGTCGACTTTTTCAAAAAAAATTTTTTTCGAGATGACACTAAATCTCGACGTTTCATGCAATTCTAAGCCTTTTGGCATCAAAAATTTTTTTTCGATTTCGAAAATTTCATGTACTCCCCCCTATGATGATTTTTCAAGACCTAAGAAAATTCCACTAAGTGGACTAAGAAGGCTTTTCTTAGATTAGCATCACTGTTCTCATACAAATAGGCAACGCAAATGTCAAGCACTAGTTTGGAGAAATTATGCTGACTGTGTGACATAAACACTGAAGCATGCTTTTGTGAACTACTCGAATCAATGTGAATCAATTGGTGTCAAAATTAGTATCCAAAATTATTTAACAAAAGTATTGAACATATTCTCATGAGACTGTTATGAAAGAAGAGAAAGGCATTATCACACCACTAGGTGGATTAAGAAGGGTTTTTTTAAATAACTATTTATTGGAATATGAGTTAAAATTAAATTATTAAGATTTAAATTGGGTGTTCAGCCACAAGTGGTGACTTTTCAGCCCTATTATATATATGATTTGGTTGATACCATGAGGACATCATATGCTTCCGAAATTCTGAGATTTTTGTGTAGGGAAAATTCTAAACCTACTTGTGTTGTGTAATGGGGAAAAGGAACTTATATACTAACTTACTAACTAATACAGAGAGCGAATCGATTCAATTGAAGATTGCAACGATTTTTGTCGGATTTTGCTTATAATAATATGTGACATTACATCTAATGGTTCTATATTTGTGAGTCTGTGTAACTCATTTGTACTAAACCAGGGAGGACGCTTCAAAATCATTTTCAGAATTTTATTCTGAATCCTTTGAAGCGTTTTCTTCCTGGTGGAACAACAACTTGACCAAATTGGTACTGCATAAAGCATGGCTGGTCTGAAAATTTGTTTATAAATTAATAATTTGTTTTTTAGACAGAGCTTAGAATTTCTGTTTATAAGAGGATATAAACATTTGATATATTTATTACACTTTGCCTGGATTCCTTCAATGTGATCCTTGAAAGTGAGTTTTTTGGCATACGTTAAACCTAAGTATTTAGCTTGATCAGACCATGCCAATTCCAAGCCATTCAATTTGAGAATGTGATTATTTTTTTGGTTTGAGAAAAGAAGCTCTTGGCTTATGAGGAAGGATAATTAATTGCGTTTTTGTTGCATTTGGGTTAATTTTCCATTTTGACAGATAATCACTGAAAATATTTAAACTTCTTTGTAGGCGACTGCAGATCACTCTTAGATTTCTACCTGTGGCTAACAGACTTGTGTCGTCACAGAATAGCGATTTCTGACAACCAACGGGTAGATTTGGAAGATCGGAAGTGAAAATATTATACAAGCTCGAACCCTGCGGAACACCGGATCGTACGGGTAGCAATTCAGATTTAAAATTCTGATAGCTAACCTGAAATAGAACACATCTTTATTTTCGATATAAGGGTGCAAATCAGAATCTCAAGGAAAAATACACGTAGCAATGTGGTCAGGTTTTAAACACTTACTGCTCAGTCTATTTTGTATCAATTATTAATATTATTTCATCATTTGATTGGAAATATTTCTATGTTCCGATTTGAATGTATCAAGTCATATTTTCAATTATATATGATTGAAATTTTGATTAGAAGCGAGCAGTGTCCTATTTTGTCTGCTAAAAATCTCCGGTATCTCGGATTTTCCTGCCATAGTCGACGGTTTTGAGATATATCAAAGAGAAAGCATAGCTCTGATTGGTCAATCGATGCAAAAGCGAAGCTGTTGGAAGCACACGAATCTATAAATAGAACTGAAATTATAGCTAACGTTTCATTCCGTGTTTTGTTTTCAACGCTACTAATCACAGAATCACAGAAGAAGAATTGAAAAAATCCATCAAAAGGAAAAAAAATATGAAAGCTCCGGGTGCTGACTCTATTTTCAACATAGAGCTCAAACACCTTAGCGTTAGATTTTTCCAACATCTTGCATCTATTTTCAATCAATGTTTGGTCATTAGCTACTTTCCCTCTAGTTGGAAAGTGGCCAAAGTGATCCCAATAAAAAAGCGTGTCCGAAAAGCTATCGTCCGATCAGTCTCTTATCTTCACTGTCCAAAATGTTCGAAAAAACAATCCTGTCCCGTTTGTTAGATTTTGCAGACACCAATAACACTTTTCCGGAAGAACAATTTGGGTTTAGAAGAGGCCGTTTTACTATTTACCAGTTGGTCAGAGTCAATAACACTCTCTCAAGAAATAAAGCTGTTTCGAAAACATCTGGCATAATTTTGTTAGACGTTGAAAAAGCATTTGACAATGTCTGGAACGATGGACATGCATCATCTCAATTTCCCAATCCATCTAGTCAAAATAGTAAAAAAACTATCTGTCAATTAGAAGTTTCGATGTCTTTGTTAACAACTTATCATCGGATAAATGTCATGTTCCCGCTGGTGTTCCTCAAGGTAGTATCCTTGGCCCATTATTGTCGTGAATACGACTTACTTTACTATGGGGTGCCTTTTCAAAATTTACCCTCTGAGAGAGTGATAAGTTTTCGATCGTGAATATATCTTGTTGTATCTAACGAATCAACATAATTTTTGCTACACGCCATCGGAAATATGATCACAATTTTATAATAAAATTATCAGTTGTGGGACATAATCTCAAATAATTCAAAATTAAACTTTTCTGAAATGTTTGGTATAAACGAGTATCAAAGAGGATAATCCATAAGACGCGTTTGCCTTGCTCGTATTTCTAAAGCTCATAGCTCAGTGATCTGTGAAAGGATTTATATAATCTAACTACCAATAGAATCTAAATTTTTCAACTTAAACGTGTATAGCAAAAGCATTGAAGTATTTCAAAAGTACACTATTGAAAAACCTGTCTCATTTGACCCATGTCAACACCAGCCAATCAGAACGCGTTCTGAGGAAGAGAACAAAATATCTGCTGCTGTACAACAAATCGTTCGAGAAAAATGTTCCGAAAAGTGGTAAATATCGTAGTGAGTTCCTTAATTTGGTCGTTCTGGAAGGCAGGAATGAATACCGTACAGCATCCTGATAGTTTCTTTCAATAAATTATGCAAATCCGAAATGAAATAATCGAAATTAAAGTTCTATATGCTGCTATTTTTATAGCCGTTAGGACCGCCCATTAGTGAAAAAGCTACAGACGAAATCACGTAAAAAGAAACCTCTTAACAAAAATTGGATCAGTTTGGATTCTATCGCCACTGCGAGCAGATGTATTTTGTGTCGTTTTCAAAGCTAGTTTCGCTTCCGACAAGAGCGATTACGTCACAGCTGCCAGTCATTTGCATTGATGAAAAAACAACGGTGGAGAGCATTACACAAAATCAGCCGTTCTAATGGCTCAAAAGTTTTCTAAAGAACTATTACTATTTGTTGTTCGCTAATCAAAGGAACAGCTTGGTTAGATTTGTGCACTTTTCGCTTTGTGAAATTCACAGTAATCGAGATCAAAAATGTTCCAGAGTTTAATGTCGTAGATAATTACGCAATTTGACCATTCTGAATGCTAGAAACAAATCCCTATAGCATATTGATAGTTTCGTTCAATATATTAGGCCTATCGTATTATTGATCAACTCAGCGAATTAATGTTTTCTTTATTGAAAGATTATAATCGGTTGTAAACGCTACACCTACACCAACCATATCAGTATCGCACCCACGTACAACAGTTCAGCCTGGAATTAGATGACAAATCATAAAAGGTTCTTTTCAGAGCCACCATTATTTTATTATAAAGAACTATACTGGTTATTTCATAATATTTGTGTTTCAGAATGTTAAATGTAACTAATCTGTACTTTAGTTTAGGTGCATCGTTTCAAATTCTACATACAATTTCATACAATTGGTCAACTAATTGATATTCGGAAGTGTTAAGGATGCGTTGTTTTCGTATTCACGACATCCAGTTATATCTCTGACATTACCCACCAACCTTTTATTCAATATTTTCACGTCAGATATTCCGGCACTTCCGGGTGATGGCGTACTCTCACTGTTTGCCGATGACACCTCCGTCATCTACAAAGACCGCGTAATTCGTTCATTAGTAAACAAAATGCAGAGAGGATTGGTTGTACTGGTTGATTATTTCAGCAGTTGGAAAATATGCATCAATGGAACTAAAACTCAAGCTGTCATATTTACCCACTCTAAATCTCCCCGACTTTTCCCACCTGAGAATAACAAAATAAAAAAAATGGCTCTGAAATAGATTGTTTGAATGAGGCAGTTTATCTAGGACTGACCATGGATAGCAAGTTTCTCTTTAGGTCACATGTGGACAAAAAGCTCCAAGTCGTTCGAAACAAATTTTTAAAAATGATTCTGAATCTACCTCCATGGACTAGAACTTCTTATGTACATATAATTGCTGAACAAGAAACAATCGAGCAGAAATTTGAAAACACACACAATAAATTCAAAACTAAATGTTCAATTTCAGAACATGCCATTATTATAGCGCTTTACAGCTAGAGTTAGGTTAGGTTAGTGTTGGTTAAGTAGATAAAAATATACAATTTCAAGGATATAAATCCAAACATGAAATTAACAATTTAGGGCTAAAACAATAAGAAATAAAAAATTACAACATAGACTGAGCAGATAATACCATAGATGTAAGGTTATAAACTGTATCACTAAAATATTGTAGCCACTGTATATCAATGTTGACAAAAAATGATTAAAAAATAAAATATTTAATGTAAAAAAAAACTAACGTTTCAGTCCTACGCGTAGCTTGCTAAAGGAAGGTTGTTGCTAGACAGCAAGACAAAAAGTGCCATAAAATGATTTGAAGCTTTAATTTGTATGCTCTGATCTCTGATCTGATTGATATGTGTCATGCGAGTTCGGATGAAATTCCATGCCATGTCGTTTTCGCCAGAGAAATTTGCAACTACCTCACTATCACTACTACCTCGATTGATAATGAGAAAAAGTTTATCGCTTCAACCGAAAACGCAGAATGGTAGAGAAACTTAACGCTATAAAAATAACTGCTTGCATACAAAACTTGAACACAAGCTTGGCGAAGAGAAGCTTAAATATCGAAATCCGTATCGCAAGTATTACAAAGATATAATTGATTACATTTGGGATATTGGTGTAATTTCGTCGGCTATAAACAATTACAAATCCAGACAAACGATGTTCGGTGTGGGTTCCTAATCTAGATCAATCTAAGCAGACTCTCGTGTAATTGCGGATTCAAAAGTGTGACAATTGATTGAACTTTTTGAAGTAGATCATTAGAAATTTTGGTTGCCTTGTTCCACATCAATGGCTCGAGCAACCCCATGGGGCTGGTCCTTGTAGTTTTTCACCCGAAAAAAATCAAATAACACGATGTTTCATTTATGTCGTTTTCGCTTGATGCCAAACCTAACCCAGTTTCCACTGCAACTGCTGTCAAACCGTTTGTTTGAAGCCAGTTTTGAACCTAGTTTCAACGTTGTTGAACTGAAAAACGAGTCAGTTTCGAATCTGGTTTTTATATCAGGTTTGCTCAAACCCCCGTTGCTAAGTGCGAAATCAACACAGTTTCATGAAAAGTGTTTGTTTGATGTAACTACCCTGGGTCAGCTTCAGTTTTCTCAAGCGAAAACGACATTAATTTACGTACCCCCGGATCTGCACGTGAATTAAGGCCATCGTCCAAGTACCATGCGCGCGGGTGGTTTTAGGAAATTTTCGATGGAAATTTTGAAAACTTTGCCAAAATCAAAAACATACAGACCTTTGAAATACATTTATCTATCTACAGGGTGAAAATGGCTGGAAAATTTCATTCCATCGAATTATTTTTTCAAGTAATTGTGAAAAATTACAAAAAAGCTCATTTTTTCAGCGCTATTTTTGATAAGACTCGTAAAATCCTCCGAATTTTCCTGTCATTTTCACCCTGTAGATAGATAAAAGTATTTCAACGGTCTGTATGTTTTTGGTTTTGTCAAATTTTTCGAAATTTCCATCGAAAATTTCCTAAAACCACCCGCGCGCATGGTACTTGGACGATGGCCTTTTAAGGTGTATAAAGTCCACACTGTATCCTTTGATTTACAGAAATGCTTAGCAACGCCTTATTTACGAAATGGACTTACCTTTTATAAACGACAGTTGAATACATACAACCTCACCGTTTATGAAACCTATGGTGGTAAAATTACAGGCATCTGCTGTATGTGGGATAAGTCTAAAAGCAAACGAGGAGGAGCTAAAGGAATCGGTTCATGTATATCAATTGATTTGACAGAATTTATAGAGAAAAACCGCAACGTTAGGGCGACAAAATTTATACTCTGATCGCTGTGGAGTACAAACTTTGAACTTTATTATATGCATGCTACTAAGCTACATCACTGAACAAATTTTTAGAAATCAGCGTTACATACAAATTTATGATAAGTGACCAAAGCCACATGAAGGTCAACACAATTCATGGAGCAATCGAAAAGTAAAAAAACCCTTCTTAATCCACCTAGTGGTGTGATAATGCCTTTCTCTTCTTTCATAACAGTCTCATGAAAATGTATTCCATAATTTTATTAAATAATTTCGGATACTAATTTCGAAACTAATTGATTCAGATTGATTCGAGTATTTCACAAAAGCATGCTTCAGTGTTTATGTCACACAGTCAGCATAATTTCTCCAAACTAGTGCTTGACATTTGCGTTGCCTATTTGTAATCAGTGATGCTAATCTAAAAAAAGCCTTCTTAGTCCACTTAGTGGAATTTTCATATATCTTGAAAAAGTACATGAAATTTTCGAAATCGAAAAAAAATTTTTGATGCCAAAAGGCTTAGAATTGCATGAAACGTCGAGATTTAGTGTCATCTCGAAAAAAATTTTTTTTGAAAAAGTCGACTTTTTGGGACTTAGAAAAAATATGAAAATTTTTCTAAGTCCCAGAAAGTTGATATTTCCAAAAAAAATTTTTTTTTAGATGACACTAAATTTCGATGTTTCATGCAGTTTTAAGAGTTTCGGCATCAAAAAAAATTTTCGATTTTGTAAATTTCATGTACTCCCCCTTATGGTGCTTTTTCAAGATCGAAAATTGTCAAACCTTTACCACCGGGCAGCACCCCTTAAGCATGTCTGATTTAGGTCAAATTTTGCATGAAGGCTTTTTTCGAGGTGCTTAAACTTTTGAGCACTAGAACTTAACGAAAATAGAGGTGATCCCAAAATTTTGGCACCCTTATATATATAAGAGCGGTAAAAATCACCGTGTTTGGTCGGTTACGTCACTTATGCCATCATATATCTGGAACCAAAAGTCACAACCATTTGATCTTCAAACTTGATCAATGGCCCGATAGTAGCTTTCAAACGAGCCCAAGTTTGTTAAAATCGGATCAACCATCTCTGAGAAAATTGAGCGCGTTCAAATACAACGCTTTTTGTCGGTTACGTCACTTATACAATCATATCTCCGGAACCAAAAGTCACAGCCATTTGATCTTCGAACTTGATCAATGGTACGGCAGTAGCTTTCAAACGAGTCCAAGCTTGTTAAAATCGGTTCAGCCATCTCTGAGAAAATTGAGCGCGTTCAAATATCTTCGAAAAGTGCACACACACACACACACACACACACACACACACACACACACACACACACACACACACACACACACATACACACACACAGACATTTTCCGATCTCGACGAACTGAGTCGAATGGTATATAACACTATGGGTCTCTGAGGCTCCGTTCGAAAGTCGGTTTTTTCAGCAATTCTAATACCTTTCTATAGAGAAAGGCAAAAAACCTATTTTAATCCACCTAGTGGTGTAATGATGTCTTTCTCATATCAATCATACTATCTATCTATCGATCTATATATATATATATATATATATATATATATATATATATATATATATATATATATATATATATATATATATATATATATATATATATATATATATATATATATATATATATATATATATATATATATATATATATATATATATATATATATATATATATATATATATATATATATATATATATATATATATATATATATATATATATATATATATATATATATATATATATATATATATAAATGCAATGATCATTCTTTGTAATCGCATCACGTAAGAACGCATGTACGGATTTACATGATTCTTTTTTTGTTTGATCAGTTTTTACCACCACCGGGTTCGTACATCAAAAAAATTAGAAAAACTTGCCGGAAAAGTGGGAAAAATCAATAAAATTATTTTGAATGGACAATGGAATTTTCTGTTGAAAAAGTCGTCTATGCTTGCTAGATCATCGATAGGTGTTTTTGGCGCATAACGAGTTGCACAAGTGTTTGGCCGTCGAAGAAAGGAATACTAGATCGTTGAAAGAATCTTTTGGCGCGCAACGAGATGTTTTGTGGAGATTTTTTATGCATACGTGATTAATTGGGTATCAAAATTATTGCTAGGTAAATAAATTAATGACAGATTGCATATGACTGTATGACCGCTGCAGGTAGAAGAAAAATTCTGATATCCAGTTAAAGAATTGTATATAATGAAATCAGATGAATCAGAAATCAGAAAATTTTTGAATGATGCAATGAAAATACTGTGCTTTAGAAGCGCTAAGGTCAAACTAAGAGATCTTCCTTGCATTTTATTTTCGAATGTTTTAGATTACACTAAGCGCACATAACAAGTTGCAATTAGATCGATTTTCAAGGTGATTACCATAATGGATTGAGACTGCCATTTTCTGTTTCATATTCTGTGAAGAATGTACAAATTTGTGAGATAAATATCAAATTAAAATTTAAGCGTCGTCTCTCCAAGCAACCAAAAGTTCCACAGTACCTGAAAAATATCGACTTCATTAGAGCTTTAATGAACGCGTGGTACTTTTTAGCAACTAGAACGTACAGAAAATATTCCTAGAAAACTTTCTCGCTGCTTTAAAGCTGTACAAGGAACTTCTGCAATATTTGTTCTGTTGCGTCGGGTGAACATTCAAGTTTGAGTAATTCATTAAAAACGGACTGTTGGGAATGTTTTGTATGCTACTTGAACCAAATACTTTTTTACGAACGTTTGGTTACTTGGGCTAAAAACAAATTGTAAATATATCTTACTCTACCGAATGAACAATTCTAGAAAAGAAACTCTGCAACATTGTGTTAAGTTTATCAATCCAACATTATGGTCAAAACGCATGTATCCGGACAGAGTCACATCTGGAACGGAAAACGTGGGACCTTATATCCAATCCGTCGAAGCCGTGAGAGAAGGATCTCTGTTCAGTTAATTGACTCAAAGGATGAGATGACAACCTGTGCATTTGCTCAATTTTAATATAAGTATTTCACATTTTCACATTATATTTTGTGATACTCCTTTTCTGAGCTAAAGCGAGTGTGTCGCATCCCGTAATTGTAGGTTGGGTAATCAGAAAAACAATGGAGACATACGTGAAGCACTTAGTCGTTTGACAATTCTGTTGTCCGAAAACATCAATTCGAATAGAAAAATTTTGGGCGAGACGAAGCTCGATGGGTTAGCTAGTCATATATAATACTGTGGTATTCTTCAAAATAATTTTCTTAGATTCTTAAAAGAATAACCGAAATCGATTTGTTTGACCGTCTACTGATAAAAACTATCAATTGGAAAAGATTTGAGGTCGATTTAGAATTTTTTTTTAGGTTTTTCCCCAGTTTTAGTGATGTACATGATATTCAGGAATTACATATGGGACCACAGGACCTTTCATTTGAACCTAATTTTGTGAAAATCGGTCGCGCCATCTATGAGAAAATTGAGAACACATATTTTAATTTTTTTTGCGCATTTTACCCCATAACTCCCGAACTGAAGTCGGATCCAAATAATATTCAGGAATTTTTTATGGGACCTCAAGACCTTTCATTTAAATATAAGTTTGTGAAAATCGGTATAGCAATCTCTGAGATTAGTTAGTGCACTTATTTTCACCATTTTTTGCACATTTTACCCCATAATTCCGGAACCGGAAGTCGGATCCAAATAAAATTCAGGAATTTTGTATGGGACCACAAGACCTTTCATTTGAATCTAACTTTGTGAAAATCGGTTGAGCCATCTCCGAGAAAAGTTAGTGCAAAAAAACGTTACATACACACATACGCACATACACACACATACACACACACAGACATTTTGCGTACTCGACGAACTGAGTCGAATGATATATGACACTCGGCCCTCTTTGCCTCGGTTCAAAAGTCGGTTTTCACAGTGATTGCATAACCTTTCTATATGAGAAAGGCAAAACTACTTTTGTAGATATCGAAACACCAATGCAGTGTTCATAAGTCAAGTAAAGAGGAAGGTGCCACTAGTTGTTACGGAACTTTTGTCCTTAAAAAGTTTGTCAAATCTGTACAAAAAAACTTCGTTTGAACTCGGTTGGAGATCCACTGAAATTCAAGTCTGTGGCTATTTTTGAATTTCGCTCTTTTTGCCCTGGTGAGGTGTTCTATAAAACGGATTTGGCATCTGATAATTACATTCAATTTAGAATCTGCGAAAGCGATGTAACCAATGACATACCATTGTCTCTTCTTAATCAACTGGCAACTGCCATATGAAAAACTGTTGGACCTGAAATCAAATGTCCTTCATTGGGAATAAGCGTTACTATGAACAGGCGCGGCAACTATGGGGGGGGGGGGGGGGGGCAAGCGCTTTTTACCCCCCCCCCCCCCCCCCAATATTTTGGCAACTGGAATAAATATTAGAAAATTTGCTAGAAATATCTTATGATATAAACCTTTTTTCTGTTATCCCCGTAGTTCGTCTCCGTAATCTTTCATATTTCTTATCTAAGTTACTAAAATTTTTGAACTAATTTTCTACAATTTGAAATGTGCTAAATTTTCCCGCTTTCGAATATTGGTTATTACTGGAATAGTAGGGAACATATGTGTGATTTTTACTTGGTTGCTTTGTTCTAACCTCTCCTTTTCCTTTATAAAATTGCTTTATATATAGCAAAGTTCAATGATCTGTAGTAATAATTTGTTGTGCCCCCCCCCCAATATTTCATGGAACTTGCCGCCCCTGACTATGAAGCACTGCTACCCAAGTAGCAAATATGGTTCTAGTACTGAATTTATTAACTCTTCTCGCAACGATTATGCGATTGGAAAAATGTACTTTTCTTGTATGATGTTCAACAAGTTTCTTTGCTAATATTTGCTAAGTGGAAATCGGAATTGAAACTGCTCAAATGATCTTGTCATACAGTCAGTTGTAAAACCGGATGTGGAACTTAATCCATTCAGGTTTATGAGTTGGTTTCACAAGCAGTAATATGAATGAATTTTACATCCCTTACAAAAACGTGTTGAGTCAATTGTCTAACATATCTAACAGAAAAACCCGATCTGAAGCAATTGTGAAACATGCTAATTATAACAAGTTTTAATTACTACTTGGGTAAGTTCTCTTGTTGTTCCAGAAAATTTGGTATTTTCCATTATGGTAGTAGAGAAAATTATTATGACGATTACGTCTGATCTATCGAAAAATAAAACTGCTTTTGCATTAATGTATTATTTTATTTTATACACGTATACATTTATTTGGCACAACCGTTGAAATAATATGAAGTAACTATTCATCAAGGGTAAATAGTAGAAGACCAGCGAAGAGAAAGCGAAGACGTAACAACATATGAACGGCTGAAAGCAAAAATCGGATAAGTGCAACTTAGTTTGGAAAACCCGTTTATGAATTGTTGAATGCAAAAACCGGATAAAAACATTGAGAGAAAAAACCGGACATGGATTTTGCAATGCAAGAGTCGTTGTAATTTTTTTTTTTTGCAAGAACCGGACAGAAAAACTTTGAATGCAAAAAACGGACAAAAACTTAACCGATTCTTCCAAAACAAATGTAGTTATCCGGCTTCTGCATTCAAAGTTTTTACAAACTGCCGCTGTGGGAACGCAGCATAGATCAAGTTGCCCGTAACAAACAAGCAAACTATGCTTCGTCCACCGCGACAGTTGGAAAAATATATAAAATAATAGCGGAAAAAGTGTGTGAAGCTAATGTTCTCTGGTATGCGTGGACCGATCTACAAATAATTTTATATATTTTGTCCTGTTGTCCGCGATATAAAAAGGTTGGGGCCACTAGAGCATTATAATGATATTTTTCGTCAATAATCATTAAAATTGATAAGTAGTTTTGATTTTCTACATATAATGTAATATTATTGCGCTATGAAGTGTGCACGGGTCCGCTACTGCGTGGTTGAAAAAAGAAACGAGAAGACGCATTAAACAAGTTTGGCATCATTTGGCACTGCGAGCGGATGTGTTGCGGTTTGTTCGGAAAGCTGGTTTCAATAGAAACAAGAGCGATTGCGTCAGACAGCAGAGCTGCTGGTCGTTTGCATTGGAGAGAAAGAAAACGAAAAGTGGACAACATTATATAAAATCAGCCATTCTAATGGCTCTAAATGTTATCTAAAGAACTATTAAGATTACGTCTTTGCAAATCGAAGGTAAAAATCATCAGTTTAGTGAACATCCAAAATAATTTGATTTGTTCGAGAAAAATGTTCCGAACTGTGCTAAATATCGTAGAGAATTCCACAATTTGGTTCTCCTAAAAGGCAGAAATGAATCCTGTACAACATCTTGATAGTTTCTTTCAATGAAATATGCAAATCCGAAATGAGATAATCGACGTCAAAATTCTATAAGTGCCTATATGTGTGGCCGTTGGAATCGCCCATTTGTGAAAAAGCTACTAACGAAATCACGTAAAAAGAAGCCTCTTAAGAGAAAATTGATTCAGTTTGACATCATTTGGCACTGCTAGCGGATGTGTTGCGGTTTGTCAGTTTTATTCGTATTCACGACATCCACACCCGTACTTTTTCAAAGGATATGCGAGTTATAAGTTAATATTCGAGACATTGTTTGTGAAATAGGATTTGATTATTGCGACTTAAGTTTTCCAAGTTATTTTTTCAGATGCATGAGTTTGGAATTTCGCCCAATTCAAATGTTGGTCTAAAAATAAGCTAAAACGTTTAGATGATTTCAATACCCACAATGTAATCTTATTATCTTATTCGACGGCTCAGTATACTTTTCAAGCGGTGTTAAGCAAATGATTTACAATGCCAAAAAAACAAGCTTCTGAAGAAACGTTCAGTTCTAAAGTTCATCTAACAATGCATTTTATTTTGAAGATCACTAATGAACAGACGATGATGAATAACTTTAGTCTTTTTTGCGGCCGAAGGATTTATGTTTATTAACCTGCCGTAAGTCATCACCGCCGACATCATCCAGTATTTCAATCGATAGATAGGTCGTAGAAGAATCACCGATGGATTCATTCCTTACGAAAAAAAATTCCAATTCATTTGATCTCTGCTGAATCATTTTCCAACCTCGAGTGGTCTGCACGTTGGAAAAGGAAAAAGTAACAACAGGAGGCAAACGGGCACGACCATCTTAAAAGTAATCGAAAATTCAAACGCTCCTAGCTCCCGGTTGTTTGGACAGAAATGACGTTGCTTGATCCACAGCGGCATTGATTACTAGTGCGTGATGAGCGATCGGTCCAACCTAGCCGAACGGCCAACGGTAGCCATCGAACATGTTCCAGCCTTGCGGCGCGTGAAGAATTGAATCCGCAGCCACCGCAAAGTTATAGGAGCTACTCTATGCCAGCTAGATGCAAGATGAAATTCCAGTAGCGTAGCTGAATTTTAGTCACGGATTGTTCAAAATGTACACATTCAATTGTTCAGTTAATGATCTCTGCGCTGCCCAGTTTATCGTTCCATCCTTTCGCTTCGCCCCCCCACTCAACAGCAGAATTGGGGCTTCGTTTGAAAATTTAATTCATGAAATCATGGGAGCCTCCAATCAGGTAGCATGATTCGCTTGAAATTTGGATCGATTTCAAGCTCCCACCAACTTGCGGCGGCCGCATTCCGGATCAATCGGATCTCTCGATGAATGAAGTCCGCCCGATATCCGCCGAAAATATTTCACCTCCTCTTGAATTCAACAATCGGATCGCGGTCTGTGAATCGCGCGAGTGAAGCACATCATTCGAGATTAGGCCGACGGATGCCGAAATTAATCCGATTAGATGTTTGTTTGCTATTAAGTGCTAGTTTGTAACTGGTATCAACATCAAACGCAGGCGAACTAATATGTATGTAAATAAATCGTAAGCGACGTCTGTCCATCATATCTCGCCCAAGTGCTCTCCGGTCGGTTGGCATGTCCGCCGTTGCTGGGAGCCACGGACGGTAGATTAGTTGAAAATGAAACAAAAATTTATAAAATCAACTTCGAATAGATTACTTCTTGTCCTTTCTCACTCTCTCTCTCATCTGTTCTAGACCGATCCGAGCGCGGGCTGTTGCAGCGCAGACGGCGGCCTCCACAGACAGCCAGGCGCAGAGTACCGAAGTCGAGAGGTAATTTTTTTTTTCCTCAAAAAACACTATTTTTGACACTTGTGTGAAAATTTGTTAGTCTATCTCTGCTGCATGTGTGTACATTTTCTAAACGGTACCTTTTTGTGACGTATTTCAATCTTGGTTGACCGCTGACTAAATAAAAACTTCATCGGAAAACATTAATATATGTTTTTAGTCATGATGTAGTTTTGATGTTACTAGCATTTAACTTGTCGTATTGAGGACCACTTTGAATATAATCACTATAATAAATCAAGGCTCTACTTACAATCTTAGGAAAACAGCCACTGTTGAAAGTAGTTTTCTCCGCTAGACCAATGAATTTTCAAGAAAAATAGTATCAGTTTATGTAGAAAAAATGTACCAAATAAACTCTCTTTTGAGTTTCCGTTCAATGACAGTGAAAAACGCAGATTTTGTTTTTGGCTGTTTTCCTTGGATTGGAAATTGCCCCTTAATGAATAACAAAGAAAATAATATTTTATTCTTTAATACTAGGTGAGTTGCAAAGAAACATCCTTCGTCAATCAAAATAAAGACTACATGCTCATCAAACGTAACTCATAATCTGAGTTGCGATTACTCAAATCCGGAAACTGGATCGATATTGCAAAATTTGAGTATCGATTTGAGTGGAATCAAATCAGGTCACGAGTTCTCTTGCGTTTAATCAAAACAGTCAAAATAATATTAATAATAAGTATAAAAATCGAATACTCAATAATATAATGAATCAATCGGTTCCAGATCTTGCTTGGATACTATCCATCTTTGTTGGATGCAATTATGAGAAATCCAGTATGACTGTTTCTAAGTCCGGTTGCCCGGGTTTGCGGCTCAATGCATAAGGCACTGGTCTTTACTTGAGGGGAACAATTTATGAAAAAAATTGCAATACTATGCGATAACCACAAATAACTCAAAATTGATGTTTCCTAAAAAGTTTGGTATGAGCGGACATTAAGGTGAAATTCAGTGCCAAAATAGGGCACGCGCGAAATTTCATCCGCATGAATTGAACGCACAAAGCGTATCGTGCAAAATCAACACATAGAAATAAGTAATATTTTCTGTGATTCAGTGCAGTGGGCTTACGAAACATTTTGTTCACTAGTAAAATAGGCTCAATTGAAACACCCAAAACTAGCACCGTAACCTTTCTCTGTCATAATTTTGCACTCTTTAAACTCAGTCATTTGTGAATGGAGGATTGCAATGCCGTTTAGTTTTTCAATAGTACACTATTGAAAAATCGTTTTGAATCGGCTTATGCTTTCACGAGTCATAACAGCATGCCAACATGATGTCATCCTCTTGAATCTTCTAATTTGGCCAACGATTTCGATCGTTGCTTCACAACTCGCATTTAATTCAGTAGCAGTTCTGCTTCGGTCGATATAAGGGAGACTTCGCATTGTGCTTTAAAATATACCGCACCATTGTACACAGTATGAACTTTCGCACAAATCGGAATATATAAATACATGATCTGTCTTATTTTTCTGCTTGTTTCATGCAAAGTGGATTAACGAAATATTTACTTTGTCATCCGCTTGTTGAGTAATCAACTTCAAAGATTTACAATATAGTAACTAAACATTACCGAGCAATTCCAGAAATGCTTAACAGATCATCAGACTCGACCATTTCCGATTTGGATGAAACTTTGCACATGGCTTCAGTATGGCAAACCATAAGTTTTAAACCAATGGAGAGGTCAATCCGACTAACGACAGATTTTTAAAAAGGGCGTATGTATTTTTGCATTTCACAAAAATGGCTTTTTTCAAATCGTTGTAACTCGGAAACCGTTCATCGTACAAAAATGGCGTTCAGCCAGAAGTAACGCTGGAAAAAATTCGGCGAGGAATATCGGTGGCAACCAGAGCTTAAAATTGTCACGCATTCTCAATGAAAGAAACCATTCCAGCAGTCTCATTTTCAATGTTTTACTGTCTCATTCGTAAATGACCGACACCAGAACAAACGAAGAGAGACGAAACATTATTTGTTTCTCATCGAAAAAATGAGAGAGCGTAATTGCCAACGTCACTCTTTCCTCTGTGACAAGACGAAACCAAACTAACGTCTTCAGGTAGCAACAGCAGAATTTCAATTCTCATTCTTTCATCGATGCATTGAAAATATGTGACGCTTGGCTATAAAAAGTGACTAAAATATGGCAAATCGAAATAATTACATCTCAGAACCTCTTCGGAAACCAAAACTACTAAAAATTCAAGCACCAACAGTTAAAACTTATTGTGAAACCTTTTTCTGTCGTTTTCAATTTTCACAGCTTTGGTTGAATATCGACACTGCATACTACAGGGTCCGGCACTCGAAGTGTAACCAATTAAAAAGGCCATAAATTCAGTTTGGAAAATTACTTTTACTTAATTCAAAGTACAAAATGTGTAAAAATAATACAAAATTCAGAATCAATTCACTTTTGCTCGATATGACCACCTTTTGCCTTGACCTGATGACTTGAGAGAGCGAAGGAGTTGCTTCGTTTGGCCGAAAGCGGTCAATTTCCGAACATTGTATTTTCTGACGAGAAAATTTTTCCTATTGAGCAATTCGTAAACTCTCAAAACGATAGGGTTTACTTGACCGACCGTTCATACGAGAATTTGAGTCATCGATTGGCCACCAGGAGGCAGCACCCACAACAGATAATGGTTTGGGCCGCTGTAACCGCAGATGGGCGCTCTCCAATCGTTTTCATCGAGCCTGACGTCAAGGTAAATGCGACATATTATCGGGAAAGTATTCTGGAGGTTGCTTTGAAGCCGTGGGCAGACAAACATTTCGGTGGCAGACCATGGACGTTTCAGCAGGACTCGGCACCGTCTCACAAAGCTCGAGTGAACCAAGAATGGCTGAAAAACAACGTTCCGAACTTCATCACGTCCACACAATGGCTCTCGAATTCACCAGATGAGAATCCAATGGATTATTCTCTTTGGGCCATTTTGGAGAGCAAAGTCCGAACTAAAAGATACACCAGTCTCGAGGCGCTGAAAAAAGTTATTGTCCGCGAGTGGGCCAAAATACCTGCAAGTCACATTCGGCCAAACGAAGCAACTCCTTCGCTCTCTCAAGTCATCAAGTCAAGGCAAAAGGTGGTCATATCGAGCAAAAGTGAATTGATTCTGAATTTTGTATTATTTTTACACATTTTGTACTTTGAATTAAGTAAAAGTAATTTTCCAAACTGAATTTATGGCCTTTTCAATTGGTTACACTTCGAGTGCCGGACCCTGTATGGGATTTTCACTGAAAACTGCAATTGACTGAAAGGGTAAATGAAAGAAAAAACACAATTTTGAAACTACTGTCCCGCTTATGTCATTGACTGGACATGGATTTCGTTCTCATAGTTTGCAAGCGAAGCTGAGAGTGACAGTAGTTTCTTGTCATTTTCGTCTATTTTTCAGTCAATGAAAATGACTTTTATTAGCTCTGGTGGCAACCAAATGGATTTTATCCCGGATCCGGGATTCCAATACATACACACGCCGGCAGCTCAGTCATCGCCGATGAAAAAAAAACGTCCCGGATAGTCCCGGACGGTCCCGTCCCGGTATAGTGCGAACAGGCTATAAGTCTGTATAAAAAAACGCCTAGTTTTGTTTTCAAAGTATATTATAAATTGAAGAACTGTAAAGTAACTTTCCATTCAATTTATATTGCAATCAAACATTATCGATAACAGTGCATAAAAAATTGAGTTGCTACATTAAATCAGTGCACTAGTCTTGAAAAAAATAGAAAAATTCTTCAATTTACAGCTAGTCTAAATTTAACTTTGTTAACAAATATAATAGTTGTCGGTAATACAGAAGTAAAATGGATTACCGACATTCACTTACATAGCGCAGATGGTAGAATATGTACAGATCTATTCACAGAGAAGAGTGCATAGGCTATCGGAATACAAATGCATTATACCGTGATTCAAGGATCAACTCCAGCAAATGAGCATATACTAAAAACGTGCTTAATGAGATGATTTTTTTTATCAATCCGCATGAGTTTTTTGCATGAATATTCTTCGGTGTTTTAGTTCTCATGACATTATTTTAATGACCGTTGTGTCAAGCGGCAATTTGAGAAATTTAAAAATTTAAAAATTCATCATCCTCTAATTCGAGAATTGAAAGTCAGGATTGGATAAAATTTATTAATTTTGTCTTTGTCATTTTGGCTTTTTTTGAGAAAACGATTGAGCTTTAAGAAATTCGGTGTAGCCGAAGTCATATAAATTCACCTGAGTAGCTGTATAGTTTACATTTGTTTCAAAACATTTGAATATTTGACATCTTTGAGAAAACGTACTACGAATTAAATCCGAATCGAAAACTGAATACCACTAAAACTAAAATAAGTTCATTCGGTTATCGACTATCCAAATCTGCATACTGATCAATTTATGTGAAATGGACATATTCATACTAATCACCCTGTATCCCCTAAACCGGAAGTTGGATCTGACTGAAAAGCAATATGTTTTATAGAATCTTAAAACTTTTCATTGGAATCTTAGATGATTCTTAGATATCATTTAAATCTTAGATCGATTTAGCCATCTACGAGAAAAATTAGTTACACCATTCACATATCATCATATAGTACTGAAAACTAATGTCGGATCCAAATGTAATTCAGGAATCTTGTTTGGGAGCATACGACATTTCGTAAGACTCTGAGTTTGTAGAAAACGGTTGAGTCATCTCCGAGAAAATTGAGTGAAATTATTTGTCACACACGCATTTGCTGATCTCGACGAACTGATTCGAATGGTATATGGGTGTTATGTTCTTCCAGCATTTATTGCTGCAAGTAGTTTGAATAAATATAATTATGGAATTGGTATCAACTCGAAAATGCTGTCATCATCTAGTTAATATATGTCATATTCGAACGATTATGTTGCCAAAAACGAAACGTGCTAAAATTGGTCCGAGACAAAATTTCACGAATAAGGATGCTGTCTTTTTGGTACTTAGAAACAATTATATGTAACTCCTATTACTGGAATAAGGCGAAAAGTCGCTTACACAAAAATGTCGATATCTTCGTTAACATAAAAATGGATGGATTCTAACAATCTATGGCTTGTTGGATAGCAGAATCTATGTCTGGAAACATATTCTGTTTTCAATGTCAAGTGGGACAGATACTTTCAAAAAAACTGAAAATTTTGACATAAATCTTCGAATAACTCAAAAAGTAAACATCCGATCTCAAAACCATTCAATAGCGTTCAGGGTGACGGGGAGACCTTCCATTTGCAACTAGTCCGATAAAAATCGGTTCAGCCATCTGTTTGATTCTAAACAATACTTCACATGTAATATGTTGCGTTCAATTTTTTTTAAATTCGCATAACATATTTTATTTCACAAATTCCAAATTATTTTTCAAGTTTTTCAATGAATTGCTGATGTTTCATAACATCTTAATTCACAAGTTTCATAACATCTTAATTCAGTTCGGGTTTACATCTCATCCAAGTCAGTCGATAAAACAAAACCGCTTACGTTGGGGACAGAAGAAACCAAGTACAGTATTGTGTAGTGAACAATAGACCTCGAAAATAAGTGATCCAAACGAACAAAAGCTACCGCCGGTACGAAAGAATACAACTGTTGTTGACTTCAGACAGTGCAAAATTCGACCTTCGATACGAAACTTGAAAGTTTGCATAAGGAGCAAATGCATCTTGACATTAAACGTGTGCATTTACTTCAATGCAATAAGACCAATGATGTTGTTTATATCCAGTTCTATAAAGAGTTGGATGCAATTCAATTCGCTAAAGACAATAATAATGTGCACTATGTGGAGCATGAAAATGTTAAGTACAACATTCCAGTATAGTTCCTCAAGCGTCATCGATCCCTATATTCGCGCAACTATGTCCCAATACGGAGAGATTCTCTCTATCGAAAAAGAAAAGTGGAAGAATTTTTTCCCCGGTATTCTAAATGGCGTACGTTTGTTACGCATGCGCTTGAGGAGGCCTATACCTTACTATGTGACATTCGGTCAGGATACAAGAATACCGTGCAAATCACTTGTTACCTATGACAATCAGATGGCCACATGCCAATATTGCCAAAAAGCTGTTCACTACGGTAAGCCATGTGATAAACCGGACAAGGAGACAACTATACCAAAGGACAACGGTGCTTCCTTTACACCAATCCCAAGCAACCCCAGTACACCTGTGACAGTCACCAACAACAGGGAAGTATCCCCTTCAACGAAACCATCCAACGTAACCCCTATAGAACAAAGTACACCAGCTGCAGTTAACAGCTTACCATCCAACCAACCAGCAACTGCAAACAATGTACAACAAGGCGCATCTACAGCAACTAGCAACGAAATCAACAACAATACCAAAGCAATGGATGACGAGACGAACCACGAACAAACTGCCCCTCAATCCTCGCAGGAGGAAAATGGAAGCTCCTCTCCCCCTAGAAAAAGGGTGACTACGAGATCCAATACAAAAAAAAATTTATCTGAAAACTCAGCTAAATCGGCCACGTAAAGCTTGTACGCAAATAGGCCTGAATAAAATATCTTTTGACTAAAAAAAAATAACATCTTAATTCACAAGACATACGACTTAGTGGTCTTATATCTGTCTTGCGTGCATTCGCAGTGTATAAAAAAGGTTTGATTGTTATTTGGGATGCAATGATTAAATTGATAAAGAAAAATGTATATACTGTATTTCAGCATTATGAATGCAAATAACATGTTATACACATATAATCTCTTATTAGTCGTAAAAGTACCCATTTCCACTTTATATTTACATTATAAAAGTTCCTAATGTTTTTTGGCATTTATAGAGAGTCGCACTGAATTTATATGTTATAAGGTGGAATTAATGCTAAATGAGATGGACTAGCGAAAATATAAACGTAGTACCGATGATCGCAAACTTATCCAATGTCCTCTAGATATGTGGTTCTGATGTTGGAAGAAATATTTCCATTGATCACAAGGTTAAGCCTTTCAGTAAAACGCAAAATAACATTGCAGGAATAATTGTTCCATTGCACGCACTGACATAACTGCAGCTCAGGTCAGGATTTTTTTATCATACGAACTCGTACGAAAACCGTTGATGTTATACTGAACTTTATCTTCCCGAAACTCCCTCTTTCCGATCCGCAGTTTTACAACCCAAAAAACGGACCGGAGAAGACAGGCTGCCCCGGTGATACGAAGGGCAGCGCGGCACAATGGAAGAAAGCAAAATCTGCATAACATGCCTGTAGCTTTAATATCAAAAGTCGGATCAAGATCAATTTGGAGATTATATTTGCCTTGTCCAACCTTGCCATCTCTGCTGGGTTCCCTCGCTGCTGCAGCATACGAGCAGCGTACGTTGGCCGTCTTCCTTGCCGCGGTCATTTGGGAAGCCGGCAGAAATTCCGTTCGAGCGTGCGCCTCTTCGATGCGCACTGAGCATGAACAGATTTGTATCCGATGAGTGCCGGCTTCTTTGGTATTTCTTCCTTTGGGCAGTTCTGTGCTGGTGCTGGTGCCGCGTTAAGTCCTGAGAATGTTGAGTGGAAAACAATGGGGAAAATATTAATAAATTTTTTAAACAAGTCTCTCAGGTTATCCCGGTGATGAAACGAGGCGGTGCGGAAAAGATGTCGATTTTATAAATTGCACATTGATGAGGATATTACGACGCTCGGGACCGGGCTGTAGGCACCGGCAACAACACATGCTTACATGTTGTATCCGCGCTCCTTACTCCATGTGCGTTTAAAGTGATAATGGGCGGAACAGTTTCGGTCATCAGTGCGTTTTACGCCGCCGGTTTGCGGGTGCGTTCGTAAATGCAAGGATACCACGCGTTAGCCGTCGACCGATCTCGTGATACGGTGTCAATTTCCAGGAACAAACCGTATTTCGGTCGGCTTCTAAGGACCGAAGAAGAGATTGATCACCTGTTCGCCTGGATTTTTTTTAGCCTCCTGAGAACGATTACCGGCAAAATTTCTAGAACCACGTCAATCACTGCTGCTGAAAGGGTGTTATTATCCTTTTAGAAGGTCATCAGTTCGATTTCTGTTGGTTCAGCAGATGTGTGCTGATTGAGTGAGGATACGATCAGCACTACAGTCTCAATTAACTTACTCAAAACGGTTCAACCCCTCAGAACTTTCTATTAGCTGATGATATTTTTGATTCAATTTGTTTTCAAAAACACATGACAATTCTTGTTATCAATTTATTTAACCATTGAAAAATAACAATAATAGTTCTATTTTATACCAAACTATGCTCAGGTTGGTTGTAGGTCGAAAATTCTTAAAATCAAAACCAAATGTCAAAAGTTTAACTCCAGCTTTCCAATATCCCTAATATTGGTTAATTAAATTACAACAAAAACAAAAAACGGAATCAACTACCAAAACACACGCCGGCGGAGTAATTAAATGATTACCTCGTCGGATACTCCACTCGCCTTACCTTGCCTCTGGGACCATGCTCTTTGAAACAGGTTCGATTTCTCAGGAGAAATCGGCCGAAAGTAAAAACAGATTCTATTCAGACCTAGAAAAAGTCGATCGATTTCGATTTGATTGATGGAATCAACAGGTACATGTGCTAGACACCAACAAAAGGGCTTTTCCGCTTCTTCTCCTTTGAGGTGAATGCCGCAGGTTTTTTTTTTGTTCTTGTTGTTGTTTTCTTGTTGCTTTACGTTTCTTTAGCGATTTGAGTATAGATAACATTTTTCTTTGACGGGTGATTGGTTGAGGTGTTGAAGCGATTTGTTTGTAATAATTTACTATAGAAATTTGGAGATTGCCTTAGCTTGGACTGAGCAGACGCTGTAGCTCTGGGCTCTTCCAGCAGAATCATTCATTTTTTTGTGTTTTACTTTTACTTTTGACGTGGCCTCTCAATATCTTTATTGTGTTCTTCGAACTAATTTCGTTGGCTGAATGTTCTTGTCCTTGGCAGTTTTTTATATGAAAAATTAGCTGAACAGTAGCAGTATATCAGGTGTACAACTTTGCTTCCGCCGTTTACATACATAGAAATACATAGATGATAATGCCTTTAAAGTGAGTATGTACATTGCCTAACGAATTGTTATCGCCGTTTCAGTGATAGTTGTTCTTGTTTTCGTATTATTCACACTCAAAAATGTCTGTTTATGTGCCTAATTTTCGCTATTTGCTTGAAGTTTTACTTTTCTGCTACAATTCGAAAAAATGCAGCTGAAGTGCATCGAATGCTCTCAGAAACTTACGGTGATGCTTCTCTGAGTAAAAGAACGTGTCGGTTTCAACGTTTGAAAACAGGTGAGTTCGATGTCGAAAACAAACATGGTGATGGAAGAGAAAAAACCTTCAAGGATGAACAACTAGAAGCATTGCTTGATGAAGATTCGTGCCAAACCCAAGAAGAGCTTGCCGAATCGTTGGGAGTGAGACAGCAAGCCATTTCAAAACTTCTCAAGGCCCTGGGCATGATTCAGAAAGAAGGAAACTGGGTGCCCTACGAGTTGAAACCGAGGGACATCGAGCGCCGTCTATTTGTATGTGAGCAACTGCTTCAAAGACAAAATCGTAAGGGGTTTTTACATCGAAACGTTACCGGTGATGAAAAGTGGGTTCGATACGATAATCCTAAACGCATGGGGAAAGCCCGGGCATGATACTTCGTCGAAGGCAAAACCGAATATTCACGGGGCCAAGGTTATGATTTGTATTTGGTGGGATCAGCTCGGTATGATTTACTACGAGCCCTTAAAACCGGGTGAAACCATCACAGGAGATCGATACCGAACGCAACTGATGCGCCTTAGTCGCGCGCTAAAAGAAAAGAGGCCACAATATCAAGAGCGACATGACAAAGTCATCCTCCAACACGACCATGCTCGGCCTCACGTCGCAAAAGTGGTCAAAAAGTACCTGGAAACGTTGAAATGGGAAGTCTTGGCCCGCCCGCCGTATTCCCCAGATGTCGCCCCTTCTGACTTCCACCTATTCCGATCGATGGCACACGGCCTGGCAGATCAATAATTTCAATCCTTCGAAGAGTTGGAAAAATGGATTGCTTCATGCATAGTGTCAAAAGAGGACTCCTTTTTTCGAGCTGGAATCCGAAAATTGCCAGAAAGATGGAAGAAAGTGGTCGCTAGCGACAGACACTATTTTGAATAACGCATCTATAAGCACTTTTTCGCAAAAAAAGCTTTTAATTTTGGAAAAAACGGCGGAAGCAAAGTTGAACACCTGATAGAATAGAACCAAATTCTTTCTAAATAAAGATTCTGCATTCATCTCCGTGCTCAGGAAAAGGTGCGTAAAACTAAATGTAAAATTACAGAATATTTAGGTCAAATATGTCGGGATTATCAAAAAGCCAACAGTGCGACAGCGATGCGCATAGTTTTGTCTGAGCAGAACCTTTTTAAAAAATATCAATTTTCAGCCGATGGACAAGTTTTATTGGGTTCAGATATTTTTCACTCAATCTGTGGTTATTGCTGAGAAATAAAATGCTGATTCGCTAGAACAATCTAGATGTCAGAATATCTTATCCAGAGATCCGTGCATCGTTCAGAATATCAATTGACTGTGAAACCAAAACCAGTCAACAGATATTGCGAAAATAAAATCATTACTGACAAGATAACGTACAAAGAGAAAGACGGGAGCTGATTTAAAAACTGTCCCAGAAAGTATGGACGCACTTTGATTTCGCTGTATATAATTCACAAGTGTTAGATATTCAAATTTCATTCGATATACTGATAATATTAGACTACAACAACAGAATATTATTCTCAACATTTGCTACTTAGCCATTGTAGACTAGCTGGCGCACCTTCTTGCGAACGTTCCTCATTAAATTCCGTACAGACTTCTTGGCGACAAGTTTTGACACTTTTTTCCAATCTTTTTCGGACTGTTGAATGGTTTCGGCTGCCGAGACATGTTTCCTAAGATGTGCCTTCGTTAATGCCCAAAATTCCTCAATTGGTCGAAATTGTGGGCAATTTGGTGGATTCATGTCTTTTGGGACGAAAGTGACATTTTTGGTAATATACCATTCTACCGTTGATTTCGAGTAGTGGCAAGAAGCAAGATCTGCCACGAAGACAACAGGATTCTTATAGGTTCGAAAATTCAAACGTTCTTTAGCACGAAAAACATTTGACTTCGAAGTGCCCACATCCCGAACTGAAACCTCCTTCTTTTGCTCGAACGCCTTCAGTATACGTTTATCCAACTGAGGGTTAGCAGGACCTTTTTTACCTATTTTTATATAAATAAAAAATAGGTATAGAATTCGCTCAAGCTTTAGAAAATTTTTCCGAGGCCGAATGACATATACCAATCGATTCAGCTCGACGAACTGAGCAAATGTCTGTGTGTGTGTATGTGTGTGTGTCTGTATGTGTGTTGTCAACTAAGAGGTCGAGATCTCAGAGATGGCTGAACCGATTTTGATCAAACTAGTCGCAAATGAAAGATCTCCCCGTCACCCAAAACGCTATTGAATGGTTTTGAGATCGGATGTTTACTTTTTGAGTTATACAAAGTTTTATGTCAAAATTTTCAGTTTTTTGACAGTATCTGTCACAATTGACCTTGAAAACAGAATATGTTTTTAGACTTAGATTCCGCACGGTAATACCTATCCAACAAGCCATAGATTGTTAAAATCCGTCCATTTTTAACGGAGATATCGAAATTTTTCTGTAAGCGACTTTTCCCCCTATTCCAGCAGTAGGAGTTTTGAGCGCTGTATGACAAAGAAATGCTTGGGAGCAACGGAAAACACGATGTTTTATACTGTTACATACAATTGTTTGTTGTGTTGTATTGTTTGTTCATGACATTTAGCCTCGGACCGATTTTAGCACGGCTCGTTTTTGGCAACATAGTCGTTCGAATATGACATATATAAACCAGATGATGGCAGAATTTTTTTTTATTATTTTGTTTTAAACTACTTACAGCAATAAATGCTGGAACAACATAACATCCATATACCATTCGAATCAGTTCGTCGAGATCAGCAAATGCGTGTGTGACAAATAATTTCACTTAATTTTCTCGGAAAATTTCTTTTCTACAAATTCAGATTCATACGAAAAGTCGTATGCTCTCAAACAAAGATCCTGCATTATGTTTGGTTCCGACCTCTGGTTCTGGAACTACAGGATGATATGTGAAACGAAATCAAAATTGTGTAACTCATTTTTCTTGTAGATGGCTGAAACGATCTAAGATTCAAATAAAAAGTTTCAAGGTTCTATAAAACATCTTGCTTTTCAGTCAGATCCAACTTCCGGTTTCGGGGATAGTATACAAATGTCTATTCCACATAAATTAATCAGGTTTATCGGGTTAGCAGATTTGGATAGTCGATAAAAAAAAATTAACTTTCTTCAGTTTTAGTGGTATTCAGTTTTCGATTCAGAAGGCACCTAAAAATTTAATTCGTGCTATGATTTCTCAAAGATGTCTTAACTGATTTTCAAATATTTTGAAACAAATGTGAACTGTACAGCTACTCAGGTGAATTTATCTGACTTCGGCTATACCGCTTTTAGAATTCCGGTTCCAGTATAAAATCGTTTCTCAAAGCTCAATCGTTTTCTCAAAAAAAGCCTAATCGAATTTCAGAAACAAAAATTCAAATTAAAACAAACTTATATACAAAAATTAATTAATTTTATCCAATTATGATATCCGGTTCTCGAATTACATGATGATGAATTTTTAAAATTCAAACCGATATAGAAGATGACAATCCCGAAAAGCTTCAAAGTTGGACTCAAAACTGTTGTAATTTATTCGTCATATGGCCATACGAATCGGTTTGGGTTATGCTGGGTTCTGAATACCGGCTCTGGAAGTACCTTAAATTACCGTAAACTCTAAAGTGGAACTTACATATCATGGCATGTTTAATCGATTATCACACTTCTAGATTCAAATTCGATCCGATTTGCAGTTTCGACATTACAGAGTAATGAGTGATTAAAATCTCAAATTGTCGCTTAAAACGACGGTCATTAAAATAATGTCATGAAAACTTAAACACCGAAGAATATTCATGCAAAAAACACATGCGGATTGATAAAAATAGGTATCATCTCACTGCTAGGTGGATTAAACACGTTTTTCGACCCGTTTTCGGTTTATCCTGGAAGGTGTTATCCCCACCGATCTTCCTGATTGCATTTCGCACGGCTTTTTCACTTACTCCTTCCATTTTTGCTATCTTTCTCAGTGACAGTCCGCGTTCTGTGCACCATTTGTACACAATTTTTCGACGTTGTTCTGCTGAAAGTCCACGCATTTCGAAACAAACTAATGAAAACGAATAAACAACTGCACATGTGGTCTTTATCTATCCTGGTTCTAGCTGCTAGTTTGATTGTTCCATTTGTTTAATAAATCACATATGATAACGCACAACTAAAGAGATATTTGGTTGTGTAGAGATGTCAAACAGACGCTTACCTAGAAAATTAGGTTGGTTTATCAATTTCCATACGTATGTACACTAAGGTCTTTTTTTATGCGGTCTTTTTTTGCGTGTTTTTATGCGAATTTTCATAGCTATGCGATTTTTTATGCGGTTTTTTATACGGTACGTAAACTCGCATAAAAGAAGACCTCAGTGTATATGTACAATTACATGAAAAACATTTTTTAATAAAGTCGTTTGTTGGAAATTCTCCTTTTTATAATTAACTCAAATATCTAAAGAAAAGAGTTTTCATAATATAAGAGAAACCATGGCTAAGTCGAAGGGCCTGGGGTCCACTAGAAGATTGATAATACATATTATCTTCCTCCAGACAGTACCAGCCTGGATGCCGTTTGGAATCCGGCGGAAAAAAACGAACCAAGAATAGATCCACTGGGTTCCTGCTTCCATGTTGTAAAAGGCGATAATTGCAGGAGTTTCTTTTTCCCTTCAGTTATCAGATATATTCAATGTTTCATTCCTGATTACTCTATTTCACTAAATTATCTCTTTATTCAACTCCATTCAACTTATCAATTTCCGACTAGCTTCGGAGAAAAGTTTTATTTGGTATATTTTCTTCTTCCATGCTATTGATTGTCTTTCAGGAATATAAATTGAATGCTATAAAACCCAACTATTGCACAAATCCGTTGATATTACAAAGTTAATAACAGAGATAACATTGATCGGTATATTGAATACATAGTAAGAAATACTTGATACTAATATTTCAAACAATAAATAAATATTTTTCTCGGTAGCCGGCTGCCCAGATCAGCCAATATAACCAATTATTAATTTTAATAAATAATTAAAACCATAAAGCGGAAATAATAAAGAATCAAGACAAGCGTAAAATCTGTTGACCTTTATTCGGTGATTTAAAATGATTCTATAACAACTGTTTAGAATATGTCAATGCAATGAATCAACTATTTTGTCTAAATCCTACTCACTCGTTTATTTTGTATCACATAATTTCATTTATAAAAAATAGGGAAGTATAGTATTGCAAATTTTTCTTCAATTTCCTCGAATAAGAGCTGTGAATCAAAACTTCCCGGGACTTGAATAGGATATAGGATATTGTTGAAACGTTCACTCAGGAAGTCAGTGAGTTTAGTGATGCATCCGAGCATCTTGAAACCGGAACATACTGAGTCGCGCGCAAATTATACAAATACTGAATATTGACTAACAAATATCCTTCTCCCGTGACACTTGTGTAGTGTGCAGTAGTATATACGGCCTCTAGTAACAACAAGTGTTGGACTAACATCCCTTCCCATTCCTTAGACGATCTACGTTCGGGCCTGGCCGGCGCCGGTACTGACCAATGAATTCTGGGATTACCAGAAGATGTACATTGAAGGATGATTTACCAGTCCCAGGTCGAATCATCTAGCAACTCCCTGTACAATTTCAGCTAATCCCGATCAGTAACGGAGTAGCAACCAAGGGTGGTCGCTCAAGCTCAAGCTCATGCTCATAAGAGAAACCATGGCTAAGTCGAATACTTTTCGGAACTTGAAAAAGACATCCATTACAACTAGGTTTTTCACCTGTTGTGTAGATTCAACTTTCAGATACTATAACTGCATTAGGTTTTGGACCAAGTCGCGCAAAAGTGACTAACCAAAAATCCAACATTTCTGGAATCGTAGAGCTAAACCGAACTCTTTATGGGGCAAATTCTCCGACAATAATGCTTCACACAAAAATCCAGAACGAATACAATGGAGTGCCAAATCTCAAGATACCTTAATTTCAACCTTTCGTGAGACTGACGTCTTAACCCTTCAGCTAAAACTGAACACCTAATTCGTTTTTATCATCAGTATCAGACGACAAACAGAATGGAAAAAGACTGAAAATTGCAAAAATAATTTGTATTTTATTTAGTACCTTCAAATCGTCAAGAAACCAACGAAATCGGCTTTATGAAATTCGTTGATTTTCTATGAAAAGCGTGAAAAGCTTTTTCGAAAATGTGTCCGAATGTAATTTTTGTAGCCATCACGAGGTTCATTTGAAAAAAAAATTCATATCACCGTATTATTATTCCAGAAAATTGTGAAAGATTACAAAAACACTCATTTTTCAGAGCTTTTTCTTATAATATTCGGAAAATCCTCCAAATTTTTCAACCATTTTCACCCTGCAGATAAATAAAAGGTTTTTCTACATGTTTATGGTTTTGGCAAATTTATCAAATTTTCTATCGAAAACTTCCTAAAATCACACACGTGCATGGTACTTGAACGATGGCCTTAAGTTCATAACGACTTCACGTCATAACGAATGAAATTTGCTTCACGTTTCGGCATCGGTTCATCAGTGCATTAGCAGTTCATATTGAACGGCCGCTGCCACTCAACAGTTCAATGTAAACCGCAAAGCAGGCTGTTAGTTGTTAATGGCAGTTCAGTTCGAACTGCTGATGCACCGAAGCTCCGAAAGCGAAACTTGAAGAAAATGAACCTGAAAATCAATAACATAGAAATCAACTTTTCCTTACTTGCACTAAATACTAAGTTGAATTCAAAGAATCATTCGAAAAGCAAACTCACGTTCAGTAATTTTATCCGTTCACTCATATCCGTGTGTTCGCCTCCTTTGATTGTTTCTCGTCACTCATTCCAAACCAGCCGACAGAAAATCAAAACCTCCTAATGGACGGCCAACGCCGACCCAACGCAATTTTGAAACTTATGTTAGCACACCAACACACACACATACACACCTACGTTGTTTACTGCTTCGAGAGGTGTTAAAGCAATATAATTTTCTCAAACATCATAAAACTGTTTCTATCATCATTACAGTTTTCGATATGATGCTCATCCCTCGTCTTTCGTTTCATTTTTTTTTTCACTGTTAGTTTCAATCCATTCAAGTCTAGTTTTTTTTTATCTGATGCGAGCCAGAATTCAATCGAAATCCCTCGTCCACCAGAAGCGGTTTGTGCTGAACTCGAACTACGGACAAGGAAATACGGAAGGATCAGGGTGAATGTGAGCTCATAATTGCCACGGTAAACACACGAACGATGCCGAAAGAGGCGCAACTGAAAGGTGGGAAAATTTAATTAGAAGCTGTGAAAGGGTTCACACTTTTTCGGTCATTTTCAGCGTGGCCACCGTCACGGTGGTATGCCAGTTCCTATGTGCGATTGCACCGAGTCCATCTCGAGTGCACCAACACTGGCCCATCTCATGTGGTATGTCTAATGAGATCCAAATAGTGTTAGAAGAACGATGAATGAACTGAATAAACAGTAGTAGGATCCGGCGCAGTGCCGGTTTAATGTCGTGTGAATTTTGGGAAATAAACACCTCCGGAATTGTTTTGAGTAAAACTCATATCACCTGCTACGCTTACACAATCGTAGTTGCGAACCTATCTGAGACAATCCTAACAAATTCACCCACATTCTGCCATTCTGTTCACTGCCGGTGATTAAAGCTCTAAAATGTTGATGCTTTTTCAAGTGATTCCAGAAGTAATTATACATTCGTTCGTTTACTCCAAACATCCGTTGACATTGTTACGCATTCGCTGAACATAAACCTATTCACTATTCTAATGGCTATCCGTCCGGAAACGAGTGTCAACCGACCGGCCTTCCGTTAGCCCTGTAACTGGTTTCCTACAAAACCTTATTGAGCAAAACTCCATTTAGCAAACTTTCTGACTGGTATATTGTCTTCTGTTTCCATTGTTCGATTACAGGAAGGCGTTTCGGATCCACCGAGTGTTTCGTCCATCAGCAGGTTGCTACGTGGTGGCGGCGGGGGACCAGGTGACGGACGGAAGGACGACGATGGAAGGAAAGATTACAGCATCCACGGAATTCTGGGAGGTAGGTTTGGGGTTCGGAATTGTTACCAAGACTACCGGCTATGTACAGTCAGTGGTGGCTCGAAAGAAAAAAACCAAAAATGAGATGATTAATTGCTGTGGGTTTTGTCCTGATACTGATGTCATTTGACGTCATCGGCCTGATGTGGCGAAATTGGAACAAGGATCCACGTGGCTAGAAAATGCGCAATATGCTACTCGCACGTTTTTTTTTAAGATGTCAAAATCAAGGTGCTTCCAAATCTGAGTCAGCTCGATTCGATGACGTTACAGAAGATCAATACTGTTTAGTTCAATATTTGACAGCTTTAATACAGGAGTAAAACTGAATCTGATTAAGTTGTTTTTGGAAGGGTACATCTGCAGTGTGAGACATCACATTAGTAACGTTTACCCTACTTTAAAGGCTGTCGAATATGTTTACGTTGTGGTACTTGATATTATCATGTTACGGTCATAAAACGATGTTTTTATGCAAAACATTTTTTTGTGCTAGTGAGCTGAAAAATTTGGCAGCACTTGGGATTTGACCCTTAATAATGAACCATTCCATAAATGGGTAACAAACCATTAGTCTTCAAATACATCAACTACTTTGCTCACGTGTGTAATAAACACAATAAAGCTAAGCATGCTTGGTTCTTCTAGTCAATTGGGCTGTCTCTATAGGTACGTGTTCGAGTCTTGTCTCTGTGGTAACATTTCCGCGGTTTTCATTACACAGTTGCATTCGCATGTCATTTCTGTGTTTCCCGTTAGATACTGATCAATTTTAAAACTAGGCTCAAGACTATCAATTCAAACAAATAGTTATTTAAACCGAGAAAACATAGATTAAAGCCTGAATCTGCTTACTGTAAACTAGAGCTTGATTGTTTAGATCGAATGTTGGCAGAACCAGTCCAGATTTGTTGTTGTCACCTTATAAACCAAAAAAAATCCTTGGAATTACCCAGAATTTATTTATTTTTACTTTTCTATTTGTACTACTTAGTTTTAACCTGTATTTGTTGGTTCCCAAAGAGGAGTATGGGAAGATGTAGTAAAACGAACCCCCGAGGCAAAATGCACCTCTTATGCCAGTGTACTTAAACATAATTCATTTACATTCGCTAAAATACGCTCTCAGTGCTTTAACGTAATTATTTAGACCGGTTTAACCCTGATTGCCTCAAGGTGGCTAAAGTTATTCCTGTGTTCAAATCGGGTGACCGTTGTGATTGTAATAATTACCGTCCTATATCTACATTGTCCGTATTTAATAAAATATTTGAAAAACTTCTAGTCACTAGACTTATCGAATTCCTAAGTAACACATGGATCAATAAGTCCCGAGACTAAAGCAGAGATGGCGCTCGTAGTAAACCAGTAACCACGTCTTTCTAGAGTACTAACCTTTGCTTGAAACGAGTCAAAATTTTAAGTCGATCCGACCAGAAACAGCTGAGTTATCGAGGTTGGAGTAAAGTCGTTTTGTAGTTTGTTTAAAAAATGAAAAAAAACGAGTTTCGTGTTTTGATAAAACATTGTTTTTAATGGGTAAAAACACCGTGCAAGCGAAACAATGGATTGAAAAATGTTATCCGGACTCTTGTCCATCAAAAGCAACGATTTGTCGGTGGTTCGCCGAGTTTAAACGTGGTCGTACCGACACAAATGACGCGGAACGCTCGGGTAGATCTGTGGAAGCCGTTACACCGGAAAATGTGAGTGAAGTGACAAAAATTATAATGAAAGATCGTAAAGTGAAGCTCCGTGAAATTGCTGAGATGACACAGGTATCATATGGAAGTGTATTTACTATCCTTCATGAAAAATTGAGCATGAAAAAGGTTTTTTCCAAGTGGGTGCCGCGATTGCTTTCGATGGAACAAAATGCACCCTGCCACAAGTCGATGAAAACAATGGCGAAATTGAACGAATTGGGCTTTGATCTGCTTCCGCACCCCCCATACTCGTCAAATTTAGCCCCCAGTGACTACTGGCTCTTTGCTGATCTTAAAAAAATGCTTCAGGGAAAAAGATTTGGCTCAAATGCGGAAGTCATCGCTGAAACTGAAGCTTATTTTGAAGCGAAAGATAATTTTTTTTTATAAACATGGTATTGAAAAATTGGAAAAACGTTGGAACCATTGTATCACTCTAAAAGGTGATTATGTTGATGAATAAAAAAAATTGCAAAAAAATGTTGTTTCCATTGTTAGTCTCGGGACTTATTGATCCATGTGTTAGATTATATAAATCCTTCCACAGATCGCTAGAGCTATGAGCTTTCAAAATACGAGAAAAGCAAACGCGCCTTATGAATTATCCTTTTTGATACTAGTTTATACCAAACATTTCAGAAAAGTTCAATTTTGAACTATTTGAGATTATGTCACAAAACTGAAAATTTTATCATAAAATTGTGACCGTATTTCCGATGGCATGTAGCAAGAATTATGTTGATTCATTAGATACAACAGCAGATATTCACGATCAAAAACTTATCACTCTCTCAGAGGGTAAATTTTGAAAAGGCGCCCCATAGTAAAGTAAATCGTATTCACGACAAAAAAAAAGTTGTTTTTGGAAGGGTACATCTGCAGTGTGAGACATCACATTAGTAACATTTACCCTACCTTAAAGGCTGTTGAATATTTTCACGTTGTGGTACTTGGTATTATCATGTTACTGTAAAAAAAACGATGTTTTTATGCAAATCAATGTTCTGTGCTTGTGAGCTGAGCAATTCCAGAAATGCTTAGCAGATCATCAGACTCGACCTTCTCCGATTTGGATGAAACTTTGCACATGTTTTCAGTATGGCAAACCATAAGTTTTAAACCTATGGAGAGGTCAATCCGACTCACGAATGATTTTAAAAAAGGGCGTATGTATTTTTACATTTCACAAAAATTGCCTTTTTCAAATCGTTGTAACTCGGAAACCGTTAATTGTACAAAAATTGCGTTCAGGAAGATGTTGTAGGGAAACGATGAGGCACTCTTAAAAAAAAATTTTTTTTCAATAATTACAAAATAATCCGAAAAAGTTAAATAAAAATATCAGGGTGTATTCTTTTTGAAATTTTTTTTTTAAAGCTGTTATTAAAACCTACAGATTGGTGGCTATCCCATCCGTGCATTTTGAAAAATGAAGAAGTTACAGCTAAAACAGTTTACGGGTGCATGCAAATGATCAAGTTCTTCTCGATGTAATTCGAAAACCGTTAATCGTACAAAAATGACGTCCAGGAAGAAGTTGTAGGGAATCAATAGGGCACTATAAAAAAATATACACTGAAAATAAATATTGATTTTTTTCTCAATAATTTCAAAATGAACCAAAAAAATTAAATAAAAAAATGGCTTTCGGCTAAATATCCCTGATCCAAAAATTAGATTTTTTTTAAGATATAAGGATAACAAAAAAAAATATTCAATTTTGTCAATTTGGAAAATCGTGGGGAACTTAGAACCTTTTTGCAAATTTAGAGAATTTTTGTCGATATAAACATTCTAGCTTTAAATTGCAAAGTCATTAAGATACAAAAAAAAACACAAGGGGCATAAAAAGTGGAAACCTATAGTGGTTTTACATTCCCCTCAATCTATGCCTATAAATTAGTCACCTGTGAATTAGAGTATCAAATGACATGAAACAATATGGCAATCGCAAAAACAATATAATTTTGAGGGGGTCAAAAACACTTTTGGAATCTAAAAACTTGCTTGATTATCGCATCAAATACGTCTGATCGGGTGGACTGCTATTTATTACGATAATTCATAGATCGTTGTTGAATAATTACAGATGAAACTAATGGTTCGAAATTCGTTCACTTTCCCTACTCATACTTAGTGATACAGTTCTTGAAATTAGAAAGTATTATCTTCTATCTAAGCACTTTTCACAGTACTTTTCCGATGGCACTTCAAAGTCACAATTGGATAAAATCCGGTTCCAGCTGCTCTCCAATAAAGAATCTTAGTACTATTTACCATTTGATCATCAAAACCTGGGTACGTTAGATGACCAGTTATGGCACAATTGTCTGGCAGCAAAATGAGAACATTGACGACTTCCGGGCTTCCTGTTGGGGCAGTTGTTACCGCTTGCTGCTTTACTCCAGGTGCACTTCAAAGAGGTGGTCCATTCGGGTGCCGAGTGTCAGGTCAATATTATTCCTAAAATTATCAGCTCTGTACAATGCTTCCGCAATGGGGTAGACCGATTTGTCCCAGTTCAGTGACCGGCAATGGCTCCTACGGAACTACACCTTATATTCTCAGTTGTGAACAATTGACCGGAACAAGAACGCTTTGCTTCTGCAATTGCCGCATCGTCATTATTCACATATTTTGCAGTTAGTGCCGATGCAGCCTCATTCGGGCATCGGGGCGATACCAGCATAGAAGAATCGTTCTGGCACATGCTGCATAAATTTCACCCGCTGTGAGCTGAATTGTGAGGGTTGGTTCGATTGTATTGCCTTCATACGACCATATCTCGGTACGATCCGATTCCGGAACCACCCTGGCCGAGCAGCGAAACTTGTTCGAGTGTGGTGTTGAAGAACAATACCGAAAATTACACAACATATCATACGTAGCTCGAACGGGATGGTCAAAGAGCAGTGGGTGGTACGGTTGGAAAGATTCGGCTTTTTAATGCTTGCGGTCGGAATTGATGGCGAGCCGCCTGCCATCAGTTGAATGGGCGTTGTCTCTGCTATCTCCACAATACGTAGGATCTACCGGACCGGAGTACGGCAGAATGGGTTCAATGAAGCACAACATGCAGCCATTTGCATTTTACCGCCACCGGATCAGAAAACACCGCAAAACATGTTGCTTCGTTCGTTTGTCCTTCGGAATGACTGAGCTTTTCAGCTTAGAGGACCCGGTGTGCAATTAGTCAACAATTTTAATGTGTTTTGTGCTCGCATGAGAGATTGCAATCTAGGCGACAGGGAAACTGTTTACAGATTTGAAGGCCATCACTTGTTCTGAACAATGCTTTGTGCCTGAATGAATGGCACAAATGCAACGTGATGCAGACGACTTTCGTGAATGGCGGATCGGCTGAGTTTATGAATGAAGTGAGTGCAGTTAGTTGGAATTGAAACGCAGTAGTTCACGTCAAAAATTCCGTGTGAACTACATCTGTCAGCCATTTGACACCGTAAGCTATCTCGTTAGCACTTTTTCACATCTAACAACACCCTATCCAGCAAATCAAGAAAGTCACTCGACAAGTTGCAGTACCGACAGCCAAGATGATTGACGTGTTGCAGTTAACTGGAGAGACAGCACAGCACATGTGCGCCATAAACCAACCTTCACCATCTAATGGAGCGCTAACGTGTGGCACGAGATCAGTACCTTCTCTCGTACTGGCACCCACAAGCGACCCCATCAAGAACCGAGCGCGCCAGTGAGTAAATTAAGTCATTTTCGTAAACGCAAAGATCAGCAAGCACATTTAAATGTGACGCCGAACCAACCCACCGGCCATCCCTTGGAATCAGCGCGGTAAAGTCGCGGCAATCACACAATCAAAGCTCCCCCGGTACAGGCTAAAATTATCACGCACGCGGCACTTAAACGCCTTCGGAACTCTATCCGAAAGCTCCTTCGTTCGTTGTCATCTGTTATTTTTGTTGTTGTTGTTTCGAACCGGGCGCCACCTCACGGCAAATGTCATCCTGACTAATGGTCTGTAGCTGACTGGATGGTAGGTACGTGTTACGCTGACGCTGGTTGATTTAATTTGGTGACACTGGCTCCAAGTCACGTAAAGACTTCTCCGCTTCGCTGTCTACGAACGTATGATGGCACACTGAAAGCAATCACGTTTTCAGTATGAAGAAAAATATTGAACCTGACATTTTCGGTATGAAACACAGTAACGTACCGTGCTGACACAAGGCAGGGCAATGGCACCCCTGATCAGCTTAGCTCCACCACTCATCTCGTATGTTAAAACCGTTGTTTAAAATGAGATATGCTGTCTATATTTAATACATTTTTACTAAGGATTAGACGAAAATCGGTGTAACCGCTTCCAATGTTCACGAGGCTACCGAAACTTCTAGCACTAATTTATATATGATATTAGCTTTAGAGGTCGAATCAAATTCCGTTTACTCTAGACCAGTGGTTCGCAAACATTTTTGGTCGAATAAGATTTTCTTCGCCGTAGCATCCACAATACACAGTACATTAAACATAAAACATTTCAAATATCATATTAGTATGTTGGTGTTAACCTAAACACTGTTTTTATCAAGCGATTTGCCATTATAAATTACATTAAATGAAAAACAAATGCAAGTGTTCTTTGGCGAGACGCGCTATAGAATTCGTTGAAAGCAATCGGTCTCTCATAAATTTCACCCTCAATAGCATCACGTTTGGCTAAAATATCGGCTCATTCATTGCATGGAATGGAGCAATGAGCCGGAACCCAAACTATTGTGATTTGATAATTATTATTCAATATGACTTTCAGGCACTTTTTCATTTTGCCCAAGAAAAACGGTTAATTTTTGCCAGAAGCGTTTGAACGAATGGCTTCGTTTGCACTCAGACTATCTGTGAAGAGAAAATAATGGTTTGGAGATAATGTAACGATTACACTCAAACTATAATGAGCTGTTGCTAACTCTGCTATATAAACAAATGCAGGTTCTTGAAGCTTAAATGAAGCCGAAACATTATTGTTGAATATACCAAACCAAGGCAGCCTCTTTAATTCGTGATCCGTCCGTGTAAAATATTTTCGCAGAGTCTATATGCCTGAAATTACTTGTAAATATTTTTGAGATTTCCATCGAGCGGGAATTGTGTTTCGGGATTCCACGCACATGGATGTGTCGAAAAATAAAGTTGAGTCAGGGATGTTTAGGAGGCTGTCACGGATAGGAATATATCTTGAAGGGTCGATTTCCTGTGACATATGGTTAAAATATACTGTCATGAATCTTGTTTGAGATTGAAGCTCAACTAGCCTTTCGAAATTATTAATAACCAGGGGATTCAGTACCTCATATCTTATTAGCAGTCGCGATGAAAGCTCCCAAAAACGATCTTTCAATGGAAGAACTCCCGCCAGAACTACAAGACTCATTGTATGTGTCGAATGCATGCAGCCTAAAGCAATTCGCAAACAACGATATTTAATGGGGGACGGGTATAGCATGATGGGTTAGTCCATGACTTTCATGCAGCCCACCTAGGTTCGATTCCCAACCCCGAACATAGGATCAGAAAGTTTTTCTGGCCCGAAGAGGCGAATGACTTCAATGTTAAAACCTCTATAATCAAAACAAAACAAACGAAAACAAAACGATATTGAATTCGCTCTAATTAGATAATATGAGAGTTTGCAGCGGAACGAAAACAAACGCATCCATATTCCATCACTGAAAGTATCGTTGTCCGATACAATTTTATTAGATCTTCCGGATGAGCACCCCACAACGATCCTGTTATTGTTCGAAGAAAATTTACTCTTTGTTGGCATTTTGTTATCAGATACCTAATGTGACCTCCTCACGTGCATTTGGAATCAATCCACACCCCGAGGTATTTGAAAGTCAAAACCTGTTGGATTATTCTTCCCATCATATGAAGCTGAAGCTGCGCGGGACCGTGCTTCCATGAAAAGACGACCAGCTCTGTTTTCTCCGCAGAGAATTCGATAGCCAGTTGAACCGCAAAACGGACAAGTTATCTAAGATATCTTGCAATGGTTTTTGCAGATCAATAGTTTTGGGTCCAGTAACTGAAACCACGCCATCATCTGTCAATTGTCTTAGTGTACATGGGGTTACTAGACAGCTGTTAATGTCATTCACGTGAAAATTTTAAAGGAGCGGACTGAGGCATGAGCCTTGCGGTAGACTCATGTAGCTAATTCTGAATGTTACCAAATCGCCATGTGAAAAATGCATGCGTTTCTCTGACAAAAGGTTGTGCAAATAATTATTTATAACCGCTGGGAGTCCATGTTGGTGGAGCTTGTCTGAAAGAACATCAATGGAAACTGAATCAAATGCTCCTTTAATGTCTAAAAATACAGATGCCATTTGTTGCTTTTGAGCGAGGGCAATTTGGATGTCAGACGAAAGTAATGCAAGGCAATCATTCGTCCCTTTATTTCTTCGGAAGCCAAACTGAGAATCTGACAACAAATCGTTCGTCTCGACCCAAGTGTCAAGACGTCGAAGAATAATTTTTTCGAACAATTTTCTGATTCAGGACAACATTGCAATGGGTCTAGGAGTTGTGATTGGAAACTGGTTTACCCGGCTTTTGAGTGGCGATAACTTTCACTTGCCTCCAGGTGGAACAATATTTTGCTCAAGAAACTTGTTGAACAATTCCAACAAACGTCTTCTAGCGAGGTCGGGCAGATTCTTCACCAAGTTGAATTTAATTCTGTCCAACCCAGGTGCGTTATTGTTACAAGACATGAGTGCTATGGAAAATTCCATCATTGAAAAGGGGCTATCAATGGTACCATTATTTGGAGAAGACTCCCTAATAATGCTATGCGTAGGAATAGAATTTGGACAAACTTTCCTCGCAAAATCAAATATCCATCGGTTCGAGTATTCCTCACTCTCATTTCCAACGTTACGATTCCTCATTCGTCTGGCCGTGTTCCAAAAAGTGCTCATTGAGGTTTCTCTTGACAAACCTTCGACAAAATGTCTCCAATAGCTGCATTTCTTGGCCCTAAGTATGTTCTTGTACTTGTTTTCTAAAACCAATAATTTTTCTAAATTCTGAGGAGTCCCTCCTCCTCGTTTTAAAAACGTCTTGAAAGCATTTTGCTTCTCGTGTTTAGCATCTGAGCACTCTTTGTCCCACCAAGGGTTTGGAGGCCTTCTGTTAGACGATGGACCAAGAAATCGTTTGGTTTGGGCTTATTCTGCGGCCTCCAGAATCGAACAAACGAGGAAGTCATATTCTTCAAGTGGAGGGAGTTCTCTCATTAAGTTCAAGGTACTTGAGATACTACTTTGGTATTTAAACCAGTCAAAATTTTTCGTCAAATCATATGGAATATTAACTGAATTAGCAATGCCTTTGTTACTGCTGATTGAGATGATGATCGCTACCGTGTAAATCAGGAAATGCTTTCCAGGTGCAATGTAGTCGAATTGAAGTCGAGCAAAGAGATAAATCTAATGCACTTGAACTTGCAGGAGGTCTTGGGATTCGTGTCATGCTACCCATATTTAATACCGTCATACTAAAATTGTCGCTTATATTATATATTCAAGATGATCTGTTATCATTGTAAACGGAACCCCACATCATTCCGTGCGAATTGAAATCTCCCAAAATCAAATGTGGAGCAGGAAGGGTTTCGACAATTTCATTAAGTTTTCGCTGTCCAACTTGAGCTCTTGGAGGAATATACACCGAAGAAATGCAAATGTCTTTTCCTTTAATGTTTATTTGACTAGCAACCACTTCTATGCTAGAAGTCGAAGAAATATTTAATCTATAAAAGAAATAACATTTTTTAATTCCTAAAAGCTAATTTTAATGTTGAAGTCATTAAAATTTAAGGCTATGTTTGACGTAAGCCATGTTTCGCACAAAGCAAATACATCACAATTTTGAATATGCTACAAAATTTTAAATGTTTTGGCATGATGCTTCGACAATTCCACTGCAGGACAGTGATTGAATTATTCGCGGCGGATGATAAATTATCCATCAAATGATACAAAACCTGAGAGAACTGGCCATTCAGCTGATAACTGTTTCGAAAAAGGAAATGCCGTTATGATGGTCTTTAGAGGTTCAGGAATAATGAATACTGCGAAAATCCATTCTACAAATTCTGAAAACTTCAGTAATCCTGTTGGTGAATGCGAAACGGAGCATAACTTATTGTTTTATGCATTTCTGCATATGTGCGCTTAGACCGTGCTTTGAAAGAAAGCTTAATTTTGTCTTTACGCAACTTAAATGCAGCGCATACTAAGAAATCACGAGGACTCTCCCCACAATAAACACATTTTTCAATATCTTCATCGAAAAGATTATCCTTATGAGGCCCTTGACATTTTATACATTTAGATTTATTACTACAATAAGTAGCTGTATGTCCGATTTTTCTACAGTTCGTGCAATTCATAACATGCGGTACGAAAAGCCGAACAGGAAGACGAGTTTTACCGATATAGACATGGCTAGGCAACGCAGATCCGACAAATGTTACTCGAAATGAATCTGAGGGACGATAAGAATTATTTCTATCGACAATAGATGCTGAGTACAATTGCTTGCACTCGAGTATCTTAACCCCCTCGAGCATAGAGTTTTTGAAACGACAAACTCAATTTTTAAGTAAATCATCGGCTGACAGACTTACTTCAGTGACAACACCGTCAATTTCCACCTCCTTCGATGGAATGTACACTATAAATTCAACAGCAAATAATTGACAGGTTACAATTTTATTCACCTGTTTCAAATCGTTAACAACAACTCGAATTTTATCTCTATTAACTTTAGAAATTTCTACAACTTTTGAAAACTGTGATGTCAATTCCTTTGTAATTTGCATCAAATTTAATACCTTTTTTTTGTCCGAAAAAAGAGTATTTAAGATCTTACTAGTATCTGGAATCGGATTCGGATGATCTTCCATGAGATCATCCATTACATTAACTTTTTTTGTAAATTAATAATATCACAATGAAAATTTATGTTTAGTAAAATTTCAGCAGTAAGAGAAATTAAACAAATTAAATTTAATTAAATCTATCTTGTTGCTGTTGTCTCTGTTCCTCTGTCGTAAAGAAAAATTTGCTCACATTTTTTTCCGGATGACTGCTCAATTTGGTCACGTTAAAATCAGAATACCACAAATATTTGTTTTTAATCTGAGTGCGGGTAACACTTCTTAAACCATTGCTGGACTTGCCCGGTTTGTCCTTATAGGAAGTAATGTTTTATCAATAAACGGAATTCGTTATTTTTAAGTTTTCGTAAAATTCCGTCACTTATATGTCGGTAAGTTTAGTGTTTGTGGTGCGATTGACGTGAATACACTTGTCTTCTGAATGATGATGATAGTTTGACATAACAAACGTTATCTCAGTCGGTCCCGGGACGCTGGTCTTATAAACCAGTTGTCATATGTTCGAGCCCCGACCTGGAATGATTCATAGTGTCAGTAGGATCGTAGTACTAGCCATGAAATGATTCGGTATGCTAAGAATCGGCTGCGAAGTCTGTTGAAACAGAAAAGCCAAATTCCACAGAAGGAATGTAATGCCAAGACATTGCTTTTGATTCATGCGAGACATCTTTCACCATCAACCCCAACCAACTAAACGATCAGGGTAACCAAAATTCTCAAAGAAATAATTTCGAAAATTTGAAAACACAAAAAAGTTTATACGGAGCCTAAAAGACTGCTGACTAAATATTCCAAACAAATATTGGCAGAAATTTTGTAGTGTGATATTGTGTTTACCCCTTAAATGCGCAATTTCGTTTTACAACAAAATATCGAAAACGCTTCAAGCTTCGAATTTAAGCGTCTCATGCAAAGTTATATCTAAACAATATATTATTTAAAAATCGACTAAACAATACTTCAAAATTCTCCCCGGTACGAAAAATTACCCACCTGGGCTTAATATGTTTCACCGGTTCTGTGCATGAGGCGTATTTTCTTGCGGCGTATGTGGACAACACTAGGATTTTTTTAAGAGCTCGCTCAAAAGTAACTTTTTGAGTAATTTCTAGTTCTGATTTTACTTCTTGTGTGAGAGACAAAAGCGAAACAAAAATGGTTCTGGCTGCACCGGAACAGCTTGTATTTCGTTTTGAAAATGAGCCCTCTTGGTAACAACTGTGAAAGATTTGATTTTCGATTGAATGGTTTAAAAAAAAAGGCAATCACTGTTTCGAACATCCGATCTGCTATTAAATGGTGTGAAATGAACCGACAGATGGGGCAGCTTGGGTCAACATAATCTTATGGGTTGATTGTGAACTGTTAGCATCATAAATTACCAAATCAAAAATGCCAACGTTACCAAATAATTTCAGTTTTCTATTCTTCTATTATCTTTTCCCACTATTAACAAACACTTGCTCAATCGAATCGAGTACAGTTCGCTTTTAAATTTTATTTCGTTTTCATTGAAGTCTACGTCAAATTTATTCAGATACATATAGCATATTATTCAACAAAATACACCATTTTTGAAACGTAAATTTGCCTCTTTTTGATAGCAAAATATTTCACATTCTTCCTTCAAACACCGACTCCACCGGTTCCGCTGGTAGGTCAACTGTGCTAAAGCAGCAGCGCCGGACCTGGAGAAAACGCTCGGCTCACGCGTACTTGAAAGTGATATTATAAGCTATCCGATTACGAAACGAAGTTGACCGAAAAGCGTAAAAGGATACGCTTTGCATTGCTTGCGCCACGAGCAATGTAGCTCGGTGTCATCGGACTCGAGACCGCTCGAGACTCGAGAAATAAAGCCCCTTTGACAGGCCCCGAAGGGACTGATTAGATGATTTCGGTTCCGTCCCCGGGTGTCACATGGAACCGTATTTTTTAATGGGCCAGAGCCGCTCGAACGGCGTTATTGTGCGACCGCAATGAAATTTTATGTTTTCCTTATGCGTGCGGGAGGAGGCGGTAGCATTTCAAAGGCCATCAGTGGAAGGAGGATAAGGAATGCTCCGGTTTTTGTTTTATGAAGTCTAGGACACGGTCGTTGAGTTATACTACTTAGTGCGGGACGATGTGGTCGGTTTTTAAGGGATTAGGCGGGATAATTAGACCACCGTGCGGTGTGAAGTGGGTTGATCCGGTTGATTTGCTCGAACATCCATGATGAATAATGAAATCCATTAAACGATAGCATAAGAAAATGTGGTGTGTCAAAGAAAATTTTATGATTTCTTTTTCACGTCATCTGTTCAGACTAATATAAAAACCGTGCCAGTTTATTTGAGTGTAACACAAGATAACTTCCTTGTCGGGAAGCGGCAGTAAACAACTTAACGAAATGATTAAAAAACAGACCAGCAAAACTAACAAATGAATGCCAGATTAAGCCCGAGTCAAACAAGCCACTATCCGTTGCCGTCTTCCATTCATACCGCGGGAAGCACAAAAGTCAGTAACAAGTAGAAATTAGCTCAAAACGCAGGTTCCAAACATCCCGGCCCGGGGAGGACGATGAGAATAATCGAAAGCGACAAAAAACATCAAATCTCATCACAAAACACAATCCTATGGGACAACAGTGGAAAGGAAAAATTATAACAGAGAAAACGATATTTATTCCCATTCAAATCGGAGAGAACAGTATTTAATGGTCTATCGTTGCTTCGACCGATCCGGGACCGCATCCCGGACCCCAACGGACAAACGGAGCGCGATGCGAGCATGCACTCGGAGGATGAAAAGCCGAAAGAGTAATGTGTCAGAAATGGTAGCAGTTGATTAAATTTTTATGACTGTTACATAATTTAATAACTTTAATAATAGCATCGGTATCCTTTGACTTCTGCTTCGAGCTTCGGTTCGATTTTGCCGCACCTTGGAGCACGGGACAAATATCCAAGAGCTTCTCTTAAAAGTACGAACTAAGGGCTTCAACATCGTTCGTAGTGTTCTGTGTCTTATGAAAATGAATGTTTTCTCATCATTTTTTTTCGCTCTGAAATTCCCGACTACAAATCAAACCAGCAAGCCGATCGATCCATCCACGGAAACTCCTTTCGCTTAATCCACACAAATTAAGTCATCATTGTCATCGCCGGTCTCAGCTCGGCTCGCTGCAACGTGTAATGAGACGTTTTGCAACGGCGTCGAACACCCACGCCATCACTGTTCATAAACTCCCATCAGTCAGTTGACACCGCAAGGCATCAATCGAAGTGTCGATAAATGTTTACGCTGACACTGACGATTACTTTGAGCTTGTTTGACGTTTACCTTATTTGTTCTCCGTCATATAACACGACGACGGGGTGGTTTGCTGTTTTCAGTTACTTGAGTTACGATGCTGTAATCTGACATTTATGAAGCAGTTGGTTGGCGTTCTTCGGTTATTTCCGAAACTGTTATTAACCACTTGCATGAACTAATCGTCGATGAGTTGTCGCGGAATATTTTGCCGGTGAAGGATTATTTAAGCAATTTCACATCAAAGCAATTTCACAGGTGATGGAAAGTAAATGCAATGTTAGGTTGAAACAATTAAATGATGCACAAATGCAGGACCGTACGCACGATTTTATTTCGGGAGGGGCTTGCTGATATCACCAGTTCCAGAAGCACAGGAAAAAGGCGGGTGCCCAAGTAACAATTTTTGTTATGCTAGCTTGTTTGTGACTAGTTTGCAACCAGATATTTGAGTGATTGTTACTAACATCTAACCACTTGCATGACTCAAAAAGCGCAGTTTCTACTAGTTGTTAAGTCGGCTAAAAATATGTTGTCGTTACGTTGTAATGCCATACTGAAATAACTTATCTTTTCATAACTTGAAAATAACTTGTTTCCAAGTAAACTAGTTGAAACTTAGTCACCATCGACATTATAAACATTTAATGAATCCAGAATACTTTTCTATCATCAATAAAAAAGCAGAAGAGTACTTTAAGTCACAAACTTGATACAAGGTACAAATTTCACAACGATCCAAAAACTGTCGAGCGGAATTCAATTTTACTAAACTGTTTTTTATGCGCCTTCAATTCAAATCTGTTTATAAAGATATAAAAATTTAACAACAAAATAACCCTATGTTCAGAATGCTCAAAATTATTCCAAGTAGAGTGATTTCTCATCATTTTAAATTCAAATATCATGAGAATTATAATATTATCACAATCGATGTTCAATCCCTATATTATATTTTTCGTGTTTATGACGGTGCATAGAACAAAAATGACTTTTCTGCCTTTCACTATTTTCGGCAAAAAGTAGTTTTGAAAAAAGTAATATCCTGGTTTTATTTACGTTTCACACACTTCACACACACACCAACAAAGGTTGTTTTGTTTGCATTTTAGTTATCATAACGTTGGGAAAACTTACCGATAACTGTCTGATATAATGAAGAAATTATATGTTATAATCTTATAATATCTAAGTTATTGCTATATCAATTCACAGTAACGATTCACATATACGTTAACGTATTTATAATGGTTTCGCAACGGAAAATAAACCTTTTTCAACTAGTAGCTAAAAACATAGCTGTGATTAAAGATATGTTAGAATCAAGTAACGATAACTTACAAATGATAGTTAGTTTAATGTTTACGTTATAAAAAAACACTGCTGTCACATTGTTTTAACCAGTATAACATAAAAAACATGTTCGTGCTCTTGTTGCAACATATTTTGGACTTTGTCGTATCAGAACTAGTTGCGGATTGCTACTTGAGTGGGTAATGTCAGAGACATAACTGGATGTTGTGAATACGAAAACAACTGACATGTTCCTTTACACTTCCGAATATCAAGTTGATCAATTGTATGAATTATGCAAGCATTCCCCTTTTTCACATTTTTCGCAAAAACAAAGAAGGCTTCACTTGATCTCGATTACTGTGAATTTCACACAGCGAAAAGTGCACAAATCTAATCAAACTGTTTTAGATTTGCACTAAACTGAGGTTTTTTACCTTCAATTTTCGAGCAAGAAATCCTAATAGTTCTTTAGAAAACTTTCAGAGCCATTAGAACGGCTGATTTTGTGTGATGCTCTCCACCGTTGTCCTATTTCCGTTGTTTTTTCACCAATGCAAACAACTGGCAGCTGTGACGTAATCGCTCTTGTCGGCAGCGAAACTAGCGATAGAATCCAAACTGATCCAATTTTTGTTGAGGTTTCTTTTTACGTGATTTCGTTTGTAGCTTTTTCACTAATGGGCGGTCCTAACGGCAATAAAAATAGCCGTATACAGAATTTTAATGTCGATAATTTCATTTCGGATTTGCATAATTCATTGAAAGAAACTATCAAAATGTTGTACGGGATTCATTCCTGCCTTTCAGATGGACCAAATTGTGGAACTCACTACGATATTAAGCACTCTTCGGAACATTTTTCTCGAACGATTTGTTGGACAGCAGCAGATATTTTGTTCTCTTCCTCAAAACGCGTTCTGATTGGCTGGTGTTGACATGGGTCAAATAAGACAGGTTTTTCAATAGTGTACTATTGAAATACTTCCATGCTGCTGCTATACACGATTAAGTTGAAAAATTTCGATTCTGTTGGTAGTTAGATTATATGAATCCTTTCACAGATCACTGAGCTATGAGCTTTAAAAATACGAGAAAGGCAAACGCGCCTTATGAATTATCCTCTTTGATACTTGTTTATACCAAACATTTCAGAAAAGTTTAATTTTGAATTATTTGAGATTATATTTTATCATAAAATTGTGATCATATTTCCGATGGCATGTAGCAAAAATCATGTTGATTCGTTAGATACAACAAGAGATATTCACGATCAAAAACTGATCACTCTCTCAGAGGGTAAATTTTGAAAAGGCACCCCATAGTAAAGTAAGTCGTATTCACGACAAAAGCGATCAAAAACATCGAAATGGAAGTTACACTGATTTCTCAGATATTGCTTGACCTATTCCACGAATTTATGACAATATTAAAGGTGTTATTATTCCAAACAACATTTAATTTAATTGAATTTCAACAACTAGATCCGGAAATACAGAGTAATGTGTGTTGAAAATTTCCAATTCGTCATTATAAGTAACGATTCAACAAAATAGAAAAATACACTAGAGCAATTCCAGAAATGCTTAGCAGATCATCAGACTCGACCTTCTCCGATTTGGATGAAACTTTGCACATGGCTTCAGTATGGCAAACCATAAGTGTTGAACCGATGGAGAGGTCAATCCGACTCACGACTGATTTTTAAAAAGGGCGTATGTATTTTTGCATTTTACAAAAATTGCCTTTTTCAAATCGTTGTAACTCGGAAACCGTTAATTGTACAAAAATGGCGTTCAGGAAAAAGTTGTAGGGAATCAATTGGGCACTCAAAAAAATATGCACTGAAAAAAAATTTTGATTTGTTTTCTCAATAATTACAAAATAATCCGAAAAATTTAAATAAAAAAATCAGGGTTTACAAACCTAATTTTTGAAACTGAACTCAGATTACAAACCTAAATTTTGAAACTGAACTCTGAACCTAGATTCTGGAACTGAATTCCAAGACAAGGATTTAGAACCTGAATTCTGTAACTAAAATTTGAACATGATTTCTTGAACTGAATTCCGAAGCTGCAATTTGAACCTGAATTTTGAACCTGCACTCCAAAAAATTTTGAATTTTGCAGGTGACTTAATCCCTCATACGATGTAATTCATAAAGACCTAGTTTGTCAAATGACTGAAAATTTTATTTGTAATGACTTATTGTTAGCTGAGCTTGCATTTTACTGGTTTCGACTGTAACTTGCGTTTGGCTAGCAGGAGGGACTGTATAAATTTAAATGCACCTTTTACCAGCCAAGCAGATGCATGCTCCTGTGGCTCAGTCGATTAACAAACATACTTGCGATCAAATGATTCCCGGTTCAAATCGCGGCGGTTGCTATCAGTATTCTATTTTTTTTTTATTTCAATGAATTTCATGTCATGGAGTCTTAGACACAATATTAAATGTTCTTCGACGTAAATTTGCGTGAACAGCGACGCTACATTTATGTGCATCTAATAAGATGTAAAATCACAGGTTTTTTTTAAGTGTGTGGATTCTGGGGCTAAATTCTAGATCAAGGTTCTGAGTCTAAGATCTGGAACTGAATTATGGAGTTAAATTCTGCATCTGATTCCTGGAGCTGGATTATGGAACTGAATGCTAGAGCTGAGTTCTGATTCTCAATAATTATTTTGAATTCTGGATTCAGGTCCAGAATTCAAATTCAAAATTCAGGTTCAGATTCCAGCTTCGGAATTCAGTTCCAGAACTTAGGTCCAGAAATCATGCTCAAATTTTACAGAATTTAGGTTCTAAATCTTGGCTTGAAATTCAGTTCCAGAATCTAGGTTCAGAGTTCAGTTTCAAAATTTAGGTTAATAATCTGAGCTCAGAATTGAGTTCCAGAATTCAGGTCTAGAAATGCTATTTAGATTTTTTTTCCTGAGTTCAGGCTCAGGATCCAAATTCTAGAACTCGGAATTACAACTCAGTATCTTGATTCTGTAATCGAATTTAAAAACTGGATTCTGGAACGGAATTATGAACCAAAATTCTGAACCTGAATTATAGAACTGAATTCTGTACATAAATTGTGGCACTGAACTTTAGAATGGAATTTTTAGAACCAGAATTCGGAAACTGAATTCGGAGCCTGGCGTTCACTGGCACTTAATTGTGAAAAGATGTTCTAGACCTCGTTTCTGGACCATGATTATGCGGCTGAATTCTGAACCTTTGATTTGAATTCTGAAAATGAATTCTTGATCCGGATTCTGAAGCTAAATTTTGAAACTGAACCTGGATTCTTGAACTGAGTTTCTGGTGCTTAATTCTAGAACAGGATTCTGGTGCTTAATTCTAGAACAGGATTCTAGAACTAAATTCTTAATTTGAATTCTGAAACTGAGTTCTGGACAAGGACTCCGGAACTAGACTCGTGTCCTAAATAGTGGGTGTGAATTCTGCATCTGTTTTCTGGATCTGGATTCTGGTATTCAATGTTTATTTAGTTCCAGACATCAGATTCAGAATCCAGCTCCGGAATTCAGTTAAAAAGGCATATTCAAAATGCAGTATCCGAAACCAGATTAAAAAATCTGTTCCAAGATCCAGCTCAGTTCCAATATCAAGGTTCAGAACTCAATTCCAGAATTCAGGTGCCGAATTCAACCTAGAATCCAACTTCAGAATTTAGGTCAATATGTTTGTAGAAAATGCATTTCATTCTGTAACCGGATTTGGAGTTCTGAACTGAATTCTGCACCTAGATTCTGTACCTTACTTCTGGGACTGAATGCTATACCCGGATTCTGGAAGTGAATTCTGAATCTTATTATTATTATTACATCGTTTATTTATCCCCGGTTTAATTCTGAATCTAAATTATGAAAATTAATTCTGGAGCTAAATGTTGAACTGGAATTCAAGATCAAGACTCTGGGATTGGATTCTGTAGCGGAACTCAGTTCTGGACCTGAATTCCAAAATTGATTTCTGAGCGTGAAAAAGGAATCGGAGTTCTGGACAACGATTCTGAACAAAAATACTGGAAATGATTTCCGAACGAGGATTTCTGACACTAAATTTTTATCAGGAATTTTAGACCAAGATTTTTGAACTGGTTTTTGAAGCTGAACCGGAATTTTGAATCATGATTCGGGAACTGAATTTTGGAACTAAATTCTGAGCCAGAATCATGGAACTGAATTTTTGAGAAAAAATCTGGACCTGTTGCAAAGTCTTCAACTTGTTCCATGAATTTGTCTCATATAAGTTACTGTCATTGAAGTGTAATAACGTGTGCTACCTTTGGAATTTCTGGATCTGGATTTTGAACCTAAATACTGGACATTTTAGGGGTTAACCTATTTTTGTGCATTTTCATATACTTTATGTTTCGTCTTCGACTCGTCAGTACATAACAGTTTATGTTGAACTGTTATGTGACCCAGCAGTTCAACATAAACCGCTAGGCAGACATAAAGTTTCTGCTACTTGCAGAAACGTTGCATTTCGGTGCAAATAAAATAAGTGTTCTGTTGAAGACGAAACATAACGTGTATGATAAATTCTGGAGTTGAATTCGGAATCTGCATTCTGGACCTGGGCTTGGAAATTGGAACCTGAAACCTGAATACAGGAACTAAATTTTTTAAACTTGATCTTTCTGAACCATGATTATGTAGCGGAATCCTGGACCTGGATTCTGAATCTGAATCCTGGAAATGAATCTTACGCAGGGATTCCGTACATAGATACTTTAACAGTACTCTGGGTTCTGAAACTGAATTCTTGACTAGGATTTTAAACTTGAATTTTGAAACAGAGATTTCAGCCAGGATTCAGAAACTGAATAGCAGAACTGATTTCCGGAGCTGGATTCTGGACCTGGGTTCTGATACAGAGTTCTAGGCCAAGATTCTAAAACTAAATTCTGAGACTGGATTCTGGGGAAGGATTTCGGAATTGGGTTCTGGATCTGAATTCTGGACGTGAGATCTGCATCTGATTTCTGGAGGTGAGTTATGGATCTGTATTCGGTATATAAATTCTAAAGCTGAATTCTGATACTCAATATTTGTATTTATTTCTGGATTCAGGTCAAGAGTTTAGTTATAAAATTCTGGTTCAGCATCCAGTTCCAGAATTAATGTAAAATAACATATCCAGAATACAGTAACCGAATCAAGTTTCAAAAACGTGCTTAATAGGCCTAGTAGTAAAATGATACCTACTATATTGTTCACCGTGGTTAAAAATAACAGTATGAATCCTGTAATTTCGGAACTGCCAAATGGATCAACCAGAAAAAATCTATGAAACCATAAAATTGTGCCTTTCATACCGCCATTAATACTAAAAATATTGGCGATGTGAAATTTGTTTTTATCAGGTCAGGTATCTGAATCAAATGTTTCTGTTTTTCTCGGGAGCGGATCATTTCACCAAAAGCCATTTCACGTCGTTTCGCCGAATGGAATATTTAGCCGAAAGTCGTTTCGCCGAAAGAGTAATTTCGCAGAAATTTCGAAATAATGTTTCAACTGAAAACATCGCCCAGAGTATAAATATCGCACAATTTTTGAATATGATGAATCGATCGTGCATTTACGTTCACGTAGTATTTAATTCGAGTCTAGCGATTTCTTAAATAAGAACGGCTGTTTTACTGTTGGATTTGTGTTTGTTGCTTTTCAGACGAGAAACTTCAAAATATTTCCTTGTGATAGAAAACAAAACTAGTGAGAAACAACTGTTCTAACTCTGTCTATTTCCGTCTATTTGTCGAATTTATTACTATCTCGGTTTACGAAAAAGTACCACAAAAAGTGCTTTGTTGCTTAGTAGTTAATAAAGTCAACTGGTTTTCCTGGAAATTTCAAAACTTGAAAAACTAGGATCGTTGTACTAGCCATGCATTGATTTTGTACGCTATGAATCGGCTGTCAAGTCGGTTGAAACATGTATAGAAACAAGCTCTCAAATTAAAACTATTATACTTATAAACCTGTAAATATGTAACCGGAATATTGGCATCCGGTTGAATTCTATGGGACTATAGGACTTTCTATTTGAATCTAAGCTTGTGAAAATTGGTCGAGCAGTCTCTACTTACTCTGGAACCGTCAGTCTGATCCGGATGATATTCAGCCGGATGGAACTTTTCAACTGAATCTAACACACATAAAGACTGTCTTAGAACATATGGACGCACTTTGATTTCGCTGTAAATAATTCGCAAGTGTTAGATATTCAAATTTTATTCGATATACTGATAATATTAGACTACAACAAAAGAATATTCTTCTCAACATTTGCTACTTAGCCATTGTAGACTAGCTGGCGTACCTTCTTGCGAACGTTCCTCATTAAATTCCGTTCAGACTTCTTGGCGACAAGTTTTGACACTTTTTTCCAATCTTTTACGAACTGTTGAATAGTTTCGGCTGATGAGACATGTTTCCTAAGATGTGCCTTCGTTAATGCCCAAAATTCTCAATTGGTCGAAGTTGTGGGCAATTTGGTGGATTCATGTCTTTTGGGACGAAAGTGAAATTTTTGTAGTATACCATTCTACCGTTGATTTCGAGTAGTGGCAAGAAGCAAGATCTGGCCAGCAGACAACAGGATCCTTGTGGCTTCGAATCATGGGTAAAAGTCGTTTTTGTAAACATTCCTTGATGTATATTTCACTGTTCATTGAAGCAGTGGTGATGAAGGGTTTTGAAATCTTACCGCAGCTACAAATTGCTTGCCAGACCATAGCTTTCTTACCAAATTTTTCGACTTCAATCGATGTCTCGGACTGGTTTAACACTTGTCCTTCTCGCACCGTATAATATTGTAGTCCCGGCAAGGATTTGTAATCGAGTTTCACGTAGGTTTCGTCGTCCATGATTATGCAGTTCAAATTTCCAGCAAGAATCGTATAGTACAGCTTTCGAACCCTCGGCCTGATCGATGCTTCTTGTTTCGGACTACGTTTTGGTTGTTTCTGTTTTTTATAGGTTCGAAGTTTCAAACGTTCTTTAGCACGAAGAACATTTGACTTCGAAATGCCCACTTTTTCGGCCACATCCCGAACTGAAACCTCCTTCTTTTGCTCGAACCCCTTCAGTATACGTTTATTCAACGGAGGGTTAGCACGACCTTTTTTGCGACCCGTTTTCGGTTTATCCTCAAAGGTGTTATCCTCACCAAACTTACTGATTGCATTTCGCACGGCTTTCCACTTACTCCTTCCATTTTTGCTATCTTTCTCAGTGACAGTCCGCGTTCTGTGCACCATTTGTACACAATTTTTCGACGTTGTTCTGCTGAAAGTCCACGCATTTCGAAACAAACTAATGAAAACGAATAAACAACTGCACAAGTGGTTAGAGAAGAGTGTAAACAACAGGACGCAGCCATAAAAATTGACAGATTCTGAACCATTGCAAAATGGCAGCGGTTCTTGATTGCGTCGATACTTTCTGGGACGCTCTTTAAGCACAGACATTTTCTGATCTCGATGAACTGAGTCGAATGATACCTCAAAAGTCGATTTTCATAGTGAAAATTCTCTATATGAGATAAGTGAAAACCAGTTAGCATCACTCGATTGAGAGAAGTTGACTTGCTATAATCACATATAATAGAGATCAATTTTACTTTTATTTAATATGAATCCCAAAGAAAGAAGAGAAATTCTTAGAATTAGTAATAGAAAAAGGGGAAAAATTAGGATTATTATCAGTTTTTGCAATGACTGAGCGGAAACATATATTGGAGAAGCCAAATGAAAGAAAAACTAACAGAAAAGATGAATTTTTGGAAAGAGATACGCTAAGAGATAGGACTCGAACCTGCGTTCTTATGCATTCCGTGCATACGCGCTACCATTTCGCCACTCTGAATCTTGTTTTAGTCACTCTAAAACGCCAGACAGACACAGTAGAACGTACATCGAATATGGTCTACATCCTGGCCGTCAGGATTATTATGTTCCTGCTTATCCTAACCCGATTCAAAAATGGGAAATGTATTTTTTACAAAAGTTTCTTCAAATCGTAGAAAATCAGAAATTAACACTGCATTGTTAGAAGAATAGTTTCGAAATTGGAGTGATAAGAAATTGATTGAACACTCTGAAAAATTTACAAAATGAAAAAAGCAAGTTACTTTACCAAGAATGATGAAAAAATTGGATACGAAAATTTTCGATAATTTTATCTTTAACCTGCTTTTGAAATAAACACATTGACAAAACGCAACGTAAAAGTAAGCAAAATAGTCCTGTGCACTTAACGCAAACACGAACCCATTTCGACATTGCGCTCTGGTGCAAATATCAGTGTATTGCAAGTAGCAATAGATTCAAGTTTGCTTAACGGATTATGCGGATCCGCGAGGTTGCATAAGCAGCACAAAATAATTTACCAATGCACTGATGAGCCTAAGACGAAACATGGAAGTTAGCATATTGACGGTAAAATGGTTCGTGCCTTTCGAAGGAGTTGCAGCTGAAATATTTTTAATGGTTTTTTTTTATAAATTTAAATTCAGGATGCAATTGAAAGGTGCACGGAAGTCAAATTGAATCACATTCCAATGGATGTAACTTCTTACCTATTGAGTATTTTCAATTAAAATTAGGAGTGTAGCTAGTTCAAATAGTTTTTCGCACGCACCTTAAAAATCCGGATGTGTCATGACATGTGTTTTTAATCGGTACGAACGTTGAACTGATGATGGGAAGGAAAAAAATGCTGATGTTGCAAGCGATTTGCAGCTGCGGCCTGAAACTTCAAATTCTCGTTACAATTTAGTCTATGAGCTCAATGTTCTACGAGAAAGAGTGGCTGAAAAAAATTCAACCATTTGTCAAAACACGTAAGTGTAGCGAAGCCTATTGATATTGCATTGGGGGATTCGAAATTCTGATTCAACAAACTTCGCAGACGATTCTCATCATACTTCATCATTGCTGACTTGTACGACCAGTGTCCTACGTATTGAACCGCCACCCCGGGACAGTTCAGATAAGCACAAAAACCAATTAACAACAAATTACAGATATCTGTAAACAATAAAACATCTACTGAGATTATTTTAGCTTCAACTCAACTCGATTTTCTATAAGCAGGATTTTCGCTTCAAGCATGCTAATGTCAGCGTTCGGTTCTGTTCATTACATTTGAATTTAAATCAAGATTATCACAATATTTTACCGAAATTAAGTGCCGTTCAAATTCCTAAGCAATGAAAAAATGTAACAAATATACATCAATCTATCTTCAACTTCCTGCTTCCTGCACGTTTCAAAGTGCAAACGGTTCACGCTTCCTGGTGTTTTTTTTTTTTGTTCATTATTAATCTGAGCTTAATATCTCTTCGCAACCCGTCAATGAACAAGACAGCCCAGAATAGAGTATTCTGAAGAGAGTCTACAAAAAGAACAGTCAACGGAAGAATCAAAAGAACACAACTAATCGGCCGACATTCCGCTGTCGGTTCGGTTTTCTTTTCCTGTGATAGGATTAATCGTCGAATAACAACTGCGCCAAAAAAAACGGAACGGAACGGAACGGTCCTATCCGAACTGGATCAATATCATGTCGGTCGGCATCGCAGGATTCGACTTATTGTTCTGGGAGCGGAAGGCAAACGGTATCCGTCACTAATTCAAAGGGCGCGTCGAGCAGCGAAGTTACGATTCGATGAAAAAGGTGAGGAATCATTTTCAGGATGAGTTTTCGATATCCAGAACTCAATTAAGAAGGCAGCCACAGCAAGCTGTGAAATGTAGAGCCTGTGTTTCGAGCCGTAATTGTCGTAGGATGAGAATCCGTTTTGCATTAATTGAAGTTTTGATTACATTTGATGCAGGTGAAATTATCGATTTTTCATCTGAGCAATCTAGTTGATCATGGAATTCCCATGAGTTCAAAAGAAGAACCGTAGAGACCTTACACAATTCTTCGAGCAAGTATGACAAGTGACATTTGCGGCATCTCACCATCAGAGAAAGGAAAAACATCAAACAACAAAAGTAGGTCTCTGAAGTGAACAACAACCTGGAACAGAAGGAGGCGGTTTCGTCAGCCTTGAAGCTGAGAAACGTCACAACGAAGGGATGAAAAATTGATCATCCTTGTTTAACTTTCACACGTTTCGGATGGTAACAAACGCAGGTACCGATAGAGCCCATTACGGTGGCAATAAAGGACACTTTTCCGAGTTCAGCTCGGACTTGAGGTCGGTTACGATTGAAGCAATTGTTCGGTTGGAGCTGCACTGGGTTCGTGTCTTCGAATTCCCTTTGCCAATGCCGAGCATCATTCTACGCCCATCACCCGAACAATAGACAACAATGGAATCAAATAACAATATTTTCGTTGCTGTTATCCTAGAATGTTGCTGTCAAAGAATGTTGTTGCGATAAAAAAAAACCCGATAAATTCAATGGTGGGTGGAAAATTGGTTGTCAGAGAAAAATAATAAATAATGCGTTTGTTTTGCGATAATGCTGATGCGTGTAGTGTTTTGTTGCGGCAGTACGGTAATCATGTAAAACATGCCGCCAGTTTGAGGACCTCTGAGAGTTGCTATAGTTCAGGGTAGCAATGATTTGAAAGAGGTGTATTGCAAGTCACTACAAAATACGGAATCCACAGACGAATCTTATTATGAACGGTTAGCACAAATTGTAACGCATTTTAGATTCGGACTTCATTCGTCTAATCAATTTATTTATTAATTGTAAAATAAACAAACACAATGCGGTCCGGATACTGAATTTCTAATGCTAAGTAAAACTGTTCGTTTCGATTGGGCTACGTGGAAGTTCGAAGTCGAATCCTGATGATACTCGATCAAATGATCTTTGTAAGCCAATACTGGCATCGTTTATTCCATTCGTTGTATCGAGCTCCATTGTAGTAGAGGGAAATTCCAAACTACTGAACAATATTCCAGAGTAGCACGAACAAGTAAACAGTATAAGGATTTCAAGCAATAAATGTCAGTGCTTAGATATTCGATATCTTACGAATCTCCAGCATCGAGAAGTTGGAGAAACCAGATCTTTTACACAAGTACACGGAGAACCCCCAGATCACAAAATTACTATATTGTAATTATTGTTTAACGCCCTGATTGTATCAACTAAAATGTTCTCGATTTAACTAACATATCTCAAGATTTTGCCACAACCTTTCAAGCAAACAAAATTGTTGTTTTCGAACGCTGTCAGTTCACTGAAAACGCAAAAAAACTCATACGTTTCAATTTGAAATATTTACATTACGTTTACATAAAACAATATTTAGGAATGTTTAAAAAGCCAGTATTCCGTGAACAATTTATGGTTGGAAAATAATTTATTTAATTTTTTACAAAAACTGTTCAAAAATTACAACGAGTAGAAAATTAACTTTTGCATACCATTCTGTCGAAAAACTAAATAATAAAAAACCTGTTTTAATCCACCTAGTGGTGTAATGATGCTTTTCTCATTTCACTTTTTCCTGTATATTACAGCATAAATTTCCCCGAAATACTACAGTTTGAAAAGTTCAGAAAATACTTTTGAAGATTTCTGTTTCATAATACTACTAAATTGATACACTACATTTGAATTTAAGTTGGTGAAAATCTATTCAATCATATGTGAGAAAGTGAAGTGAGTTCCATTTCATCATATTTGATTATTATTGCCGGTACTTCCGGAACCGAAAGCTGGATATCGGCATAGTGACATTCGGTTCATTCAACCATACACTAACATGAACTACAAATTTACGTTTTGAATGTGGGAAAAATGTGTACCGGTTAGCGGACTTGGATAAAATTCAGCAAATCATTTATGGGACTATCAATGGTTTCAGAGTTTCATGATCTGCAAACTAGAGAAAATCACTAGCCAATATAAAGAGGTAGCTTACAAACAAAGTATTCCTGAAATTAACGTTTTCATACTAAGCACCCTATCTCCGGAACCAGGGGTTTGATCCGAATAAAAATTGGGATATTCTTATGGCATCTTAAGAACTTCCATCTCCGAAAAAAGTGAGCGACATTATTTTCACATTTTTTTATGTGGAACACATTTTTATTTTCTATATAGGGGTGCTAATTAGAAACTCAAGGAAAAATACACGAAGAAATGTGGTCACGTTTCAAACACTTACATCTCAGTATATTATGTATCAATTATTACTATTATTTCATTATTTGATTGAAAATATTTCTAAGATTCGATTTGAATGTATCAAGCCACGTATTTTCAATTATAAATGACTGAAATTTTGATTAGTAGAGAGCAGTGTCCTATTTTGTCTGCTAAAAATCTCCGGCATATCGGATTTCCCTGCCATAGACGACGGTTTTGAAGGAGTAAGCGATAATATCAAAGGGAAAGCATCGCTTTGATTAGTCAATCGATGCAAAAGCGGAGCTGTTGGAAGCACGCGAATCTATAAATAGAAGCAAAATTATAGCGAACGTTTCTGTCTTACGCGTAGCATGCTAGAGGTTGTTGCTAGACAGCAAGGCAAAAAGTGTCATAAAACGATTAGAAGCTTTAATTGGTATGCTCTGATCTTGTGTTATGCAAGCTCGGATGAAATTCCATGTTATATCGTTTCGCCTGAGAAATTGACAACTACCCCAGGGTAAGTTTTGAGTGCCTAATATTAATTTTTATTTTATATTAGATGAACGCGATTCATAATGAGAAATAGTTTATCGCTTCAACCGAAATCGCAGAATGGTTGAGAAACTTAACGCTATAAAAATCACTGCTTGCATACAAAACTTGAACAGAAGCTTAACGAAGAGAAGCTATAATATCAAAATCAGTATCGCAAGTATGTACAAACATCTAATTGCATACATTTGGGATATTGATGTAATTTCGTCGGCTATCAAATGAATACAAATCAAGACAATGTTCGGTGTTGGTTCCTAATCATGATCAATCTAAGCAGACTCTCGTGCAATTGCGGATTCAAAAGTGTGACGATTGATTGAACTGTTTGATTGTAGATCATTAGAAATTTCGGTTGCCTTGTTCCACATCAATGGCTCGAACAACCCCATGGGGCTGATCTTTGTAGTTTTGTGCATTATTTTCACATCTTTCATGCATATCACCCTGTAATTCCGGAAGCGGAAGTCGGATTCAAATGAAATTCATGAGCTTTGTGTGTGACCGTGAGACCTTTTATTTGAATCTAAGTTTGTGAATATCGGTTCTGCCATCTCCGAGAAAGGTGGGTGAAAATATTTGTCACACACACACAGCCATTGCTCAGCTCGTCGAGCTAAGTCGATTGGTATATGACATTAGGCCCCTCGGGCCTAGGTTCAAATGTTGGTTTTTGCAGTGATTGTATAGCCTTTCTATATGAGAAAGGCAAAAACGATTACAATGAATATAAAGTAAATTAAATACCTTTTTGCGCATCGAAATTGGATCAGTATGATTTACCAGAGTTTGCACCGAATGGCCCGGGTTGGCGGCCCAATGCATAGGGTGCTGGTCTTACAATCCAGTTGGCGTATGTTTGAAGGGTTGATTTCCTGTGACATATGGTTAAAATATACTGTCATGAATCTTGTTTGAGATTGAAGCTCAACTAGCCTTTCGAAGTTATTAAAAACTTGGGGATTCAGTACCTCACATCTTGTTTGCAGTCGCGACGAAAGCTCCCAAAAACGATCCTTCAATGGAAGAACTCCCGCCAGAACTTCAAGACTCATTGTATGTGTCGAATGCATGCAGCCTAAAGCAATTCGCAAACAACGATACTGAATTCCAGGAAGAAAACGCTTCAAAGGATTCAGAATAAAATTCTGAAAATGATTTTGAAGCGTCCTCCCTGGTTTAGTAAAAATGAGTTACACAGACTCTCAAATATAGAACCATTAGATGTAATGTCACAAAATATTATAAGCAAATTCCGACAAAAATCGATGCAATCTTCAATTGAATCGATTCGCTCTCTGTATTAGTTAGTAAGTTAGTATATAAGTTCCTTTTCCCCATTACACAACACAAGTAGGTTTAGAATTTTCCCTACACAAAAATCTCAGAATTGCGGATGCAAATAATGTCCTCATGGTAATAACCAAATCATATATATATAATAGGGCTGAAAAGTCACCACTTGTGGCTGAACACCCAATTTAAATCTCAATAATTTAATTTTAACTCATATTCCAATAAATAGTTATTAAAAAAAACGATACTGAATTCGCTCCAGTTTGATAATATGAGAGTGTGCAGTGGAATGAAAGCAAACGCATCCATATTCCATCACTGAAAGTATCGTTGTCTGATACAATTTCATTAGATCTTACGGATGAGCACCCCACCAAGATTGTTATTGTTCGAAGAAAATTTACTCTTTGTTGGCATTTTGTTAGCAGATACCCAATGTGTCCTCCCCAAGTGCATTTGGGATCAAACCACACCCCGAGGTATTTGAAAGTCAAAACCTGTTGGATCATTCTTCCCATCATATGAAGCTGAAGCTGCGCTGGATCATGTTTTCTTGAAAAGACGGCCAGCTCTGTTTTCTCCGCAGAGAATTCGATACCCAAATGAACAGCCCAAACGAACAAGTTATCTAAGGTACAAAGGTATTCGCAGATGAACAGCTTTGGGGCCAGTAACTGAAACCACGCCATCATCTGTCAATTGTCTTAGTGTACATGGGGTTACTACCCGGGTAGAAGTGATTTGCAAACCAATACCAAATTCTGTTTTTAAAATCAAACATCTCAATGGTAGAAATTAACATTATTTAGTTTGAAATAAGAGTTAAAATATCAAAAATCATAACAAAGCCTGCATGAGAAAATAGCAACAAAATAAAAAATTCTGTCATTGTAATATCAAACCAAGAGCAAAATATTTATAGAAGATGAATTTGTTAATTATTTTATATTCTAGCATTGAGAATAGAGTAATATCTTAAGTATTTCTCTTATCTGATTCTGATGCAGTTTATTCAATGGTATTTTATTTGAAGATAGAACTACTGCATCAATTTACTTAATGAAATTGAAATAGCTCATCAATAACGAAATAAGATATTATAACTAATTCTGATGTTGAACAGATATTGTACAATGTTTTGATCCCTTGATAAAATATCACGAAAATATCAAGTATCGCTATGACAACAAAGAAACATCAAGCCAAGATATGATGGTAAAATTTGTTATTATTTTGACCTTTGTTTGCTATTTACACCTACCCGGGTAGACAGTTGTCAATGTCATTCACGTAAAAATTATAGACGAGCGGACCGAGGCATGAGCCTTGCGGGAGACCCATGTAGCCAATTCTGAATGTTGCCAAATCGCCATGTGAAAAATACATGCATTTCTATGACAAAATGTTGTGCAAATAATTATTTATAATCGCTGGAAGTCCATGTTGATGGAGCTTGTCTGAAAGAATATCAATGGAATCTGAATCAAATGATCCTTTAATGTCTAAAAATACAGATGCCATTTGTTGGTTTTACAAACCAGTTGTCGTATGTTCGAGCCCCGACCTGGAAAGATTCGTAGTGTCAGTAGGATCGCCAGCCACTAGCCATGCAATGGTTCTGTACACTCTGAATCGGCTGCGAAGTCTGTTGAAACAGAAGGTCAAATTCCTCTACAGGAATGTAATATCAAGGCTTTGCTTTGTTGTTTTTGAGCGAAGGCAATTTGGATGTCAGACGAAAGTAATGCAAGGCAATCATTCGTCCCTTTATTTCTACGGAAGCCAAACTGAGTATCTGACAACAAACCGTTCGTCTCGACCCAAGTGTAGAATAATTTTTTCGAACAATTTTCTGATGCAGGACAACATTGCAATGGGTTTATATGAGTTGTGATTGGAAGCTGGTTTCCTCAGCTTTTGAATGGAGGTAAGTCCAGTCAGGTGAAACAATATTTTGCTCAAGAAACTTGTTGAACAATTCCAACAAACGTCTTTTTGCAAGGTCTGGCAGATTCTTCACCAAGTTGGATTTAATTCTGTCCAACCCTGGAGCGTTATTGTTACAAGACAAGAGTGCTATAGAAAATTCCATCATTGAAAATGGGTTATTAATAAAACCATTATTTGGAGGAGATTCCCGTATAATGCTCTGCGTAGGAACAGAATCTGGGCAAACTTTCCTAGCAAAGTCAAATATCCATCGGTTCGAGTATTCATCACTCTCATTGCCCACGTTACGATTCCTCATTCGTCTGGCCGTGTTCCAAAGAGTGCTCATTGAGGTATCTCTTGACAAACCTTCGACAAAATGTCTCCAATAGCTACATTTTTTGGCTCGAAGTATGCTCTTGTACTTGGTTTCTAAAACCATAAGTTTTTCAAAATTCTGAGGAGTTCCTCCTCCCCGTTTTAGAAACGTCTTGCAAGCATTTTGTTTTGCGAGTTTAGCCTCTGAGCACTCTTTGTCCCACCAGGGGTTGGGAGGCCTTCTGTTAGTCGTTGGCCCAGGAAAGCGTTTAGTTTGGGATTGTTCTGCTGCCTCCAGAATCGAACAAATGAGGAAGTCATATTCTTCAAGTGGAGGGAGCTCTTCCATTGAATTCAAAATACTAGAGATACTACTTTGGTATTTAATCCAGTCGATATTTTTTGTCAAATCATATGGAATACTAGCGGAAGTAGCAATGCAATTGCTACTGCTAATTGAGATGATGATTGGTAAATGATCGCTACCGTGTAAATCAGGCAGTATTTTCCAGGTGCAATCTAGTCGAATTGATGTTGAGCAAAGAGATAGATCTAATGCACTTGGGCGTGCCGGAGGTCTTGGGATCCGTGTCATGCTACCCATATTTAATACCGTCATGCTAAAATTGTCACAAATGTTTTGTATTAAAGATGATCTGCTATCATTGTAAACGGAACCCCACATAATTCCGTGCGAATTGAAATCTCCCAAAATCAAATGTGGAGCAGGAAGGGTTTCGACAATTTCATTAAGCTTTCGCTGTCCAACTTGAGCTCTTGGAGGAATATTGACAAGCAACCACTTCTATGCTAGAAGTCGAAGAAATATTTAATCTATAAAAGGAATAACATTTCTTAATTCCCAAAAGCACTCCACCATACGGAGAGTCTCTATCGAGACGTATAATGTTAAAGTCATTAAAATTTAAAGCTATGTTTGAAGTAAGCCATGTTTCGCTCAAAGCAAATACATCACATTTTTGACTATGCAATAAAACTGTAAATGAATCAAGTTTTGGAATGATGCTTCAACAATTCCACTACATGACAGTGATTGAATCATTTGCGGCGGATGATAAATTATCCATCAAATGATACAAACCCTGACACAATTGACTTCAAAAAAGATCTAGCTATTGAGAGGAATGCCATTATGATCATTTCTTTGTTTCTCATTTTTTTCGTGTACGGTGTTTCCAAAATAAACCTTTTCGTGAATTTATATGGACAATATTCGATGGATCATTGCTAACGAAAGAACCATATCGAACAGTATTCCTACTAGTATATATAATAAAATCATATCAATGAATTCGCTTTCAATTAGAACTTCCTGAACTACACGTAATTTCGTTTAATCGTTTAATTCCGTGTGGAAGGCCGAACTCCGAATGTATGAAACGTACGGCTGCCGTCATTCGCGCGCAATCTGCGATTATTTCCCAAATGACCCGTGTTTTGTGCTCCGGTCGGCACATTCTCCCGGTCGATGTGTGCGCCCGAAACCCGGAGGGTACCCGGGGCCGCAACCGTAAAGAACCCTTGTAAGCCGGGTCGTTTGGGTTGAAGTTAGAGTTCTTGTTTAATAACAGCCTTTCATTGTGAACGTTATTGGTGCTCAACTGGCTGACCGATCCAAATCGGACCGGGTTCCGAATGGCGACCGTTTAGTGCGTTTGCGGTACGAACTAAATTGAGTGAGCCCGGTGAGCCCTCGGGCAAGGAAAATTGGAAACAAAACAGAGAGACCTCAGTCGGAACCTTTTGATGCTGTTATGGGATGCCCCTTGCCCGTACGTTCGGACGAACAGCTTAGTATTGCTATATTTGAGAATGAACGGCACCCGTCGCTGTCGCTTCGGTAGAATCTGGGTCTTCTGCCGGTGGGAGAAGACTCTTGTAATATACCGGTGAGAAGTTGAACTGCGGCAACGGTAGGTTGGATGGAGCGGTGATTGAATGATGACACCGTGAGCATCCGAGTTTTCCCACATGAACGCCGTGCAGTCTGGGTGAGATTTTATCCTACGTTTTGTCCTGGTCCGTCAACGGCGGCCGATTCAGGAAATGTGATGATGGGTTTGTTCGACGAACCGCGTTGAATATAAAGCGACAAAGCTAGAGGGAACATTTGCAGTTGGCATTGAGTTTTAGCTCGTTTGCCCGACAATTCCAAACGGAGTCGCTACTTTCAAACTACTTCAACTTGAATGGCTCTCGAGATTGGAAATTGGAAATGTGATAATACATTGCGATGCTTCCCAGATGGAAACGATTTTGAGGTTTCGATCAGACGCACAGTGGTCCCAAACTAGAAAAAGACGGTCAAAAGTTTGTACTGACTTTCACTGATTTTTAAGAGCTAACGTGTGTTCGAAGAAGTTTCACAAGAACATTTGAACATTTGAAGTATTTTTGCTGAAGATTTAAATAATGTAAAGAAATTATTTTCTGAGATATATTCACTTTATTTTAAAAGCAGTTATTTTGGTTTTATCTAAGTAGAATCTACCTTTATTACCTAAGTACCTACTACAAAGTGCGCGTAAACACGTATAAACAAGCTCATGCTTGCACGTGTAACTTAAGCAAATTATTGTGATTTTTATTTTGTTTACTTTCTGGCAAATAACAATATTAGAAAAAATCTAAGTGGAACTCGATGCAAATTTTGTATGCCTTTTCAAAGTTAGTTTTATATGTTGAAAGTCCGAAAAATTATCAAAGTTCAACGCATATTTAAAAAATGGAAAAATGTTTTCCAAACAAAGTATGAAAAAGTATTGTAAAAGTACAAACTTTTACGAAGAGATTACATTTTAAACGTGTAAATAAATTGAGTTATCGCGAAGCAACACGTTTTTTATGACGATATGCTGATCGTGCGACGCTCACTTAGAGATGTGCGAAGCAGTTCATACCGGTGAGCAGCTCCGAACCGATCAGGTGAAGGTTTGTTTTGAGCGCCGTTTTCTTTACTCCGTTTTTCTTTCATATGCATGATCGAAATCTATGATACACAAAGAACAATGCTATGCGAACTAACTTGTCTGCGAATTATTATTATGTCTCACTTGAGAATATCTGCAAAAGTGAATGTACCTTAGCCTACTGAGTGAGAGATCAGATTTCCTATTGGCAATGGCTCATTCAATCACAATTGGAAGAACGAACAAAAGCTCATGCACACATTTCTTCTCATTTATAACTCGCTCTTCAAGAGCCAAAGACCCGTTCAGCTCGTAGCTTGTTTCCACCTTACCAGCAGGGATGCCAAGTCATTTTTTCAAAAATCTGTGATCAAGCCAAAAATCTGACTGTGCAAAATCTGTGCACGTTTCCCCGTTTCCATAATAGCTGATCGGGATCATTTTAGTAAGCAAAAAAAAGGTCTCACTATTTCCTACCGCTCTGTAATTTTTGGTGCTAAACTGTAATGAATTTCAAAAATCTGTGATCGATTTCAGAGTATGTGTAAATTAGTGACCATTTTTAGAAATCTGTGAAAATCTGTGCCATTTTTTAAAATCTGTGCAAAAGGTTGAAAATCTGTGAAACACAGATTCAGCTGTGAACCTGGCATCTCTGCTCACCAGTGCGGTTAACTGGTGAGCTGCGGTTATTTTAGAAAGAGCTGTGAGCTATCAGCTCACTTTAAAGATTCGATTCACTGGAATAGCTCAGGAGCGAATTTCCCATCTCTACGCTCACTGCAAAAGTCAGTTACAGAAATAGCAGACGCGTGACGCCCTCCGTTTCTTAACCATTTAGCATGGCCATAGTGAAAATGAGTCGCACGAATAGTACTCAGGATATTCTCATTGGAAAATAAATTCGATTAGGAATATATTTTCCTATAAGTATTGTAAAAGTTTGCTGCAAGAAGTTGCATATTTCGCTTCGGCACAAGGTTTCCTAGGTAAAAATAGGTAAAATGATGTATAACTTTTCCAGAAAACTTATGCATTACCTTCTACAAAATTATGTGATTTTCTATTTTCTACAATTATTTCAAACAAAGTATGTATAAAAAATAACTTGAAACAAGTTATGATTAGAAAACTAGTTTTAAAGTGGTTTTCATAATTCAATAACTAAAACTAACTTGGAAAAGGAAAAGAAAAGAAAGCTCCATCGAGTTCCACTTAGATTTTTTTTATAGTATTGGGCATATCTTTTCCTATAAATTTTGTAAAAATCAGCTGCATAAAGTTGCTTATTTCGCTTCGGTGTAAGGTTTTATCATAGGTAAAAAAAAATAAAATGTTGTATAACTTTGCCAGGAAACAACAAACCTATGCACTACCCTCAACAAAAATATGGGATTTTTTATTTTCTTCAATTATTCCAAACAAAGTATGCATAAAAAAACTCGAAACAAATTATGAATAAAAAACTGATTTTAAGAAGGGTTGCAATAAAAATGCTTAGTATATCCGAAATGGTGCGACCTAGACTTTTGGTATTTTGACAAAGTAAATTAACTTTCTAAAACTTTGTAGAAGAAAAAGATTTTCTATCTCTTCAAAAAAAAATTATGATTATATTTTTTGTCAAAGTAGGCCATGAACAATTACGGATAGAATCAAATTTCGTGGTATATATTTGTAAATAATTTCTTAAAAGCAACTATATGCATTAAAAGAACGGTTTGGCAGCTACTGATTTATGTCCACGTTTTGCCTTTCTCATATAGAAAGGCTACGCAATCACTGTGAAAACCGACTTTTTAAACGAGGCCCGGAGAGCCGAATGTCATATACCATTCGACTCAGCTCGACGAACTGAGCAAATGTCTGTGTGTGTGTCCATCCGCGTGTGTGTGTATGTGTATGTATGTAACAAAAATATGCCCTCACTTTTTTCGGAGATAGCTCAACAGATTTTCAAAAACTAGGATTCAAATGAAAGGTCTCATGGTCTCAAAGCCTGCTATTGAATTTCACCCCGATCCGACTTCCGGTTCCGGAGAAATACTATGATATGTACAAAAATTGGAAAAAATATGCACTCGCTTTTTACAGAGATGGCTGAACCGATTATAGAAAACTAAGATTCAAATAAAAGGTCTTATAGTCCCATAGCCTGCTATTGAATTTCATTTGGATCTGACTTGCGGTTCCGGAGTTACAGAGTAATATGTGAAAAAATTGGGGAAAAAGTGTGCATTCAATTTTCTCTGAAACTTCTCAACCGATTTTCACAAACTAAGATTCAAATGAAAGGTTTTATAGTTTTCTAATAAATGTCTAGAACATTTTTACCAGATCTGACTTCCGGTTCCGGAACTAAAGCGTGATGAGTGGAAAATTACAAATTTCATTAGTATTTTTTCACGTACGATGGTCAAAAACAGGTACAAATCCCATAGAACTATCTGTTAAATCCTTCTAATTTGCAGAGCTTGTTAGTTTGTGGGCATAAAAGAATAATTCGGCACTACTGGTCCGCCCTTTTCCTGTTCCGGAAGCACCGAAAGTGGTGCAGAAAAACTAAAAAAATAGAACTCACTTCGATTTCTCTGCGATGCTTGAACCGATTCTCACATATCTTAGTTTGAATTAAAGCTCATAGTATCTTTAAAGCTACTGTTAAATTTTATCCGGATCCGACTTCCGGTCCCGCAGTTACAGGGCGATGAGTGTCAAAGTTTTCAAATCGTCATATATGTAGAGCGACAATACGTACCAAACCGAAAGAAGATGAAAACATAAAACAAACGATGCGTGCTTTGTTTTATTTCGTACATGCTATGAAGAAACCGAAACGGTTACGGATGTCTGCTGCTAGTGTGTAATATTGGAAAAAGACGGTGCTTGATAAAAATTATAGCAATTTGATGATCAGTACGACCGAAAAAATAAACGAATGTCAATGAATTCAAATTTATTTGAAAAAAATATAAAATTTTCACATCCGGTAGTGCAGTAATACCGTGCCGGTGGTGTAATGGTGTCAATAATAATAATAAAAGTAATAATCCTACTACATGTTTTATGCTGCTGATTCATGCTGTTTAGCTTGACTTACATACATATGCAGAAGTACTAGAAACGCAGGTTCGCTTCGTTTGTTAGATTTCGTTTAAATGATTTAATCCAAATAGAGCATGAAACAGTAAGTCTAGGTTTAACTAGGTTTAAAACTGTTCCAATTTTTTGGTCATATTCGTTGCTGGCAATCAAACCAACTTCGGCTATATCGGTTATCTGAATCCGGTTTCGGAAGAATTGGAAATAGTGATTAAAAACTGCAAAAGGGTCTCTCTCAATTTCCTTCAAGATGGCCAAATCGATTTTCACAAATTTATAGGTTCAAAGGAAAAGTCTTACAGTTTCATACGGAATTCCTAAGTTTGTTGTGGATACTACTTCCGGTTCCGGAGCTACAGGGTAAACAGGATTTGTAGGGTTTGTTAGATTAAGTCCGAACAAACTTTCCTATTTCTATTCAATGAACAGTTGTTTTTGCGAATTCCACAGTAATATTTTTGATGTTATGAGTAATATGAGAAAGGCATCATTACACCACTAGGTGGATTAAAACAGCTTTTTATTGATTCGAACCGCTGTGAGACGGGTGGTTTATTCAGTTCAGTAACTGTGCGCAAACATTACATGGCTTTATGCATGGTTTCTCGAAAACACATATCCTTGGTGTCATATATGTATTATTTCGATGTACCAAACAGAACGTGTTAAAAATTCTTGTTACTTCAAGAAACTATACAAAACACTATTTTAATCCGCCTATTGGCGAAGCCTTGGTAAGAGTTATTTATTGAAGAAAATTACAGTCTAATAGTTTTTACGCTTCGTCTTTGACACATCAGTGCAAAGCAGTTCAAATTAAACTGCTAAGCAGACGTAAAGTTTCTGATAAAGAAGTGACTAACTCAAAATCCAAAATATCAGAAACTGCGACCGGACACCCTATGGCGTAGAACCGGACACATTTTGGAAATTGAAGAATACCCATTAGACCTATGTTTTACTCAATTTATCTGTACGGTTGTGTAGTTTCAACCTTCAGCTTCCATTCCCAATTTCTGACTTAGAAAAACATGCATTAGTTGTTGTACCAAATCGCGATGAAATGACACACCCAAAATCCTATATTTATGAACTGCGAGGCTAAACCGAACGATAAAATTTCACACAAAAATTAAGATCAAATACTGTAGGGCGCCAAATTTTAAGATAATCTAATAAGCGCAAAAGAAATGAAGGGTTCTTAGTGTCAGTAGGATCCATAGTACTAGCCATGCAATGATTCTGTACACTAAGAATCGGCTGCGAAGTCTGTTGAAACAGAAAGGCCAAATTCCACAAAAGGAATGTAAAGCCAAGACTTTGCTACAAGAAAGGAAACCGTGTTCGAATGGATTGTCTGTTGGTGTTTCAACTAGAGATGGCCAATTCGTTTGCGAAGGGTTCAAAAGAACTAGTTCTTGTGAAATAATGAATGAGCAATAGCTCTTTTTTCGAGAACGGTAGTTGCTCAGTTCAAAGTAATGGGACCTTTTTTGTCTTTCTCGTTTAGAAAGGCTATGCAATCACTGTGAAAACCGACTTTTGAATGGAGGCCCGGAGAGCCGAGTGTCATATATCATACGACTCCATTCGTCGAAATGTCTGTGTGTATGTATGTATGTATGTATGTGACAAATAATGTCACTGGATTTTCTCAAAGATGGCGTGACCGATTTCCACAAAACTTGGATTCAAACGAAAGGTCTTATGGTTGCAAAGATCGCTATTGAGTCTTATCCCGATATGTGCAACCTTATAAGAAAATGCGTACTGAATTTGCTCGGAAATTTCTTAACCGATTTTTACAAGCGGAGATGCAAATAAAAGGTCATGAAATTCTTTAAAATGTCTCCCAAAAGTTGATCCAGGTCTGACTTCCGGTTTCGGTATTACAGGGCGATTAGTGAAGTTGTTTCTAGCGGGATGGTGAAACGAGGTGCAAATTTATATAAAACTTACTAGTAAATTCATCTAGTTGACAGACCTTGTTAGTTAGTGGATACATAAATCTACTTTGGGACTACTAATTCCCGGTTTCTGCTTCCGAAGGCTCTGATAATAATGAAGAAAAGCTACAAAAAACGGAACTCATTTCGGTTTCTCAGCAACGGTTAAACCGATTTTCACAAATCATGATTCAAATCAAAGCACTCTTAAAAAAATTAAAGCTGTCTTATCTTAAAAGATACTGTGCAATTTCATCCAGATTCCGAAATTATAAGTCGATGAGTGTCAAAACTTTCAAACTGTCATACAAAATGATGCAAATCTGGTACGCATCGGTACGTGCTGGTACGGACGAAGAAAACACCGCCGCCTAGCAGGGTACGTGCAGGGTTGCCACAGTTAAATCTCATTAACATAACATAAGTGTCTACAAATTGAAAAGGTTATGGTAGTTTATACCCAAAGAAAGTCATAGAAGAAAAGAATCGTTGAACTTTTTTCACTTGAAACAAGTTTAAAGTGGTACCTTGAATGCGATGCAGCTGCTGCAGAATATTGCTACTGGTTCGGTACAAAAGCCTCTTATGAGACCTGGATTCTGAATTTTTTTTTTTTTTATTAAGTTTATTAAGGACCTTTTAACTATTGTCTTTCGGGTCCATTCTGAATTTTAATTCTGGAGCTGAAAATTGTGTAACAGAATTCGGGCACTGCATAATGGAACTGGATTTGGATTCTACAACTGATGTCTCAACAGGAACTCTGGAATTCTGGAACTTGAACTAAATTCTGGAAATGAATAAGTGGTAGTGCAAGGAAACTGGAACCAAATTATTTTTCACTTGCAATTTTCAGCAAAATGGAAAAGGTTTCGTTCGAAGCTTCTTCTTTTAATGAATTACCATTCTAAGCAGAAACGACTGATTTGTTTCATTTCAACTATATGATAGTGTTATCTGATCCAATCCGGAAAAAAATGATGGGACTTTTTACGCACACATGATTGACATTACCTATACGTTTGCAAGCTGTCTTTGCCGTTTGAAACTTCACCGTTCGTCAAGATTTGTTTAGCGCTGTCATTATCGAAATATTCATACGTGTCGGACATCAAAACGTTCCGTTAAACGTATTCTGTAAATGACTTCCAAACAATCAAAAGTTCCACAATTGCTGAAAAACAAAGAAGTATTATTTAAAATCTTAAACTTGCCGAACAGTTGTCGATTCCCTCCCAAGCATCAATCCGATTTCGATATGTACTAATTACCCGAAGCATCGCAGTAGCCTGTTCGAAGCACCCACTAATCATCGTCGCTTCCGCGTAGCCGTTTTTCTTTTATCAGAATAACCTATCAGAAAAAGTGACACTAGAAGCCGATACACCGCATGTCTTCCACACAAGCAACTCTAAAAATCAAAGCCACCCGCCAACCAAGAACGAGCGGTGTGACAACAATTAGAAGGTTGTCGTACAACATTATTTTGCCCCTTTCCTGATGGGTGGGTTCGTATGCCACGTCGTACAAAACGGGACGACAACAACAACGAAAAAAATACTCGGGACCTCCGGGCCTATTCTGTGGGATTTGTGAGACGTTCCTTTCTCCCTTTCTATACCGGCATAGTTTTCTTAGATAGAAGAAAAAAAGTCAATGAATCAAAGCAAGTTTATCTTTGAAGCTATGCCGCTTCGGTGACAAGTTCTGGGCTGCCGTTTTACGGTTTTGTTTGTGGCGGCGGCGTTGGCGGTGAGTTTGAAATGTGAAACCTGTAAAAGGGCTTTGTACCTTTGGAAGATTAATGGGCAAGATTTCTTTCGGGGTGCGTGTATGGAAATTTAATTAAGTAGATCAAGTGGCGTGGGTGTAAAACGTCAAAATATGACACGTTTCTGCGATGGGGTAGGTCTCAGTCTGGGCTAACAAGAGAAAACTTTGTGGCAAATTTTGCAACTCTTTAGCAATATTGATTTTCTGTCTGAATGAATTGTCCAGCTCGTAAATTTCCCACGATTGCAACGATAAAGTCGAAACGATTTTCCGACAGTTACTCTTCACAGCAACGGTTCCCGTATCTTCATTAGCTCACAGACAATAAAACTGTTCTGCCTTGTTCTCGAAACGTTAAATTTTATTCCGTATTACAACCTTCGTCCTCGAACTCGAACGTAAAGATTCGCAAACCGGCTTCCCACCAACGAATTAGCAATTTGTGTCAAACAAATCGTAAATTGCGGTAATGCGCAGTGGAGTTTAGCCGGCTTATGGTTTCCATGTTTTGTTTTCTACTTCCGGAGCATCCACCAGCACCGAAAAAAAGCAGTTTTACGATTCTGTTGTCATAAGGATTCGGACAAATCCGTTTGCCATTCGATTGAGACGGGCAGCGAAAGCCGTTCTGACGTTTATGGATGTATTTGTCGATAAGATTTTGTAAATTCTGGGAAAGCTAAATTTTGTTTTTGAAAGATGTAAAAAGTCTTGATCGCTTAAGGCGAAGGATGAAAAATTCACTGTTTGAGATTATCACGATAGAAAGAGGGGCAAAACTTCTAATAAGAGCTGTGCTTGATGGCTTCTGCACTATGCAATCTACAAGATTGTATGCAAGTGTAGTTCACGGTTGCATAACTGATGGCGAATATCCGTTTTGGTTGCTGACATTGCAATATTCGAAGAAATTTATTTCCTTAGCAATCGATCAACTGATCGAGATTTGTAGCAATAAAAAAATTGCTTCTAAGCTTCCTTCAGTCACCGGAAATGAATTGACTTTCACTATCGTCTTACTGAGCACTTTCGATTCGTCGAAGCTTTCTGCATTATTTGCTGGTAATCAAGCGTGAAATTAAAGTTTAACTGACGGCCTTATGGTCCGAAGCAACGAAATTTTAAACCAATTTGACGCTAAATTAAAAACAATTAAACTAGACCACCAGATGTTTAACATTTCGAGCGCTTGATTTTAAGTTTTTTTTTGTCAAACCGTTTTCTCATTCACTCTGTTTTCGTCTTCTTACAGGTCGCGGATCCGACTCGAGTGACACCGAGTCCGAGCCAGGCATCCTACTGAAGCGCAAACAGCGCCGATCTCGAACGACCTTCACCGGCGAACAGCTGGAAGCACTGGAGAAGGCATTTCAACGGACGCAGTACCCGGATGTGTATACCCGGGAGGAGCTGGCCTCCAACACGAACCTAACCGAGGCCCGGATTCAGGTTTGGTTTAGCAATCGGCGCGCACGGCTGAGAAAACACGCCGGTTCGCAGATGTCCACCCCCTTGAGTTCCCTCGGTTCGCTACCGATGGGTCAGTATCATCCGGGCGTTCCAACGCAGGAATCATACCAGATGGCCGCAGCAGCAAATTACGACTTCGTTAGCCAGAATCCAGCCTCTTTCGCGGGTGGTTTCCAGCATGGACACTTTGGTGGACAAAACTTCGGGCCGAATGCAATGAGTTTCCATCAAAATAGTCAAGGTAAGCGAATCGATTTTGTGTTGTTTAGCTGCCATCACTGAATTCCATTTGTTTCAGATTTTATCCCCCACGAGTACACTAAGATGATGAACGAGGAGTACATTAAACCGGCACACGAGAACTCATCCTCGGTTAAGATGAGTCCATCGGCTGCCCACGCTGGCAGCACAGCTCTGGGAGATAGCTATGCGGCCAAGTTAGCTACTGCTGCGGCCAGTATTGGACAGCAAGAGACCTCCTGGAGTCAATCCTATCCGCCCCATCCGGGACAAGGTTATGGACCGAATCTGGTCAGCGGTTGTCCACCATCGGCACCGTCGGCCGTTCCGGCAGCGGAATACCACCAGATGCAGCAAGCGTACAGCAACAATAGCCTGGCAGCGGCCAAGTACTGGTCATGAGTAACTTGTTGCTACAGACAGTGATATGTTCAGTTGACGGTTGACCAATCCTTACGGAAGTTTCCTATTTTTGTTTTAGTGAAATTCATCATTGCTTCAGCCAAAGTTTTTGCATCTGCTCCCCATGGTTCAGGAAATTCTTCGGATGAAGTTTATTCCTAGGTGACAGAAAATGCAGTTACAGTATCCGAGTTTTTGGGCCACAGTTCACACGTTGATTGACGATTTGATTGAGCGCTGAACAAATAATGCCGTTAGCTGCACGAATTTTTCTCACAGAGTCATTTCAAAGATTCCAAATTCTCGGAAGATTAAACTTTTAATTTATTGCGAATGTTAGTACAATTCTGACACGGTGCTCCGTATAGAGTTCAAGGCTGATTTTTCAGAAGGCCGTAAGAACAAGTGACAGTTTTTCTTTGTTTAGGTATTTTCTCTTCTATTAATTACCAAGCGGTTTCCACGTTTATCACTCATAAAATAATACCCGAATCTTTCGACTATCGAACAGAATTGTGAAACTCAAAAAATCTTTTATAATCACATCACAATAATAAAAAAAGAAAGTAAACAAAGAGAAACTGTCATTTGAAGACGAACATTGGAAAAGGTCCCGAGTGCAACTGTGGAGTAATACTCTTTCGAGTATTACGGTCCAATCAGCAATCCTTCCATCTAACATTTCACACAGGAAGAGAGCATAAACCATCAACACTGTTTGAATTTGTTCTAAACTACTGGAATTTGACGTGATAATTGAAAGAGAAAGTAAATCAAGAGAAACTGGCATTTGCACTTGGGACCTTGGGACCATTTGAGCCAATTTGTTCTGGGACCTTTTCTAATGTTCATCGAGACTTGCTCTTACGGCCGTCTGAAATATCAACCGAGAGTTTTCATTACGACCTACACGCTCTTTGAACATAACTCATGGTTTGAGTTGCGATTACTCAAATTCATAAACTGGAACAATATGTCAAAATTTGAGTATGGATTTGAGTAAAATAAACTCGTTGCCATGAGTTCTCTCGCATTTATTCATACATTAGAGTAAGCGTTGAGTTTTTAAACATTTGAGTGAAATAAAAATACTTCTTGCAGTTCAGTGCGTTTTCATTCTCGGAATATTCTTATCGAAATAAAGAATGCAAGAATACGTCGTTTTCCATTGCCGTTTCTAGATCCTGTTTTGAAAACATGAATCAGCGTCAATCATAGATGTTTTGTGGTTTCAATTGTGTTTAGTGAAAAGCGCAACATAAGAATATCAAAATAATTCAATTTTGACTCCAAACCGTTCAAAAAGAAACGGTTTTGATCACTATTTTGCGCATTCAAAAGAAAAAAGAATAACTTTGTATATGAAAATTAACGAAGAAAAATTTCTTCATTTTGAGAGCAAGGAACTCAAATTTTGAACAAAATATTTTTTTCTTATTTTGAGTAAAAATTACTCAAGTTTCGACAATTTCGTCCCTTAACGCAAAAATGAGTAGATAGGTGGTAACTCAAGTTTAGAGTACGTGCACTTTTTATGAATTTGAGTGATGTGTCACTCAATTTTGAGTTATGTTCAATGAGGGTGTACACGCTCTTTGAACATAACTCATGGTTTGAGTTTCCATTACTCAAATTCATAAACGGGAACAATATGTGAGTTTTCTCGCATATATTCATACATTAGAGTAAACGATGAGTTTTCAAACATTTGATTGAAATAAATACTTCTTGCAGTTCAGTGCGTTTTTGTTTTCGGAATATTCCTATCGAACTTCAGAATCCAAGAATACGTCGCTTTTCATTGCCTTTTCTAGACCCGGTTTTTAAAACCATGAATCATCAATCATAGATGTTTTCAACATAAATTTTGTGGTTTCAATTATGCTAATGATATCAAAATCGTTCAATTTTGACTCCAAATCGGTGAAAAGAAACGTATTGAATAACTTTCTTCCGCTTCCCATTTAATAGAAAAAAGAATGACTTTGTGTATAAACATTAACGAAGAAGAATAACTTTATTTTGAGTGAAAGCAAATCAAATTTAGAGTTAAACTCACTCGAATAGTGGAATTAATATTTTTTTCTTATTTTGGGTAAAAAATACTTAAATTTTGACAGCTTTCTCCCTTAACTCCAAAAAGAAGTAGATGGGTGATAACTCAAGTTTAGAGTACGTGCACTTTTTATGGATTTGAGTGGTGTGTCACTCAATTTTGAGTTATGTTCAATGTAGGTTTTGTGGAAGCGACAGATTCTCATTGTTCACTTTCTCTTTCAGTTATTACGGAATAGTCCGATAATTTCTTCAGTGCAGGTTAAAAGATGATTGTTTTAGTTATTAATAATAACTTGCAAATGGTGTGAGTGAGAGAGAGAGAAAGATTGGTTAGAGCACTGTAATATAAGAAAGATAAAGTAAACAAATATCTTAATGATCATAATGAAAGTTCTATACAGAATTACGTTGACTTTTCCACGCGTTTCTTTTTTTTCAAATAACGCAAAATAATTGCTTAAAAGCTGTTTTCGTATAGAGAAAAAAACTTGCTCGAAGGCAGTAAATTTTTGGGGATGGATTTGAGTGAAACGCGTCTGGTTGAGAAACAGTACCGAATTCGTTCAGTACACTGTCAAACATCGGGCAGCAGTGTTTTTTTTCACAAGATTCGTTTAATTGAACCATTTCACGCACAACCTGAATCCAGAATAATTTCTGAATTTCAGGAAATCTCTAAAATCTACTTTGGCGAACTTTGGCTGGTTCACTGATAAAATTATTTAATAATATGTATTCATTCTATATATGTACAACTTCCTATTTTGCAATAGTGTAATAGTATATCTAAGAAGCTCCAAATTTAAGTTAACTTGCGGTAAGACTCTTCAACGGAAACAGTTTATGTAGTAAGACAAGACATAGGATATCAGTTAATGTAATAACATATTTATTTGTTTTCGTAACTGGCAAGCGCAACACTCCCACGGCTAGTAGTTATTCACCAAACCCAGCGTAGTGATTTTCAAAACCATTGATACCAAGCCCAATAAAAAAAACGCCTTAATTGCACTATTCGTGAGCCCATCTGATTTGCCATCCGAAACGACCACATTTTGCTGCGATACATTAGTGAATTAAAACCCGTTCTCCGAGCACCGTTACGGACTCCAACCTTGGGTTGCAAACCAATGTTATATCATTTCAAATAAAATGGTACATGAAGAAACTTAGTAGTGAGTCAGGGGAATTCCGTTCAATCCCATAAAGGTCGTGAGCTGAACGATTTATTGGATGTTAAGGCTGAATCTGTTCGGACTATCGTTTTCAATTGATCGAATTAGAAACAATTTCGGAAAATACAGTCCAGTGCAAGTACAAATGCAGAGCAAAGGTAAAGAATATTCTTTCTCCGGTAATCTAGATTGAAATATCGTTGCGGTATTAGCGAGTTCGTCCTTACAACAATTCCGGATTAACAGAGACAATATCGATTCGTCCAAAAAACCACTACCACCTTAATAGCTTCGGAAATTTGTTTAATAGGATGCCAATTAGATGGACAGGAAATTGAATTTCTTAACCGGACATGGATAAGTGGTAACACCACCTGTTCCGAAATCGAAAATCTATCCAAAAACCCGTTTTAATCCACCTATCGGTGTACTGATGCCTTTCTCATATACATATTACTGTGGTTTTCTATTCAAAATGTTTCTGTTCGATTTTTGAAAGAAACCATAGAATTCTTTGTGCATTAAATTGTACAACATACAGAATGAAACAGTGCTTTGCTCGCGTAGGTCATCCTTAAGAAAACGAAGTGGGTTCACTATTATATGCACTTCCGGCACCGGAACCCGAGAACCGGTATAATCGAAGTCGGTTCGTACGGCCATAACTAACATGACGTGCAAACTCTACTAGTTTTTATTCAAAATTTGAAGATTTTATACAATTTTGCCATCGCACTCTAAATGACGATTTAAATGTTTGCTCTGTCCGAAAATATGCAGTAATTTTTTATAGGACCATAAGACCTTGCAATTGACCCTCAGATTGGGAATAACGGTTTGGAGTCCAGTTTATAACATTTTTTACGGTTTTTGTTCCGCCAGTTTACGTGATGGTGTACAATATTGAACACACTCTACCCTATAACTCCGGAACCGGAAGTCGGATCCGGGCAAAACTCAGGACTTCCGTATGGGACCACGAGTCCTTTCATTTGAATCTAAGTTTGTCAAAATCGGTTCAGCCTTATCCGAGAAAACCTAGTGAGATTATTTGACACATACACACACAAACACACACACACACACACACACACACATTGTTCAGCTCGATGAACTGAGTCGAATGGTATATGACACTTGGCCCTCCGGGCCAATTTTCACTGGTCGGTTTTTCAAGTGATTGCATAACCTTTCTATATGAGAAAGGCAAAACATATTCTTTTTTCAAGGTCAATTGGTCAAACTTGGACATAAAACTTAGTATAACTCAAAAAGTAAACATCCGATCTCAAAACCATTCAATAGCGTTCAGGATGACGGGAAGACCTTTCATTTGCGACTAGTTTGATCAAAATCGGTCCAGGCATCTCTGAGATCTCGACCTCTTAGTTGACAACTCACACACACACACACACACACACACACACACACACACACACACACACACACACACACACACACACACACACACACACACACACACACACACACACACACACACACACACACACACACACACACACACACACACACACACACACACACACACACACACACACACACACACACACACACACACACACACACACACACACACACACACACACACACACACACACACACACACACACACACACACACACACATTTCCGGTTCAAGAGAAGTAATGTTATATGTGACGTAACCGACAAATTGCAGTAATTGTCATAGCAACAAAAGTTTTCGGAGTTGAAAAAATCAATTCGGAAAGACTTACACTCGTTCAAAGCTACTATTAGGTTATTTTATAAGCTCAAAATCAATGTTTAGGGTTTGAGCGATTAGTGAAATGAAACTAAACCGTTTTTTGAACAAAAATTAAATTCCACCATGAAGAATTTTTAACTATTTCGCTGTAATACTAATGCAATAGTGACAGACAGATACTAGTATTTCGAATGCTATTTGCATTCATTCTCAGTGTATCCTTTTAGAAGTCTGTTTGAAGTAAATTGGCTGTGCTATTTTCGTTTTAGTAGTGTAAGTAAAATAATTCAGGTGACTTACTGATACTGACAGGTAGTAACTGTTTATGTAGGGGAAGGTGTTCGGTTACCGGCACCCCACCGTAACTTTTGACAGAAAGCAGATAGCGTCATTCCGACAAATGTCATGTGTGTGTAATAGCACAATGTTCTTTTAGTGCCGAATACCGAAGCAAACAGACGCTTGTATTTTTTTGCGTTCTAAACCAATTTTAATTGCGTGGAAATCAACAAGTTTTTTCCGACTTTTTTTCTAGTATCATATATTGTAGAGCATCAATCGAAAAGGTGAGTGAATTGAGTATTTATGAGGTGAAATCGATCTATTTCGTGATTTAATACCGAATGCTATCAAAATTTTCGCAACCAAAGATTTGTTTTGTCATTTCCAAAATGTCTACCGATTTCGGCTACCGGGACCCCGCGGTGTTCGATTACCGGTACCCCATTTTTTCCGACAAATCGTGAAAAATTGTCAGTGAAATGCAGGCTGCTGTCAAGACAAAACAAGCAAAAGTTTTGGCAAAACATCTAGCTGCTCATACAGCAGATGCTCCGGATAAGAAAAAAACGTGGATGATCGGCCAAATCAACACCAGAGGCGGCATCGGTCAAGAGAGCCGAGACGAAGTTACCATTAGACAGCAAAGACTTTTGTCCAAAGCGCCTCCGAAAAGAATAAATTCCAATTTTCCTCTGAATAATTGCATTCTTTACTTATATTTTTCCTATTTATATAACTTCTTAGGGTGCCGGTAACCGAACACCTTTTTTGAAATGGACAAAATTTGTCACTTCACTACATTGATAATAAAGTTTTTTCAATGAAATGAATCAACTTAGTTTCTCAATCAGTGGTTAGCTACGGACTTTAGCTTTCAATTGATGTATAGATGTCCGCATAATGTGCACTATGTCAGAAGTTATGAGTTCAAAATAAAAGGGTGCCGGTAACCGAACACTCTCCCTTACTTCCCATGCTTATTTGTTTTTCACGTGTAGGTAACAACTTCAAGAGTCAGTAATATTGTGTATGTGTGTATGTGTGTATGTGTGTGTGTGTATGTAACAAAAATATGCACTCACTTTACTCAGACATGGCTGAACCGATTTTCACAAACAAAGATTCAAATGAAAGGTCTCATGGTCCCATAGCCTGCTATTGAATTTCATTTGAATGTAACTCCCGGTTCCAGAGTATGGTAATATGTGAAAATTTGAGAAAAAGTTTGCACTAAATTATCTCTGGAACAACTCAACCGATTTTCGCAAACTAAGATTCAAATGAAAGGTCTTGTAATATTCTAAAAAATTATAGAACATTTTATTTGAATCCGACATCCGGTTCCGGAATTTTATTAGTATTTTTCCACGAACGATGGTTAAAAACAGGTACAAATCCCATAAAACTGTCTAATAAATTCTTCTAGTTTGCAGAACTTTGTGAGCATGAAAACTTAATTCGGCTATGCTGGTCCCCTCTTTTACTGTTCCGAGATCACCGAAAGTGGAGAAGAAAAACTCTTAAAACTAAATTCACTTCGATTTCTCTGCGATGCTTGAACCAATTTTCATAAATCTTGATTTGAATTAAAGTTCATACTGTCTTTAAAGCTACTGTGAAATTTCATCCGGATCCGACTTCCGGTTCCGCAGTTACGGGGCGATGAGTGTCAAAGTTTTCAAATCGCCATATAGAGTGACAATATGTACAACACCGAAAGAAGAAGAAGTTCTATTTCGTACACGTTGTGGAATGGTGTCAATAATAATAATAATAATAATAATAATAATAATAATAATAATAATAATAATAATAATAATAATAATAATAATAATAATAATAATAATAATAATAATAATGAAAATAATAATAATAATAATAATAATATTAATAATAATAATAATAATAATAATAATAATCCTACTACATGTTTTATGCCGCTGATTCATGCTGTTTAGCTTGACTTACATATGCAGACGTAACAGAAATGCTCTAGAGGGTTTCGCTATTTCTGCGATGTACTCTTTGAACCGAATTTCCAATGTTCTCTTCGTTTGTCCAAAATATTTTTCCTCGCAAGGAGAACACGAGATATAATCTATTTTTGATTTTCTCAAATTATCTGTATGATCTTTCATAGATCCTAGTACAGTTTTAAATTGGTAGTTCTTAGTGCTGAAAACCAAATTCAAACCGAGCTTTTTCAGTTGCAATATCTGGATTGAAATCTACTAAAATTCTCTTTGAATTCTTTGTTGGTTTGGTCAATATCGTAAGTGATTGTTTTTTCAACAGTCGTATTTTTTGATCGAAGATTGTTTGAAATAATCACTTTGGATAACCACTGAACTTTCAAATATCGAAGATGAATTTTTTCTCTTTAATTTCAACATCCTTTCTGAGGGGCAAGATGAGCATCTTATGATGAAAGCCGCCATTTTATGCTGGTGGGATTGATTTGAAATACTTGGTATCATCCTATCCGTATTGGTCGGCTTCCGATATAATATCGAAGTTGGGATTGCAATCTTTCCGAGATTTTTTTTTCAAATCGTTTGACAATGTCTGGAAGTGGGTCTAAATTAACTTGTTCGAGATTTAATTTAGAAGGAATGGCTTGACTCAACCCATGGTTGAGTGGCTGTCTTTGTTCGTCGGTGAAGTTCTGAGATGAAAGGTTGACCAAGAAATCATCCAAAATCCGTATGGAAGGTTCTGGAGGTCGGTCTTTAGACTGTATGGAATGGATTTTTTTTAATTCTTATGAAGGAGTAGCAACTCCGCTGAGAAGTTTACTTTATTCAGGAAGGTGTTTTTTAAAAGTTCGGAAGCCTCAAGCCAATCGTCGGAGTGGAACTGTCGACCGGAAACTGCGTGGTAAGATTTTGTAGACGATTAAGAGGAATCCTTATCTGTCGGACCGTGATTTGGCCAGAAAATTCGGTGCTTTCCATAGTACCGTGAGGAGAACTCGACTCCGGAAAGGAATCAAATCGTATCGAGCTAGCAAACAGCCAAATCGGACCATAAAACAGAATAGTGTGGTCGACGGCTCGGGTGGATGTTCCAGCCAAATTTAAGTTTTGTTTGCAGACAAATTTGCAAGAAAATTTATGATTTGGCAGGGCATTTGCAGCTGTTGCAAAAAAACGAAAGTTTTCGTTACAAATAATACAATGACATCGGAACTATACCAAAAAGAGTATCTCAAAAACGAATTTTGCCGTTCATTCACGACCATCCTGTAATGTTTTGGTCAGTTTGGCAAGTTGTCATTACAGCAAAGTCGTTCAAGAATGGTATGCAGAGAAAGGGGTCCAGTTTGTTCCGAAAAATCTTAACCCACCCAACTGCCCCCAGTTTCGTCCTATTGAGAAATACTGGGCAATCGTGAAGAGGAGACTCAAGGCAAAGGGAAAGGTTGTCAAAGACGTCAATCAAATGACGACCTGATGGAATAAGATAGCTAAAACGATGGACGAAGAAGGTGTGCGCCGCCTAATGAGCCGTGTTACAGGAAAAATACGAGCATTCATACGAAACCGTGATGAATAATATTTTTTCTTAAAAGTTTGAACAACGCGCTACATTTTTATTGAAAAAGATTTTGAATTCAATAATAAATAACTTAAATTCAGGCAATTGTCTTTGTTATAATTTTTTCTGATGCAAGCTTTAAATACTTCAATATTGGCTTCCAGTGTTCACCGAAGGCGGCTCTCAAGTTGGTCATTGTTTCGCGTGGCGTGTGGGATGTGGCATCGTTTTGTTGAAAGCACATGTCAGGCATGTCCAATTCTTTCATTTGGGACAAAAAAAATCGTCGATCATCACACGGTAGCGCTCGCCATTCACAGTAACATTCCGCCTATCGTCGCCTCCCATCCGTCGCCGTTCGATGATGCCACCGGCCCATAATTCACACAAAACAGTAACTATTTTGAGATGCATTGGTAGCTCTGGTAGCAATGATTCTGGCTGATCTTCACTCCAGATGCAGCAATTTTGCTTGTTGACGTATCCATTCAATCAGAAATAAGCTTCGTCGCTGAACACAATTTTTCGATAAAAATTGGATATTCCTCCAACTTAGGGTCTTACAAACGTTTTAATGAGACTATTTGAATGGCACGAGAAAGGCATTATCACACCAGGTGGATTAGGTAGGGTGTTTTTTCATGTTTCTAGTTCCGGGCAAAGTTTCTAGTACCAAGATTCAATGTCGGTTCAATGTTCAATCGAAATCCCGATGATTTTTTTTTCAAATAAATGTAATATACTTACTGTTCGATTTTTGAATAAAAGTATATATCATCTTCATGATGTAATATTTGAGATACCTACATGGGTGATCACAATAAACATGGATATGCTGCTCTATTTTGTTGAAAGTTTGCTCACTATATTCCTAAGAAAGGGGATTTCCGAAACACAAACTATAAACAGCTGCTGATACAAAGTTTTTATTTATATCAGCTTTAGCAAATATTGAATTCAGTTCACGTCATATCAGAAACCATTGTTTAAATATTTTTCAGTATGCTATTGACGTATTGACTTTTTTTTCTGAAATACTTCTACGCCTGCCGTAGAAGTATTCCTCCGTTGCATCCTATATAAAAGTCCAACGAGTTTACAGGTGGATCAGTTTGAAACGATTGCAAATCTGAGTATAATGTTCGCAATTTTGGTAGCAGTAGCTCTGCAGGCATCTCTGGCGAGTGCCGATATTCGAGGAATTCGTGTAGCCTCGTTGCCCATGGCTGCGCCAATGGCAGCGCCTACTTTTACTTTCGCATGCGCGAATAACAATTTCGGTGCGGGATGTACAGAATGTGCTAAAGGAAAGCTATGCCTTGGTACCGCTGAAGCAGCTGACGTGGACTGCACTCTTACGCCGAGTACACCCTACTGCAATGCCGGCCAATGTTCCGCCACCGCTGTCGATGGATGTGCAACCACTACTGCAGCGGCCAGTATCACCTGCACATCGGATGGAATTTTCCCAGGTATCGAAATTCATATTTTCCTCAATTTAATTACCTATTCGACATTCGATTTCTTCAGATTCAAAATTATGCGGTGTCTATCATGCATGCGAGAAAGCAAACTCCCAGTCAGATTTGTACAACTGTCCTGCCGGATATGTTTTCAATCCACTCACCGCATTGTGTAAAAAGAGTTCTTCCGCAGCGGACTGTTTGACGATCAAATGTCCTGCCGCCAGCGGATTCGGCACTTACGGTACCAGCAAGACCTACTATGCCTATTGCCTATATTCGGGTTCTCCAGTGGCTCTCACACAAACGATTATGTTCAAGTGTCCCACCAATACATTATTTGATGGTACTCAATGTGCATACACATGCACAAAGGAAGGCAACTTTGCCAACTCGGTCGATAAGACAACTTATTACCAATGCTCCATCTCCGGCGGAAAGTGGGTTGCCACACTTGTGAGTTGTCCTTCTGGTAAGCAGTTTGATTCCACCAAACAGATCTGTGTGACACCAGCTGTATAAATTGTAACTGTAAATCGCAGAGCACGAAGATTTTGTGAGAATAAAGAAACCTATCTCATGTATTTTCATGTATTTTCATTTGCCATTTCCGCTATCCTGAAAAGGTGGTGATCAGTTCGATTTGTCCGCATTCCAGATCGTTTATTTTATCATTGAAATTTTTTCAGTGAGATAAGCTGGGTACTTTTCCTGATATCATTACCTTTGGCAACTTTATACATTTTCATATGCATATCTCGAGAGGTTAAAAAGAGTCCCTACATTTATGCTGAGTGCATTAATTTTTTTCCGACACTTGTTTCGTTCGAGACGTCAGTATAAGACATTGCACTTCGGTGCAATAGCATAGAGACTTTAACAAATAGCATGAAAAGTTTGCCTAGTGGTTTATGTTTAACCGCTGAGTCTAGTAAGCAGATCAATATAAGCTGCTAATGCACTGTCGAGTCGAAGACGAAACGTGAAAACAAATCAAAAATCTTAAGTTGCCTGTAAATAGCTTCGATGGTGACATTGTGGGAACAAATTTTATTAATTCTTTGTGTTGTATTTATATGACTGAATGAAAACCACAGTACAGTAGGGAACAGAGCTAATGGAAGTAATTTTCACGAAACTACTACGAAAAATAAACGTCACTCTCAGGTCCGCCGGTAAATTTTGAGAACGACATCCACGAAAAAAAAACCGGAAAAGTAGTTTCTAAATTGAGCTCTTCCCTTGATTTACACTTTAAATCATTTTCAGTTTTCAGTGAAAAACGTGTACTGTGCACCCAAACTTCACAGATTTTCAATATACAGAGGGGTCTCGTATAACGCGGTACACCGGGGGCGTGAAAAGCGAATTCGCGATAAACGGGACCCAGAGCATATAGGATTTCGACTGATTGGGGCTGTGAACGATTATCTCGTTTCGATCGACAGATAGTGCTATACTATCTTCGACAAACTTGTTGTAGATACTTAGACCAACAATTTAGTGTAGTTTGAATGACAATTTGTTGAGAACTGACCCACCAGGGGCGTTTTGAAAAAAGCTTGAAGCATGAACATGAAATATTGCGAATATTTTACTTTCGGTGGTGTCGGTGTTTTCGGATAGAATGTTCGGAAGATCGAAACAGATCAAATGGTGTAAACAGTAATTGAAATTTCTCGCATGGCTGACTCTAGTGAGCCAATTCAGCGCTCGAAACAGCTGACAATTCAGTGCTCAAAATTCCTGCTACTCAAAATCATGTTGACTTATTAAGATGGTTTCTTCGAGAAGGTGTTTTATGGTTCCAATACCGATTGAATGATTGATGAAACAGTTCTTTTTGTATCTACAATGTGATCTTCTGTAACTGAATACCATACTTATTTGTTTATTTGTTTATTTGTTAAAATAATCCATCTGACAATTAGAAGTCTTAATGAATAACACGAAGTACAACGACCAAACTTATAACAAGGATACACTTAATAATTTCTGTGAGAACTTGTGCGTCGGCTCACCAAATTCAAAGAGATGCTCAACTTTGGAAAATGCACGTATGCATGCTGTCATTGGTTCATGTTGTCCGAAAGTAGTACGATGAAATCTTGGTTGAAGTAGACTCGTCGAGCGTAGAGATCGCTGAGAAGCACGGAAGTCAAGAAGAGATAACAATTTTGGTGAATCAATATCGCCATTGATTACTTTAGCCACAAGTAACGCTTGCTGCCTCTTTCTTCGTCGCTCTAAAGATTCCAGGCCAATCAGACGACAGCGGTCAGGGTACGGTAGTAAATCCAGAGGGTTTTGCCATGGGAGGTGCCGCAGAGCCAACCGGACGAATCTCTTCTGTACACGTTCTATTCGTAAGTTCCAAACGAGTTGGTACGGGCTCCAAACCAAACACGCATTTTCGAGTAATGAACGCACCAACGAACAGTATAGCGCTTTTAGACAGTACGGGTCTTTGAAGTCTCGGCTAATTTTCGCTATGAAGCCGAGTTGTCGTGTTGCTTTGGAAATCAAAGTTGATCGGTGTTGGTTAAAGGTAAGCTTAGCATTCAGCAAAACGCCGAGGTCATTGACAACGTCGACTCTTCCAAGAGTTTGTCCATCGATTTGATAGTCGAATATTATGGGGTTGGTTTTGCGATGGAATGTTATAACTTGACATTTCACGATACTAAAAATTAAAAAATTTCTTCTACACCAGCCAACGAAAATATTTAAAAGTTCCTGGAGACGAACACAGTCCTCAATAGACCGAACTGCCAGATACAGCTTCAGGTCATCAGCGTAAACCAGTCTGCATCCAACGCCAAGTAGTAAAGTAGCGTCGTTAAAGAACAGCACAAACAATAGTGGACCTAGGTTACTACCCTGAGGAACACCAGATTTATTCGTGAAAGGAGAAGAAAAACACGAGCCTAACTGCACACGTAGCACTCTGTCGCATAAATAAGAGCTCAGCCATTTACAAACATTCTCGAAGCGCCTAGTCGGGATAATTTTGTTACAAGTATTTCATGATCTATTCGATCAAACGCTGCTTTCAGATCAGTATAAATTGCATCAATTTGATATTTTTCTTCCATCCGAGTGATACAGGTAGATGTAAAATCCAACAGGTTCGTGTTCACCGATCGTCCAGGCATAAAACCATGCTGATCAGTAGAGATGTACGTTTTAGTTTTGGAAAGTACGACAGTGCTAACTACCAATTCAAAAAGCTTCGACGCTGCTGACAAACTGGTTATACCACGGTAACTTCGTACATTTAGGCGATCGCCACTTTTGAATACTGGGAACATATAAGACTGTTTCCAGATTGTCGGAAATACTCCTAGCTCGAACGACTTATTGAATATCACACACAAAGGATCAGTCAAGACGTGGACGCATCGACTATAAACTACTGCTGGAATACCATCAGGCCCAGTAGAGTATGACTTTTTTAACCTTTTTGCAGCGGTGACGATCATACCCGGTGTGACTGCAAATGTGGCAGAGGCGGTACTGTTAGCAAAAACAATGCGAAGAAACTTGCAAACAGTTCACAAGAATCAAATGAACAAGTGGATTCTACCCCATCAAAACGAACGTTTGGAGGAATTGACGAGCATTTTCGTTTCGAGTTGACGAAGCTCCAGAATTTTTTAGGGTTCCGTCGTAAGTCATTCTGCACTCGCATAACATAAGCTTTGTACAATCCGGTATTCAGTAAACGATATTCATCGCTAGACTTTTTGAAGTTTTTCTTAGTTTCAGTAGAACGCCAACGACGGTGTTTACGCTGCCATGAATTCCGTTCACGTTTCAGAGCTAGAAGACGAGAATTTGCCCACGGAGGACACTTTACAAAAGGCAAATTTAAGTTTAGCCACTCCAACAAAAGATCTCGAAACTGCACAGCCATATCATCCACATGATCGAGCTCCTTGAGAGGTTCCCAATTAATGTTTCGAAGAAACTCAATCAAAGCATCAAAATTAATTCTCCTGTAGTTTAATGCTCTCGGTTTATTCAAAGGAGCAGCACGACTAATATCTTCATCACAGTTAATTGAAAACGATATTGTCAAGGGAGGGTGATGAAGGTCAACAGGTAGCAGTGGAGCAGTACAATTATTTATATTCAATTGCTGCTCGGAAGGGCCAAAAACCAGATCGAGAACACGTCCGTTGTGATTCTTTTGTTTGTTTGCTTGGGAAAGGTTCAAATAGTCCATACCGTCGATCAAAGCGGTGCTAGCAGCGGTGAGCTGAGAGAAACCCGAATTTATATTTCCATCGATTCCATCCGTCCACACAATGCGTGGTTGATTGAAATCACCACACACCAAGACAATATCATTAGGTGATGATTTACTGATTATCTCCGAAACAGAACAAATGTGCGCATCAATAATACCAACGTCTTGACTTTTATCGGGAGGAATGTAAACAGCACAGATCTGCAGTTTTCTGCCTCGCACGGTGGCACTAGCACACACTTGCTCTAGATAACGACCATTCACAGTTTCGATTAATGAGCACGAGTGCGCTTGTGAAACGGCGATCAAAACACCGCCAAAACTCCTTTTGTTACTATTTTCTGGACTCCTATCACAACGGAACACGTTAAATGAGTTTCCAAACAGTTGTAACGAGTTTATTCGGTCGTCAAATCCAGTCTCCGTCAGAATGATGACGTCGTAACAGTACTTGTTTATGAGAGTGATCTTATCGATCAGTTTTCGAATAAGTTGATGAAGGAGAGAAAGATTTTGAACTGTTTTTCTAGAAGGCGTTAGTAAGTTACTAAAGTATTAAAATGAATAAGCTATCGACATCTGAAATCTGAGGAACTTGAGCTTGAGCTTGAGCGACCACCCCTGGTTGCTACTCCGTTACTGATCGGGATTAACTGAAATTGTACAGGGAGTTTCTAGATGATCTATCTGGGACTGGTAAATCATCCTTAAATGTACATCTTCTGGTAATCCCAGAAATCATTGATCAGTACCGGCGCCGGTCAGGCCCGAACGTAGATCGTCTAAGGAATGGAAGGGATGTTAGTCCATCACTTTTTGTTACTAGAAGCCATATATACTACTGCGCACTACACAAGTGCCACGGGAGAAGGATATTTGTTAGTAAAAATTCAGTATTTGTATTATTTGCGCGCGACTCAGTATGTTTCGGTTTCACTGACTTCCTGAGTGAACGTTTCAACAATATCCTATATCCTATTGAAGTCCCGGGAAGTCTTGATTCACAGCTCTTATTCGAGAAAACTAAAGAAAAATTTGCAATACTATCGCGTAAAGAATAAAAACTTCCTTATTTTGATTTGATATAAATTAAAAAAGTGAATAGGATTTAGACAAAATTATTTTAATTATTGATTAAAATTATTAATTGGTTATATTGGTTGATCTGGGCAGCCGGCTACCGAATAAATATTAATTTATTGCTTGAAATATTAATATCAAGTGTTTTTACGTTAGGGGACGGGTATAGCGTGATGGGTAAGTCGATGCCTTTCACGCAGCCCGCCTGGGTTCGATTCCCAACCCCGCACATAGGGTCAGAAAGTTTTTCTGGCCCGAAGAGGCGAATGACATTAATGTTAAAGCCTCTATAATTGAAACAAAAAAAAAAGTGTTTTTACCTTTTTTTATATATATAAAAAATAGGTATAGAATTCGCTCATACTTTCGAAAATTTTTCCGAGGCCCGGAGGGCCGAATGACATATACCAATCGATTCAGCTCGACGAACTGAGCAAATGTCCGTGTGTGTGTATGTGTGTGTGTGTCTGTATGTGTGTTGTCAACTAAGAGGTCGAGATCTCAGAAATGGCTGGACCGATTTTGATCAAACTAGTTGCAAATGAAAGGTCTCCCCGTCACCCAAAACGCTATTGAATGGGTTTGAGATCGGATGTTTACTTTTTGAGTTATACGAAGTTTTATGTCTAAATTTTCAGTTTTTTGACAGTATCTGTCACATTTGACCTTGAAAACAGAATATGTTTCCAGACTTAGATTTCGCATGATAATAGCTATCCAACAAGCCATAGATTGTTAAAATCCGTCCATTTTTAACGGAGATATCGAAATTTTTGTGTGAACGATTTTCCCCCTATTCCAGCAGTAGGAGTTTTGAGCGCTGTATGACAAAGAAATGCTTGGGAGCAACGGAAAACACGATTTTTTATACTGTTATATACAATTGTTTCTAAGTACCAAAAAGACTGTGTACAACATCCTTCTTCATGACAATTTGCCTTGGACCGATTTTAGCACGGTTCGTTTTTGGCTACATAATCGTTCGAAAATGGCATATGTGAACCAGATGATATCAGCATTTTCGAGTTGAAAGTAATTCCATAATTATTTTGATTTAAACTACTTACAGTAATTAATTCTGGAACAACATAACTTACATATACCATTCGACTCAGTTCGTCGAGATCAGCAAATGCGTGTGTGACAAATAATTTCACTAAATTTTCTCGGAAATGGCTAAACCGTTTCCTACAAACTCAGATTCATACGAAAAGTAATATACTCCCAAATAAGGTTCCTGAATTACGTTTGGATCCGACTTCTGATTACGGAACCACAGGATGATATGTGAAACGAAATTAAAATAATGCAACTCATTCTACTCGTAGAACCGATCTAAGATTCGAATGAAATTTAAGAACCATCTATGATTCAAATAAGAGGTCTTAAAATCCTATCAAACATCTTACTTTTTAGTCAGATCCGACTTCCGGTTTAGGAGATACAGGGTGGTTACAATAAAATGTACATTTCACATAAATTAATCAGGTTTATCGGGTTTGCAGATTTGGATAGTCGATTACCAAGTAAATTTATTTCAGTTTAAGCGGTATTCAGTTTTCGATTCGGAAGGTACCCAAAAATTTAATTCGCACTACAATTTCTCAAAGATGTCTACACACTCCTCAGGTGAATTTAACTGATTTCGGCTACACCGATTTTAGAATTCCGGCTCCAGTATCGAATCGTTTCTCAAAGCTCAATCATTTTCTCAAAAAAGCCCAAATCGAACTTCAAAAACAAAAATTACAGGACTTAAGGTCCCATACAAAATTTGTGAATTTTATCCGATTCTGGAATTACAGATGATGAGTTTTTAAAATTCATACCGATATAGAAGATGTAAATTGTTTGGCGCAATAATTTATGGCCATTCGAATCATTTTGGGCAATGCTATTTCCTGAATACCGGCTCTGGAAGTACCATAAATAATGACGAAAAACTGTAAAGTGGAACTTACTTCAACATCTCATGGAATGTTCAATCGATTGTCACACGTTAAGATTGAAATGCGATACGTTTTGCAGTTTCGACATTACAGGGTAATGAGTGATTAAAATCTCAATTTGCCGTTTAAATCGACGATAGTTAAAATAATGTCATGAGAACTAAAACACCTAAGAATATCCATGCAAAAACACATACGGATTGATAAAAAAAAAGGTATCATCTCACTGCTAGGTAGATTAATCACGTTTTTTAGTATGCATTCAATATACCGATATATGTTATCTCTGTTATTAACTTTGTAATATCAACGAATTTGCGCAATAGTAGATTTTTATCATTCAATTTATTATCCTGAAAGACAATCAATAACATGGAAGAAGAAAACATTCCAAATAAAACTTTTCTCCGAAGCTAGATGGAAATTGATAGGTTGAATGAAGTGATAATTTAGTAAAACAGAGTAATCTGAAGTGGAATGTTGAAAATATCTGATAACTGAAAGGAAAAAGAAACTCCTGCAATTGTCACCTTTTACGACATGGAAGCAGGAACCCAGTGGATCTATTCTTTTTTCATTTTTTTCCGCCGGATTCCACACGGCATCTAGGCTGGTACTGTCCGGAGAGAGCTAATAGGTACTATCAATCTTCTAGTGGACCCCAGCCCCTTCTGAAATCTGAGGAACTTGATAGAGTGAAAACTCGAATTTCATACTTAATGTTTTGATTATGCATACAATTATATATAATGTTAAGTACATAAAATGTGACATATATTGCTCATATAGTTTCATTTTAGCGAAAATTTCATAGTCACACTCCTCATCAGGCAGTAAATCTCTAAATTCAGTTTTTGTAACAAGTTCGGATAACCAATTCGAGATTGTAACAAAAGCTGCTACGTAAACAACCAAAGACATATATCGGTGAACTGATAAAAAGCCAAAATCGATTTATTTATAACACTCCTGATAGCTGGAAATTTTGTAGGGATCACTGCAAGGGAAACTACGAAAAGCAAACCGAAGAAGTTTATTCTGAATGACTTCGATGCGGTGGACGTCGAGTTAACAATAAAAAGCCAAAAAGACAGTACCATTTTCAAGAATCGCAAAACAGTTCACAATATAGTGCCTTTAGGCAATACATGTTTTTAAAGGTCTTTGTGATACTAAATGTAAACCCTAGTACCTCGAAAGTTATGTATTTGATGTTATCCTCAAAATCAAGTTTTGTTTACAACAGGACTCTCAAATCCTCTACGGTCGAATTCCGTTTGAAAACATTTCGTGAAACGATATGGTCGAATACGACTGTTGAGCGTTTGCGATAGAAAGAATTTAGGAATTATTTTGATGCATACAAAGCCATTCTATTGAGACCGCATCAATCGGAGAAAAAAATCGAACTGTTTCTGCGGGAATCCAGACCTTTGAAAGGATTAATTAATTTAAAATCATTGTTAGTTTTAGGAATTGTTGTGGAAGGTTGAATTTATCTAAATAACAAATAGTATCAAAAATAGTCGAAAATGAAGATATTATTCAAATTATTAATCGTACAGTAAGTTATATTTGTGGTTAGTTTTGTTCACTTTGATCGTTCTTCCATTCAATCAATAAGTTCTTTAGTTGTGTATTAGATTATCTAAGGATATGTTGCATTTGTTCTCGTCGTTCGATGTTGTTATACAAAGAAAAAAAGTTCTCCAATTCGTTGAGTAGCAAAATTTTTGAGTTGATTTCTTCAGCGCTTGGTTGTGGAATAATAATATCGTCTATATCATCTGTATCTGCGTAACATCAGCGACAATTTCTTCTGCCGTAATCAATTTATCAGCGATAATGTCATCAATTTCCTCACGAGAAAGATGTTCAGCACCCATCTTTTCACCGAAATCCCTAATTTCAGATATTATTCTTTCGTTCTCAATATCATCGATTTGTGTACCAGGCTCCAAAAAAAAGGATGGAAATAGTTTTTTCCAGCAATTTTTCAACGCTGATCACTTAATTTGAACTAAAACTGATTTAATGCAATCAAAATCGATTAATGACAGATTATCTTTTTTCAGAAATTTGTAAAATTTTCCTGTAGCTTTCATTAACATAATACAGCTTGAACTTTCGAATTATTCTCTGATCCAAAGGCTGTTGGGTCGACGTCGTGTTGGATCATGCCACCCAATCCAAATTTTACATTTGCATGATTAACATCAGGTGGATAAGAAGGGGCATTATCCAACAATAAGAGAGCCTTGAGTCCGATGTTGCGATTTAAGCAAAATTGTTCTAATTCGGGAATGAAACAGTTTTGCACCAAATCTTGGAAAATTTCTCGAGTCATCCAGCCTTTTTTATTGCTCCGGTAGTGTACTGGGAGATTCGAAAGCTGCAAATTTTTTAAAGCACGTGGATTAGCTACATTCAGTGTTGGTGATTGCCGAAAATTTGACAGAAGCTGCTATATTGCTATTTATATTGTATACAACATTTTCAATCCGGTAGAAGATGCTACAAGAATTCGAGTCTCTCAATGCATGAACCTCGAGAGAATTTTTCTACATTTCTTCACTCCACTTCATACTCTGAGTATTTCATGGCTCTTAAAAAAAATTTCAGTCTGATAATGATCGCCGCCGTGTGGAATTTACCAAGAGAAAATCGCAAGTTGACAATTATCGCAGAAAATCGAATAGATGATTCGACTTGATGATCCTCATACTAGTTTGCAATATTTTAAAAACCCTTGTGTGGAGCATTCACATACATTTTCAAAGACACAAATTATACAAAGGTTATAAGCACATAGTTAGAATAAGCGGCAATAGTAAAATGATTCTATCGCAATTATCCACTGCCCATACAGAATCGGATCGCGAAACGAGAATAAGCGACCGTTTGTTGCTTCAGAGAGAATCCTAACAGCAGCGTGCTAGCCGTTGATTCTCAAACGGTTCACCGGGAGAAATTCGCTCTCGCACTAGTGTCTATTCTATGTTAAATGAACCATGCCGGTTTTTTTGTTGTTGCGATGAATTCCGATTCTCTTTGATGGAACTGATTTAATCGTGGAAGAGTTGCGAGTGAGCATTCTTTGATACTATAAAAGCCATCCTTGGCTACATTATTAACACTCCAAATACCAAGCCTGAAAAAAAGTTGGAACAGTAACTTCGAGCTGTCATAGCTCAGCTGTTTTTTTCAATCTTCTAACCAGTTTTTAAACCCTCGAAAAAACGATCCTAATAAATCAAAATAAATCAAGATTACAGGAATTTCCAACCCAGAATTGTACACCAGCGTCACCAAGTGGGAAAAATTTTTACAACTGTTCACACTATTTAATCTGTTTTTACCTCCTCTACTTTATTTCCAAAAACACCGCCAATCTATATCATCAGGTTTTAGAGATATCACATAATAAATTTTATATCGTAACATTGTGATCACACTAGCGCCATTCTGTGGGCAATTTCTCAACTAATATAGTTTTCATAATGTGAACTATAACATTCCTAACAACTTTCCAACGAACAAAACCGCTCTATATCTTTTAGTTTTTTTTATAAGAACATAATTCTGATAATTGATATTTGTATTCAAGCACATTAGCTACATCTGATGGAGTAAGTCCGAGTTAATACTTTTGCTGTTTGACAAACTTTGAATTCCCGCATTATTCAAAATACTATAATTTGCGAGTTACTTGAAGCTCAAATCGTTTTGTCTGTGTTAAGCGAATGATTTATATCATGCATTTTTCAAAGCGCCCCTAGGTGGTGAATTTTTTTAAGACAATCCGAAAAATTGATTCAGATCTGACTACCGGTTCCGGAATTACAGCGTTATAAGCGAAAATTTTCAATTTTATTAGTATTTTTTCACAAGTGATGGCGAAAGGAGAAGCATTTTAATATAAAACTCACTGTGCAATTTCATCCAGATCCGATTTTCGGTTCTGAAAATATAGGGCGATGAGTGTTAAAGCTTTCAAACTGTCATACAAAATTATGCAAAACCGGTCGGTATCGGTACGCGTTGGTACGGAGGAAGAAAACACCAACGCCTAGCACACAGCACAATTGAATTCACTTTTGTTTAGCGTGCAGGGTTGCCAATTGTTAATCATTTCTTCTTACTATCTTACATCTTTTCATCTTATTAGAAGAAATTTGAGAAAATATGAAGATTTACGCTAAATCAATTGCAAGAAAAGTTAATATAGATAAACTGTCATTAGAAGATACCCAAGTAACAAATGTAGCTTTCAAATTTTAAGATGATCTACAATTGTTTTAGAATTGTTATTTATTTTGGATATGTTCAGAAAGATGTTCGAATATTTTAAAATCGGTTGTGCAACGTATCACTGTTATATTTCACAATACTACCGAAAAAATCATTGCAGAACAACTTTAAGTAAATCTAAAACAATTGTGCAGCAACTCACCAACTTGTTCATGTTTCACTAGCAATTGTAAAAGTTTAGCAAAAAAAAAATTGGCATCGTCATGTGAAACAGAAGTAACTATAAAAATTGTGCAACTTGATAAAAAATTTCAAACCGCTGCCATAATTGTATCGGACACAATATACGTCGAAATTGCAACAACAAATAATAAGTCGAATCGAGAACCTTGTTGTGACGAATATGTTTCTACTGAGTTCGCGTAGTTTTGGCTGCCTTATGAATTTTTAGATCAGTGTGTGCAGTTTTCTTCAGTTTTAGGAAAATAATGATACAAAATTCAATACATGCGAAAAAGTTGTGCGAGATTAATCTGTTTGAAATGAACGCGAAACTTGCAGACATGACAATATTATCATCAAAGTTGCAGAAATACAGCATCACATACACAATAAAAACAAAAAATTGTATTCGAGTTTCATCTAGCGAAAAAAATGAACAGATCTGACATCACTTTTTAAAGATATTGAACGAAAAGTTAAGTTCATCATAGATACGGGAGAGTGTTCGGTTACTGGCACCCTTTTCTTTTAAGCTTATAACCTCTGACTAAGTGCACATTATACAGACATTTGCCATCTGAGTGACTTCACCTTGGCTCTCTTGGTCGATGATTTGGGTGGTGGCGCCTGTGGTGTTGATTTGGCCGGTCTTCCACGATTTTTCATAGCCGGAGCATCTGCTATATGAGCAGCTAGATGTTTGGCCAAAACTTTGGCTTGCTTTATCTCGACAGCTGCCTACATAACACTGAAAATTTTTCACGATTTGTCGAAAAAAATGGGGTACCGGTAACCGAACACCTTGAAGTGCCGGTAACCGAAACTGATAGACATTTTGAAAATTAATAATAAAAAACTTTGGTTGCAAAAATTTTTATAGCATCCGGTATTAAATCACTGAATAGATCGATTTCACCTCATAAATATTCAATCCACTCACCTTTTCGATTGATGCTTTGCAATTTATGATACTTCTAAAAAGAATGTCATAAAAAACATTTGTGTTGATTTTCACACAATTAAAATTTGTTTTAAGCGCAGCAAAAAGTACAAGCATCTGTTTGCTTCGGTATTCGGCACAAAAAGAACGTGCTGCTATTACACACACACATGACATTTGTCGGAATGACGCTACTTGCTTTCTGTCAAAAGTTACGTTGGGGTGCCGGCAACCGAACATCTTCCGTTGCTTGGTCAAGCGGTAATGTATCTCTCATAGTTATACATTACCGCTTGACCAAGCAACTCGTTTTTGCAACTCCAACACATGGGCTTACTAAAATAATACCTACAGTGCGTATCACAAAAGTCGGGCTCTAGAATATGTAAACTGATAAAAAAAAACAAAACGTAGAGCATTTCTTTCCGAAATATTAACATGTTAATGTTTTCTGTTATTTTGATATTATAAGTCATTACGCAGCGTGAACCATTTTCTATGCAACTCACTGTTTTTATCGATGCCATATTGGAAAATATTAGCATTAGCATTAGCATTAGAGACCGCCCGTGTGTTGCTACTCCGTTATTGATCTGGACCAATTGAGATTGCAAAATGATTTTTTGAAGTAACATGTTTGGGAATAACACATTGTTTCACACTGTGCAAACTGTATTGAACCATGCATGCTGATCAATACCGACGCCGGCCACGTCCGAATGCAGATCTACTTGGGAGGGAAAGGATTGTTAGTTCGATGCATGTTGCTACTAAGAACCGAGGAATCCTCTGCATTCCCACATGCATCACAGGAGAGGATACTTTGTTAGTAAATGTTTTAATAATGTTATCATGTGTTTATTGCTCTGGGTAGCCGGCTACCAAGAATGTTTTAAAGTATTATCGTTTTATGTGTTACTTTGTTACTTGGCAATATAATGCACGAAACAGTCAATCTCCGAAATTGACAAAACTCCGGACAGCCGGCTGTGGAGTATGCAGTCACTCGTTTATGCATCTACCTTTCGCGTTTTTTTAGTCATGCAAAAAAACACATTCGGATTGATAAAAAAAAGGTATCATCTCACTGCTAGGTGGATTAAGCACGTTTTTATAAATGAAACTACGTGATACAAAATAAACGAGCGAATAGGATTTAGACAAAAAAGTTGATTCATTGCAATGAAATATTCTAAACAGTTATTATAAAATCATTTTAAATCACCAAACAAAGGTCAACAGATTTCACACGCGTCTTGATTCTTTATTATTTCCGCTTTATTATTTTTATTATTTATTATTTATTTTAATTATTAATTGGTTATATTAGTTGATCTGGGCAGCCGGCTACCGAGAAAAATATTAATTTACTGTTTGAAATATTAATATCAAGTGTTTTTTACTATGTATTCAATACATGTCATCTCTGTTATTAACTTTGTAATATAAACGGATTTGCGCAATGGTTGATTTTTATCATTCATTTCATAATCCTGAAAGACAATCAATAACATGGAAGAAGAAATCATTCCTAATAAAACTTTTCTACGAAGCTAGACGGAAATTGATAGGTTGAATAGAGAGATGATTTAGTAAAATAGAGTAATCCGAAGTAAAACATTGAAAATATCTGATAACAGAAAGGAAAAAGAAACTCCTGCAATTGTCGCCTTTTACGACATGGAAGCAGGAATCCAGTGGATCTATTCTTGGTTCATTTTTTTTCCGCCGGATTCCACACGGCATCTAGGCTGGTACAGTCCGGAGAGAGCTAATAGGTACTATCAATCTCCTAGTGGACCCCAGCCCCTCGATGCCATATTGGAAAATATTCAAGAAAAATTTATTTCGAGTTTTTTCAGGTTCAATAAAACATTTAGTTTGATTAAAATCGTCTGAAAATTTGGAGAATGTTTGAATACACGTATTTCAAACACCATTCTGATTATTCTCACTAAAAATAATAGACTATTATTTTCACAGAAATTGGTGTACAAACATCAAAACACGTTAATTCGCTTGAAAATTTCGGATGAACGAATACAAAAGGCAGTTCGTTGTCGATTTTTCATTTAGAAAAACACAAAAGATCAATTCTACAATATGTAGCATTATCATTTTTCATGTACAGCTTATTTTACAAGATCCATGTTTGTGTTTAGAGTAGTTGTATCGAAAATCAAATGTGAAACATATTCATTAGAAATTATGTTTGTTATGTTTTTGTAAACGTCATTCCATTTCTTGTTTCCATTACGTAGTAATTTTCATGATTTTCACAATTGTTTTTTCGATGATTTTATTACTGCTTTTGTGATGGGATCAACGCATGAGTTTTTGTATCAGTTGCACAATCGTTGTGGATAAATATTCGTGATAACGGAAGAACTTAAAGATATGTTGCACAACACAGAAAAAAAGTGGGACCGAAGGATGCGGCCAACATGGATATTCACCAATTCACTCTCATGCAATATTCAATTCACCGGCCACTGCCGATCGCCAGCTGAAAGCTGAATTCTCGAGAATCTACTACATTACATAATGATACTAGTTATTCTAGTTTTAAGTTAGTCGTAATTAAGATTAGTAAATACCCTTGGCAGCATCTTAGAGCTTAAGCAGTGTGCCTTAAAATTTTATTATAATATTGAATAAAAAAAACCTGTTTTAATCCACCTAGTGGTGTAATGATGCCTTTCTCATATCAATCATACTATCATATATAATACTGTGGTATTCTTCAATATAATTTTCTTCGAATCTTAAAAGAATAACCAAAATCGGTTTGTTTGACCGTCTACTGATAAAAACTATCAATTGGAAAAGATTTGAAGTCGATTTAGATATTTTTTTAAGGTTTTTCCCCATTTTCAGTGATTGTATACAGTTTTAACCCACTTTACCCTATATTTTCGGATCCGGAAGTCCGATCCGCATGAAATTCAGGAATTACTCTTGGGACCACAGGACCTTTCATTTGAACCTAAGTTTGTGAAAATCGGTCGCGCAATCTATGAGAAAAGTTAGAACCCATATATATTTTTTTGCACATTTTACCCCATAACTCCCGAACCGGAAGTCGGATCCAAATAAAATTTAGGAATTTTTTATGAGACCTCAAGACCTTTCATTTGAATCTAAGTTTGTGAAAATCGGTTCAGAAATCTCCGAGAAAAGTTAGTGCAAAAAAACGTTACATACACACATACGCACATACACACACATACACACACAGACATTTTGCGTACTCGACGAACTGAATCGAATGGTATATGACACTCGGCTCTCCGGGCCTCGGTTCAAAAGTCGGTTTTCACAGTGATTGCATAACCTTTCTATATGAGAAAGGTAGAAAAAAACACAGAAAAATTGCGCTTTTTCCATAACACAACAGTTACTAGAATAGCAATATAAACTAACTTAATAAATTGCAGAATCAGTAGAAAAATACATGGCAGCAACTTAACTTGCTACTTGGGTAGGACCATTTGTTGTGTTTACCATCCTCGATATTATCCTTTATTCAATTTGTACCCACTTGTTAGTATTATCACAAAATCATGATAACGATTCTATTCTATAAGATTATACTTTTTGCCTTTCTCATATAGCAAGGTTTTGCAATCGTTTGAAAAATTGACCTATACAATTTGATACAGTTCATCGAGCTGAGCAATGTCTGTGTGTGTGAGTATGTGTCAGATAATGTCACTAATTTTTCTCGGAGATGGCTCAAATAAAAGGTCGTAGGGTAAAGTGTGTTTAAGGTTTCACACCGTGATTTAGAGCGACAATGGAAAAAAGGTTAAAATTCCTCTAGATTTGGCTCAAAACTGATTTAATATGTAGGTTATATTAGTTATTTACTAAACAAACTGACTTCGGCTATACCGGGGTTCCGGAAGTATCGGAAATAATGGTCAAAAACTCTAAAACGAAACTCACTCGATTTTTTCGGCGATGATTTGTTATACCGTTTTCGTTTTTGAACCTAGACGCGGGCGACTTGACTCCGAGTAAAACTTAAACAACAACTCATGAAAAAAAGAAAAAATAAACAAACTTGCATGGATGCGTGGTGCGACCCGAGAAAATTTTCAGAGCGAAACTACGCGATTCGAGTTCGATCTAGAGCGACCGCAGGTTGCTAAAACAAACATATCAAACGTTGTTTGGGCGACTCTGGGTCAGCTTTCGGGCTGCTCTGATCAATAAACGAAAACGGTATTAGATTTTCACAAACTTAGGCAAAAATAAAAGGTGCCGTAATTTCAAAGGTTGCTATTGAATTTCATCCGAGTCTGATCTGCGGTTCCGGAACTATAGCGTAAAGTGTGTTTGAAATTTCAAACCATCACTTAGTGCGATAATGCAAAATAAAGAAAAATTCTCATTAACTTAAAATAACTGTTTACGAATTTAAAAGTTTATGTTAGTTCATACCTAAGGAAAGTTTCTCAATTTATTCAAAATTGAAAAAAAAAATTCTTGACGAAATCTTCCAGTGGTTTTTTGAAAATATAACTGATATAAGAAAGGCATCATTACACCACTAGGCGGATTATAATAGATTTTTGTATAGAAATACGCTAGTGAAATAAAATTTAATACGGATGGTAATTTTACGGACCTTACAGTATTATATATGAAAAGATTTATTAATGCAATGTGAGATAAGCAACATTACCCAGAAAAAATAAGTTGATAGAATTTTACTTTTATTCGTTTTCTTATCCGACTAGCACAAACCAAATTTTACAACTAGGGCACCTTATGTTGGCTACCTGAAATCATCACATTTCACTGTGACACACAATATCCCGTTCGTTCATCGAACATCATGCCGCTAGCACAGTTCCGAACTCGAGCCACAAGCTTGAAATCAACGTAATAGCATTCGAAATACCGACTTCGGTTACCGGAATCGGCAAATTTTCCTTCTTTCCTACATTGATACTTGCACTGGAACCCATCGAACTCAGCACCATCACCGCACTTGAACAGCACTACTTCGTTACTTCCGCTGGTGGACTGATAGCAATAACCGTAATACTGCTTATTCGTACTGTAGTATGACCAAACCCCATTCGACTTCGAGCAGTCCAATTTACGACAATCGCTGGGAAAAATCTGACGCCGACAATTTTTGCTGCTCAAGTCGAACACGTAACCAGGCATGCAGTCCAGACGGAGAGCCTTCAAACTGGAGTCGCACATGTAGAAGTAATGGCAATCGTAGGGATCTGTTAAAATAATCGTGCGTCAAGGATCGTCTTTGAAAATTGCTTTAAATAGATTTATTTCACCGGGAAAATACCCCTCCGATGTACAATGAAATTTATCCAAACACTGCTCTCTTTCCGGATCAGGTTGAACCGAACAGAAACTCCCCATCTCGGATCCAACACAGTACGGGATATCCGGTGGGCATTCTTTCTCCGGTAGCGACTGACCGTTCAAACAAACAGAAATCTTTTTACAGTCCATACACACCGCTAAATTATCACTGCTTGAGCAAACATTCGGATCGAATGGATTTTCGTTCGAAGGGTTGTTGTCATCCGTCGTGGTTGACGGTTCCGACGAAGTTGGAGTAACTTGTTTTGCGTTGAACGATTGAAATGAAGCACTGGAAAGCACCACCAAAAAAGACAAACTAAGCAAGACTTGATTTTTTGCCATCTCTGATAAGAAGTTGATGAGGCACTAACAAAAGTAGAACAAGGAACGGAATCATTTATAGCACGTTAGTTCGATTTCGGATGGTGCAAAAACCACCGATGCTGATTGAAAACACATGTTTATCTCTGTCCAGGTGCAATTTCAAATTTCTTCAACCTGAAAACCATCACACTATCTGCATTGTTCCATTTATTTTACATGTTTGAAAAAGTTGATTGAAGTCACGTGCATTTTCAGTCGATAAGTTATTTTCGATTACTTTCCATCATGGGGTTTTTTTTCTGTACGACTAAAACAAACTAAGGCAATAATAACAGTGGCAAATTCGATTTGAAAAATTGGTTTGTGAAGATCGAGTGATCGTTACAACCTTGGTCCTTGGTCAAATCATCAAGCTTTATTAACATAATTTGGTACATTAAATGGTGTATTCGAAAACCGATTCGCGAACGTAAAAAAATATTTATTATTTAGCTTGATATCCCAACTGCTAAAAAATCTTCAAAGAATGATTTTCGATTTTGAACTAAATGTGATCGATTATAATCATACTACAGTAATGAGCGATTCAGTCAACGACATAACAACAAATTTTGATGCCTTATTGGCACTGCAGCTATTCACGGAAAGTGAAAATCGTGGGTTTCGAAGATGAGGTGGTGGGTGAGACAATCAATCGAAGAAAAACAGGTGTCTAGGACAGAGACTAGGTAGGTAAGATTGAAAAATGTATGAACGGAGTCAAGCTACGGATGAGTCAGTGTTGATTCTGCAAAAGGAGGAAAAAATTCTTAATGCCCTGTGAACGTTCTGCTTGTGAATTTCCTATTGAGAATTTTAATCTTTTGTTGCATTTTTATATCATCTATGAGTTTAGTGATAAAGCTATAGGCAGCTACTTAGGTACGATTTCGTTGTTCAAGCGATGAACGATTAGCTTTTTTTTGCTTTCATACATACTGAGATATTTTTTACTTTCATGCATACAGGTAATTTTACTGGGATTGTGTTCTTGATCAGTTGCACGAGTGACACCTCATTGAAACGTTTTATTTTTCACTTAGGGTGTATGTCATTGCTCAATTGTAACGTTTCATTACACGTTTGTGGTTCGTGTCTTTGCTGGGTGTCATTGCTATAATGCCAGCATGATAAATAACTCATAACATCATAAATATCACTGTGGAATTCGCAAAAACAACTGTTCATTGAACAGAAATAGGAAAGTTTGTTTGGATTTAATCAAACAAACGCTACAAATCCTGTTTACCCTGTAGTTCCAGAACCGGAATTAGTATCCACAACAAATTCAGAAATTTCGTATGAATCTGAAAGACTTTTCCTTTGAACCTATAAGTTTGTGAAAACTGATTTGGCCATCTTTAAGGAAAGTGAGTGAGACCTTTTTGCAGTTTTTAATCACCATTTCAAATTCTGCCGAAATCGGATTCAGATGAACGGAATAGCCGAAGTTGGTTTGTTTGTCAGCAACAAATATGACCTAAAAATTGGTACAGTCTCGAACCTAGTTAAACCTAGACTTACTACCTCACACTCTATTTCGATTAAATCAATTAAACGAAAACCAACAAACGAAGCGAACCTGCGCTTCTGCATATGTAAGTCAAGCTAAACAGCATAAATCAGCAGCATAAAACATGTAGTAGGACTATTGTTTTTATTATTATTATTATTATTATTATTATTATTATTATTGACATCATTACGCCATCGCCACGGTATGACTGCACTATCGGCTATGAAAATTGCTTTTTTTTTTCAAATAAATTTTAATTCATTGACTTTCGTTTATTCTTTCGATCGTACTGATCATAGAATAACTATAATTTTTATCAACCGCAGCACCGTCTTTTACCAATATTACACACTAGTAGCAGACATCCATAACCGTTTCGATTTCTTCATAGCGTGTACGAAATAGAAATTGTTTGTTTTGTGTTTTTTCTTCTTTCGGTGTGCTACATATTGTCATTTTATATGACGATATGTGAACTCTGACACTAATCGCCCTGTAACTGCTGAACCGTAGGTCGGATTCGGATGAAATTTCACAGTAGCTTTAAAGACAGTATGAACTTTAATTCAAATGAAGATTTGTGAAAATCGATTCAAACAACGCAGAGAAATCGAAGTGAATTTAGTTTTAGGAGTTTTTCTTCTCCACTTTCGGTGCTCTCGGAACAGGAAAAGAGGGGACCAGTAGTAGCCGAATTAAGTTTTCATGCCCACAAACTAACAAGCTCTGCAAACTAGAAGAATTTATCTGACAGTTTTATGGGATTTGTACCTGTTTTAACCATCGTTCGTGGAAAATACTAATAAAGTTGTTAATATTCCACTTATCACGCTTTAGTTCCGGAACCGGAAGTCGGAACTGGATAAAATGTTCTAGAAATTTTAAGAAAACTATAAGACCTTTCATTTGCATCTTAGCTTGTGAAAATCGGTTGAGCTGTTTCAGAGAAAATTGAATGCACACTTTTTCTCTAATTTTCACATATTACCATGTAACTTTGGAAACGGAAACCAGATCCAAATGAAATTCAATAGCAAGTAATGGGACCATGAGACCTTTCATTTGAATCTTAGTTTGTGGAAATCGGTTTAGCCATCTCCGAGACAAGTGAGTACATATTTTTGTCACATACACACATACACACACGGACGGAGACACACTCAGACATTTACTCAGTTCGTGAAGCTGAGTCGAATGGTATATGAGAAATATTAAAAAGTCGGTTTTCACAATGATTGCATAGCCTTTCTATATGAGAAAGGAAAAACCCTTCTTAGCCCACTTAGTGGAATTTTCATAGATCTTATCAAATCAAAATCATCACAAAAAGTCGATCTAAAAAAAAAATTTAAATGACACTAAATCTCGACATTTTATGCAATTCAAAAACTTTTGGCATAAAAAACTGTTTTTTTTAGTGCTCAAACTTCTTCGAACTTGATCGAATGCCCAATAGTAGCTTTCAAACGAGCCTAAGTTCGTTAAAATGGGTTTAGCCATCTCCGATAATCTTGCGCGGTAAAAAAGCAACGCGTTTTGTCGGTGACGTCATTTATACCATCATATCTCCGCCACCAGAAGTCGTAGCTACTTAATCTTCGAACCTGAAATCGGTTAAGCCATCTCTGAGAAAATAGAGCGTTAAAAAAAATCTTTAACAGGAGCACACACACTCACACAAAGACATTTTCCGATCTCGTAGAGCTGAGTCGATTGGTATGTAACACTATGGGTCTCCGAAGCTCCGTTCGATAGTCAGTTTTTCCAGTAATTCTAATACCTTTATATAGAGCAAGGCAAAAATGACAGTTCAGTAAAAACAACTATCGATTAGTTGTATCAAAATTTAACCAATCAAATTTAAAAAAACAACTAAGATTTCGGTTGTTTTGGATCGCTGGCTTTTGTGTGTAGAATTTGAAACAATACTCCTAAACTAAAGTGCAGATTAGTTACAATAAACATTCTGACATACACGGAAAGACCGAAATCACCGACCGACCGCGTCTGCTTAGCGGTTAAAGTTGGACTGTTAGGCGGAGATGGCTGCTTTAAGCACTGATGAGCTGCACATGACTTGAACTGCTTTAAGCACTGACGAGCCGAAGGCGAAACGCAAAGAAAATCGAAGATTTTTTTAGTTGTCTCAAAAAATAACTAACGAAAATCAGAAAATCAACTAATTTTTTCGCCAAAATGCTGATTTCGGTCTTTCCGTGTATGTCAGAATGTAACTAATCTGCACTTTAGTTTAGGTGTATTGTTTCAAATTCTACACACAAAAGCCAGCGATCCAAAACAACTGAAATCTTAGTTGTTTTTTTAAATTTGATTGGTTAAATTTTGATACAACTAATCGATAGTTGTTTTTACTAAACTAAACGCAAAGAAAATTAAAACAAAATATGTGCTTTTTGCACAAAACAAAAAAACCCCTAAATGTTCTAAAAAAATCTCACTTTTGTAAATTTAGATTTTTTAATTCTCATATCCTTAATAATAATAAAATATTTGTTGAAATTGCTATTTTTTAGTTGAATTCACCAATTAAACGTGCTGTCATATCTTAGCTAACTTACTTCATTTCCAGTCAACTAACACACTTCATTTCCAGTCAACTAAGTTTTTAGTTGAATTAGAGAAACAAAACGTTGTTTACAACTAACAAAAATGGTTGAATTGGCTTCTTCAATTTGCAGCTATATGGCGCACTGTCACCGAATAAACGTTAACACCGTAATGACTACTAGCCACTAGATGGCACACTACTACCGAAAAGAATTTTTCAGTCGCGGTTATCTTTTCTATATTAGCAGGTATAAATACGATGTTGTATTGGAGAAAAAGACATAAACGAAACGTAAACTTCTTTTTGAAAATATTTCCTCTAAATCGCTGTTTTCTTCATTCGACTTCGCGAAATCGACATTCTCACTGAAAACTTTGAGTACTCGGAAAACAAAAACCGAATGTAAATGGTACACCAGACGGCGCAGCCCGGAAGGTTGGAAGATACAAAAACCATCATTTGACATATACAATTAGAGGGCAACATTCGAAACTCACTTCACTGTTTCACGTAAAACATTATTTAGGCAAAATCGCTTCAAATGCGCACAAATTCTTAATAAATTCAAACAAAACAATAAAAAAATTTGCACGCAGTGTCAACAAGACTGTCAGCTTTTTAATGGCTTGTTTTGCTTTGACACTTCTCATGAGTTGAACTTGTTAATAAAACCAATTTAATTTTTGTTTTCTTTGTGCGGTCCTTCAGTGATAGATAAATAGAATGAAATGTTCTGATTTCAATAACAAAATTAGTTGTCAATGAGAATTTCGTACTGGATTGAAATATTACTGGTTTGTGTCCATGATATTCGCCAACTAAACACATTCTCTAAAAATAAGAGTTTTTTCAGCAAAATAAATTCTAAATTTTAACTAATTTCATAGTTAAATTGGAAATGTTGTTGTTAAAATCAACTAATTCAAAAACAGTAATACGAATTAGGCGCAGAGGTAATTTCAGCCGTTCCGTGTGATGGTTTTAATTTCCGATTAGCAAAGAAGCAATCTTTATAGTTCATTAGATAACACTTGGAGCTATTAGAAGGGCTGATTTTGTTCGAATACAAACGACCAACAGCAGGATGATGCAATCGATCTTCTTTGAAAGAAAACTGGCGACTGCGACCTGTGCGTTTGAGGTGTTGTACCACGCAAAAGGTCTGCGCTTTCATTGCCGACTGCTCCTCCTGACGACCGGAATCCAAATAAAAGCACGATCTGATCGTTTCAAGCTTTATAATTGGTTTATTTTTACTTATGGTGGGAAAGCCTCATCTCGACATCCAGTTCCGTTCGAAACACTAGAAGTAACAAACGATTTCCAATTCAAGTTAACACACTAAACTTTATTCGGTAATTTTTTCATTTTTGGACGAGTTCAGAACAGCCGAATTACCGAACATTCTAATTCTGCACAAATTCAGCACAAATAAACATTTGTTGACAACAGTACCTTGAGGTACTGCTGTGATAAAATGTCATTTTTACGGAAAAAGTCAGCCAAATCTACGCATCCTCCTTGACATCATAAATCTGCATTTATATGTCGTGTTTTGTATGTAAACCTGTATGTTTTTCACCGCTCAATTTTCTCCGAGAAGGCTGAGCCATTATAACAAGTCTAAGCTCATTTGAATTGTTGATCAAGCTCGAAGATCAAATAGCTGTCACTTCTGGTTCCGGAAATATAAAAGTGGAAATGATGTAACATTTTTCATTGGCTGAATTTTCTCGAAGATGACTCAACGAATTTCGATAACCGCATGCTTATTTGAAAGTTAACAATATTGATCTGATTTGGAAGGGTTATGGCAAACATTTTCGGTTCGAGAGATGTAATCTTATATGAGACGTAACCGACAAATTCCGGTATTTTTTCATGTAGCAGAGTATCTCGGAGGTGAAAAAACGATTTCAAAAGACTTTGACCCGTGTCTAAGTTACCATTAGGTTATTTGATAAGCTCACAATACTAATAGCCGAGAATAGAGTCTTACAAATGTTTAAATGAGATTATTTCAGTGCCAACAGATAGGAATTATCACACCGCTCGGACAAAGACTTCTCTTCTTTATGTTGAGTCGATATCAATATCGTTCTTCAAATACATCAGTTGGTCAGTCAATGTAAGGCTATTGACAGTCTAACTTTTGTAAGGTAGTCTAGTTGAACTAAATTACATTAGAATCCCAAAATGTTGAGACTATAGTCTTACCGACACATATTTGCGTTTTTGACCGCTTTGAACGGATCTGATCGACAGCAGTCAACTCGGCTGACGGCCGCTTTGACACCAGAGTGTAGTGATGGATCCCGATTTCATCCATTGTCACATAACGAAGAAAAAAAGGCGGGTGGGTAATGTCAGAGACATAACTGGATGTCGTGAATACGAAAAACACTGTCATGTTCCATAACTCCGAATATCAATTAGTTAATCAGTTGTATGAATTATGCAAGCATTCCCCTTTTTCACATTTTTCGCAAAAACAAAGAAGGCTTCACTTGATCTCGATTACTGTGAATTTCATACAGTGAAAAGTCCACAAATCTAGTCAAACTGTTCTAGATTTGCACTAAACTGAGGATATTTACCTTCGATTTACGAGCAAGAAATCCTAAGAGATATTTAGAAAACTTTTAGAGACATTAGAACCAAGGATGGCTTTCATCGTATCAAAGAACGTTCACTCCCAACTCTTCAACGATTGAATCAGTGCCATCAAAGAGAGTTGGAAATCATCGCAACAACAAAAACCCGGCATGGCTCATTTAACATAGAATCGACACCAGTGCGAGAGTGAATTTCTCTCGATGACATTTCTGAGAATCAAATGTTAGCACGCTGCTATGGGGATCTTCTCTGAAGCAACAAACGGTCGCTTATTCTCGTTTCGCGATCCGATTCTAAACAAGCAGTTGATAATTGCGATAGAATCATTTTACTATTGCCGCTTATTCTAACTATGTGCATATAATCTTTGTATAAGTTGTGTCTATGAAAATGTATGTGAATGCTCCACACAAGGGTTTTGAAATATTGCAACCTAGTATGAGAATCATCAAGTTGAATCATCGACTCGATTTTCTGCGATAATTGTCAACTTGCGATTCTCTCTTGGGAAATTCAACACAGCAACGATCATTATCAGACTGTAATTTTTTAAGGGCCGTTAAATACTCAGAGTATGAAGTGGAGCGAAGGAATGTAGAAAAATTCTCTCGCGGTTCATGCATTGAGAGACTCGAGTTCTTGTAGCATCTTCTACCGGATTGAAAATGTTGTATACAATATAGATAGCAATATAGCAGCTTCTGTCAAATTTTCGGCAATCACCAACACTGATTAGAACGGCTAATTCTGTGCGATGCTCCCCACCGTTGTCCTCTTTTCGTTGTTTTTTCACCAATGCAAACAACTGGCAGCTGTGACGTAATCTCTCTTGTCGGAAGAGAAACTAGCTTTGCAAACGACACACAATACATCTGCTCGCAGTGGCGAAAGAATCCAAATTGATCCAATTTTTGTTAAGAGGTTTCTTTTTACGTGATTTCGTTTGTAGCTTTTTCACTAATGGGCGGTCCTAACGGCTATAGAAAATGCCGCATACAGAATTTTAATGTCGATTATTTAATTTCCGATTTGCATTTCATTGAAAGAAACTATCAGGATGCTGTATGGGATTCATTCCTGCCTTTCAGAAGGACCAAATTGTCGAACTCACTACGATATTAATCACTGTTCGGAATATTTTTCTCGAACGATTTGTTGTACAGCAGCAGATATTTTGTTCTCTTCCTCAGAACGCGCTTTGATTGGCTGGTGTTGATATGGGTCAAATGAGACAGGTTTTTCAATAGAGTACTATTGAAATACTTTAATGCTGTTGCTATCCTTTCACAGATCACTGAGCTATGAGTTTTCAAAATACAAGAAAGGCAAACGCGCCTTATGAATTATCCTCTTTGATACTCGTTTATACCAAACATTTCAGAAAAGTTTAATTTTGAATTATTTGAGATTATGTCAAACAACTGAAAATTTTATCATAAAATTGTGATCATATTTCCGATGGCATGTAGCAAAAATTATGTTGATTCGTTAGATACAATAAGAGATATTTATGATCAAAAACTTATCACTCTCTCAGAGGGTAAATTTTGAAATGGCGCCCCATAATAATGTAAGTCGTATTCACGACAAAAATCGAATTATTTCGACGAAAAAGCTTTTAACAATGCTGGGAATCAACGACATGTGAGCATCGGTATCCGGTGCTTTGACAACAGCTTTTCATAGACACACATATAGCCGTATGATATGCTTAAAATGACAACAAACACAGGTAATTTTGATTTACGGTTTTCAAATATGATTTGGTGAACTTTTTTGACGGTTTCTGGTGTAATTACTTCCTTTGACGTTCAGCATCTTCAGTGCCAATACGAGAACGGTTGAACTCAGCAAACCATCGACGAATGGTTGATTTTGATGGAGCACAGAGTCCCTGTAGCACTTTTCAAGCCATTACTGAGCTTGCACTGAGTTATTTAATCAAAAAGTAAAGATAAATCAACAGACCAAATAGTTTCGAATCCATAGTTTTGCGAATATCAAAACGAGCTTCACTTCAATTACTGTAACTCATGGAACAAAAATCAGGATGCAAGGAAATTTTGACAGGTATCTTCGGAAGTTTTTTAGTCATGAAAAATAATGCGGAAATTCGGTTGGTAACGCCATCTATGTATCAGTCTCCAGATATATTGATCCACGTGATAAATCTGGAAACTATTTATGTCAAAAATGTTTATGTTGCTTAGTGAAACTGTTTCAATGAGCTCGTTTAGATGACAGGAGAATTGTTTTATCGAATCACCAAGATGATCATGTAGCAGTTTCAATTATTCGATTAATTCATAAATTATTAATATTCTCATAATTCAATATATTAATATTCACATAATTCAATCCAATATTCACATAATTCAATCCAAGAAATTAGTGCACTTTCAACTTATACTTAAAATTTTTGGTAGCAGTCTTTATTCAAATAATGTATATAATAAAATTGTACGACAGGAATTTTCTATAATCAATACTTTTAATCCTGTTTCTCATACGACGCACTTTAACCGTTAAGCAAACAACACATTATGATACTCTATCAGCATATCAAAACAAACTTTGATAAGATTATAATTGCTCACACATTTTAATAATCTCGTTTCACTTCAAGCAAGAACCATACCGCCATGAGCTATGAAAACATTGTGTGCCCAAACAAAAATACATTTTAATACACTGATATTATTCAAATATCATTCCATTACTTATCTGTACCTTATAAACGTCCACAAAAGATTCCATTAAGCACAAAAGTACCAGTCTTCATTCATATTTAAGGCATGAAATATATCTCTAGTGTGTTTCCACTTCTGTTTCTTAGCGTTGTTGGCCAGCATGGGATCACTGAGGCTCCGTCGAAGTGTGGTGAAAATTCCGGAACGTTTTGTACTGGATGCCGATCAATGAATGTCTGCTTGAGTCCGGATATTTCGTTTCCGGTGGAATGTGACGATTCGCAGTACTGCAACATGATCGACAATGGTTTGGCAATTTGCGATGACTGGGTCCCAGTGGGATGTGAAACAACAACAACAACTATTGCGCCTCCAGCGGCCAGTTTGACGTGTACCGGTGTCGGAATCTATCCGGATCCGTACGATTGCAATGCATACCACTACTGTATGGCAAACCTCGCCGAATCGGAAGTTCATCGTTGTCCGGTGGGATACGGTTTCCACTATACATCGGAGGCCTCGGACGGATTCCCTTGCCGAAAATTGGAATCGGAAATGGACTGTTTGAAGGTTACTTGTTCCGGGCAGTCAGTTTTCGATGAGTACGACACGGCGAAACTCTTTTATGCTCACTGTCATACGAACATGAAAACGGGTCTGCAGACGATTGCAATGTACCGATGCACCGATGGCGCCTCTTTCAACGGATACAACTGTGTCTTTCGATGCACCGAAGAGGGATTGTATGCGAATACGATTCAACCGAACACTTACTATCAGTGCCAACGCATGTCTGGGGGAACCCTAGGCTGGCGATTACTGTACTGCCCACGGAATGCGGTGTTCGATAACAGTTCGAAGAAGTGTGTTTAGGTTTTGAAGGCTATAATAAACTTTCTGACACTAAAAATGCCTTAACCTTCTCTATACGGGGCTGGGTAACAATTAAAAAATACAAAATAAGCCGCGTAACCTTTTTGTGTTATAATTTTAAACAATAATAACTCAGTCATTTATTTATGGATTTACTTTACTACCAATCAAGTCGAGAGCATTTCACTTAAAAATGTATGGCAACACCGTTTCAGTATTTCAATAGCATACCATTAAAAATTTGGTTAGAATCGACCTATGTTTTCACGAAACAATCACAGCAGGCCATAATTATGGCATCCTTTTGCGTGGCCGACGGTTTTGATCGTTGCTTCACATCTCGAGTTTCGTTCAGTAGCAATTCTGCTTTGGTCGGCATAGGAAGGCTTCGCGTTATGCATAAAACGTGTCGCAATATGATGTTTTTCACAAAGAGGAATGTATAAGTATACAGAGCCGTAGTGAACATTTCTGGTGCCCGAGGCAAACTCAAAAATAATCTTATATTTAATCAGTCGGTGTTGAACAGTCGTTCGCACCGCACGCGTATAGCTCTTGGCTCCTGGAATTTTTTTCTGGCTACCTAGAGTTTCATTGATTCAAGGCTTCAGTCTTTTTCAAAGCTACCTGAATCACTAACTAAGTGACTAAGTGATACAAAGAGTGATATTAGAGTGACTAAGTGATACAAAGAGTGATATTAGAGTGACTAAGAAATTAATCAGCCTTTTTTAAGGCTAGCTAGGAGTCTAATCGAAGACTAATTTAGCCTAGTTAATTTAATTTAAAATTTCATTAATTTCAAAAATGCCTGCGTCCAACCGGAAAGGCAACAAGCCTAAGGCTAAAAATAATTCAATACGGAATAAATCACAATCCGTTATTCAACATTTTTCTAATAACATTCACGATCTTATAGAATCTGAATGTAAAAATAAAAGACAACGGACGGATTTCCCTTCCGTTGATTCTATGCCGTCTAACAATATTTACGAGATTCTTCCTGAATCCGATTGTAGCGACATAGAAGAAAATTCTTCAAAAATTCCCAAAATGGACGCTTGTCGTTCTGGGAAGAAACATCAATCTATGCCACCAGTGACGGTGATGATTTCCGACTTCAAAGCATTCCGTACTGAGCTTTCTACTTTTCTCCCGGAAGTAAAAGTCTCATTTCAAATCGGACGAAGAGGAGAATGTCGAGTCTTGGTGGATGGATTGGATGATTACGAACGTCTTATTCGATATTTGTCCGAAAAACTTCATAAATTTTATTCATATGATATAAAATCAGACAGACCCTTCAAGGCTGTCTTGAAAGGATTATCAAATGATCAAAGTATTGATGAAATTAAAAATGAACTAAAAGAATTGCTTGGTTTTGCCCCTTCCCAAGTAATACTTATGAAAAAAAGAGCGAATGGTACTTCTAAACCACGCTCTGGAATTTCCCATGAACTTTACCTAATACACTTCAATCGAAGTGATGTAAACAATTTGAAAACTTTAGAAAAGGTACGTTTCATTTCCCACATTAAAATTCATTGGGAACATTATAAACGGCATAATCGTATTGCAAACTTAACGCAATGTCGTCGTTGCCAAGGCTTCGGTCATGGAACCAAAAATTGTCATATGGATATACGGTGTTTGAATTGTGGTAAATCGCATTCGAAAGACGATTGTCCAACGAATGAAACCACTGATAAATTTTCATGTTCAAATTGCAATGGAAATCATAAATCCAATTATTTGAAATGTCCTGTCAGGGAAAAAATTTTAAACGCTCGTTCGCTTTGACAACAAGTCAAATCAACGACCTTAAATTTACAGAACATACCTGAAAATCAAAAAACCGTTACAAATGCCACGCCTAATTCGGCACTGATTTCTTCGAAACAAAAAACAGGTACGCCTGCCAATTCGTCTTCTAACGAAAACAATTTATTGACAGGTAGATCGACCTCGTCATCATCTTCTTCTAATGTCAGTTATGCTGGTATATTAGGTAGAAATCTATCACCTATTTCTTCTAATGTAAATAATCAAAACACAGGACCGCCTTGCAGTTCTTCTTCTAACGAAAACAATTTATTAATAGGTAGACCGGCCAAATCATCTTCTTCTAATGGCAGTCTACCTACAAATATTCCTTCAATGCCATTCGCTTCTTTAAATTAAGTCGATTTAGGCGATATAACTGAAAATAAAATGATCTACCTACAAGATCAACTTTTTCAAATGATCATTCAAATGAATTCAACTTCATCACTTTTTGAAGCATTTCAAATCGGATGGAAATTTGCAAATAATATTATAATGAATATAAAATTTAACAGTGATGTTAAATAATTATTTGAATATTTTAAATTGGAATGCTCGCTCTTTGAAATCGAGTGAAGATGAATTTTATAATTTTCTCAAAGTTCACAAAATTCATATTGCCATTGTGACAGAAACTTTTCTTAAACCAAATGTAAAATTGAAAAGTAATCCACATTATGTGGTTCATCGATTTGACAGGTTTACTGGAATGGGTGGTGGAGTTGCCATTTTTGTCCAACGGCAAATTAAACATCGAATTTTACCTTCTTTCAATACTAAAGTTATTGAAAGCTTGGGAATCGAAGTTGAAACCATTCATGGAATTTATTTCATCGCTGGAGCATATTTGCCATTCCAATGCACCGGCGAACAATTAAATTTCTTTAAAGGCGATTTGCAAAAACTTACAAGATATCGATCGAAATTTTTCGTAATAGGGGACTTAAATGCTAAGCATGTCCAGTGGAATTGTAGGCAAAATAACAGTAATGGTAAAATACTTCATAATCAACTCTCAGCTGGTTACTTCACAGTTCTTCATCCCAGTAATCCTACTTGTTTCTCTTCCGTGAAAAATCCGTCAATAATTGATCTGGTTCTAACAGATCAAAGTCACATTTGTAGTGAACCGATTACTCATGCTGACTTTGACTCAGATCATCTTCCAGTAACATTCAGACTTTCCAACGAAGCTATAATTAATCCAATTAGTTCTATTTTCAACTATCATAGAGCTAATTGGTTGGATTACAGATCTCACATTGAAAATCATGTGGATCATGAAACTATTTTAGAAAATTCTGCGGACATCGACACAGCAATTGACAATTTGAATCACTATATTATCGAAGCTAGAAATCTTTCAGTTCCCAAAGCTCAAACTAAATTAAATTCTCCTATCATCGATGACAATCTTCAACTGCTCATTCGGTTGAAGAATGTTCGTCGACGACAATATCAACGTTCTCGTGATCCAGCTATGAAAAACATAGTTAAGGATTTACAAAAAGAAATTAAACATAGATTTACTCTTTTGCGAAATGAAAATTTCGCTAAAGAAGTTGAACAAATTAAACCATATTCTAAACCTTTCTGGAAACTTTCTAAGGTTCTTAAGAAACCTCAGAAACCAATTCCTGCTCTCAAGGAAGGAAATCAAATACTTCTTACAAATGGTGAAAAAGCTCAAAAACTTGCTCAGCAGTTCGAGAGTGTTCACAATTTTAATTTAAACGTTGTGAGTCCTATTGAAAATGAAGTCTCACTGAAATATGATCATATTTCAACCCAAGTGTTGTCACACGATGACATTATTGAGGAATTTTTAATATTCTTATTAAAAATCTTCCCGATGTTGCCTTGAGACTCCTGGTTAAAATTTTCAACAAGTGTTTTTCATTAGCTTACTTCACAAAAAGATGAAAAAACGCTAAAGTAATTCCTATCCTAAAACCTGATAAAAACCCAGCATAAACATCAAGTTATCGCCCAATTAGCTTACTTTCTTCTATCAGTAAACTTTTTGAAAAAATTATCTTGTTGAGAATGATGACTCATATAAATGAGAATTCAATTTTTTTACCAGAGCAGTTTGGATTTCGTCATGAACATTCAACTACTCATCAACTTGTCAGAGTAACGAACATGCTAAAATCAAATAAATCTTCTGGGTTATCCACTGGAGTTGCTCTTCTAGACATAGAAAAAGCATTCGACAGTGTTTGGCACAAAGGTTTAATAGCAAAAATGTCCGATTTCCAGTTTCCTATTTATTTGATCAAAATGATTCAAAATTATTTAACTGATCGTACTCTTCAGGTTAGCTATCAGAATTGTAAATCTGAATTTCTACCCGTACGAGCCGGTGTTCCGCAGGGTTCGAGCGTAGCTCCAATCTTGTATAATATTTTCACTTCTGATCTTCCAAATCTACCCGTTGGTTGTCAGAAATCGCTATTCTGTGACGACACAAGTCTGTTAGCCACAGGTAGAAATCTAAGAGTGATCTGCAGTCGCCTACAAAGAAGTTTAAATATTTTCAGTGATTATCTGTCAAAATGGAAAATTAAACCAAATGCAGCAAAAACGCAATTAATTATCTTTCCTCATAAGCCAAGAGCTTCTTTTCTTAAACCAACCAATAATCACATTCTCAAATTGAATGGCTTGGAATTGACATGGTCTGATCAAGCTAAATACTTAGGTTTAACGTATGACAAAAAACTCACTTTCAAGGATCACATTGAAGGAATCCAGGCAAAGTGTAATAAATATATCAAATGTTTATATCCTCTTATAAACAGAAATTCTAAGCTCTGTCTAAAAAACAAACTGTTAATTTATAAACAAATTTTCAGACCAGCCATGCTTTATGCGGTACCAATTTGGTCAAGTTGTTGTTCCACCAGGAAGAAAACGCTTCAAAGGATTCAGAATAAAATTCTGAAAATGATTTTGAAGCGTCCTCCCTGGTTTAGCACAAATGAGTTACACAGACTCACAAATATAGAACCATTAGATGTAATGTCACATAATATTATAAGCAAATTCCGACAAAAATCGACGCAATCTTCAATTGAATCGATTCGCTCTCTGTATTAGTTAGTAAGTTAGTATGTAAGTTCCTTTTCCCCATTACACAACACAAGTAGGTTTAGAATTTTCCCTACACAAAAATCTCAGAATTGCGGAAGCAAATAATGTCTTCATGGTAATAACCAAATCATATATATATAACAGGGCTGAAAAGTCTTCACTTGTGGCTGAACACCCAATTTAAATCTTAATAATTTAATTTTAACTCATATTCCAATGAATAGTTATTTAAAAAAAAAAAAAAAAAAAAAAAAAAATCTTATATTTAACCAAACACCATGAAATCGAACACACATTAATTCATTTTCCTGTAAGATTATCTCAAGTAACATTTTCAATTTTAGTAAATACATGAGTGTTACATCATAAATCTCACATTAAAACTCTTAACGCCACAAAAGCATTCTGAAAATCATTTTAAGATCATATAGAAGCCAAGTGCACAGAAACAAAAGAATACGGCCACCATCGACTAGTGTCCACGTCATCTGGACAATCCTTATGTAAGATTCATCCCATCAACCACTGTTGACTAAAACAGAAGACTGGAGTCCCCCAGAGTTTCAGTTGTCAGCATACGACAATGTGAACCAAAAACAACAACGTTACAATTCATGAAATTATCCTAGTCTTAAGTACAGTTAAGAAATACTCTCGGCATTTTAGAGCTAAGGCAGTGTGCTTCAATTAAAATATACTGTTAAATAAAAAAATGGACAGTTCTTCATAAGGTTTACCATATAAAGCTGCGTTAAATATATTTCGAAATTCAAAATTCAAGAATGTTTCAAAACCTGTTTTACGTTCAACATTAAAATACCATAGTAATAATATATTAGGTGTACAACTTTGCTTCCGCCTTTGCTTTTTCTCCAAAATTTAAAGCTTTATTACGAAAAAGTGCTTACAGATGTATTATTCAAAGTATTGTCCGTCGCTAGCGACAACTTTCTTCTATCTTTCCGGAAATTTTCGGATCCCGGCTCGAAAAAAGGAGTCCTTTTTGACGCTATCTATGAAGCAATCCATTTTTCCAACTCTTCGAAGGATTGCAAATGTTGATCTGCCAGGCCGTGTGCCATCGAACGGAATAGGTGGACGTCAGGAGGGGCGACATCTGGGGAATGCGTCGGGTGAGGCAAAACTTCCCATTTCAGCGTTTCCAGGTACTTTTTGACCACTTTTGCGACGTGAGGCCGAGCATTGTCGTGTTGGAGGACGACTTTGCCATGTCGCTCTTGTTACTGTGGCCGCTTTTCTTTTAGCGCGCGACTAAGGCGCATCAGTTGCGTTCGGTAGCGATCTCCTGTGATGGTTTCACCCGGTTTTAAGAGCTCGTAGTAAATTGTTATTCATCTTTGAAGGTTTTTTTCTCTTCCACCATCATGTTTGTCTTCGACGTCGAAATCACCATTTTTAAAACGTTCAAACCACTCCCGACACGTTCTTTTACTCAGAGCAGAATCACCGTGAGTTTCTGAAAGTATTCGATGCGCTTCAGTTGCATTTTTTTTCGAATTGTAACAGAAAAGTAAAACTTCCCGCAAATGGCGAGAATTGGGCACATAAACAGACATTTTCGAGCGTGAATAATACGAAAACAAGAACAACTGTCACTGAAACGGCGATGACAATTCGTTAAGCACTGTACACACTCACTTTAAAGGCATTATTATCCATGTATTTTAACATGCTTCAGCCGGTACAGCCAACTATCGGAAAACGGCGGAAGCAAAATTGTACACCTGATAAAGGATTCATGAACTGGATTTTAAACACGAAATCTGAATTTTGATTGAGGGCCTGGATTCTGGAAATGAATTCTAGATCTGAATTCAGGAGCTGAACCTGGATCCTGGAAATGAATTCTGGAATTGAATTGTCGGTCAGAACTTTGAAAGCGGAATTCTGGAAATGAATTATGAACCTGAGCCCTAATTTTGAACTCGTGACATACTTCTTCATTCTGGACTTGGATTTTGGGCTTGGATTCTGGTCCTGAATTCATAAAAGAGCGAATCATTTACGAACTACACCTGTTGTATTCCAAAGAATTTGTATATGCACTGATGAGTCGAAGACGAAACGTAAAAACAAGAAATAAGTCTATATGCACTTTGCACAAACTGGCTAACCACGAGGTACAAAACCCCCAAATGTCGAAAATCTGTTAGCGGTCAGTATGCCGTCGAATTTGTTTCGTTCTTTCGGCACGTCAGGTTAGACATAGCGCTTCGGCGCAAACAAGTGTTTTGCAAAATGCATTAACTTTACATCTGCTCAGCGGAGCGGGGGGTTTTCATCAGCAGTTCAACATAATCTGCTGATGCACTGATGAGTGGCTGGCGACGAGCAGCAGTGGACCGAGTTATGTAGAGACGTATGCTTGATACAGCAAAGGACACCCCAGGACTATAGCTATAAGGTAAGGTAAGGCAAGAGGTGAAAAAAGGGTGAAATTTGTAGCAGGTACCTTTAAAAATGGTGCTCAGTGCGGTAAAATTACATTTTCAATCGAATAACATAAGATGAAAAAGAAATTTCTGGCCACTGACCGTCAGCATATTCCTACTAATTCATTTGAATTTGGCTGCCATTTTCAAGTGAAGCTCCCAGAATTCATCGTCAGTTGAATAATCGTACCTAGTCATTTGAAGTTTTGCTTGCTCAGTTTCAAGTGCCAAGTAGTCTAGCTGCTTCATTGTCTTCGCTCCTGGTAGTGAGCAAGTTCAAATGAATAGAATTATAAATGGAGTGAAGTATAAAAATTGAAACTGAATGAGGAAACTTTTAATTTATGTATATAATGTATTTCAGCTATCTAATTTGTCTTTCATCTGTTATCTTGAATCAATTCGAATGTTTATATGAACCTCATTTGAAAGAGATATTTTGTTACTTTAAGGCCATCGTCCAAGTACCATGCGCGCGGGTGGTTTTAGGAAATTTTCGATGGAAATTTCGAAAAATTTTACAAAACCAAAAACATACAGACCTTTGAAATACTTTTATCTATCTACAGGGTGAAAATGACTGGAAAATTCGGAGGATTTTACGAGTCTTATCAAAAATAGCGCTGAAAAAATGAGCTTTTTTTGTAATTTTTCACAATTATTTGAAAAAATAATTCGATGGAATGAAATTTTTTTTCAAAAAAAACCTCATGCTGGCAACAAGGATCACATTCGGACACATTTTTGGAAAACCTTTTCACGCTTTTCATGGAAAATCAACGAATTTCATATAACCGATTTCGTGGAAATTTTTGAAATTCGTGGATTTTCTATGAAAAGCGTGAAAAGGTTTTCCAAAAATGTGTCCGAATGTAATCTGTGTATCTATAATAAAGTTTATTTGAAAAAAAAAGTTTATGTCATCGCTTTATTTTTCCAGATAATTGTGAAAGATCACAAAAACACTCATTTTTCAGAGCTATTTTTGATAAGACTCGGAAAATCCTCCGAATTTGCCAGCCATTTTCACCCTGTAGATAGATAAATGTATTTCAAAGGTCTGTATGTTTTTTGTTTTGGCAAATTTTTAGAAATTTTCATCGAAAATTTCCTAAAACCACCCGCGCGCATGGTACTTGGACGATGGCCTTAAGAGATCAACTGAAGGTGGTAAAACTGAGCTTCGATTGGAAGAGAAACGAGTGAAAAACTGAATGCTGCCCGTCGGTACGTCAACAAACGTTGTATGTGTCAGAGTGTGAAGTTTACTGCAGTAGTGTGATCGTCAATGTATTCCACATTCAGTTTCAATTGAATTGAACGAAATTTTACTGCACTGATGGTGCTTATTGGAAAATTTATCTTATTTGTCGACAAACGAAGGGGGCCGTAGATCTTGAAAATCAACTTTCATCCCCTATTTTTTTTTTTTTTTGGAAAAATTTCAATTTCATGCTAGATGGAATTGCTATTGTTAATTTAAATGAAAAGCAAAATTAAAATAATCTCATAAGACCTTATTCCATTTTGCCGGAACATTCAAGGAAATATTTGAAACCTTCTTCAGTTTATTAGTTCTAAGTCTGTTACACTGAAACACTGAAGAATGGGCTGGGGTCCACTAGGAGCCGGCTACCGATTGATAGTACCTATTAGCTCTTTCCGGACAGTACCAGCCTAGATGCCGTGTGGAATCCGGCGGAAAAAATGTACCAAGAATGGATCCACTGGGTTCCTGCTTCCATGTCGTAAAAGGCGACAATTACAGGAGTTTCTTTTTACTCTCAGTTATCAGATATTTTCAATGCTTCACTTCTGATTACTCTATTTTACTAAATTATCTCTTCATTCAACTTACCAATTTCCGTCTAGTTTCGGAGAAAAGTTTTATTTGGAATGTTTTCTTCTTCCATGTTATTGATTGTCCTTCAGGATTACAAATTGAATGATAAAAATCAACTATTGCGTAAATCCGTTGATATTACAAAGTTAATAACAGAGATAACATATATCGGTATATTGAATAGGTAGTAAAAACAAAATACTTGATATTAATATTTCAAACAATAAATTAATATTTTTCTCGGTAGCCAATTAAGAATTTTAATAAATAATTAAAATAATAAAGCGGAAATAACGAAGAATCAAGACGCGCGTGAAATCTGTTGACCTTTATTTGGTTAATTAAAATGATTTTATAACAACTGTTTAGAATACGTCAATGCAATGAGTAAAATATTTTGTCTAAGTCCTGTCCACTCGCTTATTTTGTCTGTTACTATCTCGTGACATTAGTAGCGAAATAGTAAAGACTTTTAAGCACAGATAATTAAATAGAATTATAAACAATTTTTGCCTTTCTCATACTTTTGAACAGAATGTCATATACCATTCGACTCAGTTTGTCGAGATCACAAAATGTATGTGCGCATGCATATATGTTTGTGTATGCATGTATGTGTAAATGTGACAAACAATGTCACGCAATTATCTCAGAGATCACAAACTCAGATTCCAGTGAAAGGGCCTATGGTTCTTTAGCTTGCTATTAAATTTCATCTTTATTCGACTTCCGATTCTGGCATTACAAGGTAATATGTGCAAATCTATGAGAAAATGCACACTCAATTTTCTCAGAACTTTTTCTATCGATTTGACTAACCAAGATGCAAATAAAAGGTCTACAAATTCTTTAAAAAAAAACAGTCCCCGAAAAATCAATCTGAGTCCGACTTCTGGTTCCGGTGTTACAGAGCGATAAGAGGAAAATTTTCATTTTCATGAGTATTTATTTTCACAAGCGATGGCGAAACGAGAGGCAAAATTTTTATAAAACTCACTGATAAATTCATCTAGTTGGCAAATCTTGTTGTTTGACTGATATCTAAACTTACTTTGGGACTACTAGCTCCCGGTTTCCGCTTCCGATAGCTCTTTCAAAATTTCAAACTGTCATACAAAATAACGATGTAAATCCGGTACGCATCGGTACGTGCTGGTACGTGTAACCAGAAAGGGTTACTATTGTATTAATCAAAGGCGAGAAAATATGACTGCGATTTTCAATGTTTTGGTATGAGTGGTGTTCGGGGAGAGGTTTTATAACCCTATTCGCTAGCTCGCGGTTTCATTAAGGTGGTACGTGAAATGGATATTGCCAATAGATGGCTTTCGATCATGATGACAGCCCGAAGGCAGAGATGTACCGGATGCTGTTAGAAGGAACGGTGTGAAAACGAGATTGAAAGTGATTGCTGGGTGAGGTGGGGGTTTCGAAGAGCATCCTCGAGGGCTAAGAGAGCCGCACCAGACGATCGGTAACATTTGGCGCCCAACGTAAAATTCTGGAAGTTTCCCGGAAAGGAAAAATATTCACCGGATATTTTTTCTTATGAGGTGTGGGGGAGTTTTCGCGAAAATCGCTTTTCTCGCAAATTTAACTGATAATTTGTTCTGGTTGGTGAACCGTAAGGAAGGAATACCGCCGAAATCGAATTGGTGAAAGTGATAATAGATTTTGTACTCGCTATAGTAAAAGCGTCATTGAACGGATAAGGTAGAAAAATTATTCTTGGGGACAGCGTCTCGAAGGCTTTCGGATTGTTACTTAGTCAGACAATTGCAAGTAAATCAAAGGGTCTAGGGCGGATTGGAATATGCACTAGGGTTTTAATAATAGAATGCTAGTTTTTGTATTCACGCTATAAACATTTCGATCGCGGCCGCGGTTACTTGATCGTTATCATGCCACGATTTTCATGGGAATCCTTTTGCTTCATGTACCGCTTGTTGCGCGTTGACCACTTGGAACCCGAAGAGCTCGAATATGAACTGCTCCTTCGGAACATCGCTATCATCGATGGCGAGTCACAATGTAAACGTCAACGTCGATTGAGGGATATCCTAAAACAAGAGAGAAGAGGGGTTGAGATCGTGTTTAAATTCAATCAGAATCCGGAAGCTGACTTGAAGCATTGCGTTAGAACATTTCACGGTATAAAGAGAATTCTGGAGACCAAAGATAAAAACACTAATCGATGTAAAGCTAGATTGCTCCATTTAGGACATCGTTTAGCATTAATTAAAAATCATAGTGATGAGGAGATATCAATAAATTGCAACGTGATCTATCAAGAGGTCATTACGGTATTTTCTGAACATTTTTGGGAGGACATCAGCCCTCTGGCTAGTGAAGACTCCTCCACCTCAAGTGGAAATGAGTCTCAAAAAGGAGCGGCTTCCTTGGGGCTCACTGAGTCGCGCTCCGCCACCGGCACCAAACCTAAACAGGCGAAGCCAGCTTATGGAACAAAAAAGGACTTTTCGCACGCGATGAAAGAAGTCGCTGACCTTTTCAAGGACTTGACCATGGAGCTTCGCGAGATAAAGGCGGAGCTTCAGACACAAAAGTCCGGAGCGACGTGTGAGTTCGATATTTCAGACATACAGCTAGATACTGTAAGACCCACAGTAGCACCCCACGTGAATGATTTTAAATTTCCTGTTTCGAATACAGATCCTTTTCTTAGATCATCCACCTGTGTAACGACAGCAATTAGTGAAAGTATACCTTTCCCTGCTCCGTCATACACCATCCCATCTGGCACGGCTCAGCTGTCTTCCACCCCGCAAAAGGTTGAACATTTAAACATTCAATTTGGTTCGACAAACCCGTTCCTTCAGTATCCTTCAGGTGAATCGTTCCAAAATAGAGAATCGGTTAGGGTGGACCCGACGGCTTCTGCTGACCAGCCCCTTTCACGGATTCAAAATGGAGGTTTAATACAATCGTCAACCTGTTACCCAGTAGACATGGGAAGAAGAGACAGTTTTCAACTCCCAATTTCGTCAAGCGATTCGCTTTTGCCGAGGTTTTCGGAACTCCACAACTTTCACCAAGGGCAACGACACCCTTCAGTCTTCCATCCGAGAAAAGTTATTCCAGTTTCTCAATGGAAAATTCAGAAATATAGGGCGGATGATCAGGGACTTGGTATGAATGAATTCCTCGAGAAGGTGACCCAAATGGCTCTCTCGGAACATGTTTCAGAATCTGATTTGTTCGACTCAGCGATTCATTTTTTTGATGGACCTGCTCTAAGTTGGTATACAGCTTCAAGAAGCCAAAGACGGTTGAGACACTGGAATCACCTGATCGAAGAGTTACAAAAAGCCTTTCGTCATCCCGATTTAGATGCGGTGTTAAGGGTAAAAATCTATCAATACCGACAACAACGGAACGAAACTTTCCAGCAATATTACTTGCACATGGAAAAACTGTTTCGCAGTATGAGTCTGCAAATGACCGAAGCGGATAAGGTCGAAGTACTGAGAATGAATTTAAGATATGATTATCGTAAGTTGTTAGTAGGAAAACGAATCACGTCATTACAGACGCTGATAAGTCTTGGGCACGATTTAGATGCCGCCGATTCATCGGCTTTTGCCAGAGTGTTTGGCAGCTCGAAGAAGGAAGCGTGTGTAATAAGTTGCGAAAAAGATAATTCCCAAAGAAAGTCACTCAACCCACACCATCCATTCGAAAGAATTAATCCACAGAGCAAAATTGATAAGATCGGTAAAATGGGGGACGGGTATAGCGTGATGGGATAGTCGATGCCTATCACGCAGCCCACCTGGGTTCGATTCCCAACCCCGCACATAGGGCCAGAAAGATTTTCTGGTCCGAAGAGGCGAATGACCTTAAGGTGTTAAAACCTCTATAATTGAACAAAAAACAAAAAAAAAAAAAAAAAAAAGATCGGTAAAACCAATTTCAACACAAAACAGTGCAGACAAGAAACTAAACCTAAAGAACAATCGATGCCTAAAACGGTACCACAGTCACTAGAACGAGAATCGTCTAGCCTGAATCATCCTTTTGCCAAAATCCTAAGAAACTATCGCCCGCCTCCAAACGGGGAGTGTTTTAACTGTGGAGACGAGCACGATACGGGGGAATGCCCTTCTCCGAGACGACTATTTTGCCGAATATGTGCGTTTCCGGGAGTGGTGTATAAAAACTGCCCATATTGTTCAAAAAACCCTGCAAAGGAGTTCTAGAGTCGCAGGCTCCTCGTCAAGTGCGCATCAATAACCATTTCCAGACACTTTTATCATCCGTAGAAAACATCTATGACCCTCGATCTGATTATAACGAAGAGGCAATGATACAGCCACAAGTGAACAAGATCACCTTAAGTTCGCCTAACGGAGAAGATGATCGCCCTCATGCTCAAATAGCAATCTTTGATCTTCCGGTTTGTGCACTCCTAGATAGTGGAAGCCACAGAACCATGTTTAACTCCGCGATATACAATCAAATTCCCAATTTGCGACTTCATAATCCCACTGAGCCTATAGAACTGATTACGGCTAGTGGGGATTCATTAGACATAGCTGGGGAAGTCTTCGTTCCTTATTCCTTCCAGGGTAAAACACGCATTATACCCACACTTTATGTCCCGGGATTAGCCATCGACTGCATCTGATCCTATGGGATCCGACCGACAATTTCCTCGTTCGCCGTTACTTCATCAGTCACTGGTGGTATCCAAGGTGAAGTGCAACCCACTATCCTGACGGAAACTCAGAAATCAGTCTTAGAAGAGGTAAAGCTCTGTTTTAAGGTTGCCTCAGCTGAAAATTTAGAGACTACTCCATTAACAGAACATAAAATTATCCTAGGAGACGAATTTCGGAAGGCCAAACCAGTACGACAGTATCCTTACCCGATTTCACCAAAAATACAAGCGGGACTCTTCACCGAAATTGATCGATTGTTGACCCGGGGAATCATCGAGGAGTCTAATTCTGATTGGTCACTGAACATAGTCCCCGTTCGCAAAAGTTCGGGGGACATTCGATTATGCCTGGACGCCCGCAAGCTCAATGAGCGGACGATTCGTGATGCTTATCCCCTACCCCATCCTGGACGCATCCTTAGTCGTCTACCAAGGGCTCGCTATCTCAGCACAATCGACCTGACCGAGGCATTCCTGCAAATACCGTTGTCACCTCATTCGAGAAAATATTGTGCTTTTAGCGTCCAGGGCAAGGGGATGTTCCAGTTCACCAGACTCCCGTTCGGTCTCATCAATAGCCCGGCTACTTTAGCCCGGCTGATGAACCGAGTTCTGGGACAAGGTGTACTGGAGCCAAACGTCTTCGTGTACTTAGACGACATTGTCATTGTATCGGAGACGTTTGAATAGCACATTCGTCTGCTCAGAGAGGTTGCGAGGCGACTAAGGGCGGCCAATTTATCCATTAAATTTGAGAAATCACATTTTTGTGTACCAAAACTTCCATTCCTAGGATATATACTGTCTTCTCAGGGTTTGCAAATAAACCCAGACAAGATCAGACCAATTATCGACTATGAGCGACCTACAACAATTACAAAGCTTCGCCGATTTCTCGGCATGTCGAACTATTATCGACGATTTATCGCCGAGTATAGCCACATCATCGCTCCCCTTTCAGAGCTTCTAAAATCAACGTCGAAGAATCTGAAATGGAATCAAAATGCGGAGGAAGCATTCCAAAAAATCAAGGAAAAGCTCATAACCTCGCCTATCCTAGCCAGTGCTAACTTTGACCATGAATTTACCATTCATACCGATGCCAGCGACCAGGCCATAGCTGGTGTTTTAACCCAAAAGATAGACGGCTGCGAGTATGTAATTGAGTATTATTCAAAAAAGCTAACCACTCCAGAACGTAGCTATCATGCGACAGAGAAAGAAGGACTCGCGGCCTTGCTTTCAATTGAACACTTTCGTGGCTACGTAGAGGGTAATCACTTTTCACTGGTCACCGATTCGGCGGCATTGACCGTTATAATGCGTACGAAATGGAAGACCTCCTCACGACTAAGTCGTTGGAGTTTAAAACTACAACAGTACGACCTCACGATCCTCCATCGACGTGGCAAGGACAACGTGGTTCCAGATGCCCTGTCCAGGAGCGTTTCAGCGATTTCAATGAGATCTGATTCTAGTTGGTACAATACCCTGAAACAGAAAGTAGAGGAGTTCCCGGAAGATTGTCCTGACTTCCAAATTCAGGATAATCAACTGATGAAGTTTGTGTTTTCCAACGACCCCATGGATCACAGGTTCGATTGGAAAATTGTTCCTTCTACTGACGCTAGGAAAGCAATTATTTTGTCTGCTCACGATGATGGAATGCACGTCGGCATTGAAAAGACTATTGGGAAAATTCGCCAGAAATACTACTGGCCACGACTTACAAACGACGTACGATCACACATACAAAAATGTACAGTTTGCAAGGAGATCAAACCGGCTAATGCTCCAACTGCCCCTATAATGGGAGATATGCGCAAGTCCAACCAACCTTGGCAGATAATAGCCATTGATTACATTGGCCCTTTGCCAAGGACAAGGTCTGGAAAGCAGTATATTCTGGTAGTGATGTATCTATTTAGCAAATGGATCCAAATACACGCCTTCCCAAGTATCTCCGTATCGTCTCTTAAAATAGTATTGCGTGATCAATGGTTTTTCCGCAACGCAACCCCGTGGATTCTGCTATCGGATAACGCCAGCACTTTCACATCCAAAGACTTCGCCACGTTCTTGGAGAGCTTCGGGGTTAAACATTGGTTTACGTCCCGATACCACTCTCAAGGCAATCCAGTGGAACGGGTTAACAGTTCAATAAACGCGGCGATCCGAACATATGCTCGAGAAGATCAAAGGACCTGGGATACTAAACTGTCGCAAATCGAATTAGTCATTAACTCAACCATTCACTCTGCGACAGGGTATACCCCGTTTCTTGTAGCGAAAGGACAAGAGGTCATCGTAAACGGGCGGGACTATCAGAGTTTTCGGGACGAAGATGAGCAGTCACTTGAAGCCAGGATGACACGAATCAAAGAATATCATCCAAGGATATTCGATCTGGTATCCAGAAATCTCAAAAAAGCCTATAACTGGTGTAAGCATAATTATAATTTGCGCCACCGAAAAATGGCTAAACCCTTTAGGGTGGGAGATAAGGTGTATAAACGTAACATCAAACCTTCAAACGCTAATGAGCACTACAATGCTAAGTTAGGCTCTCAATACCTACCCTGCACGGTATTTCAAAAACATGGTTGTTCTTCTTACGAGCTGGTTGACTCCTCAGGCCGAAACATTGGTGTTTGGCCGGCAAATCTGATCAAACCAGCTTAGAATCAAGTCTATAATAATGTGGCTAAAGTACGGCGGCCATTGCTTTCTCTAACATATCGTTCGCCGTATCTGATGGAACCTGAAAGAACAATAGGCAGTGCGAATGGCTCGTGCAACGCAAAAAATATGGCGGATACCTACCATTGTAAGCAAAACTCATTTTAATAATGGCCAACCGCGGGGACTTGGTAACTATCAATCGAACGTTATACCTTTAGTTATTCCTTCGGGGTGTCCGATGTCTGTAAATCTTATGAATTGTCGGTAGTGTGTATATACCGCCCACATAGGTTCCGTAGTTCGCACAGTACTGACCTAACAAAGTAGCTAACGATCACCTACTAATCCAGAACGATCCGTCGAAAGCAATTGTGCAGTCGAAATGAATACAAAGGCGAAAATGCAAAATACGAGCAGTTTAGTACAAAGAGATGCGCTCCCTAAAACACTTTCTCAACGTTTGCGTGAGATAATGTTGACCGATCCTCGTGCAATAAAACAAAGATCAAGGTAGGTAGGACGAATTTAGAGTCGACCGATGTTCTCAGTGCCGAATTGATCACCGGCAAACTCAGATCGGTTGATAATCGTGTGGCGTTAGAAAAAAAAAGCTTAGATAATACTTCGTGTTAGCTTTAGAAACAATTAGATATATGATAAACAGTGTGGGGTTCTAAGTTTAATTCGATAGAATATAAATACATGTTATTTTGATGTTTGGAAAGATTTATTGGTTCGGATATTTTCGAGGTGTTCTCCCCCATAGAATAAAAGTAGAGACTGAGTCCGTTCAAACGGTTATGAGGTTAATATTGGCTCCACAATGAGGAGACTCACCAGTTAGAATAAGGTGTGTAAAAACGACCTTTAGAAAAGTAAATATACTAACGATATTTCTTTTCTCACCAACCCAGGGCGGATTGTAACCAGAAAGGGTTACTATTGTATTAATCGAAGGCGAGAAAATATGACTGCGATTTTCAATGTTTTGGTATGAGTGGTGTTCGGGGAGAGGTTTTATAACCCTATTCGCTAGCTCGCGGTTTCATTAAGGTGGTACGTGAAATGGATATTGCCAATAGATGGCTTTCGATCATGATGACAGCCCGAAGGCAGAGATGTACCGGATGCTGTTAGAAGGAACGGTGTGAAAACGAGATTGATAGGTTGCTGGAACCTCAGAAACAGAAAAACGCTCTCTTGTGTCTAGACCGTGGAGGCGAAAGCATCGTCGGAATCAGTAAACCAGTCTGTGCAGAAGTGCATGATAGGGACGGCTAGACAGGCTGAAGGCCCCGATCACCGGACCGTAACGGCTTTGGTTAAGCGTCAAAGATCGGAAAGAGACCCCTCGCCGTGATTATTCTTTGGGTGGTCACGGCTAACTCGCAAAGGAGGACGTCGTCGCAGATCCCGATTAAAGTTATTTTCGCCAATCCAATCTGCTGCTCGCCAATGACGACAGGGTTTACAGACCCCCGTTTCTAAAGAGAAACCACGCTGTGGGAGTGCCCCGACCCTGGACGAATCCATCGCTGTGAACGCCATCTCCACGATCATCCACACACCCCCACCTCACCCAGCAATCACTTTCTCGTCGCCTCACCGTAGTTCAATATCCACCAACAAGATTAACATCGCCCAAGAGGCCGTGAGTGAGTAATAGAAATGTAATGCTAACTCCCGAGTACCATTATTAACAAGATCCGAAAACTCCCCCCACAACCTCCTCAAACGACCCTGGAACTCGAGGACCTAAAAGAGGTTTTTTTATACCCACCCCGTCGGCTGCCGTTGGTTTGACCAGTAGCTTGGGGCTTTGATCGATTCCCCCTCCGGGTTTCGAAGAGCATCCTCGAGGGCTAAGAGAGCCGCACCAGACGATCGGTAACATACGGAAGAAGAAAACACCATCGCCTTTGCTCCGTTAGCAGCGTATAACATTGAAGTAATGCTTTTGAATCAAGTTAAACGTGGCGAACCAAAATATTTTGCCCGCTGGCAATACTTTGCCGGCGGTCTAGCAGCCACGTCAATAGGGGACAGAGTACAAAAACAGGGCCACGATGCTATTCTGCCAGTTATTCATTTGATTTTAAGACATATGTCACAGTAGGCACAAAACAATCCGATACTAACCCGCCGCCTTTATTGTTGACATTGACAAAGAGATCAAATCTGTATAAAACGTTCAAAACGACGAATGTAACAATGAGTCTTTATCTCTTTGTTTACTTTCTCTTTCGATTATTACGGTACTCTTAGCATTCCTTCACTCCAGGTATTTACGGATAATAATAACTAAAGCTATCATCTTTTAATTTGCACTAAAGAGATTCCCGAAAAAAGCAGGAATTCGCAGTAATCGAAAGAGAAAGTAAACAAAGAGAATCTCCCTTTGTTACATTCGTCGTTTTGAACATTTGATACAGAAATATTCAACTTTAAAACTTAGCAATTTGTCAAATCAGATTTTCCTAAACCATTTGACTTCCTGGAGAATTCTTGTGCACTTAAATTGTAAGCATCGGCATCACTGCCACCAACTAGATGAGGTCTTTATACAAGCGACAGACATTTGAACCTGCGACAAAGCGTATACTAGAAATATAACATTAAACTGGCTGTAGGTGTAAAAGATTTAAAAAACGGTTTAAGAAATTCGAGTTTGTTTTTATTGCCCAATTTCATTGAGAAGATCCAAAACAGAATGGTAAAACTATCCTATTTCGCTCATACCGATACTTATTATTGAACACTATTCTTCAAACACAAACTTTCTTCTGTTGGTTAAAAGTTTTACCACCAGGACAGTTCATAAGCCGATTAACTAATTTGTTGGCCGAATAATAGCACTGATAGTACTTGGTCGGATCTACCGTGTTGGCAAACATTCCTTCACGAGAGCACTGATAGATACATTGTGAACCGTTGAAGGACGCTCCATCACTACATTTCATCACCAACACTGTACTCTTCTTGGTAACTGAGCTTGTTAAACAGAGTGCGTAGAAAGTGTTACCAGTTCCATACGATTTGTAGAAAGAGTTCTGAGTACAATCGAACCGGGCACAGTAAGAGGGTTTCACAATACTTCTACATGGAAAAACGTTGGACGCATAAGGCACGTAGAAGAAACCATAATTTGGTGGACACCGCTGGACCCAGGAGTAAACATTATTCTGAGGACAGTAATGGTAGCGCTGACATATGAATGGATCTGGATAGAGCCCAACGCCAGTACATAGAATAGCACCATCATCGTAAAGAGGAAACGGTTCGGTTGTAGTTGAAATTGATTCCGTCGTAGTTTCCGTTGAAGTACTCTCCTGAGTCGTGGTTGTTTCCGGAGAGGTTAGTTGTTGAGTAGTCGTTTCTGACGTAGTTTCCGTTGAAGTACTCTCCTGAGTCGTGGTTGTATCCGGAGTGGTTAGTTGTTGAGTACTCGTTTCTGACGTGGAAGTAGTAACTTCCGGCGTTGCGGTTGTAGTTGAAATTGATTCCGTCGTAGTTTCCGTTGAAGTACTCTCCTGAGTCGTGGTTGTTTCCGGAGAGGTTAGTTGTTGAGTACTCGTTTCTGACGTGAAAGAAGTAACTTCCGGCGTTGCGGTTGTAGTTGAAATTGATTCCGTCGTAGTTTCCGTTGAAGTACTCTCCTGAGTCGTGATTGTATACGGAGTGGTTTGTTGTTGAGTACTCGTTTCTGACGTGAAAGTAGTAACTTCCGGCGTTGCGGTTGTAGTTGAAATTGATTCCGTCGTAGTTTCCGTTGAAGTACTCTCCTGAGTCATGGTTGTTTCCGGAGAGGTTAGTTGTTGAGTAGTCGTTTCTGACATGAAAGTAGTAACTTCCGGCGTTGCGGTTGTAGTTGAAATTGATTCCGTCGTAGTTTCCGTTGAAGTACTCTCCTGAGTCGTGATTGTATACGGAGTGGTTTGTTGTTGAGTACTCGTTTCTGACGTGGAAGTAGTAACTTCCGGCGTTGCGGTTGTAGTTGAAATTGATTCCGTCGTAGTTTCCGTTGAAGTACTCTCCTGAGTCGTGGTTGATTCCGGAGAGGTTAGTTGTTGAGTACTCGTTTCTGACGTGGAAGTAGTAACTTCCGGCGTTGCGGTTGTAGTTGAAATTGATTCCGTCGTAGTTTCCGTTGAAGTACTCTCCTGAGTCGTGGTTGTTTCCGGAGAGGTTAGTTGTTGAGTACTCGTTTCTGACGTGGAAGTAGTAATTTCCGGAGTTGCGGTTGTAGTTGAAATTGATTCCGTCGTAGGTTCCGCTGAAGTACTTTCCTGAGTCGTGGTTGATTCCGGAGAGGTTAGTTGTTGAGTACTCGTTTCTGACGTGGAAGTAGTAACTTCCGGCGTTGCGGTTGTAGTTGAAATTGATTCCGTCGTAGTTTCCGTTGAAGTACTCTCCTGAGTCGTGGTTGTTTCCGGAGAGGTTAGTTGTTGAGTACTCGTTTCTGACGTGGAATTAGTAATTTCCGGCGTTGCGGTTGTAGTTGAAATTGATTCCGTCGTAGTTTCCATTGAAGTACTCTCCTGAGTCGTGGTTGATTCCGGAGAGGTTAGTTGTTGAGTACTCGTTTCTGACGTGGAAGTAGTAACTTCCGGCGTTGCGGTTGTAGTTGAAATTGATTCCGTCGTAGTTTCCGTTGAAGTACTCTCCTGAGTCGTGGTTGTTTCAGAAGAGGTTAGTTGTTGAGTAGTCGTATCTGATGTAGAAGTAATAACTTCCGGCGTTGCGGTTGTAGTTGAAATTGATTCCGTCGTAGTTTCCGTTGAAGTACTCTCCTGAGTCGTGGTTGTTTCCGGAGAGGTTAGTTGTTGAGTACTCGTTTCTGACGTGGAAGTAGTAATTTCCGGCGTTGCGGTTGTAGTTGAAATTGATTCCGTCGTAGTTTCCGTTGAAGTACTCTCCGCAGTCGTGGTTGATTCCGGAGTGGTTAGTTGTTGAGTACTCGTTTCTGACGTGGAAGTAGTAACTTCCGGCGTTGCGGTTGTAGTTGAAATTGATTCCGTCGTAGGTTCCGCTGAAGTACTCTCATGAGTCGTGGTTGATTCCGGAGAGGTTAGTTGTTGAGTACTCGTTTCTGACGTGGAAGTAGTAACTTCCGGCGTTGCGGTTGTAGTTGAAATTGATTCCGTCGTAGTTTCCGTTGAAGTACTCTCCTGAATCGTTGTTGTTTCCGGAGAGGTTAGTTGTTGAGTACTCGTTTCTGACGTGGAAGTAGTAATTTCCGGCGTTGCGGTTGTAGTTGAAATTGATTCCGTCGTAGTTTCCGTTGAAGTACTCTCCTGAGTCGTTGTTGTTTCCGGAGAGGTTAGTTGTTGAGTACTCGTTTCTGACGTGGAAGTAGTAACTTCCGGCGTTGCGATTGTAGTTGAAATTGATTCCGTCGTAGTTTCCGTTGAAGTACTCTCCTGAGTCGTGGTTGTTTCCGGAGAGGTTAGTTGTTGAGTAGTCGTTTCTGACGTAGTTTCCGTTGAAGTACTCTCCTGAGTCGTGGTTGTATCCGGAGTAGTTAGTTGTTGAGTACTCGTTTCTGACGTGGAAGTAGTAACTTCCGGCGTTGCGGTTGTAGTTGAAATTGATTCCGTCGTAGTTTCCGTTGAAGTACTCTCCTGAGTCGTGGTTGTTTCCGGAGAGGTTAGTTGTTGAGTACTCGTTTCTGACGTGAAAGAAGTAACTTCCGGCGTTGCGGTTGTAGTTGAAATTGATTCCGTCGTAGTTTCCGTTGAAGTACTCTCCTGAGTCGTGGTTGTTTCCGGAGAGGTTAGTTGTTGAGTACTCGTTTCTGACGTGAAAGAAGTAACTTCCGGCGTTGCGGTTGTAGTTGAAATTGATTCCGTCGTAGTTTCCGTTGAAGTACTCTCCTGAGTCGTGGTTGTTTCCGGAGAGGTTAGTTGTTGAGTACTCGTTTCTGACGTGGAAGTAGTAATTTCCGGCGTTGCGGTTGTAGTTGAAATTGATTCCGTCGTAGTTTCCGTTGAAGTACTCTCCGCAGTCGTGGTTGATTCCGGAGTGGTTAGTTGTTGAGTACTCGTTTCTGACGTGGAAGTAGTAACTTCCGGCGTTGCGGTTGTAGTTGAAATTGATTCCGTCGTAGGTTCCGCTGAAGTACTCTCCTGAGTCGTGGTTGATTCCGGAGAGGTTAGTTGTTGAGTACTCGTTTCTGACGTGGAAGTAGTAACTTCCGGCGTTGCGGTTGTAGTTGAAATTGATTCCGTCGTAGTTTCCGTTGAAGTACTCTCCTGAATCGTTGTTGTTTCCGGAGAGGTTAGTTGTTGAGTACTCGTTTCTGACGTGGAAGTAGTAATTTCCGGCGTTGCGGTTGTAGTTGAAATTGATTCCGTCGTAGTTTCCGTTGAAGTACTCTCCTGAGTCGTTGTTGTTTCCGGAGAGGTTAGTTGTTGAGTACTCGTTTCTGACGTGGAAGTAGTAACTTCCGGCGTTGCGATTGTAGTTGAAATTGATTCCGTCGTAGTTTCCGTTGAAGTACTCTCCTGAGTCGTGGTTGTTTCCGGAGAGGTTAGTTGTTGAGTAGTCGTTTCTGACGTAGTTTCCGTTGAAGTACTCTCCTGAGTCGTGGTTGTATCCGGAGTAGTTAGTTGTTGAGTACTCGTTTCTGACGTGGAAGTAGTAACTTCCGGCGTTGCGGTTGTAGTTGAAATTGATTCCGTCGTAGTTTCCGTTGAAGTACTCTCCTGAGTCGTGGTTGTTTCCGGAGAGGTTAGTTGTTGAGTACTCGTTTCTGACGTGAAAGAAGTAACTTCCGGCGTTGCGGTTGTAGTTGAAATTGATTCCGTCGTAGTTTCCGTTGAAGTACTCTCCTGAGTCATGGTTGTTTCCGGAGAGGTTAGTTGTTGAGTAGTCGTTTCTGACATGAAAGTAGTAACTTCCGGCGTTGCGGTTGTAGTTGAAATTGATTCCGTCGTAATTTCCGTTGAAGTACTCTCCTGAGTCGTGATTGTATACGGAGTGGTTTGTTGTTGAGTACTCGTTTCTGACGTGAAAGTAGTAACTTCCGGCGTTGCGGTTGTAGTTGAAATTGATTCCGTCGTAGTTTCCGTTGAAGTACTCTCCTGAGTCGTGGTTGATTCCGGAGAGGTTAGTTGTTGAGTACTCGTTTCTGACGTGGAAGTAGTAACTTCCGGCGTTGCGGTTGTAGTTGAAATTGATTCCGTCGTAGTTTCCGTTGAAGTACTCTCCTGAGTCGTGGTTGTTTCCGGAGAGGTTAGTTGTTGAGTACTCGTTTCTGACGTGGAAGTAGTAATTTCCGGAGTTGCGGTTGTAGTTGAAATTGATTCCGTCGTAGGTTCCGCTGAAGTACTTTCCTGAGTCGTGGTTGATTCCGGAGAGGTTAGTTGTTGAGTACTCGTTTCTGACGTGGAAGTAGTAACTTCCGGCGTTGCGGTTGTAGTTGAAATTGATTCCGTCGTAGTTTCCGTTGAAGTACTCTCCTGAGTCGTTGTTGTTTCCGGAGAGGTTAGTTGTTGAGTACTCGTTTCTGACGTGGAATTAGTAATTTCCAGCGTTGCGGTTGTAGTTGAAATTGATTCCGTCGTAGTTTCCGTTGAAGTACTCTCCTGAGTCGTGGTTGATTCCGGATAGGTTAGTTGTTGAGTACTCGTTTCTGACGTGGAAGTAGTAACTTCCGGCGTTGCGGTTGTAGTTGAAATTGATTCCGTCGTAGTTTCCGTTGAAGTACTCTCCTGAGTCGTGGTTGTTTCAGGAAAGGTTAGTTGTTGAGTAGTCGTATCTGATGTAGAAGTAATAACTTCCGGCGTTGCGGTTGTAGTTGAAATTGATTCCGTCGTAGTTTCCGTTGAAGTACTCTCCTGAGTCTTGGTTGTTTCCGGAGAGGTTAGTTGTTGAGTACTCGTTTCTGACGTGGAAGTAGTAATTTCCGGCGTTGCGGTTGTAGTTGAAATTGATTCCGTCGTAGTTTCCGTTGAAGTACTCTCCGCAGTCGTGGTTGATTCCGGAGTGGTTAGTTGTTGAGTACTCGTTTCTGACGTGGAAGTAGTAACTTCCGGCGTTGCGGTTGTAGTTGAAATTGATTCCGTCGTAGGTTCCGCTGAAGTACTCTCCTGAGTCGTGGTTGATTCCGGAGAGGTTAGTTGTTGAGTACTCGTTTCTGACGTGGAAGTAGTAACTTCCGGCGTTGCGGTTGTAGTTGAAATTGATTCCGTCGTAGTTTCCGTTGAAGTACTCTCCTGAGTCGTGATTGTATACGGAGTGGTTTGTTGTTGAGTACTCGTTTCTGACGTGGAAGTAGTAACTTCCGGCGTTGCGGTTGTAGTTGAAATTGATTCCGTCGTAGTTTCCGTTGAAGTACTCTCCTGAGTCGTGGTTGATTCCGGAGAGGTTAGTTGTTGAGTACTCGTTTCTGACGTGGAAGTAGTAACTTCCGGCGTTGCGGTTGTAGTTGAAATTGATTCCGTCGTAGTTTCCGTTGAAGTACTCTCCTGAGTCGTGGTTGTTTCCGGAGAGGTTAGTTGTTGAGTACTCGTTTCTGACGTGGAAGTAGTAATTTCCGGAGTTGCGGTTGTAGTTGAAATTGATTCCGTCGTAGGTTCCGCTGAAGTACTTTCCTGAGTCGTGGTTGATTCCGGAGAGGTTAGTTGTTGAGTACTCGTTTCTGACGTGGAAGTAGTAATTTCCGGCGTTGCGGTTGTAGTTGAAATTGATTCCGTCGTAGTTTCCGTTGAAGTACTCTCCTGAGTCGTTGTTGTTTCCGGAGAGGTTAGTTGTTGAGTACTCGTTTCTGACGTGGAATTAGTAATTTCCAGCGTTGCGGTTGTAGTTGAAATTGATTCCGTCGTAGTTTCCGTTGAAGAACTCTCCTGAGTCGTGGTTGATTCCGGAGAGGTTAGTTGTTGAGTACTCGTTTCTGACGTGGAAGTAGTAACTTCCGGCGTTGCGGTTGTAGTTGAAATTGATTCCGTCGTAGTTTCCGTTGAAGTACTCTCCTGAGTCGTGGTTGTTTCAGGAGAGGTTAGTTGTTGAGTAGTCGTATCTGATGTAGAAGTAATAACTTCCGGCGTTGCGGTTGTAGTTGAAATTGATTCCGTCGTAGTTTCCGTTGAAGTACTCTCCTGAGTCGTGGTTGTTTCCGGAGAGGTTAGTTGTTGAGTACTCGTTTCTGACGTGGAAGTAGTAATTTCCGGCGTTGCGGTTGTAGTTGAAATTGATTCCGTCGTAGTTTCCGTTGAAGTACTCTCCGCAGTCGTGGTTGATTCCGGAGTGGTTAGTTGTTGAGTACTCGTTTCTGACGTGGAAGTAGTAACTTCCGGCGTTGCGGTTGTAGTTGAAATTGATTCCGTCGTAGGTTCCGCTGAAGTACTCTCCTGAGTCGTGGTTGATTCCGGAGAGGTTAGTTGTTGAGTACTCGTTTCTGACGTGGAAGTAGTAACTTCCGGCGTTGCGGTTGTAGTTGAAATTGATTCCGTCGTAGTTTCCGTTGAAGTACTCTCCTGAATCGTTGTTGTTTCCGGAGAGGTTAGTTGTTGAGTACTCGTTTCTGACGTGGAAGTAGTAATTTCCGGCGTTGCGGTTGTAGTTGGAATTGATTCCGTCGTAGTTTCCGTTGAAGTACTCTCCTGAGTCGTTGTTGTTTCCGGAGAGGTTAGTTGTTGAGTACTCGTTTCTGACGTGGAAGTAGTAACTTCCGGCGTTGCGATTGTAGTTGAAATTGATTCCGTCGTAGTTTCCGTTGAAGTACTTTCCTGAGTCGTTGTTGTTTCCGGAGAGGTTAGTTGTTTAGTACTCGTTTCTGACGTGGAATTAGTAATTTCCGGCGTTGCGGTTGTAGTTGAAATTGATTCCGTCGTAGTTTCCGTTGAAGTACTCTCCTGAGTCGTGGTTGATTCCGGAGAGGTTAGTTGTTGAGTACTCGTTTCTGACGTGGAAGTAGTAATTTCCGGCGTTGCGGTTGTACTTGAAATTGATTCCGTCGTAGTTTCCGTTGAAGTACTCTCCTGAGTCGTTGTTGTTTCCGGAGAGGTTAGTTGTTGAGTACTCGTTTCTGACGTGGAAGTAGTAATTTCCGGCGTTGCGGTTGTAGTTGAAATTGATTCCGTCGTAGTTTCCGTTGAAGTACTCTCCTGAGTCGTTGTTGTTTCCGGAGAGGTTAGTTGTTGAGTACTCGTTTCTGACGTGGAAGTAGTAACTTCCGGCGTTGCGGTTGTAGTTGAAATTGATTCCGTCGTAGTTTCCGTTGAAGTACTCTCCTGAGTCGTTGTTGTTTCCGGAGAGGTTAGTTGTTGAGTACTAGTTTCTGACGTAGAAGTAGTAACTTCCGGCGTTGCGGTTGTAGTTGAAATTGATTCCGTCGTAGTTTCCGTTGAAGTACTCTCCTGAGTCGTTGTTGTTTCCGGAGAGGTTAGTTGTTGAGTACTAGTTTCTGACGTAGAAGTAGTAACTTCCGGCGTTGCGGTTGTAGTTGAAATTGATTCCGTCGTAGTTTCCGTTGAAGTACTCTCCTGAGTCGTTGTTGTTTCCGGAGAGGTTAGTTGTTGAGTACTCGTTTCTGACGTGGAAGTAGTAATTTCCGGCGTTGCGGTTGTAGTTGAAATTGATTCCGTCGTAGTTTCCGTTGAAGTACTCTCCTGAGTCGTTGTTGTTTCCGGAGAGGTTAGTTGTTGAGTACTCGTTTCTGACGTGGAAGTAGTAACTTCCGGCGTTGCGGTTGTAGTTGAAATTGATTCCGTCGTAGTTTCCGTTGAAGTACTCTCCTGAGTCGTTGTTGTTTCCGGAGAGGTTAGTTGTTGAGTACTAGTTTCTGACGTAGAAGTAGTAACTTCCGGCGTTGCGGTTGTAGTTGAAATTGATTCCGTCGTAGTTTCCGTTGAAGTACTCTCCTGAGTCGTGGTTGTTTCCGGAGAGGTTAGTTGTTGAGTACTCGTTTCTGACGTGGAAGTAGTAACTTCCGGCGTTGCGGTTGTAGTTGAAATTGATTCCGTCGTAGTTTCCGTTGAAGTACTCTCCTGAGTCGTGGTTGTTTCCGGAGAGGTTAGTTGTTGAGTACTCGTTTCTGACGTGGAAAGAGTAATATCCGGCGTTGCGGTTGTAGTTGAAATTGATTCCGTCGTAGGTTCCGCTGAAGTACTCTCCTGAGTCGTGGTTGATTCCGGAGAGGTTAGTTGTTGAGTACTCGTTTCTGACGTGGAAGTAGTAACTTCCGGCGTTGCGGTTGTAGTTGAAATTGATTCCGTCGTAGTTTCCGTTGAAGTACTCTCCTGAGTCGTTGTTGTTTCCGGAGAGGTTAGTTGTTGAGTACTCGTTTCTGACGTGGAAGTAGTAACTTCCGGCGTTGCGGTTGTAGTTGAAATTGATTCCGTCGTAGTTTCCGTTGAAGTACTCTCCTGAGTCGTTGTTGTTTCCGGAGAGGTTAGTTGTTGAGTACTAGTTTCTGACGTAGAAGTAGTAACTTCCGGCGTTGCGGTTGTAGTTGAAATTGATTCCGTCGTAGTTTCCGTTGAAGTACTCTCCTGAGTCGTGGTTGTTTCCGGAGAGGTTAGTTGTTGAGTACTCGTTTCTGACGTGGAAGTAGTAACTTCCGGCGTTGCGGTTGTAGTTGAAATTGATTCCGTCGTAGTTTCCGTTGAAGTACTCTCCTGAGTCGTGGTTGTTTCCGGAGAGGTTAGTTGTTGAGTACTCGTTTCTGACGTGGAAAGAGTAATATCCGGCGTTGCGGTTGTAGTTGAAATTGATTCCGTCGTAGGTTCCGCTGAAGTACTCTCCTGAGTCGTGGTTGATTCCGGAGAGGTTAGTTGTTGAGTACTCGTTTCTGACGTGGAAGTAGTAACTTCCGGCGTTGCGGTTGTAGTTGAAATTGATTCCGTCGTAGTTTCCGTTGAAGTACTCTCCTGAGTCGTTGTTGTTTCCGGAGAGGTTAGTTGTTGAGTACTAGTTTCTGACGTAGAAGTAGTAACTACCGGCGTTGCGGTTGTAGTTGAAATTGATTCCGTCGTAGTTTCCGTTGAAGTACTCTCCTGAGTCGTGGTTGTTTCCGGAGAGGTTAGTTGTTGAGTACTCGTTTCTGACGTGGAAGTAGTAACTTCCGGCGTTGCGGTTGTAGTTGAAATTGATTCCGTCGTAGTTTCCGTTGAAGTACTCTCCTGAGTCGTGGTTGTTTCAGGAGAGGTTAGTTGTTGAGTAGTCGTTTCTGACGTAGAAGTAGTAACTTCCGGCATTGCGGTTGTAGTTGAAATTGATTCCGTCGTAGGTTCCGCTGAAGTACTCTCCTGAGTCGTGGTTGATTCCGGAGAGTTTAGTTGTTGAGTACTCGTTTCTGACGTGGAAGTAGTAACTTCCGGCGTTGCGGTTGTAGTTGAAATTGATTCCGTCGTAGTTTCCGTTGAAGTACTCTCCTGAGTCGTTGTTGTTTCCGGAGAGGTTAGTTGTTGAGTACTCGTTTCTGACGTAGAAGTAGTAACTTCCGGCGTTGCGGTTGTAGTTGAAATTGATTCCGTCGTAGTTTCCGTTGAAGTACTCTCCTGAGTCGTGGTTGTTTCCGGAGAGGTTAGTTGTTGAGTACTCGTTTCTGACGTGGAATTAGTAATTTCCGGCGTTGGGGTTGTAGTTGAAATTGATTCCGTCGTAGTTTCCGTTGAAGTACTCTCCTGAGTCGTGGTTGATTCCGGAGAGGTTAGTTGTTGAGTAGTCGTTTCTGACGTGGAAGAAGTAACTTCCGGCGTTGCGGTTGTAGTTGAAATTGATTCCGTCGTAGGTTTCGCTGAAGTACTCTCCTGAGTCGTGGTTGATTCCGGAGAGGTTAGTTGTTGAGTACTCGTTTCTGACGTGGAAGTAGTAACTTCCGGCGTTGCGGTTGTAGTTGAAATTGACTCCGTCGTAGTTTCCGTTGAAGTACTCTCCTGAGTCGTTGTTGTTTCCGGAGAGGTTAGTTGTTGAGTACTCGTTTCTGACGTGGAATTAGTAATTTCCGGCGTTGCGGTTGTAGTTGAAATTGATTCCGTCGTAGTTTCCGTTGAAGTACTCTCCTGAGTCGTGGTTGATTCCGGAGAGGTTAGTTGTTGAGTACTCGTTTCTGACGTGGAATTAGTAATTTCCGGCGTTGCGGTTGTAGTTGAAATTGATTCCGTCGTAGTTTCCGTTGAAGTACTCTCCTGAGTCGTTGTTGTTTCCGGAGAGGTTAGTTGTTGAGTACTCGTTTCTGACGTGGAATTAGTAATTTCCGGCGTTGCGGTTGTAGTTGAAATTGATTCCGTCGTAGTTTCCGTTGAAGTACCCTCCTGAGTCGTGGTTGTTTCCGGAGAGGTTAGTTGTTGAGTACTCGTTTCTGACGTGGAATTAGTAATTTCCGGCGTTGCGGTTGTAGTTGAAATTGATTCCGTCGTAGTTTCCGTTGAAGTACTCTCCTGAGTCGTGGTTGATTCCGGAGAGGTTAGTTGTTGAGTACTCGTTTCTGACGTGGAATTAGTAATTTCCGGCGTTGCGGTTGTAGTTGAAATTGATTCCGTCGTAGTTTCCGTTGAAGTACTCTCCTGAGTCGTTGTTGTTTCCGGAGAGGTTAGTTGTTGAGTACTCGTTTCTGACGTGGAATTAGTAATTTCCGGCGTTGCGGTTGTAGTTGAAATTGATTCCGTCGTAGTTTCCGTTGAAGTACTCTCCTGAGTCGTTGTTGTTTCCGGAGAGGTTAGTTGTTGAGTACTCGTTTCTGACGTGGAATTAGTAATTTCCGGCGTTGCGGTTGTAGTTGAAATTGATTCCGTCGTAGTTTCCGTTGAAGTACTCTCCTGAGTCGTTGTTGTTTCCGGAGAGGTTAGTTGTTGAGTACTCGTTTCTGACGTGGAATTAGTAATTTCCGGCGTTGCGGTTGTAGTTGAAATTGATTCCGTCGTAGTTTCCGTTGAAGTACCCTCCTGAGTCGTGGTTGTTTCCGGAGAGGTTAGTTGTTGAGTACTCGTTTCTGACGTGGAATTAGTAATTTCCGGCGTTGCGGTTGTAGTTGAAATTGATTCCGTCGTAGTTTCCGTTGAAGTACTCTCCTGAGTCGTGGTTGATTCCGGAGAGGTTAGTTGTTGAGTACTGGTTTCTGACGTGGAATTAGTAATTTCCGGAGTTGCGGTTGTAGTTGAAATTGATTCCGTCGTAGTTTCCGTTGAAGTACTCTCCTGAGTCGTGGTTGATTCCGGAGAGGTTAGTTGTTGAGTACTCGTTTCTGACGTGGAAGTAGTAACTTCCGGCGTTGTGGTTGTAGTTGAAATTGATTCCGTCGTGGTTTCTGTTGAAGTGCTCTCCTGAGTCGTGGTTGTACTCTCCTGAGTCGTTATTGTTTCCGGAGAGGTTAGGTTTTGAGTTTTCGTTTCTGAAGTGGAAGTAGTAACTTCCGGCGTTGCGGTTGTAGTAGAAATTGATTCCGTCGTAGTTTCCGTTGAAGTACTCTCCTGAGTCGTGGTTGATTCCGGAGAGGTTAGTTGTTGAGTACTCGTTTCTGACGTGGAAGTAGTAACTTCCGGCGTTGTGGTTGTAGTTGAAATTGATTCCGTCGTGGTTTCTGTTGAAGTGCTCTCCTGAGTCGTGGTTGTACTCTCCTGAGTCGTGGTTGTTTCCGGAGAGGTTAGTTGTTGAGTACTCGTTTCTGACGTGGAAGTAGTAACTTCCGGCGTTGTGGTTGTAGTTGAAATTGATTCCGTCGTAGTTTCCGTTGAAATACTCTCCTGAGTCGTGGTTGTTTCCGGAGAGGTTAGTTGTTGAGTACTCGTTTCTGACGTGGAAGTAGTAACTTCCGGCGTTGTGTTTGTAGTTGAAATTGATTCCGTCGTGGTTTCCGTTGAAGTACTCTCCTGAGTCGTGGTTGTTTCCGGAGAGGTTAGTTGTTGAGTACTCGTTTCTGACGTGGAAGTAGTAACTTCCGGCGTTGTGGTTGTAGTTGAAATTGATTCCATCGTAGTTTCCGTTGAAGTACTCTCCCGAGTCGTGGTTGTTTCCGGAGAGGTTAGTTGTTGAGTACTCGTTTTTGATGTGGAAGTAGTAACTTCCGGCGTTGTGGTTGTAGTTGAAATTGATTCCGTCGTAGTTTCCGTTGAAGTACTCTCCTGAGTCGTGGTTGTTTCCGGAGAGGTTAGTTGTTGAGTACTCGTTTCTGACGTAGAAGTAGTAACTTCCGGCGTTGTGGTTGTAGTTGGAATTGATTCCGTCGTGGTTTCCGTTGAAGTGCTCTCCTGAGTCGTGGTTGTTTCCGGAGAGGTTAGTTGTTGAGTACTCGTTTCTGACGTGGAAGTAGTAACTTCCGGCGTTGTGGTTGTAGTTGAAATTGATTCCATCGTAGTTTCCGTTGAAGTACTCTCCCGAGTCGTGGTTGTTTCCGGAGAGGTTAGTTGTTGAGTACTCGTTTCTGATGTGGAAGTAGTAACTTCCGGCGTTGTGTTTGTAGTTGAAATTGATTCCGTCGTGGTTTCCGTTGAAGTACTCTCCTGAGTCGTGGTTGTTTCCGGAGAGGTTAGTTGTTGAGTACTCGTTTCTGACGTGGAAGTAGTAACTTCCGGCGTTGTGGTTGTAGTTGAAATTGATTCCATCGTAGTTTCCGTTGAAGTACTCTCCCGAGTCGTGGTTGTTTCCGGAGAGGTTAGTTGTTGAGTACTCGTTTCTGACGTGGAATTAGTAATTTCCGGCGTTGTGGTTGTAGTTGAAATTGATTCCGTCGTAGTTTCCGTTGAAGTACTCTCCTGAGTCGTTGTTGTTTCCGGAGAGGTTAGTTGTTGAGTACTCGTTTCTGACGTGGAATTAGTAATTTCCGGCGTTGCGGTTGTAGTTGAAATTGATTCCGTCGTAGTTTCCGTTGAAGTACTCTCCTGAGTCGTTGTTGTTTCCGGAGAGGTTAGTTGTTGAGTACTCGTTTCTGACGAGGAATTAGTAATTTCCGGCGTTGCGGTTGTAGTTGAAATTGATTCCGTCGTAGTTTCCGTTGAAGTACCCTCCTGAGTCGTGGTTGTTTCCGGAGAGGTTAGTTGTTGAGTACTCGTTTCTGACGTGGAATTAGTAATTTCCGGCGTTGCGGTTGTAGTTGAAATTGATTCCGTCGTAGTTTCCGTTGAAGTACTCTCCTGAGTCGTGGTTGATTCCGGAGAGGTTAGTTGTTGAGTACTGGTTTCTGACGTGGAATTAGTAATTTCCGGAGTTGCGGTTGTAGTTGAAATTGATTCCGTCGTAGTTTCCGTTGAAGTACTCTCCTGAGTCGTGGTTGATTCCGGAGAGGTTAGTTGTTGAGTACTCGTTTCTGACGTGGAAGTAGTAACTTCCGGCGTTGTGGTTGTAGTTGAAATTGATTCCGTCGTGGTTTCTGTTGAAGTGCTCTCCTGAGTCGTGGTTGTACTCTCCTGAGTCGTTATTGTTTCCGGAGAGGTTAGGTTTTGAGTTTTCGTTTCTGAAGTGGAAGTAGTAACTTCCGGCGTTGCGGTTGTAGTAGAAATTGATTCCGTCGTAGTTTCCGTTGAAGTACTCTCCTGAGTCGTGGTTGTTTCCGGAGAGGTTAACTGTTGAGTACTCGTTTCTGACGTGGAAGTAGTAACTTCCGGCGTTGTGGTTGTAGTTGAAATTGATTCCGTCGTGGTTTTCGTTGAAGTGCTCTCCTGAGTCGTGGTTGTACTCTCCTGAGTCGTGGTTGTTTCCGGAGAGGTTAGTTGTTGAGTACTCGTTTCTGACGTGGAAGTAGTAACTTCCGGCGTTGTGGTTGTAGTTGAAATTGATTCCGTCGTAGTTTCCGTTGAAATACTCTCCTGAGTCGTGGTTGTTTCCGGAGAGGTTAGTTGTTGAGTACTCGTTTCTGACGTGGAAGTAGTAACTTCCGGCGTTGTGTTTGTAGTTGAAATTGATTCCGTCGTGGTTTCCGTTGAAGTACTCTCCTGAGTCGTGGTTGTTTCCGGAGAGGTTAACTGTTGAGTACTCGTTTCTGACGTGGAAGTAGTAACTTCCGGCGTTGTGGTTGTAGTTGAAATTGATTCCATCGTAGTTTCCGTTGAAGTACTCTCCCGAGTCGTGGTTGTTTCCGGAGAGGTTAGTTGTTGAGTACTCGTTTTTGATGTGGAAGTAGTAACTTCCGGCGTTGTGGTTGTAGTTGAAATTGATTCCGTCGTAGTTTCCGTTGAAGTACTCTCCTGAGTCGTGGTTGTTTCCGGAGAGGTTAGTTGTTGAGTACTCGTTTCTGACGTAGAAGTAGTAACTTCCGGCGTTGTGGTTGTAGTTGGAATTGATTCCGTCGTGGTTTCCGTTGAAGTGCTCTCCTGAGTCATGGTTGTTTCCGGAGAGGTTAGTTGTTGAGTACTCGTTTCTGACGTGGAAGTAGTAACTTCCGGCGTTGTGGTTGTAGTTGAAATTGATTCCATCGTAGTTTCCGTTGAAGTACTCTCCCGAGTCGTGGTTGTTTCCGGAGAGGTTAGTTGTTGAGTACTCGTTTCTGATGTGGAAGTAGTAACTTCCGGCGTTGTGTTTGTAGTTGAAATTGATTCCGTCGTGGTTTCCGTTGAAGTACTCTCCTGAGTCGTGGTTGTTTCCGGAGAGGTTAGTTGTTGAGTACTCGTTTCTGACGTGGAAGTAGTAACTTCCGGCGTTGTCGTTGTAGTTGAAATTGATTCCATCGTAGTTTCCGTTGAAGTACTCTCCCGAGTCGTGGTTGTTTCCGGAGAGGTTAGTTGTTGAGTACTCGTTTCTGATGTGGAAGTAGTAACTTCCGGCGTTGTGGTTGTAGTTGAAATTGATTCGGTCGTGGTTTCCGTTGAAGTACTCTCCTGAGTCGTGGTTATTTCCGGAGAGGTTAGTTGTTGAGTACTCGTTTCTGACGTGGAAGTAGTAACTTCCTGCGTGGTGGTTGTAGTTGAAATTGATTCCGTCGTAGTTTCCGTTGAAGTACTCTCCTGAGTCGTAGTTGTTTCCGGAGAGGTTAGTTGTTGAGTACTCGTTTCTGACGTGGAAGAAATAACTTCCGGCGTTGCGGTTGTAGTTGAAATTGATTCCATTGTAGTTTCCGTTGAAGTACTCTCCGGAGTCGTGGTTGTATCCGGAGTGGTTTGTTGTTGAGTACTCGTTTCTGACGTGAAAGTAGTAACTTCCGGCGTTGCGGTTGTAGTTAAAATTGATTCCGTCGTAGTTTGCGTTGATGTACTCACCTGAGTTGTGGTTATTTCACGTGTGTTCATATATAACGTGGATTCCACCGGTGTTGTGATCTCTGAAGTTCTCAATTCTGTTGTTGTTTGAATAAGCGTTGTTTCTTCCACCGTAACGCATGTAGCTTTCCCCACCTCATTTGAGTTTTCTCGGCAGTACTGATTCAATCCACACTTTGCTGAAAAAGTTTGAGATCCTGTGCAAATGATGAGTAATGCAGAACCGTTGCATCTAGTAGTGACCGAAGTAGTTCCTACAGGTACTCCGCACGCATTGTTGGCTGCCATCACGTTCATCCAAAACTGCACCATCGTCACTAACACTAAGCTTATGCATCCTGATATCTTCATTGACTATAAGGCTTTAAACTCCCGTCTAAACTATTTCAGTCTAAAAAGAGCTTTTAAGTAACTATTGTTATCTTCAGTCTAGAATTCCCATCATTTCCGCGAACCATTCATCAAATTATGCATATAAAATTTCAACTTCAAAGAGAAAATTACTAACACTAATAAAAAAATTCTTTGTTGAAATAATTTATTGGTTTCTTATCAATTTATGATCTGCTATGACTAGGAAAAACTACAGATTTTGCGTATCTTAAATCTTTGAAAAATGATAGAAATTAATGAATTATTTTATGTGCTTAACCTGCAACAAAAAATTACAAACTTCTATTTTTACTGTGAATTGGACATGTGTTATCAAATTTACGCAGCAATGGGTGAATTTTCAACCGAGTTTTCGGAAAGATAACAATCAAAAGTAGTCTTATCGTTTCAAATCATTTATGGCGCATCTCATATCAGACTTTACTTTATTTCGGCTCATATTTGTTGAGGCCAAAATTAATTCAAGGAGGTACATTTCGATGTGGAACTCGGCTTTTATTTCCTGCAATCATTAAACCGAACAATTGCATTTTTTTGGGTTATAATTCATTGTCTATTAGGGAAAAAACTTTCAGGTCGGGTCTAAAAAAATGCGACAACCTTCATATTCATCTATCGAAACACCAAACTAGCGCTTCACTCGTTTAGTCACCAGCTTTAATAACGATGACCGTTGAATTTTCAAATCAGTTAAAATGAAGATCTCCTACTGGATCAACTTGGGAATTGCGGTGCTGCTCCAAGCAGTGCCTTCAAAGTGTGAGGAGAATACCTGCGGTGTACAAATTGGCAGCGGTGTAACGGCTACCAAATGTAAGGATTGTTACTCGTTGATAGTTTGCATCGCAGATGATTACTCATTCGAAGTAACGTGTAACCAGGATGAATACTGCACGGAAATTGCTGGACTAACAGGAAAGGCAATCTGCAATGAATTTTTACCACCACAATGCAATACATCTCCAACAACAACTGCGACCGTTCCAACAACAGGGTCTTCGACGAATGATCCTGAAGCTACAACTGTTTCAACAACGATGCCATCGACCAATGGTCCTGGAACTACAACAGTAGATGCAACTACTACTACTACACAACCGACAAACGATGAACCAACTCAGCTCTGTACCGGAACCGGAACCTATCCGGACCCAAAAAATTGTTCCATTTACCATTACTGTCCAGGTCTGAATGAAGAATCGTGGGTACAAAGATGTCCCCCGGACTACGCCTTTAACCATGAATCAATCACGACAGGTCAGTTCCCCTGCAAAGCCAACCGCGCCTGTGATGTTGTGGATTGCTCCGGAAGTACAAAGTTTAAGTCGTTCGGAACGAGCAAAGTTTTATATGCGGTTTGTCAGCCGGATGGCGAAACGATTACGATGTACCGGTGCAGCGACGGAGCTACTTTCAACGGAACAGACTGTGTGTTCAATTGCAAACAAGAAGGACTTTTTCCCAACACGGCCGACCCGAGCAAATACTACAGGTGCTATATATCCGGCACGAAACTAGTGAGCTTGGAGAATGATTGTCCAGCTAATAAAGTGTTCAACACGGCCAAGCAGGTTTGCACGAAAACGGGTGTGTAAGAATTATGATGACTATAATAAATATGTGATAAATTATAGAACTTTTTTCATTCATGCTAAGTATAACAAATCTAATTAAGCTCAGAGTTTCAGTATTCCTGAATGTACTAGGATGGTTTTGAAAAGCCATCCCATTGTGAGTAAGAACGTTTATTTTTTTCGATTTCGTCATTTATACGATTAAACAACTGATATCATTAATCGCACTTGCTAGCAATATAAGGTAGAAGGCGTTGTCAAAAAAAGTTCTGCTTGAGCGACCAACCCTGGTTGCTACTCCGTTACTGATCGGGATTAGCTGAAATTGTACAGGGAGTTTCTAGATGGTCCGACCTGGGACTGGTAAATCATCCTTCAATGTACATCTTCTGGTAATCCCAGAATTCATTGATCAGTACCGGCGCCGGCCTGGCCCGAACGTAGATCGTCTAAGGAATGGGAAGGGATGTTAGTCCAACACTTGTTGTTACTACTGCGCACTCCACAAGTGTCACGGGAGAAGGATGTTCCGGTTTCAAGATGCTCGGATGCACCACTAAACTCACTGACTGCCCGAGTGAACGTTTCAACAATATCCTATATTGAAGTCCCGGGAAGTCTTGAGTCACAGCTCTTATTCGAGGAAACTAAAGATAAATTTGCAATAATGAAATGAAATGAAATTACGCGATACAAAATAAACGAGTGAATAGGATTTAGACAAAAAAGTTGATTCATCGCATTGACATATTCTAAACAGTTGTTATAAATCATTTTAAATCACAAAATAAAGGTCAACAGATTTCACATGCGTCTTGATTTTTTATTATTTCCGCTTTATTATTTTAATTATTTATTAAAATTCTTTGTCGGTTATATTGGTTTATCTGGGCAGCCGGCTACCGAGAAAAATATTAATTTATTGTTTGAAATATTAATATCAAGTATTTTGTTGCTACTATCTATTTATTTATTCCATTTATTCATCTGACAATATAATAAGTCTTAATGAATATAAAAGGTGATTTTTTTGAGGTTAGGATTTTCATGCATTAGTATTTGCTCAGATTTTTTGAGGTTATGATTTTCATGCATTATTATTTGCTCAGTATGCTCTGACATTTCATCATGAATAGACTTACTAACGAGCAACGCTTGCAAATCAGTGAATGGGCCCTAGAAAAGTTGGCAGAAAATCCGCTTTTTTATCGACAAATTTTGTTCAGCGATGAGGCTCATTTCTGGTTGAATGGCTACGTAAATAAGCAAAATTGCCGCATTTGGAGTGAAGAGCAACCAGAAGCCGTTCAAGAACTGCCCATGCATCCCGAAAAATGCACTGTTTGGTGTGGTTTGTACGCTGGTGGAATCATTGGACCGTATTTTTTCAAAGATGCTGTTGGACGCAACGTTACAGTGAATGGCGATCGCTATCGTTCGATGCTAACAAACTTTTTGTTGCCAAAAATGGAAGAACTGAACTTGGTTGACATGTGGTTTCAACAAGATGGCGCTACATGCCACACAGCTCGCGATTCTATGGCCATTTTGAGGGAAAACTTCGGAGAACAATTCATCTCAAGAAATGGACCGGTAAGTTGGCCACCAAGATCATGCGATTTGACGCCTTTAGACTATTTTTTGTGGGGCTACGTCAAGTCTAAAGTCTACAGAAATAAGCTAGTAACTATTCCAGCTTTGGAAGACAACATTTCCGAAGAAATTCGGGCTATTCCGGCCGAAATGCTCGAAAAAGTTGCCCAAAATTGGACTTTCCGAATGGACCACCTAAGACGCAGCCGCGGTCAACATTTAAATGAAATTATCTTCAAAAAGTAAATGTCATGTACCAATCTAACGTTTAAAATAAAGAACCGATGAGATTTTGCAAATTTTATGCGTTTTATTGTTTAAAAAAGTTCTCAAGCTCTTAAAAAATCACCCTGTATCAGTCAAGCTATAAAATATTCGATCGTAATACTTTCTGAATAAACTTATATGTCGGTTAATTAAAATCGAAAAGATTTTCAACAGTGGAAGATGTTCTTATACATGTAGTTATCGGTTCATGGAATCCGAACGTCGTTCGATGATATCTCGGTTGAAATAGACTAGTAGAACGCAGCAATCGTTGCGTGGCACGGAAATCAAGTAGTGACAAAAGTTGCGGTGAGTCGATATCGCCATTGATTAGTTTTGCCACAAGCACAGCTTGTTGAATTTTCCTGCGTCGTTCCAATGAATCAAGACCTATCAGACGACAGCGATCGGGGTAGGGCGGAAGGTCAAGTGGTTGCCAGGAAAGCTTTCTTAAAGCCAGTCGGACAAATCTTTTCTGAACACGTTCAATCCGTAAGTTCCAAATAATCTGATACGGACTCTAGACTAAACTAGCATTCTCAAGTAGCGTTCGAACCAATGAACAGTATAATGCCTTCAAGCAATGGGGATCTTTGAAGTCACGTGTTGAGTTGAGCGATGTAGATTGAATGTAAGTTTGGCATCCAACAAAACACCAAGGTCATTAAAATGATCAACTCTTTGGAACGTTTGTCCATCAATTTGATAATCAAAATGCAATGGATTCTGTATTCGGTGGAACGTTATGACCTGACATTTCGCAGTACTGATAATCAGCCAGTTTCTTTTGCACCAAGCAACAAAAGTATCGAGAAGCTGTTGGAGCCGGACACAGTCGTCAATAGATTGAATTACATGGTACAATTTCAAATCATCAGCATAAGCTAATCTGCAGCCGTTACTGAGCAGCAAAATAGCATCATTGAAAAACAAAGAGAACAGAAGCGGACCCATATTGCTGCCTTGAGGTACTCCTGACATATTCGTAAACTGAGATGAAACGCTCGAGCCCAATTTTATTCATAAAACTCTACCACATAAGTAAGAGTATAACCAATCAATGAACTTTTGAGTTCCATCTAATCGCGACATCTTTCGAAGGAGTATTCGGTGGTCTATTCGGTCAAACACTGCTTTTAAATCCGTGTATAACGCATCTATTTGTACCTTTTCCTCCATACGCGAAATGCAGGTCGAAGACAAATCTAATAGATTTGTGCTGACCTAGCGTCCAGGTATAAACCCATGTTGTTCAGTAGAGATATAATGTTTAGTGCGAAAGAGCATCTCATTGCTTACAATTATTTCAAAAAGCTTTGAAGCAGCAGATAAACTTGTTATGCCTCGATAGTTTCTTACATTACGACGGTCACCACTCTTGAATACAGGGAACATGAAGGATTACTTCCAAATCTAAGGAAAATGCCTTGCTCGAAAGATTTGTTGAAAATAATGCACAGAGGCTCAGCTAAAGCAGCTGTACAATTAGTGTAAAATACAGCGAGTATACCATCAGGTCCGGCTGAATATGATTTTTTCAGTTTCTTCGCATCGGCAAGAATCATTTCAGGAATAATTATAAACGTATCCATACGTACTAAATTTTCAGGAACGCCCACAGCAGCTGCATCAGCTTCGGCATCGGAAGCAGTATTTTCAGCGAATACCGAAGCGAAAAATGTTGCGAACAGCTCGCACGAATCCACCGTTGAGTTAGACTCCACGCCATCGAGACAAACATTGGGAGGAATGGAAGAACATTTTCGCTTAGAGTTGAGAAATGGCCAGAACTTCTTGGGATTCCGTCGAAGGTCAGTTTGAACTCGCATGACGTAATCTTTGTATAGCCACGCGTTCAATTTACGATAACTTTCACTGGAGTGTTTGAACATTCTTTGTGTCTCAGCATTATGAAAACGACGATGTTTGCGTTGCCAGGCATTACGATCCCGCTTGAGCTTACGTAGGTACGCTGTAGTCCAAGGAGTAGTAATGAGTCGTTTTGCTGATGGAAGATTATAACTGAGCCATTGAAACAAAATATCACAGAATAGCGAAGACATCTTATTCACGTTAGCGATTTCATACAAAACAGACCAATTAACATCCTGCCATATACCGATATATGTTATCTCTGTTATTAACTCTGTAATATCAACGGATTTGCGAAATAGTTGATTTTTATCATTCAATTTATAATCCTGAAAAACAATCAATAACATTGAAGAAGAAATCATTCCAAATAAAACTTTTCTCCGAAGCTAGATGAAAATTGATAGGTTGTATGAAGAGATAATTTAGTAAAATAGAGTAATCAGAAGTGAAACATTGAAAATATCTGATAACTGAAAGGAGTTTCTTTTACTCCTGCAATTGTCGCCTTTTACGACATGGAAGCAGAAACCCAGTGGATCTCTTCTTGGTTCATTTTTTTCCGCCGGATTTCCCACGGCATCTAGGCTGGTACTGTCCGGAGAGAGCTAATAGGTACTATCAATCTCGTAGTGGACTCAAGCCCCTTCTGCTTCTAAGAGAAAAATTTTCGGAAGATTTATCAATTGAAAAATTTCAAACCTGTCTTCAATGAGGCATGACTAAAAAGTAACAAAAAGTTTATTTCAATGTTGGGTAATAATGATCTGAATAAAATAAACACTTTTAAAGATACCCGATCAGATGGTAATAACAGAATTATAACAACTGAAGTAAATTATTTAAGAAATATTTTGTAACAAATTTTGAAATATTTTTGGCTGGTAAGCTGTTAAAATAACAAAAAAGTCTCTAGCGAGAACAAAATCGTAACAGATTTTGAAACGTTTGTATCACAATTATTATTGAATTTGAAATAACTACAGAAGTCCGAAAGCAGAAATTTATAACAATGGTTGTAATAAATTAGATTGCAAATTTAACACAGAAAAAGGCGAGTGGGTAATGTCAGAGACATAACTGGTTGTCGTGAATACGAAAACAACTTACAATTCCGAATATCAATTAATTGATCAATTATGATCAATATTGATTAATTATGCAAGCATTCCACTTTTTCACATTTTTCGCAAAAACAAAGAAGGCTTCACTTGATCTCGATTACCGTGAATTTCACACAGCGAAAAGTGCACAAATCTAATCAAGGCGTGCTCCACCTGACGACTGAAGTCCAAATAAAAGCACGACCTAAGCGTTTGAGGCTTTATACCACGCAAAAGGTCTGCATTCATTGACGACTGCTCCACCTGACGGCAGAAGTCCAAATGAGAGCACGACCTGAGCGTTTGAGGTTTGGCACCATGCAAAAGGTCTGCTTTCATTGACGACTGCTCCACCTGACGACTGAAGTCCAAATAAAAGCACGACCTAAGCGTTTGAGGCTTTATACCACGCAAAAGGTCTGCATTCATTGACGACTGCTCCACCTGACGGCAGAAGTCCAAATGAGAGCACGACCTGAGCGTTTGAGGTTTGGCACCATGCAAAAGGTCTGCTTTCATTGACGACTGCTCCACCTGACGACTGAAGTCCAAATAAAAGCACGACCTAAGCGTTTGGGGCTTTATACCACGCAAAAGGTCTGCATTCATTGACGACTGCTCCACCTGACGGCTGAAGTCCAAATGAGAGCACGACCTGAGCGTTTGAGGTTTGGTACCACACAAAAGGTCTGCTTTCATTGACGACTGCTCCACCTGACGACTGAAGTCCAAATGAAAGCACGACCTAAGCGTTTGAGGCTTTATACCACGCAAAAGGTCTGCTTTCATTGACGACTGCTCCACCTGACGGCTGAAGTCCAAATGAGAGCACGACCTGAGCGTTTGAGGTTTGGTACCACACAAAAGGTCTGCTTTCATTGACGACTGCTCTACCTGACGACTGAAGTCCAAATGAAAGCACGACCTAAGCGTTTGAGGCTTTATACCACGCAAAAGGTCTGCTTTCATTGACGACTGCTCCACCTGACGGCTGAAGTCCAAATGAGAGCACGACCTAAGCGTTTGAGGCTTTATACCACGCAAAAGGTCTGCTTTCATTGACGACTGCTCCACCTGACGACTGAAGTCCAAATGAGAGTTGCGACCTGAGCGTTTGAGGTTTTTAATCACGCAGAAGGTGCACTCTCCGAAGCTGCTAGTCCCACGACGTCTGCTTCCGTCCAACGCACAAGAAGGAATGATCGATTTTTGACCACAATTCTCCTTTTATACGCAGTCAGTTGATGATATGTGCTTGACTACCTCAAAATCGTCGTCCTTGCGCGAAAAACCCAAACGAAAGTATAGAGTTTTCCGCGTTGTTTTCAAAGTTTGAGAAAACTTAATTTTTGAGTTGTTTGTGGTTATCTCACACTGTTCATAATATTATCCTCAATTCCTGATCATATTTTTGATGAAATAGTGAAAGAATTATGTAGCTACCGTTAATACAAGTCGAGATATCTACGATTAAGTTCTGCCCATTCTTCCATATGGCATATGGCACCCCATAGTATAGTAAGTCGTATGTACGACAAAACTATATCACAGCCGACTTTTATCGTGGTTTCAATCCAAAATTGTTGAATGACTTTTTCATTAAATGAATAATTTATTTAGTGATCTGGTTTCTTCTTTTAGCTTTTTGAAATTCTGATCGTTATATCTCGATATGAAGCAGGGAAGAACTCATTTTTCCAATGAATGAACTTCACCATGAGTCTCGAAAATGAAACTAAAACATCATAACTGATTTTGTTATTATATTGTTATCATAAGTTTTAGCTTTCAATTGTTTTCATTTGTTAAATATCTCAAAATAACACAAATTGTTATACATATCAACTGTTGATATACTTGTGTTATGATTTTGTTATGTGCATCTGATCGGGTATGGTCAACATAGGCATATCTCATTCGCGCTGAGAGAACCCCCAGAATTTTGGTTATGTGTAAATATTTAGTTAACAAGTGATTATAAATCTTTCAAACGTTTATCTCCCATCTCGCGAAGTTTGCCATGTCTAAACAACAACAGGTCTCACCGAGAAAAGATAAATTTGGAGGTCGACATTAGAGATGGGCAATCCGTTCGCAAACAGTTAAAAAAACTAGTTCTTGTAGAAGAATGCATGAACATAAGTTCTTTGTTGAAGAACGATAGTTCTCTATTCATTTCAAAGGCAATAAAAGTGATTGATGGTAAAGTGCTAATAAACTGCATATTTCGAAACGGTCATAGTTTTTAGGAATCCAGTAGAATTTCCATATATTTGGCGATCTCTGGGAAAATGCTCAAAAGTGAATGATTGCTACTTTAAATACATTCAAAAAAGTTCACTATTTTGTCACCAAGGAAATATAATCATTTGCTCTCATATGGTTATATCAGAAACAAAAAAAATCGAAAGAACAAATGAACGGCTCAGGAGAACTAGTTCTCTCAGTAGAACTGTTAAGCTGATGTGTGTAGCGATGAACTGGTCCGGCGGGAAGGGCCAGGTGAATTACTGTCTGATACTGATGTGATCAAGGATCTTCCCGGGTTGAAAATTCCCGGGTCCACGCTCGTGTGCCGTGTTGCTACTAGATCGAGAGTCGTATGCTTCGAAGAACCAGCTCGCGATACTGGCTCATCTGCTGGCTCATGAGCTGAAATGGGGAGCTAGCTCGTGAGCTGACTCATGTGCTAGCTCCCGAGCTGAGTTGAGTGTCCGTATTTTTTTTTATTTAATAATATAATATAATTTTTAAGCACACAGTGTCCGCTCTTGTATTGTCTCTTGACAGTAGGTGGACTACACAAATAGCACACGCTCATGAGTCTGGTTTAAAAAGCACAGCACAAGAGTTTGATAGGCACACACTGCAGGTATAGAACAGCTCGTGTGCTGAGCTCGGACATCACTGCTGAGCTGTTCATGTTCACCAGGTACTTTTTCACTGTTTGGCCGATTGCACCGACCTCTCGTCCAAGCGCACGCAGCGATTGTGCCACTTCTTACTTTGCAGCTTCTTGTCGTTTAGGGTCGTCGACCGTCTGGAACCGAGCTTTCTTTCGATGCTCTGATTGTTGTCTAATAGTGCCAATATGTTGTGGATGCCGGAACGGGCGTAGCGCCGCACGATGTCCGTTTTCGACGCGGCGGGGTGCCGTTCTTTGAACACGTACACTTCTGAACGGAGTTGCTTCACTGGTTTTGCCATCACGGTGAGAGTTCGACTGATAGAGCTGTAAAATTTTGACTGCTGACTCATGGGTTACTATGATTGATGCTGCATGGGTAGATTCGTCAGTGTGGTTGAATTTCAAAAATCTACAAGGTTTGTCCATTTTTTGACTTTCTCATATAAAAAGGCTAGACTGTCCCAGAAAGTATGGGCGCAACCAAAAACCTCTGCCATTTCGCAATGGTTCAGAATCTGTCAATTTTTATGGCTGCGTTCTGTAGTCTACACTCTTCCCTAATCACTTGTGCATTTGTTTATTCGTTTTCATTAGTTTGTTTCGAAATGCGTGGACTTTCAGCAGAACAACGTTGAAAAATTGTGTACAAATGGTGCACAGAACGCGGACTGTCACTGAGAAAGATAGCAAAAATGGAAGGAGTAAGTGAAAAAGTCGTGCGAAATGCAATCAAGAAGTTCGGTGAGGATAATGCTAACCCTCAGTTGGATAAACGTATACTGAAGGCGTTCGAGCAAAAGAAGGAGGTTTCAGTTCGGGATGTGGCCAAAAAAGTGGACACTTCGAAGTCAAATGTTTTTCGTGCTAAAGAATGTTTGAATCTTCGAGAAAGAAGAAGCAGAAACAACCAAAACGTAGTCCGAAACAAGAAGCATAGATCAGGCCGAGGGTTCGAAAACTGTACAATACGATTCTTGCTGGAAATTTGAACTGCATAATCATGGACAAGGATCTTGTTGTCTTTTGGTCTGATCTTGCTTCTTGCCACTACTCGAAATCTACGGTAGAATGGTATGCTACCAAAAATATCACTTTCGTCCTAAAAGACATGAATCAACCAAATTGCCCTCAACTTCGACCAATTGAGGAATTTTAGGCATTAACGAAGGCACATCTTAGGAAACATGTCTCGGCAGCCGAAACCATTCAACAGTTCGAAAAAGATTGGAAAAAAGTGTCAAAACTTGTCGCCAAGAAGTCTGTACGGAATTTATTGAGGAACGTTCGAAAGAAGGTGCGCCAGCTAGTCTACAATGGCTAAGTAGCCAATGTTGAGAATAATATGCTGTTGTTGTAGTCTAATATTATCAGCATATCGAATAATATTTGAATATCTAACACTTGTGAATTATTTACAGCGAAATCAAAGTGCGTCCATACTTTCTTAGACAGTCTTTATACAATCACATAAGTATGTGTGACAAATATTGTCACTTACTTTTCTCAGAGATGGCTAAACCGATTTTCACAAACTTACATACAGGGTCCGGCACTTGAAGTGTAACCAATTAAAAAGGCCATAAATTCAGTTTGGAAAATTACTTTTACTTAATTCAAAGTACAAAATGTGTAAAAATAATACATAATTCAGAATCAATTCACTTTTGCTCGATATGACCACCTTTTGCCTTGACTATGGCCTTGAGACGGTCAAAAAACGAATCGCAAGTTGCCGAATGTGACTTGCAGGTATTTAGGCCCACTCGCGGACAATAACTTTTTTCAGCGCCTCGAGACTGGTGTATCTTTTAGTTCGGACTTTGCTCTCCAAAATAGCCCAAAGAGAATAATCCATTGGATTCGCATCTGGTGAATTCGAGAGCCATTGTGTGGACGTGATGAAGTTCGGAACGTTGCTTTTCAGTCATTCTTGGTTCACTAGAGCTTTGTGAGACGGTGCCGAGTCCTGCTGAAACGTCCATGGTCTGCCACCGAAATGTTTGTCTGCCCACGGCTTCAAAGCAACCTCCAGAATACTTTCCCGATAATATGTCGCATTTACCTTGACGCCAGGCTCGATGAAAACGATTGGAGAGCGCCCATCTGCGGTTACAGCGGCCCAAACCATTATCTGTTGCGGGTGCTGCCTCCTGGTGGCCAATCGATGACTCAAATTCTCGTATGAACGGTCGGTCAAGTAAACCCTATCGTTTTGAGAGTTTACGAACTGCTCAATTGGAAAAATTTTCTCGTCAGAAAATACAATGTTCGGAAATTGACCGCTTTCGGCCAAACGAAGCAACTCCTTCGCTCTCTCAAGTCAAGATTTTTTTTTCGCGTTCACTTTTGGCAAAATGCTTTCTTGCGCTTGTAAACAATACAACTCCAAACTGTCATTTAGCAAATTTCTAGAGAGCTGATGCCCGTGCGTCAGTTGCGCTAGCGGTCTGAAGTTGGTTACACTTCTAGCGCCAGACCCTGTACAAAGTATGTATACAAAGTTCCTTAATACCATTCGCATCCGAATTGCGGTTCCGAAATTACAAGATGATATGGATTCTGAGATTTTCTATGGATCTACAGATCCGCAGGAAAAATCTGCGAAATTTGGAATGTTTCTAGGTCTTCCCTTGTACGTTTCGTGCTTGACACCAGAAGGTCCATTTGCTGGTGCACACAAGCATTCTCGAACCGCAATCAGTGCAAGCCGGTTCGATACTGAACACTACCAAACGAGCATTCATCGAGTGGGTAACAAAGCGAATATTTCACACATCAGTTTTGCATGAAGGCAGGCGTTGACTGAGCAACAAAATGACCGAAGCAAAACTGCTACTGAATGAAATGCGAGTTGTGAGGCAACAATCAAAACCGTCGGCCATGTTAGAGGAATCAAACGGACGACATCACGATGGCATGCTTTGATTGGCTCGTAAAGGTCAATTCAAACCGATTTTTCCAATGGTTTACTATTGCAATACGAAAACGACGTTTCAATATATATTGTAGTAAAATGTTTCCGAATCGATTGGTTGTTAAAATATATAAATCCGCGAACAAATGACTAAGCTATAAGCGTTCAAAATAATGACAGAAAATGATTACGCGGCTAGTTTTGTATTTTTTAATTGACATACGACTTCGTATAGTGAAAGATTAGGCATATTTGATGCCAAAAATAGGTTTAATGGTTACTAAAATATGAATTTAAAAAAAATCTTCCAAAAAATCGAACCATATCGACTTTTTGAACCACATTATCATGGAAATTGTCATACTATCGACAAAATGAAAAACTCATTCTTAATTCACCTAGTGGTTTGATATTGCCTTTCTCTTTCATCGACACAGTCGCATTGAAATATTTTGTTACCTTTATATTTAGACAATTTCTGACACTCATTTGGGCTCATTTTTTTCAACACTAATTTATTCAGATTGCTACGGGTAGTACGGAAAAGTATGCTTCAGCTTTTATGTTACAAATTCGGCAACATTTCTCAAACCAAGCGTAATACATTTGAACGTGAATCAGAGATGTCCATCTCCTCTGTGTGACGAAGAGCAAGCAAAATTTCTCCCCTCGCACTGACAACTTCAACGAGAGCTCTTCTCTTTCGCATATATACACCACTGTTATATAAAGTGTGCACGCATCATGAGTGCGTTTGTTTATTTCCTTTTACCTCCTCCACTGAATCGCACCAAAGTGCTAGAGTAGAGCTAATAAATTCTCTGAGGTGGATGCAGATACTTTCACAGAGGTGTACAAGCCGGTGAGCACTCTTGTGTATGGTTTGCGTATAAGTAACGTGGGGCACGCAAAATCATCAAAATAAAACGTTGAAAGTTTATCGTTGAATTCTCGTTTTCCCTGGCAATTTTTTTTAGCGAGGCCAGATCTACTCTCTATTAATTGAAGTTCACAGAAGTGTTCGCTCACCATCACGCGCCAGTGATCACTTGGGTGTATTCAGGCGAGAGCACGTGAGAGCGATTCGTGCGAAGAGCATGTGATTCTCTCGCACTGTCTTCTTTTAATACAAGCACGCACTCAAAGTCTGTCTAAGACACTGAGAAGAAGTGCGCTTTCCTCTTTGTGTGGAGCACACCAAATGTATTCGCAATAAATGTTCAATATGGAATACTGATTAAAAGATTTATTTTTTATCCTACTGATTGATTAACTATCATGTACTAATTCGATTAAACCCAATTAAACGCTATTCAGCAGGAATTTGATTTACAAAAGTAACAATAGTGCAGAAGCTAGTTTCTCTCTAGCAGCTAGCAAACGAAGCGTTTGTTTGTTTGTAGTATTTACTTATGAAATTGCCAGATTGCTATCGCTATTCCTTCGCTCCTGCTACTTCTGTTTATAATAGTTAAGCATAACTAAGAATTCATATTCTATATTAACTTGACACGAATTAAACATGTGATATGCAACAGTTTCCGTGCCATAAAGTCATCATTAACAACCGTTCGCGTTCGGAGAGCCAGTCATCAGTCTGTCAGCGAAAACTGAATATATAATCTTCATCACTTTGTAGCCCCGTGAAGAGAGTTGGCTTGCAATGATTGATTTTGTGAGAAGAACGACGTTCAGACCACACGAGAGAAAGTTATATTCACGGCTTCTGTGCTTCATGAAGACTCTAATACCAGCACACTGTACCATCTGTGCATATGTTGAATATATTTGGTTCCACTAGCGTTTTGTTTGTGTGGTTCTTCTTGGCTGGATAGGCATCCTCATTGTGAGCGGTTTAATTGTTCGCTCACAATGCAATGGAAACTATATATTCATTCACCGGTGAATGAATATTTCAAACCCTGCTCTAGTGAAATGCCATCTCTGAACGTGATCATAGGTCACTATCGGAAATAATTATACATATAAAAAAATTATTTTGTTGATAACGTCACTTGCACGATTATATCTCCGAAACTTGAAATGTTAGCTATTAAATGATCAAAATCAACCCACAGCCTAATTTGAGTCTAGAACAAGTCTATAATTATTGATATCCACATACAAGGAAATTTAACGGTTATAAGTTTTGACGTTTACGTCACTTATGCCATTTTTTCACCGGAACCGTTTGAACTTCAAACACATACACACAGACATTTTCTGTTCTCGTCGAGCTGACTTGAATGGTAAATAACACTGTAGGTCTCCGACGCTCCGTTCAGAAGTCGTTTTTTTTTTTCAATAGTTACTAAAACTTTTTTATAGAGAAAGACAAAAATATAGGTACAATGTGATTCAAATGAGAACAATAACGTTAAATAATATGAATTTTTGAGAATTTTTGATATTCATATCATAATATATAAAGACTATTAAGCTGTTCAACTTGACTACGTCATAAAAATATATTGCTAACTGTTTCGCCACTGTTGACCTCCAAATCTATCTTTTCTATGTAAAACCTATTGTTGTTTAGACATGGTAAATTTCGCTTGATGGAAGATAAACGTTTGAATGATTTATAAGCACTTTTTAACTAAATATTAACACTTGGCCAAAATTTTCAACAATCCTCTGGGGGTTCTTTCAGTGCGAATGAAATATGCCTGTGTTGACCCAATCAAATTTCCTACCCTACACGATCTCTTTGTGGCTGGTTTGTTTTTCTGATCAGCGAGCAACTATTGTTACCATCAGAGCTGATATTTGTAACTATCAACTAGCAACATTGTACGATAAAGATTGAATAGCTTATGTTACTGGACAGCTGCCAGCCAGGTTCTACAAATTCTCCTCATGAGTGTCAGAGAGTTCATTGATTGCCTATGCAATCGAAATTATCTTCATTTCTCCTGTCACTGCTTGATTACGATGTGACTAAATAATAATCGAACAGCATAAATATTGAAATATATTCATTTACTCCAATAAACTTCAAGTTTGATGGTTTTTTTGCGTAAAATAATTAACTATATCTGTTTATGTTAGTAGTCTCTTTTATTTTTTTACTTCAATAGAGAATAGGAGAATGAGAGAGAGAAAACAAAAAGAGTCGCCTGTCTTTGACTGAATATGCTTCTACTTGGTCATAGAACTATCGTGTATCTCATTTGACAGTCCCCTTTACAATAAAGTTTACAGTTGACGATATTTTTGTCAGTCTGTCAAGGTCATTCGACATGACTGACAAAGTCTCGTGTCAATATGCATTATCTTGATATTGTCTAGACTTTATATGGACTAATAAAAAGGCCTGAAATGCGAAATGATATCAACTGATAACTAACAAGTGACATTGGGAAAACCTTCCTTCGAAAAATCTTCTTACCACCAGTGTTTGCATTATCATGTTAACGATTTTTTTTATTTCTGAGATTGATATTGGTTGCTGATCAGTGTTGCACAATTATCACCTAGTCAAATATCTCCGCTGAGCATGGGGTAAATTTCATTCCTTCAATATCACTACAGTCAGTGTTGGTGATTGGCGAAAATTTGACAGAAGCTGCTATATTGCTATCTATATTGTATACAACATTTTCAATCCGGTAGAAGATGCTACAAGAAATCGTGTCTCTCAATGCATGAACCGTGAGAGAATTTTCCTACATTTCTTCGCTCCAATTCATACTCTGAGTATTTCACGGCCCTTAAAAAAATTTACAGTCTGATAATGATCGTTGCTGTGTGCAATTTCCCAAGAGAGAATCGCGAGTTGACAATTATCGCAGCAAATCGAATCGATGATTCAACTTGATGATTCTCATACTAGATTGCAATATTTCTAAACCCTTGTGTGGATCATTCACATACATTTTCATAGACACAACTTATACAAAGATTATATGCACATAGTTAGAATAAGTGGCAATAGTAAAATGATTCTATCGCAATTATCCACTGCCCTTACAGAATCGGATCGCGAAACGAGAATAAGCGACCGTTTGTTGCTTCAGAGAGTATCCCCACAATCACAGCAACATGCGATGCAAATACAGCGAAAAATCAATGGTCTAGATAACCTATTAACTTTATTAACCTCATTAAACACTATTTAGCATGAATTTGGTTTATAGAAGTAACAAGAGTGCAGAGTTTTGTTCAGCACTTGAAGCAGCCCTCTACTGAGAAGAAATTAGTCCAATCACCAGACTGGTGCTACACGATCACCTTCTGTGATTTCTAAATTTCTGGTGATCACCGCTTGATAACCGTACGTGATTCCACCCCTGATGCCCCAGAGGACAAATTTAATTTCACTAAAACAACACCATAATTGACATATTAGACGAAAATCGGATACTACTACACATTCTTCGAATTTTAATTCATTGGGTGCTGATGGAACTAACATCCGACCCGGGTTGGCGGTTCAATGCACACGGCGCTGGTCTTGCAAGCCAGTTGTCATATGTTCGAGCACAGACGTGGAAGGATTCATAGTGTCAGTAGAATCATAGTAGTACTAGCCATGCAATGATTTTGTACACTAAGAATCGGCTGCGAAGTCTGCTGAAATAGAAAGGCCAAATTCTACAAAAGGAATGTAATGCCAAGACTTTGCTTGGAAATAACATCCACGATTCAGGGTTTTAGATACAAGGAATAATATTGTTAACAGAATATTTCCGCTGATTTGTAAAACAACTCTAGTTGAAATGTTTATTATTTTGGATAGCGCATGCGTTATTATAAAGAATTATTTCTATTATTTTTTTTCGATATGTGTTATATTTATATAACCCCCCACTCCTTTGCGGAAATCGGTTCAACCATCTCTGAAAAAATTGAACGGTAAAATAGTATATACAATGTCGAATGGTATATAAAACTATGGGACTCCGAGGCTTCGTTTGAAAGTCGGATTTGCCAGCAATTCTTTTACCTTTCTATAGGGAAAAGCAAAAAATCCAGTTTGGTCCAGAGTTTTATTGTTATCGTGTGAACGAACGATTTCGTGAAAACGCGCAAAGAGAATATCTCCGAAATAATTGTAAGACTGATTTTGCAATTTGCATTCATGATTTTCATGTATTTAAGGATCGAAGCAAACTTTGTCCATTCATTTCGTTTGCTCTTCTGTAATATGCTGTTACAAAACTTGTAATAATATTGGCATCCTCCACATTATTATTTAAAAGATATGTTTATTCAGGCCTATTTGCGTACAAGCTTTACGTGGCCGAATTAGTTGATTTTTTAAATAAAGAATTTTATTTTCAGTGGATCTCGTTGTCACTCTTTTTCTAGGAGGAGAAGAGCTTCTATTTCCCTCCTGCACTTTGTTCGTAGTCCGTCTCGTCATCCATTGCCGCATCGGTGGTTTTGTTGTTGATTTCCGTCTTCTTTCCGTTTTCCTTGTTGTTCGCAGTCTTGAGCTCGTTGCTAGTTGCTGTAGATGCACCTTGTTGTTCATTGGTTGCAGTTGCTGGTTGGTTTGATGGTGAAACAGGAGTACTGCGCTCACTAGCTTTCGTTGTTGAACGGTTGACCTTGTCTTTGGTTGAAGATGTCTTTGGTTGAAGATTTTTGCAGTCTCAGTGCAAGGTTTACCGTAGTGTGCAGGTTGTTCACAAAACTATCATGTAGCCAGCTGATTTTCATAGGTAATCAGCATTTTACACGGATGTGTCCCACCTCGACCACAAATGATGTAAGATGGAATTGCCTTACGTAGCTGCATGCGTACCACTCGCACGCCATTCCGGATGCCGGGGAAAAAAATTGCGCCATACTTCCCTTCGATGGAAAGGATTTCACCGTACTGCGACCGAAATTTTCGATGGTCTGCGATGGAAGGTCATGCACGCGTACTTCTATGGCCTTGTCCACCATGTGCACAGGGATTTTGTATGCAATGTTGTCACACTCAACGCTGTGCACCTCGTTGTTAACCGAAGCGAATGCAATTGCATCGCTTTCACGTTTAAACATAATGTACACACAGTTAGACGCCTTGTGGCATTGAATCTCACTTACATTATCAGCGTCTAGAGGCATTCGTTCTTTAAGTCAGATTTCAATTTCATTTGCTGCTGGTCTAACTTTGTAACGCTTGAAATCTATACAAATTGAGTTTGGTCTTGTAGGCCAAATTTCAGGCTTTGTTAAATTGTATTTGACCATTCCGTTCACTCTATTGTTCACTGCACTGTATTGTCTTTTGTTTCTGTTGTTTCAACCGTAAACGATTTTAGACTGTGTCGGGTGAGATGCGAGCACAAACTGATCCTCCACATGTCATTGTATTCGTAATGGAAACTACAATACCTTGAACAATATAATGAGTTTTGTCTACTTGTATGACTTGTATAAACATTTATGTCGAGCTTGTAAGTGAATACAGTACTTTTCCCGCCCCAAAAAACCTATCCGATTGCGCTACACGAAGCTGTAATATAAGGGTAGATAGCGCTACTCAAAATCAATAACTCTCATGGACTCAGTAAGAGCTGTACTCCAAAACATTCGATTTTGGGGAGGAGAGCCGTTTGTCATATCCAACTGTTATCAATTCTGTATCGAAAAGTAAAGATATATGTGAAAATATAATGTGCATAGGAAAATAGGTTGAAAATGTTAGTACCTTTCGGCAACTGTCAAGCTTCTACTGAAATATAGCAAATCGAGATACTACAATCACTTGAAAATACGAAATCTTAAATTTTCTAGGTGAGCGGGCCACTAGAAACAACATCGTGAAAACTGCATAAAATGCCGCTTTAATTTAGAAAATAACCACTTTTTCACATATTCGCACCTCACGGATACGATAATTTTGCGACTGTCTTACATGCTTCATTATACTCTAGAGCGCTAAAAGAATGGATCGTCTTGAATCATGATTCAAAATAACACATGGATCAATAAGTCCCGAGACTAACAACGGAAACAACATTTTTTTTGCAAAATTTTTTTTTATTCATCAACATAATCACCTTTTAGGGTGATACAATGGTTCCAACGTTTTTCCAATGTTTCAATACCATGTTTATAAAAAAATTAATCTTTCGCTTCAAAATAAGCTTCAGTTTCAGCGATGACCTCCTCATTTGAGCCAAATCTTTTTCCCTGGAGCATTTTTTTAAGATCAGCAAAGAGCCAGTAGTCACTGGGGGCTGAATCTGGCGAGTATGGGGGGTGGGGAAGCAGATCAAAGCCCAATTCGTTCAATTTCGCCATTGTTTTCATCGACTTGTGGATGAAACTCGTTTTTTTGTCGTGAATACGACTTACTTTACTATGGGGTGCCTTTTCAAAATTAGCCATATGGAAGAATGGGCAGAACTTAATCGTGAATATCTCGACTTGTATTAAAGGCAGCAACATAATTCTTTCACCATTTCATCAAAAATATGATCAGGAATTTAGGATAATATTTTGAACAGTGTGAGATAACCACAAACAACTCAAATATTAAGTTTTCTCAAACTTTGAAAACAACGCGGAAAACTTTTTATTTTTGCTTGGCTTTTTCGCGCAAGGACGACGATTTTGAGGTAGTCAGGCACATATCTTCAACTGACTGCGTATAAAAGAGTAAACGTGGTCGAAATTCGGTCATTTCTTCTTGTGCGTTGGATGCAAGCAGACGTCGTGGGACCAGCAGCTTCGGAGAGCAGACCTTTTGCGTGGTGCCAAACCTCAAACGCTCAGGTCGTGCTCTCATTTGGACTTCAGCCGTCAGGTGGAGCAGTCGGCAATGAAAGCAGATCTTTTGCGTGGTATAAAGCCTCAAACGCTTAGGTCGTGCTTTCATTTGGACTTCAATTGTCGAGAGAAACGGTCATCGATAATGAGAGCAGGCCTTTTGCGTGGTGCCAAACCTCAAACGCTCAGGTCATGCTCTCATTCGGACTTCAGTCGTCAGGTGGAGCAGTCGTCAATGAAAGCAGACCTTTTGCGTGGTATAAAACCTCAAACGCTTAGGTCGTGCTTTCATTTGGACTTCAATCGTCGGGAGCAGCGGTCATCGATAATGAGAGCAGGCCTTTTGCGTGGTGCCAAACCTCAAACGCTCAGGTTCGTGCTCTCATTTGGACTTCAGCCGTCAGGTGGAGCAGTCGGCAATGAAAGCAGATCTTTTGCGTGGTATAAAGCCTCAAACGCTTAGGTCGTGCTTTCATTTGGACTTCAATTGTCGAGAGAAACGGTCATCGATAATGAGAGCAGACCTTTTGCGTGGTGCCAAACCTCAAACGCTCAGGTCGTGCTCTCATTTGGACTTCAGCCGTCAGGTGGAGCAGTCGGCAATGAAAGCAGACCTTTTGCGTGGTATAAAGCCTCAAACGCTTAGGTCGTGCTTTCATTTGGACTTCAATCGTTGGGAGCAGCGGTCATCGATAATGAGAGCAGACCTTTTGCGAGGTGCCAAACCTCAAACGCTTAGGTCAAGCACTCATTAGGACTTCAGCCGTCAGGTGGAGCAGTCGGCAATGAAAGCAGACCTTTTCTGAATTTAATTCTTGAACTCAGATCCAGTTCCTAATTTCAGAATTCTTCAAATCGGTTCTTTTTAGAACCATAATAATACTCCCAAAGAATTATGCGAAATTTTACTTTTCTGTACTCTATACAGCCCATTTTTAAATTGGTTGCAGTTTGTAGAACTTCCTTCTGATTTGCTATATAAAATGCATAGCACCGACTCAGAAGCCATTCATTTCGAATTTGGCTGTCGTTGTCAACGTATCGATTATGGCGCGATCGAGGCATCTCCAGGCGAAATACAAAGCTTGCTACCGCAAGCGGAAGAAGCAGGAGGCTTCAACAGAACTCGCAGAAGGAGAGCCGATTCGGCTGTTGAGACGCGTTGAGCAGACAGTAGCAGAGCCGAGTGATGGAGGTGGTTCGTTGAGTTCGCAACCGAGTGGAGTACAAGATGAGCACTCGAATGGAATCCGATCAGGTATGTTATTTTTCCATTTTTTAAACAAACTACAAAACGACTTTACTCCAACCTCGATAACTCAGCTGTTTCTGGTCGGATCGACTTAAAATTTTGACCAGTTTCAAGCAAAGGTTAGTACTCTAGAAAGACGTGGTAACTGGTTTACTACGAGCGCCATCTCTGCTTTAGTCTCGGGACTTATTGATCCATGTGTTAGTTGCAAATAATCGGATTGCCGAGCGAATTAACTCATCATTGGTTCGGATACAAAACCGAACATCTACTAGGCAGAATTCAAATGGGAGCGCTTCATAACGATTGTAAGAGAGAAGAAATGCGAGAGAAATCACTATTGCACTTCGCCGATCGGGTGTTACTTAAGGCAATCTGGTGTTCGGCAGAAGCACACTTATGCACGAATAAAATCGAGTAACTCGCAGTAGGTAGAAAAGTGCTTATGAGTGCTTGCCGAGTGAAAATAGATACGATTATTCCCATCCTTGCTCGTAACTAACTGTAATTTGACATATTTTTTTTTTCGATTTAATGGTGATTCTTCGAGATCGAAAATTTTCAAACCTTAACCGCCGGACAGCACCCTTCACTCACATCCGATTTAGCTCAAATTTGGAATTGGAACTTTTTTCGAGGTGCTAAAATTTTTTAAGTCTACCGCTTTACGAAATTAGAGGTGATCCCCTTATATAAAAGAGCAGTAAAAAAACAACGTGTTTTGTCGGTTACGCTACTCATATCTCCGGAACCAGAAGTCACAGCCGATCGATCTTCAAACTTATCCAAAATCCCAAAAGTAGCTTTCCAACGAGCCTAAGTTTGTAGGAATCGGTTGAACCATTCCTAAGAAAATTGTGCGGTAAAAAATTAGTTGAAAGGTGCACGCACACTCACACTCACAAATATTTTCCGATCTCGTCGAGCAGAGTCTCCACGGGGCTGCGTTTACATGTCGGCTTTTCAGTAATTCCAGTTGCGGGAAATGTAGCATTATGTGATGTTAATTGTCAACACCAATAATCGTCACTTAAAAAAGCATTAAGAAACCCCATGAATTCTCTTTTCGATTTCACATTAGTATTCCACACAACATTCCAATGAAAGCAATTCATCTTTCATATTAAAAAAATATTATATGTTTATTCAGATAACTTCTAAGTGATTTTTTGGTTCAGTGAGTAATTTTCATTTGTAAACATAACACATGGAAACGTCTTGATCCAATAAACTGCTTCCAGGCAGTGGCGTTATCGGTATACATCTGAAATTTTGAATTATCCTACTCATTGGTTTTGTGATATCGTAAAAACCAATTCAAAAATAAATAGATTTTTCTAACATATTTTTTAATTGATTCCTATTCTGCCGAACGTTGGTGGTCACACTGCCTCGTTTGCCGATTGAAATATTGTTCTTTGCCACAACTTACTAGCTTTGCAAACTTTTTCTTTCCTACACTGGTACAAACGTAATATGAGGTTGGATCGTAATTATTAGGGAAAAATCCTTCACTGGTGCAATGGAAGCGGCAACGGAAATCATCGTATATCATTTCGTTGGGACACCTGAACATGTAAATTTCTGGGATGAAACGATCCTGACTTAGGTCGCAATATACGAAAAAGCGTTTGCTTCCTTCGTACGGACCAAAACTAGATCTAAGGCAACTGACTGTATAGCACGTTTGATGAGGCGTCCGACGAATACACTGCAACTTTTCCGCATCGAACCAGGATCCTACTGGACAGTGGTAACTTACCGATGAATGCCCATCAGAAGAGCAAAAGTGGTATTTGCTGCAATTATAAGGATCCGGGAAGAGACCTCCTGATGTGCAGTGAAATTTGAATGTCTTACACTCAGCAAAAACCGAATCCGGTGACGTCGAACAGACATCGCCCTCCTCCACAGTGTTGCAGTACGGTGTCGTTTTGGGACATGCTTGGGGTCCTACATGCTCGGGTTCGTTACACGACAAAAAGTGAGTGCAGTTGGTACCAGTGCTGAAAAAATTCGTTATCACAATGGTGACTCGAGCTTACATTGAGACAACACATATATCATCGTCCACCCAACGACGATTGTCGCTAATTGAATCATAACAAGTATCATGACTGCCGAACCCTTTCAGTATCATTGGAAATTGATTTCATGAAAATGTAAACAAAAGTTATCCCCCTATCACCCGGCGATGAGCCAGTGATAGACGACAATATTTGTCTCATTCGACATTCAGTTGAGCATCAACGGTATCATATTCATTCCTGAGAATCATCGTCAACCGGGTCGATTGGGCCCTTCCAATCATACGCAGTTCCCAGCGCCCTGGAGAATAAGTCTTTGTTTAATTTAATAAGTAAAATGTTTTCCAACGTATCTTTCCCAAGGCCAGTGCGTTGATTAGAGAGAACCAAGGCAAGGGCACTGAAAGACCGTTCAACAGAGACTTGGTTCGATGGTGTGGATAGTACAACCATTGCTACTGCATATATCTCTGGGTGCGTAGTCTTACGGCGCAACCAATGGTCCCACACGTTGTAGTTATGTTTTTGGCGTGGCTCTAGGTCCAAAGACTTAACTTGTTGAAGAAACCCGGTCTCGCAACCAAGATTCACGGATTCACCAAACATTTGCGTAAGATACTGATCAAAATCATCGGTAGACTCTGACGATTCTCTACTTGTACTAGCCGGTGTTTTACCCAGTTGGCAGATACGTTCCCATGTATCGACTATGTATTGCTGAATTTTATCTTTTTCCTCAGCCGTGAATATTTTAGAACCTCGATAGTTGAACCTTGGATCCAGGTATAATGCCATCTGAACCGCCTTCAATTGGCGCAAAACGTTCAATCTATTGTTCAACGACCGAAGTAAATGGGGACTGAAAGAGTTTTCGCGAACTTTCTGTACCTCACTCGTTGCCATCAGCCATGTCATATAGAAGTCAGATAACGACACGTGCTTCTCTTGCATTTGCTTTGTGCAGATGTACAACGGCTTAAACGTATCATAGTAATGCTCAATGAACGACCATTGATTGGAAAGGTCTAGTTCGGGAAACTTATCGGCCAACTGGTTAAAAAACCTTTTTTGGTGTACGAACGATTCCATCATTTTGAATATACCACCCCATCGTGTCCTACTCCAGACGGGTGGGTATGAAGCATCGTAGCTTTCAAACTCTGACCGGTACTTCACCAGCTTACATTTTCTAGCAACAGCAGTGATGGCTCGGATAGACTCATCGGATTTATCAACAACATCCAGTATTGCAAGCTGTAAGGTATGCACGGCACATCTCACAAGAGTAATCCTTTCGGACAGTTCATTGGCCAGTTCAGCAGTAACGTTTCGTTCACACTGTTGATCATCCTCTATCACATCCGACTCATCCAGCTCATCTATGTTCGTACCATCAGCCTGCTGCTCTGTAGGCATTACGTACGTATCATTGTTTAATTTTCTAACCGTTGCCACCATATTAGCCCCATTGTCGCATGTCACGGAAAATATGTTCTCAAGAGATAGCCCATAGTCGGCCAAAGTATCCATAACTTTTGATTTCAAGAACACCGCTGTTTGACTTTCTTTGATTTCGATCATACCAAGGGTACGAATGACCACCTGCTCGTCTAGGGCATACTGTACATTGATGCCTAAGATATGGCGATTGTGTCGGGCAGCAGAATCTATTTTCAAGCAGACGAGCTTGCCTTTCATCTCATCTATCAACATTTCTTTTAGACGACAGGCAGTCTTCGAGAGATGACATTTCATTGTGACACGGTTCAAAGTGCACCCAAGAGTCGTTGTAATCGGTTTCAGTAAGTCTTTGAAGCCTTCCCACTCGAAGCAGGAAATAGGAAGATGATGGAAGGTCGTCAGCTTAACTGCTGACGCAATTAGTAACTGCCGGTCAATAGCTATTAAACGCTTAGGAATTACTCTTTCCTTCTTCTCCATTGGATAGGCAATTGTAAGGAGATTGTTTGCACATGCACGTTCCGTATGTACGGTACGAAAGTGACGGATGAAGTTGCCAGGGGCAAATCTACTCTGGACGTATGGACATCCTGACGCGGGATCGATGTTGCAGATAGTGTTATCGCCCTGTCTTACTACCAATGACGACGCAATGTCCGTCAGTGACCGCTGCAGCTTATTGCGGTCTGCTCTTGTTGTAGGTGCCATCGTATAAACACCACACAAAATTTAGTCGTTAATGGTTTAACTCTAAATACGCTCCTCTATCTAAACACACACATACTTGATAAATACTTCTTTGATCAATATTGAATTCGCACTATATCACTATAACCTTGTCTGAACCGAATTCGTTCGGAATACGATACGAAACCTGACAGACTCTCCCTCCTACGCCTCCGACAAGTGCCGGAAGCAACAGTGGTATCTCATTGTTGCCCGGGAGATAATATTTTACCCGAGCTCCCACCTATCTGGCAGTGGGCCACGGTAGTGCACCAGTTCACCAGCGCTCATATAGCTATTCGCCTCTCTGTTCGTACCTGTCCCTCCAAACCGTAGTTAGCAATTCCAACAACCTACATATTTTCAGTTAGCTTTTCCAACAACCTATCCGATTTTTTTTTCTTAGCTAAGTCCAACACTTTTTTAGTTATTCCAACAACCGATTTAGTTCAGTCAACACCCGCATTTTTTTCCAAAACCCAGCTGTTTCACATATGGTAGTGCCGTCCCCGCTCTGTCGAATGCAATTGACGTGAGCGTAGTACGCGGGATAGGTGATAAGTTACGAACGTAGGCGCAATGCCTATCCGTGCGGGATATGTGCCAGTTCGTACATGGGTAACATGCTGGAAGGCCGCAGCATGAGAGGCATACGCTTAGTAAACCGGGTTGACCGGTTGCAACTTGGTCACATTTGTATGGAACAAAAAATTTGTGCGCAGATTTTCCAAAACGGACTTCACGTCGTGAAAGTACGTCGCAAAACTACCAGAACGCACCATATGTCGTTACGTTCGTTTACCAAAGTAAGCCGTAACAACGATTTTAAATAATGCCTCTCGGTACGAACCATCACCATGGACACGTATATGGGCGGTCCGCTGTCTATGCCGCATCGATAGGCGTTAACGGTTAACACTGTATACATAACTACGGACGCGTATACGGGAGCGGTTCGCTGCATGTGCATCGCTGTTAGGCGTTAGCCATAGATACGTTTTCAACCAATCACCAATCTTAAACCACTCGTGCACTTAACAATTGTTACGACATGTACGACCCAGAACTTTATATATTTTTTTTTTTTTTTTTTTTTTTACAAGGTGAAATGCATTTACGCACGGAGTGTGGGACTCTCCACAGGACTACCCAACTGTTGATTGGAACTACCCACTAAAACACCTTGGATCTCCAACCCTACCTCCCCGGCACCACCGCTAGGTATTACTTCGGGGTGGAAGGCTATTGGTGCTCACAGAACCCTTTCCAGTTTTACGCAGAATGCAGATCAGCATCCTGCTCTCGAGAGATCGACCAGTTGGATGACGAGGTCGGTCCAGTGATGCCGGCTGGAGGGTAACTTCCGGTTCACTGGCGCCTCGGCGACCCAAAACTGGTGCTACGTCGCGGAACTACTCGACTAGTCTCCGCCAAAAAGATCTAGTCTACACCGACGGAGGGTTCCCCGACGAGGGAAGTCCTCCCGAACCGACGCTTACGGTACGCGTCTACGACCCGACCGAAAGGATGCCTAAGTCGATCCAATGATTCCGGTTGGAGCGTGGCTTCCGGTTCACTGGCGCTCAGACGATCCTATCGGTATCACGCGACGATCTACTCATCTAGTCCCCGACAAAGGATCTAGACTACTCCGACGGAGATTTCCCCGGCGAAGGAGAATCTTCCGACACCGAGTCTCTTACACCACACGGGACACCCGATGGAGTGCCGAGGTCGGTCCCGCGATTCCGGTTGGAGCATGGCTTCCGGTTCGCTGGCGCCTCGACGACTCGAATCGGTGTTGTGGCGGCTACTCGACTAGCCCCCGCCGAAGGATCTAGCCTACACCGACGGAGAGTTCCCCGACGAAGGAGGCCCTCCCGAAACCGACGCTTTCGATACCCGTCAACGCCCGACCGAGAGGATGCCTGGGTCGATCCAGTGATTCCGGTTGGAGGATAGCTTCCGGTTCACTGGCGCCCCGACGATCCTAGCAGTTTTACGTACTACTCGTCTAGTCCCCGACGATGGATCTAGACTACTCCGACGAAGAGCTTCCCGACGAAGAAGGTTCTCCCGGACCGACGTTTATTCGCTGATCCCTCTTGAGCCTACTACGGTACGCGTTGATCCGCACTCCATTTCCGCTGCAATATGCCCGCAATTTGGGATGCCGCGGTCGACACTGCGTTCCAGTTCTCTACGCAGTGGCACATTCTCTGGATCAGGTTTTCCGGTGTGGTGTCCCTGCCGCATGCCTCCAGTAGCTCACTCCTTTGAGCCGCGAAACGGGAACATGCGAACAAGACGTGTTCAGCCGTCTCGATCTCGTCTGGGCAGCCAGGACATACAGGGGATGTCGCGTGGCCGAACCTGTGGAGGTACCATCTGAAGCACCCGTGGCCTGTGAGGAATTGCGTCAGGCCGAAGTTCACTTCTCCGTGAGGTCTATCTAACCAGCTCGAGACCCTAGGTATGAGCCGATGTGTCCACCTGCCCTTGGTTGAGCTGTCCCACTCTTGTTGCCATCTGCGTAGAGAAGCGGCTTTGGAGGCCCTACGGGCGTTCCTGTCTCCTCGCATGCTGTAGCGCTCCGCGTCTTCCTTCACTATCAGGCCGATAGGCATCATGCTTGCAACCACGCAGGCCGCATCCCTCGATACAGTGCGGTATGCACTGATTACGCGAAGACACATCAGTCTATGCGTACTCTCCAGCATCTGTGCGTTGCGTTCCACATTCAGTGCCGACGCCCATACCGGGCTGCCGTACCTGAGGATCGAAACTGCCACTCCAGCCAGTAACCTTCGTTTACTGGAGCGCACAGGCGAGCTGTTGGCCATCAAACGGGAGAGCGCCGCGATCGCTGTTGATGCGCGCTTGCAGGCGTATTCAACGTGCTTGCTGAAACTGAGTTTGTCGTCAAGCATCACACCCAATTGCTTCAGTGATCTCTTGGAGGGGATCACGCAATCTCCGGCATGTACCAGCGCCTCCTGTTCCGATTTGCGGTTGTTTACCACCATCACCTCTGTTTTGTGGTGCGCGAGTTGCAGTTTCCTGCTACGCAGCCAGTCCTCCACCAAGCAAATTGAGTGTGATGCACTCAGTTCGACCTCTTCGATGGATTCGCCGTAGACTGTCAGCGTGACGTCGTCCGCGAACCCGACTATCTTGACACCCGGAGGGAGCCTCAACCTCAGTACTCCATCGTACATCATATTCCACAGGATCGGGCCCAAGATAGATCCCTGTGGTACTCCAGCCGTGATTGAAGTGCTACGTGTGCCTTCGTCGGTCTCGTAGAGCAATACTCGGTTCTGGAAGTAGCTTTCCAGAATCTTGTACAGCCCTTCCGGTACTCCTAGTCGAAGTAGGGAATCAGCAATGTCTGCCCAGCAAGCACTATTGAACGCGTTCTTGACGTCTAGCGTTACTACCGCACAGTAGCGGATCCCTCGTCGTTTGCGCTGTATAGCTACCTCCGCCGTGGTTACCACCGATGTTATGGCGTCCACCGTCGACCTGCCTCTGCGGAACCCGTACTGTTGACCAGACAGTCCTCCTGCCTCCTCTATGAAGGGGGCTAGCCTGTTGAGGATGATTTTCTCAAGGAGCTTACCCACAGTGTCTATCAGACAGATTGGTCTATACGCCGAAGGATCCCCTGGGGGTTTCCCAGGTTTCGGTAATAGTACCAACCTTTGTCTTTTCCAAATGTCTGGGAACATACGCTCGTCCAGACATCTCTGTATGACCTCCCTGAACATGTCCGGTTTTGTCATTATAGCCGCCTTTAGAGCCACGTTCGGGATACCGTCTGGCCCCGGGACTTTCTTTGTATCGAGCGATCTTGCCGCAGTGAGCAACTCCTCGTTCGTCACCTTTACGACTTCATTCGCTGGTAGCGGAGCTGGCTGCCAGGGGGACGTGTCGTGGTGGGGAAAGAGAACCGTTATGATTTCCTTCAACCTCGCCGGACTACGTTCAGGGGGTGCTAGCGCCCCTCTCGTTTTGGCCATCACCATCCTGTAGGCATCGCCCCATGGGTTGGAGTTGGCTCCCTCGCATAGCTTGTCGAAACAGGCTCTTTTGCTTGCGCTGATGGCCTTGTTTAGTGCTAGCTTCGCCGCTTTGAACACCGTGTTCCTCTCCATCCTCATCTCCGCTGATCGAGCTCTTTGCATCCTTCTTCTAGCCCTGAGGCAGGATGCGCGAAGGCGTGCAATTTGCTCGTTCCACCAGTAGACCGGTGGTCTATTGGTCCTCGGTTGAGCCTTTCTAGGCATGGTCGCGTCACACGCCCGTGACAAGATAGCGACCAACTCGTCCCCTCTCAGGTTCGCGTTGTGCTCCTCTAATTCGAGGGCAGCGCAAAACGTTTGGCGGTCGAAGTTAGCCACCTTCCACGCTAGAGTTTTGGGAGTATTTCTCCTCCTTGTGCTTCTCGCCAATTGGCCGATCGTGTAGCGAATGGCTAGATGGTCGCTATGGGTGTAGCCATCGTCAACTCTCCAATTAAGATCTCCAGCTAGGCCGGGACTACAGAAAGTCAGGTCGATAAACGACTCGACTCCATTCCGCTGGAAGGTACTTTTCAGTCCATCATTCGCTAACACGACGTCCAACTTGGCGAGAGCCTCCAGTAACGTCTGTCCTCTCCTATTGGTGAAGCGGCTGCCCCAAGCCGTTGCCCAGGCGTTGAAGTCTCCGGCTATCACCACCGGCTTCCGACCCACCAGGTCTGCGGTCAACATGTCGACCATCCGAGTGAACTGGTCTATTGACCATCTCGGTGGTGCGTAGCAGCTACAATAGTAAACTCCGTTTACCTTAGCTATGGCTACTCCCTCCGCTTGTGTTTTCACCACCTCTTGCACTGGGTATCGACCAGTCGTCAAGATCGCCACCGTCTTGGCTTCGTCAGACACCCAGTTCCCGTTATCTACCGGTGTGTGATAGGGATCCGAAAGAATCGCGACATCAATGCCCCATTCCGTCACTGACTGGTGCAGCAATTGCTGGCCAGCTGCACAGTGATTTAGGTTCAGCTGTACTACTTGCATGCTGTTTTACTCCCTCCACTTGTTGAGCAAGTAGGTCCGCCCATGACGTGGTTTGTGGCCTTCTTCTTGCTCGCGCATAGCATGCAACGTGGCGTTCTTTCGCATGCATACGCCTTGTGCCCCTCGCCGCCGCAACGCTTGCAGAGGTTGCTCCGGTCTGGGCCTTTGCAATTCCACGACTTGTGGCCAGGTTCGAAACACCTGAAGCACATGTCGACCACCGGCGGTTGGTAAGCGGTCACTGGGCATACCGACCATCCGACCTTTAGCCTGCCCACTTTGAGGACCTTATTGGCATCCGTGGCCGATAGCTTAAATGTAGCTATCTGGGTGCCCTGTGGTCATTTCCTCATGCGTATGGATTCCCGTAAGACATCCACACCTCCTTGCTCCTTGATGGCCATGGCAAGTTCTTCTGCGGTGGCGATTTCGTCCAACCGTTTGCACTGGAGTGCAACCTCGTTACGTAGGGCTCTAACTTCGGCCGTATCGCCCAGGACTTGTTGGGCAAGCGCAACAAGCTCCGTTCCGCCCTGAGCTCCCTTTTTAAGCTCGAGCAGCATCTCTCCCGTCTTCGTACGACGGATGCTGCGAACCTCTTTGCCAAGCTCGGCTAGCTTTGCCTCGCTCCGCATGGCCTTGAGCACATCGGCGTACTTTTCTTTGTCGGCCTTAACCAACAAAGCCTCTCCTTTGTCCCTAGCCTTCCTCGCGGGAATGGGCCCGGCCTCTTTTGGGACCTTTTTCTTCTTCGCGACCTTCACCCATGGATTCTCGCCGGGTTCGCTTACATGGCTCGGATCCGGGGTTCGAGTGCCGAGGTTTGGGTTGAGCCCCTCGCCACGTTCCTTCGCCCCATCATTTCCGCCATGGTCTTTGCTCCTTTTGGCCTTGGGAGTCAGGCGTTTACTGCCTGGAGAATCCCTGGCGCGTTTCCGGCGCTGTTTATTCCGCTCAATCGTGAGCCGGAGCGCATAGTCGACCGCCTCCTGTTTTTTGTCGGTATCGAAGGTGAAGGGCTCTGTTTGAGAACACTTCTCCGACTTTCCGCCACCCTCTAGCCGCACTATCAACGCCTCTTGGTCCCTTTTAGCTACGTTCACGGCTTTACGTAGCTTCAGCAAGTTCGCCTTCAGCTCCTTGCTGATGTTGGATTTCTCCTGCGCGAATTCAATAATCGCGTCGAGTTGATCTATGACCGCTGTCATACTCGGCTTGATTATTTCCTTCCCTTGCTCCTGGGACTCAGGCTGGTTCGCTGGTTTGACATGGACATTGCTGTCACTCGTCTCCTCAGCTACTGCCTCGCTCTCCTCTCTCGCACCCGTTCTGGATGGAGATCTCCTCAAACCCCCTCTTGCGAAAGGGTTTACCTCCTTACTCGACGCCGATGTTGTTGATGTAGAACTCATGTTTTATATGGGTCCCCCTTATGGCTACCGTCAAACCCAGCCGAAAGTAGTCGCTATCATGATCCCATGGTTACCTATGCGGTGCAGTGAGGCCATGCGAGGGTTGGCTTTACGCTCAGAGCCGGATCAGCGCAAATCAGGAAAAGGGCATCTGAACCTACTTCCACCCAGTCATCCCAACCGGGTGGCTGAAAGTGAGACGGCGTGCCATAAGGCCTGCCACGGTTTTATGGGACGGAAGGCAGCTGCGGCATTAGCCTACTCGCCATTTCAAGCCGGTTCCACCCTGCTTTACTGAAGGAGTAGAATACCGCAGCTGTCAGCCCTAGTTTCTCTATATATTCCGATCTACCGTATCGTATCCATGGATGGTATGGTAGCCAGTATGCCATAGTTAGGACCTCACTGGCGTTAGTCCTAACGTGCCGAGTCGGCACTCCCGTTGGGCTTGTGCACTTTGAGCGGCACACGATCGCTTTGGTAGGACTTGCTTGCGGATACATGCAGCTTTTTGTAGAGGATTAGCAGAGCCCACTGCCAAACCCCACCGCATCCTAGGCAAGCCCTACAACTCGCAGTTGCCGGGGGAGGGGTCGTCAAGCCCTTAGACATAGTCCCTGCTGCCCCAACCCAGAACTTTATATCACTGGGTCGATGTGATCAACAGATGGAAACTTGGTCAAGTAACCCGGTTGCAAAAACTGGTATTAGTAATATATATACGATAGTTATACGATCAGTAAAACTTTTCGCACTATATCACTATACCATATAGTGGTATAGTGCGACATTCTATGTCTCTTGCCAACTGATTCTACTCTGGTAATCGGTCCCGTGGATAGTACATGACCTAGTGGAGGTATCGTACTAGGACTGTATAGCACGTCTCGAACGACTTGATCGTTCGATGACGTGCTTATTTTTTTTAAGTTTTTTTCAAGTTTTTATTTACCATATATCACCATACTCGTCTAAGATGTTCCCATCAGTTTGCCATATGATGTATCATGAATGGCCCTTGTAGTGGGATACATCCCCATACTTGCCTTAGACGTTCCCATCAGTTTGCCATATGATGTGGCATGAATGGCCCTTGTAGTGGGATACATCCCCATACTCGTCTAAGATGTTCCCATCAGTTTGCCATATGATGTACCATTAATGGCCCTTGTAGTGGGCATGTCAGCGAAACCGCCTTCTACGTTCCGGTCGGTCTGCCGCACGATGCGAGGCATAGTTGTCTCACTGACGGTACCGTAGTATACGGTTCCGCTGGTTGCGGTGGACCGACGCGTTAAAGTTATTACAAATCATGATAAAGTTGGCCTGTTTTGGCCACAAATCTATCTATAGGGGGACCACATTTCGGAACGTATGCGTCGAAAATATTGACTTTTGAGCCCAAAAAATGCATTTTGAGCGTATGGTCAATTTGGTCCGGAGGGGGTGCATGCCATGTGAGTCGACCAACCATGGTGCGGTACACTACGGCTTGGCTGGACAGGTTCGAACAGTGAGGCATAATGGCTATATGAGCGAGTCCAACCATGATGTTGTACATTACGGCTTGGCTGGACAGGTACGAACAGTGAGGCATAATGGCTATATGAGGGAGTCCAACCATGATGTTGTACATTACGGCTTGGCTGGACAGGTACGAACAGTGAGGCATAATGGCTATATGAGGGAGTCCAACCATGATGTTGTACATTACGGCTTGGCTGGACAGGTACGAACAGTGAGGCATAATGGCTATATGAGGGAGTCCAACCATGATGTT